>NC_134398.1:119169893-120425887 GCF_050003625.1 Haematobia irritans
TTTTTGTGCCACTTTTTAATAACATTTATTTATACTGTCAGATTTTTTATACATTGTGACCCCGAATATCGTTAACAAAAAATCAAGTTTACCATTCGAATACTGTATTTATGAACAATTTCCCCTTTTGTGTCATAATGTTCTCAGTGGTCAAGTGTTCCGCCCGTGTTAATTTCAAAGAAAGGTATTAATAGAAATGTTAGGTTAGTGAGGATCTAAATAAAAAAAATTATTTCTCAATTCTGTATAAAATACTGATACACATGAGGATAGAAAAATAGGTGTAAATATATTTTTTTAATGAGGCCAAGATTTTTATATTTATGCTTTTTATTGAATGTTTCGGATCAATTTATAATATATACATATTTCGTTTATTTGAAAAATAGTTTAGAATTCAGATAGGAAGCTAAGCTTCCCTGCAGCTAAAAAGAATAATTGCGTGAAAATATTCGAGAAGTATCCTATAATTTCAGGAAGATATTTGCCGTAAGTTAATTTCATCTATGTTAATTTCAAGTTAATTTCTAGTGAATTGAAGCTGTCCTTAAAAATCCCGGTGAATATACAACATATTAACGGCCTGGTTTGATGATTATTGCAAATACTAACTTCATGTATAATTTTTTTTTCATAGGCACCTATTTCACTGTCCACATAAAATTCGACGACATTCTTGAATTTACTTTATTTTAAGTTATTATTTAGTCCTATCTAAAGTATTTTTCAAATACACGAAATATGTTTACTTCATAAATTAATCCGAATATTCAATAAGAAGTATTAATATAAAATGCATGGCCCCGTAAAAAATGCGTACTCCTATTTTTCTGTCCAAATGTGCATACATGAGTTTAATTGTGACCTTTCTTTATGAAAAATGTGGCACTCTGACGCTGCTTAGGAGCATCTCTACCGAATACTATCAAATTTACTATTCGGTAAAATTGTAAAATTAAATTGGAATTTGAAAAAATCTGAATTTGAAAAAAATAATATTGAATTTGAAATTTTAAATTCGAGGATGCTGGTTTGTGCCTCGGCTAATGTCTCTGCCTCGATTTTAAATTCGAATTTATTCACACATATTTTATTTACTCAGGTATTTTTAAGATGTTTAATTTGTTGCTGTGCTTAATTAAAAAAATCAAAGTTTTGCATTATTCTTTTAAGACAGCAATTGATTTCCCTTTTTCAGCAGATTTTTGCTTTATCACAGTTTACTGCTGTGTCTGCTAACAAATTTCTTTGGGTGCAACATACAAAGCCAAACAAGCCAATTCACAATATATTGCATGATTCTGAGATATGCAGTTATATATTATAGTCAAGTATATAAGTATATACTTCAGAATAGTTCTATATATTTTTTTTTTAATTTTTGATAACAACAATATCGAAATCTACAAAAAAAATGAATGCAAAACTTTTAATTTGCTAACACTCATAAAAAAAAATTGACCAAAGTTGCCTTGCGATTTATTCAAAACGAAATTCGAAAAAATACAAAAAATTCGTAGCAAAATAATCCTCTTAAAATAAATCAGTAAGCTGTTGCTATTTTTACTTGTGGTTTTTCACATTATTCATTACGGTCGGTGCACCCTTTATATAAAGGCTCCTTTCAACTTTACCCTTTGTCCGTTTGTTTGAACAGAATTTCTTCACTTGCTTCTTTTCTTTTGTGATGTTTAAAATTACAATTGGTTTTGCCCTTTTTATCCTTTTGTGGATAAAATGCACATTCTTCTATGCTCATAAATTATTTAGGTAAGGGCAGAAAAGGAGTTGCTTTGTGACAGCATAAGAAACCACACAAAAACCCCTAGGAGCAAGCATAAGGCCGGCACAAAAATTATTCTAAAACAACAGCCACAATCAAAGAGTATGGGTTGTTAATATAACTCAAACCAGTCGCTAAAAATATAGGCAGCCACAATTCAGTCACGTGAGCATGATAAAAAGTATCTGCAAACAACAACAACAACTGCATTACACAAATGGCATAATATCCGACCAACAGACAGAATTAAGTCACTCCATTCCGGTACACAACCTTAAGGTGTCTATAAGCAATGGGCATACAAAGCTAGCAGCAGCAGCATCATTCAACGATAGAATGAAATACGACACACAACCAAAATTTCATCTTGGTATGTGGGCGTTTTTCTTGTTCTTCTTATGATGTTTCCTGTTGTTGGCCGAAGGAGTGCAACATTCCCATACAATATGATAGGCGGGTGGTGGTATTTTAGCTGTAGATTTTAGTCCTATGTGCACTAACACCAAATGTAAGAGTAATCAGTAAGATGACCTTGACTCAAGTCAAGGCTTGACATTATCAAAAAGATTAAAAATCCAATTGGAAAAAATGGGGTTTGCTAGATACTTACGTGTTAAATGTCTTTTGGTATTCCCTAATTTGTTTGCGTGAAAACTCATGGAATTCCGTATAGACATTGACTACTTTGAAACTGTGTGGCACCTCAATTCCTGCCTCCTGGGAGTCAATAATATTTTGGCGACGATTTAATATATGTGACAGCTCAGAGGTGTCTGTACCCGATTCGCTGTTTGTACGTCCCAAGGATGAACGACGACCATTCGAGCTGGGTACGCCCGAAACAGATGAGGCAGAGGATGAAGCATTCGAAGATACCGACATTTTTGTTTTTTTTTTTTTCTCGTTATATGTATATGTTACTAGGATAATCTTTTTTGACAAAAATAGCTTTATGTACTTCCTTTGTTTTTTTTTACAACACTATGAATAGTTGAAATTCGTTCCTGTGTTGTTTGTTATCTTGTGCAAGTGAGAAGACAATTGGGGTAACTAAACATAAAAACACACCCTTAACTTAAAGGACAAATATACAAAATATAGTTGGTGTCCTTGTTTAGTGAAGTGGCATTTATTCACTCCTTCAAAGAAAATAATTATTAATTTTTAAATGCAGTGTATTGTGTTTTAATTTGAATTTGTTTTGTTATTATTTTTCTTTTGTTTTCGTATATTTTTTCCGTTATTTCACCGAAGCAACGACCGCAACACGACTCTCTACGAGCGAACAAATCAATTTACTGACAAATGAAACCAAAGATTAAGTCGCACATCCTAATTCAAAAGCGTTCCGTTCTCATCACGCCTAGAAAACGATAGGCACAACAACGATCATCAAGACCTTTCCTAAATGATAACGTTTGGTCAGACGTTTGTGGAGGTAATTTCCCATTTGGAGCGTTTTTTTTTTCAATTGACGGAAAAGTGCCTACGTCAATTTTTCCCCCAACAGCACCGTTTTAATAATGAAGGCGACATCTGTCGGTAACATTACAATAATGCATTATATTAAAAAAATAGCGGTTAATAGCAAAGATTATTTTTTCCGTTGTCCATTTACTCCGGAGGAAGAATTCGTTGGCCAATAGCAAAGATTATCTGAGGTCCTGTTCGAAACCGAAACTTTTTACTATGGTGAGTTTCGTCTTTTCTTTCTTTAAGAAATAAAACGACTTTTTATTTGTTTTGAAATAATCAAAACATGTCATTCCTTCCGGATAAACTTATATTCTGGACGGCACATTATGTCTATTAGTGCAAAACATTTAGGGGAAACCTTAAGATAAATTTGATTTAAACAAAATTATTGCTTCTGATGATTTAGAATGCCCTTATCTTTACGAAATCCATGAGCAGGCCCTACGTATGTTTAAAGAACTATAGAAAAAATATCAACTCCTAATAAACATACACTCATAGAAACAAGCCTGCTAAATATATTTGTACTTTGAAGTTAAGGCCGGTACTCTGTTCGGTTTTCGCGTTGAAACTCCATACAAAACCAAAAAATGCGAAAAATTTGCGAAATTTTTTCCATTTGTGATACTTTGTTTTTTCGTGTTGAAAAACTGACGTTTATAGCACGGCGCCATTTGCAATGTGAATTAGGAAATAATTTATTTATTAAAAACTATTTGTGCGGGTTTATAAATCAAATACGGACCATATTTTTGTTCCGAAACTATACAAAGGATCAAAGGAATAGCAGATCAATTGCCCAAGGAAAAATAAAATGTTATTTTGTAAAAACAAGCAACACCACCAACTTAATCCAATATCGCTCCCTGTAAAATAGCGCTCCAAGCTACCTAAAAAAACGCCGCTTTCTATGTGCGAAATAATGGTTTCCATAAAAATTTTTCGCAAGAATGAACATAGTACCGGCCTTTAGAAGACACAATTTGTAACATTTTTAGGTTCTAAAATCGTGCTTAAAGTATTTTGAAGAACCAAAAATGATTTTGTGTACCATCGATTTCGTTTGTAGTATTTATACCGATTTAATAATTGCAAAGACGATTGGACTATAATGTGAATAAGGTATTAGGAGTGTTCATAGGTATGTCATTTGTGTTTGTTTGATTGCGCACATTCCAGTACGCACGAACACATACTATTTAGGTGAAGATACCGTCGTAAGTCAAAATGTAAACAAATTGTCAGCTGTTGTCAAGAAACGCTTTTGAATCCATCCTATCAGAAAATAGTTTTAGGCGGTATTAAAAGAAAAAGTATGTAAAATGTTGAAGTCAACTAATGCAGCAGAACTATCCAAGCCTTTTAAATGCGGGGAAATATTTTGCATATCACAACCTGATGTTTTCCAAGTGTCTTGCTTTCTTTGTAACGAAGAAGTTGATTTCTACCAATTTGTCGACCACTTCCAAAACTTCCATTCAACATTGGCGGAAGATATTGTTAGTGTTGTTGGCATAAATGACATTATTAAAGAAGACCCAGAATATGATGACCTCAAACAAGAACATTTTGAGGATGCCGTGTGTGACCAGATTGATGAAGAAGATGTTATACCAGAATGGACATATGAATCAACGGGAAGTAATAACAACTTAAAGGATGGAAGGGATGAAGATGTTTGTGATGATTACAGTACGGGAATGGAATCTGCCACAGTGTCAACACAAATTGAAATAGTTCGTGATGCACAAGACGATTTAAGTTCCTCTCAAATTGAAATGGAAATACTCGAACAACTACATGATGATTTGAATGGTATGTCTAGCAATAATGCAAATAAAGAAGCGAATGTGAAACCAAGTGCGAGTGATGATGACGATGATTGGGGAGATAATTTGGAACAAGGTGAAAGTACACAAAAGGATGTGAGTACCCAAAACAAAAAAAAAAATGAGCCTAAGAATACACGCACAAATGTGAATATAATTACTATTACTTCTTTCGGACAATATATAAGATTATTTCTGCGCACTTTTCGTTGTTAGTGAAAAATTTTGGTATTCGTATGTTTAGTGCTCCGTTTGAGCACTGGATATAGCTTCCGCATAGGTATCGATGTACATTTTCATATATTTGGCTATAATCCATATAGTCACGGAACAGATACCACCCCATGCAAATGTAAAATATTCTTTTTTTATGATATTTCTTTGCAGAATATCATTACCCGCTTGCCGCATGTATGGTTATAGAACCTATTTTTTTTTAACCGATCTGTTTCAAATTGACACATTTTATATTTTAGTTTAATCAATCAAACATGTCATTAACGAGATGTAACTCCCATGCATAGGTTAGGTTAGATATAGTGACAGCTTAGACTATTCAGTACATTGTGGAACCACATTTCTAACTTATAATTGAGTGCTGCCCGTTTCTACATTTAGCTTAAGTCCCAAACATGGTTAGGTTAGGTTATGTGGCAGCCCGATGTATCAGGCTCACTTAGACTATTCAGTCCATTGTGATACCACAGTGGTGAAATTCTCTCTTATCACTGAGTGCTGCCCGATTCCATGTTAAGCTCAATGACAAGGGACCTCCTTTTTATAGCCGAGCCCGAACGGCGTTCCACATTCCAGTGAAACCACTTAGAGAAGCTTTGAAACGCTCAGAAATGTCTCCAGCATTACTGAGGTGGGATAATCCACCGCTGAAAAACTTTTTGGTATTCGGTCGTAGCAGGAATCGAACCACGACCTTGTGTATGCAAGGCGGGCATGCTAACCATTGCACCACGGTGCCTCCCATACATAACTAATGTGTCATATCACAGGGGAGTTTGTAAAAAAGCTGAATTAAGGACAAGTACATGGACTTTTATTTTATGAAACAATCATGCAAATTTTGTATGGATAAAAAATAATAAAAGAAACAAATAATTGTATTATAATGTCTTCTTGAAGTTCATGTACAAAAGTTATTCTTTGGTCTGAATATTAAAAGTACTTTTCCCCTAATTTCAAAAATTCAAAAAATAATCGCTGATATTCCTGAATATCATCTTTCCTTTAATATTTTGCATTCATTTAGTTGTTCATATATGTTCTTGCAATTGTATTTATTCTTGCAGCTTGATAACAATGTTTTCGATCCGAATCGATATTATTGTCATATATGCGAACGTACCTACTGCTCTGAAGGAAGTTTGAAGAAACATCGATATAAGTATCACAAGAATGAAAATAGTAGAAAAATCAATTACACCTACAAATTCAAATGCGACCAATGTGATGAAGCTTTTCGAAATAGTCGCGATCTTCGTGGACATATGTATAAACACACTGGTATAATTTGTGATATTTGTGACAAATCCTTCACTCAACTTGCTGCTCTGAAAGCACATAAAATACGGCATACGGGTGTAAAAGACTACAAATGTAAAGAGTGTGGCAAAGAGTTCTTTAACAAAATATCCCTCAACGAACATGTGAAAGGCCATGTTTTGCCAGTTGTTTGTGAGGTTTGTGGCAAAAGATTTAGAAATAGCACGCTATTGAGGGACCATATGCTGCGCCATCGTGGTGAGAAACCATTTAAATGTGATATATGTGAAAAGCGCTTCTTTGCCAAGCATAACTTAAAGTTGCATATGGTGTCTCATTCTGATGATCGGCCATTTCCATGTGATCTTTGTGGAGTGAAATTTAAGAGTAAAAAAACCATGAAAATGCATAGAGTTACACACTCAAAGAACTGTAGATATGCATGTAAGTTATGTGATAGAGCTTTCCATCAATCGAATAGTTTAACTTCTCATATGCGAACACATAAAGCAGTGGATGATACGAACGATACACCAAATCCATGGAGTACTTACCATTCGAAGGAGTCAATGCATATTGGAACTGATACACAATATACAAATATAGAACGTATAGTATATGTAAGGGAACTTGATGATAATAAAGATTCTGAATAATTAATAAAACAAATTGTCTTTTAATAGTTTCGATTACATTCTTGATAGTTGGGTATATCCTGTGTTGATCAAAGTTCATCCCTTGACTAACCGTGGTCCTTTCAAACTATTTTACCCATTTTGCATTTGTCTAGAAGTAGCAATTCTCATATTTTTTTGGTTATATACATATATAAAATTATATTGGGTTTTCCGGCAGAAGATTAAATTGTATTTTTTTTTTTTGGACATATAACTATAGACCGATTTGACTTCTTGAGCGCATATGAGTCATCCAATTTGCTTCAAATGTGATATCTATATACGAAAAATAAAGTGTTCTGTATCCAAATACAGATATATTTTGTTTCCACGAAGTCACGTTCCCAAAGTGGTTTATAGTGGTTCTCTTTTGATTTGCCTTAAATATGGGTAAAACGATCACTAGAATTTACTATTTGAGATTACACAATTTTCATGTTTTTTTTTTTCGAAATTTCGAACGTGATTTAATTTTGCACCTATAAAGAGAAAGATATTGGATTCTTCTTTGGAAAAGTCGTCTTTCGAGGTTGTAAAAATCGTCCTATTGACTTTTTCAAAATTTGGAAATTTCAATTATTTTAAAATTTGGAAAAATAGACATTTCGACTTGCCTACTTTTCAACATTTTTTTTTGTTGTCCAGTTACTCGAACGGAGGATTATTTGGCCACTACTTTTCAACATTTGAAAATATCGATTTTCGATTATTTTCGAATTTTCGACTTTTTAATGAGTTATGTACTCAGCAAATCAAATGAAATTCCATGCAAGTAGAAGCGAATAAGGTAAAACTTAAGACATCATTTTTAATCGTAGGATTTATTATAAAAGAAACGATTAGATGATTTTGGTCAACATCAAAAGCGGATTAGTCGTATTTGGTGAATTTCAATCAACAGCCGCATTTCAATTCAAAATGCATTTAAAAGTTGTCAAATTGTGTGCATGTTATATTGGCAATAAAAGCAATACCTGATCTCAGAGGTAACGAACAGCCCTGATTTACTCAATCAAATCTACTTTTTTTATACTCATGATTTTAAAGATTTTGAAGGTCTAATGACATTGGTGATGATATTGTTTCGCATGAAGAACTTCTCAAATAACAATAATAAAATACTAATTAACCCTTATATTATGTTAGGGTCATTTGATGACCCACATCGTATTTTTCATCAGCGCATTTCTTACTTTTGGAATATAAATAAAAGTTCTTACTAACAGGTTGGCTGATAAGTCCCCGGTCTGACACATAGATGTCGTCGCTAGTATTAAATGCATATTATTTTTATATAGTACCAACCTTCAAATGATTCGTGTCAAAATTTGGCGTCTGTAAGTCAATTAGTTTGTGAGATAGACCGTCTTTTGTGAAGCAACTTTTGTTATTGTGAATAAAATGGAAAAAAGGAATTTTGTGTTTTGATAAAATACTGTTTTCTGAAGGGGAAAAATACGGTGGAAGCAAAAACTTGGCTTGATAATGAGTTTCCGGACTCTGCCCCAGGGAAATCAACAATAATTGATTGGTATGCAAAATTCAAGCGTGGAAATGAGCACGGAGGACGGTGGACGCAGTGAACGCCCGAAAGAGGTGGTTACCGACGAAAACATCAAAAAAATCCACAATCCGCGCGAGCTCACATTTGACCAAAAACAACAACGTGTTGATGATTCTGAGCGGTGTTTGCAGCTGTTAACTCCTAATACACCCGAGTTTTTCCGTCGATATGTGACAATGGATGAAACATGGCTCCATCACTACACTCCTGAGTCCAATCGACAGTCGGCTGAGTGGACAGCGACCGGTGAACCGTCTCCGAAGCGTGGAAAGACTCAAAAGTCCGCTGGCAAAGTAATGGCCTCTGTTTTTTGGGATGCGCATGGAATAATTTTTATCGATTATCTTGAGAAGGGAAAAACCATCAACAGTGACTATTATATGGCGTTATTGGAGCGTTTGAAGGTCGAAATCGCGGCAAAACGGCCCCATATGAAGAAGAAAAAAGTATTGTTCCACCAAGACAACGCACCGTGCTACAAGTCATTGAGAACGATGACAAAAATTCATGAATTGGGCTTCGAATTGCTTCCCCACCCACCGTATTCTCCAGATCTGGCCCCCAGCGACTTTTTCTTGTTCTCAGACCTCAAAAGAATGCTCGCAGGGAAAAAATTTGTTTGAGGTGATCGCCGAAACTGAGGCCTATTTCGAGGCAAAACCGAAGGAGTACTACCAAAATGGTATCAAAAAATTGGAAGGTCGTTATAATCGTTGTATAGCTCTTGAAGGGAACTATGTTGAATAATAACGAATTTTGACAAAAAATATGTTTTTCTTTGTTAGACCGGGGACTTATCAGCCAACATGTTAGTCGGTGCATGAATTGTTGAAATGTCTGAATTCTTGCTGAGTAGTAAGAACTTTTAATTATATTCCAACAGTAAGAAATGCGCTGATGAAAAATGCGACGTGGGTCACCAAATGACCCTAACATAATATAAGGGTTAATAAATACCCATAAGTAAAAATAAGTCAATATGTGTAAAATGTATGACAATCTTGTATTTAATGAATAAATAAAGAATGCGTGAACATATTGCAGACTGATGCTTCAAATTAATACATTATCTAAAATTAACTATAATCCTTGTACCAGATATGTAGGCTTTTCCGAAAACTTTTATGAGTTGAGATCCAACTTGGATTTACTACTACCCTCGAAAGATTCTTCTTCTGGGACGTATGTTGCTGACAGGGCACGGCCGCGATGATTGAATGAATAGAACGACGGGAAATTGCCTAGAGTATCCCAAGATTTGGCTTGCATATCAACTGTGGCTCGTATCTCCTTAAAGTTACCCACGATTTGTATAACATTATAAATTACCAATATCAAGCTCACCACTATCTGCACCACTATCTATGAGAACAATAAATTTGGAAATTAACTGAGGAAACTAAAAGAATGGAACACTTACATCTAAAGGCAATTTTGTGAATTCCTGTTCGATTAAACGTAAATATGTGCGATCTGGAAAGAATTGAAGTTAATTAAGGGAATATTGAACCATTTGCCAAAATATGAATAAATGATGACTTACAATGTGCAGCTGAGTATGCGGCATGTAAGAGACTGGCAAAACCGGCAACTAGAAGAAATTTGTTTACAATCGTATTAGTCATTCTGGATAAACTTAGTATTTAATCTTTCCAATCCTGAATGAATGTTGAACCTTCTTCGCGAATGAACAAATTCTAAAAAATTCTTCAAATAATATCCTAATTCAAAAGCGTTCCATCGTCCCCCTCACCGCATCACGAATACGTCTGACCAAAGGAAGATCATCGACGCCTAGGGCCTATGATTGTCTAATGTAAGACGTGTTGGGGTGGGTGTAAGTTGTATGATTGGAGCGCTTTTATTACAATTTATTATGAAAAAAGGCTTCAAAGTCGGAGTAAATATATAACGACGTTGTTCTGTCGATTAACGGGAACGCTTTTAAATAAAGTCGAATGCAAATCGTGTTGCCAATACTTCAAATATTTTTTAAAGGCCTGTACTCAGGGCTGTCAAATTTGCCGATTTGTCGGCATTTTGACGATTTTTTACTCAAAAAATGAACAACTTGAATATTAGCTTCGTTCTTTAAGGTGAGTACTATGTTCGGTTTTTTCACCAAAACAAAGTACAAATATATTTATGAAGACGATTATATTTTGATCGAGTCTTGCCCAATAATGGATGGAAAAAAATCCAAGGAATTGATTGCAAATAATTAAATTAGTTAATTAAAAAAAGTAACCGTGAAAACAAGCTGGTTTTCAGCTTGAAAACTGAACACAGTACTCAGCTTTAGACACATAGTTTAGGGATTTAAACTTTTTACATTTTGAAGAAGTTTTTGAAAATATTAAAATAAATTTGAAAATTTTTTACAAAAAAAAAAATCGGAAATAAAACGTGGACAACTTTGGCTTTGCGAGTTTTGTCAATTCGTACAAATAATCATGATTCCTCCACACTCCACAGCAAACGTAAAAATTTTTAATCAGCTAAACTAAAATTAGATGATAGCTGGAAAGTAATTTATTATAAGGAATATTCTGTCTAAAGGCCGGTACTATGTTCATTCTTGCGAAAAACTTTTATAGAAACCATTATTTCGCACATAGAAAGCGGTGTTTATTTAGGTAACTTGGAGCGCTATTTTACAGGGAGCGATATTGAATTACGTTGGTGGTTGCTGCTTGTTATTAGAAAATAAACATTTTATTTTCCTTGGGCAATTGATCTGCTACTCCTTTGATCCTTTGTATAGTTTCGGAACAAAAATATAATCCGTGTTTGTGTTATAAACCCACACAAATAGTTTTAATAAATAAATTATTTCTAAATTCACATTGCAAATGGCGCCATGCTATAAACGTCAGTTTTTCAACTCGAAAAAACAAAGTACCACAAATGGAAAAATTTCGCTAGTTTTTCGCATTTTTTAATTTTGTATGGAGTTTCAACGCGAAAACCGAACAGAGTACCGGCCTTAAAACATGACCCAATATTGTAATTATAATAACTCAATTTGTTTTAATACCAAAATGATTTACTCGCAATAGAAACTTTTACTAATTATGATGAAATTCACACATCTATCGGATACATCATAAAAAATCACCTGCTTTGGAAAACAAGGGACTTTTTCTTGAGTTTCGCAATATTTTATTTTTAAATAGAAATGTTATTGAATTAATAACAATATTTTGGAAAAAATTGTGTTTTTATACAAAAATTACGAAATATTTTGTTTTGTTTGTTTTAGAAAACGAATTTTATGTTATTGTTATACAAAATCTGCCAACATTTTGAATATGACGGCGCTTTTAAGAATCCCCACCACGTCGAAAAAAATCGTATATGACATCCAAAACTCGTCGGAAAAGCGCCGTCACTATTGAGAAGTTGTAACAAACCAAGTTACTACAGAAAAGTATCGCATGAGTGCAATTATTAGGTGCCTTTTTTAATAAATTTAGAACGACCCCAATAAGAGCCCCTTCAAACTATCAGAAAAAGTTCATTTTAAGATAGTTGTAAAAAAAATCATTGTGCTCAAGTAAAACACGATTGTTCAGATGTTTATTAATTTGATTAAATATTTATAAATTCTCATAAATATAACATTTATACGACTATCACATCACATTTAAAATAATTTTTTGCATCAATAAAAGAATGATGTTGAGTTACAAGTAGCAAGTTGTATGTTGCAGCGTCTATCAGCCAGTGTTTTTATTCTCAATGGAGGCAGCGTGTCTGGAAAAATATCTGAAAAACTATCACTTTATTCCATTTGGAAAGTCAAAAATTGTTTACCAATATACCTTTCACAATTTTAAGTGAAATAACCCTGCCAACATTTTTTGAATTTGGGGGCGCTTCTGAGAATCCCCACTACGTCGAAAACAATCATATACGACATCAAAAACTCGTCGGAAAAGCGCCGTCACTATTGAGAAGTTGTACCACGCCAAGTTACTACGAAAAAGTTTCTCATCAGTGCAATTATTAGGTGCCTATTTAGATCAATTTCGAAGGACGCCAATAAGAACCCCTGCAAACTATCACAAAAAGTGCATTTTAAGGTAATTGTAGAAGAATCATTGTGGTCAAGTAAAACACGATTGTGTAGATGTTTATTGATTTGATTAAACATTTATAATTTCTTATAAATATAACATTTTTCGGTTTATCTCATTAATAAAAGAATGATGTTGAGTTTTAAGTAGCAAGTTACATATTGCAGCGTCTATCAGCCAGTTTGTTTATTTTCGATGGAGACAGCGTGCCTGGAAAAATATTTGAAAAACGATCACTTTATTCTATTTGGAAAGTCGAAAATTGTTCACCATATACCTTTCACAATTTGAAGCGTAATATCTATGTTTTCAGAACTTTATTTTCGTTTTTATTTAAATAAATGGTTGTGGGACATTTACGAGTCTGTGGTAGTGATGAGGATGAAATGGAACTTTGAAATGCTGGCAGGGAACTATGTTTCAGCACTTCATTATCGATTTTATTTAAATAAATTATAAGCAGCTAGTTGCGCTTGGTATTTCACAAAATATAAAATGGCTCTTGTAACAATAGTGATGGCAAAATACTTTCATATACATTTAATACTTTTTCATACGTTTCCCCCATCACAGTTGGCTATTGTTGCAGTGTCACTTACGAGTCTGTGGTAGCGATGAGGATGAAATGGAAGTTTGAATTGCTGGCAGGGTTAATTTTTTGTTTGTTTTTGTCTTGTGTTTACCCAAAAAAGTGTTTAATTTTAATATTATTAACATTTTTGATTTTTTGACTTTTATAATGCAAATGCCGATTATGATGATTTTTATCGAAAAAAAGTGACGATTTTTCTTTAAATTTTATTGGCAGCCCTGTTTCTGCGAAAAACAAATATCAGCGTTATCACAGTGTATGGGGTACCAACCAGAGAATGAAGCCGACCCATTTTTGTCGGCGGCGGCTGATACTAAATTTTTCCCTCCGGCGGCGGCGGCTTGACGGCTAAGCCGATAAAAAATTGTCTATTCGGCGGCGCAAAATTATCTATTATAAAATCAATTTGAAGTTTTCCGAATTGTAATGAGATTAGTTGTACAACCAATCGTACAATCAAATTTACATTTCATTAAAATTTTTTGAGCTAAATTTTTGTAAAACTATTATAGCAACTTGATACGAATTGATTGAAGGTGGAAAGTTCAAAATTTTGGCAAAAACTATAACAAATATTATTAATTTTTTTGATATAAATCAATGTTTTAGATAAATTGGCGGCTAAATTTGAGTCGAGATGAGTCGACATATTCGGCGGCGGCGTCGACTGCTAAAAACGGGTCGGCGACGGCTAAAATCGGCGGCGCGACTCGGCGGCTTCATTCTCTGGTACCAACCTCAGGGTTGTTGACTGATTTGTCCGATATAAAATGCCTGCAGTTTTCCTTGCGAAAATTTCAGAGTTGCATCACTTCTAAAAAGCACAAAACAAAGATTTTGCAGTTAATCCGTATGAAAGTTGTATGGAGTGCGAAAACGTGATCTTTGTGCCAAGCTTTTATGAGCACGTTTGAAAGATTTATATCGTTGCCAAAACGCGACTGGACGTGTCACTTTTATAAAAACAATTTTTTTATCTTTTTAACCGTGTCACTGTCTTTCCTTCTCTGTTATTTTTTTAATGAAGTGTCAGTGTTTGCAAAGATAAGCAGTACCTTTAACCCTATATCGCACTTTCAGTTTTTCAACCTTAAAGTCCGGTATTAATTTCGTGCTTCACCGGTGGAAACCAAAATCGCCAGTACAAAATACCAATCCACACAGGACTTTCTTTGCAAAACCTAACATAACATGGTGGAAATGGTCCAATCATCTATTCAAAAACTCTTCGTTTCTTAAAATAGTAAAATTTACCCCCTCACCAAGTGTTTTTTTGATATAAGAATAAGACTTGCGAAATGAAGTACCTCTCAATTTTGGAAAGTACATATAATATTGTGAAATATTGTTTTATTTTTTATAAATATAATGTGTTCTAATCAAAACATGTAATAATGATAAACATTATTACATTATAAACAAGAAATATTTTATAAAATAGGGGTCAAATTTACCCCTCGTCACAAGTATGCAAAAAATTTTCACCTCACCAGTTAAAGGTGTGAATCACGATCTAAGTACCCTCTATTAAACTGAAGAATTTTATTTAGATATCTGAATATTCAAAACTATTTCTGACTTTGCTTGTGCTGATTGCAACCATCTGTGGAGCATAATTGACAACTGGATTCTGATTGCAGCATACATTTGTAGAACTCGGTGGCGTTAGAGGCACATCCTCGGACTTCATGGCCCAATGCGAAATTGAAATATTCGAAGCACTCCTGCTTGTCAATATCATTTGGTTCCAACTCACTTTGGGGACATGGCATTGGATCTTGAGCTAACGCGTTTCTGCAATCGTCTTCTTCAAATCCGCACTGGTAGCAGCGCAAACGAGCCTTAGCATAACTATCACGATTACAGAAACTCCCTTGACATAGTTGACAATCAACAATGGAACTGAGGGTGCAATTGAAATTGTCACTTTCACAACCCCTTTTAGTGTACCCGTTCTCAAATTTGGCAACCAAACAATTTGCACCTGGTGTTTGACATTCTTCAATCTGCAAGAAACCTGGTTGTTCCCATGTGTCACAGTACTTATCAATTTCAGTGGAGCATTTATAACAGCGGGTGAAAGGTATGACGTTACAGTCGTTACCGGAATCGCATATGTATATACGATTTACATCATTTCTAATGGGTGGCCGATTACACCCTCGTTCCACATGCCAGTTAGCAAATTCCTGGGCATAGCAAGATGATGCTTCGGCTGATCCACAAGTAGACTTACTCACATCGGATGGAAGAAAACGACAATTATCATTCCCCAGTTCTGAACTGCATTCCACACATTGCTGTTGATGCATGTTCCCAGAATTACAAAAGTCTTTATTCTTACAAGTAACTACACGGTCCATGTTTTCCGCGATTTCGTTGCTCATATGCCTATCGGAACATCCACGAACTACATGGTCAATATTTCTATATATAAAACATGTGTTTGGTCCATTGAGCGACATGTCCATTTCACAAGTTTCAAACTGAGTGATATTTGATGGCGTCATTAGGTCTCTTTTGCATCCGAGACTCAATTCAGAATCGCAATATGCACATTTGAGTTTACCTATAGCGGATTCATTATTGCATCCATTATAATCGCAATAGATGGATGATTTTGCTATTGTATGATTCGTGTCGGAAGTACATCCTCGATAAACTTCGTTCGGCGAACGAATGTCCAAATAGCATTCATCTTCTTCGTGATGATTTCGACAGGGATGAGGTTTTCCTTGAGGAACCGAAGCACATTCTTGATCGCTGCACTGATAACACTTCAATCTTCCTGGTGGATATACCCCACCATTGCAAAGATTCGTATTGCATTTAGAGCTGTATGTTGCTCCAATTGTGGGAGTGGTACTGGCACATCCGCGATATGTAATCGAGTCAACTGAAAGAAATACAATATAAATTTTTGAAATGGTTTGCTATGAAAATTGAAAGAACTACTGTCACATCAACAAATACAACACTGTTGTTCTCTAAACATGAAATAACATTTCCGTTCTTTCCCTGCCAACATTTTTGGAATTTGGGGGCGCTTCAGAGAATCCCCACTACGTCGAAAACAGTCATATACGATATCCAAAACTCCTCGGAAAAGCGCCGTCACTATTGAGAAGCTGTACCACGCCAAGTTACTACAAAAAAGTATCGCATGAGTGCAATTATTAGGAGCCCTTCTGGATACATTTAGAAGGACGCCAATAAGAGCCCCTTCAAACAATCAGACAAAGTGCATTTTAAGATAGTTGTAAAAGAATCATTGTGGTCAAGTAAAACACGATTGTTTAAATGTTTATTAATTTTATGAAACATTTATAAATTCTCATAAATATAACATTTATACGGCTATCACATCACATTTAACACATTTTTATGCATTAATAAGAGATTGATGTTGAGTTACAAGTTGTAAGTTAAATGTTGTAGCGTCTATCAGCCATTACTTTTATTCCCAATGGAGGCAGCGTGTCTGGAAAAATATTTGAAAAACTATCACTTTATTCCATTTGGAAAGTCAAAAATTGTTCACCAATTTACTTTTCACAATTTTAAGCGTAATAACTATGTTTTCCGCACTTTATTTTCGTTTTCATTGAAATAAATTATAATAAGCCAGTTGCGCTTGGTGTTTCACAAAATATAAAATGGCTCTTGTAACAATAGTGATGGCAAAATACTATCACAGTTGGCGATTGTTGCAGTGTCACTTACGAGTCTGTGGTAGCGATGAGGATGAAATGGAACAATGAAATGCTGGCAGGGTTATGCCGGAAGTACTTGCAGTTTTGTATGAGGGCCATGTAGGTGAGTAATATTTTATTCATACTTGTAGAGTTCAATAATAACTTGCTTATGAAAACACTTTGTTTGAAATATAATTTTGTAGTCAACCTATCTATGCTTTCATTATTCAAAATGACACATTAAAGATTTTCATGTCAGTTGTTTTCGAATTACTTTAAAATAAAGAAGAGATTTTTAACCTTTTTATATAAACCATCAATTTTTACATTTGGCGACGAGATAAGGAAAGAACACCGCCACAATGGACGTGAACGTGCTTTCGCAAATGTTTTCCCACATGCAGGAAGCTAATCAACAATTTGTTACACAAATTTTAGCGCAAAACAAAGCAATTTTAGAAGGAGTAATAACTAAAAACAGCAATACACCGGCAATAACCATGTTTGGGAAATTCAATCCGCAATTGGATAGGTGGACAAATTACAGTTTTCAACTAGAACATCACTTCAAAGCAAACTCAATATCGGATGAAGCTACAAAACGCTCATGTCTCCTCAGTTGGGTTGGTAGCGATATTTTAGAATTGTTACAGAAAATATTTGGTGGTAAAGTCGACGACAAATCTTATAATGAGATTTTATCTTCATTGGACAACCATTTTGTGAAGAAGCAGCATATTTTAGCTGCCAGATTCAAATTCTATAATCAAACGAGGATGAAACCAAATCAAACTTATATCGAGTGGGTATCAGAGTTGAGAGGAATTGCAAGTGAATGCCAATTTGTGTGTGGGAATGGACAGTGCAAAGAGTCATATGTGGATAGTCAAATAAGGGATATGATTGTCCTGTACACGCCCCATGAAAGAATTCGAAGCACATGCCTACAAAAGTCAAATCCGACGTTGGATGAAGTTTTAGAAATATGTTCGATATACGAAGCTACCAAAAATGCATGCAGTGATATTGAAAACTCTGCCACAGGAGTAAATGATTTCCAATCAATTCATCGTTTGTCATATCAACAAAATCGAGCTGAAAAAAAATATTCAGTAGACATGTCTCAATCATGTCCTGGGTGTGGCAAGGACCATCAGAGAAATAATTGCTATCATTTCAAAAATAAAACTAAATGCCATATTTGTTCAAAATTGGGCCATATTTCAAAAGTATGTAAATCACAATCATCTAGGCTGCAGAAAAATGCTATAAATAGACAACAAAATGTACGTCAAATAATGGATAATCCCACTGATGAACCTATGAGTAATACCGAGAGCATTGAGGAACTTTGCATAAGTAATATCGAAGAGTGTGACCCGACAGATATTCACCATATAGATAATCCGTCTGGGAAGATAATGATCGAACTTAAGGTAAACAAAGAATTTTGCATTTTTCAGATTGATACCGGTGCTTCTTGTTCCTAACTTGATTGGGTTGGAAGTGTACAGACGACTTCACTCACCCCAATGCACTTCCAGTAAAAGCATATTGAAAGCATACGGGGGAAATCCATTACCACTTAGGGGTAAGATAAGTGTTGAGGTCGAGATAGGTTCTGAGCGTAAAACGTTAGAGCTGTATGTTGTGAACATCGAAAACCCTACTAGTATTTTTGGATACGATTGGTTTAAAAGTTTCAATTTTGAAATCAAATCTCCTTGTAAAATAATTACCACTGAAAATTGCATGCAAGTTTCAAATGGACAACATGAAGAGCTAGAGTCAAAGATTACTGAAATAAGGAATGAATTCGACAAACTTTTTGCGCCAGGTTTAGGCCACTGTACATCAATTAAAGCAAAAATTAATTTAAAATCGAACGCAGTTCCAAAGTTCTTGAAGCCCTATAACGTACCATTTGCTTTGAACGAAAAGTTCCGCAGTGAAATTGAGAGACTTATATCCATCGATGTTATTGAACCAGTAAATTCTAGTGAATGGGCATCACCAGTAGTACTCGTAAGAAAACCAGATGATTCCATTCGCATCTGCGCAGATTTTAAAACTACGTTGAATCCACAAATTGAAATTGAACGTTTTCCTATTCCTCGAATTGAGGATTTATTTCACAAACTGCAAGGGGGACAATATTTCTCCAAAATAGACCTCAGTGACGCATATTTACAGGTCGAATTGTCAGATTCATCAAAAAAGTTTATGGTTATAAATACCCCTTTCGGATTGTTTAGGTATAAACGGATGCCTTTTGGAATAGCTAGTGCACCTGCTATATTTCAAAGACTGATGGAAGATATTGTTTCTGGTGTAAATAGCTGTGCAGTGTATTTAGATGACATTATCGTAACGGGTCGTACAAATGAAGAACATAGAACAAACTTAAAACATCTTTTACAAAAACTGGAATATCATGGATTCAAATGTAAAGCACATAAATGCGAATTTGCAAAATCGTCTGTAGAATATGTAGGACATATCATTGACAGTGATGGTATAAAACCATCTGAAAAGCGTTTGGAAGCAATAACAAAAATGCCGAGACCAGGTGATATTAGGGAGCTCGAAGCTTTTATTGGCAAAATAAACTACTATAATAAGTTCATACCAAATTTTTCCAAAACAGCTGCACCATTGAATCATCTACGTAAATCAAATGTGAAATTTCATTGGGGAAAAACGCAGGAATTAGCTTTTAAAACACTAAAACAAGACATTTTAAAAATAGCCAAACTAGTGCATTACGACGATAAATTTCCCATAATTCTGGCTACAGATGCCTCCAGTCATGGAATTGGAGCAGTGTTGTCACACAAATATCCTGATGGCTCTGAAAAGCCCATATGCTTTGCCTCAAAGACTCTAAATTCGGCGCAAGTAAACTATTCACAGGTGGAAAAAGAAGCTCTTGCCATAATATTTGGAGTGCAAAAATTTCATCAATATATCTATGGCAGACATTTCGAGTTAGTTACTGACCACCAAGCACTTACAACGCTTTTTCATCCTTTTAAAAAACTGCCTACAATGACATTACATCGTCTGCAACGTTGGGCTATAACATTACAAGCATATGATTACTCTATAAAATATAAATCAACTTCTCATCATGCCAATGCCGATGCCTTATCAAGACTACCAATAGGAGCAGATAATGAGTTTGATACTTATGAATCCGAAACATCATGTATTGAAAACGTGTATAATGCCGTTTTGGAAGAAAGTCCCATTGATGCCTTTATAGTAGCCACACATACAAAGGATGATGAAACTTTAGCTATTGTGGCAGATTATGTTTTAAAAGGCTGGCCTTCTAAAAATGAGTGTAGCGGGGTATTACAACCCTATTTCGCAAGAAAAAATTCTATTTCATTAAAACATGGTGTGTTACTTCTACATAATGAGCATTCTCGGGTGATAATACCAAGTAAAATAAGATCTCAAGTTTTAAGCACATTACATGAGGGACATTGGGGTGCTAGTAGAATGAAACAGCTTGCTCGAAGATATATATGGTTTCCAAAAATTGATGAAGATATTGAGAATTTGGTAAAAACGTGTAAGATTTGTCAAGAAAATGGAGTAAATCCTCAGCAAGAGTTTTCCAATTGGCCAGAAGCTAAGCATCCTTGGGAAAGAATTCATGTAGATTTTGCAGGTCCCTTTTTGGGGAAAATGTGGCTCATAGTAGTGGATTCATATTCAAAATTTCCATTTGTTCGACCAGTATCAACCTTAACTGCTCTATCAACTATAACAGCATTACAAAATATATTCTGCATTGAAGGTCTTCCACAGACGATAGTAAGTGATAATGGAACTCAATTCACTTCTGCTGAATTTAAGCGTTTTTGTCAAATAAATGCAATAGAACACTTAACGACGGCTCCTTTCCACCCTGCATCCAATGGGTTGGCAGAAAGATTTGTTCGCACATTCAAATCAAATTTTAATAAAATATGCCAGGAACATCCCAATCAAGAACAAGCTCTGTATAAATATTTGACCACCTATAGAGCTACACCAAATCCACTCAGTGGAAAGTCCCCCAGCGAACTGTTGCATGGTCGTCAACCGCGTACTATTCTAACAGCAATGTTTCCAGTCAAACACAAGTCTCAAAATTGTATATCGAAATTTTGCATTGGGCAAAATGTATACATCAGAAATTATTCTGGTAAGAAAGGTTGGATATCGGGAGAAATAAAAAAGCTCGTAGGAAATTACATGTACCTAGTAAATACGATGAATGGTGTCATGAAAAGACACCAAAATCAAATAAAACTTAGGCTTGAATCAAGAGATGGGGTACAAAACTCAAGCCAGTCTGTATCCAATTCAAACAAAAACGATGAGATTGATATATTATTTCCAGTTGAAAATCTAAACCCTAGTAATTTTCGGGAAGTACAAAATGGACAGGCTGCAGAAGAACAAGGTGTAGGGAATCCTACGACGTCCAGATTGTCTTTTAATTCACAAGGATTACATTCTTGCGTACAAAATGCAACTATTAACCCAACTCATAATAACGTTACTACAGCACCACAAGTATTACTTGAACGTCAAGCAGAATACAGAAATTTCCGAAATGAGAAAAGAAAGCAAGAGTTCACTCCAAGGCGCTCAGAAAGAATTATGAAGAAAATTCGTAGGGAACAAAATTGAAGTGGGAGAATGTAGAGTTCAATAATAACTTGCTTATGAAAACACTTTGTTTGAAATATAATTTTGTAGTCAACCTATCTATGCTTTCATTATTCAAAATGACACATTAAAGATTTTCATGTCAGTTGTTTTCGAATTACTTTAAAATAAAGAAGAGATTTTTAACCTTTTTATATAAACCATCAATTTTTACAATACTCACGACGGATTTTTAATGACACACGATTTTTTAGTAAGACTAACGCATAGTCACGTAATGAAAATTCGTTCCCACGTACGAACAACTTTTAAAGATACACACTAACGCGTGGAAAATATTTCTCACGAATACTCGCCATCAGAAGCCACTAATGCGCTTTACAGACTATCAGTTATTCCGGACTGAATGTCGGTGTTTGTAAAGAATCTTACAGTGTGTCGAATCGATACGACTTGTCGACGATGACTAAATAATCGGTAAATGTGTTATCGATCCCATAAACATGCAGCAATATCGATTATGCCTTCGGAGTTAACTTATAATGTGTCCAATATATGGAATATGTTCGACACGAGCACTGTCGTCCGGAATAACTGATAGTTTGCAAGGTGCATAACGCATCGAAATGACGTAACTCACGATAATAATATTACAGTCGTTGTTAAATATATGTTCAATACTACTCTCATTTAAAAAAAGCAATAATAGCAAACACCAACAATAAGCGCAATTTTTGCTAATGCGCTTTACAGACTATCAGTTATTCCGGACGGAATGTCGGTGTTTGTAAAGAATCTTACAGTGTGTCGGATCGATACGACTTGTCGGCGATGACTAAAGGTTGAATTACACACCATGCGTCAATCCGTGCGTTGATGGAAGGGTTGATTTTTTTCTGTTTGCGGCAGACTATTCGAGCTTTTGATTCCAAAGAGAAATTTCAACTCTTCAATCATCGGACGCATTGAACGCATGATATGTAATTATACCTTAAATAATCGGTAAATATGTTATCGATCCCATAAACATGCAGCAGTATCGATTATGCCTTCGGACTTAACTTATATGTACACAATATATGGGATATGTTCGACACGAGCACTGTCGTTCGGAATAACTGATGAAGGGTGATACGGTCAAAATTTGGTCAAGGAAAACGCGTGTAAATCGGTGAAATCGTTTATTTAAAAAATCAAATTAAATTTCTTTTTCAAGTTCAATTAGTATAAAATTCAGGAAAAATATTCATTAAGGCTTTCGCTTTTCCAAATCCGAATTGCCGGGCCTCACGCTTGACACCTGCCATCAGATTTTGTACAGCCACCTTGTCCACCTTCCTCGCCGCAGAAAGCCAGTTTGCCTTGAACTGCTGCTCGTCCTTAGCAGTTTTTTGGTCTTCTTTAGGTTCCGCTTGACAATAGCCCAGTATTTCTCAATTGGACGGAGCTCTGGCGTGTTGGGAGGGTTCTTGTCCTTGGAACCACCTGCACGTTGTTGGCGGCGTACCACTCCATGGCCTTTTTACCGTAATGGCAAGATGACAAATCCGGCCAAAACAGTACGGAACAACCGTGTTTCTTCAGGAAAGGCAGCAGATGTTTATTCAAACACTCTTTCACGTAAATTTCTTGGTTGACAGTCCCGGAAGCTATGAAAATGCTGCTTTTCAAGCCACAGGTACAGATGGCTTGCCAAACCAGATATTTCTTTGCGAACTTTGACAGTTTCATGTGCTTGAAAATATCTGCTACCTTTCCCCTTCCTTTTGCCGTATAAAACTCCCGTCCCGGAAGCTGCTTGTAGTCGGCTTTGACGTAGGTTTAGTCGTCCATTACCACGCAGTCAAAATTCGTCAGCATCGTCGTGTACAGCCTCCGGGATCGCGCTTTGGCTGTCGTATTTTGTTTATCATCGCGATTTGGAGTCACTACCTTCTTGTAAGTCGATAGTCCGGCTCGTTTTTTGGGTCGATGCACGGTTGTAGACGATACACCCAGCTTATTTGCGGCATCTCGGAGAGAGAGGTTAGGGTTTCGCTTGAAACTACCGGCAACTCTCTTTGTCGTCTCAGCGGCTTCCGGTTTTCGATTTCCCCCCGATCCAGACTTCCTGGCTGTCGACAAACGTTCCCCAAACACTTTAATTACATTTGTAACGGTTGACTTGGTAACTTTTAGCGGTTTTGCCAGCTTTGCGTGCGAGTAGCTCGGATTTTCGCGATGCGCGATCAAAATTTTGATACGCTGCTCTTCTTGCTTGGACGGCATTTTGACAACTGAAGAGTGAATTCCAAAATCAAAACAGGAGCAACATTCTACACACACACACACACCTTCAGAATGAGGGGTGTTCAGTAAACGGCCATAAGATTTTTAAACACTAAATTTCTATGTGGCCGTGCACAATAACTGTGGTCTGGGTGAAAGTGTGACTAGCAGAAATACTTGTCCTAGATCCCTAAATCTCTTGTGCCAGAGTCCAAAGAAATTACATATCTCATTAAGTGTACTATGTAATTTGTTATTGAATCAGAAATGTACTCGAACATCTTCCAGTATAATCATGAACTAATTTTCAGGAGTGATGTTTGTTTGTTATTCTCGCAGAGAAAAACGTTTGTTGTTTCAAATGAGGGATGTTTGTTGAAACAACTTTTACTGATTTTCCTTTTTCAGTAGACAAAAAGTGCTATTTTAGCAAACTCTTTTGCTGTGATAAATTACAAAGTTTTTTGAGTGTAGAATTTTCTGCATAATTTACCTGATGAAACTGATTGAAATCAACACATGAGTGTGATTATGTTCTTAAGTGTATTTTTGCTCAGGCAAACCAACAAAAATATTATTTTTGTGACTCATGTTTTCTCAGTAATAAACATATCAAATATGCACTTGCTTCCATATAATTAATTACTTACCTATGGACTGTGTGCACTGCAATGACGATGACGGACAGTCCTCGTATGGTAAATTAGCATTATCTAATGTTGTTGCACATAATTCCATAGATATTGAATCACATTTGTAGCAAATTATGGCATTAGTAGGGTCTGGAAAAGAAATCCAAAAGTTAGTTGTGAACAAATGGTCTTGGTACTAAATGTTTGCGTTTATATTTGATACCAAGGAGATACTCGTATTAAAATCAAGGTATATTTAAAGATATTTAGTAAACAGATTTTAAGATATAACGCATGCAAATGTAGAATATACAATTCTCGACTAAGAGCTTTTTCACGAATGTTAAATTTTTTAGTAATTTACAAATTTGAAATACTGGTGTGTTATGGTTACGAAATAGGCTACATTCCATTAAACAAATGTTCATGTAGAAATGAAGTTTCGATGGTAGACAAATTCGAACTTTCGACAAATTTATAATCGAACTTCATCTCCTACAAAAAACAAAATTTAATTTAAGTACACTTATGGAGTCGGCATAATTAAAGATTGACCTCCTTATCTTCAAGATCACAATAGTTTTGTCTTTTTTTAAATAGTAAAAACAACGTTTCTTTGCGAATAGTTTTGATAAATATCGTTTTTATATTCAGAAGATCAATTTGATCGCAGTGAAATTTCATCGTGGATGCACCCAGAGAAGGAATATGATCACCTCAAACATGTTTCAATAGCAAAATTTTATTTGCGGACTGTGAGCATGGAACATTTTTGTCGCAAAATGTTATTTTCTCGGCAAACATATACACGGGTGCCGAAATCAGATACATAATTTTCGAGAAAATAACATTTGAGGTGATCATATTCCTTCTCTGGGTGTGTTTGCGATTTTCACAGGGTTGAAATTCTATTCAGTGTTGCCAACTCCCCAAGGCCAAAAAGCACCAAAAATATATTATAAATTCTAACATACCACCTTCCACCACAAAATCGAAAATTAAATGCTGTACTAAAAAAAAAAAAAAAAAAAAAAACAAGTACATACGGCCGCAAGTTCGGCCAGGCCGAATCTTATGTACCCACCACCATGGATTGCGTAGAAACTTCTACGAAAGACTGTGATTTAGTCCATACATGGTATATATTAGACAAAAAAGTTATGTATAGTTAAGTCTACAAATAATTACGAATCGATATGGACTTTTTGTACGTAGAGAGCCAGAATTGAAATATGGGGGTCGCTTATATGGGGGCTATATACAATTATGAACTTGATATGGACCAATTTTTGTGTGATTGGGGATCGATTTATCTGAGGGCCATATATAACTACAGACCGATATGGACCTAGTTAGGCATGGTTGTTAACGACCATATACTAGCACAATGTACCAAATTTCAACTCACTCGGATGAAATTTGCTCCTCCAAGAGGTTCCAAAACCAAATCTCGGGATCGGTTTATATGGGGCTATGTACGATTATGGACTGATATGGACCACTTTTGGCATGGTTTTTAAATATCATATACTACCACCACGTACCAAATTTCAAGCAGATCGGATGAATTTTGCTTCTCCAAAAGGCACCGGAGGTCAAATCTGGGGATCGGTTTATATGGGAGCTATATATAATTACGGACTGATAGGAACCAATTCCTGCATGGTTGTTGGATACCATATACTAACATCACGTACCAAATTTCAACGAATGGCAAGAATTTTGCTCTTCCAAGGGGCTCTGGAGGTCAAATCTGGGGATCGGTTTATATGGGGCCTATATATAATTATGGACCGATATCGACCAATTTTTGCATGGTTGCTAAAGACCATATACTAACATCACGTACAAAATTTCAGCCGGATCGGATGAAATTTGCTTCTCTTAGCGGCCTCGCAAGCCAAATCGGGGGATCGGTTTATATAGGGGCTATATATAATTATGGACCGATGTCGACCAATTTTTGCATGGTTGTTAGAGACCATATACTAACACCATGTAGCAAATTTCAGCCGGATCGGATGAAATTTGCTTCTCTTAGAGGCCTCGCAAGCCAAATCGGGAGATCGGTTTATATGGGGGCTATATATAATTATGGACCGATGTGGACCAATTTTTGCATGGTTGTTAGAGACCATATACTAACACCATGTACCAAATTTCAGCCGGATCGGATGAAATTTGCTTCTCTTAGAGGCCTCTCAAGCCAAATCGGGGGATCGGTTTATATGGGGGCTATATATAATTATGGACCGATGTGGACCACTTTTTGCATGGTTGTTAGAGACCATATACTAACACCATGTACCAAATTTCAGCCAGATCGGATGAAATTTGCTTCTCTTAGGGGCCTCGCAAGCCAAATCGGGGGATCGGTTTATATGGGGGCTATATATAATTATGGACTGATGTGGACCAATTTTTGCATGGTTGTTAGAGACCATATACTAACACCATGTACCAAATTTCAGCCGGATCGGATGAAATTTGCTTCTCTTAGAGGCCTCGCAAGCCAAATTTTGGGGTCCGTTTATATGGGGGCTATACGTAAAAGTGGACCGATATGGCCCATTTGCAATACCATCCGACCTACATCAATAACAACTACTTGTGCCAAGTTTCAAGCCGATAGCTTGTTTCGTTCGGAAGTTAGCGTGATTTCAACAGACGGACGGACGGACGGACGGACATGCTCAGATCGACTCAGAATTTCACCACGACCCAGAATATATATACTTTATGGGGTCTTAGAGCAATATTTCGATGTGTTACAAACGGAATGACAAAGTTAATATACCCCCCATCCTATGGTGGTGGGTATAAAAAAACTTCCGCAGATGTACCTATTATAGAACTCTTGTGAATTGAATTTTAAGAAGTTAAGGGTGGTATTAACATCGAGTTTAGCTGCTAAAATAGTCATTTTTTTGACAATTACAATTTCTTTAATAATTCATTTTAAGGAATACAAACTTTGTGAACATTTGCTTTTGGCTATTCCCCATCAAGTTATAATAAAATTTGCAGCAAATATGCATAATTTTATGCCTTTTTTACTGATATAGTTTTCACTTTAGCGGCAAAACTCGAACTTAGTACTCACCATTATGAACCGCTATTCAAGTATACACTTTGATCAGTTTTAATGCTTTCGTCCAATTCATTTTGATCAGTGATGTTTTTCACCTTTCAAAATATTAATATATGGAAGGAGTCTATATTAATATATGGAAGGAGTCTTATTTCAGTTGTGCGTGCTTTTGTGAATTTAATACAAACGTTTTTAATGACATCTTTACCAAATCAAAATTTTTGTATCAAATAAACTTAATACTGTTCAAAATAAAAAAAGCACCAAAAGCACTAAATGAAAATGCCAGAAAGCACCAAGTTGGTGCTTTTTTTGAAAAGGCACCAAAAAGGCAATTTGGTGCTTTTTAGAAATCAAAAAGCACTAAATTTGGTGCTAAAAGCACCAAATTGGCAACACTGATTCTATTAATATTTTTAGAACATTACAAACTCATGCGAACATTTTGTTAGAATTGCAGCTAATAGCACCACCAAAATTGAATGCATGGAATAGTATATTTTCATATTTCCAATAAATGGCTTTAAGTGACCGATCACAATGTATTTCGAAAAGTAACTGACAGCACATTATCAATTTTTAATGCAGTCTAAACAATACTGAATATCTGGAGTGATAATCAATGTGATTAGAATAATTGTTAGTCTTTCTTTTTGGAATACACAAAACATAAGGAAGATATCTTTGATGGGTAAAAATAATTCTCTATATTTCAGAACATTAAAAAATTGGTATTTACATACATTCAAAAAAAGTTTTCGTGGATCCAAAGATTTTGGTATTGATTCCAAGCTAAAGCTGGGGTTTCTTGAAAATAAAAAAATATTTAGAAAAAACTATTTAGAGCCACTAGGCCCTAAATATTTCAAATTAAAATACAGATCTCATTTATCGGATTTTCTTTCTCTTTTTGTGATATTAACTGGTATTAAGGCATTATCGCGCTAAAATATCCATAATGTTATTATGTTATTCTGCTTTTACAGATTTATTTTTGATTGAAACTCGAATTTAATACCCACCTTATATCAAAAAAGTATTCAAGTAAAAAATAAATGCCAGTTTAAAAATCCAAATTATAACGGATACTTTAAAATAAAAATGTTTTCTTAATTTCAAAAAGATTTTAAAACAATGATGCAAATTCTCAAAAAAAAAAAAACTCTTAGCCTCAATTTTTATCTTTGTCCCAAAGATTCAATATTGCACATAATTTAAAGAATATATCTCTAAATCAAATTTTTTTTTCTTTGTTTTAAAGGAAATTGGTCTTGCTTCGAAAATGCTCTACACACACGATCATCTGCTGGTCCAATTTGGTCCAGACGTTCCCACCAACTCTAGGGGCTCGGTCATTCCTACACCCAGAAAAAAGTGTCTTCGAAACTAAAGGAAAAAAAGTTTTGATCAATTTAGTTTAGCCATTTTATTTACATTCAGTTAAATTTTTGTGTGAAATAATAAAATTTACTTGTTGCAGTAAATTAATCCTAAACTGAAAGCAGTTAGGAATAGTTCATTAACTAGAATAAGGCATGGAATTTTACTAATATTGTTTTCTTCGCTGGGTATAAGAATTTACTACTGAACAAGAAAATTTTATTCACTGATAACAAAGCATTCGTAAAAATAAACAAAAACCGAACTAAAACCAAGTTTCCTCAAATTGGTTTATAAAAAAAGAAAACACCAGCAGAATAACAACTCCTTCATTCGACTTAATTTTGGAATCTTCCATTAACAGGTAATATTCAGTGACGCTAACATTTTGTGAAAAAATTGGTTTAGGATTTTTTTGTTTATATTTGTAGGTATTGAAATTGTAAAAGGTGGACAAAATTGCTAGACAGCAACTTATTCACACACCACAGCGATAGCGCGAGCTATCGCTGTGGTCGGAAAAAATGTACGGTCATAGTTCGGTCCTCAAAGTAATGCCAGATGTGCCTAACGTAGTGGATTACACCCTGGCAAAACCACTTTTCGACAAAAAGTTTGAAACTCTAATTCCCAACAGTGAGACGTGGTGTACACAGACCCCGGGGAATAAAAGATATATAGATTTCTATACTGATGGCTCCAAATTGAATGGACAAGTGGGGTTCGGAGTATATTCTAAAGATCTGGAAATTCGAATAGCGAAAAGATTACCTAATCACTGTAGTGTTTTTCAGGCTGAAATATTGGCAATAAGAGAGGTGGTGAATTGGCTGAGAAGTAATGTTCCAACAAATATTGGCATTAATATATACTCAGACAGTCAACCTGCAATAAAATCCTTGGACTCTGTGTTCCTTAACTCAAAAACGGCCATAGACTGCCGCAAATCTCTCAACGAGATGGTTGAGCAGTACAATATTCACCTAATATGGGTGCCTGGTCATAGGAACATACCGGGGAACTGTGAAGCAGATGTGTTAGCAAGGCTAGGAACTACCTTACATATTCCAGGGGAACTAGAATCTGTTGGTATGCCTCTGGCCACCTGCAAGCTCTTACTGCGTGAGAAGGCTGTTAAAGGGTGATACGGTCAAAATTTGGTCAATATAAACTTGACGTATTTCTTTCAATTTTGCACTTAAAAAACCTGAACACCCCTCATTTTGAAGGTGTGTGTGTGTAGAATGTTGCTCCTAATTTGATTTTGGAATTCACTCTTCAGTTGTCAAAATGCCGTCCAAGCAAGAAGAGCAGCGTATCAAAATTTTGCTCGCGCATCGCGAAAATCCGAGCTACTCGCACGCAAAGCTGGCAAAATTGCTAAAAGTTGCCAAATCAACCGTTACAAATGTAATTAAAGTGTTTGGGGAACGTTTGTCGACAGCCAGGAAGTCTGGATCGGGAGGAAATCGAAAATCGGAAGCCGCTGAGACGACAAAGAGAGTTGCCGGTAGTTTCAAGCGAAACCCTAACCTCTCTCTCCTAGATGCCGCAAATAAGCTGGGTGTATCGTCTACAACCGTGCATCGAGCCAAAAAAACGAGCCGGACTATCGACTTACAAGAAGGTAGTGACTCCAAATCGCGATGATAAACAAAATACGACGGCCAAAGCGCGATCCCGGAGGCTGTACACGACGATGCTGACGAAGTTTGACTGCGTGGTAATGGACGACGAAACCTACGTCAAAGCCGACTACAAGCAGCTTCCGGGACAGGAGTTTTATACGGCGAAAGTAAGGGGAAAGGTAGCAGATATTTTCAAGCACATAAAACTGCCAAAGTTCGCAAAGAAATATCTGGTTTGGCAAGCCATCTGTACCTGTGGCATGAAAAGCAGCATTTTCATAGCTTCCGGGACTGTCAACCAAGAAATTTACGTGAAAGAGTGTTTGAATAAACGTCTGCTGCCTTTCCTGAAGAAACACGGCTGTTCCGTACTGTTTTGGCCGGATTTGGCATCTTGCCATTACGGTAAAAAGGCCATGGAGTGGTACGCCGCCAACAACGTGCAGGTGGTTCCAAGGACAAGAACCCTCCCAACACGCCAGAGTTCCGCCCAATTGAGAAATACTGGGCTATTGTCAAGCGGAACCTAAAGAAGACCAAAAAAACTCCTAAGGACGAGCAGCAGTTCAAGGCAAACTGGCTTTCTGCGGCGAAGAAGGTGGACAAGGAGGCTGTACAAAATCTGATGGCAGGTGTCAAGCGTGAGGCCCGGCAATTCGGATTTGGAAAATCGAAAGCCTAACTGAATATTTTTCCTGAATTTTATACTAATTGACCTTGAAAAAAAAATTTAATTTGATTTTTTAAATAAACGATTTCACCGATTTACACGCGTTTTCCCTTGACCAAATTTTGACCGTATCACCCTTTATGATGGCCAATATTCGATGGGAAAATTGCAAGGGTTGTAACGACACCAAGCAAATATGGCCCCATTTAAACTTAAACCGCACACTAGATATGCTAGTGTTCTCAAGGCGTCAGATAGCACTACTAATATCTGCTATAACGGGTCGCTGCCTGATAGGCGAATTTGCAAAAACTATAGGTGCGAAGTATAATGACTATTGTAAAGGGTGATTTGTTAAGAGCTTGATAACTTTTTAAAAAAAAAAAAACGCATAAAATTTGCAAAATCTCATCGGTTCTTTATTTGAAACGTTAGATTGGTCCATGACATTTACTTTTTGAAGATAATTTCATTTAAATGTTGACCGCGGCTGCGTCTTAGGTGGTCCATTCGGAAAGTCCAATTTTGGGCAACTTTTTCGAGCATTTCGGCCGGAATAGCCCGAATTTCTTCGGAAATGTTGTCTTCCAAAGCTGGAATAGTTGCTGGCTTATTTCTGTAGACTTTAGACTTGACGTAGCCCCACAAAAAATAGTCTAAAGGCGTCAAATCGCATGATCTTGGTGGCCAACTTACCGGTCCATTTCTTGAGATGAATTGTTCTCCGAAGTTTTCCCTCAAAATGGCCATAGAATCGCAAGCTGTGTGGCATGTAGCGCCATCTTGTTGAAACCACATGTCAACCAAGTTCAGTTCTTCCATTTTTGGCAACAAAAAGTTTGTTAGCATCGAACGATAGCGATCGCCATTCACCGTAACGTTGCGTCCAACAGCATCTTTGAAAAAATACGGTCCAATGATTCCACCAGCGTACAAACCACACCAAACAGTGCATTTTTCGGGATGCATGGGCAGTTCTTGAACGGCTTCTGGTTGCTCTTCACTCCAAATGCGGCAATTTTGCTTATTTACGTAGCCATTCAACCAGAAATGAGCCTCATCGCTGAACAAAATTTGTCGATAAAAAAGCGGATTTTCTGCCAACTTTTCTAGGGCCCATTCACTGAAAATTCGACGTTGTGGCAGATCGTAAGTCTATTCATGATGAAATGTCAAAGCATACTGAGCATCTTTCTCTTTGACACCATGTCTGAAATCCCACGTGATCTGTCAAATACTAATGCATGAAAATCCTAACCTCAAAAGAATCACCCTTTATAAGCTGTCATGACGTGGAGGAAAAGGAATCAATTAAACACCTCTTGTGTGAGTGTCCTGCTTTTTGTGTAAGCCGTAAGCGAATTTTAGGAGCATATAGCTTTAGATTACTGGCTGACCTGGAAAACGTTAACTTAAGCAGTTTGTTAATGTTTTTGGAGCAATCTGGTTGGTTCCACAAAAGTTAATAATAGAGAAGGTTCAGTGGTTAAGACTAGAAGTGCCCATATGTAATAGGTACTTTTAGTTAAATGTGGTATCACAATGGACTGAATAGTCTAAGTGAGCCTGAAATTTAATCGGGCTGCCACTTTAACCTAACCTAACCTAAAGGTACTAGAAGAAGAAAAAAAATGTGTTTTAATATTTCAAGGCCAGTCGATGCTGTTGATTCTAAATAAATATATTTAATATATTAATAAAACATGTATTTTATTGAAGAAAAATAGCTTAAATTGTATTTAAAAACAAAGGTAAGCAGTTCTAATTTTGAAGTAAAAGGTTTACCACAAATATGTAAGATTTGTCCAAATGAATGAAAAAAGTTCAACAAAATTATTCCATATATGAATTCAATTCAGTTAAATTTTTTCATTCTGTAGTATAGTGGTACATAAATATAGGAAAATGTTAACTAATATATGGAATGCATTCTACCTAATTTCTACGAAAATCATATCGTTCAAACAAATAAAAATGTCTTTGGCGCTATACGAAGTTCAACTTTCTTCACAATGAGTTCATTTTAATTTAAAGAAGGGGTCACTTTTTTCTGGGTGTACGCAATTTCTGAGTGTCATTGGCTCTCTCTCAGAAGTTCTCCAATCTTTCCTCTCTTACACTCAAAATAAGTTTACTTGGATCCAAAGATTTCGACCTTCCCTTAAAGATTTTGGTTGATTCCGGGCCAAAGACAAAGACATTTTTTAGCGACCCATGTGGCTTTAAATCTAGGATCAATAAAATAGAAATTAGGGCAGAGATTTCATTAATCGTATGTTCACTGAAAAAACAGTGAACCCACCAGGAAGATAACTTTCGGTAAATTTTAGAAAATGTTAAATATTTGTTGAAAATTTTAACTTAACAGTATTACAAACGCTGGTATCATGCCGATGTCATAAAAATAAGTAAATATTTTTCGACAAATTCAAGAACATTCTTTAGACATAATTAAGTTTTTTCACTTGTTAAAGAAAAATTTGTAGTTTGAAGGAAAAAATTGGTGTTCAAAATTGCAAGAATGTCTTTAGTGACATACAAAGTTCATGATGAACGCATCTGTAGTAAAATTTACAAATTTAAAGAAATAATGAACTATTATGTGAGAAATACGAATTTAGTAAATCTTTATGCTTAATTTGTGTATAATTTTTCCTGTTTTTTAGTTCATTTAACTAACGTACGCAAAAAATAATTAGAGTAAAGTAAACTTTCTCCAAGCTTAATAATACCAATAACTAAAATAAAGTTAAATTGGCTTTAGTGAAATAGAGAGATCACTTTTTTTTGAGTGTTCATTCTCTTTTCGCGGTATATAAATAAAGATATTCACGTATAAACAAATGACACTTTAAAAATCCAAATTATAACGAAGTAAAAAAAGTTTTCTTAATTCAAAAAAAAAAACTTTAAACCAAGTTTGCTAAATACTCAACATATGTCTTAGCCTATATTTGAATCGTTTTTATCTTAAATTTAAAGATTCAATATTTCAGTTAATTTAATGACGATTTCTTTAAATCAAAGACATACGACTTTCAACGAAGGGACGTAAATTTCCAAAATATGTGTTCTAAATTTAATAAAAAAATGAAACAAGGATTATAAACTTTATTTTAATTAAAATTGCATTATTCTAAAGAAATTTGTCCTTAATATTTTGTAAATTGCTCATCCTAAAATTTAGGTTGGGAGCCACCGTGGTGCAATGGTTAGCATGCCCGCCTTGCATACACAAGGTCGTGGGGTCGATTCCTGCTTCGACCGAACACCAAAAAGTTTTTCAGCGGTGGATTATCCCACCTCAGTAATGCTGGTGACATTTCTGAGGGTTTCAAAGCTTCTCTAAGTGGTTTCATTGCAATGTGGAACGCCGTTCGGACTCGGCTATAAAAAGGAGGTCCCTTGTCATTGAGCTTAACATGGAATCGGGCAGCAATCAGTGATAAGAGAGAAGTTCACCAATGTGGTATCACAATGGACTGAATAGCCTATGTGAGCCTGATACATCGGGCTGCCACCTAACCTAACCTAGGTTGTGTACTCTTTAATAGCACGTAAATATGGTTTTTCGGCGTAGGACTGGCGTCAGAATGCCATACCTGGGCACGCTTTTGATCTGTAGACCTGTAGAGATATAGGTCTCTAGTATCGTTTCCTCTGGTTACAGTGGTCTTCATTTCCTAGTTATGTCAAGAAACACTTTCGTTGTAGCAGTTGCAAAATTACTATCTTGTACATCCCTCCACCAGACTATCGACTCGTTTATTAGGATTGACTTAATTATGCTCTCATATCTCATATATCAGTTTCTCTTTTCATGAAAGCAAATTTCGTTTGACTAAGGTCAACTTGGCTTTAATAATTCTGAAAAATTCTTTAAAATTGATGAAATCGTCTTCTGTCTTTGTGGAGATGTTCTTCAATACTTTATTTCAAAGACGTTTTTACTTGAGCATAATTTTCGAGCTCAAATATCTCAAAGCAAGCAAAATGTTTGTTTATCCCGCGATAAATCGTTATAGTGATACTGGTAGCATGAAATACACTGAAAAAACAGTGAACCCACCAGGAAGAAAATTTTTGATTATTTTTAGAAAATTTTGATTTTTTTAGAAATTTTTAATTAAACAGTATTACAAGCGCTGGCATCACGCCGATATCACAAAAACAAGTAAATATTTTTCGACAAATTCAAGAAAATTTATTAGACATAAATAATTTTTTTCATTTTTTAAAGACAATTTTGTAGTTTGAAGGAAAAAATTGGTGTTCCAAATTGGAAGAATGTCTTTAGTGACATACGAAGTTCATGATGGACGCTTTTGTAGTAAAATTTACAAATTTGAAGAAATAATGAACTATTTTATGAGAAATACGAATTTAGTAAATCTATATTCTTAATTTGTGTATAATTTTTTTCCGCCTTTTAGTTCATTTAACTAAAGTATGCAAAAAATTATTAAAGAAAATGAAACTTTCTCCAAATATAATAAGTTCATGAACTAAAATATAGTTAAATTGGCTTTAGTGAAATAGTGAGTTCAGTTTTTTTAGTGTAGTTCAGCGAGTTAAGGTTCGCACTGGCGAAGGCCATTGAGCGGAAATTTGCCAACATTTTTGGATTGGTAATATTTCTTGTAAGGTATCATATGAGAATGAATCAAATCCGTCAAATGTGTTAGGTGCTATATAAAAAAGGTTAATGTTCCCATATACATATATTTATATCTGACCCGATCTGGACAACATTTGTTAGACTTCTACAAAATCTATAGACTTAAAATTTCAGTCGGCTAATGCACTGGGGCGAAAAAAAAAAATGTTAGTATAAAACAAGTAAGGAAAATCTAAAGTCGAACGGGGCCGACCATATTATACATCCAGAAAAAAGTGAGCAAGTGAAGAAAGTTGAACTTCGTATAACGATTTGATTTTCGTAGAAATTAGGTAGAATGCATTCCATATATTAGTTAACATTTTCCAATATTTATGTACCACTATACTACAGAATGAAAAAATTTAACTGAATTGAATTCATATATGGAATGATTTTATTGAACTTTTTTCATTCATTTGGACAAATCTTACATATTTGTGGTAAACCTTTTACTTCAAAATTAGAACGGCTTACCTTCGTTTTTAAATACAGTTTTATTTATTTATATAGGCAGTTTTTTCTTCAATAAAAGACATGTTTTATTAATATATTAAATATATTTATTAAGAATCAACAGCATCGACTTAGAAATATTAGTTTATTATTCCACTATTTCCAATTTCCATGTACTGTGACCAACTGTAAAACGTAATTCTTTTCTTCTTCTTGTTCTTTTCAGTTTTAATAAGATGCTGCATAACGATTTTGTCCTCCTTTTATAATTTCATTACCTACAAATATAAAAAAATCATAAACCAATTTTTTCACAAATGGTTAGCGTCACTGTATGAATGTTACCTGTTAATTGAAGATTCCAAAATGAAGACGAATGAAGGGGTTGTCGTTCTATTGGTGTTTTCTTACACGAACTTTGATAGACTTATTGTTTGTTATTTTTGTTCAATAATTTTGAAAATAACGAAAAATTTTTTCACTAATTTAAAATAACAAATATTTTATTTGTTATTTATTATATTATTTTACTATATTATTTTTTAACAATCTCTCTATATTCCATAACAATGCGACTCCAACGAAAAAAACAACACACGCGCAAACATATCGATAACATCGATTACAGGTAGATAAAATAAATATAGGAAAATTGCCTATATTCTAACAAGTGTGTTTCCTTAAGTTTTGAAAGGATTGGATACTTCTTAGAACGAATGAACTAAAATATTTTTCTATGCTAAGTGTTATTCGTATGTATGATAAGCTTTCTATAATAAAGGAAGTCAGAATGATCATTTTTAAGAAATTTTACTAAATTTGAGGAAACTTGGTTGTAGTTCGGTTTTTGTTTATTTTACGAATGCTTTGTTATCATTGAATGAAATTTTCTTGTTCAGTAGTAAATTCTTATACCCAGCGAAGAAAACAGTATGTTATTAGTAAAATTCCGTGCCTTATTTTAGTTAATGAACTATTCCTAACTGCTTTCAGTTTAGGATTTTTTACTGAAACAAGTACATTTTATTATTTCACAAAAAGATTTACCTTAATGGAAATAAAAAGGCTAAACATTTTTTCCTTTAGTTTCGAAGCACTTTTTTTCTGGGTGTACTTTCACCACTATATATACCAACATTTTTGATTTAACACCTTCATTTTAACACCTTCAAATTTGTTTATATTCTCTTATACAAATATTTTAATATGAACCGATTTGGACAAAATTTTGTAAACTTTCACAAAATATCTAGACTCAAAATTTAAATTGGTTAATGATCGGGACGGACCACAATGTTAGTAAAAAACAAGTAAGGAAAATCTAAAGTCGGGCGGAGCCGACTATATTATACCCTGTACTTCCTAGATCCACATTTTCGATACCATATCAAATTCGTCAAATGTGTTGGGTGCTTTATATAAAGGTTTTTGTTCCCATATATTGACATTTAAATCTGCCTTGATCTGAACAAAATTTGTTATACTTCTACAAAATCTATAGACTTACCCCCATATTCATTCAGTTAAAGTAAACTTCAAACCTACTATTACCATACAAATTCCTTTGATAATAAAGGGTGATACGGTCAAAATTTGGTCAATACAAACTTGACGTATTTCTTTCAATTTTGCATTTAAAAAACCTGAACACCCCTCATTTAGAAGGTGTGTGTGTAGAATGTTGCTCCTATTTTGATTTTGGAATTCACTCTTCAGTTGTCAAAATGCCGTCCAAGCAAGAAGAGCAGCGTATCAAAATTTTGCTCGCGCATCGCGAAAATCCGAGCTACTCGCACGCAAAGCTGGCAAAATCGCTAAAAGTTGCCAAATCAAATGTAATTAAAGTGTTTGGGGAACGTTTGTCGACAGCCAGGAAGTCTGGATCGGGGGAAATCGAAAACCGGAAGCCGCTGAGACGACAAAGAGAGTTGCCGGTAGTTTCAAGCGAAACCCTAACCTCTCTCTCCGAGATGCCGCAAATAAGCTGGGTGTATCGTCTACAACCGTGCATCGAGCCAAAAAAACGAGCCGGACTATCGACTTACAAGAAGGTAGTGACTCCAAATCGCGATGATAAACAAAATACGACGGCCAAAGCGCGATCCCGGAGGCTGTACACGACGATGCTGACGAAGTTTGACTGCGTGGTAATGGACGACGAAACCTACGTCAAAGCCGACTACAAGCAGCTTCCGGGACAGGAGTTTTTTACGGCAAAAGGAAGGGGAAAGGTAGCAGATATTTTCAAGCACATAAAGCTGTCAAAGTTCGCAAAGAAATATCTGGTTTGGCAAGCCATCTGTACCTGTGGCTTGAAAAGCAGCATTTTCATAGCTTCCGGGACTGTCAACCAAGAAATTTACGTGAAAGAGTGTTTGAATAAACGTCTGCTGACTTCCCTGAAGAAACACGGTTGTTCCGTACTGTTTTGGCCGGATTTGCATCTTGCCATTACGGTAAAAAGGCCATGGAGTGGTACGCCGCCAACAACGTGCAGGTGGTTCCCAAGGACAAGAACCCTCCCAACACGCCAGAGCTCCGCCCAATTGAGAAATACTGGGCTATTGTCAAGCGGAACCTAAAGAAGACCAAAAAAACTGCTAAGGACGAGCAGCAGTTCAAGGCAAACTTTCTGCGGCGAAGAAGGTGGGCAAGGTGGCTGTACAAAATCTGATGGCAGGTGTCAAACGTGAGGCCCGGCAATTCGGATTTGGAAAAGCGAAAGCCTAACTGAATATTTTTCCTGAATTTTACACTAATTGAACTTGAAAAAGAAATTTAATTTGATTTTTTAAATAAACGATTTCACCGATTTACACGCGTTTTCCCTTGACCAAATTTTGACCGTATCACCCTTTATCTCAGTAAATAATTATGAATGCGGAAATAAAAATTTCTGGATAATGTCCAATGTTAGTAAAGTCTAAAGTCGGGCGGGGCCGACTATATTATATCCTTCACCACTATGTACACCAAAAATGTTGATACCAGATCTCCCAGGGCAAAATTTCAAGTAAATGGTCTCCGGTTGTTATATGAATCCAAACCGGACGAAAGATATATGGAAGCTATATCTAAATCTGAACTGATTTCAACCAAATTTAGTAAGGATTTGTAGAATATCAATTTGACTCTCTGTGCAAAATTTTACGTGAATCGGTGTTAAAATTTGGCTTCTACGGTCATATGAGTCTTAATCGGTCGAAAGATATATATGGGAGCTATATCTAATTCTGGTAAAATGTAAATTCTACTCTCTGTGCAAAATTTCACGTAAATCGGTTCCACAGAGTGGAGCAGAGTATAAATATGAGAAACATTTAAATATTAAGCAATTTTTAGGCAACTTCGTAAAAGTGTAGTTATGGTTTATTGGTCGATAAATATGTATTAAAAGTATAGGAAAATTTGAGCCATTCTTATAAGTTTTTAACTTAGCAGTGGCGATTTTACAAGGAAAATGTTGGTATTTTGGTCATATTTGCCGAAATCAAAAAAACATGTATGGGAGCTATATCTAAATCTGAACGATTTCAACCAAATTTGGCATGCACAGTTACAATGTTAGTTCTACTCTCCGGACTACAACTTTGGCCTCTGTTGTCATATCGATGCCCAATCACACAAAAATTGGTCCATAAATATATATAGCCCCCATATAAAGCCACCCCCATTTTTCAATTCTGGCTCTCTAACTATCGCGCAAAAGTCCATATCGATTGGTCCATAAATATATATAGCCCCCATATAAAGCCACCCCCATTTTTCAATTCTGGCTCTCTAACTATCGCGCAAAAGTCCATATCGATTCGTAATTATTTGTGGACTTACTTACTTTTGTGTCCAATATATACCACGTATGGATTAACTTACAATTTAGAAGACGATGTTAAGAAGATTTAAGGTATCTTGCCATCGGTAAGTATTACCACAACCTGATGGATAGATATATATGGAATATATATCTAAATCTGAATCGATTTCTTCCAAAATTAATAAGGTTCTACTCTTACCCAAGACATATACTTGTGCCAAATTTGAAGTCAATTGGATGGACTTTGATCACAAAAATGTGTTCACAGACAGACGGTCTTGGTCAGGGGCCCTGAGCATTATTGCCAAAGACACCATATGCACGCAAAGAAAAAAAAACGTTTGGAAAACGTGTACCGGAAACGTTTTTCTTTTGTTAGAGTTTTTTGAATTGCTTCGAAAATTTTAAAATTTTATCACCAAAAAAATTCGTTTGTTACAAAATTTTTATTTTTTCAATAAAAAAGTTATTTTTGAAACAACAACACCGACCATTTCGTTTATATCAAACACTGTTCTTTTCTGAATTTAGGTCTTTAATAAGACACATTTTACAATTCAAAATTTAATATACTAAAATGTACTGTTGAACATTTTTTCAAAATCTTCCGAACGTATCTGGAATATATGTAAAAAAAAAAAAAAAAAACTTTGGTCGAAGCAGGGATCGAACCCACGACCCTTGGCATGCAAGTCGGACGTAGCAACCACTGCTCCACGGTGCCAAACTAAATGTTTGTTTCTGTTAAATAAACTTTGTTTATTCGGTTCGTGGGCGCCGCAAGCTATGCTATATAAATATAACTTATATGGATATTTATCTCTTGATGACCATAACAGGTACATAGCTCAGTGGTTAGTGTGTTGGCTTACAAAGTGCATGGTCCGCGGTTCGATTCTCCGTCCAGGCGAAAGGTAAAAAAAATTTAAAAATTTATAAAATCGTATAATTTCTTCTACATTGTTGGTATTACAGGAAAAGGTGTTAAGAACTAAAAAAGCTCGTGGATGTGAGAGAAATGTGAGGGAAAATGCAATTAGCAAGAAAACAATTTTTTTTTTTGAGTTTGTCTTTATGAAATTGTTTTTACATCCTGGAAAAGAATAAACGTTTATCACAAAAAGTATATACTTTTCTTCCAAATACACTTCCTTACAGCGAAAAGCAAATGAGAAACGAACTTTGTTTGTCTAAAATTTCGTTTGGGAGGAAAGAATTATTTTTTTGCGTGTGTCAATATCGTCTCCTTCTGGGGGTTGCAATCATATGCACTAACTTATAATACCCTGTTCCACAGCGTGACGCAGGGTGTAAATATGCTATCCACCCTCTAGGAACATCAATGAAGATATCCTTTGCTCAATTAGGGTATTATGAATTTTTATTGATGTGTACTAAATGTGCATGCAAACATGCCATTAGCGGCTTGAGAAATAAAAATACATTTTTTAAATACAAAAATTCCATTACATCATTTTATACTTACTAAAAATTAAAAAGAAATGTATATAATATTAATTACATATATTTGCTCTAGCAAAAAATACGGCGAACGGAACGGCTACTGCAAGTAGACCATATCATTGAGTTTTGTTATCTATAAATGTTGCGATTAATGCTAATAAAGAATTGAAGTAATTTCTTTGTTCGACATTGTCTAACTCATGCGGTTATATCTCTATTCGCCGGTAAATAATCACTTTTGGAATAAGTTGACAAGTCTGTTTAGTTTATAACATTACTTCTACACTGTTAGAAAAATATGTTTTTCATATGTTCCGATATAAACAAAATGTGTTTCGGGCACGATTTTAAACCACAATATATTTAAGTGCGAACATGTAATGTTCCTAAACTAACACTAAATGTTTGGGACATCTATGTTACTATGTTAAAATATATTATGTTTGGGGCATGAATGTTTCATAAAAATAATATGTGTGAATGTAAACATATATAAATTAACAAATTTCGAGTAAACATATATATGTTGTGATATTTTATTCAGAGAGCGGCAAAAAGAGAGTATAGAGAAATAAATAGAGATGGAAACCGGGAGGGTTGACGAAAGATATCAACATAACAAAGCGAGAGAATGAAAAGAGAACAATTTCTGTGAAACCGCTTGTATGTTGTTTCGGAAAACTGTTTTATGATAAGGCTAAAAATTTGATATGCTTAACTCTAAATATTATTTAATTTGAATAAAGAGAATAGACATTCGGAACCAAGAGAATAGACATTTGAAAAACAAACTGCATATGTTTTCGCCTTGAGAGCAGCATTTTATGCATGTGTGAACATGTGTTTTGTTTATCATTTTGGCATTATGGGCACAATTTTTCGTTAAAATAAATCAGGGGTCTTCATAAAAATAACGAAAGGGCACTATACTCTTTTTAGAGTTGGGACAGTAAAATGAAATAAGGAGGAAATAGTGAAAAATTACACAGTAAAATGTAAAAAAAACAAACTTTAGTTCCTCTTTATTAAAAAGTAGTCCACGAGGAGTTGACGAACACCATCAAATATAAAAGCGGGCATTAAGTTCGAGTTTTACAGCTAAAACAATTTAAAAAGTTTATTTTCTTTAAAATGAATTATTAAAGAAAAATAAAAGGAATTTTAGAGCGATGGTGTTAAATGCTAGTAAAAAACTGTTCACTCCTAAATAAATTTATGTTTATATTATAAAATTATGTATGTATGTTTATACTCGACTCCACGTTCTTCTTTTGTTAGTTTTTGAATTCCTTCCAAATTTTAAAGTTTTGTACAAAAACAGTTTTTTATTAAAAAAATTTTATTTTTGCAATAAAAAATAATATTTTATCCAAAAATCAGTCAATTTCGTATATATCAAGCACTGTTACTGACTATAAATATTTAATAATACACATTTCGAAGTTTCGTTTAAAAAAATTTAATATAGTATAAATATAAATGTGTAAATTAAAAAAAAAAAAAAAAAAAAAAAAAATTTTCGGTCGGAGCAGGGATTGAACCCACGACCCTTTGTATGCAAGGCAGACATGCTAACCACTGCTCCACGTGGCAAACAAATGTATGTTTCTGTTAAATAATGTTATGTTTGCATGGGCTCGTGGGCGCTGCAAACTATGCTATATAAATGTAACTTAAAACGATAATTATCTACTGGTGACTATAACAGCTACGTAGCCCAGTGGATAGTGTGTTGGCTTACAAACTGTATGGTCCTCGGTTCGATTCTCCGTGCAGGCGAAAGGTAAAATTTAAAAAATTTATAAAAGTGAATAATTTCTTCAACATTATTTGTATTACAGAAAAAGGTGCCAATAACTAAAAAATTTCGTGGAAGTGAAAATTACGAGTATGTTAGGGAATGAGCACAATCGTGTTTGGGAAAAATTCTTCCAAGCATATAATATTTTTGGCTCAAAATGCTTCCAAAAATATAATATGTTCACATAAAACAAACATATTAATGTTTCGGCAGTATGCAATAATATATGTGCTTCCTGCAAAATATGTTTGGAACATATGTTAAAGAAGCGATTTTTTTTGAGGGTGTATATTCATGCCCATCTATGAATATAGAATTGGGCTATTTGTACACAAGGTGGGTATGCCGATTTAGGTATACAGGTCTGTTCTGGCAAACACATTCGCAGAAATTTTTCGAATATATTGCCTTGTTAGGGCCAACTGAATACGCTACATTTTACCGAATTGGAATCGCTTGTGTTTGTATTCAGGAATAGTACGGCTTATCTTTATGCCATTACGACAAAATATGTCTAAAATAAAAATAAAAAGTGTATAGTAGACAATATGCTAAAAAGTTGATTTTTACCTATCAAACCCACATCGAAAGTTTATTTTTTTATCAAATGATGAAATGATTCTATCCACAAGACGATTGAAACGTTTGTCCATCACGGGCACGGTGAACATGCAACATGTTTGTTTGAACCATGTTATTTTCTCCCATTTGCTTTACGCTGTAAGGAAGTTTGTTTGGAAGAAAATTACAGTGAAACCTCTGAAAGGTGGACACCCAAGGTTGCCTACATTTTGTCCACTTTTGAGAGGTGTCAAGATAAGAGAGATTAATTTCAATATGTTCATGTTTGGGAGGTGTCCGGTTCTCAGAGTGTCCAAGTTTGAGAGGTTTAAATGTATACTTTTTGTGATAAACGTTGATTCTTTTACAGTTGATTGTTTTTACAATTTTATAAAGACTAACTCAAAAAATATTATTTTCTGGTATCTTCCCTCACATCCTTCTCTCTTGCATGACGTTTTAGTTCTTAGCACCTTTTTCTGCAATACAAACAATGTACTATGGGTAATTTGAACCATTTTTGTGACAAAAATAATAACAACTAAAAAAGATTTTGCGATTGATAGATTAACAGTTTGGATATCGACATTCGATCGAAATTTGATGCAATGTCTCTTGCATCAAATGAAACTACTTTAGTTCATGGACTTATTACGATCTAGGAAAGTTTCCATGACTTTAATCATTTTTTTTGCATACGTTAGTAAAAATATTTAAAACAGAGTGAAAAATTATACACAAATGAAGCATAAAGATTAACTAAATTCGTGTCTCCCACAATATAGCTCAGAATTTCTTAAAATTTGTAAATTTTATCAATAATGCGCCTTGACTCTTGAAGTTTGTATGACACTTAAGACATTTTTTAAATTTTGAACTACAATTTTGTTGTTCAAGCTACGAAATTTTTTTAATAGGAGAAAAATAATAATTCTACCTAAAAAATTTTCTGAACGTGTCGAAAATTATTTACTTATATTTTTTTAAAATCGGCGTGAAATCTGCGTTTCTAATACAGTTTACTTAAAATTTTCTAAAATTAATCTAATTTTTCTAAAATTAACTAAAAGTAGATTTAAAGTTTACGATAACTTTTATGAATATGATGAAAAACTTTACAACAAGGTGTATTTGCTACAAAAATGCCCGCATAATTGCTGGAATCATTATTAATGTTTCAACTGAGCTTTCAAATATGTGGAAACCCTTATTCTTGCAGCACGGCTTAGATAAAAACGCCGTTTTATCCATATTTCAATAGAAACCGGTCGAAAATAAAAAAAGCCAAAAATAGCTAAAAGGGTCATGAAAAAAGCCAGAAAAAAGGCTAAAAGCTAAATGCATTTTTTTTCCTCTAAACGTCTTCAAAAAAAAAGCCAAATCGAGCGGGAAAAAAGCTAAATTGGCAACGCTGCTAAGAAGTATGCAATCCTTTCAAAACTTAAAGAAACACACTTGTTAGAATATAGGAAATTTTCCTATATTTCTTTTACCGCCTGTAATCGATACCTGTCATCGATTTAATCGATATGTTTGCGCGTGGGTTGTTTGTTTAGTTGGAATCGTGTTGTTATGATATACGGAGAAATACACCCTCAAAAAAATCGCTTCTGTAACATATACTTCCAAACATATTTTGATTCAAGCATATAAATTTTTGGGCATTGCCCAAACATTTATTATATGTGAACATATAATATGTTTGAAAACATTTTGAACCCAAAATATATAATATTCTTTGGGAGAAAATTCTTCTAGAATTTTCTCCCAAAGAATATTGTGCTCAAATTTTTTTTTCTGCCTAATTGTATATTCCCTCACATTTTTCTCACTTCCACGAGTTTTTTTAGTTTTTAGCACCTTTTTCTGTAATACAAACATTGTAGAAGAAATTATTATATTTTATATATTTTTTTTTAAATTTTACCTTTTGCCGGACGGGGATTCGAACAGCGGACCACACAGTTTGTAAGCCAGCACACTAACCACTGGCCTACGTAGCTGTTATGGTCATCAAGAGATAATTATCGTTATAAGTTATATTTATATAGCATAATTTGCGGTGCCCACAAGCCGATGCAAACATAACATTGTTTAACAACATAACATTGTTAAACATACATTTGTTGGCAGCGTGGATCAGTGGTTGGTCGTCCGCCTTACGTGACAGGGGTCCTGGGTTCGATCCCTGCTTCGACCAACACCATTTTTATACCCACCACCATAGGATGGGGGGTATATTAACTTTGTCATTCCGTTTGAAACACATCGAAATATTGCTCTAAGACCCCATAAAGTATATATATTCTGGATCGTGGTGAAATTCTGAGTCGATCTGAGCATGTCCGTCCGTCCGTCCGTCTGTTGAAATCACGCTAACTTCCGAACGAAGCAAGCTATCGACTTGAAACTTGGCACAAGTAGTTGTTATTTATGTAGGTCGGATGGTATTGCAAATGGGCCATATCGGTCCACTTTTACGTATATCCCCCATATAAACGGACCCCAAAATTTGGCTTGCGAGGCCTCTAAGAAAAGGAAATTTCATCCGATCCGGCTGAAATTTGGTACATGGTGTTAGTATATGGTCTCTAACAACCATGCAAAAATTGGTCGACATCGGTCCATAATTATATATAGCCCCCATATAAACCGATCCCCCGATTTGGCTTGCGAGGCCTCTAAGAGAAGCAAATTTCATCCGATCCGGCTGAAATTTGGTTATTGGTGTTAGTATATGGTCTTTAACAACCATGCAAAAATTGGTGCACATCGGTCCATAATTATATATAGCCCCCATATAAACCGATCCCCCGATTTGGCTTGCGAGGCCTCTAAGAGAAGCAAATTTCATCCGATCCGGCTGAAATTTGGTACATGGTGTCAGTATATGGTCTCTTACAACCATGCAAAAATTGGTCCACATCGGTTCATAATTATATATAGCCCCCATATAAACCGATCCCCCGATTTGGCTTGCGAGGCCTCTAAGAGAAGCAAATTTCATCCGATCCGGCTGAAATTTGGTACATGGTGTTAGTATATGGTCTCTAACAACCATCCAAAAATTGGTCGACATCAGTCCATAATTATATATAGCCCCCATATAAACCGATCCCCCGATTTGGCTTGCGAGTCCTCTAAGAGAAGCAAATTTCATCCGATCCGGCTGAAATTTGGTACATGGTGTTAGTATATGGTCTCTAACAACCATGCAAAAATTGGTGCACATCGGTCCATAATTATATATAGCCCCCATATAAACCGATCCCCCGATTTGGCTTGCGAGGCCTCTAAGAGAAGCAAATTTCATCCGATCCGGCTGAAATTCGGTACGTGATGTTAGTATATGGTCTCTAACAACCATGCAAAAATTGGTCCATATCGATTCGTAATTATTTATAGACAACTATACATAACTTTTTTATCTAATATATACCATGTATGGACTAAATCACAATTTAGAAAACGATGTTAAGAAGTTTTAAGATACCCCAACCCAAGTAATTCGATTGTGGATGACAGTCTTTCGTAGAAGTTTCTACGCAATCCATGGTGGTGGGTACATAAGATTCGGCCTGGCCGAACTTGCGGCCGTATATACTTGTTTTAATATATTTTTTAACATATATTCCAGATACGTTCGGAAGTTCCCGAAAAGGTGTTCAGCATTACATACTATTATATTAAATTTTTACTACGAAATTGTAAAGTGTGTTTTATAAAAGACTTAAAGTCAGAAAAGAAAAGTGCTTGATATAAACGAAATGGACTGAGTTCAAATCAAATATTATTTTTTTTATTGCAAAAATAAAAATTGTGTAACAAATAAAGGTTTTTGTATACAAGTTTAAAATTTTCGAAGAAATTCAAAAACTCTTACAAAAGAAGAACGTGAAGTCGAGTATATATAAATATTTTTACATCGAATCCTAAGGTTAAAGATAACTATTCAAAAGCACATTATATTTAAATTCTAAACAGTAATTTTAAAACAGCACATACATTTATTTTGGTGTGAACAATTGTTTGCTGGCATGTATCACCATTAATTTAGAAATACAAATAAATTCCCCACCATGTTATAATACAATTTACCGGAAAAAGTTGTAATGTTATTCTGGTTTGCCGCTAAAATGAGAAATAATTTTAGCGGCAAAACTCGAACTCAATACCCGCTTTTATTTTCGAAAAAATCCGTCATCTCCTCTTGGACTACTCATTAAGAAAGAGGAACTAATCTTTGTTTTTATAGATCTTACTGTTTAATTTTTCACTGTTTCCCCCTGTTTTCATTTTACTTTCACAACTCTAAAAAGAGTGCACTGAAAAAATATTGTCGTGAGGCCAAAGAGTTCATGTCCTTAAAATAAGAATATAGCTTTTGCTTAGCTTAGAAGACGCATTTCTCTAATATAAAGTTTTTTTCCATGTTCAAAGGTCGATACTTTCAATGAAGTCGTGTTGTCGTTATAATTAAGATATTTGACTTAAAAATGGGTATCATAACATGAAAGAACAAATTTTGGACTAAGGTCAACTTGATTTTAATAATTCAGAAAAATTCTTTAAAATTAATGAAACTGTCTTTAAATTTGTTAAATTTTTGCATCTTGACTACAGGGCAAAAATCATTAAAAAATAGGACATGTTTTCATACTTTATTTTAAAGACATTTTTTACTTGAAACATAGCATAATTTCTACTGGAAGTCTTGTTTTTAACGGACATTTTATAGCATATGAAAAAAAGCTGAAAAAGCGAAAAATTGAAATGTGCTTCGTAGAGTCAAATACACAAAACCCACATTTAAAAGAGAATTGTGTCTTAAAAGCATCCTTACTTGTATTCTCCGCTTCTTTGGTTCGGAATCAATATCAAAATTGTTAAAGTGGAGACACAATCTTTGGAACCGGACATGCTTTTTATTTAGTGTATAGTGCCCATTCGTTAGTTTTTATGAAGATCCCTTTAATTACCTTTGTTTGAATATTTTGACTTACTCGTCCTACAAAAAAGTTGTGCCCGTAATGCGAAAATGATAAACAAAACTCATTCTCTTTTTTTCAAATATATTTTATCTTGGTTGCGAATGAATTTTCTCTCCGAATACTCATTTTAATATTTTACTTAAGCATATACAATTTTTGGCGAAGTCTTATATCACAACATATATATGTTTACTCATAATATGTAAATTTATACTTGTTTATATTCACACATAGTATTTTTCCTATATTTAATGAAATTTTCTTTGTGTATGTATATTTGTAATGCGCCAATTGGTTACTTGCATTATTTTACTTCCAGCATACACTTTGTCTCTCTTTGTAAACACATATATGTTTATGGGCTATTTCCAAATTAATATATGTTTGCATCCAAGCATATTATATTTACAAACATTTTATGTCCCAAACATAATATGTTCTAACATATTAACATATATGCCCCAAACATATTATGCTAGTTTATGAACATTATATGTTTGCACTCAAAAATATTGTGTTTAAAATTTTGAGTTCCTAACATATAATGTTTATACCCAAACATATGGAAAACAGTATTTGTTGTCCGTGTAGGTATTGAAATTGTAAAAGGAGGACAAAATCATTAGGTAGCAACTTATTAAAATGAAAGGTACAATAAGAAGAAAAATGCGGTTTACAGTTGATAACATTACATGGAAATTGGAAATAGTGGAATAATAAACTAATATTTCAAGACCAGTCGATGCTGTTGATTTTAAATAAGTATATGAATTTTATAGAAGAAAAAATTGCTTATATAAATAAATAAATTGTATTTAAAAACGAAGGTAAGCAGTTCTAATTTTGTAGTAAAAGGTTTACCACAAATATGTAAGAATTGTCCACATGAATGAAAAAAGTTCAATAAAATCAATCTATATATGAATTCAATTCAGTTAAATGTTTTCAATCTGTAGTATAGTGATACATAAATATAGGAAAAGTTTAACTAATATATGGAATGCATTCTACCTAATTTCTACGAAAATCACATCGTTCATACAAATAAAAATGTCTTTGGCGCTACACGAAGTTCAACTTTCTTCACAATGAGTTCATTTTAACTTAAAGAAGTGGTCACTTTTTTCTGGGTGCACCATCACGAACATTGATGGACTTATTGTTAGTTATGTATTTTTAATAATTTTCAAAAAAAAAAAAACGAAAATTTTGTTTACTAATTTAAATAACAAATAGTTTATACATTTTATTTTTTATTTATTATATTATTTTACTATATTATTTTTTAACAATTTCTCAGTATACCACACCAAGAAAAAAGTGCCTACGGAACTAAAGGAAAAAATGTTCATCAATTTAGTTTAGCCAATTTAATTCCATTAAGTTAAATTTTTGTTTAAAATAATAAAATTTACTTGCTTCAGTAAAAAAATCCTAAACTTAAAGCAGTTAGGAATAGTTCATTAACTAGAATAAAGCATGGAATTTTACTAATACTGTTTTCTTCGCTGGGTATAAGAATTTACTACTGAACAAGAAAATTTTATTCACTGATAACAAAGCATTCGTAAAAATAAACAAAATATGAACTAAAACCAAGTTTCCTCAAATTTAGTAAAATTTCTTAAAAAATGATAATTCTGACTTCCTTTATTATAGAAAGCTAATCATACATACGAATAACACTTGGCATAGAAAAATATTTTAGTTCATTCGTACTAAGAAGTATTCAATCCTTTTAAAACTTAAGGAGACACACTTGTTAGAATATAGGAAATTTTCCTATATTTCTTTTATCTACCTGTAATCGATAACTGTCATCGATGTAATCGGTATGTTTTCGCGTGGGTTGTTTTTTAGTTGGAATCGCGTTGTTATGGTATACGGAGGGATTTTTAAAAAATAATATAATAAATAAAATATGTAAAATATTTGTTATTTTAAATTAGTGAGAAAAAACTATGTTCGTGATGGTGTATAAAGAAAGAAAACAGAATAACAACCCCTTCATTCGTCTTCATTTTGGAATCTTCAATTAACAGGTAACATTCAGTGACGCTAACGTTTTGTGAAAAAATTGGTTTATGATTTTTTATATTTGTAGGTATTGAAATTGTAAAAGGATGACAAAATCGTTAGATAGCAACTTATTAAAAGTGAAAGGTACAAGAAGAAGGAAAAATGCGTTTTACAGTTGATGACATTACATGGAAATTGGAAATAGTGGAATAATAAACTAATATTTCAAGGCCAGTCGATGCTGTTGATTCTTAATAAATATATTTAATAAATTAATAAAACGAGTATTTTATTGAAGAAAAAATTCCTATATAAATAAATACAATTGTGTTTAAAAACGAAGCAGTTCTAAGTTTGAAGTAAAAAGGTTTACCACAAATATGTAAGATTTGTCCAAATGAATGAAAAAAGTTCAATAAAATCATTCCATATATGAATTCAATTCAGTTAAATTTGTTCATTATGTAGTATAGTGGTACATAAATATAGGAAAATGTTAACTAATATATGGAATGCATTCTACCTAATTTCAACGAAAATCACATCGTTCAAAAAAATAAAAATGTCTTTGGCGCTATACGAAGTTCAACTTTCATCACAATTAGTTCATTTTAACTTAATGAAGGGGTCACTTTTTTCTGGGTGCATAACAGCACGATTCCAACTAAAAGAACAACCCACGCGCAAACATATAGTTTACATCGATGACAGGTATGTTTCCTTAAGTTTTGAAAGGATTGAAGTGTGTTCCCTTAAGCTTTGAAAGGATTGAATACTTCTTAGTATGAATGAACTAAAATATTTTTCTGCCAAGTGTTATTCGTATGTATGATAAGTTTTCTATAATAAAGGAAGTCAGACTTATCATTTTATAAGAAATTTGGCTAAATGTGAGGAAACTTGGTTTCAGTTCGGTTTTTGTTTATTTTTACGAATGCTTTTACGAATCAGCGAATAACATTTTCTTGTTCAGTAGTAAATTCTTATACCCAGCGAAGAAAAGAGTATTAGTAAAATTCCATGCCTTATTCTAGTCAATGAACTATTCCTAACTTCTTTCAGTTTATGATTTTTTTTACTGATACAATCAAATTTCACACAAAATGAAACTTAATGGAAATTGATGAACATTTTGCCTTTAGTTTCGAAGGCACTTTTTTCTGGGTGTATAACTAAATCTGAACCCATTTCAATGATTTGTTGCACATATTGTTAGTACTATAGAAAATTAGATTACAATTAATATTTTTTGCAGATCAAAGTTATTATACCCTGACCATTATGTGGTGTATGGTATAATTATTCGGATGCAAGAACTAATGTTTTTTATTTCACACCATAAATACCATCGATCTAATAGAAATTAGGTCGATGGTGTTTAAAATATTAACAGCAGATAGTTTGAAATTTTAATAAATATTCACTTACAACTAATAATTACGGGAATGTTATTTTAAAAAACGACAACGTAAAAATGGGAACGCTACTAACATGAATGCATGTGTCTTTAATAATTTTATGTAACTTCATCATACGCACAATAACAAAAAAAGGCGATTCATGAGAATACACATTCGAAATAGTGGGTGTCGAATTATTAAAATTATTGTAGAAAGTTACCTAATTAGTTGTTGAAAGCCAAAGCTAATAATGGCTATAAAGTATATTTTGATTTCACATTGGGTTTATGGCTACATAATATTAATCGTCAATGTGTACCTCACCGAAAGTTGGTACAAATAAAAGTCGTGAAAAATCCATTTGTTTTTGCTACGTGTATAATATTATACTGAGCAACTTAAACTTCCAAATTCAAAGGGCATTAATTGTTTGTACTTGCAACAAATTTTTCCAGTGTGTAGTGACACTTTATTATATTAGGCTCACTTAGACTGTACAATTCGTTGTGATGTCACAGGTGGTGAATCCACCTCACGACAAGAGACTTTTTTATAGCCGAGTTCGAATGGCGTTTCACATTACGGTGAAACTATTTCTGTTTTTCATATGTTTGGGTGTAAAAATTATATATTTGCAACTCAAACTCAAAGACATCAACACAACACAGTGTGGATGCATCATTCTTACTGAGAGGATATAAACCGCATCTAAAAAACGTTTTTAGTGCCTGGTCGAAATAGGGATTGAACCCATAACCACAGTACGGCGGAGGTTTCCTCATAATAAGTGTTTAAAAATGTCCATCTACTTAACCCGTTCACTACCTATGTCCACTTAGAAGGACATTCGAAAATGACACCAAATTATATTTTCCCACTTAGTTTTGATTTATTTCTCTATGTTATTTTAAAGTACAGCCTTTAATCTAAATAAGCTATAAATATTTTCCATATTGGTGAGCACTAAAATAAATTTTTATAAACTTTTTTAACAATAAACAAAAAATATGAAAGTTTGAGACAATTGTTCTACTGTATGCAACATACAGTAGAACTATTGTCTCAAATTTTCATATTTTTTGTTTATTGTTAAAAAAGTTTATAAAAATTAAAATTAGTAAATGGACATTCTACAAAAACTATAGCTGATATTTTTTCGGGTTCTTTTTTGTATTTTTTCTCACAATTTGGAAGATATTATAGGCCACATAGCGCTTATTTTCGTAAGACCATTTGGTCACAATTCAAGAATCAAGTTTTCAGAACAAGCTCATATAACTCTTTAAGTAATTAAGGTAGGTTCTCAAAATGACAATTTTTGTTCTACATGCTGTTAGTACTAGAAAAATCAGAAGAAAAATTTAAGTTTTTAACATTAGGTTTATTTCAGTAGTGAAAGGGTGAAGTGATGCTTTTTCAGATATTTTTCCAAACATACATCTTCGCTCATTTTCAGTTACTGAAAATGTTAGCCAGTATAAAAAGGTAGCAGTAAACGTTGAGTTAATTTCATTTGCCTGATAAACAGGCATTCGCGAGTAAAAATTGAGAGATCTAATTTGATACATGTGGATATGAGTAGATCCGAAAAATGGTAGGATCTAATCATATCTAATTACTAAAGGGTGATACAGTCAAAATTTGGTCAATATAAACTTGACGTATTTCTTTCAATTTTGCATTTAAAAAACCTGAACACCCCTCATTTTGAAGGTGTGTGTGTGTAGAATGTTGCTCCTATTTTGATTTTGGAATTCACTCTTCAGTTGTCAAAATGCCGTCCAAGCAAGAAGAGCAGCGTATCAAAATTTTGCTCGCGCATCGCGAAAATCCGAGCTACTCGCACGCAAAGCTGGCAAAATCGCTAAAAGTTGCCAAATCAACCGTTACAAATGTAATTAAAGTGTTTGGGGAACGTTTGTCGACAGCCAGGAAGTCTGGATGGGGGGGAAATCGAAAACCGGAAGCCGCTGAGACGACAAAGAGAGTTGCCGGTAGTTTCAAGCGAAACCCTAACCTCTCCCTCCGAGATGCCGCATATAAGCTGGGTGTATCGTCTACAACCGTGCATCGAGCCAAAAAACGAGCCGGACTATCGACTTACAAGAAGGTAGTGACTCCAAATCGCGATGATAAACAAAATACGACGGCCAAAGCGCGATTCGGAGGCTGTACACGACGATGCTGACGAAGTTTGACTGCGTGGTAATGGACGACGAAACCTACGTCAAAGACGACTACAAGCAGCTTCCGGGACAGGAGTTTTATACGGCAAAAAGAAGGGGAAAGGTAGCAGATATTTTCAAGCACATAAAACTGTCAAAGTTCGCAAAGAAATATCTGGTCTGGCAAGCCATCTGTACCTGTGGCTTGAAAAGCAGCATTTTCATAGCTTCCGGGACTGTCAACCAAGAAATTTACGTGAAAGAGTGTTTGAATAAACGTCTGCTGCCTTTCCTGAAGAAACACGGTTGTTCCGTACTGTTTTGGCCGGATTTGGCATTTTGCCATTACGGTAAAAATGCCATGGAGTAGTACGCCGCCAACAACGTGCAGGTGGTTCCCAAGGACAAGAACCCTCCCAACACGCCAGAGCTCCGCCCAACTGAGAAATACTGGGCTATTGTCAAGCGGAACCTAAAGAAGACCAAAAAAACTGCTAAGGACGAGCAGCAGTTCAAGGCAAACTGTCTTTCTGCGGCGAAGAAGGTGGACAAGGTGGCTGTACAAAATCTGATGGCAGGTGTCAAGCGTGAGGGCCGGCAATTCGGATTTGGAAAAGCGAAAGCCTAACTGAATATTTTTCCTGAATTGTATACTAATTGAACTTGAAAAAGAAATTTAATTTGATTTTTTAAATAAACGATTTCACCGATTTATACGCGTTTCCCTTGACCAAATTTTGACCGTATCACCCTTTATGGAAATAGGTCTGATCAGATCTCAATATTGGCCTAGATCTAATGTCTTATATATAAATATATCTATCCCTATATATAATTGGATCTGATGTTATGGAATTATATACATTTATATCTAACTACAATGAAACCTCTCAAATTTGGACACTATGAAAGCCGGACACCTCTCAAGCATGGACAGTTGTTTGGAGACGTTTTTTGTATTATCATATTAAAATTAACCTCTCATACCTGATTAGAACCCCCAATTTTTGCACGGGTTGCCAATATTGGGCTGATTGCATTTACATTTTAGTAGAGCTGGGGAGCCTGGGTTCCTGATCATACACAGAAAAAAAAGTGTCTCGTAAATTTAAGAAGATTTTTACAATAATTTATTACAAGAATTTTCCAGAATTTTAGTTAATTTTTCGTATCTTCAACGAAAATTAACTACTCGAAAGGAAATTTTACAAATTCTAAGTAGCAATCGTTTAGTTCATGGCCTACAAAATACGATGGAAATTTCCTTAAAAATTTTCTTAACTGGTAGTTAAAAATTCGTTTGTCATGCTATGAAACTACTTGTGAAATGTAAAGTACTTTCTAAATAATAAGTGCAATTTACTATAAGATTTTTTTGTATGAGAAAATATTTTTTTACGAAAAATGAACTTGAAAGTGGATAGCAATTTCTTACTGACTATTCCTATAGTTAATAATTGTTGGTAAAAAATTACACAATGAAATATTTTTAGTTCACATGTAATTAAATTTATATACATTTTCGTCAAAAATGGTAGATAACATTTCATGAAAATTTTGCAAATTTTAAGTTAAACGTTTCATCGTTCATAAACTGGTGTGCCTTTACGAATATTATTCTCAGAGTAAATTGTCAGCAGATGCGATGAACTAATGCATAGTACAGAGATCTTTATCGGCATAGTGGAATGTGATTAATGTAAAGATGATGTTACTTGAGTTTTGTTGTGTATACATGAGCGTGGGGTTGTTTTTATTTTTGTTCATTTAGTGGTTTGTGTGTGTGTGTGTTTGTTATTCGTGGATGGTTTATTTGGCTGGATGAGGTGTTGTTTTCAATAAAGGCACATGTGTTTTTGTTGTTGTAGGAATGTTTAGGCTTTGCTTGGTTTTGTTTGGCATGCTTCAGTTGTATAGTTGGCGTTGGCGTGGGCTGTTGCATCTTTTAAGTAGGTATGCAACAAGGGAGTATAAAGGCATGGAATATTTTGGAATTTTGAGACATATATTGGTGTTTGTTTATTAAACCTTTTAAATGGAAGTTATTAATATTTTATCGGTAGTTTAGCAAAAAGTTATAAAGAATATTTAGGAAAATATGTTGAAATTGAAAGTGTATTGAAATTTTTATTATTCTATGTAAAAAATTAATATTCAATTCCAGATGAATTTGGAAAAGTTTTGTTATATCTCAGCGTATAGTTTATTCATAAATTGGTAAGTATTTTTTTAATATGACTTTCTTTTAAAAAGAATATTTTTTATGTATATTATTATTTGTTAATTATTTTTTTTTTTGGAAACCAGTTTAATGTTTTTCTTTGTTGTAAAAACAATATTTAATTTCAGAGCAACTCCAGATGGATTCGAACTAATTTAAAAAATAGAGAATTGGTAAGTTTTCTTTTAAAAATTGACTTTATTTCAACTAGAATATTTACGTTTTTGTGACCTTTTTATCATCAAAATTACAGGTTTTTAATACCTTGTTTTAGTATTTCTTTAATCAATTTTTTTGGAAACCAATGTAATATTTTTAATGTAAAAACAAATATTTAATTTCAGAATAACCCCTTAAAAATTTGGACAAATTTTTAGTACTCCTTTGCCTGTAATTTAATAGTGAATTGGTAAGGATTCTTTTACTTTCTTTTAACCCGGACAGTCATCCTTATTTTTTGTACATTAACGTTATCCTTCGTCATTTTGACTACGGCTGATTTCAAGACGCTATAATTTTCATCGTGAGCGAAAAAGTGAATCAAACTTGAATTTATTTTCTTATTCAATTTGGTTTTAAGTAGCATAAAACAAAAATTCATAAAACGGCCGAATTAGTATAACTTAAATTTACCATTTCCCAATAGACTAAATTGCATTTTAAATCGAAAATGAAATTACGTGTCGTCGTTTTGACGAATGATAACTGTCTAGGGTTATCAAGAATATTTGATTTTTTATGCATATTATTTTTTTTTTTTCATTAGAATTTTGAAAACCTATTTAATAATTTTATTTAATGTAAAAAATAAATGTTTAATTTCAGAGTAACCCAAATAAATTTGGACAACTTTTTATATTTCCCTTCAGCATACAATTTAATAGAGAATTGGTAAGTTTTATATTAAAACTTTGGCTTTTTTTCAACTAGAATATTTATTTTATTATATCCTTCACATCGATAACAACACGGTTTTATGAGTTTATTTAGAATACTTCATTATTTCTCTAATTGTTTCAGGTACAAATTTTATGAGATACGTTTTCCAAAGAAAAGTTGAATTCCTTACACCATTTGATAAAATGCCCCAAATATGGTAAGTTACAAGCTAAAATCAAGAATTAAAAATTATATTTCATTAACGGCCATTTTCATGTATCTCCGTTAGGCCTTAACTGCCAGTTAACAGAAAGTAAATTGCAAATATCTCCTCTCCTGATAAATGTAACAGAAATTTTTTCAGCAGTTAAGTTCCTAAGTGACATATGGAATATATAGGCAAGGTGACAGAAATGTCCATAGTATGGTTTAAAAGTTCGCTAGCTAACGTAGCACTAACGGAGCTTCATGAAAATGGGGGTAAATGGTGTTAATTTTTAACAATTTTCATTATTGTTTCCATTTTTTTCAGCAAGATATGTGAAAAAATTACATACGATGAATAAAAAAAGGATAAGTCAAAATGTCCAAACAACGGGTCCAAATGAACTACTCTCTGTTCCACGTGGTCATAATTTTTATTCACAAAAAACATTGTATTAAGAACTTTTATCATAATTTTGTATAATAAAGTACTTTTGTTTAAAGAAAGTTTAATTTTAATGTATGAAAATTTTCATAATAATAAAACGGTTTGTTGTTCCTTTAATTATAAAATTTCTCTGTACTGTGGAAGGATTGATTTAAAAATAGTTTAGTCGTCGACATTTTAAAGATACTGTTAACCAATTTTTATTATCGGGTTACCCACAAAATAAGCAAGTAAACCAAAATAATACTGACTTTTTAACTTGATAGGGGTATATAAATCTTATGGGGTTGTAAAAATGAACTAAACTACAATGTTATAGATGAACTAAAATTTAAGAAAATTATAAACTAGACAAGTTGAAAAAAATCTTAGGGGCTAAATCATGGTCAATATTACTACAGTTTAGTTCATTTTGCAATGGAAAACGGTTCACTGTTTTTTCAGTGTACTCTTTGGATTCTACTAAGATTAACGTTCTATTAAATGACACTTAATACAATATATAAAATCCTTTTAATTGGGATTGTTTTTCTTCTCGATATTCTGAATTAAAACTTTAAGTCCAAAACAATGTAATTTTTTGAAATATTCCACACATTTCCAAATACATATAACTATGATATTATATGCTAAAGGGGATAATAGTCCTTATAAAAGCTTTAAACGATATTTACTCAAGTTTCTTGAACTTGCTCATTTAAATTTTAAATAAACGATGATTTCTTGAGTAAATCGACATTTCTATCGAAACAAGTAGTCTTGACATTACGATGATGACGTTCATAGGAAATTTCCTTTGCATGATGTGGTTTTGAAAATAATCGCATTTACTGTCATTGTGTCGGGTGTTCATTTAATGATGTGGTTCGTGAGTCTATTATTGTCATCACATTGTTGTTGAATCCATTCATTTTCAACGGTACTTCTTCCACCTTTTTGACCTGTGACACAAATTTTACATTTGCACATACGTACGCACGCTAAGGACATTCTACGTATTGTAGCGATTTTATTGATGATATTTTATATTCCACTGGTATGTGAAAGTATCACCCGTTCATATCACAGAGACTAATTTAAAGGCTATCTATCGCTTCGTGTCCTATTCCAATTTCACATTATTAAAAATTTAGAACAACCTGTTTTAGACACATTCAACAAGAGAAGTCCTTATTATTGGCAGTTGACTCAGCACACATTTTAGTTGGTCAAGAAAATTATTCAAAAATGGATACAACTTGAAATACTATTATTAATGTTTTAGACATCCCGTGTAAAAATTTGAGGTCCTAATTTGATATGACCAGATCCGAAAAATGATTATATATCATATAAATAGATATAACAGGAGAATTTATACACTGAGAAAAATATTGTCGTGATGGCAAAGATTCCATGTCCTTAAAAACGAAAAAGACGTATTTCTCTGAAGTTTTTTTTCTTGTCCGAAAGTCGATAAACTTCTCAATGAAGTCGTTTTGTTCTTATAATTAAATGATTCGACTTAAAATTGGGTATCTTTACACGAAAGAAAAAAAATTCTGAAAAAGTCTTTAAGTTTATTGACTTTTTGTATCTTGACAACAAAGCTTTATTTCATTTGTATTTTACGCGAAAGATGGCTTAATTTCTACTTGAAGTTGAGTATAAATTTGTCGTTATCATTTTTTAAAGGACTTTGATAATGTATGGAGAAAAAAACTTATGAATCGAATAAATTATAATTTGTTTCCTAGAATCAAGTACGCAAAATTCAAATTTAAAAGAGAATTATCTCTTAAATGTATACTTACTTGAATTGTCCGTTTCTTTGGCTGGGAATCAATACTAAATCATTACCGACAGTTTAATTTTCCAAATACAGACTCGACTTCAAGTAGAAATAATGCAAGGTTTGAAGTAAAAATGTCTTTAAAATAGAGGGTTGAAAAACATATCAGCGTTTTTGCTTTGTAGTGAAGATACACAAAGTCGACAAACTTAAAGATGGTTTCATTAGTTGTAAAGAGTTTTTCAGAATTATTAAAGCCAAGTCGTCCTTAGTCAAATGAAATTTACTTTCATGTAAAGATACCCATTTTCAAGTCGAATCACTTAACAATAAGGACAAAACAACTTCAATGCAAATTGTATCGACTTTTGAACAATGCACAGAAAAATATTTCGGTAGTTAAGCCTTTTATCGGTACAGCTAAAAATTTTTCTTAAATGACATGTTGAAGTCATTTAAGAAGCGTCTAGCCAAAATTTCGGGTCACCACGCCCATCCGTTTGGGCTGTAGAGAATGTTGCCTTTGGGCAATTGTGACTATAAAATGGTTTGTTTTGTAGTGATAGACGTATTACGTTTTATTGGATTTTTGAAAGTTTGTTGTCATTTTTACAGTAAATATATACTTGGATGCGCACGCTAGTGAAATTTCACTCACACTCAGGCACATTCACGAAGAAATATTTGTACTCGCGCACGCGATGTGGGTATGAATTCACGCGCTAGTATGACTTTTCACGAAATGAAAAGTCGTACCAGCGCACGCTCATGCACGAACAATGTTTATGCCTCACGCTCCCGTACGATTCACTACAATTTTCGTAATTCACGACAAATCTCGTGATTCACGAATATTTTCGGAACACGACAATTTTTGGTGGCTAAATAAAATACTCGTAATTCACGAAATTTCTCGCGACTCACGACAATATTCTTCATTCACGAAAATGTTCGTGATACAACAACTACCATTCACGAAAATTCTTGTGATTCACGACAAATCTCATGACTCGCTGCAATTACTGATGAGTAATTAACATTCATAACTCACGACGGAACAATTAGCACAATTAATTTTTCTTTGTGTCTCGGTTTTATCGTGAGTGTGAATTTTATCGTGAACACGAATTTTATTGTGAACGTGAAATTTATCGTGAGCGAGAATTTTTATTATGAGCGTGATTTCACAATCACGAACACAATTTGATTTTTACTTATGCACGACAAATTTTTATTTAGTCTCGTTCACGCAAATTCACCAGATTTAGTTTAAATTTCATTCACGGCTTCGCGTGAATCACGAAATGCTTTGTTTTGAACCCATGTCATTTCAACTGACGGCGAGAAAAAACCAAAGTATAATAAAGCGCCACCAGTATGTTGCCAAGAAGGCCGATATCAATGGCTTCCTCCCTCTGTACGATTCCTTCCATATTCCTCCCCAGCACTGCAGATATGTTCTCCACATCATCGCCGCATTCCTCGTCACTGGGACATCCCAATCGAAGTTCAAAATCATTGTTTTTCAAACCTTTTTTCTCTAGGTCTTATGTCCAAAATTATGTAATTTTACTACCACAATGGCCCAACTTTACAACTTTAAAAATTTCTCACATGTTGGTTTTTTGCAATTCAAAAATTTGACTCCCACAAATATTTTATTTGATATGTACTACAACAACTTTTAGCATTTTTGTTGTAATTTTTGAAAAAAGTCACATGTATAAAAACCTTTTTTCAAATTCGCAAATATTTTTTTCTTGAGGCACGTGCGTACTAATGAAAAAAAATTTGCTAATTGACAACCAAATTAGCTATTTTTTTATTCAACTTGAAGAAAACACTTGTAGCTTTCGATACCGTTACAGTTTTATGATCAAAAATAAAAACAACGCTGACAGTGAGTCTCAAAACACAAAAAGTTGCCCACAGGCAACTTTAGGGTCGAAAGGGTTAAACTAACACTAAATTGAACTTATTTTTATTGTAAAAAAATATTTGCTAATAGTTAAATTTTATTACTTTTTTGGAAATTTTCCACAGCCCAATGAAATTTTCCATTTTTAAGTATGTCTCAATCATTTCATAAACAAGACTTGGGTATAAAGTTCAATGACCGTACACATAAGTTCAATATGAACTAAAACAAACGAATATTTTCGTACGATTCCCAAAAATAGTAAGAACGAACTACTGTAAGGTTAAAATGGTCATGGTTTGGCGCCAATGATATTCTTCTTTACTTTTAGTTCATGTTTTCTTCTATGAGAGGATGTAATTTCGTGATTTCGTAAACATAAGTTTAGTTCATCTTTATTAATAAATAGCCCAAGATGAGTTGACGGACACTTTCAAAAATAAAAGCGGGTATTAAGTTCGAGTTTTGTCGCTAAAATTATTTTTCATTTTAGCGGCAAAACTCGAATCTCTAAAAGCAGAATAACATAATTTTTTTGGCAAATTGTATTATAACTTGGTGGGGAATGATCCCTAAAATGAATTATTAAAGAAAAGAAAAAGTGAAAATTTGGCCATAGAGCGATAATGCGAACTTAATACCGGCCTTAAAGGTAAAAAATGAAATTATTATTCGTTAATAAATATTCATATTTATTTGTATTTCTAAATACGATAAATTTTAATTTAAATTTATGTTTATATTACAAAATTATTTATGTTTATACTCGACTTACTTCTTTTGTTAGAGTTTTTGATTTTTTTCGAAAATTTCAAAAACAAAATTGTTATATTTGCTATAAAAATAACAATAATAAAAGCATAAGATGTGAGGAAATATGAAATTAGGCAGAAATATATTTTTTTGAGCACAATCTTCTTTGGGAGAAAATTATTCCAAGAATATAATATTTTTGGGCTCAAAATGCTTCCAAACATATAATATGATCATAAAACAAACATAATAATGTTTCGGCAATATCCAATAATATATGTGCTTCCTGCAAAATATGTTTGGAACAAATGTTAGAGAAACAATTTTTTGAGGGTGTAGGCCCTCTAGTTTTATTTTCGTAGAACCCATCCGATTATTTCCCAACTATGTTGTTCCAAAAATATTAACAGACTGCTTAATATAACATTTTCCAGGTCCGCCAATGATCTAAAACTACACGGATGAAAAAGACTGTTTTTCATATGTTTGGCTATAAACATTATATGTTTGGAACACAAATTTTTAAACACAATATTTTTGAGTGCAAGCATATAATGTTCATAAACTAGCATAACATGTTTGGGACATATATGTTAATATGTTAGAACATATTATATTTGGGACATAAAATGTTTGTAAATATAATATGCTTGGATGCAAACATATATTAATTTAGAAATAGCCTATAAACATATATGTGTTTAGTAGCTTGGAGCGCTATTTAACAGGGAGCGATATTGAATTAAGTTGGTGGTTGTTGCTTGTTATTACAAAATTAACATTTTATATTTCCTTGGGCAATTGATCAGCTACTTCTTTGATCCTTACAAACTGTGTGGTCCGCTGTTCGAATCCCCGTCCGGCAAAAGGTAAAATTAAAATAAAAAAAATCATACATTTGAATAATTTCTTCTACAATGTTTGTAGTACAGAAAAAGGTGCTAAGAACTAAAAAATCTTGTGGAAGTGAGAAAGATGTGGGGGAATATACAATTGGGCAGAAACAAAATTTTGAGCATTCAGGTCGAAAACCTATGTTGTTAGCACCTATATTACCTGTTTATTTTCATAATTCATTAGGATTGTAAATATATAAATAAATGAATAAAATTTTGAGCACAATATTGTTTGGGAGAATTTTTTTTAAGCATATAATATTTTTGGGTGCAAAATGCTTCCAAACATATTATATGGTCACATAATAACATATTGTTTTTTGGAAGACAACATTATGGATGCAAAAATACAAAATGTTTGGAACTTAGACTACCCAAACATATATTGTTTAGACCAATATGCTTTCAAACATATTATATATTGGAAGAGATCAAACATATAAATGTTTGGGCAATACCCAAAAATATATATGCTTGAAGCAAAATATGTTTGGGAGTATATGTTACAGAAGCGAGTTTTTGTGAGCGTGTATATATGAGCCTAAAATTCGCAAACGCCTTACACAAAATGCAGGATATTTGACATAATGATAGATTATACTTCACGCAAATAGTTTTTGCAAACTCCCATTCCCATCGGACATTCAGCATCATTACAGCACTCTCATGAAGTATAAGCTTCCACATTCTAGTTCCCAGTGCAGTATGTACGGTAGTTCTTAGCCTTGCTAACTCATCCGCTTCGCAGTTCCGTGGTATGTTTATGTGGCCAGGCACCCACACCCTCAAAAAAATTGCATTTCTAACATAAGTTCCAAACACATTTTGCAGGAAGCACATATATTATTGGATATTGCCGAAACATTATTATGTTTGTTTTATGTAAAAATTTTATATGTTTGGAAGCATTATGAACCCAAAAATATTATATGCTTGGAATAATTTAAATTATTTCTGCTTAATTGCATATTCCCTCAAATCTTTCTCATTTTCACGAGATTTTTTAGTTCTTAGGACCTTTCTCTGTAATACAAACAGAAGAAATTATTCAATTTAATTTGTTAAATTTTGCATTTTGTAATCCAACACACTATCTACTGCGCTACATAGCTGTTATAGTCACCAATATACAATTATCGTTATAAGTTACATTTATATAGCATAGTTTGCAGCGCCCACGAGCCGATGCAAACAAAACATTATTCAACATAAACTTTCATTTATTGACCACGTGTAGCAATGGTTACTATGCCCGCTTTGCATGCAAAGGATCCTGGGTTCAATCTCTGCTCCGACCAAACACCAATTTTTTTTAAATTTATATATTACTATATTAATTTTTTACAAATGAAACTTCGAAATGTGTGTTATTAAAGATTTACAGTCAGAAAATAACGGTGCTTGATATAAACGAAATGGACTGAGCTTTTGGATAAAATATTATTTTTTTATTGCAAAAATAACAATTTTGTAAAAAAAATGTTTTTGGTATAAAAGTTTGAAATTTTCGAAGAAATTCAAAAACTCTAACAAAAGAAGAAAATGAAGTCGAGTATAAACATAAATAATTTTACAATATAAACATAAATTTATAACAAAAATCTGATCAATTTATTTAGGCATGAACTATTTTTTACTAGCATTTAACACTATTTTAAATGCATTTAAAATTTATAGTATTTAAAAATACAAATAAATATGAACAATTATTAACGAATAATTTTGTACTTAATTTCATTTTTAACTTTAAGGCCGGTATTAAGTTATAATAATACAATTATGTTATTCTGCTTTTAGAGATTGGAGTTTTGCCGCTAAAATGAGAAATAATTTTTTTAATATCCTTTTTTCCTAAATATTTTGACTTCCTCGTCGTACGTTCCGATTTCTTTTGACGAACCAAGCAAAAAACTTGTACCCATAATGCCAAAATGATAAATAAAACACATGTCCACACATACTTAAATTGTTGCTCTCATGGTGAAAACACATGCTCTTTGTTTTAAATGTATATTCTCTTGATTCCGAATGACTATTCTCTTTACTCCGAATACGATATCAAATTACAAATATCAAATTTTTGGCGAAACCTTGTTAACATGCCAAGCGCATATCCACACCCTCAAAAAAAATCACTTCTTTAACATATGTTCCAAACATATTTTGCAGGAAGCACATATATTATTGGATACTGCCGAAACATTAATATGTTTGTTTTATGTGAACATATTATAGGTTTGGAAGCATTTTGAGCCCAAAAATATTATATGCTTGGAAGAATTTTTCGCAAAGACGATTGTGCTCATTCCCTAACATACTCGTAATTTTCACATCCACGAAATATTTTAGTACTTGGCACCTTTTTCTGTAATACAAATAATGTTGAAGAAATTATTCACTTTTATAATTTTTTTAAATTTTACCTTTCGCCTGCACGGAGAATCGAACCGAGGACCATACAGTTTGTAAGCCAACACACTATCCACTTGGCTAAGTACCTGTTATAGTCACCAGTAGATAATTATAAGTTACATTTATATCGTATAGTTTGCAGCGCCCACGAGCCCATGCAAACATAACATTATATAACAGAAACATACATTTGTTTGCCACGTGGAGCAGTGGTTAGCATGTCTGCCTTTCATGCAAAGGGTCGTGGGTTCAATCCCTGCTCCGACCGAACACTTTTTTTAATTTACACATTTATATTTATACTATATTAAATTTTTATAATGAAACTTCGAAATGTGGGTTATTAAAGATTTATAGTCAGTAACAGTGCTTGATATAAACGAAATTGACTGATTTTTGGATAAAATATTATTTTTTTATTGCAAAAATAACAATTTTGTAGCAAAAAACTGTTTTTGGTACAAAACTTTAAAATTTGGAAGGAATTCAAAAACTCTAACAAAAGAAGAACGTGGAGTCGAGTATAAACATACATAAATAATTTTATAATATAAACATACATTTATTTAGGCGTGAACAGTTTTTTACTAGCATTGAACACCTTCGCTCTAAAATGCCTCTTATTTTTCTTTAATAATTCATTTTAAAGAAAATAAACTTTTTAAATTGTTTTAGCTGCAAAACTCGAACTTAATGTCCGCTTTTATATTTGAAGGTGTCCGTTAACTCCTCGTGGACTACTTATTATTAAAGAGGAACAAAACTTTGTTTTTATACATTTTACTGTGTAATTTTTCACTATTTCCTCATTATTTCATTTTACTGTCCCAACCATAAGCGTAGGAAGGCCTCTGGGGAGGGGGGCTTAGACCCCCCCCAGAAAAATTGTAGCCCCCCCACAGAATTTGAAAACCTATTTACGATTTTACATTTTTATAAAAATTAAACAAGTATATACTAGTACAACGCACAAAGTTCCACTAAAGAGTTTCATGCACAATCGAATTACTTGGGTTGTGGTAGAAGTCTGATATTTATGAAATAAAGCTGTGGTTGAACTTATGATTTAGTTGAATAAAAAATAGTAATTGATATTGAAACTATTCTTTCATAAATTAATATCTTAATAATGCTGCAAAAAAGCGACGCCAAAAAAGAAGTGAAAATGTTGTTTTTGGGTCTGGAAGTACTACAAAATTGGCGGAGAAGCGATGAATGTAATATGAACTTGTCATAGAACGAATGTCCACCGTTTCAACAACCGTTGCAATGAATTTGCATCACTTCTTAAGGTGTGATCCGAATTCAGTGGTTTGAATGTGAATTAAAAATTTTGTGATATTTTCCCAAATAAATAATTTTTATACTTTTTTATGATTTTTAATGCATTCTAACGCTTGTTTGAAACGTTTTTTCAAATATTATCGATTTATCTATAATGGATTTAGCATTCTTGTGGCAAAATTTGAATAATTTGTACCATTTTATTTATTCTTACTCCTTTTTTAAACTATTTGAAAAATTAATAATTAATTAACATTAAAATATAAAAAAATGTAGTAAAAAAATCCTATGTAGTTAAAATAGTTATCTTCTTTGTGAAGACATTTTTGGAAGTGCTTTTAAAGTTGTGCCTTTAGAACAACACCCAATTTTTTGCTGGGAAAAATGTGGAACTACCCTACGGGAAATGGATCAACCACAGAACTGGTACAGGACTAGTCCCTGGTGTGTATGGACCAGTCCCAGTTCTGATCAAAACGTATGGAAGGGACCGTCCACTTTAACATGGGTTTGTCATTGACGGAGTAAACTTACATTTTAGGACGCGTCTTGGACTCATCCCAAAGGACACGTCTTGGGACAATTTAGCAGGAGCGACCCATAAACAGGTCCTCAGGAACCAGTCTCGGACAAACTCTTAGAAATCTCTTTCAAATTGGGATCCTAATCGAACCCGAAATGAAAAAATCTTTTGAAATATGTCGAACAAAAGGTTATTCTGATCATTTTATTTCACCAAATGTGAAAATTGCAACTAACTGGAGCACAGGTACCAATTCTGTGATAGGTTCGTCAGTGGCAATTTGCCCGTAGGGTACTTTTAGTTGCTCTATTATAAATTGATTGTCGAGTTATTTTGATGTCTATTTTTTATTCAATTTTATGAAATAAAACATTAGTTGAACCTATAAGTTCAGTCTATAAAGCTTTAGCTAGGGGGGGGGGGGTATAGCCCCCCCCCTAGCTACTAATGGTCCCAACTCTAAAAAGGGTATAGTGCCCTTTCGTTATTTTTATGAAGACCCCAGATTTCTTTTAACGAGAAATTGTGCCCATAATGCCAAAATGATAAACAAAACACATGTCCACACATACATAAAATGCTGCTCTCAAGGCGAAAACATATGCTGTTTGTTTTTCAAATGTCCATTCTCTTTGTTCCGAATGTCTATTCTCTTTATTCAAATTAAATAATATTTAGACTTAAGCATATCAAATTTTTGGCCTTATCATAAAACAGTTTTCCGAAACAACATACAAGCGGTTTCACAGAAATTTTTCTCTTTTGATTCTTTCGCTTTGTTATGTTGATATCTTTCGTCAACTCTCCCGGTTTCCATCTCTATTTCTTTCTCTATACTCTCTCTATCGCTTTGAATAAAATATCACAACATATGTATGTTTAGTCGAAATTTGTAAATTTATATATGTTTGCATTCACACATATGATTTTTATGAAACATTCATGCCCCAAACATAATATATTCTAACATATTAACATAGATGTCCCAAACATTTAGTGTTAGTTTAGGAACATTACATGTTTGCACTTAAATATATTGTGTTTTAAAATTTTGCCCGAAACATATTTTGTTTATATCGGAACATATGAAAAACATATTTTTCTAACAGTGCAAAACTAATGAACTCATAAAACAGTTTTCCGAAACACCATACAAGCAGTTTCACAAAAATTGTTTTCTTTTGATTCTCTCGCTTTGTTATGTTGATATCTTCCGTCAACCCTCCCGGTTTCCATCTCTATTTCTTTCCCTATACTCTCTCCCTCTCTGTCGCTCCCTGAATAATAATATAGTATATGTTTACTCTAAATTTGTAAATTTATATATGTTTACATTCACACATATTATTTTTATGAAACATTCTTGTCCCAAACTTAATATATTCTAACATATTAACATATGTGTCCCAAACATTTAATGGTAGTTTAGGAACATTATATTTTTGCACTTAAATATATTGTGTTAAAAAAAAAACACAATTTGTTTATATCGTAACATATGAAAAACATATTTTTCTAACAGTGCATATTAGGTGAATATTGTACAGCTCGCCCATTTCGTTGACAGATTTGCAGCAATCTAAGTCCGTTGTCGAGTTAAGGAACATAGAGCCTAGGATTTTATAGCGGGATGGAATATTACTTCTCAGAAAACAATATGCTAGGCAAACAATATTTTTTTTACCGCGAAAAGAAATTTCGTAACAATACTCGTTAGTCTATAATCTCTACTGGGAGGAAAGGATTTTCTTGGAAATCTATGTAAACCATGCATATAATGAACTATGCTGTTTAATGATACGTTAGGTTTACTTTTGTTTAAGCAATCACAATTTGCGTACAGTTCAGAACCGGAAATTAGGTATCAAGTTGTGCTGTCATTTGTATAAATTAAATAAAACTAATTTATTTAAAATTTTTCTCAATTTTTCATTGGTGTTTTGGTGTTTCATATATAATAAGAGTCAAGTATAAATAAAAAAACTGGATATCTGGACTGGACTTCTCTTAATACAATAAAATATATGCTGGGTTATGAAAGAATAAAGCCATACAGAGCAATTCATTCATGTGTACATGGATTTTATTTAACTTTATAATTGCTCAGGTTGAATGCTAGCGACGGTCATATATATCTCCATAGGTGATGTATGTTTGTTTGCATGGCCGACGGTCGCTCGGACGTTGCTAGTACCAACAAAAATTTCCCACAAAGAACAAACACATGTTGGATGTTGTACATGTAGTATGTATTAAAGTACAGGACATTTTCCAAATATTGATTTACTAACTGTTGTTGTATAGCGGGTGACGGACGAGGCAAGACGGGGTCCGAGAAAACATGCATTCTCTGGCAATAATTCAAACTCTTAAGTTCGGACGAATTGCACCAATGTTGGAATGTTTCAGTTGGCTTATACGACTTCAAGTACACGGACAAATATTTGCTCGCTTTTGTTATTGAACTCAATTTCTGCCAAATCGAACTCAAGCGATTAAATCGGGGTTTCAGTTCAATGTGAATGCACCCAAAGGGGGGTTCTTTACAAGATAAATAGTGACTCGATTTGATAAGAGAGTGAGAAAAAACAACAAATAAGAAGGAAGATAAACCAGCTGCGAATCTGTATTTTTATTCTTCTTCCTTCAAGGAAGGGCTAATCGAACATTAGTCATTAATCGGTATCACATTGGAACAGTCATACTAAAATACTAAGTGTCTGATATTGAAGATAAAATGTTTTCGATACAAAATCTAATCGTGTTCTCATTGCTTATTTTACGGGTAGTGAATGCTGAGGAAGCAAATGGTAAATATTCCAAGAAAATATCATAGAAGTGAAAGACACCTTTTAATAAACTATTCTCCTTAACATATATTTTCTAAATATCTTCATAAATAAAATGTACACTGAGAAAAATATTGCCTTGATGCGAAAGATTTAATGTCCTTAAACACGAATACGTTTTTTGCTTCTTGACCAAAGGCGATAAACTGTTCAATAAAGTTGTTTGGTCATTAAACTTAAGTGATTCGACTTAAAAATTTGTATTTTCACATAAAAGAAAAACTTGATTGACTAAGGTCAAATTGGTTTTAATAATTCTTGAAATGAAATTCTTTAAAATTAATGAAATTGTCTTTCAATTTTTTGTCAAGATGCAAACTTGACTACAAAGCAAAAATAGTTCAAAAATAGGAGGTATCTTCTCACACATTTTTTTAAAGACAATTTTTACTGTTGTTTTTGATCTCAGATTAAAACCATGCATTGACTAAACTACAAGTGTAGCTTAACAAACAGGGGAAAAGTATGCTTGTCAAATTTATTTGGGCAAAGCCCTATAGACTGCAAGATGGTTGGATGTACAGCTGTTTCGGAATTACCACATTCCACACTTGTAGTTTACTCAATACATGGTTTTAAGCTTAGATCAAAAACAACAATAATGATTAAAGAGAAACCAACAATAGCAAACAAAACGAATGAAGATAGAGGAAGCACGCTCAAAAACAAACCCAACCAACTACATTCAAATCGATGATTTGTGTTTGGCAAATCAAACCTTTTTTCGGAAGGTTCAAGTGTAGTTCACTTGGGGTTGAGTGAAATACCCGAATTTATTCTGATAATTGGTTGATAATAGTTTTGCGGCAAGTAGAGGATGCTGATGAGGAATGTGGTAATTCCGAAACAATTTTTACTTGGAAAATATAATAATTTCTACTTGAATCTGGAAATTTAAGTTTTCGTTAACAAGTTTTGAAAGGACTCTCATAGCATATGAAGAAAAAGAAAAAAAGTAATAAATTCAAATTTAAATGTATCATTAGTGTGTACACGCAAAGAAAAAAAACGTTTGGAAAACGTGTACCGAAAACGTTTTTCTTTTGTTAGAGTTTTTTGAATTGCTTCGAAAATTTTAAACTTTTATCACCAAAAAAATTCGTTTGTTACAAAATTTTTATTTTTTCAATAAAAAAAGTTATTTTTGAAATAACAACACAGTCCATTTCGTTTATATCAAACACTGTTCTTTTCTGACTTTAGGTCTTTAATAAGACACATTTTACAGTTCAAAATTTAATATAGTACAATGTAATGTTGAACATTTTTTCGGAATCTTCCGAATATATCTGGAATATATGTAAAAAAAAAACAAAAGCAAAAAAAAAAACTTTGGCCGAAGCAGGGATCGAACCCACGACCATTGGCATGAGAGTCGGACGTAGCTACCACTGCTCCACGGTGCCAAACTAAATGTTTGTTTCTGTTAAATAAACTTTGTTTATTCGGTTCGTGGGCGTCGCAAGCTATGCTATATAAATATAACTTATATTGATATTTATCTATTGATGACCATAACAGGTACATAGCTCAGTGGTTAGTGTGCTGGCTTACAATGTGCATGGTCCGCGGTTCGATTCTCCGTCCAGGCGAAAGGTAAAAAAAATTTTAAAAATTTGTAAAATCGTTTAATTTCTTCTACATTGTTGGTATTACAGGAAAAGGTGTTAAGAACTAAAAATCCTCGTGGATGTGAGAAAGATGTGAGGGACAATGCAATTAGCAAGAAAATAATGTTTTTTTTTTGAGCTATTCTTTATGAAATTGTTTTTACATCCTGGAAAAGAATAAACGTTTATCACAAAAAGTATATACTTTTCTTCCAAATACACTTCCTTACAGCGAAAAGCAAATGAGAAACGAACTTTGTTTGTCTAAAATTTCGTTTGGGAGGAAAGAATTATTTTTTTGCGTGTAAATATAACCATAGCGATAGGCTGTAGGTGAAACATTTTTTCCGCGACGACAAATACAACACGCTTGTCAGATGAGCTGTCCTCGACGCTTTGTAATTTTGTGCCAATCTTACTCTCCAAAGCTTCCAGAGCGCACAAGTCCAACGGGGAAGAGATCAGAATATTTTGGCGAGTGCTGAGTCATTTGGTAATATTCATCCTCGTAAACTGTAAGGTATTTGACATAAATTTACGACGTATTTTACCATACGTCGAAAACGTTGTAAACCTTCGTATCGTAATTATTTAAAATTTTTGTATTTACGAATGCCTTTTCATTAAAAGAAAAACAGATTAGCACCTTCGTAAAGTACTTACTTTTTTACAATATAAATATTTTTGTGCAGTATATTTTTTTTAGACCCATTTATGTCTTACTTGGTTTGAGAAAGCCTTTTCCTTATAAACAAATCTAAAATACTTCAATATGATGATTTCATGACTTAGGATATTAAAAATAGTTGTTTTTGACATTTACTACGTTTATTACGTTATATACTGGTATTTGGTACTGGCATACATAATAATTAAATTGAAAAAGAAGAAGCAGAAGTTATTTTACAATGCTGCATTTTATTTTTTGGAACATAGCAATTAATTTTTGTGATTCCATTCATTGCTACCCCGGTACTATACATGTTGGTTGAAGTGCTAATGCTTGTTTTGCCACAACAATTCCCAACAAAAAAAGCGTCGCCAAAAAAGTAATGAAAATGTTCTTTTTGGATCCGGAAGTGGTGCAAAATTGACGCAGAAGCGATGAATTTAACATGGGCTTGTCATAGGACGGAAGTCCTCCATATCAACAGCCGTTGCACTGAATTTGCATCACATCTTTAGGTGTGATCCGAATTCAATGTTCAATTCAATGTCAAATAAATAATTTTTATAATTTTTTATAATTTTTAATGGATTCTAACGCTTGTCGGAAACGTTTGACCTCAAATATTTTCAAAAATTCACAATTTTTTCAGATTGGATGTAGCATTCTTTTCGACAAAATTTAAATGATTTGTACCATTTTATGAATTCTTACTTTGTTTTTAACCTACTTGAAACAAAAAAGTCAAAATTACCCATGCAAAGTATAAAAAAACCATGTTATAAAAAATTGAATTAAAAGAACTTCCTGGGTAGTTAAAATAAAGAACATCATGGGGAGTGCATCTTCTGGAAGTGCTTTTAAAGTTGTGCCTTTGGAAGAACTTCCAAATTTTTTTGCTGGGTTGCTATGCCCCTTTTGTTAAAATTTTGTTTTGTGTTTATTATCCCGATGCCCAGTACAAAAACGATTGTAAAATATAATACACCAAATAAAGCTTTTATTTAGTTAACATTTGTGTTTAAATTTCATGTTTTATACATTATTTATGTTCTACAATATAGTAGCGAGCGGCTAGATGTTGGTTGCTAGTTTATTACGGAAATACAACTCCATGTTATACTTTGTTTTATCAATCGATCAGATTGCATTTTTAAATAATAATCCGATTCACTTTTGAATTATAAATTCACAAAAATCAGTTTAGTAAATAAATTAGTTCTTAATTCACATTGCAAATGGCGCCATGTTATGAAAATACTGACTGATCGATTTACGTCAATTTTCAACTCGAAAAAAAAAACAAAGTATCACAAATGGAAAACATTTCGCTAGTTTTTCGCATTTTTTGGTTTTGTATGGAGTTTCAACGCAAAAACCGAACAGAGCACCGGCCTTTAAGCTCAATGACAAACCCCAAAAATGACGGTAGAAACCCAAAAAATTCCTACTCGGACCATCTCTGATGCTCAGCGGCGAAATGTTTGCCTGTTCAGGGTTTCAATACTGCCTTTAGGACATTTTCCCGGTGCATAGCTTATATACTAAATGAACTGTCATATTTCGTAGTTTTCCCTATATACTAAAAATGTTCGTTGAGATACACACAGAAAATGTTTTGGTTGAAATTCCATTATGACAGTAAAAAGATCGTTCTTCTAACACAATTTCATTTGGGTCACCAAAAACTCAGTATTTGCAATAAGTATACTTTTCCTTAGAAAGATTGAAAGTATTGTGGACGGAAAGGTAGTTCCTAGTCAAAGTATATGGTTGTGTCAATTAACACTATTAGTCTACAATAAACAATTTCACCAATGATTACCACAACTGGCATGAAGTAGTTATTCCAAACCTGTATTCAGTAATGAGCACCAACTGTTGATAATGGAAATAGAATTTGTAAGAAAATTTCTACATTCGGTTATGAAGGGTGGAAGGATATATTTCTGGAAAAAGAATGCAAATGGTGAGATGGGTTTCAGCAAACATTAATTAATATTAATGCCATGTAATATCCATTTATTTTACAGAGAATACAGATATGTTGTGGCAACCAAAATTATGCCAACCTCCTTTTGGGAGTTGCAGCTACTATCAATTGGCAGTTGTGTCGACCGAATCAGTCGGTATGTTTTGGTTGGGTTTATCGACGACATCGGTTATCTCTACCTTTACCATTCGGTTGTTTTGCCCAACTTTATTAACACTCATGGCCGAAATTAAAATCAATTCCTTCCCAGCTGTATATTATATTTAATTTTATTTAAATATACAAGTTAATATAAGTACAAAATATTTAAGTATTAATTTTTACCAATCTCTCAAGAATTACACAATATTTGGGACAACTTTCATTAAAAATTTACTATTGAATAAAATAAGGACTTACATCGAAATCTAGATATTTTCAAAGAGGAACACCAACTAAAGGTAAGTATTATGTTCGCTTTTCGAGTTGATGCGCAGTTTCTTGTTCCTCTAGATTTCAGCTTGACTTTTCATTTACAGTTTTGATTATTTCAGAAAAAATAATCGCGAAAATAAAGCGAATTTCTACTCGAAAACCGAACATAGTACTCACCTTAATGTTGTATACGTCTCATATCTTTAAAAATTAAACCCATATATAATTTTGCCAGGTTTCGATGTGGAAGTATTTCCGCATACTCGTAGAATTGTTGCAAAACTTTTGTTCGTTTTCATTGGTGGTCCACGATGTCGTATTCCTTATTTATTACGTATGAGTTTTGGGCACATTCCCCGGAACTACTAAAATAAAGAAATATTGAATGGCATTAATAAGTCAAATTATTTGCTCAAATTTTCTTACCATTTGTATTCGTTTTCAATTCAATTTCCTTATTTCCGTACAAATATATCCTGTTCTTCAAAATTAAAATACAATTTTCAATTTACTTGTGAATACTTTTGACATTTGAGAGATTTTCAAATAATATTCAGGCTTCATAACCGAATGTCGAAATTTTCTTATAAATTCTATTTCCATCATCAATAGTCGGTGCTCATTACCGAATATTGGTTTTGAATAACTACTTCATGCCAGTTGTGACAATCATCGGGGAAATGATTTATTGTAGATCAATAGTGTTGGCTGACACAACCGTATACTTTGTCTCGGAACTATCTTTCCGTACAAAGCACTTTCATTCTTTATAAGGACAAGAATACTTATTGCAAATACCGAATCTTTAGTGACCCAATTGAAAATGTGTTATAACAACGAAGATTTTACAGCTATAATGAAATTTCCACCAAACTGTTTTCTGTGTGTAGTTTCGAGTAATGTGACCAAACCACATACATTCGAAACATATGGTGTTTTCTTTTCTGAAAAAATTGCTTTGCCTTCATTTTGTCTGTACAGAATGCGCATTTTTAAAATGTTACCAGCAACCTAAAAAAGTGCAGCGGGCAGAAAAGAATTCAAAGAAGGAAACAGGGCAATGGCAGCACCCTCGTTTGTTGGCAGTGCTGAAAATGCCCGTAATTTGCCTCTATGCGTGGCGCTATTTTCACAACAGAATTCAAAGCCTTTTCGCACTTTTGCCTGTTTTTTTTAGAAAAGAACCTAAAGAGTACATTTTCCGGGCAAAATGCAAAAAAAGTGTGCATTTTTTACAAGAAAAGAAAACGCCAATAGACTATAACGTCGCGGAACTCCAAAGAAAAGTAGCTGAAGTTGTCAAACAATTCTACGCGCAAATATTTCGAGATCGAAATTTCGAAACCCTATGTTTCCCTTTCTTCACTTGTTGTGGACCATAAACTTGATTGGCAGAGTGCTAAGGCCAAGCGAAATTTCATTATTGGATGTTCCTCTTTCATTTTATTGCAAATTTTGACATAAGACCATTTTTAAATCAATAACAAATTTATTGTGGAAGTTTTCCCGAATATTGTGTAATTCTGATGAAATGTTTAACAACAATAAGGGATTGATAAAAATTAATAGTATTACATTTTAAATCGATTCAAAAATTATGTATCAATCACAGATTTAATTTTTGTAATCTGCTAAATTCCTGATAGTAACCGATTTAAACCATTTTACGCCCATAAAATCGGTCCAGATGAGTCTTCCTTATGGTGTTGGGTACACGAGTATAGGATTCGGCCCGGCCGATCTTTCTGTGGTTTTTATTTGTATGAATCAATTTATGAATCAATGTTTATTTTGTTTTTTACCAAAGATTTTTTTGCCGCTTTGGTCAATCATCGTCGCAAAAAAATCAATTTTCATCTTTTGATATCAAATACATTGTATTTGGAATAATTTGTACCACTATCCACACATTTAAATAAAATATTTATTTGGAAAGAATTGGTTTTTTAATTCGGTCATGAGTATTCTTATGGTTAGGCAACACAACCGATGTCGTCGGCAGACCCAACCAACACAGTATGTGTTATTAGTTGTGTTGACCGAATCATTCGGCTGACACAACTGCCAACTGATAGTAGTTGCAACTGTCAAAAGGAGGTTGGCAATAAATTCGGTTGTCACAATCAATCTGTATTCTCTGCATACGCATATTGATTCCACAGTTTTAATTATTTTTGAAATGAAATGGAAGGAATGTTAGTTTAGAATTTTTTGAGTTAGAAAGACAGATAGACATCTGCCCGGACGAAAACGACTGTTTTTCATATATTTGGGTATAATTATAATTATATGTTTGGAACTAAAATTTTTAAGTGCAAGCATATAATATTTATAAAATAATATACCATGTTTGGGACATATATGTTCACATGTTTGAACATATTATGTTTGGGATATTACATTTTCTTAAATTTATAGATGCAAACTTTAATTTAGATTTTTCTTAAAAAAGATATGCTTAGGGTGAAACATAATAGTTTTGCACAATGCAAACATTTTTTTGTTTGAACACATTGAAAATATATATGCTTGAAGCAGAATATGTTTGAGAGTATATGTTGTAGAGGCGATTTTGTGTGTACATATTCATTTCATTTCAATTTTATTTTTTCGATCATCTTGGTTTGTCTGGAATTTGCCACAATTTTCGTAATATTTATCTATCTATCAGTGTAAAATTTAATTGTCTTTGACAATAATTGCAGTGAGCTCCATTTGAAATCCCAAAGAAAAAAAAAACGTTCTTTTCTGCTTTAGTTCCAAATGGACAGTGTCTGTATGAATTACATTTAATCCGAGCCAGGACGAATCATTTCAAGTTTTTTTTCCATTTTGTGCACTTTGAGATCTTTGAGCTCGCCAACATTAAGCTTGAATTCCATTAATTTTCTTTTTAACTAAACTCAGAAGCTAATGCTTGCGGTGGCTTGTAAATGATGTACTGAGTTCACCGAAAAAAAAGTTAACTATTGTTTACGAAAAATGAACTAACCGATAGTAAGAATGACCATGATTTGACACCAAAGATTTTTTTCATCTAGATAAGTTCATGATTTTCTAATAAATTAGTTTATGAATTGCATCGTATTTTAGTTCATTATTACTACGCTGTGGGAAGCATGTATTTACACTCATTCAAAATATTCCTGCTATCCGGAAAAATGAACAAGTTTTTGGGAAACCTATATTAAGAAATTGGTTTCAAATAAACTGTTTGTCTAATTTTCAAAAAAGTAGATAAATTGAGGAATTGAAGGTACAGCATGCCTGTATACAACTAAGAAATTTTTCGTACAATACATGTCAATTTTTTATAACCACCAGTACTTTATTTCAAAAAATTATTATTATAATACACGGATGTAAAATACTGTTTTTCATATGTTTGGAACACAAATTTTTAAGCACAATATTTTTGAGTGCAAGCATATAATGTTCATAAACTAGCATAACATGTTTGGGACATATATGTTAATATGTTAGAACATATTATGTTTGGGACATAAAATGTTTGTAAATATAATATGCTTGGATGCAAACATATATTAATTTAGAAATAGCCTATAAACATATATGTGTTTAGTAGCTTGGAGCGCTATTTAACAGGGAGCGATATTGAATTAAGTTTGGTGGTTGTTGCTTGTTATTACAAAATTAACATTTTATTTTTCCTTGGGCAATTGATCAGCTACTTCTTTGATCCTTACAAACTGTGTGGTCCGCTGTTCGAATCCCCGTCCGGCAAAAGGTAAAATTAAAATAAAATAAAAATCATAAAATTGAATAATTTCTTCTACAATGTTTGTATTACAGAAAAAGGTGCTAAGAACTAAAAATTCTCGTGGAAGTGAGAAAGATCTGGGGGAATATACAATTAGGCAGAAACAAAATTTTGAGCATTCAGGTCGAAAACCTATGTTGTTAGCACCTATATTACCTGTTTATTTTCATAATTCATTATGATTGTAAATATATAAATAAATAAATAAAATTTTGAGCACAATATTGTTTGGGAGAATTTTATATGTTCACATAATAACATATTGTTTTTTAGAAGACAACATTATTGAATTTGGATGCAAAAATACAAAATGTTTGGAACTTAGACTACCCAAACATATATTGTTTAGACCAATATGCTTTCAAACATATTATATATTGGAAGAGATCAAACATATAAATGTTTGGGCAATACCCAAAAATGTATATGTATATACCAAAATATGTTTGGGAGTATATGTTACAGAAGCTATTTTTTGTGAGGGTGTATACACAAAACTATGGCTTATGATATACAATAAAGGAAATATTTTTATTCGTTCGGTGGGTGCAGTTACTTATCGGTAGTTAGTAATTGCTACTTCAAAAGAGTAATATTCTATGTTAGTAAGACTAAACTAATTAATTTCAATTTCCATATTTTCTATCCATATGAAAGATAACATATGTGGCATAAATTGCTATTTTCATTGCATTTTTGTCCAATTTCACAGATTTCGCTAGTTTTTGTTGATTGGATTTGCTTTATAAGCATCTGAAGTTTTCCTTTATCTAAGTTAATTTTCGTTGTGGTTACGAAAAATGAACTATATTACAGTAAATTTTTTGAACTATATGGAAGTTGAAATGAAACTTAAATTTACAAGACACTTTTTTTCTGTGTTAGCAATAAAAAATGGAAATGTCATTTGTAGTTTGGCTGATATGCCAGTGTGAACTTGGAACACCTCTCGAGTTATTTTTTTTTGTGGGTTTTTTAAAGGAAGACTTAAGGCCGACACACAATGAAAATAAGTAAAAATAAGTTAAATACATTTTAACTCTTTCGGCTTCTTTGCTTTTGACGTGAAAAACATTTGTTGCTTCCAGGTTTGGATATATAAGTTTGTTTATGCTTATGAAGCGATAATTATGCTTTTCTATGTCTGTTGGAAAAACTAAAGCGGATTTAAAGCAAAGAAACAAGCCAAAACCTACACTAAAAAAAACAGTAACCCCACCAGGAAGAAAACTTTTGGTTAGTTTTAGAAAATTTTGAATATTTTTAGAAAATTTTAACTAAACAGTATTACAAACGCTGGCATCACGCCGATATCTCAAAATATTTTTCGAAAAATTCAAGAAAATTTATTAGGCATAACATTTTTTTTTCCCGTTAAAAAAATTTTGTAGTTTGAAGGAAAAATTTGGAGTTCAAAATTGCAAGAATGTCTTTATTATCATACGAAGTTCAACATGGGCGCATTATTGGTAAAATTTACCAATTTAAAGAAATAATGAACTATTTTGTGAGAAATACGAATCTTTCTGCTTATTTGTGTATAATTTTCCCCCGTTTTTTAGTCCTTTTAACTAAAGTACGCAAAAAATTATTAGAGAAAAGGAAACTTTCTCCAAACATAATAATTCCATTAACTAAAACAAATTTAAATGGGCTTTAGTGAAATAGAGAGCTCACTTTTTTTTGTGTAGGCCTGCTTTTTTCATTGTGTTTCGGCCTTTAATGATGAAAACAATTTTGTGTTCTTCCATAATATTACAGCGCTTGTTGGCTAGAGGTACAGAATAATAGTCAGTAGTAAGCTCGTGTTTCACATGCGAAAATGAAAATTATTCACAGTGGCTTTTCTTTACTATGTTATTTTAAATGAAAAAAAATATTGATTTGATCATTCCTTCCAATTTATGTTAGGTTTCAAAGCACACGCCGTATCTCTAATATTCTTTTTCACTTTCCGTTTTGGTTTCCACTCGCGAGACACGTGCTTACTGCCGGTCTCAAGGAAGAATACAGCAGCACACACAGAAAGTCCAATTCTAAACCTGGCTCACGTTTATGGCAACAAAATTACTGTGTTTTAGTTAATTTTAAAATCTTTTTTTTAAGAAATTTTCCCCAACCCAATGAAATTTTCTTTCTGTAAACTAATCTTTGGTATAAATTCTATGACCGTACACTTCTCAAAAATAGTAAGAATAAACTACGGCGTCGTTAGTATGGTAATGTTTTGGTGCCAATGAGTTTTTTCTTTATTTTTAGTTAATTTTTTATGAGAAGGAAGACCACATTATAAAAATCTCAAAAATGGAATACAATTTAGTTCAATTTTCGAACGAAATTACATACAAAATTTCGCTTTTTTCTGTGCATTTTACTCTGAAGTTCCCAATAATTTTTCCGAAAAACTGAAAGCCTTTATTTTACAGTTTTGATTTTGCTTGTTTCATTTTCTTGCTTTTGTGTCATAAACCTGGCAAAAAAATGAAATATTAAAGGGTTAATATATGTATGTCCGAGAAAATTACAATGAATTTCCTACTTATCTGTTCTAGTTGCAGAAAATGCTCCAATGAGAACAACATCTCTGCCAATTGTTCTTCAAATGACAACTCAACAGACTGCTACGCCCGATGTCATTCATATTACATCCATAGAAAAGCTACCGCCAAGTGGCATCAACGAAAATAACAATGAAGTATATAGTGGAAATTATCAATCTTCTGATATTAATGAGCAACATTTAACCTCAAATAATGTAGAAGTATTTGATGATAAACAAGGACCAACAAATCAAAAGCAAGAAGAAGAAGAACAAGCTGAGACAGAAGCAGGTGGAGAAGAACCACCAAACGAAGAGAGTCCGCCAGAGCCTGAAATAGATACAGCAGAGCCAGAAGAGGAAGCGGCAGTAGCCGAAGCAGCTTCGGAGGCAGAGCCAGAACCAGATGTACCAGAACCTGCATCTGAAACGGAACCAGAACCAGAAGAGATCCCCGAACCGGAAGCTGAGGCTGAACCGGAAATTGTAGAACAAGCGGACACGGACGCACAACCTGAGGCAGAGGTGGACCCAGAACCCGCCCAAGAGCCTGAGCCAGAACCAGAACCTGCACCAGAGCCGGAACCTACAGCTGTCCCAGAGCCTGAACCAGCACCTGAACCGGAAACACCTGCGTCTGATGCAGCACCTATTGACGATGGTGACAACGAAATGCAAAACGATGCCCCCGCAGACACACCCTCGGAATCTGTAACATCTGCACCTGCACTACATACTAATAATGAGCCCAAGACATGCTACAGTTGCAACAGCCACGATGATACGTCTTGTAAAACCAAGCCAGGACAAAAAATGAATTGTAAAACAGGCGATCCAGAAAAGAATGCAGGTCACACTGGATGTTATACTATTTTCAAAGGTGAGTTAATATTTAATCTATTAGGTCCGACGGAGTATCTGGCTATATATTAATTTGATAGTAGGGAACTTAACTTAAAATTAACTGCAAAGGAGATATATGCAATATATTTTCTATTAATTCATATTTTTTGAGCCTACGGGAGCAAGAGAGAAGTTCACCACTGTGGTATCACAATGGACTGAATAGTCTAAGTGAGCCTGATACATCGGGCTGCCACATAACCTAACCTAACCTAACATTGAAATGGTTCTAGATATGTTTTGGGTATTGGTGGAAAAAATGTTGTTTTAAAATCAAAAATAAATCAGTAAAAATTATACCTCTATGATGCAAACTTTATAATGTTTATATTCTTTAAAATGGATTATTGTAGAAAAGTATCATGAAAAATGACGAATTTAGCGGCTACAATCTAAACTTAACCCTGGAAAGTCATCCTTATTTTTTGTCATTCTGACTACGGCTTATTTTAAGACGCTATAATTTGCATCGTGAGCAAAAATGAGAACCAAATTTAAGTTTACTTTCTTATTAAATTTGTTTTTAATTAGTATAACATAAAAAATCATAAAATTGTTGAATTTGTATAACTTAAATTTATCATTTCCCAATCGACTAAAATGCATTTTAATTCGAACATGAAATTACGCGTCGTCATTTTGACGAAGGATGACTGTCTAGGGTTAATACCCACTTTTAAACTAAATGTTCAGTTTGTTTGAAATAGGTAGCAAATTGTAGAGCCCAGCATGACCATATGATTGAAATTGTTAAGTCTGTCAAGAACCTGGGAGTAATATTTAATGAAAACTTAACCTGGTCGAATCATATTAATAGTGTAACTGGCATAACTTATATCAAATTAAGAACACTCAGGGCGTCGCACTCACTTACTCCACAGAATAAGAAATTTATTAGCAACGACTTACCTCATGCCGTCATTATTGTAAGACTGTGAATTCCTTCCTTGTTGTGATAGTGTCAGTATGCGGAAACGTATTTGTAGACAAAGATTATAGATTTGAGGAAGATAGGAAATTGGCTTGCGTCATACCAAATGTTGCATTTACCAGATTAGTTTAAAACATGTTTGTAATCTTTTAGTTGTTTTTCGTTTTTATTTTTAAATGAAAAATTTAATTTTCTTAATGAAACAATGTTAAATTTTAGGCAACAACAAAAAAATTACATTTTCCCCTTTATGGAAATTTATTTCGTGCACTTAATTTCTTTTTATTTGCATTTTAATGCCAATACTTGTCGTGTAAGCGTTTGGTTCGAGTATTAAACTAATCTGGTAAATGGTTCGATCTCCTCAGTCTATGAAATCAAAAGGTATGACCCTATTTCCAGGTACAGTATCCGTCTATACGGCGTGACACTAAGTAACTTAACATATATCAGACAAGCACTTCTTTTATTACACAAGACAATAAACCTAAAGTTACCAAAATTCCTATTTGACGTATGACCCGTTTCTGGAATAGACTTCCAAATAAACTGCAAATGATCACCAACGCTTACCGTTTTAAAAGACTTATTACTGAATAATAAATTAATGTTTTTTCAAACTCTAGGTCTTCCTCATTAATTATTAACATTAAATTATTTTTCTAACAAAAAAGAGCGACGAAAATCAAAGAACAACTAATACTTATTACTAAATATTTTCAGAATGAAGGATGTTAATTGGTATTTTGATGTATTATTTTTATTTGGATCTTAATGTTAGTATATCTCAAACATTTTTTTCTTATTTATCACTTTTTCTCTTTTTTACTCTTCCTTTTGTACTTAATTAAATTCATTTTATTATAATTATATAATATATATAATAAACAAATGAAATGATTCCCGGCAAATAATGACGCTGCATTGATTTCGCATTAGTTTTTCAGATGTAATGATATTTCAGTATGATTGCTTTCTTAATTTATTCAACCTTTATCTCACGTTTTGAATAACACTAGTCAATATTTGATTGCGAATTTTGCTTCGGAAGAGAAATTGATCGTCTTTCTTTTCAAATATTTTTTGTTTTGCTATTTCATTATTTTATTTATCCTGTGTATAGCAAATAATAACCTCAAAAGAGCTTGTCGTAAAGTGAAAATAAGGTCCAGCTCTAGAAGAGTATTCGGATGTACTTTAAATTAATTATACACACAAAAAAAATTCACGAAAATTTTTCCAATTAAAATTTTAATTGAGTTTTAAAAAATATTCAATTAAACATTTAATTGATTCAGCAAATTTTTTAATTGAAACAAAAATCAATCACAACAAGTATATACGGCCGTAAGTTCGGCCAGGCCGAATCTTATGTACCCTCCACCATGGATTGCGTAGGAACTTCTACTAAAGGCTGTCATCCATAATCGAATTACTTGGGTTGCGATAACACTTGCCGATGGCAAGGTATCGTAAAACTTTTTAACACTGTCTTCTAAATTGTAACTTAGCCCATACGGGGTATATATTAAACAAAAAAAGGCCGATTAAATACGTATGTAATCTAGTTTGACAAAATTTTCTATAGAAATAAAATTTTGACAAAATTTTATATAGAAATGAAACCATGACAAAATTTTCTATAGAAATAAAATTTTGACAAAATTTTCTATAGAAATAAAAATTTGACAAAATTTTCTATAGAAATAAAATGTTGACAAAATTTTGTATAGAAATGAAATTTTGACAAAATTTTGTATAGAAATAAAATGTTGACAAAATTTTCTACAGAAATAAATTTTTTACAAAATTTTCTATAGAAATAAAATTTTGACAAACATTTCTATAGAAATAAACTTTTGACAAAACTTTCTATAGAAATGAAATTTTAACAAAACTTTCTATAGTAATAAAATTTGACAAAATTTTCTATGGAAATAAAGTTTTGGTAGATTACAAAATTTTCTATAGAAATAAAATTTTGACAAAATTTTCTATGGAAATAAAATTTTGACAAACATTTGTATAGAAATAAACTTTTGACAAAACTTTCTATAGAAATGAAATTTTGACAAAACTTTCTATAGTAATAAAATTTGACAAAATTAAAATAAAATAAAGTTTTGGTAGATTATTTTTGGCGATATGGACCAATTTTTGTGTAATAAGTCATCGGCTATATATAACTAAAGACCGATATGGACCAATTTTTACATGGCTGTTAGAGGCCATATATTGACAAAATGTACCAAATTTCAACCGTATCGGATGACTTGTGCTCCTCCAAGAGGTTCCGGCCGTCAAATCTGGGGACGGTTTATATGGGAACTATATATAATTATGGACCGAAATGGACCAATTTTTGCATGGTTGTTAGAGACCATATACTAACACCATGTACCAAATTTCAACTGGATCGGATGAATTTTGCTCTTCCAAGAGGCTCCGGAGGTCAAATCTGGGGATCGGTTTATATGGGGGCTATATATAATTATGGACCGATATGGACCAATTTTTGCATGGTTATTAGAGGCCGTAAACTAACATCAGGTACCAAATTTCAACCGGATCGGATGAATTTTGCCCCTCCAAGAGGCTCCGGAGGTCAAATCTGGGGATCGGTTTATATGGGGGCTATATATAATTATGGACCGATATGGACCAATTTTTGAATGGTTTGTTAAAAACCGTATACTAAGACCACGTACTAAATTTCAACCGGATCGGATGAATTTTGCTCCTCCAGGAGGCTCCGGTGGTCAAATCTGGGGATCGGTTTATATGGGGGCTATATATAATTATGGACCGATATGGACCAATTTTTGCATGGTTATTAGAGGCCGTAAACTAACATCAGGTACCAAATTTCAACCGGCTCGGATGAATTTTGCCCCTCCAAGTCTCCGGAGGTCAAATCTGGGGATCGGTTTATATGGGGGCTATATATAATTATGGACCGATATGGACCAATTTTTGCATGGTTGTTAGAGACCATATACTAACATCAGGTACCAAATTTCAATCGGATCGGATGAATTATGCCCCTCCAAGAGGCTCCGGAGGTCAAATCTGGGGATCGGTTTATATGGGGGCTATATATAATTATGGACCGATATGGACCAATTTTTGCATGGTTGTTAGAGACCGTATACTAAGACCACGTACCAAATTTGAACCGGATCGGATGAATTTTGCTGCTCCGGGAGGCTCCCCAAGCCAAATTTGGGGATCGGTTTATATGGGGGCTATACGTAAACGTGGTCCGATATGGCCCATTTTCAATACCATCCGACCTACATCAATAACAACTACTTGTGCCAAGTTTCAAGTCGATAGCTTGTTTCGTTCGGAAGTTAGCGTGATTTCCACAGACGGACGGACAGCCGGACAGACGGACGGACGGACGGACATGCTTAGATCGACTCAGAATTTCACCACGACCCAGAATATATATACTTTATGGGGTCTTAGAGCAATATTTCGATGTGTTACAAACGGAATGACAAAGTTAATATACCCCCATCCTATGGTGGAGGGTATAAAAATAATGGTATCAATTAATTTTTTAATTGGATCAATTAACTTTTTAATTGACCTTCAATTAATTTTTTAATTGATACTATCATTTCTGTGATTGAAGACATTTCAATTAAAAATTAATTGGATCAATTGATTTCGTGATTGAATCAGAAAAATTTTTTTTTTATATATCAAATTGAGGTTTTCAATTTCCAAATGCCGATGCTCAAGATCATATAACAATTATTATTATTTTGTCTTTGCAGTTGATTCGAATATGACAATGCGTGGTTGTGTCGATGAATTGGCCGAAGAAGGCCTTAGAGACTGTCTTACAAAAGAGAAATTCTGTACGTTGTGCTACTCGAATAACTGCAATAATCAACCAGCTAACGGCGCTATCAGCTTAGAAATAAATGTTACGATGATGATTATTATCAATGGATTTGTGTATTGCCTTATTAAATATTTATAAAAAAATGTTATATATAATTTTGTATGAAACTTTATTCATAATAGTCATTCTTTGTTAAAATTTTATTGTGAATTTTGGAATTTCGATAATATTTTATTTTTAGTTTTCAAAATAAATCTCATCAGTTTAATAGAGTTGAAAATCATCTTATTCATTATGACAAACTTAAAAATAATTGGCTCATATCGAAATCGAACATTGGATTTCAATGAAACCGGTTATATGCCGGATTTAGGGGAAAAAAATCCTTGCCAATATTTTATATATGGAGGTTAATTTAAATTGAAGAAGGTAAGTATAACAAAAAAAATAGAGAATCCATTATCAATCTCCCATTCTTTGCCATCTGAAAATCTCCTGCACTGTTTAAGTTGAATGAAGCCCTAAAAGCGGATAATCTGAAGTAGGGTTGCGACGGCCATAGACTGCGACAGTACAATATTCACCTAATATGGGTGCCTGGTCATAGAAACATACTTGGAAACTGCGAAACGGATGAGTTAGCTAGGAGGTTGCAAAAGTTGCAGAATTACTTCCAAAAAGCGACTGTGTACCGGCAATTTTTGGCCAGTCGACACTGCCGGCGATTAAATCGGCTTATTTTGACTAAATGTAGCCACCAATCAATCAATATATTATGTAATCTTTAAAATTTGGAAGAATCTCATTTTCTGCACAAATAAATTATTCTTTCTAACAAACTAACCCCAGCAAAAAGAGCTTCAAAAAAGTATTTTGGATCCCCAACTTGTGATCCGGAAGTAGTGCAAACTTGGATCATCTCCAATGAATTTTACATGGGCTGTTATAAGAAGTACTTCTTCGTTTTCGGATCCTTTGCATTACTTTGGAAGTTATGCCTTGAAAGTTGAATGAAAAATTTAAAAACGAAATAAAAAATTCACCATTTTCACTTTTTATTTTTATCAACATTTCTCATTTCATTTTTATATTGCAACTATCTAATTTTTACAATTTAAAAAACTTTTTCGGTACGATCAGGGGTTGATCCTGGGTATGTTGACACCATCACATAACGCCTTAGTACACTCAGCCGAAAACGCCACTGAACACGAAGCGTCGAACATCAAATGAAATTATGACACCAAGACATAACATTCTAACTACTTCTTCAGATGTTGTTTATGAGTACACCCTCAAAAAAAGTGCTTATCTAACTTATGTTCCAAACATATTTCGCAGGAAGCACATATATTATTGGATATTGCCGATATATTATTATGTTTGTTTTATGTGAACATATTATATGTTTGGAAGCATTTTGGGCTCAAAAATATTATATGCTTGGAATAATTTTCTCCCAAAGAAGATTGTGCTCAAAAAAAATTATTTCTGCCTAATTGCGTATTCCCTCACATCTTTCTCACTTGCACGATATTTTTTAGTTCTTAAGACCTTTTTCTGTAATACAAACAATGCTGAAGAAATTATTCAATTTTATAAATTTGTTAAATTTTACCTTTCGCGTGGACGAAGAATCGAACCGAGGACCATACAGTTTGCAGCGCCCACGAACAGATGCAAACAAAACAGTATTCAACAGAAACATACATTTGTTGGTCATGTGGAGCAATAGTTAGCATGTCCGCCTTGCATGCAAAGGGTCCTGGGTTCAATCTCTGCTTCGACCGAGCACCAAAATTTTTTTTTAAATTTATATATTTATATATTACTAAATTAAATTTTTACTATCAAATTTCGAAATGTGTGTTGTTAAAGATTTACAATCAGAAGAGAACAGTGCTTGATATAAACGAAATGGACTGATCTTTTGAATAAAATATTATTTTTTTTTTGTTGCAAAAATAACAATTTTGTAAAACAAAATGTTTTTGGTATAAAAGTTTGAAATTTTCGAAGAAATTCAAAAACTCTAACAAAAGAAGACAGTGAAGTCGAGTATAAACATAAATAATTTTACAATATAAACATAAATTGATTTAGGCGTGAACTATTTTTTACTAGCATTTAACACTATTTTAAATGCATTTAAAATTTATAGTATTTAAAAATTCATAAATATGAATATTTATTAACGAATAATTTTGTATTTAATTTCATTTGTACCTTTAGGGCCGGTATTAAGTTGGCATTATCGCTCTAAAATGGACATGCTTTCAATTTTCTTTTCTTGTTTTCTGTTTTTTTTTTTTTTAAATTCTTCCTAAATATTTTGACTTACTGGTCGTACGTTCCGTTTTCTTTTGACGAACCAAAAAAAAAAAAACAATTGTGCCCATATTGCCAAAATGATCAGAATGCATGTCCACACATACTTAAATTGCTGCATAATATATTCTAACATATTAACATATATGTTAATGCTGGTTTAGGAACATTACATTTTTGCACTTAAATATATTGTGTTTAAAAAATTGTGCCCGAAACACATTTTGTTTATATCGGAACATATGAAAAACACATTTTTCTAACAGTGTATGAATGAAAAATAAAGAACACAGGTTCAAAACTAAGCAGCGGTAATTTTTTGTTTCCAACATTTTTTGCAAAAGATTATTTTTTATATTTTACATCGTTTTTATTTTGTTATTTACGGCGTATATTTTTGTAGATATATATTATAATTTACAAAAGCTTCCCAAAAGAACTTCCATCTCCGCGGGGGTAAAATTTGTATATCCTCCACCATAGGATGGGGGTATATTAACTTTGTCATTCCGTTTGTAACACATTGAAATATTGCTCTAAGACCCCATAAAGTATATATTCTGGGTCGTGTTGAAATTCTGAGTCGATCTGAGCATGTCCGTCCGTCTGTTGAATCACGCTAACTTCCGAACGAAACAAGCTATCCACTTGAAACTTGGCCCAAGTAGTTCTTATTCATGTAGGTCGGATGGCATTGCAAATGGGCCATATCGGTCCACTTTTACGTATAGCCCCATATAAACGGACCTCCAAATTTGGCTTGTGGAGCCTCTAAGAGAATTTCAGCCGATCCGGCTGAAATTTGGTACATGGTATTAGTCTATGGTCTCTAACAACCATGCAAAAATTAGTCCACATCGGTTCATAATTATATATAGCCCCCATATAAACTGATCCCCCTATTTGGCTTGCGGATCCTCTAAGAGAAGCCAATTTCATCCGATCCGGCTGAAATTTGGTACATGGTGTTAGTATATGGTCTCTAATGACCATGTAAAAATTGGTCCACATCGGTCCATAATTATATATAGCCTCCGTATAAGCTGATCTCCAGATTTGACCTCCGGAGTCTCTGGGAAGACTAAAATTCATCTGATTCAGTTGAAATTTGGTACGTGTTATTAATACATGGCCTCAAACACCAATGCAAAAATTGGTCGAAATCGGTCCATAATTATATATAGCCCCCATACAAACCGATCCCCAGATTTGACCTCCGGTGCCTTTTGGAGAAGCAAAATTCATCCGATCTGGTTGAAATTTGGTACGTGGTGGTAGTATGTATATTTAACAACCATGTCATATATAGCCCCCATATAAACCAATCCCGAGATTTGGTTTTGGAGCCTCTTGGAGGAGCAAATTTCATCCGAGTCAGTTGAAATTTGGTACATTGTGCTAGTATACGGCCGTTAACAACCATGCCTAACTAGGTCCATATCGGTCTATAGATATATATAGCCCTCAGATAAATCGATCCCCAATCACACAAAAATTGTTCATAATTGTATGTAGCCCCCCATATTTCAATTCTGGCTCTCTACGTACCGCGCAGTAGTCCATATCGATTCGTAATTATTTTTAGGCTTAACTATACATAAATTTCTTGTCTAATATATACAACATATGGACTAACTCACAATTTAGAAAACGATGTTAAGAAGTTTTAAGATACCACAACCCAAGTAATTCGATTGTGGATGACAGTCTTTCGTATAAGTTTCTACGCAATCCATGGTGGAGGGTACATAAGATTCGGTCTGGCCGAACTTACGGCCGTATATACTTATTAATTTTATTTTTATTATTTTGAATTTTTTGTTGATTTCCTATTCTTCTTTGCGACATTTAATTCTCCAAAATTTTAATTTTCACTTTAAACTACCAAATAGTGTATTTTCTATGACTGGTTCAAAAGAACTTCATTGGATGCAGAAAAAATGATCAAGGATTCCGGGATGCTGTTAAAAAAGTAATGTGTTTGGAACAACCAATTTTTTTGTTGGGTACTCAATACTACGATTCTATAATAAATTAGCAATATTCATGCACAGCAGGTATGGGTAAAATTTAAATATGATTTTAAGATTTGTTGTACAATTAATTGCTAGCAGATACACGCTCACAAAAAATCGCTTCTGTAACATATACTCCCAAACATATTTTGCTTCAAGCATATACATTTTTGGCTATTGCCCAAACATTTATATGTTTGATCTCTTCCAATATATAATATGTTTGAAAACATATTGGTCTAAGCAATATATGTTTGGGTAGTCAATTTCCAAACATTTTGTATTTTTGCATCCAAATTCAATAATGTTGTCTTCCAAAAAACAATATGTTATTATGTGAACATATAATATGTTTGGAAGCATTTTGCACCCAAAAATATTATATGCTTAAAAAAAATTCTCCCAAACAATATTGTGCTCAAAATTTTATTTATTTATTTATATATTTACAATCATAATAAATTATGAAAATAAACAGGTAATATAGGTGCTAACAACATAGGTTTTCGACCTGAATGCTCAAAATTTTGTTTCTGCCTAATTGTATATTCCCCCACATCTTTCTCACTTCCACGAGATTTTTTAGTTCTTAGCACCTTTTTCTGTAATACAAACATTGTAGAAGAAATTATTCAATTGTATGATTTTTTTTTATTTTAATTTTACCTTTTGCCGGACGGGGATTCGAACAGCGGACCACACAGTTTGTAAGGATCAAAGAAGTAGCTGATCAATTGCCCAAGGAAAAATAAAATGTTAATTTTGTAATAACAAGCAACAACCACCAACTTAATTCAATATCGCTCCCTGTTAAATAGCGCTCCAAGCTACTAAACACATATATGTTTATAGGCTATTTCTAAATTAATATATGTTTGCATCCAAGCATATTATATTTACAAACATTTTATGTCCCAAATATAATATGTTCTAACATATTAACATATATGTCCCAAACATGTTATGCTAGTTTATGAACATTATATGCTTGCACTCAAAAATATTGTGTTTAAAAATTTGTGTTCCAAACATATAATGTTTATAGCCAAACATATGAAAAACAGTCTTTTTCATCCGTGTAGTTGTAGTCGGCTTTTCTCGCATTCTTGGTAAAACAACAGATCTAATTTAAATAAATTGAACCATTTTATTAATTCTTACTCTGATTTTAACATATTTGCAACAAAAAAGTTAAAAATGCCCATTAAAAATATGAAAAAATCGACTTATAAAAAATGAATCAATTGAACTTCCTGTGGAGTTAAAATAAAGAACATCTTTGGGAGGACATATTTGTTTTTAAAGTTGTGCCTTTAGAACAACTTCCAAATTTTTTTGCTGGACTGTTTCTGACTTTGGCGAACAATTTTAATTGTGAAAATCTCGCTTCAAGAGGTGCTTCTCATACACTGAAAGAAAATTTTAGACAATGGAAGTTTTCTTTGGACACAAAAATAATTCTTTAAAAGCAAGTAAAATATATTTGAGACAATTGATGCCAATCTGGTCATTAACTTATTTATTTAATTTTAAACTTTATAACTTTACAACAAGCTCGCACAAAAATTTTAATGAGATATAAAGGGAATTTCGTTTGTTTAAAGTTTTCGTTCCAGGGGAAAGTATTTTTTCTTTATTTTTGCACTTGTTTACTATATACACGAAAAAAATCGTCCCTCCCAAACGAAATTTTAAACAAGCAAAAATCTCTTCCCATTTGTTTTTCGCTGTAAGGAAGTTTATTTGGAAGAAAAGCATATACTTTTTGTGATAAACGTTTATTCTTTTCCAGGATGTAAGAACAATTTCATAAAGACTAACTCAAAAACAATCTTTTCTGGCTAATTGCATTTTCCCTCACATTTTTCTCACTTCCCCACGAGGTTTTTTTTAGTTATTAGCACCTTTTTCTGTAATACAAACAATGTAGGAGAAATTATTGGAATTTATAATTTTTTTAAATATTACTTTCGCCTGGACGGAGAATCGAACCGCGGACCATACAATTTGTAAGCAAACGCACTATCGTCATTGTCCGTCATATTTATATAGCATCGTTTTCGGCGCCCACGAGCCGATTAAACAAACTTTATTTAACAGAAGCATACATTTAGTTGGACACCGTGGACCAATGGTTAGTACGTCCGCCTTGCATACCAAGCGTCGTGGGTTCGATCACTGCTTCGACCGAACTCCAAAAAGTTGTTTGTTGTTGTTTTTTTACATATATTCCAGATATGTTCGCACGATTTCGAAAAGGTGTTCAACATTACATACTATTATATTAAATGTTTACTATGAAACTGTAAAATGTGTCTTATTAAAGTCAGAAAATAATAGTGCTTGATATAAACGAAATGGATTTTGTTCAAAAATATTTTTTTTATTGAAAAAATAAAAATTTTGTAACAAACGAATTTTTTGGTGATAAAAATTTTAAATTTTCGAAGAAATTCAAAAAAATCTAACAAAAGAAAAACGATTTCGGTACACGTTTTTCAAACGTTTTTTTTCTTTGCATGTATATCGATGTAATACACAATGTTTCTCCCAATAAAATGTCCTCAATGCCATGAGAAAATCGTTTCCGTAGTTTTTATTTTATTTGTTTAATGGAAGAATTGACCAGCATTTTAGCAACATTTATATATACACACAAAGAAATATATTATTATATAATATTAACAAAAACACATATTTAGATAATATATCGAATGAAAACTAGACTCAATATCGCTAGGATAGAAAGTTTAATTGTTGAGCTGGAGTTACATCTGGAATACAAACAGACGTTGCACTTTTCAACTGGAGCACTCGTACTATCTACCAATACGTGACATGCACTCTCATTAGAATTTGTAGCCACACATCCTTTTTGGGTTTTTGTATTATCGCCATCTAAAAAAATAGAAAAAAATGTTAAAATTTACAGGGTTGGTTATATGAAATCGGATGGTTATATGAAAATGGTTAGTTTATATAACCTCTATTGAAGGTAGTAGCATGTTTACCGTAGGCTGACTTCATTAATTCAATTTAGGTTAGATGAGATTAGGTGTAGTAGCAAACACGTTAATGAACGCTCACTTATACACCCACAAAAAAGTACCTTCTAAACTAAAGGAAAAAATGTTCATAAATTTAGTTTAGCCATTTTATTTCCATTAAGGTAAATTTTTGTGTGAAATAATAAAATTTACTTGTTTCAGTAAAAAAAAATCCTAAATTGAAAGCAGTTGGGAATAGTTCATTAACTAGAATAAGGCATGGAATTTTACTAATACTGTTTTCTTCGCTGGGTATAAGAATTTACTACTGAAAAAGAAAATTTTATTCACTGCTAAAAAAAGCATTCGTAAAAATAAACAAAAACCGAACTAAACCCAAGTTTCCTCAAATTTAGTAAAATTTCCTATAAAATGATAATTCTGACTTCCTTTATTATAGAAAGCTTATCACACATACGAATATCACTTGGCATAGAAAAATATTTTAGTCCATTCGTACTAAGAAATATTCAATCCTTTCAAAACTTAAGGAAACACACTTGTTAGAATATAGGAAATTTTCCTATATTTCTTTTATCTGCCTGTCATCGATGTAATCGATATGTTTGCGCGTGGGTTGTTTGTTTAGTTGGAATCGTGTTGTTATGATATACGGAGAGATAGTTAAAAAATTATTTAGTAAAATAATATAATAAATAACAAATAAAATATATAAAATATTTGTTATTTTAAATTAGTGAGAAAATACCAGAAGAATAACAACTCCCTAATTCGTCTTCAATTATCAGGTAATATTCAGTGACGCTAACGTTTTGTGAAAAAATTGGTTTATGATTTTTTATATTTGTAGGTATTGAAATTGTAAAAGGATGACAAAATCGTTAGATAGCAACTTATTAAAAGTGAAAGGTACAAGAAGAAGAAAAATGCGGTTTACAGGTGATAACATTACATGAAAATTGGAAATAGTGGAATAATAAACTAATATTTCAAGGCCAGTCGATGCTGTTGATTTTAAATAAGTATATGTATTTTATAGAAGAAAAAATTGCTTATGTTATATAAATAAGGAAATTGTATTTAAAAACGAGGGTAAGCAGTTCTAATTTTGAAGTAAAAGGTTTACCACAAATATGTAAGATTTGTCCAAATGAATGAAAAAGTTCAATAAAATCAATCCATATATGAATTCAATTCAGTTAAATTTTTTCATTCTGTAGTATAGTGGTACATAAATATAGGAAAATGTTAACTAATATATGGAATGCATTCTTCCTAATTTCTACGAAAATCACATAGTTCGAACAAATAAAAATGTCTATACGAAGTTCAACTTTCTTCACAATGAGTTCATTTCAACTTAAAGAAGGGATCACTTTTTTCTGGGTGTAGTGATTTTGATTGGTAAAAGGGGTTGCATATTTTACACCGTACCCCGATAAATCGAAAATGTGGACGTTCGATTGCCATGGGGTATTACCCATGGCAATTTCCAAAAGTGTAACCCATTTTGCACTGTAGCAAGTCGCCTACGGTGCGGTTACTCTTACAAACAGCCATTGAAGACGCGTGTATTCTTCGACCTAAGTAATAGCGATGTTTAAAATACAAAAGAATGTGTATGACGTGTGTATTGTGGTTGCTTTCCAATTTCTTCACCACAGCTGATTAATTTACCATGAAGAAGCATTTCAATCGTTTAGTGCCTCGACAACAAATTCGATCAGCGTTGTCATTTTGGTCCGATCGGACCAAAATTGGTCTAAAAGATTTCTAATTTTTAAGTTTGGTCCGACGGAAGGTCCAAACGGAATTCGGTCCATTTTCGTAATTTCGTCAAATTTATAAATTTTTTCTAGTATTTAACATAACTACATATTCAATAGTATCTATGGGATTAGATACCATTTCAATCGTCGCATAAGCGTTCAAGAAAATCGAGTGCAAATTTCGCGTTTTAGGTCATGGGTCATGGCCTTCATGGGGCTGTGCCAATATAAATCAAATGCGCGACTGTTGTGGTCTTTAACTACCTCTAAGTCGAAAGTTCAAGTCAACTGTTTGTAATATTGAATTTCGACATTTGATGATAACTAAAATTGACTTTAAAATTCGACCTTTTCCAAAAGAATATTTTTTGACACTTTATAAAAAAGTTAAAAAATCGAGCTTTAGATTCCGATGGCAACCGCTAAATCTCATCAGTTCTTTCTGGTTTAGTTATTTTTTTTAATAAAAATACTGTATACAACAATTAATTACTTTTTAAGGTATTTTCCTTCGAAATTGGAAATTTGGTCAGATTTTGGAAAAAAAATTGGTCCAAAATAAAATTTCGTTGTGGCAACGCTGAATTTCATATTAAATTATTTTTTAAATGACACTATGGCGCCATATATAGCGAACTTTTCTCCAATTTCCCACGAAATAGTACAGAATTTCTTAATATATTTAAATTTTACCACAAATATGTCCATCTTGAACTTCGTATGGCGCTAAAGACATTTCGAAATGAAAGAATTTACTCAAAAAAAGTGAACTCTCTATTTCACTAAAGTCAAATTAACTTTATTCTAGTTCTTGGAATTATTATGTTTGGAGAAAGTTTTCTTTATTCTAATAAACTTTTGCGTACGTTAGTAAAATGAACTAAAAAATGGGGAAAATTCTACACAAATGAAGAATAAAGATTTTCTAAATTCGTTCTTCTCACAAAATAGTTCATTATTTCTTTAAATTTGTAAATTTTACTACAAATGCGTCCATCTTGAACTTCGTATGGTACTAAAGTCATTCTTGCAATTTTGAACTCCAATTTTTTCCTCCAAACTATAAAATTTTCTTGAACTAGTGAAGAAATTTATAATGTATAATAAATTTTCTTGAATTTGTCGAAAAACATTTACTTATTTTTGTGATATCGGCGTGATGTTAGCGTCTGTAATACTGTTTAGTTAAAATTTTCTAAAATTAACCAAAAAGTTTCTTCCTGGTTGGTTCACTGTTTTTTCAGTGTTCCCTTCGTTATTTATATGAAACATCTTTCGTTAAATATTCTTAGTATATTCTGAATTAAAACAATTTTCAATTTTTAAAAATTGAGTTTATGCTGTGATGATATTTTTTGTTGTCTTTACGTGTCTATTTTTTTTAATACCAAAATTATTAAAATGATTAATAATCAAGCTTAAGACCCTAGCAGTCAAAGCTTACAATTATATTTTTTTAATTTTATTGTAAATGTAATAAATAAATAAATAATTAACAAGTATATACGGCCGTAAGTTATGTACCCTCCACCATGGATTGTGTAGAAACTTCTACGAAAGACTGTCATCCACAATCGAATTACTTGGGTTGTGGTATCTTAAAACTTCTTAACATCGTTTTCTAAATTGTGAGTTAGTCCATACGTGGTATATTAGACAAAAAAGTTATGTATAGGTAAGTCTACAAATAATTACGAATCGATATGGACTACTGCGCGGTACGTAGAGAGCCAGAATTGAAATATGGGGGGCTATATACAATTATGAACAAGTTTTGTGTGATTGGGGATCGATTTATCTGAGGGCTATATATATCTATAGACCGATATGGACCTAGTTAGGCATGGTTGTTAACGGCCATATACTAGCACAATGTACCAAATTTCATCTGAATCGGATGAAATTTGCTCCTCCAAGAGGCTCCAAAACGAAATCTCGGGATCGGTTTATATGGGGGCTATATATTACATAGGTTAGGTTAGGTTATGTGGCAGCCCGATGTATCAGGCTCACTTAGACTATTCAGTCCATTGTGATACCACAGTGGTGAACTTCTCTCTTATCACTGAGTGCTGCCCGATTCCATGTTAAGCTCAATGACAAGGGACCTCCTTTTTATAGCCGAGTCCGAACGGCGTTCCACATTCCAGTGAAACCACTTACAGAAGCTTTGAAACCTTCAGAAATGTCACCAGCATTACTGAGGTGGGATAATCCACCGCTGAAAAACTTTTTGGTGTTCGGTCGTAGCAGGAATCGAACCCACGACCTTGTGTATGCAAGGCGGGCATGCTAACCATTGCACCACGGTGGCTCCCTAAAACATGGTTGTTAAATATCATATACTACCACCACGTACCAAATTTCAACCAGATCGGATGAATTTTGCTTCTCCAAAAGGTAGCGGAGGTCAAATCTGGTGATCAGTTTATATAGAGACTATATACAATGGTCATTAGAGACCATATACTAACACCATGTACCACATTTCAGCCGGATCGGATGAAATTTGCTTCTCTTAGAGGCTCCGCAAGCCAAATCGGGGGTCGGTTTATAAGGGGGCTATATATAATTATGAACAGATGTGGACCAATTTTTGCACGGTTGTTAGTGACCATATACTAACACCATGTACCAAATTTCAGCCGGATCGGATGAAATTTGCTTCTCTTAGAGGCTCCACAAGCCAAATCGGGGGATCGGTTTATATGGGGGCTATATACAATTATGAACCGATGTGGACCAATTTTTGCTTGGTTGTTAGAGACGGATGAAATTGGCTTCTCTTAGAGTATTTGCAAGCCAAATTTGGGGGTGCGTTTATATGGGGGCTATACGTAAAAGTGGACCGATATGGTCCATTTGCAATACCATCCGACCTACATGAATAAGAACTACTTGTGCCAAGTTTCAAGTGGATAGCTTGTTTCGTTCGGAAGTTATCGTGATTTCAAAAGACGGGCGGACGGACGGACATGCTCAGATCGACTCAGAATTTCACCACGACCCAGAATATATATACTTTATGGGATCTTAGAGCAATATTTCGATATGTTACAAACGGAATGAAAAAGTTAATATACCCCCATCCTATGGTGGAGGGTATAAAAATGATTAATAAAAAATATGAAACTTTATTGAAGAAATACACAATGTTTCATGAACATTTTTCGTAAAAAGAAATTATGAAAAAAATCTATACGTTCTCTTTACGTAGAGAATTCTATCGGTGAATATCTAATGGTGTTTTCTTTTCTGAAAAAAGTGATTTGGCTTCATTTTGTCTGTACACTGTTAGAAAAATATGTTTTTCATATGTTCCGATATAAACAAAATGTGTTTCGGGCACGATTTTAAACCACAATATATTTAAGTGCGAACATGTAATGTTCCTAAACTAACACTAAATGTTTGGGACATCTATGTTAATATGTTAGAATATATTATGTTTGGGGCATCAATGTTTCATAAAAATCATATGTGTGAATACAAACATATATAAATTTACAAATTTCGACTAAACATACATATGTTGTGATATTTTATTCAAAGCGACAGAGAGAGTATAGAGAGAAATAGAGATGGAAACCGGGAGAGTTGACGAAAGATATCAATATAACACAGCAAAAGAGTCAAAAGAGAACAATTTCTGTGAAACCGCTTGTATGTTGTTTCGGAAAACTGTTTTATGATAAGTCCAAAAATGTGATACGTTTAAGTCTAAATATTATTTAATTTGAATAAAGAGAATATACATTCTGAACCAAGAGAATAGACATTTGAAAAACAAACAGCTTATGTTTTCGCCTTGAGAGAAGCATTTTATGTATGTGTGGACATGTGTTTTGTTTATCATTTTGGCATTATGGGCACAATTTTTTTCGTGGTTCGTTAAAAGAAATCAGGGGTCTTCATAAAAATAACGAAAGGGCACTATACTCTTTTTAGAGTTGGGACAGTAAAATGAAATAAGGAGGAAATAGTGAAAAATTACACAGTAAAATGTAAAAAAACAAACTTTAGTTCCTCTTTATTAAAAAGTAGTCCACGAGGAGTTGACGGATACCATCAAATATAAAAGCGGACATTAAGTTCGAGTTTTACAGCTAAAACAATTTAAAAAGTTTATTTTCTTTAAAATGAATTATTAAAGAAAAATAAAAGGAATTTTAGAGCGATGGTGTTAAATGCTAGTAAAAAACTCTTCACTCCTAAATAAATTTATGTTTATATTATAAAATTATGTATGTATGTTTATACTCGACTCCACGTTCTTCTTTTGTTAGTTTTTGAATTCCTTCCAAATTTTAAAGTTTTGTATAAAAACAGTTTTTATTACAAGATTGTTATTTTTGCAATAAAAAATAATATTTTATCCAAAAATCAGTCAATTTCGTTTATATCAAGCACTGTTACTGACTATAAATCTTTAATAACACACATTTCGAAGTTTCATTTAAAAAAAATTAATATAGTATAAATATAAATGTGTAAATTAAAAAAAAAAAAAAAAAAAAAACAAAAAAAATGTTCGGTCGGAGCAGGGATTGAACCCACGACCCTTTGCATGCAAGGCAGACATGCTAACCACTGCTCCACGTGGCAAACAAATGTATGTTTCTGTTAAATAATGTTATGTTTGCATGGGCTCGTGGGCGCTGCAAACTATGCTATATAAATGTAACTTAAAACGATAATTATCTACTGGTGACTATAACAGCTACGTAGCCCAGTGGATAGTGTGTTGGCTTACAAACTGTATGGTCCTCGGTTCGATTCTCCGTGCAGGCGAAAGGTAAAATTTAAAAAATTTATAAAAGTGAATAATTTCTTCAACATTATTTGTATTACAGAGAAAGGTTCCAATAACTAAAAAATTTCGTGGAAGTGAAAATTACGAGTATGTTAGGGAATGAGCACAATCGTGTTTGGGAAAAATTCTTCCAAGCATATAATATTTTTGGCTCAAAATGCTTCCAAACATATAATATGTTCACATAAAACAAACATATTAATGTTTCGGCAGTATGCAATAATATATGTGCTTCCTGCAAAATATGTTTGGAACATATGTTAAAGAAGCGATTTTTTTTGAGGGTGTACAGAATGCGCATTTTTAAAATGTTGCCAGCAACCCAAAAAAATGCTATAATTTCAGCGGGCAGAAAAGAAATCAAAGGAGAAAACAGGGCAACCGCAGCACTCTCATTTGTCGGCAGTGCTGAAAATGCCCGCAATTTGCCTCTCTTCGTGGCACTATATTCACAACAGAATTTGAAGCCTTTTCGCACTTTTGCCTGTTTTTTAGAAAAGAACCGAAAAAGCTCATTTTGCGTGCAAAATGCAAAAAAGGTGTGCATTTTTTACGCGAAAAGAAAACACCATAATTGATATTATGAAAGAATATTTTGTGTCATATTAAAAACACGTGGTTAAATACCGAAGGAAGCAATATACATTTAAAAATGCAAAACCCCCGAAAAGTAATACTAAAAACGGATATACATCGCATTTTTGCTTACGACAGAACCGGAACCGCTGAGGCACGCCGCTGATTTTAGGTTAGGTGGCAGCCCGTTGTATCAGCCTCACTTAGACTATTCTCTCCATTGTGATACCACATTGGCCGAATTCGAACGGCATTTCACATTGCAGTGAAACTTTGAAACACCCAGAAATGTCACCAGCATTACTGAAAGATGAAAAATTTTTTGGTGTTCGGTCGAACCCACGACCTTGTGTATGCTAGGCGGTCATGCTAACCATTGCACCACTGTGGCACTGATTTTAGCTGCCGACCATTTTTTGCCAGACGCAGCTTCCGCCGAATATGTAGACTCATTTCGACTTAAATTTAGCCACCAATTAATCAAACAAATTATTGATAACTGTTGTATTTTTGGCAAAAATTTTGAACCCTCCAACCACAATCAATTAGTAAAATTTAGTTCAGAAAATTTGATAAATGGAAATTTGATTGTAAGATGGTTGTAGAACTAATCTGAGTGTCATTCGGGTAACTTCAAATTGATGGATAATTTCCCGCCGCCGAATAGACTAATTTATTTCTTTACCGGCAAGCCACCACCGCCGCCGGAGTCAAAAATTTAGTGGCAGCCGCCGCACTAAACAAACAATCCAACGGAGTAAAAATCAGGATTTAGCAAAAATTTCACATGCCAATTAAAATTACTCTACTCTGAATATATAAATTGAGAGACAGAACTCTCTCAATTTATGTGGTCAGAGTAGAGTACTTTGAATTGGCATGTGAAATTTATTTTTTCTGCACGACTTTCTCTTCCTCGCCGTCAGTTTTTCTAATCCGGTTTTTTTTCTGTACGACTATTCCTTTATGTGCGAACCAATATAATTATTCAAAGTTGAGGTCACTTATAGATGGCGTTAAATATCGACAGAACCAAGAAATGCAACTCTTTAAATTTGTACGATATATTCATATCATCGCTGTTGAAACGAGACATTCACAAGAAGGTTTTTGTCTATAATATTTGAATAAGTACCACAGCCATAAACCATTTCAAGCGTTTCGTCATATTTCGGCTAATTGACATCTCTGTTATTCTCTAGAAGTTTTTCGTCGCTAGATGGCATAAATAGTTATGGCTTCTGCTCTGTTTCTGTTTTTAATCATGTAGACCTATAATTTTTTTCTAAATCATTGTACGGACAATGTATGGTGGGTGGCTAGGATGATACAATACAGAGAGAATAAAAATACAAGAGGACGAAAATTTCTCTTCTACAAAAACAACAAATGTCAACCGTATAGATGTCGCTCAATGCCTGCAGCTTTGGTATTACCTACGTTGCGGTCGAATCGATGTTTTGATAAATTGTTTATAAAGGCATCGGCAGTTATAATTTCAAATTGTCTGCCAAAAAATTTAATGGAATGAAAACATTTATAAAAAAGAACATTTGTTACTACAAAGTAAGTTTTAAATCCTATTTTCTTTACATATCGTAAAGTCGGCAGAGAACTGAACTGGGTGACGCCGACTCAAACTGTATGATATTTGAGAGAAGCGCCGACAAAAACTGCATGATATTAGAGAAATTTTCCTCACCTACACCCATAGACCTTATAATGCATAGATGATCCACTATTCTCTTTAAAAAAAATGTGTCAGTTACAAAAATTAATTTTCTGACATTTCGTTTTGATTTTTTCGTAAAGAGTCAGTCCCAAACATTAATTTTCGAGCATTTGCTTTTGTGTTGTTCGTAAAGAGCAATGCTGCTCAAAATTAAAATTCGTATTTTCGCGGTTGTGGTCACAATTTTTTGTTCAAATATGAACTTTTAATATATTAATTTATTTATAAATCCTCTGGTGCATCATAAACGTTCTAATTTTGTGTAAAATTGGCAAGCTACAAAAAGGAAAACGAAAGAGATTGTAAGCGTGCTCTTATTTTTCTCGTTTATTCTTAATCTTCGGAACTGTCAAACATAGTTTGACACCCATGGCTCATCTATGTATTATAAGGTCTATGCCTACACCTACCTACTGACGCAGTTTCCCTTCACAGTTTCGTCCTCTTGTCTTTTTATTCTCTCTGTACAATATGGGGTTTCTATACCCAGTGTTGCCAGTATTGGGGATTTTCCCCAAATCGGGGATATTTTTTCGTCGAGGGGGACAAAATCTTTGAGTTGGGGACTTGGGGGTTTGATGGGGAATTTCCATAAATTTGGGGATTTTTGTGGGGAATTTTCGAAATCTGTTCAGTATAATAATTAATATTCGGAATGATGGTTTATATGACATTTTGTACTTCTACATGCTTAAGAAAGGCTTAAAGAAGTAAAGAGAATCTCCAAAATATAAAAAAATTCCTTCCCTTTTCCACTGCATTTATATGGGCGTCCAAGAGCTACTTTACATTTTACTCTGTTTCCTAAGAAATTTGTTACTATTGTGAAATTATTTCGTAAGGACTCATCTGCGTACATCACTGATTTGGAAAATATATCCCATACATATAGAATAGAGTTCATATCGGGATAACAACGCCTTTTGATCGATCACCCAATTTTATTTCTTGACTAATTTGAACGTGTGATTCATATGTTGACCGTACTCCCATTTTTACTTCTCGAGTAATTATTCGAAGATGATTTGCATAAGAAAAAAATGCGATGACTCTTTATACCAATAATTAGCTCTGATGAGGGCTTGTATCGGATGATATTTTGAGCACCCGTCTCCTGGTTTTGTGTGTTTGAAATCTTCATCTTTTTGTAATTCGCAAACTGGTATAACAAAAATTGCATATTTTTACAATTTTTATTTGTTACGGATTTTCTACAGCAGAGCCTATTCCTTTACTTTTTTCCAAAAACTTGTTAAAAATGTGTTTGGGATTTTTGTGGGGAATTTTAAATTAAATTGGGGATGAAAGTTTTCCATTTTGGAGACAAGAGCACATTTTTTATCCGATTTGCCTGAAATTTGAAATCTATAGTTATTTTAGGGCCATAAATATGTGTTCCGTATCGGTACAAATTTTGATATATCCCCTTTATTAACCCGCCCTCCGATTCAGGGTCTAGATTCTGTAGGTTTTTCAGAACCATAATTAGGTGTGTTTGGGATTTTTGTGGGGAATTTTAAATTAAATTGGGGATGAAAGTTTTCCATTTTGGAGACAAGAGCACATTTTTTATCCGATTTGCCTGAAATTTGAAATCTATAGTTATTTTAGGGCCATAAATATGTGTTCCGTATCGGTACAAATTTTGATATATCCCCTTTATTAACCCGCCCTCCGATTCAGGGTCTAGATTCTGTAGGTTTTTCAGAACCATAATTAGGTGTGTATAGGTGCATGTTTTTGGCATAGCACCCATATAGACTGATCTACCAAATTTAACTCCTTGGGCTTATATAAATCGTAGTCTTATCGCATTTGCTTGAAATTTTAACGGATTTAGTTTTTATCAGTCCCTTTGGTAAGACTACCATATAAACCGATTTCACTTCTTGAAGGTATAGAAGGCGCGCTGATCATGAAAATTGCTTTGAAACTGAAAGTAAAATGTCCAGATTTTACTTCATTTGAATAATGGGGGTAAAAATCAGATTTTAGATTTCATAATTTTCTGGCACACTTACACAATATTTTTATAATTCCTCTATGTTAATATTCGTCCCGGCCGAACTTACTGCTGTATATACTTTATGTTATTATTATTAGCATAAAATAATATTGCAAGATATGTCTTCAACAAGGGACGCCGAGATAGGACCTCAGAATCAGCATACCAAATTTTTAATATTACGTTTGAAAATTTACTGAGAGCGAAATGCGTCATACTACTCCACAAAATAATTTACACGAAGCAGCCGTCTAATCTATACAGCTACATAATTCACACTAGGATTAAATATCTTGTGTCTGAAAGACAATTTCTAGTACACAGTTATCGCCTTTGGAACTCATTGCCATCTCGGATACAAACTATTAACAATGCTAAAATATTTAAAAACGAAATTTTCAAATTTTTTTCTTAATATTGTTTTGATATTTGTCCTTAAATTATTTTTTTTTAGTAGAACATTGTTAAAATACTATGTATTAGAATATTACTTTCCGATGTTAATATTGAATTGATTTATCCAAATTAAGCTAGTACTGTAAATTATATGATATAAAATCTTGTTGTACTAGCGTCGCAAAAAAAAAAACAATAAATAAAAAAAAAAAAAAAAAATAAAAAAATCGAGCAGCTCTCAGTGATAAGAGGGAAGTCCACCTAAGTAAGTGAGCCTGATACATCGGGCTGCAACATAACCTAACCTACGTGTGCACTAAAGGCCTGCACAAGACGTCTTATAAGACATATCAAGACATTTTTGTCTATTGAGGGTCATTGTTTACTCTCATTTGTTCCCGCAAATCATTGTATTTTTCCCTACACATGAACTATTATCTTGTGTGTACAAATACAAAAACTCACGCCAAACACTATTTACATATTCAGCATTTGCAAACTTACACACATCTCGCGTATTTGCAAGTTTTATATGATGTACCTATTGTATTTCCATCTCCACGCTAGTAAAATGTATAAAACCACCACCATTTGTTTGGAGTTGTGAGTAAGTGAGAGAAGGAGAAACTGAGAAGCAGAAGAGAGCAATATAATGTCAATTAGGGATGCCATATCACAATAAAACAAATGTTTTTATAGCTGAAAGCAGGGAGATTGATGGTAATTGCGGTGGTAATCAAATTCCTAAATATTTTTTGGTTTAAACTGGTAATATTACTACTAATAACTGACTATTTTCAGACTATTGCACCAGCAACTAACAATGAAAATATAACGGTTCACATATGAATTCTCTCCATTAGTGTTACCGCCTATTTTGCCGCTGCATGTAAATATAAAACTCCAAAATCGCAATATTTTCAATAAGCATAGAAAAGACAACCATATTATGTTATTTGAATTTTGATATATAACATAGGTACCTTTATGTTTAAATAACTAATAAACCAACATTCGTTATTTTTAAATTAAGTTTCTTTGCATTTCGATTAATAACATTTAATTAAAGGAGGTGATTCAGAGTCGATCGGTATATATTTTATGGGGTCTAAAATCAATATTTCTGGTAGGCACATTTTTTGTTTTTGTTGTTATTATACCCTGACCACTATTTAGGGTATAAAAATGAATGTAATTGATCGAAACACAGTCAAAAAATACCACTTTTTCTTCCTACAAGTTGGCAACTCTGACTAACAAATGCACCACAAAAGCATAGCAAAGCAAAAAGATGAATCTCTAGGAATACTCGGTCGCTATGCTTCGTGTCCCGAGTATTTGATGTTGTTTTGTGTTATTTATTCATTATCGATGAATGTGTTTATGCATTTTGCCTTTGCAAAGAGAGTATTTGAGTTTGCGGGATCAGGGCAAATATTGGAAGTACGAGTATTTGTTGAAATAAATACACACTATGTTTAATTTGCTCAGAGCTTCTTCGGTTACAAATACTATTTGTACTCTCATTTATACTCTCATGTCTTGACTTTGGCCGTAAACACCATTTGGTATTTGCCTGCCAAATACATTTGTGCAGGCCTCTAGTGTGCACATATGGGTTTCTACAAACTCTGTTGCGTTTCTTATGGTATTATTATACCCTCCACCATAGGGTGGGGTATATTAACTTTGTCATTCCGTTTGTAACATATCGAAATATCTAAGACCCCATAAAGTATATGTATTCAGGGTCGTGGTGAAATTCTGAGTCGATCTGAGCATGTCCGTCCGTCTGTTGAAATCACGCTAACTTCCGAACGAAAAAAGCTATCGACTTGAAACTTGGCACAGGTAGTTGTTATTAATGTTGGTCGGAAGGTATTGCCACATCGCCATATTGGTCCACTTTTACGTATAACCCCCATATAAACGGACCCCCAAATTTGGCTTGCCGATCCTCTAAGAGAAGCAAATTTCATCCGATCTGGCAGAAATTTTGTGCATGGTGTTAGTTATGGTCTCTAACAACCATGCAAAAATTGGTCCACATCGGTCCATAATTATATATAGCCCCCATATAAACCGATCCCCCGATTTGGCTTGCGGAGCCTCTAAGAGAGGCAAATTTCATCCGATCCGGCTGAAATTTGGTACATGGTGTTGGTATATGGTCTCTAACAACCATGCAAAAATTGGTCCACATCGGTCCATAATTATATATAGCCCCCATATAAACCGATCCCCAGAGTTGGCTTGCGGAGCCTCTAAGAGAATCACATTTCATCCGATCCGGTTGAATATAGGTACATGGTGTCAGCATATGATCTCTAACAACCATGCAAAAATTGGTCCATATCGGTCCATAATTATATATAGCCCCCATATTAACCGATCACCAGATTTGACCTCCGGAGGCTCTTGGAAGAGCAAAATTCATACGATTCGGTTGAAATTTGGTACGTGATGTTAGTATATGGTATCCAACAACCATGCAGGAGTTGGTTCATATCAGTCTATAATTATATATAGCCCCCATATAAACCGATCCCCAGATTTGATCCCCGGTGCCTTTCGGAGAAGCAAAATTCATCCGATCTGTTTGAAATTTGGTACGTGGTGGTCCATATCAGTCCATAATCATATATAGCCCCCATATAAACCGATCCTGAGATTTGGTTTTGGAGCCACTTGGAGGAGCAAATTTCATCCGAGTCAGTTGAAATTTGGTACATTGTGCTAGTATATGGCCGTTAACAACAATGCCTAACTAGGTCCATATCGGTCTATAATTATATATAGCCTTAGATAAATCGATCCACAATTACACAAAAATTGGTCCATATCAAGTTCATAATTGTATATAGCCCACATATAAGCAACCCCCATATTTCAATTCTAGCTCTCTACGTACCGTGCAAAAGTCCATATCGATTCGTAATTATTTGTACACTTACCTATACATACCTAACTAACAATTTAGAAAACTATGTTAAGAAGTTTTATGTTAAGATACCACAACCCAATTAATTCGATTGTGGATGACAGTCTTTCGTAGAAGATTTTACGCAATCCATGGTGGAGGGTACATAAGATTCGGCCTGGCCGAACTTACGGCCGAACTTACGGCCGTATATACTTGTTTCATGTTTAACATAAGAATTTGTACTTCCTATACTTTTTTAAGGATATGTTGCTTTAGCTAATAATTAATTACCTTTATAACGAATAGAATAGCAGGCATATGAGATCTGGTCGGGTGCCGTTGTGGAAGTTGTCTCTGTAAGTTCAGTTGAATATGATGTCGTATTTCCTTCCATTGTTGTAAAATATTCTGTTGTTGATTCTGACATTGATATCGATTCCGTTGCAGATTCTGTAGATGCAGATGATGCAAATTCTGTTGTTGACTCAGACTCTGTTATTGACTCAAATGCAGTTGAATTAGATTCGGATACTGCTGTTACAGAATTTGTTGTCGATGGCGATATTGTTGTAGTTGATATAGTAGTAGTAGTAGTGTTTGCAATTGCATCGCTTGCACAGGATACTATTGTGATTGTTTGGTTATTACAACCGTCTCCGTCGCATTTGTAGCACTCCAAACCTGAAGCGGATGCTGTAATAAGACAACAAATACAATATGTTATTTATGGTTAATTACTTAATCACATTTTAAATTAAATTAAAATTAAAATCCAAATTTAACCCAATGTTGTCAGTGTATAATAAATATGATGGGCATGAAAATGGGCCTACCAGAATTTATGGGAAATGACCTATCACAAGACTGATGCCGATTCTCCAATATATCACAAATTTACAACTTTGTATATATTGCTAAAATTTATATATTCTTTATCTTGAAACTTTATTAAAAACACCTTTATAGAAATACTATCATCAGGATTACTTATTGTTACGGATTCGATATTTCTAGAGTTAAGTTTATTCAAATTAGTTTTCGTTAATTTAAAATTTCAAATTGTAACAGTCAAATTACGCCATCACTTGTCAAAATCATTTCTTTATTTTCTAGTACTTTCCTAAACATCTTTTGTGTTCTTAGTTTCCCAATCGTTCATTGTAAAGTAACCCCTTTTGTTTTGTTATCTTCATTGCTTATTGTTATAGTTGTGGTACTATGATCATAATGATGTATGCCTGTGTGACATCTGCCAGCTAGTGGAATGTTCTAGATGATTGTAGCCAAGACAATGAGCATAAGCCGATAAACATGTGCAATATCGCCCGTGCGACATCTGCCAGATAGTAGAAAGTTCTAAATGATTGTAGCCAAGACAATGAGCATAAGCCGATAAATATGTGCGATATCGCCCGTGCGACATCTACCAGATAGTAGTAGAATAGTCTAGAATGTTGTAGGCCAGACTATCGAGAAGTTTCGATATCGTTATACAGTACTATAAAAGAGCTGACAGAGGGAGCTGTGAAATGAGTCGTAAGCTAAAAGTCATACAGTACACATCGTAGAGCAAATAAATGAAACCTATCGTTAAACAAATAAATTGTAGATTGTCGTTATTTGAAAAGAACTGTGTTTTAATTATCGGGTTATTAAACACGCCTCAATATAAAAACGCAACATTATTATTATTATTATCAACATATTGCAAAACATTTTACTTTCTCGTGACGGACGGTTAGTATTACTTTTTAGCGTATTTATGGATTTTCATTAAAGCAATATGATCAGATATTATTGTGAATGGGTCTAGTTGAGCTATAAAAATACATCGAAAATGGATTCATAAGAGGTTGTCCATATCTTGTTCATGGATAACAGTCTAAATACTTTCATAAATATTTCATCCGCAGGTTTTTGTTTCCGATGAAAATTATTAAAGAATTGCTATGTCGTAGTGGGTTCTTCCAAATTTTTCGTAATTTGTAAGAAATAAATTCGTACTTTTTATGAAACAATTTTGTGAAAATGTGTCGTACTTTTTATGAAAAACTTTCGTACTTTGAAAAATGTTGGAACTTTTAGAAAAAAAAATATAGTTCAAAGTACATTTGGTTGGTTTTGAATAATTTTTAGTTTTATTGCTTCACTTTTATTCATGACATCCTATCACCCAAATGAGAAGTGGCATAGACATGCATAAAAAATAGTATAAAGGAATACACTCAAGCACATTATCGAAGACAATTTTATGTCGCGAATTTTGTTATTTCAAAGAAAATGTTTCGTACTTTTTATGAAGAAATTTTAACGCAGAATGTTTCGTAAAATATTCATAAATTCGTAAAAACTTCTTCAAAAAAGTCATGGAATTTGAAGAAAGTTTCGTTAAAAGTACGAACTTTTTACGAAGAATAGTTAATGAAGAATTCTTCGTAAAATTAACGAAGAGAATTCCTACGGTGTACTATAATAATCTTGCATAAATTAAGCTCAGAAAATTTGAATGAAATGTAAATTTGATTTTATGATTGGTTGTACAATTAATCTAATTACCACTCAGATAACTTCAAAAAGATTTTATAATGGATGAATGTTCGCAAATTTATAACGGCGGCGGCCTACGCCGCTGGAAGCAAAAATTTAACGTCAGACGTCGCCGACAAAAATGGGTCGGCTGTTCACCACATACAAGCTCTTGGATACGTTCATATCAACTAGGGTGGTCCAAAGAAACATGTTGAGAAACACTGATAATAAATACTACACAGAGACAAGATAAGTAATTGATATGTTTTGATATCGTCAAATTTTAGCAATTTCTTATCTTTTTTGGTGGAACCTGACAGTAGCCGTAGACATTGTCAGTAAAAAGTCGATAAAAAGTTCCAGAATGTTTACATTAATGATTTTGGTATTGATTCCAGCCAAAGAAGCAAGGAATTGCACTAGGGTGTCCAAATAACGGTTCACCATATTCAATTAAAAAAAATCCGAAACTCCCAAACAATATTCTCTTTAAGCCGTATCTTTGTTTCTGTTTTCCAAGTAGTTTAGAGATATCGTTCAAGTTTTGAAAAAAAATCAAAATTTTTAATACTACAATTTACAAAATTACAACCTATTATAGAAGAAAATATTAACTAAAAGTAATAAAAAAAAAAAAACAAAAATAACAATTCCCACCATAAGTTCTTATATGTACGGTCATTGAACTTTATACCCACGCTTAGTTCATACAATTTTTGAAACCTGCTGGGTAAGGAAAATTTCATTGGGCTGTGGAAAAAAAAATAAAATTTAACTAAACACAAATGTTTTGCAATAAAAATTAATTAAATTTGGCAGTAGTTTCGGTAGGGAAATCCCAACAACTGGAATACAATTTAGTTCAATTTTACTTTTTCTGCGCAATTCGCAAGATGACAACCCGATAGGCTTTTCTATTTGGACCAATTTAGAGAGCAAGGTAAGGACTCACCAATGTGGTATCACAATGGACTGAATAGTCTAAGTGAGCCTGATACATCGGGTTGCCACCTAACCTAACCTAAGGTAAGGACTAGAAAATATCCTAGTATGGATACGCTGAAGAAAAGATCGCAGCTTACATATCGGGCAAAAGCGAAAGGATTCTAAAATTTAGTTTCCGCATATTTGTGTCCTTTGAATCAATAAAAAATATTCTCACAAAACACAAAGCCGTCGCTTCAATTTTAAAAACTTTGGGTTTGGCATTTGTTTAAAAACCACATGGGGCCGTGCTTTTACTACCGTTGTTCCATCTGATTGTTTGGCTAATATAAGCCTTGTTTCGATTTGTTTTTTTCTACTTGTTTATTTCAATAGAAATATTTCTTCAACTTTTTATATAATTAAAAAAATTAAATTCCATTCTTTAAAAAGTTCTGTTAGAAAATGCACCTCCAAAATAACCACAAATGCCAAGCAATAACAGCAATAACGAAACCACCAAATTCATTATGTATTCGAACTAAATACCGGACTGTTCCAACTTTCTACCGCTCGAACACACCAAAATTTAATTGGTAACTAAATTAATTCCGCTTTGATTTGGTATATTTACAAATTTTAGAATACATGATAACGATTGCATTTTATTGATTTAGCGGTTATGTCTGTACACTTTTTATTGACACCTTAAACCTACGCTAATAAATAGAAAAAGTAAAATAACTAAAAATTCAATAAAGCCCCCCAATCCATTCATTGATAAAAGTTCGAGTAAAATTCGCTAATGTATATTGAGTGAGTAATGTGAAATGGTAGCTATCTGTAATCTTTATGAGTCAGTTAATGGAAAACCTACAATTTCCTAGAACAATCATTTAGATTTGTTAGACGCATTGTAAATAATGTAAAGTTACATTTCATTTTTTTATTCTGTTGCAAAATTGTATTCAGTAGAGTAAGTGCAGCAAATATGGTACAGGCTGGTAATGTGGTATAGTAGTTTTTTTCTCTATTTAACAACATACGATTAACTAAACCAGGCTGAATAGATTGTGGTTGTAGAAGAATGAAGCAATCAAAGATCAGTTTGGTTTTTGCAACTCTTTCTTTCTGCCAGTTGAAAAAAAATCTCATTTACCTTTTCTTTGGGTGGTTCTTAGTCATTTCGTTTTGTGTGAAGGTATATTTCCAATTTATTAATTTTCGGATGAAAATAACTGACGAGCACTAAATAAGCATAAAATGTATGCAATAGCGATATATATGTTGCATTTATTTCTTTACAAAAAAATTACATTATGGTGTACCACAAAATTTGGCTATCGAAAAACAAATGGATATACCACATTTGCTGCACTTACCCTACTTCATTAGAAAGAAAGGATGATTACACGTTTTTTTCTTTAAATAATGTTTCATTAAATGCTTTTGTGTGAATTTCAATCAGTTCGATAAATAGACAAGGTTGACTGTGCATAATATGCAAAAGTGTATAAATAGCCAGCAAAAAAAAAATGGAAGTTCCTCCAAAGGCACTACTTTAAAAGCACTTCCAGAAGATGCACAGGAAGTTCTTTTCATTAAATTTTGTATAACTTGCTTTTTTCTTGTTTTTAATAGATAATTTTAACTTTTTTGATTAAGAATTAATAAAATTATTTAAATTTTGACGAAAAAATGCTAAATCCAATCAAGAACTATTGCGAATTTTCAAAATATTTTAGGTCAAACGTTTCGGGCACGCGTTAGTATTAGGCCTGTCATTCGGGATCAATTTTTATAAATCCCGGGATTCGGTATTTCAAAATATAAAATCCCGGGATCCCAAAATTTTCGGGATTCTTTAATTCCAATTGAGTTTAAGTAAATTTCATTAACAAGAAAACATAAGAGTATATTAAAAAGCAATTTCATATATACTTTACGAACACTTAGTCCAACTCAACAATATGAAGAAAAGCAAAACAAAACATTACGACAAAAAATTATTGATTAGGCATATTTTCGTAAACTTGTGTTAATATTTTTGTACTTCATCGTTTTTAGTAACTTTTTAAAAATATCAAAGCATCCAAAATTTTATCAGACAAACGAGATCTTGTCGACGGACTTTTTATACCCTCCACCATAGGATGGGGGGTATATTAACTTTGTCATTCCGTTTGTAACACATCGAAATATTGCTCTAAGACCCCATAAAGTATACATATTCTGGGTCGTGGTGAAATTCTGAGTCGATCTGAGCATGTACGTCCGTCTGTTGAAATCACGCTAACTTCCGAACGAAACAAGCTATCGACTTGAAACTTGGCACAAGTAGTTGTTATTGATGTAGGTCGGATGGTATTGCAAATGGGCCATATCGGTTCACTTTTACGTATAGCCCCCATATAAACCGATCCCCCGATTTGGCTGCAGAGCCTCTAAGAGAAGCAAATTTCATCCGATCCGGCTGAAATTTGGTACATGGTGTTAGTATATAGTTTCTAACAAACATGCAAAAATTGGTCCACATCGGTCCATAATTATATATAGCCCCCATATAAACCGATCCCCCGATTTGGCTTGCAGAGTCTCTAAGAGAAACAATTTTCATCCGATCCGGCTGAAATTTGGTACATGGTGTTAGTATATGGTCTCTAACAACCATGCAAAAATTGGTCGATATCGGTCCATAATTATATATAGGCCCCATATTAACCGATCCCCAGATTTGACCTCCGGAGCACCTTGGAAGAGCAAAATTCTTCCCATTCGGTTGAAATTTGGTACGTGATGTTAGTATAGGGTATCCAACAACCATGCAGGAATTGGTTCCTGTCAGTCCATAATAATATATAGCTCCCATATAAACCGATCCCCAGATTTGACCTCCGGTGCCTTTTGGAGAAGCAAAATTCATCCGATCTGGTTGAAATTTGGTACGTGGTGGTAGCATATGATATTTAACAACCATGTGAGTTGAAATTTGTGGATGACAGTCTTTCGTAGAAGTTTCTACGCAATCCATGGTGGAGGGTACATAAGATTCGGCCTGGCCGAACTTACGGCCGTATATACTTGTTATCATTGCTTTTTATTTTATTTGCATTAGTGTCATGCATTAAAAATTATAAAAAAAATATAAAAAGTATTTATTTGACAAAATATGGCATTTTTTAATTCACATCCAAAACACTGAATTCGCATCACACCGTAAGAAGTGATGCAAATTCCGTGCAATCGCTGTTGAAATGGTGGACATCCGTCCTATGATAATCCCATGTTAAATTCATCGCTCCTGCACTACTTCCGGTTCCAAAAAGAACATTTTCACTACATTTTTGGCGACGCTTTTTGCTGGGTAGTCTATTTTCGAACTAAAAACATGATCCGTGCTTCGATTCTCTTCCTAACAATAGGAATAAATTAACAAAAAAAAAACGCTCCGTTCAAGAAACCGATATTTGTTGATAATTATCACAAATTTTTACTGGAAGTCGGTCGTTTACACCAAAAAGAGAGCCGGAGAGAGAATACATTTGACAGTTATCAGATAGAGTAATTGCAAGTTTAGAGATTTTTTCCCCAGTAAAATCTTGCACCAGTACAATGTATATGTTCCGCAACTACAATTGGAAGTTTAAAAAACAGGATTCGTTTTCTGTTTTGGAATCAGCTTTTTTCTTCATTTGCTATCAAAGACCTTTAAAACTTAACGGCAACTTTATTTTCCAAATCAAGACTCGACTTCCAGTAGAAATTATGCTATGTTTCAAGTAAAAAACGCCTTTAAACTAAAGTGTTGAAAAACATGTTCTATATTTGAACGATTTTTTGCTTTGTAGTCAAGATGCAAAAAGACAACAAATTTAAAGACAAATTCATTAATTTTAAAGAATTTTTCTGAATTATTTTTTTTTAGCATGTTTCTGATTCTTGAAAGTCGAAATATTTTTCCAAATATAAAATTGCCGCTTTTAAATAGTCTGTAGCGTTGCGCTCATAAACGATTTCTTTTAACGGAGCATTTTGTATTATAGACATAATTTTGCTTATTTCGCAAGGTACTAAAGGAAATATTTCTACAATGATAATTGTGCCATTTTCTATACCCAATATGAGTTTCTGAATATTCTTCAGATTTTTTTAAGAAATAATGTTTAACAGCTGACCAGCATAAAATTAGTATATCGATTGCAAGTAATTAAAATTCAGGAAATTTTGCCAAATTTTGTGAAAGATTCGGGACACTTGCTGGAGATAAAATTACATTATTAAATCAGAAATACACCGAATCGTCAACATTTAGAAAGAAAATTTGCTCCGTTTTATCCCTTGGCATACAAAAGGATGCCGAACTTGATTTTGTAGGCTTAAGTACTAGTTTATAATTTTACTCAGTTTAGCTAAGACATTTCTTTACAATTGTGAAATTATTTCGTGGAAACTCGGGCCTAAATATTGCCACTCATTAGTGTTCATGACTGATTTGGACAATATATACCACAAATATAGAAGAGATGAGGATGAGTCACCATCAATTTGGTCTACAACCCAATTTTACTACTTGGGTATTTAGAAGATAATTTTCCGACCGAATTTTCATTGCTCGAGCATTTGGAAGACGATCATAGGTCTGTGTTTGATCCGGTATAATTAAATGTTTATTTATATCTTTTTTCAATTTTTAAATTACTGATTTTCTACAGCAGAGCCTATTTTGTAATTTTTCATAAATTTTTCTCAAACTTTAATTGGGTATTTTTATGATAAATAGTAATTTATATTGGGGATTTCAATTAAATTTGGGGACAAGAGCTAGAAAAATACTGGCAACATTGCTCAACGTTACTATTATATGCACTCCTTGTGAAAAATTGGATAAGTTCTCCGTTGTGTAGTTGGAGTATTGAGAGGAGTTAAGCCATCAGTGGGTTTTTTTAGCGGAGTTAAGTTGAGGAGTTGAGCTCTCAGTAGTGTTTCTTTGTTACCGTTTTTAACGGTAGGAAAATTAATTTACCACGGTCTGGGTTGGTCTTGTCCTATCCCATCCTATTCATAAAGGGGGAAGCGGTCGAGCCCAAAAGAGACATTTATTTAACTATCTAAAAATTCAATTACCACGGTCTGGGTTGGTCTTGACCTATCCCATCCTATTCATAAAGGGGGAAGCGGTCGACCCCAGAAGAGACATTTATTTAACTATCTAAAAATCAAAAAAAGTCTAAGGTGTATTGATGTGATCTTCAAATTCGGACAATTAATCGAACAAAAATCAAATTTGAATTCAAAAAGAAGAATATGGATTTAGCTCTTTTATTCACCAAAACGTCGATTAATTAAATATTCTCAATCTTTCAAAACTCGGAGAGTCAACTTTTGCAAAAGCCCAATTGTCGATTTTACAAAATTTTGAAAAAGTCAATCTCTTACTCGGAACCACTTATTCAGTCGATCCCTGATCCCAAGGACCGCCTCGTTTTGGTCATTGCAAATAAGGGGCAGTATGGTTCTAAATCAGAAATATCGTTATATTGAGAATGCAATTCACAAAAGTGTCCTCGCTCAAGCCGTCGACTGGTAGTTAGTGTCAATCAAGTTGGGTGAAGAGAAGAGTACAATTGTATAGGATGGTATTTTATTGACCTGAATTAACGTGTAGACCCTGTAAACCAATCTAAGTCAATACATGTGATTTCAGGGAATAAAAGAAGTAGCATACAAAATTTAAATCGTCCACAAGAATAAAAAACAAACAATGTCATCGAAATACCATAACATATTGTTTTACTTATGGAAAATGGTGATGACTGTGATTGAACTTCTCCAGTAAACTACACAAGTAGGATTGAGGAAACTCATTTTTATATTTGTTAGCATTGACCTTCAACACCGAGGGAAATTATCTGTTAATGATCTCAATGACCTTGTCTGTTGTAAATGAATCCGTTTGGAAGACAATCAGTCAGCAAGTCTCTAAAAATTATTAGTTCAAACATTTGTTGTCATATCCATTCTGATACAAACTGGATAGGATGGACGAATGTCGAATGGACAACATAATGTCTCAATGTGCCAAGTGATTGTTTTGTTTATCGTTGCGCACACCGAAGCGAAATGTTTTCCAAACAAACTCATACAACACCGTAATGTTCCTTCTAAAAAGAAGGAATTATTTTCTTATGCGTCCAGCAGAGGTCCGTGCTGATTCGACCATTAAGGACACCGTTGGACAAAGCATCTCAATAGAGTCATCATTACTTAACCTTGAATGTGATTTTTGTTAGAAAGTGTGTGCAAACGAGAACTCTTCTGAACGAAAGAGAATAAATCACTGAGTATTCAAGAGAATGTTTAAAGAGAGAGATTTGGTCATATTTAATGAACCCATTCAGGAAAATAGGAAACCCAGAGAGCATACGCCTATGTCAACGAGGGTTATCCAACCAAAAACAACAAAAATTTTAAAAATTTATACAGTCACAGTGATGACCACGTCATTCAACTGGCATGCAAAAATTTTTTTACTTTGAAATTGAACAGTGTGTAGGGCAGAGAAGATTTGAGAGAAGATTTTTCTTTTATGAGGAACAAAATCGTGGACAAGCGAAGATTTTCTTCTTACTAAAAATTTTTCTTTAAAAGCAAATTAGAGACAATCGTTGCAACGGGATTATTTGCTCTTGAAGAAAATACTTTATAACAAAGGGGTAATTCGGTTGGCTAAAGTTTCGTTTCGGAGGAATGTATTTTTCCATGTTACAAAGTTCTCAACCAATCTATTGTCTACATGGAATGCAGAATTTCACAGGTAGTTGAAGTCGATGGAGTAACAATTTCGACAACAAACTACCGCAATATTCTAGGGGACACATTTTTATATCATTTGCTCAAGCTTATACTGTTTGTGAAGAGAAAGAATCCTCGATGAATATTTATGAAGACTTCGCAAGAAAGCGACAACCTGTCTCACAACCGCAACACTCCTCGAACAGTCGCAATATTTAGTTATAGTTTTGGTAAAAATAAAATTTCTATCAACAGTTGTCATTCGAGTCAAAATTAATTTACCAACCGATTTTATCTTGCACCAACTTGTTAAAGTTAGTGAAGCATAAAAGGTGAATTTAAAATGTGGTATCATATATTTTTACCTGTGATTGAAGAAAAGATACATAGCACAAAAATTACGTGTTTTTGTACTGATATTGAATTAATAGTTCGATTCTTTACAACAAAGTAGGGCTACTAACCCAAAAATGTTATTCTGAACTTAAATATTATTTCTTATGCATATTCCGTAAATTGTAATTGCGGGTAATATGAGAGCTATAGGGCTACATATTTTAGGTCTCTTTATGGACCTAAAATATCTCTAGATATTTTAGTTCCACAATTGTCCTGTCATTGGATACCAAAATATGAACCAATACAACCCTTATTCGACGCACATATTTGTGGGCTTAAAATAAGTCTAGATTTCAAGGCAATCTGATAAAAATTCCGGTGTCAAAATGAGCAAGAAGTAAAATCGTGAGATCCGTCTATATAACGGTTATACCAAAACATGGATCGATACACTACTTGTGGACATAAAATACCTTGGTGCCTAGAAGCCCAAGAAGTCAAATCGGGAGATCAGTCGATATGGAGGCTTTATCAAAACACGGAATGATAAAAACCAAATACGGCGCACATATCAACGGATTTCAAATACTTCTATATTTCCAATTTTAAGCAAATCGGACAAAAATTGCGGTATCTAGATGCCCAATTTCAGGCAAATTGAAAAAAAAATCCGGTGTGCAGAAGCCCAAGAAGTCAAATCGGGAGATCATTCTGCACGGAGGATATATGAAAACGGAGACTGATATGTTCAAATTAAGTTCAGGTCTTTATGAACTTAAAACACCTCCAGGTTTTTATGCACCCAAAAACATCAAAAAAATTAAAAATGTAAGAATCATGTAAATGTAAGAATCAATGCAAAAATGTCTTCTTTTTTCTTTCGTGTGTTTTCGATAACAATATTGCGTTTGTTTTAAAAATTCCTCACACCTGTCATTAAAAACCAATTTCTTTTGTATTTATTTGACGATAAAATAATGGACAAGTGGTAAAACTAGCAAAATATCTATGATAACGCTATCGCTACCTCCAAGAAAATAAAATAGATATAAATTTGATGATACGACGTTAGCCGAAGCATATTGTGGAGTTACCGTACACTGAAAAAAAGCATGCCCGGTAGAGGTGTGCACGTGAGTAGTATTTTACTCACGCTCACGCACACTCACGATGGAAAAATCTTACTCACGCACACTCACGCACGATATTGTTTGGTAGGACTCACGTTCACGCACACTCACGAAAAGAAAATGTGTACTCACGCACACTCACGCACGGAAATGTCGTGACTCACGAAAATACCGTGACTCACGAAAAATATCGTGACTCACGAAAAATATCGTGACTCACGAAAAATGTCGTGACTCACGAACAATTTTTTGAGTAATTTACCTTAGCGACGTGTCTGAAAACATGAGCATTATTAAAATCGAGAGCGTTATTACACTCTTAACATCCCAGGTGTCACTAAAATTGGAAATGAATATAAGTCTTAAGCGTTTTATGTCGGTGAGCGGGATTATTTTCGTGAGCGTAAATCTTTACTCACGCACACTCACGAAGATAATATTTTCGTGACTCACGCTCACGCACGACATTTTGGTATGTTAATCACGCTCACGCACACTCACGCCGTTGCCATGAGCGTGACTCACGACTCACGCGTGAGTCACGAAAATTTTCGTGAGTCACGACAATTTCGTGTCACGTGCACACCTCTAATGCCCGGTTCCAAAGATTTTGTCTTTACTTTAACAATTTTGGTATTGATTCCGAGCCAAAGAAGCGGAAAATACAAGTAAGGATACTTTTAAGACACAATTCTCTTTTATCTTTGTGGTTTGTGTACTTGCTTCTAGGAAGCAAATTTTAATTTTTCAGTTTTTCAGCTCTGCTTCTTCATATGCTATCAAAGTCCTTTAAAAACGAGTTAACGACAACCTTTTTTCTCAATTAAGACTCGACTTCGAGTAGAAATTATGTTTCAAGTAAAAACGTTTTTAAAATAAAATATTGAAAAACATGTCCTATATTTGAACGATTTTTTGCTTTGTAGTCAAGATGCAAAAAGACAACAAATTTAAAGACAATTTCATTAAATTTAAAGAAATTTTCTGAATTATTAAAGTCAAGTTTACCTTAGCCCAACATTTTTTCTTTCATGTTATGATACGCAGTTTTAAGTCAAATCACTTAATTATAAGGACAATACGACTTCATTGAAAAGTTTATCGACTTTTGGGCAAGGAAAAATACTTTATATTAGAGAAATGCGTCTTCTATGCTAAGCAAAATTTACATTCGTATTTTAAAGACATGAAACCTTTGTCCTCACGACAACATTTTTTTCAGTGTACACTGAAAAAAAAATATTGTCGTGAGACCAAAGACTTCTAATCCAAAAGTTTTACATTCGTATTTTAAAGACATGAAACCTTTGTCCTCACGACAACATTTTTTTCAGTGTACACTGAAAAAAAAATATTGTCGTGAGACCAAAGACTTCTAATCCAAAAGTTGATAAATATTCCAATTAAGTCCTTTTTCCTTATAGTTAAGTGATTCGACTTAAAACTAGGTATCTTTACATGAAGGAAATTTTTGTTTGACTCAGATCAATTATTTTGAAAAATTCTTAAAAATTGACGAAATCGTCTTTAAATTTGTCGACTTTTTGTATCTTGACTACAAAGCCAAAACGCGTGCATAGGACATGGTTTTCAACACTTTATTTTAAAGACATTTTTGTTCTTGAAACATAGCATAATTTCTACATCAAGTCAAGTCTGAATGTGGACATTTAAGTTGTCGTCAACATCTTTTTAAAAGACTTTGATAGCACATGAAGAAAAAAGCAGAAAAAATAATATTGTGTGTTTTAAATTGTGTTTTAAATGTATCCCTATTTACTTCAATTCGCCGTTTCTTTGGCTAGGAATCAATATCAAAATCTTTATAGTTAGTGTAATGACAAAATCTTTGGAACCGTTCATGCAATTTTTTACTGTGTAAAGGATAAATTGCATACACGGTTGCAAATAAAATTTTGACAAAATTTTCTATAGAACTACGATTTTAACAAAGTTATATATACACTAAAAAAGGGGGCGCTAATACCAACTTAACTTTATTTTTGTTCATGCGAATTTTTTTGATTTTAGTTAAATTTTGCCATTCCTTATTTGAATAATTTTTTGCTTACTTTAATGACGTGAATTAAACATAAGAAAACAAGTTTTATACAAATATAGTACACAATTTAAAAAAAAAAATAAAATAGTTCATATTTTCGTAAAATGGGAAAAGTTTTCTTAAATTAAGTTCATAAGTCACTCAAATGAGTTAATTTTACTAAAATTGTACCTGCTTTGAACTGCCTTTGGCGCTAAAGACATTTTAACATTTATTAAAACCAAGTTTTTTCCTTCAATATACGAAACTTTCTTAATCAACTGTGTTACAAAAATGTTTATACTTTTTGTCAAATTGAAGACAATTTATTACAAATGATAAGTTTTATTTATTTATTTTTTTTGAACAATTTTCATCAATTTGACAAAAGTTATAAACTTTTTTGTAACACGTTGCAACTTGAAAACTATTTTAGTTAAAATTTTCGAAAATAAACCTACATTTTCTTTCATGGTGGGTTGATTTTGTTTGGGTGTAGAAATAAAATTTTAACAAAATTATCTATAGAAATAAAATTTTGACAAAATACTCTGTATAAATAAAATTTGGGCAAAATTTTCCATAAAGATAAAATTTTGACAAAATTTTTCATGGAAATAAAATGTTGACAATGTTTTCTATAGAAAAAAAATGAGTTATCTCTTCCAGCCAGATTTATACTAAAGGCTGTGGAAAAGTTCATTCGCCCGAACTGAAACATGTACAGTCTAGGCGTGTATAGATTTGTATGTGGCGTTTCTTTTCAAAGTTTCTTTTGATCAAATTCCTTGATCTACTTTGTCCATAAAGCTCGAAAAATAATTTATTGTAAAATTAAGATATCATGCATTTGGACGTTAATCGCCTGTTTCAGTATCAGCATAACATGAAAAATAAAAAATTTCTTAACTTTTTATACAATTTTCTATAGAAATAAAATTTTGCAAAGTAAGATTTTTTTTGTTTGGTACATTTTTATACCTTCCACCATAGGATGGGGGGTATATTAACTTTGTCATTCCGTTTGTAACACATCGAAATATTGCTCTAAGACCATAAAGTATATATATTCTGGATCGTGGTGAAATTCTGAGTCGATCTGAGCATGTCCGTCCGTCCGTCCGTCTGTTGAAACCACGCTAACTTCCGAACGAAACAAGCTATTGATTTGAAACTTGGCACAAGTAGTTGTTATTGATGAAGGTCGGATGGCATTGCAAATGGGCCATATCGGTCCACTTTTACGTATAGCCCCCATATAAACGGACCCCCAAATTTGGCTTGCGGAGCCTCTAAGAGAAGCAAATTTAATCCGATCCGGCTGAAATTTGGTACATGGTGTTAGTATATGGTATCTAACAACCATGCAAAAATTGGTCCACATCGGTCCATAATTATATATATAGGCCCCATATAAACCGATCCCCCGATTTGGCTTGCGGAGCCTCTAAGAGAAGCAAATTTCATCCGATCCGGCTGAAATTTGGTACATGGTGTATGTATATGGTCTCTAATGACCATGCAAAAATTGGTCAACATCGCTCCATAATTATATATAGCCGCCATATAAACCGATCACCGGATTTGACCTCCGGAGCCTCTTGGAAGACGAAAATTCATCTGATTCAGTTCAAATTTGGTACGTGGTGTTAATATATGGCCTCAAATACCCATGCACAAAAACTGGTCCATATCAAGTTCATAATTGTATATAGCCCCCATATAAGCGACCCCCATATTTCAATTCTGGCTCTCTACGTATCGTGCAAAAAGTCCATATCGATTCTTAATTATTTGTAGGCTTAACTATACATAACTTTTTTGTCTAATATATACCACATATGGACTAACTCACAATTTAGAAAACGATGTTAAGAAGTTTTAAGATATCACAACCCAAGTAATTCGATTGTGGATGACATTCGTTCGTAGAAGTTTCTACGCAATCCATGGTGGAGGGTACATAAGATTCGGCCTGGCCGAACTTACGGCCGTATATACTTGTTTTTAATATTTATATTTTTTTATTTAATAAAAACTGAAAAGAAGGCCCATAAATTATGTGTCTTGTACAATAGGTTAGGTGGCAGCCCGATTAAGATTCAGGCTCACTTAGACTATTCAGTCCATTGTGATACCACATTAACTAAAAGTACCTATTACATATGGGCACTTCTAGTTTTAACCGCTGAACCTTCTTGATTATTTTTCTTTGTTGAACCAACCAGATTGTTCCAAAAACAGTAGCAGACTGCTTAAGTTAACGTTTTCCAGATCCGCCAGTAATCTGAAGCTATATGCTCCTAAAAGTTGCTTGCGCTTTACACAAAATGCAGGACACTCACACAAGAGGTGTTTAATTGATTCTTTTTCCTCCGCATCATGACAGCTCATACAATAGTCATTATACTTCGCGCCAATAGTTTTTGCAAAATCGCCTATCAGGCAGCGACCCGTTATAGCAGATATCAGGAGTGATATCTGATGTCTCGAGAACATTAGCATATCTAGTGTGCGGTTTAAGTTGAAATGGGGCCATATTTGCTTGGTGTCGTTACAACCCTTGCAATTCTCCCATCGAACATTTGCCATCATAACAGCCTTCTCACGTAGCATGAGCTTGCAGGTAGTTAGGGGCATACCAACAAATTCTAGTTCCCCTGGAATATGTAAGGTAGTCCCTAGCCTTGCCAACTCATCCGCTTCGCAGTTCCCCGGTATGTTCCTATGGCCAGGCACCCATATTAGGTGAATATTGTACTGCTCAGCCATCTCATTGAGAGATTTGCGGCAGTCGATGGCCGTTTTCGAGTTGAGGAACACAGAGTCCAAGGATTTTATTGCAGGTTGACTGTCTGAGTATATATTAATGCCCACATTTTTTGGAACATTACTTCTCAGCCAATTCGCCACCTCTCTTATTGCTAATATTTCAGCCTGAAAAACACTACAGTGATTAGGTAATCTTTTCGCTATTCGAAGTTCCAGATCATTAGAATATACTCCGAACCCCCCTTGTCCATCCAATTTGGAGCCATCAGTGTAGAAATCTATATATTCTTTATTCCCCGGGGTCTGTGTGCACCACGCCTCACTGTTGGGGATTAGAGTCTCAAACTTCTTGTCGAAAAGTGGACTCGCCAAAGTGTAATCCACTACGTTAGGCACATCTGGCATTATTTTGAGGACAGAACTGTGACCGTAACATTTTTCCGACCACAGCGATAGTTCGCGCAACCGCACAGCCGTTGTTGCAGCTGACTGTTTGGCCAAAATGTCTAAAGGCAATAGATGCAGCACGACATTAAGGGAATTTGTTCCTGTCTTGCTGAATGCGCCTGAAATAAACAAACACGCCATACGCTGAACTTTATCTAAACAAGTCGGTTTCTGAAGTGCCGGCCACCAGACTACAACACCATATAGCATTATAGGTCTAACCACTGCCGTGTATAGCCAATGCACAATTTTTGGTTTCAGTCCCCACTTTTTTCCTATTGCCTTTTTGCACGAGTACAAAGCTACAGTTGCCTTTCTCGCCCTTTCTTCAATATTAAGCTTAAAGTTCAGCTTCCTGTCCAAAATAACGCCAAGGTATTTTGCACATTCACCAAAGGGAATTTCAATACCCCCTAAGGAAATAGGCCTAACCGTGGGAGTTTTGCGATCGTTGCAGTACATGACTAATTCTGTCTTTGCAGGATTTACCCCACGACCATTGTCTTTCGCCCATTTCTCAGTCATCCGGAGGGCCCTCTGAATAATATCTCTGATTGTGGATGGGAATTTTCCCCTGACTGCCAGAGCCACATCATCTGCGTATGCCACCACTTTTATCCTTTCTTTTTCTAGAGTAACCAGAAGGCTATTTATAGCAACATTCCAAAGAAGAGGTGATAGAACTCCTACTTGGGGAGTGCCTCTGTTCACATACCTTTGTATGTTTGCTTGTCCTAGTGTGGCTGAAATACGTCTCTTCATTAGCAGTTCGTCTAACAGCCTGAGTATACATGGATCAACATTCAGAGTTGTCAGTCCATTTAATATCGAGCTCGGATGGACATTATTGAACGCCCCTTCGATGTCTAGAAACGCCACGATTGTGTATTCTTTGACAGATAGTGAGCTTTCAATAAAGCTGACTAGTTCATGTAGTGCGGTCTCAGTAGACCTGCCCTTCGAGTATGCATGCTGTCCTTTCGAGAACAACCTTGAATCGATGCTAGTTCTAAGATAAATATCTATCATCCTCTCCAGAGTCTTAAGTAGGAATGAGGATAAGCTGATTGGTCGGAAATCCTTCGCCCTCGAGTGAGAGGCTTTTCCCGCTTTAGGTATGAAAACGACTTTTGTTTCCCTCCACTTTCCTGGGATGTATGATAAGTTGATACATCCTTTATATATCACTGACAACCAGGGGATAATTTTGTCAGTTACAGCTTGTAACTCCGCCGGAGTAATTCCATCAAGTCCGGGGGATTTGAATGGTCCAAAGCTATTTAGCGCCCATCTTATTCTAGTTTCCGATACAATTTCCTCGACTGGAAACGACCGCTGAGCAACTGTGGCACCGCCAGTACATGGTTCAACCGTCTGATTTCCAGGAAAATGTGTGTCCAATAGTACCTCCAGCGTCTCCTCACTGGACGTTGTCCAATTTCCCTCCGATGTTTTAATGAAACCTGGAGCGGAGTTGGTGGATGCTGCTGTAGTCATTCCAAGAGTTATGCTGAGCCTTTCTCAGTTCTCGCTTGTATCCTCTCAGATTCCTCTTGTAAGCGTCCCAGTCCTCAGGGGCTCTGGTGGACTTTGCCTTGTTAAAGAGCTTCCTGCAGGATTTCCTCATATTACTTAATTCCGTAGACCACCATGGTGGTCGATGTTTCCCCCTTGGCTTTCCTCTAGGGCATGCAGCTTTCAGTGAGATGTTGAAGGCCTTAGTAATCCGCTCCACTGCGTGTTCGATATCTTGCACATTTCTCATATTTGTCTCTGTTATTTCCGGTATCATCATATGGAACGATTCCCTATACCTATTCCAGTCAGCTTTCCTAACATTTGGCGAAAATATGGTCTTGGTGATATGAACATCAAATTTGAAACTGATGTAGCGATGATCTGAGAAGCTGTGTTCACTTAAAACATGCCACTCAGATATCATTTCATTCAGTTATTGGGAGGCCTGCCTGTTTTTAGTGACAAAGGTTGGGGCATCTCCCTTGTTGCAAACTACCAGATTAGTACGCAAAATAAACTCTATTAGCGACTCTCCCCTTGCATTAGTATCACTACTTCCCCAAATACTATGATGCGCATTCGCATCGCATCCCATAATGAGTTTCGTCTTTGTTTTCAGTGACTCCTCGACTAAGGTCTTAACGGCACATGGAGGCATCTCCCTGTCATGTCCCATATAGACCGAAGATACCCAATATTTGCATTTGGCTATTTCTAAATTGGCAACGACAGTGTCTGCATTGCACATTGAAGGAAGCAGAAACAAGTTAAGCTCGTTTTTAGCAATTATACAGGCTCGAATTACATCATTACCAGTATACTGCAATAGTTTGAACCCCGGAGTACTTAATTCACATATTTTGTTTCTATAAACATATGGTTCTTGAATAAGAACTATGTCTATGTCCCCTTTCAGAACTTTTAAGGCAGCACATGCAGCCTTACAATGATGAAGATTTATCTGGAGGATCCGTAGGACCATCGAGATTTTCAACAACCGTCACATCAGCCGCTTCAATGGAGTCATCAAGAATGTCCTCTTCAGAGATATCGGTGACTCTCGCAATAACCATAGGTTCGACTTTGGTGAGTTCTGAGGCAATAGAAGCCTCCTCACGCATACGGTATCTATCCATGTCTTCAACTTTGGTATCTCCCTCGACTTCGCAAGAGGATCCGCTTACTTCTGATTCAGACAGAGGCTCCATTTCTGAATCCTTTAGCTGATCGTTTTTATACACCTTCATTTGGATATAATGAAAGCCATAACATACACGGCCCTGGGACTTTGCCAGATGTGGCAAAGACTGAGTGTTCAATATAAACACTGCATGCCGTCTTGGTCCATCCACTTCATCCAAACGGCCAACCTTCCAATCAGCTGTTGGAAGATCTGGATTGCATCGTTTCAGTCTATTTAAAATAGATTCATGGTCAGAAGGGTTTGCAGGTATCCAGGCATGTGCTCTAGGTCTAGCCGGTATGTCTTTCTTCTCGACTAACTCTAGAGCAGCTCCTTCCCAAACTTCACCAATTAGTATCAGAGCAGCTTTAAAACATTCTATAGACCTCTGGTCCTCAAATGCGACTAGCTTAAATCGTCCTTGATACCAACCAGCCTCTTGGTGTCGAGGATCTGGGCCGGGAAACTTTTCCAGCACCTGTGAGTAGACGACAGACAGAGCATTCTCAATTTCCCCCCATTTTTGCTTTGGAACCATACCGTCCAATGCTCCTTTATTAATGATAGCCATCACAAGGCTATCTTTAGCAACTGAGGCAAACGATCTTTGATCCCTTTTGGAGGATGGCAGCTCATCCGGCGATCGTTCCCTTTTTCCAGTCTCAAGAATTCCTTGAGCCCATTTTAAGGAATCGCTTTGTCTAGCCGACAGCGTGCTTGGGTCGACTGATCCTAACTTCTTTAGGATAAACAAAGCATTTCTGCGTTCCTTGAAACTCCTTCGTGAGGGATTACCTCCTTTTGATGTCGTTACCTTAGAAAAAGTTCGACTTGTCAGAGTGTCGCCACCTGTGTCTTGTACAATGAAACGATGACTTTTTACACGCACAGAAAAAACCTGTTTGGACATGGTTGCAGCATCCATTTAATGCTTATATAGAGAATGTAATTGTCGCGAAAACTATGTATTTTAACAGGTTGGCTGATAAGTCCCGGGCTGACACATAGATGGTGTCGCTAGTATTAAATGCATATTATTTTTATATAGTACCAACCTTCATATGAGTCGTGTCAAAATATAACGTCTTTAAGTCAATTAGTAAAAATGAAAAAAAAAGGAATTTCGTGTTTTGATAAAATACTGTTTTCTGAAGGGAAAAAATACGGTGGAAGCAAAAACTTGGCTTGATAAAAATCCACAAAATGATTTTGAATTACCGTAAAATGAAGTTGATCGAGATAGCAGAGGCCTTAAAGATATCAAAGGAACGTGTTGTTCATATCATTCATCAATATTTGGATATGCGGAAGCTCTGTGCACAATGGGTGACGCGCGAGCTCACATTTGACCAAAAACAACAACGTGTTGATGATTCTGAGCGGTGTTTGCAGCTGTTAACTCGTAATACACCAGAGTTTTTCCGTCGATATGTGATAATGGATGAAACATGGCTCCACCACTACACTCCTGAGTCCAATCGACAGTCGGCTGAGTGGACAGCGACCGGTGAACCGTCTCCGAAGCGTGGAAAGACTCAAAAATCCGCTGGCAAAGTAATGGCCTCTGTTTTTTGGGATGCGCATGGAATAATTTTTATCTATTATCTTGAGAAAACCATCAACAGTGACTATTATATGGCGTTATTGGAGCGTTTGAAGGTCGAAATCGCGGCAAAACGGCCCCATAAAAAAAGTGTTGTTCCACGAAGACACGCACCGTGCCACAAGTCATTGAGAACGATGGCAAAAATTCATGAATTGGGCTTCGAATTGCTTCCCCACCCACCGTATTCTCCAGATCTGGCCCCCAGCGACATTTTCTTGTTCTCAGACCTCAAAAGGATGCTCGCAGGGAAAAAATTTGGCTGCAATGAAGAGGTGATCGCCGAAACTGAGGCCTATTTTGAGGCAAAACCGAAGGAGTACTACCAAAATGGTATCAAATAATTGGAAGGTCATTATAATCGTTGTATCGCTCTTGAAGGGAGCTATGTTGAATAATAAAAACGAATTTTGACAAAAAAATATGTTTTTCTATGTTAGACCGGGGACTTATTAGCCAACCTGTTATCTTTATGAAAATAATTTTCAAGCCGAGAAAAAAGCATGCTGCATAAGTATTTAAATAGTTCTCAAATGCCGCAAACATGTTCTATCATCATGTACCTGACCATTCAATTTTTCGACTTTTTTGCAAGGAAAAAAAGTTTTTTCTGCTTTATTTATTTTTATTTGCAGTTACATGATGTCTGCGTTTGCATAACGTAAATATGAAATGATTACTTCCCAGCAAAAACTCTCATTACCCGGTAATCTTGTAGGTAAGCCTATATAAAAATTAATAACCACTTATTAATTGGCATCGCTTCGGATTACATTTACATACGCATGTCCTAGGAGGAAAGTACTTCTCCCCAGGCATACTTTCGGCCATAAAATAAGTAGTGCATTTAAAGCATATAATCACCTAATATGTAATGACTTATTCGTAGATACACCAAAGCTTGCAAAATAGCCACTTATTGTCTCAGGCAACCAAATCTCGAAAATATTGATTTCTATCGCCGATTACAATGGATCAAAATATGGCGAGTGGTGCTGTAATAGGAGAACTACTTGAATAGAAACGAATATTGTATAAATAAAGAAAAAGTCTAATAAATAATCTAAATAAGATTACACTCAAATTAATTTCACACTTAAAATAGAAATAAATGTACGTTGTGTAAGGGAGTTGGATTCGTGAATTACGTTATAATATATCCAATAGCCAATTCACATAAGGTTCGAAATCTACTAAAACTGGATTTTAAGTCTCTTTTTTATAAGGCAAATGGCATTTGAAATTTAGTTTATGCGCATTTTGGAAGTGTAATGTCAATGAGGTATAAGAAAGCATTTATTTAAAACATAATATGATAATGTCATTAAACACAATTATTATGAAATCTTTGTGATAAAAAATTCTTAACGGAAAAATCTTCAGAATTACCGTTACATTACATATTCTTTTTGATTTTTTTATGTAAGTGCTCGATTATGTGAATAATTATATAAACTACAACTGCCTAAAAATTTGAGAATAACAATTCGAAAATTACCGAGAAGTATTTATTTTTGTCATTACAAGTTAGTCATTATAACTCGCCGCAATGTAATGCAACGTGTAATGACAGCTTTACTCCTGGTAATGTCAATTGTAATGAGATGTGGTTACCTAGTTTTTGCTGGGTTATTATTGAAATTGCACAAATATAAGGTGTGTAAAAATATGTGATGTGTGCTTGCACGACATTATAAATACAAATAAACAAGGAATTAGTTTATAGAAAAATAAATAAAATTAATTTTTTGTTTTCTTTTCTCAAGTGACGTCCTTTTTCGACGACGAAAAAAAGTTTTTAAAAAGATCAAAACATTTTAGGTTGTTACGATGTTCTTTTAACTGAAAAAACATTTTTGACAAACACCATAACATTTTAGATTGTAACCATTGTCTTTTGATTCAAATTCTTTTTATACCCTCCACCATAGGATGGGGGTATATTAACTTTGTCATTTCGTTTGTAACACATCGAAATATTGTTCTAAGACCCCATAAAGTATATATATTCTGGGTCGTGGTGAAATTCTGAGTCGATCTGAGCATGTCCGTCCGTCCGTCTGTTGAAATCACGCTAACTTCCGAACGAAACAAGCTATCGACTTGAAACTTGGCACAAGTAGTTGTTATTGATGTAGGTCGGATGGTATTGCAAATGGGCCATATCGGTCCACTTTTACGTATAGCCCCCCATATAAACGGACCCCCAATTTTGGCTTGTGATTGCTCTAAGAGAAGCAAATTTCATCCGATTCGGCTGAAATTTGGTACATGGTGTTAGTATATGGTCTCTAACAACCATGCAAAAATTGGTCCATATCGGTCCATTTTTACGTATAGCCCCCATATAAACGGACCCCCAAATTTGGCTTGCGATTGCTCTAAGAGAAGCAAATTTCATCCGATCCGGCTGAAATTTGGTACATGGTGTTAGTATATGATCTCTAACAACCAGGCAAAAATTGGTCAATATCGGTCCACTTTTACGTAGCCCCCATATAAACGGACCCCCAAATTTGGTTAGCGAGTGCTCTAATAGAAGCAAATTTCATCCGATCAGGCTGAAATTTGGTACATGGTGTTAATATATGGTCTCTAACAACCGTGCAAAAATTGGTCCATATCGGTCCACCGTAATATATACCACGTATGGACTACGTGGTATATATTACGGTATTAGGAAGTTTTAAGATATCTTGTCATCGGCAAAAGTTACCGCAACCTAAGTAATTCGATTGTGGATGACAGTCTTCAGTAGAAGTTTCTACGCAATCCATGGTGGAGGGTACATAAGCAATCCATGGTGGAGGGTACATAAGCATTTTAGATCAGGACAATTTTATTTTTCTTAGAACCATATTCACTGAGTCAACATGGTTGCAGGTGAAAATGTTACATGGTCGCCGCAAAATAGCTCCTATCATATTATTTTGTTCTTCGAATATGATTGTGACAATCATGTTTCTTCTCTGCGTGTATCTATCTACCCTAACCTAATATTAGAGACAAGTAGAGGTGTGCGCGTGACTCGAAATTGTCGTGAAACGCGTGATTCACGCGTTAATCACGTGAGTCGTGAACAAAATCTTAAGCAACTCTCGTGAATATGCGTGAATGGGACTAAAATAAATATGTCGTGCGTGAGAAATAAAATCGGTTTGTGAATGTGCGTGAATAAAATTTCTGCAAAATCACGCTTACAAAAAAAATCAAAATTTAATTCGTACTCCTATGTTAACTGACATTAATTTCGCTGTCGAATTAGATTCTATTCATGAACTTTGTTACCTTTGCTTATTCCTGCTTGGAAAATGTTGTAAGTCTCTGAATGTGTCGTGAGTCACGTGAATTGTCGTGAATCGTGCGTGAGTGTGAGTCTTTAAAAGAAGTTCGTGCATGAGTACTGGTTTTAATTTCGTGAATGTGCGTGAGTGTGAATGGCTACCGCACGTATCGTGCGTGAGCGTGCGTAAATAAACCTTTTACTTCGTGAATGTGCGTAAGTGTGAGACAAATTTTACTCACGCGCACACCTCTAGAGTCAAGTTTCACAAAACTTAAACAAAAAATCGTTTACAAATTGAGAAACTCATTGTTTTACGATATTATTATCAAAAACAAAATCCTAAAAGGAAGGTAAAAACCAATGAATTTCCCCATAGCCTAACTGATTTTATAATGCGGCGATCTAAGCTCTCATTAGCTTTCAAGAAAGTTCAAGAAATGACGATTCCCACGGTGATAATTATATTGAAAATTTTTATTATTTTCTTTAGTTTGTTGATTTTTAATTAATCGTTATTCCAATTTTCATCGAATGTATTCAACAATCTCGTGTCAGATTTCTTGCGATTTATTAATGACTTCCACAAGTTTTCTATGTTTTCCATTCAACATTCACTCAGCGTAAAAAATTTACAGCATCCGTACTAAGAGATCAAAAGAATAGGAAAACATTGGAAATAAATCCAATTCTTTTATGTTTATATATTTACAAAAAATAGTTGTATAAATGGCTGCCACCTTTGGTGGCCATTGCTGGGATCAATTTACCCTATGTCGAACGGTAGCTTTCAGATTTTTTCAACCAACCAAAAGGTAATAATGGTGAGTTCATTACTTTGACTTCAAACCAGTTTCAACCTTAGTCATTTTTCTGCAGTCAATCTCTTAGATTTTGATATTTTCAGCTAATTTTCGGTAGCGTTAAAAAAAATTACAGTAAAAAAACTTTAATTTAAATATGAAAATATACTGGAAGCCGAACGAAATATAATACAAAGTAAAACTAAAGGCATAGATAGTCACGAATGTGTTGCGTTTCTTCATATTTTATGATTAATTAAAAAATATATATATGGCCATAGTTTACAATACCACTAGCAAATGTGTGGGAAATTTTGAGAAGAGTTTAATGCAAAGACTAAACTCAATGATTAATAGCTGAAGAAATAGTTCAAGTCTTGTTTAGGTTTTCAAGGTGAAAGTGTTTGACAAGGAAATCTTAAAATATCAGAGTATTGTTGGTGTAACGAAACAGTAGGAACTTATGTAAATTCTTGTAAGTTTGAAACACACATCCCTAGCGACTGTCGGTTGGCGAATACTTATTTGCGTGTATTTCTTATGGTTGAATTAACCAAGCGTTAATGCTTCCGTTAATTGAAGACGATGTGTCCAATTGACATTGTTTTGTTTTAACTATTTTCGATTTATCTGACAATCTATTTTCTTTTTTATAAATCTGCGAAAAAGTTTTACAATTACTTGTAAAAAAATGAACATTTGAAAGTCAACTAAGAAGTATTTCATGCTGGACTTTCAGTGTGAAAAAATAAAAAAAAATTTATTCCGAAATCACAGTCCATTTCCATTACATCAAACACTGTTCATTTCTGGCTTTATGCTTAAAAAATAGACACATTTTGTGTTTTCGTAGTAAAAATTCAATTCAGCCTCCGTTTTATGGCAGAGTCCGAACCAAACCATGAAACACTGAAACATGTCACCGGCATTACAGAGAGGGGATAACTCGTGCCCTCATTTAAAAAAGAACATTTTTAAGGCATGGTTATTAACATTTTTTTAAATTATTAATTATCTTCAAAAAAAGTTGCGTATCTTAAATTTTTGGTTGCATTACCATTGATATTATTAGATCAACATTTTATTCAGTGTAAAAAACATTTACGATGCAAAACTTCAGGCTCATAAAATCATGTTCAGTATATACACTGAAAGAAAAGTTTTCTTTTCTGAGGAACGGACTTTTAGACAGAGTTTTCCTTTAATGCTAAAAATTTGTCTTCGGAACCAAATAAAACAGACTAGAGACCATTGTTACAATGCATGTCATAAATTAGGATTTATTTACTCTTGGTTCAATTGGAAGTTTAATTGATTTTGCCGCAAAACTCAATTAATTTTTTAAAGGATGTACACCCATAGAAAAAATTATGAACGGCGTGCACTTTTCAAAACGATCCGTTCATGAAAGTGATTCAACACACAGGTGGTGTCAAACGGAGAACAGATGGTGTCAATCTGACAACGATATATTACACCAATCTGAAAACGTAACGATTTTACGATTGTCTGCTCCATACGCTTTAACAATCGCCTTAGCACCAGCGATGGAGTAGTCATAAAGGACGTCTAACGAATATTTTAAGACTTTTCATGCCCAATGAAAAACCGTTCATGAAATCCCAGTAAACAAAGCGTTGCAAAAAAGGAATGAAAATGTTCCTTTTGGATCCGGAAGTGTTGCAAAAATGGCGCAGAAGCGATGAATTTCACATGGGCTTGTCATAGGACGGATGTCCACCATTTCAACAGCCGTTGCACTGAATTTGCATCACTTCTTAAGGTATGATCCGAATTCAGTGTTTTGGATGTGAATTAAAAAATTGTGTGATATTTTGCCAAATTAAAAAAATTGTATATTTTTTATGATTTTTAATACATACTAAAGCTTGTTTGAAACTTGCTCTCAAATATATTCTAAAACTCTCATTTTTCTAGAATGTATTTAGCAATTTTTTAGGCAAAATTTGAATAACTTATACCATTTTATTAATTTTTACTCTGTTTTTAACCTATTCGAAACAAAAAATATGAATAAGGCGAGTTATAAAAAATTCAATTAAAAGAACATTCTGTGTAGTTAAAATAAAGAACGTCTTTAAGAGAACATTTTTGGAAGTGTATAACTCAAAAAAAATCGCTTCTCTAACATATGTTCCAAACATATTTACCAGGAAGCACATATATTATTGGATACTGCCGAAACATTAATATGTTTGTTTTATGTAAACATATTATATGTTTGGAATCATTTTGAGCCCAAAAATATTATATGCTTGGAAGAGTTTTCCCAAAGAAGATTGTGCTCATTCCCTCACATAATTTTCACTTGCACGAAATTTTTTAGTTCTTGGCACAAATAATGTTGAATAAATTATTCAATTTTATACATATTTTTAAATTTTACCTTTCGCCTGGACGGAGAATCAAACCGAGGACCATACAGTTTGTAAGCCAACTCACTATCCCCTGGGCTACGTAGCTGTTGTAGTCACCAGTAGACAATTATCGTTAAATTACATTTATATAGCATAGTTTGCAACGCCCACGAGCCCATGCAAACATAACATTATTTAAAAGAAACATACATTTGTTGGCCACGTGGAGCAGTGGTTAGCATGTCTGCCTTTTATAATACACACATACATTTATTTAGGCGTGAACAGTTTTTTTACAAGCATTTAACACAATTTTAAACGCATTTAAAACTTTTCGTGTTTTGTACTTAATTTCATTTTTACCTTTAAGGCCGGTATTAAGTTGGCTTTATCGCTCTTAAATTACCCTTTTTGCCTTTTACTTTTCTTTAATAATTCATTTTAAAGAAAATAAACTTTTTCAATTGTTTTAGCTGCAAAACTCTAACTTAATGGCCGCTTTTATATTTGAAGGTGTCCTTCAACTCCTCTTGGACTACTTATTAATAAAGAGCAAAAAAATCTTCGCCAAAAAAAGTAGTGAAAATGTTCTTTTTGGATCCGGAAGTGGTGCAAAATTGGCGCAGAAGCGATGATTTTAACATGGATTTTTCCTAGGACGGATGTCAACAGCGTTGCACTAAATTTGCATTACTTCTTAAGGTGTGATGCGAATCCAGTGATTTGGATTAAGAAATTAAGAAATTTTGTGATATTTTGACGAATAAATAAATAAATTAAAATTTTTTATGATTTTTAATGCATTATAACGCTTGTCTGGAACGTTTGACATCAAATATTTTAAAAAATTCGCAATTTTTCTAGAACGGATTTAGCATTATTTCGGCAAAATTTAAATAATTTGCACTATTATATTAATTTTTAATCTGTTTTTAACCCATTTGAAACAATAAAACTTTAAATTTCCCATTAAAAATGTGAACAAATGAGTAATAAACATTTTTGGAAGCGCTTTTAAAGTTGTGCCTTTAGAAGAACTTCCAAATTTTTTTGCTGGGAACTAAATTTTGTTTTTATACATTTTACAGTTTAATTTTTCACTATTTCCTCCTTTTTTCATTTTACTGTCCCAACTCTAAAAATAGTATAGTGCCCTTCGTTATTTTTATGAAGATCCCTTGGTAATTTTTGTATATTTTCCATTGTTTTTTTTTTTAATTTCCTTTGCCTGAATATTTTGACTTACTCCTCGTACGTTCCGATTTCTTTTAACGAACCGAGAAAAAATTGTGCCCATAATGCTGCTCTCGAGGCGAAAACACATGCTGTTTTTTTTTCAAATGTCTATTCTCTTAGTTCCGAATGTCTATTCCCTGGCCTTATCATAAAACAGTTTTCCGAAACAACATACAAGCGGTTTCACAGAAATTGCTCTCTTTTGATTCTCTCGCTGCATTATGTTGATATCTTTCGTCAACCCTCCCAGTTTCCATCTCTATTTCTTTCTCTATACTCTCTCTCTCTCTCTCTGTCGCTCTCTGAATAAAATATCACAACATATATATGTCTACTCGAAATGTGTAAATTTACATATGTTTACAATCACACATATTATTTTTATGAAACATCCATGCCCCAAACATAATATATTCTAACATATTAACATATGTGTCCCAAACATTTAGTGCTAATATTACATGTTTGCACTTAAATGTATTGTGTTTAAAAATTGTGCCCGAAACACATTTTGTTTATATCGGAACATATGAAAAACATATTTTTCTAACAGTGTATATGGAAACTAATTATTACCAAAAAAATGTTCTACTTTTATTTGTAAACATTTTTTAATTTACTTAAAATGTTAATTGATATTATGTTATTGATATTTAATTAAGAACGTCAATTTAAACTTCAACTCGACTAATATAATATACGGTTGTAACGGCGATGAAGATTGGAAAACAAAAATAACAAAAGTAATAATTAAATTGATTTATATATAACATTGGATACATAATTAATTTACTTCAATAAAATGTAATTTAATTTAATTTGTATGAAATGTAATTTATTATCACAAAACTTAATTGCATAATATTGTTTGATTTAGGTTAACATGGCCAGAAGAAGAGGGTAGAGTTGGCTCATATACAAATTCGATGATGGCAAAAATATAGCTAGGTACCAAATTTAAAAATTTTATTAATTCTATAGTTATCGTGTATTTAAATCAAGAGACTTATTCGGTTAATTGCTTATTTGTATCAAATAAAGGATATTCCTTAACTTTGATGAGGATACAATAAACTGTCACTGCGTATGCATGCGGTCAATGGCATTGACATAAATTCAGCGTAACCCCCAAATCAATAACATAAACCTCAAAATATTTATATGCCTTTCAAAGCATAAAACCATCGAATGAAGTCATTTCAAATCCACGGAAAAGTCCAAAATAAATGAAAACATGCAAATCCAATATCCAATGGTCAACATGTTGGTTAATCTTGAGATTATACGAAGAAATCCTGTCTGAAGGCTAAAGGTAATACAGTCGAATAAGCTAAAGCCCTTAGTTTTGTCCATTACATACCTGAAGGCAAAGGATCAATACCAGTAAGATGACCTATATGAACATGTTGATGTGACTCGAGAATTTCCGCTTTAATCCTTTCTACTCCTAATCGTCGTGTCTCAGAGGGAGAGAGATCGATAGAACGACATTCAGGAAGAGAATTCATGAAAGCCATAAAGTTTTACTCTTTCTCATTTAAAACTTTTATGACCTATGTCATAAAATAATTTCGTTCGTTTTTCGTTTCCTGGACAATTGCAAAGCCATTCCCATTGTTTGTTGTCATTCTTTGACTTCGTTAGCGAGTGAGTGTGAACAAAGGAACCCTTTACGAAAGTGTTGTCCTGCTTCTCTTTGTCTGTCAGTGAGAGAGTTAAGTTACAAATGAGAAAAGGAAGAGAAAAAGGCTTAAGAAATGACCACAAGACATTTTGAACCCGGACAGGTAGTCTTAATGGTAGACGACTCTATTCAGCTTCGGTTTACAAATGTTGATCAATAGAAGATCGTTTTGGGAATTTCATCTTCATCGTCTAATGTTCATTGTTAGTCCAAGATCTATGTGATAATCCCCAGTTAATGTACAACACAAGACTTGGTGGATGAACTCATTTTTATCGAAGAGAGTAGTTTATGCCTCTACGAATTGTTAAGCCCCTAAGTCAAGGATAATGATGTATTTTTAACACAAATTTTGTTAAATATGTGATAATTTGACAAGAACATTATCTCGTGTTCCATACATACTAAACAAATATTTGTGTCAGAAAGATTTCACAAATATTTATTTTGCGCTCTTAATTTTTATGATTTATTGGAATAAGACCCAGAAACCTGTGGCGTTTGATAGGTGAGAAAAATACAAGAATCTTTTCTGGAATTGGGAGTGATGGTTATATCTATGGTATTCATTAAGAATGGTTAAATCCATTAAAAATAAAGTGAAGGACGCTCAAAAAATCGACAATTCATCAATAAAAGAATTGGTGTAAGCACAAAGATTACTTGTCCTTAAAATACCAAAATCAATTTTGATTAACATCAAAATTAAACATTTTTTATTGTCCTAAAAGCTGATAAACGATCCGACTTTATTCAACTTTTTGGTCAGTTTTTATACCATGTTTCTGTATATCGAACAAAAACCCAGACGATAGAAAAGCACTAAGTCGATTTCGAATCAATTTGGCTTTCTGTGTTTTTTCGCATCGCATCGTTTGTATGAGAATATATTCATTATCAAGAATGAATATTTTCAAAATTTTGGCCTGAGAATTCTTCAAATTTTAACAAATGTTTACTTTTTTTGCTGACACGTATTGTATATGTTCGTTTCGTACTCGACAACAAAATATGAAATGACTTGCCTTTCGACACAGAGAAACCAAAATCAATTTTGATTCGATTGAAATGCGAAAAGAAGCTATCGTTCGATATACTGAAACAGGGATTTTTTTCATTTTATTTTTCTCGACGTTTCAAATAATTTACTGACTGATTTCAAGTCAGTCAAATACACACTGAAAAAAATATTGTCGTGAGGTCAAATATTTTATTTCTTTAAAATAACAGGTTGGCTGATAAGTCAAAATTCGTTTTTATTATTCAACATAGTTCCCTTCAAGAGCGATACAACAATTATAACGACCTTCCAATTTTTTGATATCATTTTGGTAGTACTCCTTCGGTTTTGCCTCAAAATAGGCCTCCGTTTCGGCGATCACCTCTTCATTGCAGCCAAATTTTTTCCCTGCGAGCATCCTTTTGAGGTCTGAGAACAAGAAGCAATTCGGTGGGGAAGCAATTCGAAGCCCAATTCATGAATTTTTGCCATCGTTCTCAATGACTTGTGGCACGGTGCGTTGTCTTGGTGGAACAACACTTTTTTCTTCTTCATATGGGGCCGTTTTGCCGCGATTTCGACCTTCAAACGCTCCAGTAACGCCATATAATAGTCTTCTTCTTCTCAAGATAATCGATAAAAATTATTCCATGCGCATCCCAAAAAACAGAGGCCATTACTTTGCCAGCGGACTTTTGAGTCTTTCCACGTTTTGGAGACGGTTCACCGGTCGCTGTCCACTCAGCCGACTGTCGATTGGACTAAGGAGTGTAGTGATGGAGCCATGTTTCATCCATTGTCACATATCGACGGAACAGCTGAAAACACCGCTCAGAATCATCAACACGTTGTTGTTTTTGGTCAAATGTGAGCTCGCGCGGCACCCATTTTGCACAGAGCTTCCGCATATCCAAATATTGATGAATGATATGACCAACACGTTCCTTTGATATCTTTAAGGCCTCTGCTATCTCGATCAACTTCATTTTACGGTCATTCAAAATCATTTTGTGGATTTTTTTGATGTTTTCGTCGGTACACTGAAAAAAAAGCATACCCGGTCCTAAAGATTTTGTCTTTACTTTAAAAAATTTGGTATTGATTCCGAGCCAAAGAAGCGGAGAATACAAGTAAGGATACTTTTAGGACACAATTCTCTTTTAAAATCGGGTTTTGTGTACTTGCTTCTAGGAAGCAAATTTTAATGTTTCACCTTTTCAGCTTTTTTTCTTCGTATGCTATCAAAGTCCTTTAAAAACAAGTTAACGACGACTTTATTTTCCAAATTAAGACTCGACTTCTAGTAGAAATTATGCTGTGTTTCAAGTAAAAAACGTCTTTAAAATAAAGTGTTGAAAAACATGTCCTATATTTGAACGATGTTTTGCTTTGTAGTCAAGATGCAAAAAGACAACAAATTTAAAGACAATTTCATTAAATTTAAAGATTTTTTCTAAATTATTAAAGTCAAGTTGACCTTAGCCCAAACATTTTTTCTTTCATGTTATGATATCCATTTTTAAATCAAATCACTTAATTATAAGGACAATACGACTTCATTGAAAAGATTATTGACCTTTGGTCAAGGAAAAAAACTTTATACTAGAGAAATGCGTCTTCTATGCTAAGCAAAATTTGCATTCGTATTTTAAAGACATGAAATCTTTGACCTCACGACAATATTTTTTTCAGTGTAACTACCTTTTTCGGGCGTCCACTGCGTTCACCGTCCTCCGTGCTCATTTCACCACGCTTGAATTTTGCATACCAATCAATTATTGTTGATTTCCCTGGGCAGAGTCCGGAAACTCATTATCAAGCCAAGTTTTTGCTTCCACCGTATTTTTCCCCTTCAGAAAACAGTATTTTATCAAAACGCGAAATTCCTTTTTTTCCATTTTTTCACAATAACAAAAGTTGCTTCACAAAAGACGCTCTATCTCACAAACTAATTGACTTACAGGCGTCAAATTTTGACACGAATCATTTGAAGGTTGGTACTATATAAAAATATGCCATCTATATGTCAGACCGGGGACTTATGAGCCAACCTGTTACGAATGCAAATTTTGCTTAGCATAGAAGACGCATTTCTCTAATATTAAGTTTTTTTCCTTGTCCAAAAGTCGATAAACTTTTCAATGAAGTCGTATTGTCCTTATAATTAAGTGATTTGACTTAAAAATTGTCTTTTTGCATCTTGACTACAAAGCAAAACATCGTTCAAAAATAGGACATGTTTTTCAACACCTTATTTAAAAAGCGTTTTTTGCTTGAAACATAATTGAAAGCATAATTTCTACTGGAAGTCGAGTCTGAATTTGGAAAATAAAGTTGTCGTTAATTCGTTTTTAAATGACTTTGATAGCATATGAAGAAAAAAGCTGCAAAACGAACAATTAAAATTTGCTTCATAGAAGCAAGTACACAAAACCCAAATTTAAATGAGAATTGTGTCTTAAAAGTATCCTTAATGGGTGATACGGTCAAAATTTGGTCAATATAAACTTGACGTATTTCTTTCAATTTTGCATTTAAAAAACCTGAACACCCCTCATTTTGAAGGTGTGTGTAGAATGTTGCTCCTATTTTGATTTTGGAATTCACTCTTCAGTTGTCAAAATGCCGTCCAAGCAAGAAGAGCAGCGTATCAAAATTTTGCTCGCGCATCGCGAAAATCCGAGCTACTCGCACGCAAAGCTGGCAAAATCGTTAAAAGTTGCCAAATCAACCGTTACAAATGTAATTAAAGTGTTTGGGGAACGTTTGCCGACAGCCAGGAAGTCTGGATCGGGGGGGAAATCGAAAACTGGAAGCCGCTGAGACGACAAAGAGAGTTGCCGGTAGTTTCAAGTGAACCCCTAACCTCTCTCTCCGAGATGCCGCAAATAAGCTGGGTGTTTCGTCTGAAGACAAGTGGTAAACAAATGGTTGTGTATCACTCGGAATTTACTGTTCTGCGTTGTTCTAGGGGTACGACATCTCCAGTTTTTTCCGATGAAACAGGCGCTGCTGTTTATTTCCTGTCAAGATATCGAAACATGGCGATCCTACTTTTGGAGCATTTAATTTGACCAATCGACACGATCCTTTTTTACGCAATTGACAAATTGTGTGGGATCCAACGCGAACAATTTTTTTTGACGACCAAAAGTTTATGCAATATATGCTGGTCCTACCAATGCCTATGGTTGTCTCAATCTCACGAAAGGTCACATGACAATCAAGCAATATCAGTTGGCAAGTAGCATCAATGGTTTCCGGAACAAAAACTGATTTTGGAATTTCGCCTTTGACCTCGGATAAATTCAAAAGGCAACTTTCGTATTTTAATATTAATTTTGTTTTAAAGTTAAGTTTATTTACTTAACAGTGCTCTGTTAAAGCTTTGATCTAACTGTTGCTCTGTTAGCAATGCACAGTAGAAAAGCAATACTAATAAAATTTTTAAATTTCAATTAATTTTCAAGGACATAATATTTGCTCATTTCTTGCTTATGAATACCCTTTTAAGTATAGAGACAGAGAAAAATGTTTCAGATAGGCATTGTATTTGATTTCCATCATCACCTATCAGTAGCAACAATTGTGTTCATTAAAAAAACTCATCTTTCCTAGAAACTTGGCCGGAACCCTCAAACATAGATCAAGATTGTTTTCTTTTCTTTTTGCAAAAGAAACGAAAAAATTGCAAATCCTTAGTCATGGCATAATCTTCAGATTTGGCCATCAGCCGGCGCCACAGTCCACAAATGACGACATACATTATCGTAAGTTAACTTCAAAGTCAATATTTATTTAAGGTGTGAACTAAAAATTCCGTATTAAAGAGATTACTTAAATAAATAAAAAACCTAATGAGGTGCCAATGTATGATCTTAATCTTTGCTTGAATGAGCCAGCAATGTGGGTATATGTATGTGTGTGTGCAGGATAATTATGCCGCAGACATTCGTACTAGATTTGACCGACCATTCGTACATGAGTTCACACAAAATGATCTGGATAGAAGGAAACTAAGTGAAACACAAAAATACTAAACTGGTTTAAAGGATTATCCTGTCTAAGTTAATGTTATTTTTTAAAGAATCGAATGTGCTTTAATTGTTCCTTGAATTGTCTGAATGTGGGCATAAATTCTAAGATTTCAATCGCCCAAACTGAAGAAATCAAGACAAGACGAAAGAGGTGTGAACTGTCCATCAACCATAAATAGGAAAATTATCTTCTTTAAAGGAAGATGAATTGTTAAAGAGTGGGTGCCATAATTATCCATCAGCCTAGAAACTGTTTAACATAATAGGAAAATTAGAGAATTGAACGTGAAAATTTCTTACTCCAATTTTAACCAAAACTCACACCTCTTTAGGTGGTTAATTGGTTTAAAGATCAATTAAATTTCAAATTCCAATTAATTGAAAAATGTTTTAAATAAGGTACACTGAAAAAAAGCATGCCAGGTTCCAAAGATTTTGTCTTTACTTTAAAAATTTTGTTATTGATTCCGAGCCAAAGAAGCGGAGAATACAAGTAAGGATACTTTTAAGACACAATTCTCTTTTAAATTTAGGTTTTGTGTTCTTGCTTCTAGGAAGCAAATTTTGATTTTTCGTTTTTTTCAGTTTTTTAGACCCTAAACCACATAGTGGTTTGGGTATAATAAGTTTGATCGGCCAAAAAATGTACCTACCAGAAATATTGATTTTAGACCCCATAAAATATATACCGATCGACTCAGAATCACCTCCTGAGTCGATCTAGCGCTTGGTGTCCGTCCGTCCGTGTGTCCATGTATTTGTTGTTCACAGGATTCCGGTCGCAATTATTAACCGATTTTGATGAAATTTGGTACAGGGAGTTTTTTTGGGCACAAGGACGAACGCTATTGAATTTGGAAGAAATCGGATCAAATTTAGATATAGCTCCCATATATATGTATCGCCCGATTTCGACAAATGGGGTCACGTTGCGCGTTTTTGCAAATGCATCGTCACCAAATTTGGCAAAAGGTAATCTTTTTCATCGCCCTTCAAGTCTGCAAAATTTCATCCAAATCGGTTCAGATTTAGATATAGCTCCCATATATATGTATCGCCCGATTTTCCCAAATTTGGCCACAAAACCCTTATTTATCAACCGATCTGACCCAAATTTGGCTAAATGTAGTCTTCTATAGCACTTGCTATATGTGCAAAAAATCATCGAAATCGGTTCAGATTTAGATATAGCTCCCATATATATGTACCGCTCGATTTTTCTAAATTTGCCCATAAAACCCTTATTTATCAACCGATCTTACTAAATGTTTGCTAGATTCAGTCCTCTATAGTACTAACTAATGTGCAAAATTTCATCGAAATCGGTTCAGATGTAGATATTGCTCCCATATATGTATCACCCGATTTTGAAAAATTCGCCCCTAATAACCTTATGTTTGACCATACAAGCCTCATTTCTTAACTGATCTTACTCAAATCTTGCACAAGGTAACCTTTTGTGGTATTAATCAAACCCGCAAAATAGATATAGCTTCTATATATATGCATCGCTCTATTTTCCCAAATTTGGCCATAGTACTCTTATTTATTTACCAATGTTACTCAAATTTCAAATTTTGATGTACTAGCCGATCGTATTTATACGTACTTGTAGCTTTTACATAAGAATATTGCTCGATTTTTACAAATTTTGATTTATTACCCACACTAATTTAACGATTTTCTCTTTTTTAATAATGGGCTCGATATTAGTGGCATACTAACTCCGTAGGTGCAATATCAACACAGCCAGTGTTGCTAGAAGCAGGGGAAATTCCCTATATGTACGGTTTTTCTAACATTTAGCGTCTTGTAGGGACGTAGGGCCACAATGTAGGACATTTTCACTCAACATAATTTGTAATAATTTTTACATTTTGGTGGCTCTAGAGGAGGAAATTAGAAGCCGGCAAGGCTTGATCTTTAATAATGTGTGGTAAACTTTATTCCTGTAGAAAATTTTGTCAACATTTTATTTCTATAGAACATTTTGTCAAAATTGTATTTCTATAGAATTTTTTTTCAAAATATTATTTCTATAAAATATTTTCTCAAAATTTTATTTCTGTGGAATTTTTTCTCAAAATTTTATTTCTATAGAATTTATTGTCAAAATTTTATTTCTATAGAAAAATTTCTCACAAAAATTTGTTTATAGAAACTTTTTCCAAAATTTTATTTTTATAGAGATTTAACAAAAAAGGTTACTAATTTGGGTAGAATTCTACCAACTGTGGCAACCGTGGTGGTAATACAAATTTATATTCTAAGTTATATACGTTGCATATTCATGTTTTAAGATAATAAAGTACTTAGAACCATTTTTGTTTTGTAAATTTTTTTAAATTTAACGAAAAATATAGTAGTGAAAATTGTTTGGGAATGTATGGGAAGGTAGGGAACTTTTTTTGTCCTTGTAGGGTAAACCGAACATTTTCCCTGGCAACATTGACTATGAACAATAGTCAGATTGAGACAAAGCACCCATAGACATGTTCCCCTAATTTTCTTAAATATGCAACTGCGGTTTATCTCCCAGACCTATATGTTACCCCACAAATGCTTATGATTACTAATTCTGTAATGGTGGTTTAGGGTATGATATAGTCGGCCCCGCCCGACTTTCTACTTTACTTACTTGTTTTTCATATGCTATCAAAGTCATTTAAAAACGAATTCACGACAACTTTTCCAAATTTTCCAAATTCAGATTCGACTTCCAGTAGAAATTAGGCTATGTTTCAAGTAAAAAAACGTCTTTAAAATAAGGTGTTGAAAAACATGTCCTATTTTTGAGCGATTTTTTGCTTTGTAGTCAAGATGCAAAAAGACAATAAATTTAAAGACAATTTCATTAATTTTAAAGAATTTTTCTGAATTATTAAAGTCAAGTTGACCTTAGCCCAAAAATTTTTTCCTTCATGTTATCATTCCCATTTTGAAGTCAAGTCACTTAATTATAAGGACAATACGACTTCATTAAAAAGTTTATCGACCTTTGGACAAGGAAAAAATCTTTATATTAGAGAAATGCGTCTTTTATGCGAAGCAAGATTTGCATTCGTATATTAAGGACAGGAAATCTTTGGCCTCACGACAATATTTTTTTCTGTGTAGCTTCCTAATAAATAAACGATAGAAAAGAGATCTAAGAATGCTTCACCGCCTCAATAGCAAAATTGTTCTCTTCATACTTTGAAGAGCAAATCGTGTTTCTATTCTCTTTCACCTTCTCTTTACTTCAGTTTTTGTAACAGTGTTGTCCTTTACGCAAACCCTCACAGTATGATCACGGATCCTTGTTTGCTTCTAGTGCTCCTTGCAGTTTGCGCGTGCGTCATTTTGCATGTCCTGTGGTGTTTGTTGAGATTTCCTGCCAAGTTTCCAACAGATTGCTACTTAAAGGTATTTATTTGGCATAAATATTGTCTTAATAAAGATACATGGATCCATTGTCCGTTGCTTATGAAAAGGAGTTTCTCGTTTTATTTTTGTTTTTGCTATTTAAAAATTATAGAGTTTTTGTGAAATTAAGACATTCCATGTCTTCAAATAAGGTGAGCATTGGATTGTCTAGCATATCCTACTGTTTCCGGAAGCGTGTCAAGGACTAATGGACCATTAGAAGTACCCATGGGGGGCTTCAATATATTTCGCTTATATTGAATGAAAATCATTGGAAATATGCCATTGTCTTTGACAATCTTATGAATTCGAAGGTCATTCCGCTAAAATATGCAGTTATTTAAAATTTCATTCCGTTTTTTTCCTAGAATCCCGGTGGAAAATTTTGAAATTCAATATCCCAGAAAAACAATTGGAAGTTATTCTCAAATTGTTACATTTTAAGCACTTGTATTGGTGCTTAAAATTTACACTGAAAAAATATTAACCAAATATGAAATATTATGTACACTACATTTTAGGATACAAAATGTACACTACATCCAAAAGTGTGGAAAATGGGTGCAACATGAAAAACAAAACGGGCGATCGGTCTATATGGGTGTCACACCAACATATAGATCATGGTCGACCTATATGGGGTCTATATATAAACATGAACCGATACACACCATATTCGGCACACCTCTTTGTGGACCTAAAGAATTACTTTTACTAGAATTACTCGTTGTGGACCTAAAGTACCAAAAGTCACAATATAATAATGACAACTCTTTATGAACCTCGAAACCCTTTACATGTTGAATTTCAGCCAAATTATATAAAAATTGGGGTCTCTAGACGCTCAAAAAAATCAAATCTGGAGATCGGTCCATAAGGGGGTTATACCAAACCAGGGTCCGATACACAAGATATTCAGCATACCTCTTTGTGGACATAAAATTTGCTTAGATTTTGAATCTCCGGCAAATCGAATACAAACTGCGATGTTTAGAAGCCCAAGAAATCAAATTTGTATCAAATAGAAAATAATGGTTATATCTATGTGTTTTTGTTTGATTAATTGTGCTAAATTTCGTTTGTTAAGGTTGAGTTACATATCATGCGGTAATCCGTGCGTTGACGGACGGGTTACTATTTTTCACTTTGAAGCACTCAAACAAAACTGTTGCTTTCAAAGAGAAAATTCAACTTTTCAATCAACGGACGCATTAACGCATTGAATGTAACTCAACTCAACTCATTTCTCTGAGGACTAACAACGATAATGTTCGAAATATTGGAATAACTTCACAATAAAACACTATAAAAAATCGAGATTTTATTTGTTTTATTACAACATGACCTCAAGCCTTATAAACTCCCCAAATAATTATACTGAAAGGTCAAATATACAAGAACTACAAGACTTTATATTTTGTGGTTTTAATTTTACTTTTCGTCCAGATGGTGAATCGAACCGCGGAGATTAGAATTTTTAATTTTGGTTCAAAATTTCTATTAATTTTTTAATTGAGACAAACAATTATTTGTTGTGTTATTGTTTCTTTATTTATAATTATGTTTCCTTTAGATGAAATAATTCTTGTATTTTTACAAGAGTTTACACTTGTAATTTTACAAGAGTTTACACTTTCTTATGAGTTTTCTGGTTATAATTTTTCTTTAGACATGAGCCAAAATGTAATGAATCAATCAATAGGATGAAACTAATTATTTTTGAATAAAATTTCCAAATATTTTTTTATTTAGAAATATTTAATCCTTTAATTATAATCTTAATTGGGATAAATTATATTTTAATTAAAAATTTTAAGATTTTCAATCATTTTCTTAATTGATTTTATTTTGAAATTTAATTAAAAAAGTTTATTGTGTCAGTTAATTTCTTAACTGATTACGTTTTCAACTTCAGTTAAGTATTTAATTGGGAATATTTGTATATTCATTGAATTGTGTATTAGCAATCGAATGAGGTGTAATGAGGAATAGTTTATAGGCCTCGATAGTGGTTGCTTTTAGGCTGGTTAAAAGGTTTGAGCTCAGCTAGGAATTGCAATCAGAATTTTAACCTTTCAACGTTTTTAATTTTGGAAAAGTCGATGCTTTCTTGTTTGAAAATATGGAAACTCGACTTTTTAAAATTCATTGATCTGCAGTTAAACCGGATAGTTTGTGTATCCATTTTAAAATCATTTTTGAAATAAACAAGTATATACAGTAGTAAGTTCGGCCGGCCGAATCTTAAATACCCACCACCATGAATCAAATATAATAGTTTCCTTTGAAAATTTCAGGGGGGTTTGATGACAGATATTTTCCCAAGCAGATCAGTTCAACCAGTACGCTTCCCAGAGATAAATGTAAATATTTTACGTATGAAGACTAGATCAGATTCTGAATTGATAAGAACCATTTTTTGTTTGAGTTTTAGAGGAATCATAAACATCTCTTGTAAGTAGGGATGCCAGACGTGCTCTTTTAAAGAGCACATGTGCTCTTTTTTACAAAATGTGCTCTTAAAACAAGACAGGCCAAAAGAGCACGCAAAAGTGCTCTATTTTTAGTTAAGTGCTCTTTTTATGCATCACAACAAATATTAATCCAAATCGATTCAATAAATGGTAAAAGTAAACTGAAAATACGTAAATGTTACACTAAGAGATTTTCCTAGCCGTGATTTATAATTAAATAGTGTTTTCAAAGATTATCTGATTTAACAACATGTCTAAAGGGTGATTCTTTTGAGGTTAGGATTTTCATGCATTAGTATTTGACAGATCACGTGGGATTTCAGACATGGTGTCAAAGAGAAAGATGCTCAGTATGCTTTGACATTTCATCATGAATAGACTTACTAACGAGCAACGCTTGCAAATCATTGAATTTTATTACCAAAATCAGTGGCAGAAAATCCGCTTTTTTATCGACAAATTTTGTTCAGCGATGAGGCTCATTTCTGGTTGAATGGCTACGTAAATAAGCAAAATTGCCGCATTTGGAGTGAAGAGCAACCAGAAGCCGTTCAAGAACTGCCCATGCATCCCGAAAAATGCACTGTTTGGTGTGGTTTGTACGCTGGTGGAATCATTGGACCGTATTTTTTCAAAGATGCTGTTGGACGCAACGTTACGGTGAATGGCGATCGCTATCGTTCGATGCTAACAAACTTTTTGTTGCCAAAAATGGAAGAACTGAACTTGGTTGACATGTGGTTTCAACAAGATGGCGCTACATGCCACACAGCTCGCGATTCTATGGCCATTTTGAGGGAAAACTTCGGAGAACAATTCATCTCAAGAAATGGACCGGTAAGTTGGCCACCAAGATCATGCGATTTGACGCCTTTAGACTAATTTTTGTGGGGCTACGTCAAGTCTAAAGTCTACAGAAATAAGCCAGCAACTATTCCAGCTTTGGAAGACAACATTTCCGAAGAAATTCGGGCTATTCCGGCCGAAATGCTCGAAAAAGTTGCCCAAAATTGGACTTTCCGAATGGACCACCTAAGACGCAGCCGCGGTCAACATTTAAATGAAATTATCTTCAAAAAGTAAATGTCATGGACCAATCTAACGTTTCAAATAAAGAACCGATGAGATTTTGCAAATTTTATGCGTTTTTTTTTAAAAAAAAGTTATCAAGCTCTTAACAAATCACCCTTTATATGCTTCCTCTTTTTCCAATAGGCTCATGAGTTTAGCTCCATACATGTATGAGAGTTGGGAAAAATAGGTATGATCAAGAACAAGAGGCAATTTGGACATCTTGTTATAATTACAGTCTTTGAGTGTTTTACTTTATATATGAGAGTCGTAGAAGAGCACGACGATGTTGCTTCTTCACTTTGTACTCTGTTCTAAATGTAAACAAACTTCTTCTATAACGTTTTTCACGAAAACACCAAAAATGACTTGCAAAGTATTGTAAAAAAATAAGCTTGAGTTGAAAGTGGGTTATTTATGTTTATGGTATGAACCTTTTTTTTCGTATGTGCTCTTTTTATAAGCTGAATGTGCTCTTTTTGCCTCTTCAAAATCTGGCATCCCTACTTGTAAGTGCAAGTAAATGATGAAATAACGCCTTGATTTGAAATATATAATCTGTGGATTTTCATCCCAATTATTTAAATGACTACGAGAAGTAAAATCTTAAAATTTTGCATTCAGTTTCAAGCAATTTTCATGATTAGTGCGCCTTCTATACCCTAAATAAGTGAAATCGGTCTATATGGAGGCCTTACCAAATGCACCGACAAAACTAAATCATATACACTTTGTTATGGGTCTAAAATGCCAGTATATTTTCAATTTTTGGCAAATCGGATAAAAACTACAATTTCTAGAAACCCGAGGAGTTAAATCGGGAGTTAGGTGTAATGGGGGCTATACCAAAACATGGAAAGATACACACAGTATCCAGCACATTCAATTGTAGTTCTAGAACCTACACTCTTAGAAAAATATGTTTTTCATATGTTCCGATATAAACAAAATGTGTTTCGGGCACAATTTTAAAACACAATATATTTAAGTGCAAACATGTAATGTTCCTAAACAAACACTAAATGTTTGGGACATCTATGTTAATATGTTAGAATATATTATGTTTGGGGCATGAATGTTTCATAAAAATCATATGTGTGAATGCAAACATATATAAATTTACAAATTTCGACAAAACATACATATGTTGTGATATTTTATTCAAAGCGACAGAGAGAGTATAGAGAAAGAAATAGAGATGGAAACCGGGAGAGTTGACGAAAGATATCAACATAACACAGCGAAAGAATCAAAAGAGCACAATTTCTGTGAAACCGCTTGTATGTTGTTTCGGAAAACTGTTTTATGATGAGGCCAAAAATTTGATATGCTTAAGTCTAAATATTATTTAATTTGAATAAAGAGAATGGACATTCGGAACCAAGAGAATAGACATTTGAAAAAAAAAGCATGTGTTTTCGCCTTGAGAGCAGCATTTTATGTATGTGAGGACATGTGTTTTGTTTATCGTTTTGGCATTATGGGCACAATTTTTTTCTTGGTTCATTAAAAGAAATCAGAGGTCTTCATAAAAATAACGAAAGGGCACTGTACTCTTTTTAGAGTTGGGACAGTAAAATGAAATAAGGAGGAAATAGTGAAAAATTACACAGTAAAATGTATAAAAATAAAGTTTAGTTCCTCTTTATTAATAAGTAGTCCAAGAGGTGTTGACGGACGAATATAAAATCGGACATTAAGTTCAGGTTTTGCAGCTAAAACAATTTACAAAGTTTATTTTCTTTAAAATGAATTATTAAAGAAAAATAAAAGACATTTTAGACCGATGGTGTTAAATGCTAGTAAAAAACCTAAAAACCTAAATAAATTTATGTTTATATTATAAAATTATTTATGTATGTTTATACTCGACTCCACGTTCTTCTTTTGTTAGAGTTTTTGAATTCCTTCCAAATTTTAAAGTTTTGTACAAAAAACTGTTTTTTTATTACAAAATTGTTATTTTTGCAATAAAAAATAATATTTTATCCAAAAATCAGTCAATTTCGTTTATATCAAGCATTGTTAATGACTATAAATCTTTAATAACCCATATTTCGAAGTTTCATTATAAAAATTTAATATAGTATAAATATAAATGTGTAAATTAAAAAAAAAATGTTCGGTCGAAGCAGGGATTGAACCCACGACCCTTTGCCTGCAAGGCAGGCATGCTAACCACTGCTCCACGTGGCAAACAAATGTATGTTTCTGTTAAATAATGTTATGTTTGGATGGGCTCGTGGGCGCTGCAAACTATGCTATATAAATGTAACTTATAACGATAATTATCTGCTGGTGACCATAACAGCTACGTAGCCCAGTGGATAGTGTGTTGGCTTACAAACTGTATGGTCCTCGGTTCGATTCTCCGTGCAGGCGAAAGGTAAAATTTATAAAAGTGAATAATTTCTTCAACATTATTTGTATTACAGAAAAAGGTGCCAAGAACTAAAATATTTCGTGGAAGTGAAAATTACGAGTATGTTAGGCAATGAGCACAATCGTCTTTGAGAAAAATTCTTCCAAGCATATAATATTTTTGGGCTCAAAATGCTTCCAAATATATAATATGTTCACATAAAACAAACATATTAATGTTTCGGCAGTATCCAATAATATATGTGCTTCCTGCAAAATATGTTTGGAACATATGTTAAAGAAGCGATTTTTTTTGAGGGTGTAGACCCCAAATCGGAGGGCCGGTTTATAAGGGGGCTATATCAAAAACTGTACCGATACTCAATATATTCGGCACACCCCTTTATGGTCCTAGAATACCTCTAGATCAAGGCCGTAGCCAGGATTTTAATTGGGAGGGGGGGGGGTGGGTTCAACTTAAAAAAAATATATTCATATAATCTCATGTGTAGAAAATTTTATTTATGCATAGGTATGTATACAATATTTTTATAATATTAAATTGAGCCGACGGGCTTTTTGGGCAGCAAATAAATCAATTACTTCTTCAGTCGGCACATTTATTCGGCGATGAACCGACATTAATGCCAATCCGTTGAGTCTACTCTCGCTAGTCGAATTTCTAAGATACGTCTTTAATCTCTTCATTGTTGAAAATGAAAGTTCGGATGAGTACGTAGTAACTGCAGGGATGGAAAATGCAGTACTATAGTACTTTTTTCAATACTTTTTCACCCCGGTCAGTACCGTAGTACCCCCGCGAATGATTTAGTACCTTTTGTGTAGACATTTTTGAGTCGATATCAGATTTATGGTACAATAGCTTTGACAAAATATTTTAATATTTTGAGAAAGTCTTTATCAACCTTATTTGCTAATAGTCTTTTACAAATATGACAAAACAGACATGTTCATATGGGAAGAAAATCTCGATTTTGTGAAAGACATAGTCAAAAACAGGATTTTATTGAACTTCAAGAATGTTTTAGTCGAAAAAAGAATGCTATACTATATTATCGATTTTTTATTTCGGTAGAAAATGTTGTCAAAATTTTATTTCTATATAGAATTTTTGCAAAATTTTATTTTTATAAAAAATTTTGTCAAAATTTTATTTCAATTTAAAATTTTGTACAAATTTTATTTCTATAGGAAATTTTTGCAAAATTTTATTTCTATAGAAAAAAATTTGCAACATTTTTTTTCTACAGATTTTTTTTTTGCAAAATTTTATTTCTATAGAAATTTTTTGCAAAATTTTATTTATATAGAAAATTTTGTCAAAATTTTATTTTCTTTAAAATTTAGTCTCTTGACAATAATTTTCCAGTGAAATTTTTGTTGAAATTTAGTAAAAAGTACCTTTCCGCTCAAAAAATACCTTTTTTGTACTTTCTTAAAAATTGTATTTTCCATCCCTGAGTAACTGGCAAAGTGACCAAAATTTTTAAAAGAATATGCACGTTTGGAAATATCTCTTTATTGCACTCTCCAAGTGCTTCCATCGCTGAATTAGGCAGGTTCTTTTCGCAGGTTTTGCGCCATTTCATTTACACATGTGTGTTTGGCTGTTTCGTTGTTGTTGCTATGGCCAAACAAAGCGAGTCATGTTCACAAAAAGAACAACAAACACAAATAAAAGCAGAAAGACATTTTCCAAAAATGAAATTTGTGGTGCGAGAACAAAAACAATTTGTTTTTTCGACCGTCGTTTGACGGGCTTTTCAACTAGTATTCTGTGATTTGTGCAAGTTTTATAGGTAAGCGTTTTTCAAAATAAAACCTCCAGCTTTTCTTCAACATCTTCGATAAGATTTTTCTATGCAGCTAAAAATATATATTTATTTATATAAAAATATTCATTCATTCCCCCCCCTGAATACGGCCTTGCTCTAGATTTCCAATTTCAGGCAAATTGGATAAAAACTACGGATTCTAGAAGCCCAAGAAGTAAATCTGGAGATCGGTCTATATGGGGGCTATATCGAAACATGGTCCGATAATCACCATTTGCGGCACACCTCCTTAAAGTCCTAGAATACCTCTAGATTTCCGATTTGAGGCAAATTGGGTAAAAATTACGGATTCTAGAAGACGAAGAAATAAAATCGGGAGATCGGTCTATATGGGGGCTATATCAAAACATGGACCTGTACTCACCATTTCCGGCACACGCCTTTAGGGTCCTAGAGTTCCTCTAGATTTCAAATTTCAGGTAAATTGGATTAAAACTACGGATTCTAGAAGCCCAAGAAGTAAAATCGGGAGATCGGTTAAAATCAAGGCGTTATTTCATGATTTTCTTGCACTAACAAGAGATGTTTATGATTCCTCTAAAACTCAAACAAAAAATGGTTCTTATCAATTCAGAATCTGATCTAGTCTTCATAGGTAAAATCTTTACATTTATCTGTGGGAAACGTACTGGTTGAACTGATCTGCTTGGGAAAATATCTGTCATCAAACCCCCCTGAAATTTTCAAAGGAAACTATTATATTTGATTCATGGTGGTGGGTATTTAAGATTCTACCCGGCCGAACTTACTACTGTATATACTTGTTCTATTGTAGGTTAAGTACAACACATTGGGCCACCATATTAAATCAGTGGAGCAACTGTTGTCCTGCATAAAGGGCGGTACTATGCTTGCTTTTCACGTTTAAATTTCAGGATTAATAATCAATTTTAAATAAAGCCGACATTTCGACTTTTTAATTCAACTTTTGACAATTTTCGAATTTTTTGATGAGTCATGTTAAGTTTTTTCGTAAATACATATACTTTGCTTATCTATTAAAGAAATACGATTAAAGTGGTATTCGAGAGTGCATTGCCGTTGGGAACAAGTTAAAGAGTTGTCGTCCCATAATTCCGGCTCCTATTTACGAATAACTTCGGGTTTCCACAAAAAATCTAAATTGAAAGTGCAAAAATATATATGACGACGATTATATATTTCATCAAATCATGGATCGATATTCCGGAATTCAGGGCATTGATTTCGTAGCATTTATTGTTTTGAAATAAGTTGATTACAAATAGTTTCCAAGAAGATAAGCTCGGAAACTGGGCCCATCTTAACACTCAAATAGTCAGAAAAACACTAAGGGATTGGGCTTTCTCGCGAAATTTAAATAAATTTAAATACTATGGGGATAGTAGTTTAATATAATAGGAGAATTAAAAAAATCGATTTGAGATTAATTTCAAAACAAGAAAAAAGGGTTTGGCTGATTCTTTAGATTTTAAACAGCTATGTAAGAAGAAAAAGGAATTGTGCGAAACAGAAGGGTTTTTTCAAATGCTATTTAGTATTTCCGTCCTTACTCACAAAAAATGCACTAAAAACATTGCAATTTAATTTTCATGGAATTATTTATTTGTTTGTTTAATAACATTATACTTAAAAAACTATATATGATTAAATTTAAACTAAAAATATGAAATAATATTTACAATTGTTGTAAAAAACGAAGTATCTAAATATAAATGATGAACAATTCAAATCTAAATTCTAAACTAAATTAAAAATAATTACAAATGTACACAAAAAATCCCTTAATCTTTGGTAAGTGACAATGATACAGGCAGGTTATAATGAAAAGTGTAAGTCCAGCTTGCACTTGAAACTGAACTGTGAATCTTTTCAATACCATGTGGGGTAGAAATGTTGAGGTACTGCAGCATAATTGACTTTTGAGGGCGAACCAAAAGCTGCAAAATTTTGTTGCATAAAATGGCTAGATGAAGCAGAAGCCGAACCTGAGGCACCAGCATGTGGAGCAAACGACAATTGTTGACCAGAACTACCGTATTGTTGACTATATTGAGAATGGTGGGCACTATGGTGATGATGGGCATGTCCATGGATAGGATAATTGGGATATTGTGAAGCAGCAGCTGATGTATGAGGATACATAGGATGTCCAGAGTAGGAACTTATGCCCGCTGGACCATTGGATTCTACTCCAGATGAGTTCAAAGAATCTTCAGGTGATAGAGGAGCTGAAGGCCTTATAGCCGACGAAGTTGTAGCCTGCGAATTCTGCCAGTGACTATAATTATGTGTTTGATGTTGGCTATTAGTGGTGGACGATTCCGATTTAAGAGCAGCTTGTAAATCTTCATGGCTATTGCCATTCACAGAATGAGGACCCCCTCCAATGACAGCTGATAAGCTATTAGGTGTAGGTGGTAATTGTATATTTGCAGATCCATAAGCGGAATTTATAGATTCGCTTGGACTATCATTGCGGGCTATTGGAGCACTAATTTCATTTTCCACAGTGTATGCGGGATTTTGTGATGATTCTGTGGTTGCAGTGCTACTAGAGTTGTAGACGGCATTCATGTTCATACCGTATTGTGTACCATTCTGCACTACTGAGTTGTAAAGCTGGTGTTGAGGAGGAGACGATGTATTTCCAGCTACTGGAACCGATGAGGAAGCCACAGCGGCAGCCGTTGTATGTCCGGCATAGAAATCATACATCTGTTGTTGATAGGCAGCAGCTGCAACTGAAGCCTCACTAGGCATCATAGCGGCATAGGGATGATGGGCGACGGAGGGGTATGTGGAACCCATGCCGGCCATAAGGGGTACTTGACTACTAGGTACACTGGGTCCGCCAGAGGTATTTTGCTTACGCAAACGAGCACGTCTGTTACTGAACCAAACTTGAATGCGAGCTTCTGAGAGATTGGTACGTTGAGCCAATTCTTCACGGGTATATATATCAGGGTACTGAGTGCGTTCGAAAGCCTTCTCAAGTTCTTCCAATTGCATGGCCGAGAAGGTGGTACGACTACGGCGTTGTTTACGTTTCAAAGCAATGCCGGGTTCACTTTCACAATCGGAAATATCCTCATGAGAATTAGTGGCAGCGTCTGAGTTGGAACCGGAGCTGGAAGTCTTTGGTTGTTGTTGGTCATCAGCGTTATCCAAAGGGGCATCACGACCTCTCACCAAACGTGAAATAGCAGATACTGAAGGGGCGGTAGTGCGATCGCAAATACCATCACGGATAAGTTTGTCACGTATCTCCCAGGAGAAAATACCGGGATTGGCGCGTTTGTATTCTTCAATGCGATTTTCAATTTCGGGTGTGGTTATACGTGGCTTCGAGCCTCCAATAACTCCAGGGCGTATGGAGCCGGTCTCCTGATAGCGATTCAAAATTTTCGATACACAACCATGTGAAACACGGAGTTGACGGGAAATGACACAGGGGCGAATTCCCTCAGCAGCCATTTCCACAATCTTCAGACGTATGCTATTGGGTAAAGGGCGGCCGTTGATGAATACACCACCCAATTGATTTACACGTCCTTGACCGGCATTCATATCTGAAAGCAAATGGGAAATGGGAAAAACAAGCATAAATTTTTGGAAATCTTTACTATAAATGGTATTCATATGCGCGTGTCATTTCCTTAGAAATTTCGCAATCATGCTGGGCCGTCGATCCATCGAGTCTCATCATTGCCAACAATGTACAAGATGGATGGAAGATGATCAGGTAGGAAAAACATGCAGAGTGTTTAACACGTTCGCGTGCTACCCGCAGGGGTGTGAGTTTATGACCCCATAATAGTTGTTGTAACATTTTGGAAGCGAATAACACTTGATTTATGATCTCAAAGTACACTGTAAACTATCAAACAAAAAATCTACTAGTTCAATTCTAAAATGTTAAAAGAATTTGTTTTTTTTTCTAGTGTAAGCAATGAAATGGACAATGACTTCCTAAGAAGTTGGACAAGGTCATAGACTTTGTAGCTATGACTTAATGATGACAATTAAGTTTTAGTTTAGAGTAAATCATATATCAAGGATTTTTAAGAGATCTGGAAATGGAAACATTGTAGCTCTCTTGGCAAGGAAAGAGAGAGCACGCGGAGTGACTAAGAGAAAATATGATCGATGATATTTCAACTTACCTTGCATAGATGGGTATCCATTAAAGAAGGGTCTGTGCATGGCGGCGGCAAACGCTGTAACGGTCATTTTTGTTTAAATTGTTGCTTCTTAAAATCCAATTATGAAAATACACTTTTTGCACTAATTTTTAATCAATTTTACTGAAGTATGTTTTTTTGTTTATAATCCCAACTGTATTTGATTTTCACATAAATGCATAAAATTATTTTTCTTTTCTAAATTAAATTTTGATGTTTTTGCATATATTTTATTTTTGTTAATTCTTTTTTTCGAGTTACAAGTTCTTGTACTGTGATGATGTTTCTCGTTTCGTGTTGTAAACCTAACTGATGTATACGAAGATCTCCGTAGATGATCGTTGCTTTTCTGTGAAGGCAGCGACGTAGCTGAGACAACAACAAATATCCTCTCAGCCAATACAAAGTATTGTTTGACTTAAACACAAACAACAACGTCCTTAAAGACTACAAAACGAAGATGTTGAATAGTCAACCAAAGCAAACAGAATTTATGCCAACAACAACGACAACGAAAGAATGATGTTGGCCATTGTATTGGATGCATGTATAGGTATAGCATATACACATTTTCATACAAAGAACAACAAACAACCATTCATTGAATAGAGAAAAGGACAAAACTAGCAAATCATCTTGTGTTGTGTACCAATCAAACGCAATATTGCTACGCTCTCTCTGTCTCTCATGCATGCTTATATCCAAGCCCCGATGTTAGACCACATCTAAATATTTACTTACTAAAGGGCGTGTGTTGTTGGGTTTTCTCACATTTCTTGTTGTTGTTGGTATAGCGGTTATATTTTCTTGCAGCCATTGTTGTTGGCTTACAGTGAATGATTGTGAGGGTCGGAGAGAGAGTAAGTTATTTGCATATTTGTAACTGAAAATTACTTTACTATGCCAATTAGCAGTTGTTTATGTCCTTCGTGGCTTGACCACCATATCATTGAAATTGTGCGATCCCGCTAAAAGATTACAAGTTCAACAACTCCAAAAGAATCATAAATCATATTCGTAATTTATTCATTTTTCGTCTAATCTGCATTCAAATGTAAATTTCTTTCTTTATATTCCATTTTTAATTATGAAATGAAAATGTGATTACCTGTGCCCCTCTTATGACACAATGAACGCAGGCAAGGAAATGAATTTGCGAATTGTGTTATTTTAACAACAGTTATTCACAAAAGTAGTAGCAATTGTTGTTATGATAATTAATCGTGTAATGAATAATACTCATCTGATTAACGAATCGCTTAATATTCTGGTTGGAAACTGATTTGTCGATGACGATGACGACACATTTTTTCTGAGGCCAATTTTTACTTATAGGCAGAAGCTTCATAGAAAGAACGAGCCAGAGAAATGGGTTCAAATAAATATTAAAAACAGTGATCGTAATCAATTATTGCACTAAAATAGAGCTAGATTGGCTTTAATGCACAATTGAACTATATTTTAGTACATGAATTGATTACGTTTAAACGGGGGAGGTATTAGTTTAGGGTGCGAGTTTCGCCGCTAAAATCGAAAATAATTCTGTAAAAGTAGAATAAAAATATTACTTTCTGTTTGCAAATTTTTTAATGAATCATTAAAGAAAATTAATAGCGGTCATATCATATTTTTATTAGTTAAATGAATAAAAAGGAGAGAAAAATTGTAAATATATGAAGTATAAAGACTTGATGAAGTATAAAGACTTCCCACGAAATAGTTGAGAATTTCATGAAGATTAGTTGATTTTACACCAAGCGAAGGAATCTGATCACCTCAAACATGTTTCAAGAGCAACATGTTATTGTTAAATGGCAAACATGTAAAATGTTTTTCGCAACCATGTTATTTTCTCGGAAATTATTTATCTTGTTTAAAAACCATGTAGATTTTTGGCAAGAAAACAACATTTTCCGGCCTCAAATAACATTTTGCTCTTGAAACCAGTTTGAGGAGATCATATTCCTTCTTTGAGTGTATTTAATTTTTTTATGTTAGCAAATATTCCTTATTTGAATAATTTTTGCTTTCTTTAATGAGTTGAACTAAATATGAGGAACAGTTGTTGTATACAAATATAGTTCACAATTGTACTAAAAAATAAAACAGTTCATATTTTCCTAAAATGGGAGAAGTTTGCTTAAATTTCAACGAGTTCATTGTACCTGTTGGGGCTAAAAACATTTTAATAAGTTTTAAAACCAATTTTTTCTTTCAACATATTAAAAATTCGTAAACAACAGAAAACAAATTTTTATTCTTAATAAATTTCTTCAATTTGTCAAAAAGTATTAACTTATTTGTAACTTGTTGCAATTTGAAAACTATTTTAGTTAAAATTTTCAAAAAAAAACTTACCATCACTTTTATGGGTGCTCTAACAACCCCACAAAAAACCCCATATCGGCCCATATTTATATATAGCTCCCATATACCATAAACCGATCCCCAGATTTTATCTGCGAAGCCTCTAGCCAAAGCAAATTTCATCTAATGCGATTTAAAATTTGGCCCTCTAATTATTATGCTTATATTGATTCATATGGTTCATATAAACCGACCAAGAACTAAAGAGGCACATATACACAGAAAAAAAATCTGTTGTGAAACTAATGCTAAAAATAACTTATATTTGTTACTAAAATGAACTTTCAGTAGAACTTTGTGTGCAATCCATGGTGGAGGGCACATAAGATTCAGCCTGGTCAAAACTATAACTTAACACACTATAAAAAAGTAAACTGTTCAATGGGAAAATGAACCACCTTGTATTCAATCATTTGAAATTTCCATAATGCGTTGTTCAAATAACGACAATTTACTGAAGTTTTTGGATTTTAACAAACATTTATGAAATTCTTTAACAAACATTTATGAAACTAAAACTAACTAAAAGTAAAATAAAGTATTGGCGCCAAATTAATATTACATTATCCAAGCTGTACCTCATGGTTAGTTAATAAAATTGTTGATACACACCTGGAATAAAAAACATTTCATTGTGCAAGGGAAAATTAAAAAAAAACATAAACTAAAGCAAAATAATTTTCTCAGACGGAAAATTTTTTTAATTTTGTTACCGGGTAGGTAATTTCTTCTTAAAATTTGGTATAAAACCTGGAATCGGATCTGACGTAAGCACCATATTGTTTTAAACTTTTATTTATCCTTATAATAAGAATACTTCATTCGCAGATGTTATTCGAAATATTATATGCTCAAAACCATCATCCTTTCTCCGCATTTGGATAACCTTTGACGACTAAAAGTCTACCGAACATAAAACCATCATCATTCATCTTATACCAAGTAATGTGCCGATTAAGTGGTTGGTATTTGTAGCACAGATTGCGGGACTTTTCTTTTACATTATCCAACAAAGACGATGAACACCGTTCGTCTTCATACAATTTTTTTTTTGTAAAATTTATTGTTGAACACCCACTCCCAACATGTAGGATAAGGGTCATTATGGAACTTGTTCGTTCATCTTACATAGCGCAGCGTATAATAATTCACAGTAGTATGGCGAAGAAAAAGTTGAAATCGAAAAATGTTCATAAGAGGGTGCTATATCGAATTAAGAAATTCGTGGCTTAGTTTTTGATAAGAATTCGCCTTTATAATTTGAGATACCCAAGTTAGTACTTCAAACAAATATCAAAGCTAACTACAGGTTGACCGAATTCACTACATACTCCCCAAGGAGTCCACTTCAATTTAATTAATTGTTTTTTTTCAATTCACTTCATATATTTACAAAATAATTTGAAACCTGTTTCTCGTGAACCCATACCCTCAAAAAAATCGCTTCTCTAACATATGTTTCAAACATTTTTTTCTGGAAGCACATATATTATTGGATACTGCCGAAACATTAATATGTTTGTTGTATGTGAACATATTATATGTTTGGAAGCATTGGGTGAATTTTCCCCAAAGAAGATTATGCTCATTCCCTCACATAATTTTCACTTCCACTAAATTTTTTAGGTCTTGGCACCTTTTTCTGTAATACAAATAATGTTGAAGAAATTATTCAATTTTATAAATTTTTTAAATTTTACCTTTCGCCTGGACGGAGAATCGAACCGAGGACCATACAGTTTGAAAGCCAACACAATATCTACTGGGCTACGTAGCTGTTATAGTCACCAGTAGACAATTATCGTAATAAGTTACATTTATATAGCATAGTTTGCAGCGCCCACGAGCCCATGCAAACATAACATTATTTAACAGAAACATACCTTTGTTGGCCACGTGGAGCAGTGGTTAGCATGTCTGCGTTGCATGCAAAGGGTCGTGGGTTCAATCCCTGCTCCGACCGAACACCAATTTTTTTTATTTACACATTTATATTTATACTATATTAAATTTTTAAAATGAAACTTCGAAATGTGTGTTATTAAAGATTTACAGTCAGAAACAGTGCTTGATATAAACGACATGGACTGAGCTTTTGGATAAAAATATTATTTTTTATTGTAAAAATAACAATTTTGTAACAAAACACTGTTTTTGGTATAAAAGTTTGAAATTTTGGAATGAATTCAAAAACTAACAAAAGAAGAACGTGGTGTCGAGTATAAACGTGCGCAAATAATTTTATAATATACACGTAAATTTTTTTAGTCGTGAACAGTTTTTTACTACACTGTTAGAAAAATATGTTTTTCAATGTTCCGATATAAACAAAATATGTTTCGGGAAAATTTTAAAACACAATATATTTAAGTGCAAACATGTAATGTTCCTAAACTAACACTAAATGTTTGGGACATCTATGTTAATATGTTAGAATATATTATGTTTGGGACATGAATGTTTCATAAAAATCATATATGTGAATGCAAACATATATAAATTTACAAATTTCGACTAAACATACATATGTTGTGATATTTTATTCAAAGCGATAGAGAGAGTATAGAGAAAGAAATAGATATGGAAACCGGGAGAGTTGACGAAAGATATCAACATAACACAGCGAAAGAATCAAAAGAGAAAAATTTCTGTGAAACCGCTTGTATGTTGTTTCGGAAAACTGTTTTATGATAAGGCCAAAAATTTGATATGCTTAAGTCTAAATATTATTTAATTTGAATAAAGAGAATAGACATTCGGAACCAAGAGAATAGACATTTGAAAAAACAAACAGCATATGATTTCGCCTTGAGAGAAGCATTTTATGTATGTGTGGACATGTGTTTTGTTTATCATTTTGGCATTATGGGCACAATTTTTTTCTTGGTTCGTTAAAAGAAATCAGGGGTTTTCATACAAATAACGAAAAAAACACTATACTCTTTTTAGAGTTGGGACAGTAAAATGAAATAAGGAGGAAATAGTGAAAAATCACACAGTAAAATGTATAAAAACAAAGTTTAGTTCACCTTTAATAAGTAGTCCACGAGGAGTTGACGCACCCTCACAAAAAATCGCTTCTGTAACATATACTCCCAAACATATTTTGCTTCAAGCATATACATTTTTGGGTATTGCCCAAACATTTATATGTTTGATCTCTACCAATATATAATATGTTTGAAAGCGTATTGGTCTAAACAATATATGTTTGGGTAGTCTAAGCTCCAAACATTTTGTATTTTTGCATCCAAATTCAATAATGTTGTCTTCCAAAAAACAATATGTTATTATGTGACCATATAATATGTTTGGAAGCATTTTGCACCCAAAAATATTATATGCTTAAAAAAATTCTCCCAAACAATATTGTGCTCAAAATTTTATTTATTTATTTATATATTTACAATCATAATGAATTATGAAAATAAACAGGTAATATAGGTGCTAACAACATAGGTTTTCGACCTGAATGCTCAAAATTTTGTTTCTGCCCAATTGTATATTCCCCGACATCTTTCTCACTTCCACGAGATTTTTTAGTTCTTAGCACCTTTTTCTGTAATACAAACATTGTAGAAGAAATTATTCAATTTTATGATTTTTTTTATTTTAATTTTACCTTTTGCCGGACGGGGATTCGAACAGCGGACCACACAGTTTGTAAGGATCAAAGAAGTAGCTGATCAATTGCCCAAGGAAAAATAAAATGTTAATTTTGTAATAACAAGCAACAACCACCAACTTAATTCAATATCGCTCCCTGTTAAATAGCGCTCCAAGCTACTAAACACATATATCTTTATAGGCTATTTCTAAATTAATATATGTTTGCATCCAAGCTATTATATTTACAAACATTTTATGTCCCAAACATAATATGCTCTAACATATTAACATATATGTCCCAAACATTTTATGCTAGTTTATGAACATTATATGCTTGCACTCAAAAATATTGTGTTTAAAAATTTGTGTTCCAAACATATAATGTTTATAGCCAAACATATGAAAAACAGTCTTTTTCATCCGTGCGGACACCTTCAAATATAAAAGCGGACATTAAGTTCGAGTTTTGCAGCTAAAACAATTTTCGGAGGGTTCAAGTGTGGTTTATTGTTGGGTTTAATGAACTGCCTGAATTTATTCTGATAATTGGTTGATAGTTTTGCTGCAAGTAGAGGATGCTGATGAGGAATGTGGTAATTCCGAAACGTGCGTCCATCCAACCATCTTGCAGTCTTTATGACAAACATTCTTTTCCTCTGTTGGTTAAGCTACACTTGTAGTTTAGTCAATGTATGGTTTTAAGCTGAAATCAAAAAAACAACAACAATGAACAATTTAAAAAGTTTACTTTCTTTAAAATGAATTATTAAAGAAAAATAAGAAGCATTTTAGAGCGATGGTGTTAAATGCTAGTAAAAAACTGTTCACGCTTAAATAAATTTATGTTTATATTATAAAATTATTTTTGTATGTTTATACTCGACTCCACGTTCTTCTTTTGTTTGAGTTTTTGAATTCCTTCCAAATTTTAAAGTTGTACCAAAAACAGTTTTTTGTTACAAAATTGTTATTTTTGCAATAAAAAAATATTTTATCCAAAAATCAGTCAATTTCGTTTATATCAAGCACTGTTACTGACTATAAATCTTTAATAGCCCACATTTCGAAGTTTCATTATAAAAATTTAATATAGTATAAATATAAATGTGTAAATTAAAAAAAAAGTGTTCGGTCGGAGCAGGGATTGAACCCACGACCCTTTGCATGCAACGCAGACATGCTAACCACTGCTCCATGTGGCAAACAAATGTATGTTTCTGTTAAATAATGTTATGTTTGCATGGGCTCGTGGGCGCTGCAAACTATGCTATATAAATGTAACTTATAACGATAATTATCTACTGGTGACTATAACAGCTACGTAGCCCAGTGGATAGTGTGTTGGCTTACCAACTGTATGGTCCTCGGTTCGATTCTCCGTGCAGGAGAAAGGTAAGATTTAAAAAATTTATAAAAGTGAATAATTTCTTCAACATTATTTGTATTACAGAAAAAGGTGCCAAGAACTAAAATATTTCTTGGAAGTGAAAATTACGAGTATGTTAGGGAATGAGCACAATCGTGTTTGCGAAAAATTCTTCCAAGCATATAATATTTTTGGGCTCAAAATGCTTCCAAACATATAATATGTTCACATAAAACAAACATATTAATGTTTCGGCAGTATCCAATAATATATGTGCTTCCTGCAAAATATGTTTGGAACATATGTTAAAGACGCGATTTTTTTTGAGGGTGTAGGATTTAACACCATTTTTTACTAGCATTTAAAACTCATCGTTTTGTACTTAATTTCATTTTCACCTTTAAGGCCGGCATCATCGCTCTAAAATTACTCTGTTTTGCTTTTTACTTTTCTTTAATAATTCATTTTAAAGAAAATAAACTTTTTCAAATGTATTAGCTGCAAAACTCGAATTTGATGCCCACTTTTATATTTGAAAGTGTCGGTCAAGTTCTCTTGGACTACTTTTTAATAAAGAGGAACTAAACTTTGTTTTTATACATTTTATTGTTTAATTTTTCACTATTTCCTCCTTTTTTCATTTTACTGTCCCAACTTTAAAAAGAGTATAGTGCCCTTTCGTTATGTTTAGAAGATTACTTTGTTTGTTTGTTTGTTTATTGGTTCCAAAATAGTACAAAAGAATTCACTTATAAACTGTACTATTTTAATAAAGAAAGTGTTCTATTTTTGCAATCGATACTACTAAATAATAAAAGTTTAACATTAAATATTGAAATTTTTAAGAAACAAAAACAAAATAAATAAGTAAATAAATAGATAAATAGATAAATAAATAAAAAATAAATAAATAAATGTATGGTATGAGGACAATAAATTACAAATTATTACAAAAAAAATGGAATTAAAATTAATAATAGTCAAACAGCGATGTAGAAATTTAACAAAAAGTGCACATTATACAATAGACAGATAAATAAATAATAATTATAATTAATGATAGTGATAAAAAATAAATAAGACAGCGAGCAAAAAACAAAAATAGTTAAATATTTAATTTAAAACATTTTTATTAATTAATCAATTAATCAGTTTGATTTTAAATTGATTGTAATTACTTGTGTTTCTTAGTTGAGGCGGTAGATTGTTCCACAATCGCGTTGTATATATTAAGAATTGCCTATCCGATACCAGGTAACGTGTCCTATATGGGATGAGGCAATTGAGACGATTCGACCGGGTGAAATTGAGTTTTTTATAAATGTACTTTGGTTCCGATGTGAATATTATCCTCTGGATTTGAAGTAAGCATTTAAATCTAAGTAGTTGTTCAAATGTCATATCATATAAAGCGGAGTCATAGCTCGAGATACTACTATAACGGCCCACACCATAGGCGAATCTAGTTACATCGTTGAATAAAATTTGTAATTTCCTCTTATGAATAACATCACAGTTCGCATAGATTTTGCAACAATATGTGATCCTAGGAACCAGATATGTCTTCGCAATTAAAACACGTATATGCGTTGGTATGAAGTACTGAACATTCCATAGTGAGCGGAGCATTCCGTAAACTGTCCCCACCGTTAAGGTAATATGTTTATTCCACGACAAATTACTATCGAATGTGATACCCAAATTCTTCGCATATGTTTCATACTTGATCACGCAGCCGTTAACAGTCAGTACCGGTAAGACGTTTAAATCAATGGGGCTCCGCGATATCGCCAAGCATTTGGTCTTCGTGGGATTTAGATGCAGTCCATTTAGTGAAGCCCACTGGCTAATCCTACTCAGGTTGTCATTGATATTGTTGATACAAGCCCGGGTATCAGAAATGTCGCTCGAAAAACAGAGTTGTACGTCGTCGGCGTACAAATGCATCTCACAACCCTGGGAAACTTCTACTATATCGTTAATATATAGCGAGAAAAGCATAGGACCTAAAATAGATCCCTGTGGCACTCCTCTACTGAGATCACTGGTCGTGAGTACTTACCGCTCGAGAGCACTACTTGCGTCCTTCCAGTTAGATAGGAGGACAGCAGAGTACATGAGCACGGATCAAAGTTAAATTGGCGTACAAGTTTTTCCAACAAAATCCGGTGACAAACTGTGTCAAAGGCTTTGGAGTGATCCAAAAGCACTAAGAAGAAGTATCGATTTCTGTCAATGCTTCTTCTGATCTCTTCCACTACATCAATAAGCACAGTGGTACAACTACGGCCTTTACGATAACCCGATTGCCTGTCAGTTAAGAGTTTATTCCGCATTATATACTCATTCATCTGATCGTACATCAAATTCTCCAACGCCTTAGACAAGAGCGGAAGAAGAGCAATAGGTCTATAATCACCATTTGTTTTTGGGATAGGAATGACTTTTGCACACTTCCAGATTACAGGAAATGTGGATGTTGTCAAAACATGATTAAAAATATGAGTTATAAACGGTATTATAAATGGAAGCAAAATCCTTACAAATCGAGGATCCAAATTATCCAAACCTGTCGCAGTCGGTTTAATCGACAATATTGATTGGAGTGTGTCATTATGGGAGACACATCGGAAAGTAAATGAATTCTCTCTCAAATCGAAATTGTTCGAATCAGTCGACTGGGATGTTGAGTCAACAAATGGAATACGATGATTAGCAAATTTCAAATTTGTAATTTTTGTATATTTTCCATAGTTATTTTATTTCCTCTGTCTGAATATTTTGACTTACTCCTCGTACGTTCCGAGTTCTTTTAACGAACCAAGGAAAAAATTGTGCCCATAACGCCAAAATAATAAACAAGACACATGGGCACAATTTTTTCCTTGGTTCGTTAAAAGAAAACTATACTCTTTTTAAAGTTGGGACAGTAAAATGAAAAAAGGAGGAAATAGTGAAAAATTACACAGTAAAATGTATAAAAACAAAGTTTAGTTCCTCTTTATTAATAAGTAGTCCAAGGGGAGTTGACGGACACCTTCAAATATAAAAGCGGACATTAAGTTCGAGTTTTGAAGCTAAAACAATTGAAAAAGTTTATTTTCTTTAAAATGAATTATTTCAGAAAAGTAAAAGGCAAACCAGCGTACTTTTAGAGAGATAAAGGGTGATACGGTCAAAATTTGGTCAAGGGAAAACGCGTGTAAATCGGTGAAATCGTTTATTTAAAAAATCAAATTAAATTTCTTTTTCAAGTTCAATTAGTATAAAATTCAGGAAAAATATTCATTTAGGCTTTCGCTTTTCCAAATCCGAATTGCCGGGCCTCACGCTTGACACCTGCCATCAGATTTTGTACAGCCACCTTGTCCACCTTCTTCGCCGCAGAAAGCCAGTTTGCCTTGAACTGCTGCTCGTCCTTAGCAGTTTTTTGGTCTTCTTTAGGTTCCGCTTGACAATAGCCCAGTATTTCTCAATTGGACGGAGCTCTGGCGTGTTGGGAGGGTTCTTGTCCTTGGGAACCACCTGCACGTTGTTGACGGCGTACCACTCCATGGCCTTTTTACCGTAATGGCAAGATGCCAAATCCGGCCACAACAGTACGGAACAACCGTGTTTCTTCAGGAAAGGCAGCAGACGTTTATTCAAACACTCTTTCACGTAAATTTCTTGGTTGACAGTCCCGGAAGCTATGAAAATGCTGCTTTTCAAGCCACAGGTACAGATGGCTTGTCAAACCAGATATTTCTTTGCGAACTTTGACAGTTCTATGTGCTTGAAAATATCTGCTACCTTTCCCCTTCCATTTGCCGTATAAAACTCCTGTCCCGGAAGCTGCTTGTAGTCGGCTTTGACGTAGGTTTCGTCGTCCATTACCACGCAGTCAAACTTCGTCAGCATCGTCGTGTACAGCCTCCGGGATCGCGCTTTGGCCGGCGTATTTTGATTATCATCGCGATTTGGAGTCACTACCTTCTTGTAAGTCGATAGTCCGGCTCGTTTTTTGGCTCGATGCACGGTTGTAGACGATACACCCAGCTTATTTGCGGCATCTCGGAGAGAGAGGTTTGAAACTACCGGCAACTCTCTTTGTCGTCTCAGCGGCTTCCGGTTTTCGATTTCCCCCCGATCCAGACTTCCTGGCTGTCGACAAACGTTCCCCAAACACTTTAATTACATTTGTAACGGTTGATTTGGCAACTTTTAGCGATTTTGCCAGCTTTGCGTGCGAGTAGCTCGGATTTTCGCGATGCGCGAGCAAAATTTTGATACGCTGCTCTTCTTGCTTGGACGGCATTTTGACAACTGAAGAGTGAATTCCAAAATTAAAATAGGAGCAACATTCTACACACACACACCTTCAAAATGAGGGGTGTTCAGGTTTTTTAAATGCAAAATTGAAAGAAATACGTCAAGTTTATATTGACCAAATTTTGACCGAATCACCCTTTATATACGGCCGTAAGTTCGGAAAGACCGAAGCCTATGTACCCTCCACCATGGATTGCGTAGAAACTTCTTCTAAAAACTACCATCTACAATCGAATTACTTGCCGATGGCAAGGTATCGTAAAACCTCCTAACACCGTCTTCTAAATTGTAAGGAAGTCCACACGTGGTATATATTAGATTAAAAAAGGCCGATATATAATTCAGTTTGACAAAATTTTCGATAGAAATAAAGTTTTGACAAAATTTTCTATAGAAATGAAATTTTAACAAAATTTTCTATAGAAATAAAATTTTAACAAAATTTTCTAAAGAAAAAAATGTTGGCAAAATTTTGTATAGAAATAAAATTTTTGTAGATAAAATTTTGGTAGATTATTTTTGGATCGAGCGGCAACCATGATTAGGAACCGATATGGACTAATTTTTGTGTGATTGGGGATCGGCTATATATAACTATAGGCCGATATAAACAAATTTTGGTATGTTTGTTTGCGGCCATATACTAACACTACGTTCCAAATTTGAACCGGATCGGATGAATTTTGCTCCTCCAAGAGGCTCCGGATGTCAAATCTGGAGATCGGTTTAAATGGGGTATATATATAACTATGGACCGATATGGACTATTTCTGCCATGGTTGTGAGACAATATACACACAAACAAATTTTTTTCTGATTCAATCACGAAATTAATTGATCCAATTAATTTTTAATTGAAATGTCTTCAATCACAGAAATGATAGTATCAACTAAAAAATTAATTGAAGGTCAATTAAAAAGTTAATTGATCCAATTAAAAAATTAATTGATACTATTATTTTTGTGATTGATTTTTGTTTCAATTAAAAAAATTGTTGAATCAATTAAATTTTTAATTGAATATTTTTTAAAACTCAATTAAAATTTTAATTGGAAAAATTTTCGTGAAATTTTTATGTGTGTACTTACACCATGTTCCAAATTTCAACCGGATCGGATGAAATTTCTTTCTCTTAGAGGCTACGCATGCCAAATCTGGGGACCGGTTTATATGGGGGCTATATATAATTATGAACCGATGTAGACCAAGTTTTGCATGGTTGTTAGAGACCATATACCAACACCATATATCAAATTTCAGCCGGATCGGATGAAATTTACTTGTTTTTGAGGCTCCGCAAGCCAAATCTGGGGATCGGTTTATATGGGGGCTATATATAATTATGACCGATGTGGACCAATTGTTGCATGGTTATTAGAGACCATATACTAACATTATGCACCAAATTTCAGCCGGATCGGATGAAATTTGCTTCTCTTAGAGGATTCGCAAGCCAAATCTGGGGGTCCGTTTATATGGGGGCTATACGTAAAATGGCCCATTTGCAATACCATCCGACCTACATCAATAACAACTATTTGTGCCAAGTTTCAAGTCGATAGCTTGTTTCGTTCGGAAGTTATGTTAGCGTGATTTCAACAGACGGATGGACGGACGGACATGCTCAGATCGACTCAGAATTTCACCACGACCCAGAATATATATACTGTATGGGGCCTTAGAGCAATATTTCGATGTGTTACAAACGGAATGACAAAGTTCGGAAGTTAGCGTGATTTCAACAGACGGACGGACGGACGGACGGACATGCTCAGATCGACTCAGAATTTCACCACGACCTAGAATATATATACTTTATGGGGTCTTAGAGCAATATTTCGATGTGTTACAAACGGAATAACAAAGTTAATATACCCCCATCCTATGGTGGAGGGTATAAAAAAGTACGAAATAAACTATTCTAAAACAAGTGTACTATACAAATCCTTGTATTGTAAAAAACTAAGTGTTTTCAGAAGGTTTACGACGTTTTTGACGTATGGTAAAATACGTCGTAAATGTATGTCAAATACCTTACATTTTACGACAGACCATCTCGGCATAGCATAATATAGCTTAAAGTCGAAACTGTATTTTGGAAATTTAAATGGTCTTTAACACGTTTTTGAAATGACTTTGATATCACATGCAGAAAAAGTAGAAAAACGAATAGAGTCAAATTTATTTCCTAGTATCACATACATACATGTCTCAACATCGACGGCAAAGTGCAAGACCAAACGTCCACAATATTTGGAAAGGCACGACAAGGTGACTTTGCAGCACGATAATGCACGGCTACATATTAAAAAATCCGTTAAATCCGCGATTTCGATTGGGAAAAAAGGTGCAACATTCTCGAAATTGATTGCAACATATCAAGGACACTGCCATAGATTTTGGATCCTTTATACCTCACAATATTATAAATTAACAAAAACTTTAGAATTACACTATCATTTGGCCGAAATGTCAATTAGGGAAAAAGTAGTGTAACACCAAGGCAACATATTTTTTGCGAATCGAAAACGCCCTTATTTAGAAACACACAAATGGGAAGTTTTACCCCACCCGCCGATTATTGCAGACATTACTCCTTCCGATTTCCACTTGTTGCGATCGATGACGCATGACCCGTCGGATCAGCTTTTTCGTTTGTTTTTATGAGAAAGCCCAAAATTGGATCGATTCGCGGGTTTTGTCCAGAAACGAATGGAGTTTCTTTACGGTATCTCTATAGAGATACCTTCCTTATAAGTTGCCAGATATATGGGAAAATGTAGTGGAACAGATTCTCAATCATTTGAAAAAATTCCGAATTTTTAATTTGCATTCCCAATACGTGTATGGAATTTGAATCATTATTACACAATAGCGTATCATAAAATATCCTGAAATCTAAAATTAACCACTGTGTCATTTAAATCCTTATATGAATGACAAGCGAAGAGCTGACAACGAAGTAAACGAATGTGTGGACATCATATCACCAGCGGCGGTACGATCAGAGAATATAACAAATTGATCATTAAACAGAAGGCATGCTAATGTTAAATGTTTTGGGGAAAACCCCAACGTAAAAAAAACTAACAACAACAATAAAACGAAGCAAGGCCAAGACATGGATGGAGATGGAGTAACTGACTGAATGACTGTTGGGTGAAATGCTAGGCCCCAGTGTTTGGGGAGTTTGTTTTAGATGTTGTGGCTTAGTCAAGCACCATAAAACATCTGGAAGAGTGCGAACTGTGTGATGTTTCTTTCAGAGAAATTTTGAAAGAAAACATAAGGTTCTTGGTTTAGTTTCTTCTTATTTTGGAAAATTGAATGAGACCAACAATGTGCAGAAGGAAATATACAATCGCTATGAATTCCCCACTTTTGCCCTTTCTCAATGCTGGACGACTTCCACTGAGCCCGCCTCCTTATGGTCTGGAATGGATGAGGCAAGCAAACAGCAGTAGACTCAATGGAGGAACATCCAAAGAAATCAGTGGAAAGGCGAAGAAGATTAATTTGTTTTCCTGACTTGTCTTCAGCCGGCAAGCATTGACCATCATCATCTCCTGGGTTTCATCTGTGTGTCTGTTATTTTCACATCATCAGTAAACAACCTGTTGTTGGGCTCATTATTAATTTTCGTTGTTGGTTGATCATCATCAGTCTGTCCTCATCTCGTCTTCTTCATTTAGCCGAAATTACGAGTATGCCCATTGTGCTCTTGTTGTTGTGATTTTTAATCGTTTTGCATTGTTTTTTTTTTTTTTTGTGGCTTGGATCTCTGCTAGTGGATAGACGGACGGACGAACCAGTTCACACCATCGTCAATCGCCTTTACCACTGACACTATAGTTATTTATGATAGTTCTTGTCAAAATCAACAATAGATCATTGTCGTTTAATAACATTATAAAGGCAATGATGTTGTTGATGATCGACATCATCCCAGCAAGCTGAGTTCAGTATTGTGGCCAAATTTCCAGTTTTAATGAAGAACTTCTATTTGGTGATTATTCTTGTTTTTTTTTTGCTTTGGGATTTGGATTTCATTTTTATTTGGTTTCACATCCACCAATGGATGGATGCATTTTGATCGGCGGCGCTTTAATTTTGTTACATGTGATTTGCTTCATTTTCAATTCCATGCGGATCTTTGGCGATCAAATTGTCATTATTCACCTGTTCCATGAAGAAATGGAATGCCACCGTATCGATCACAAGTTTTTTTGTTATCGATGAAATTCATTGGTCGTTTACCCATTCATTTAAGCCGAATGGGAAGAACAAATATATGCACATTAGGAAGGCAACTTTAGAAAACCACCCAGAAGTCCAAGCGATAATTTAAATCTGAAGATTTCTCAGCAGCTCTCTCTCACTCTCTGTATCTAATCCACTCCACACTATTTTATTGAATTTAATAGGATATTCTTACCGTCGAAAAAATGCTGGGCTTGGTCAAAGGCATATTTCCTTTAAAATCATTGATTTAATATATGCCCATCTCCAAATTTTGTTTTTAGCTTAACAATTTTGGTATTGATTTCGAGCCAAAGAAGCGGAGAATACAAGTAAGGATACTTTTAAGACACAATTCTCTTTTAAATTTGTGTTTTGTGTACTTGCTTTTAGGAAGAATATTTTAATTTTTCGTTTTTTCAGCTTTTTGTTTTAATATGATATCAAAGTCGTTTAAAAACGAGTTAACGACAACTTTATTTTCCAAATCCATACTCGACTTCCAATAGAAATTATGCTATGATTCAAGTAACAAACGTCTTTAAAATAAAGTGTTGAAAAATATGTCCTATTTTTTGCTTTCGATTTTTTGCTTTGTAGTCAAGATGCAAAAAGAAAACAAATTTAAAGACAATTTCATTAATTTTAAAGAATTTAAAGGCAAGTTGACCTTACAACCAAAAATGTTTCTTTCATGTTATGATACCCAATTTTAAGTCAAATCACTTAATTATAAGGACAATACAGCTTCGTTGAAAAGTTTATCGACTTTTGGACAACACCCAAAGAAAAGTAGATTTCTAAAATCAAGTTTCAAATTCTTGTTTTCGAACTTAGAATATTAAGTACGCAAATACTAAGTTATACTCATATTAAGAACAGAGTGTGCTTATTTGTGCAATTCAAGTACTTAAAGCTTGATTTAAGCTTGTTTTGAGTTAAAACAAGAAAATTGTTACTTAATTCGTCTGTGAGAGTTAGGCACTGAAAGCAAAAAATAGAGTTTTTCTCCTCGATGCTCTCATAGATTTTCAACCCCTTTGTAGTGGTAGTGGGTTGTATTTCGTTTGCTATATTAAGCCGACTTTGGCTTAAAATTAGAAAACTTTAGCTTGATATTCCTTTATTGAGTCATAGCAAATTTGATTGCAAAATAATTAATTGTTTTCAATGTGGGTGTGTATGTGTGTAATGTTCGATTTGGAGTTTGGGTTTTTTTTGTCTTGTTTGCAAAATTTTAATGTAATGAGTGAGGTGATTGAAGCGATAATTGTTTCCTCATATGAAAGTGAGGAGGAAGATAAGTTTGTTTTACTTCTAGAGATTACATATATAATGATAATAATTATTTTATTTGGATGCCAAAGTGACGTACGAAAGTTTGAAGTACATGCAGACAGAGGACATAAAAGAGGCGATACCACCTTTGGGACACCGCATGGAGTTCCGAGAAAAGAAAGAAATAGAAAGCGGAAGGTAAGTTTAACTATTGTTGTTCGTTCAACTTTATTTTACGTATTTTCTTGTTTTACATAATTTTTTTTTTCATTAAAAATGTATGTATTAATATTAAAAAGAATAATAAAAAATATAAAACTATCCTAACTAATTTTTATTTTATGGGTTTGGTGATATCAAGCACTGAATAAGATTAAATTTAGTACAAAATGGCTTAAATTTAGATCCAATTAGGCTTGAACATTATTACACAATAAGTACAAATCACACTAAGATCAAGCGCATATAAAATAACATCGAATACAGTTCAGGATTAAATCAAGTACAGATCGTTCTTGGATTAAGCAAAGTGAGATTATATTTAAGAATAAAAAAAATGATTGATTCAAGCCTTTATTCCGCTTAAAACAAGTTGGTTTTGGCTCAAACTAAGCGCTAATTGGGTAAAATATAAGCTTAAATGTGGATTGAATCAAGTACAGATTAGGATTAAATAGAGCTCCGCCAGGCTTGAATCAAGCACTTCCCATACTTATATGAAGCACAAACACGATTGAAAATTTCTAAAACTAAGAATTGTATTCTTAATATTTTCGGGATTAAATTAAGAATTTTCTTCTTGTATTTAGAAAATCCGTACTTACCGCACTTTTGACACCGCTGCGGCTTGAATCAAGAAAACTTTTCTTTATTATTCTGAGAAATATGCCTTCCTTTCTAAGCAAAATTTGCATTCGTATTTTAAGGACATGAAATCTTTGGCCTCACGACAATATTTGGATGAATGGATTATTACGCAATACAGTTCTTTGTTTTTTTTTTTGTTTTTTGTTCAAATTTATTACATTACTTCGAAAAGTTCAAACTTTTACCACAAAAAATTCTTTTGGTGCAAAATCGTACAAACATATTTTTCTTACTTTAGCTTACAATGCCCAATGATTTTTTTTTTTGAGCTGTGGAAGTTAGAAAAGAAATATAGATTTGGAGGAAAATTGTTTATTTAATTTGTAGAGGGAATTTTAAATTTCTGTTTACAAGTTCATGAAAATCGAACGAAAATATACCTTGCATATGATTTCAGAACTAAATTCTGAAGATTTATACAGGGAATCTGGCGATTAAGAAGTTTACACAAAAATTTGATTGGAGTCCAATAGCTCTATCAAAACATGGACCGATATATATACCATAGGTAGCACAGCCTTTTATGGACCTAAAATACCTCTGGATTTCAAATATAAAGCCCTCAAGAAGTCAAATCGGGAGATCGGTCTATGTTGGGCCTACTTCAAAACATGATATATACCAAATAAACCACAGCTCTTTATAAAAATTGGACCAATATGTACCAATTTTTATGTACCAATAATATCACAATGGACTGAATAGTCTAAGTGAGTCTGAAACTTAATCAGGCTGCCACTTTAACCTAACCTATATACAATAATGCCTCTGGATGTCTAATTTCAAACAAATCGATTATATAGTCGGAAATCGATATTTCGATGTGTTACAAACGGTATAAAAACGTACTATACTATGTTACAAACGATATGCGAGGGCAGTTCGGAAACTTCTTAGCATATGCTAGCACAAAAAGCGCTGTATAAACAGAAAAAAGTTAAGTGTTTTGGAAACTTCCATCTCTGTTATGAACACATGTTAAATTGTGTTTCGATCTGGCAACTCCTTCATATAAAAACAGGTATTTAAAAAAGATGCATTCGCAATATTTTTACAATGCACTATGGGCGGAAATTAAAAATTTGCGGCAAAAATTATTTACAATCAATCTAGTATCGCCAAACATGGTATATCGATATATCTTATCAAAATCAAATGTTACCAACAAAAAGGGAGTAAATCCCCCTTATTCCAGGCGCATACAGGGGTCGAAATTGTAATTCCACTTGGAATACTATAGAATATACTCTTAGATGGAGTTTAATTTATATTTGCTTATTTTCCTTATTAAGAAAGCGCCTTATCCCCAGAACTTGATGTAAATAGTATAAACCAATTGTCATTTTATTAAATTAATTTTATTAATTAAAATTAAACAAATATTAACCATCAAAATCACATTCTTCGGTATCTAACTCTAATTCCGACCCTCTGTGTTTGTTGTTCGCAGGATTCCGGTCGCAACTATTAACCGATTTTGATAAAATTTGGAACAACCTGTTTTCTTGATCAAAGAACAAACACTGTTGAATTTGGAAAAAATTGGATCAAAGTTAGATATAGCCCCATATACATGTATCGCCCGATTTCGGCAAATGAGACCATATTTACTACCCGATTGTCTTCAAATTTAACACAAAGTAATATTTTATAGTACCCTTAAAGTGTGCAAAATTTCATCAAATTTGGTTCAGATTTAGATATAGCTCCAATATATATGTATCACCCGATTTTCCCAAATTTGACTATAAAACCCCTACATTTATTTTAGTATGGGCAAGTTTGGGCAGACAAACCTTACAGTACGTAAAAGTATACTTTCTCACGAACAAATATAAGCAACAATTTTCATTAACAATCTTTAACATTTCTAGTTCTATTCTTCGCAAAACTACGTATGTACTAAAATTTTTACATTTAAACGGCACTTTTGAATCCACAAATTCAAGTTCAAAAACAAAAATATTTTTAAAAGTGTTTACAACATTTTGAACTACTAAACCTTCTCTTAGTTTTCTTTATTCGCTTTTATTGAGAAAAAAATTAAGCACGAAATTTTTCAATTTTTGCTCTCCTTGATTACACGCAACTTGCATAAATTTTGGTAAACATTGGCAACCTTTTTCTCCTGTACAGGGTTGCCAAGTTTTAAATTAATTTTCGATTTGTACTTTCCAAGATGTTCTATAGTAATTTCAATTGGAACATCCAATAATTTTTCATTTTGAAAATTTGACTTTTTTCCGCCGTTTTGCGATTTCCGCCCATAGTGCAATGGAAAAATTAGAAATGCGTGCTGTTATTAAATATTTACATAAAAAAGGTTTATCGGGACAAAAAATTAATAGTGATATGGTGAATGTGTTAGGTGAAAGTGCTCCTTCATATGCAACAGTAAAAAATTGGGTTGCTGAATTTAAACGTGGTCGTACAAGCATTGAAGATGAACCACGTAGTGGACGTCCAAAAACAGCAACAACAACAGAAATTGTAGCCAAAGTGCATGATATGGTATTAAATGATCGACGAATAAAAGTGCGTGAAATTGCTAATATCATGGGCATTTCAAATGATCGAGTCCATTTAATTTTGCATGAAGAACTACACCCTCAAAAAAAAATCGCTTCTTTAACATATGTTCCAAACATATTTTGCAGGAAGCACATATATTATTGGATACTGCCGAAACATTAATATGTTTGTTTTACGTGAACATATTATATGTTTGGAAGCATTTTGAGCCCAAAAATATTATATGCTTGGAAGAATTTTTCCCAAAGACGATTGTGCTCATTGCCCAACATACTCGTAATTTTCAATTCCACGAAATATTTTAGTTCTTGGCACCTTTTTCTGTAATACAAATAATGTTGAAGATATTATTCACTTTTATAAAGTTTTTAAATGTTACCTTTCGCCTGTACGGAGAATCGAACCGAGGACCATACAGTTTGTAAGCCAACACACTATCCACTGGACTACGTAGCTGTTATAGTCACCAGATAATTATCGTTATAAGTTACATTTATATAGCATAGTTTGCAGCGCCCACGAGCCCATGCAAACATAACATTATTTAACAGAAACATACATTTGTTTGCCACGTGGAGCAGTGTTTAGCATGTCTGCCTTGCATGCAAAGGGTCGTGGGTTCAATGCCTGCTCCGACCGAACACTTTTTTTAATTTACACATTTATATTCATACTATATTAAATTTTTATAATGAAACTTCGAAATGTGGATTATTAATCATTTTACTGTCCCAACTCTAAAAAGAGTATAGTGCCCTTTCGTTATTTTTATGGAGACCCCTGATTTCTTTTAACGAACCAAGAAAAAAATTGTGTCCATAATGCCAAAATGATAAACAAAACACATGTCTACATATACATAAAATGCTGCTCTCAAGGCGAAAACATATGCTGTTTGTTTTTCAAATGTCTATTCTCTTGGTTCCGAATGTCTCTTCTCTTTTTTCAAATTAAATTATATTTAGACTTAAGCATATCAAATGTTTGGCCTTATCATAAAACAGTTTTCCGAAACAACATACAAGCGCTTTCACAGAAATTGTTCTCTTTTGATTCTTTCGCTGTGTTATATTGATATCTTTCGTCAACTCTCCCGGTTTCCATCTCTCTTTCTCTATACTCTCTCTGTCGCTTTGAATAAAATATCACAACATATGTATGTTTAGTCGAAATTTGTAAATATAGTTTGCATTCACACATATGATTTTTATGATACATTCATGCCCCAAACATAATATATTCTAACATATTAACATAGATGTCCCAAACATTTAGTGTTAGTTTAGGAACATTACATGTTTGCACTTAAATATATTGTGTTTTAAAATTGTGCCCGAAACACATTTTGTTTATATCGGAACATATGAAAAACATATTTTTCTAACAGTGTACAGATGAAAAAGCTTTCTGCAAGTTGGGTGCCGCATTTGTTAATAGTCTATCAAAAACGCATAAGAATGAACATTTCTCAAGCTTGTTTGGATCGTTTTAAGCGAAATAAAATGGATTTTAAGCGCCGTTTCATAACTGTTGATGAGACTTGGATCCACCACTATACTCCAGAGACAAAAGATCACAATCAAAAACATTGGGTTGTTTGACCCACTGTAAGTGTCAAAGGGAACAATTTTGTACTTGTTTGAATTTAATAGGAGATAGAGATCTCTACACAAAACCCCCTCATTTCACATACCAACTCTAATACAATGAAGGATATTATTATTCGTTTATGGCTTCTACCAAAACATACATTTTCTAATAATGATCACTTCCTCTTCAATTAATCTTATCAATCCCTAGATGGTCTCTGGACATCATACACATTGGCTGGTGACTTCAAAGCGTATCCTTTTCTTCACGCTCATATTGGATGTGGTGGATAACGCCAACAAACAACAAAAAAGTGAGAACTAAACAAAAGCCCCCCAATTTCAAGTGATGAGGATGAAAAGAGCATAACTTTGATTAATTAACAAATTTCACGCAGCAACTGACTTTTCCAAAGCGCCTGCCGTGTGGGTCAAACAAAAGGAATGGAACAATGATCACTCTCTCTCTCCATACAATGTGCATGATCAAATTGGTATCACTATTTAAACAAAAGCCTGTTCCACTACCACCAACAGGATAACGAAGAAATGTGTGATGGGGAGGAAATAACCATTAATCAAATAAGCTGCTATATTCCATTAAGGTCAAACAGTGTGGGCAAATTTCTCAAGAGTCATCAAACATTTTATCCATTGGCCATGACCTTAGACAAAAAGTTGGCGTTAATTTGCCAAAATAGTAGCCAAAATATGTCTCCTATTACCGACCAGAAATGGCGAAAACAACACTACTGTTTGGCTGTTCTATCTCCACATGAGTGACATCGTTTTCATGGCCTTGGACATGGAAATTCGTACCCAAAATGTGTTTGATATATGGAATCCTCTACTGCTTGGTATGTTCAATGCCGTTTCCAAAATATGATTTTTACACCAAGCGATATAACAAAATTACCCTGGTCAATCGTTTAAATTCCAGATATAACCTTGGAGCGATGTCCCGCTTTGCTATGGAAACCAACAGGAATTCTCTTTGGTAAGGCCATTAAAGTCATAGCGGGGTCCATACATTTTTTCAACTGTTTGGCAATTTGCAGAACAGGTGACCTTCAACCAAATATAAGGACATTACTGGAAACACACACACACCCATACACAAATGTCTATACTCAAAAACTCTTATGGCTGGATATTAGCAAATTAGCAATCCTTAGAGATGTCATCACTTTTGCCTGCCTATTTGTTTGTGTCTGTAACATTGGAATTGTCTTTTGTCTTCTATCACTGAGTTAAGTTGTCAACTTTGTTATGTGGCAATTATCACTCTATTGGTGTGTCCTTGACTTTTATTATAGATTTGCATTGATCCGCGTTATTATCTTGTACGAATCGTTTTCTCTCTTTCGCTCACAAATTTATCCCTTTGGCTGTTAAACCTTTAACGTTGACATCATTTCGAAGGGTTATCCATTGCCCTGTTTCTGGTGGATTAAGGACCTTTGTTTGTTGTCAGATTTGAATTGTTATACTTTTGTGTCACTTTGCTGTTATCGTTAGAGCTAAGACAAATGAATACTTTAAACAAAATAAATTTAGTGGAATTTATTTTAGAGATACACTCAAAAAAATGAACTCTATATGTTATTATATTTTGAGAAAGTTTCCTTGATTTTAAAATTGTTTTTTTTGCGTGCGTTAGTTAAATTAACTAAAAAGGGGAAAAGTTGGACACAAATGAATCATAGACTTGTACTAAATTCGTATCTCCCACCAAATAGTTCAGAATTTCTTAAAATTGGTCAATTTTACCAATAATGCGCCTATATTGGACTTCGTATGGCAATAAAGAAATTTTAAAAATTTGAATTTTTCCTTCAAACTTGTTTAACAAGTGGAAGAAACCTAATTATGTCTAATAAATTTTGTTGAATTTATTGAAAAATATTTACTTATTTTTGTGAAACCGGGGTGACATCTGCGCGTGTAATACAGTTTAGTTACAATTTTCTAGGATAAACCAAAATTAATCAAACTTTGCTTCCTTTTTGAGCGTCCACTGAAAAAAAATATTTACGTGATATTAAAGGTTACGAAACCTAAATTTTACGATGCAAATACAAATATTAAGCACAAATTTCTTTAAAATAAATGAAATGAAAATAATGAAATTTTAATTAAAATAAAGTTTATAATCTTTGCTTCACAAATATTCTTTATTAAATTTAGGACACAATTTTTGGAAATTTGCGTTCCTCCGTTAAAGTTGTATGTCTTTGAACTAAGGATAATTTGCCTTAAAGTAAAGAAACACATTTTTGATTTAAAGATATCGCCCCTAAACCAACTGAAATATTGAATCTTTAGATTTAAGATAAAAACGCTTCAAATACAGGCTAAGACTTATTTTAAGGATTTAGCTTCTTTGATTTAAAGTTTTTTTTTTGGAATTAGGAAGACGTTTTTTACATTGAAGTATCAGTTATAGTTTGGATTTTTTTAAGTGGTATTTGTTTGTAAGTGAATAGCTTTATTAATATACCGCGAAAAGAGAATGAAAGTTCGATAAATGAGATCTGTATCCTAATTCTATTTTTATTGATCCTAGATTTAGAGCCGGATAGGTCACTAAAAAAAGTGTTTATTTTAAAGAAGCCGAATATTTGGCTCGGAATCTTTGGACCCAAGTAAACTTTTTTCATGGAAAAAACCAAAATATTTACAGTTCATTCTAATGAAGTGATTATTTGAAAATAAACTAATAAGCACTAAAAAGGAATTGTTAAGAAATGCATTTTCTTAATTAGTTTTATTGTTTTTTGTTTGTTTCTTAAATGACATCCTTTCTTAACGATCATACTATTTTAGATGGTGACCATATTTGTTTAAGTTGGAGAAAAACATCTTTGTCAAGATCATATCATTATAGATGGAAACCATGTGACAAACATGTTTCTTCTCTGCGTGCACGGATGAAAAAGACTGTTTTTCATATGTTTGGCTATAAACATTATATGTTTGGAACACAAATTTTTAAACACAATATTTTTGAGTGCAAGCATATAATGTTCATAAACTAGCATAACATGTTTGGGACATATATGATAATATGTTAGAACATATTATATTTGAGACATAAAATGTTTGTAAATATAATATGCTTGGATGCAAACATATATTAATTTAGAAATAGCCTATAAACATATATGTGTTTAGTAGCTTGGAGCGCTATTTAACAGGGAGCGACATTGAATTAAGTTGGTGGTTGTTGCTTGTTATTACAAAATTAACATTTTATTTTTCCTTGGGCAATTGATCTGCTACTTCTTTGATCCTTACAAACTGTGTGGTCCGCTGTTCGAATCCCCGTCCGGCAAAAAGTAAAATTAAAATAAAAAAATCATAAAATTGAATAATTTCTTCTACAATGTTTGTATCACAGAAAAAAGTGCTAAGAACTAAAAAATCTCGTGGAAGTGAGAAAGATGTGGGGGAATATACAATTAGGCAGAAACAAAATTTTGAGCATTCAGGTCGAAAACCTATGTTGTTAGCACCTATATTACCTGTTTATTTTCATAATTCATTGTGATTGTAAATATATAAATAAATAAATAAAATTTTGAGCGAAATATTGTTTGGGAGAATTTGTTTAAGCATATAATATTTTTGGGTGCAAAATGCTTCCAAACATATTATATGTTCACATAATAACATATTGTTTTTTGGAAGACAACATTATTGAATTTGGATGCAAAAATACAAAATGTTTGGAACTTAGACTACCCAAACATATATTGTTTAGAACAATATGCTTTCAAACATATTATATATTGGAAGAGATCAAACATATAAATGTTTGGGCAATACCCAAAAATGTATATGCTTGAAGCAAAATATGTTTGGGAGTATATGTTACAGAAGCGATTTTTTGTAAGGGTGTGTATACCCAAAAATTAAAGGAAGAAAAGAGAAACAAGAAATTATAAAACATTTTTTGCTTTAAAACAGATGGATATGGAGTATATTTCTCGAAATACATAATTTTCGAGAACATAACATAGTTGCTACAAACATGTTCCATGTTCATCGTCCAAAAATAGCTTTTTGTTCTTCAAAACATGTTTGGTGTGATCATATTCACAGACAGTCGGACATGGCTAGATTGACTCAGGGGCCGGCCCTGAGTCAACACCCTTCTGGGTGTTGCAAATATATTTATTAACTTATAATGCCGTGATCCACACTATGGCCAGCGGTGCCAACTCTGACGATTTTTCGTCATTTTGACGATTTTTGATGGTAAATTTGGCCTCTGACGATTTGACGACGATTTTAAACATCTTAGTTATGAGATGACGATTTTTTTAAATGCACGAAGTGTTTCCTTTTAAGGGGTTTTATGTCGATTTGACGATTTTTCAAAGTGATGTAGTTGTAAGTTGACGATTTTCATAAGTTGGAATGTAAACAAGTTATTTTGGATCTCAATAATATGACAATTTATATGTATTATTATTTATTATAATACAATTTATTTCAAAGCAATCAACATAAATAAACCTAAAATTCGGAATCCCATTGAAACTTAAACATTGCAAGGCATTCTTTTGTCTAAAAACTATGTAATGCAAAATAATTCTGATTGCCATGAAGCCATTTTAGTTAAATTCACTTTATTTATTTATTCATTACCGATAATAGTAACAATAATAAAAATTATACATGAGCAAGTAATAAGGATTTAAATTCGCGTGGAGAAAAGGAAATTTTTCTGTCAAGAAAATTTTGTTAAACAATGTAGTACACGTGGTCACAATCAGATATATTAATTTAAATTAATTAAAAATTTATTTCTATTAATCGTCGCTTAAAAAACTGGAAACTATATGACTTAATTAGAGATTTAAACGGCATTATTCATGTAACTAAAATGAATAAAACCCCTTATTTTAATAACAGCTTTATTATGTATATATGGATGTCTCAGATGTTTGAATAAAACTTTTATTTTGTTCCTAAATCTTTTTTTCAACTGTTTTATGAGAGACGATTTTTTGACGAATTCTTTGGGATGAATTGACGATTTTGACGAAAAATATTTTTAAAATTGACAATTTTCAGCCCAAAACAGTTGGCACCACAGTCTGTGGCCCAGGGTATAAAAGTGTACAATAGAAAATTAACTTTAAAATGCATTCTTTCCAATTTTGTAAACATTTTCCATTTTAGAAAAATGTTGGTCCAAAATAAAATTTTGTTGTGGCAACGCTGATAGCTAAGTATGTATATATCATCTGTATCGGATCATTTTTAGATATAAACGCAAAAGAATAATTCTTTCCTCCCGAAAGAAATTTTAGATAACCATCGTTTACCTTTTGCTTTTCCCCGTAAGGAATTTTGTTTGTTGAACGAATTTGTAAATTTGTTGCTTCAAAGTTTTCCTTTGAACAAACAAATTTTCTTTAAAAGGAAATAAAAACGATTAGAGGCAATTGTTGCATCGTTTGTCACAGCTTCGGATGTATTTTCTCTTACAGAAAGTGAATTTCATTTGTCTAAAATTTCATTTCACTTTATTTATAATTATAATCAGAAGCTCAAATAAGGCCAAAATTGATTGATTCCGGAGGAAAGTATTTTTTCTTTGGGTGCAGGCGTGTATAGATTTGTATCAGGCATTTAATTTTCAATTGCTCAATTGATCAAGTTCCTTAATCATCGATTAAGTTCCTTAAACCTCGAATAATAGTTAATGATAAATAAAATCATGCAGACTATATAACATACAAAATATTTTTGTTTTTGCAAAAATAAAAATTTTATAACCAATGCCTCTTTGGGTGATAAAAGTTTGAACTTTTCGCACAAATTCAAAAAACTGTTACAAAGAGAACAATGTTTGCGACATCCGTTTTCCAACACTGAAAAAACAGTGAACCCACCAGGAAGAAAACTTTCGGTTAATTTTAGAAAATTTTGAATATTTGTAGAAAATTTTAACTAAACAGCATTACAAACGTTGGCATCACGCCGATGTCATAAAAATAAGTAAATATTTTTCGACAAATACAAGAAAATTTATTAGACATAACTAAGTTTTTTTCACTTGTTAAAGAAAATTTTGTAGTTTGAAGAAAAAACTTGGAGTTCAAAATTGCAAGAATGTCTTTAGTGACATACGAAGTTCACGATGGACGCATTTTTGGTAAAATTTACAAATTTAAAGAAATTCTGAACTATTTTGTGGAAGACACGAATTTAGTTAATCTTTATGCTTCATTTGAGTATATTTTTTTCCTCGGGTTTAGTTAATTTAACTAACCTACACAAAAAAGTATTAGAGTAAAGAAAACTTTCTCCAAACATAATATTTCTATGAACTAAAATAAAGTTAAATTGGCTTTAGTGAAATAGAGAGTTCACTTTTTTTTTTGAGTGAAACTATTTTTGTTTTTATTATACCCAAAAAGCAGTGAACTCTCTATGGTACTAAAACCAACTCTAACTCGTTTTTGTTCATAGAAATTATTATGTTTTAGAAAAAATTTTCCAATACGACTTTAATAATTTCTTGAGTACCTTCAACAAATTGAGATTAAAGTTTACAAATGTCGTATTTCTAAGGAAATAGTTCAGAATTTCTTAAAATTTTAAATTTTGTCCATCTTGAATTCCAATTTTTTTCTTCAAACTTCGAAATTTTTTTACCAAGTGAAAACAAATAATTATGTCTAATAAAGTTTCTTGATTTTGTCCAAAAATATTTTCCAATTTTGTTTGTAATAGCGTTAATTAAAAATTTCTATAATTACAACATTTTCCCTACGGGCGTGTTCATTTTTCTTCAGTGTGGTAGTAGTGTTCTTTATTTATGAAAAATAACAGTTAACAAAATATTAACTTTAAACATTTAAATACATATCATTTTCGGACTTATGTGTTTTTCAAGCGAAAAAGGAATATACGGCTTTGACAAGTGTGTCGTCAGCCGTTACCAATTAATTATTTAAATTACATACATTATTAATAAAATTCATTATTTATAGCTGCTCTTTACTTCATTGCTAGGTTAAAATATCTTTCCAACCATTTACTTCTTGTTCATTTAAGATATTTATTATTTTAAGAAGGGATAAAATATATGCCCCGAACATTTGTCGCAAAGATTGGACATCTCCAAATGAAGTCTTGTATGGTTTCCGTTTCTTCAGTGTAGCTCCAATATGTATCAAGCCAATTTTCACAAACTTTGTTTGCTTTGGGGAGGAGCGTGGAACAGAGCGGTATTGGGTGGATCCTTAGCTTATTGTACATCCTTTTTCAGTCTATGAATGTTAAGTGTGTATTTGTGTGCATATTCCACTTTTTCCTCTAATCCATTTTCGCTTTTCACTAATATCCTTTTTAGCATTCTATACAATCCAAACCATGGAGAATTTTGAAAAGAAGAAATATATCCAAGAGAGTCTTGCATACTAAACGTCTTCATTATTTCCACTGATCGTTGGCACAAGGACATTGTCCTGCTGATTCGCACACCCACAGTGACTATAATGGCCAACACCATAGGATATCACATGGTCAAACGTACAAAACATTTCTCTAAATCTGTGTATCATATTTCTTCTTCACTCACAACTACATCCAGAGATATGTTATCTGAATAGATAGCAGTAGTAGTAGTAGTGGTGGTAGTTCTGTTTTGGTATTTGAAAACATTTTGGTTTTTGGTGTCTACTACCAAATGGTCATAATGAAAGAAAATTCAAAGCGAAATCCGTCTTTGCATTCTTTGCGAAACACACAAAATGGGCAACTGTTTGTGTTCCCTCTATTCGATGTCCGATCCTTTAGGAAATTTGTCATAGTCGCTGTTGTGGGGCAATGTTGTTCGTATCATACTGTGATAAGGACATTAAACAGGACCACATTATGCCTTCTTCGGTATTTTGGAATTAATCAAGGTCGTTATGGATAACTCGAAATTTTCTTCAATACAAAATGTTTACTTGACATACTGATCTTGTTATCCACTGACTGAAGATGAGGAAAAGCAAATCGAAGCGAAATCACAAATTCAATGGCTATAGAAGGAGGAAACAATACTCATTTGTCAATAACAAAAGTTGGCGAAACAAATTGATTTTGAATTTTTAGTTGAATAATGTTTTGTTAAGCTTCGAAATAGTCAGACAGAATGACTTAATGTGGCCATGTGGAACCGTATTGAACAAACAAGTTGTACATTTAAATACAAACAATTTCTTCAAAAAGGGAATTTCATAATTGGAAGAACACAGGGAAACATATTAATTTATTTATGCACTGTTAGAAAAATATGGTTTTCATATGTTCTGATATAAACAAAATGTGTTTCGGGTACAATTTTTAAACACAATATATTTAAGTGCAAAAATGTAATGTAGCATGTTTGGGACACATATGTTAATATGTTAGAATATATTATGTTTGGGACAAGAATGTTTCATAAAAATAATATGTGTGAAAGTAAACATATATAAATTTACAAATTTCGAGTAAACATACATATGTTGAGATATTTTATTCAGGCAGCGTCAGAGAGAGAATATAGAGAAAGAAATAGAGATGGAAACCTGAAGGGTTGACGAAAGATATCAACATAACACAGCGAGAGAATCAAAAGAGAGCAATTTCTGTGAAACTGCTTGTATGTTGCTTCATTTGTTTTGGCTATGCGCTTGGCATGTTAATAAGGCTTCGCCAAAAATTGATAGGGTCATGCCTTAATATTATTTAATTTGAATATTAAATTGCGTATTCGAAGTAAAGAGAATAGACATTTGAAACCAAGAGAATAGACATTTAAAAAAACAGCATGTGTTTTTGTCTTGAGAGCAGCAATTTAAGTATGTGTGGACATGTGTTTTGTTTATCATTTTGGTTCGTCAAAAGAAATTGGAATATAAGACGAGTAAGTAAAAACATTTAGGAAGAAAGGAAATTAAAACAAGTATAAACGGCCGTAAGTTCGGCCAGGCCGAATCTTATGTAGCCTCCACCATGGATTGCGTAGAAACTTCTACGAAAGACTGTTATCCACAATCGAATTACTTGGGTTGCGGTATCTTAAATCGTTTTCTAAATTGTGAGTTAGTCCATATGTGGTATATATTAGACAAAAAAGGTATGTGTAGGTAAGTCTACAAATAATTACGAATCGATATGGACTTTTGCACGGTACGTAGGGAGCCAGAATTGAAATATGGGGGCTATATACAATTATTGATATGGACCAATTTTTGTGTGATTGGGGATCGATTTATCTTAGGGATACATATAACTATAGACCGATATGGACTATACTAGCACAATGTACCAAATTTCAACTGACTCGCATGAAATTTGCTCCTCCAAGAGGCTTCAAAACAAATCTCGGGATCGGTTTATATGGGGGCTATATATGATTATGGACTGATATGGACCACTTTTGGCATGTTTGTTAAATATCATATACTAGCACCACGTACCAAATTTCAACCAGATTGGATGAATTTTGCTTCTCCAAAAGGCATATGGGGGCTATATATAATTATGGACTGATATGAACCAATTCCTGCATGGTTGTTGGATACCATATACTAACATCACGTACCAAATTTCAACCGAACCGGAGGTCAAATTTGGGGATCGGTTTATATGGGGGCTATATATAATTATGAACCGATTTCGACCAATTTTTGCATGGGAGTTTGAGGCCATATATTAACACCACGTACCAAATTTCAAGTGAATCAGATGAATTTTGGTCCAAGAGGCTCCGGTGATCGGTTTATATAGGGGCTATATATAATTATGGACCGATGTGGACCAATTTTTGCATGGTTGTTAGAGACCATATACTAACACCATGTACCAAATTTCAGCCGGATCGGATGAAATTTGCTTCTCTTAGAGGCCTCGCAAGCAAAATTTGGGGGTCCGTTTATATGGGGGCTATACGTAAAAGTGGAACGATATGGCCCATTTGCAATACTATCCGACCTACATCAATTTGCTTCTCTTAGAGGCCTTGCAAGCCAAATCGGGGGATCGGTGTATATGGGGGCTATATATAATTACGGACCGATGTGGATCAATTTTTGCATGGTTGTTACAGACCATATACTAACACCATGTACCAAATTTCAGCCGGATCGGATGAAATTTGCTTCTCTTAGAGGCCTCGCAAGCCAAATTTGGGGGTCCGTTTATATGGGGGCTATACGTAAAAGTGGACCGATATGGCTCATTTGCAATACCATCCGACCTACATCAATAACAACTACTTGTGCCAAGTTTCAAGTCGATAGCTTGTTTCGTTCGGAAGTTAGCGTGATTTCAACAGACGGACGGACGGACGGACGGACATGCTCAGATCGACTCAGAATTTCACCACGACCCAGAATATATATACTTTATGGGGTCTTAGAGCAATATTTCGATGTGTTACAAACGGAATGACAAAGTTAATATACCCCCCATCCTATGGTGGAGGGTATAAAAAGGTGGAAAATTACAAAGGGATCATCAGAAAAAAAATAAGTTTAGTTCCTCTTTATTAATAAGTAGCCCAAGATGAGTTGACGGAAACATTTTAGCGCCAAAACTCCAAACTCCTAAAAGCAGAATAACTTTTTTTTTGGCAAATTGTATTATAACTTGGTGGGGAATGATCAAAAGCAACAATTGAAAAAGTTTATTTTCATTAAAATGAATTATTAAAGAAAAGAAAACGCGAAAACATGACCATTTTAGAGCGATAATGCCAACTTAATACCGGCCCTAAAGGTAAAAATGAAATTAAGTACAAAATTATTCGTTAATAAATATTCATATTTATTTGTATTTCTAAATACGATAATTTTAAATGCATTTAAAATGGTGTTAAATGCTAATAAAAATAGTTCACGCCTAAATAAATTTATGTTTATATTGTAAAAGTATTTATGTTTATACTCAACTTTCTTCTTTTGTTAGAGTTTTTAATTTCTTCGAAAATTTCAAACTTTTATACCAAAAACATTTTTTTGTTGCAATAAAAAATAATATTTTATACAAAAGCTCAGTCCATTTCGTTTATATCTTTAATAACACACATTTCGAAGTTTCATTGTAAAAATTGAATATAGTAATATATAAATATAAATATATAAATTATATAACAAATGGTGTTTGGTCGGAGCATGCCCCTTTGCATGCAAAGCGGACATGCTAACAGTGCTCCACGTGACCAACAAATGTATGTTTCTGTTGAATAATGTTTTATTTGCATCGGCTCGTGGGCGCTGCAAACTATGCTATATAAATGTAACTTATAACGATAATTGTCTATTGGTGACTATAACAGCTACGTGGCTCAGTGGATAGTGTGTTGACTCACAAACTGTATGGTCCTCGGTTCGATTCTCCGTCCAGACGAAAGGTAAAATTTTACAAATTTATAAATTTGAATAATTTCTTCAGCATTGTTTGTATTACAGAAAAAGGCCCTAAGAACTAAAAATATCGTGGAAGTGAGAAAGATGTGAGGGAATATGCAATTATGCGGAATAAATTTTTTTGAGCAAAATCTTCTTTGGGAGAAAATTATTCCAAGCATATAATATTTCTGGGCTCATAATGCTCCGGAACATATAATATAATATGGTCATATAAATAAAACATAATAATGTTTCGGCAATATCCAATAATATACGTGCTTCCTGCAAATATGTTTGGAACATATGTTAGAGAAGCAACATATGTTCCAAACATATGTTTTTTTTGGGGGTGTGGGTATATTTTTAGATTCATATATAACGCTCTTATTTGCGCTTTATCTGAATGACTTGCACAAAAAATTATTAGAACCGAAGAACCAACATTTTTGAAAAATATGATTTAGAATTTGGTGGGTTTTAGAAGAAATAATGGTTTTGACGGTATGTTAGTATTTTAATGTCAATCTACTCTTCAAAGCTTCTCTAACTGATTTCACTGCAATGTGGAACGCCGTTCGGACTCGGCTATAAAAAGGAGGTCCCTTGTCATTGATCTTAACATATGTTAGAATCAGCAGCACTCAGTGATAAGAGGGTGCTGGTATCACAATGGACTGAATAGTCTAAGTGAGCCTGAAATATCGGGCTGCAACTATACCTAACCTAACCTAACCTACAGCTGTGTAGAAAATTTTTATGGTATGTCTGTAGGCAGAGAAAATATTATGGTAGTCATCAAACACGACAAAAAGTGTTTTTTATTTAAATGGCAGAAATTGAGACAATGTTATGATTCAGAAGGCCGCGTACATTTTCATCGTGATCATTCAACCCTTTTCTGAAAAAGAGTGTTTATGCACTGAAAAAAAAGCATGCCCGGTTCCAAAGATTTTGTCGTTACTTTAACAATTTTAGTATTGATTCCGAGCCAAAGAAGCGGAGAAGACAAGTAAGGATACTTTTAAGACACAATTCTCTTTTAAATTTGGGTTTTGTGTACTTGCTTTTAGGAAGCATATTTTATTTTTAGTTTTTTCAGCTTTTTGTTTTAATATGATATCAAAGTCCTTTAAAAATGAGTTAACGACAACTTTATTTTCAAAATTCAGACTCTGCTTCCAGTAGAATTTATGCTATGTTTCAAGTAAAAAACGTCTTTAAAATAAAGTGTTAAAAACATGTCCTATTTTTGAACGCTGTTTTGCTTTGTAGTCAAGATACAAAAAGACAAAAAATTTAAAGACAATTTCATTAATTTTAAAGAATTTTTCTGAATTATTAAAGTCAAGTTTACCTTACCCCAAAAAATATTTCTTTCATGTTATGATATTCATTTTTAAGTCAAATCACTTAATTATAAGGACAATACGACTTCACTGAAAAGTTTATCGACTTTTGGACAAGGAAACAAACTTTATATTATAGAAATGCGTCTTCTATGCTAAGCGAAATTAGCAATCGTATTTTAAAGACATGAAATCTTTGGCCTCACGACAATATTTTTTTCAGTGTGTATGTAAAAATATGTGTGTCAACCAGGCCGACTATTTTAGTCAAATTTTTAGTCAAATTTTAGTTCAATTCTTCATTATTTCAAATTTACAATAATTAAAAATTTCAATAACAACTCGAGACGACAATTTATACCATACGATATGATTGCTAGTTCTACTACATGTATACCATTTATTTGAGACTCTTGCGTATCATGCCCAATTTAAATCTTAGTTGGGCATTAAACCAAAAAGGAGAATACACAAAATCAGCAGACGGGCAGAGAGAAAACCACATCAATAAGCTTTGATGTATTTTCTTCTTTAGCCGCTACAATAGTATCGGTTTCAGCCCCGATGGGATGGTGTAATTTTCCGAATAATTAACAAAACAGTTTTTGCGGATTATCAGACAGAGTTTTGTCTCTTGCCATAGAATACAGTGAAGGTCAAAAGTGTCGCCAAATGTTTGAAATAGTAAACCGAAAAATTATTGACCTAATTATTGCTTAGCTTAGAAGACGTATTTCACGATTCAAAGTTTTTCCCTGATCAAAAGTCGATGAAGTTCTCAATGAAGGCATTGTGTCTTTAGAGTTCGGAGAATCGACATTAAAATGGGTATTTAAATAAAAATTATTGACTTGTGTGTGCCCAACAATCTATGTTAGTCGTTATCAAGAGACTATTAGCGATAATAGTCTCTTGATAATGTTATACACTGAAAAAAATATTGTCGTGAGGTCAAAGATTTCATGTCTTTAAAATACGAATGCACATTTTGCTTAGCATAGAAGACGCATTTCTTTAATATAAAGTTGTTTTCCTTGTCCAAAAGTCGATAAACTTTTCAATGAAGTCGTATTATCCTTATAATTAAGTGATTTCAATTAAAAATGGGTATCATAACATGAAAGAAAAAAAAATTTGGGCTAAGGTCAACTTGACTTTAATTAAATTGTCTTTAAATTTGTTGCCTTTTTGCATCTAGACTACAAAGCAAAAAATCGTTCAAATATAGGACATGTTTTTCAACACTTCATTTTAAAGACGTTTATTACTTGAAACATATTATAATTTCTACTGGAAGTCAAGTCTTAATTTGGAAAATAAAGTTGTCTTTAACTCGTTTTCAAATGACTTTGATAGCATATGAAGAAAAAAAGCTGAAAAAGCGAAAAATTAAGATTTGCTTCCTAGAAGCAAGTACACAAAACCCAAATTTAAAAGAGAATTGTGTCTTAAAAGTATCCTTACTTGTATTCTCCGCTTCTTTGGAACCGGGCATGCTTTTTTTTCAGAGTATGATCCGCGGTTCGATTCTCCCTGTGAAGGAAAGGTAGAATATGAAATTTTTCGAAATTTCACTCACACTCACGTACATTCACGCACGATACGTGTCGTAGCCCCTCACACTCACGCACATTCTCGAAATAAAAACCAGTACTCACGCACGAACTACTTTTAAAGACTCACACTCACGCACGATTCACGTTAATACAAGTGACTCACGACAAATTCAATAGATTCACGACATTTTCCCGGTTGGAAAATGAGCAAAGGTAACAAAATTCACGAATACAATATAGTTCGACAGCCAAATTAGTTTCAGTTAACATACGAGTAAGAATTAACTCTTCATTTTTTTCATGAGCGTGATTTTGTAGAGATTTTATTCACGCACATTCACGAACCGAATTTATTTCTCACGCACGACATATTTGCTTCAGTCCCGTTCACGAGAGTTGCTTCAGATTTTGTTCACGACTCACGTGATTTACGCGTGTCACGACAATTTCGTGTAACGCGTACACCTCTAGTAGGAATTTACACTCACGAACGTTCACGAGATGAAATTTTATATTCATGCACGAACAACGTTTAATGCCTCACGCTCATGCATGAGTCACTACGATCTTCGTAATTCACAAGATTTCTTGGGATTCACGAAAATTTGCGGAACACCCGAATTTCGTGTCTCACTAAAATTCTCGTGATTCACGAATTTCTCGTAAATAACGAACATTTGTGTGACACGAAAATTCTCATGACTCACGACAATTTGCATTATTCACGAAATTTCTCGTGATTCACCACAAACCTTCTGCTTCGTCCGTGGGTCGCACAAATCAAAATTCACTGTTGTTGGAAGATCAGTCATTATTTTAAAACCTGTCGATCCTGTATAGTTTTTAATAACTAATATTTCGTTAAATTTCATTAATATGTTTTTTAATAGATATTTTTTCAGTGCATATTTTATTTTTACCCAACATTTTGTTTGGCACTTTTTCATCACCTCTTTTTGCATTACCACCAAATATTTGCTAATAATTCTGTGGAAATTTTCTCTCTGGTACGTATGTAGGAATTCATGCAATATGTGTCACAAGTTTCCAGGAAAACTTTTAAACGCTATAATTCAATTAGCTGAGGACTATAAACTTCAAAGATATAAAACGGGTTGAGATAGAACTTTATGAAATTGTGTTACCTTATGGAAAATATCTTTTCTAGTTGTTCCCTTTTTGAGGCAAAAGAAACTCCATTGATTTTTCTCACTCGTTTTGTGCATAATTAGCTAAGTCATAAAGCAATCATGGTCGCTGCTTGACTCATTTAAATTATATTTTTATTCAAATGTGCTGGAAGGTTGCCCAATAAACACAGGATAAGCGTTTTTCAAATGCAACAACTTTTCAGTTTGAGGGTAAATATAATTTTCAACATAATTACTTCCAATTTGCCAAAATGTTGCCGAAATAATATGAGAAAACTTTGACAAAACACTGCCCTAAAATGCAACGAAAAAACCATCTGGTTTTCAATACTTCTTTGTGCAACGAAGTTCGTGGTCAATTGGATGAAATAAAAAAAATAGACAATTTTAGACAAATAACTGAATTTACTCCAAATAGTTTATAATAAGGAAGTCACTAAATATATAAAGGGTGATACGGTCAAAATTTGGTCAAGGGAAAACGCGTGTAAATCGGTGAAATCGTTTATTTAAAAAATCAAATTAAATTTCTTTTTCAAGTTCAATTTGTATAAAATTCAGGAAAAATATTCAGTTGGGCTTTCGCTTTTCCAAATCCGAATTGCCGGGCCTCACGCTTGACACCTGCCATCAGATTTTGTACAACCACCTTGTCCACCTTCTTCGCCGCCGAAAGCCAGTTTGCCTTGAACTGCTGCGCGTCCTTAGCAGTTTGTTTGGTCTTCTTTAGGTTCCGCTTGACAATAGCCCAGTATTTCTCAATTGGACGGAGCTCTGGCGTGTTGGGAGGGTTCTTGTCCTTGGGAACCACCTGCACGTTGTTGGCGGCGTACCACTCCATGGCCTTTTTACCGTAATGGCAAGATGCCAAATCCGGCCAAAACAGTACGGAACAACCGTGTTTCTTCAGGAAAGGCAGCAGACGTTTATTCAAACACTCTTTCACGTAAATTTCTTGGTTGACAGTCCCGGAAGCTATGAAAATGCTGCTTTTCAAGCCACAGGTACAGATGGCTTGTCAAACCAGATATTTCTTTGCGAACTTTGACAGTTTTATGTGCTTGAAAATATCTGCTACCTTTCCCCTTCCTTTTGCAGTATAAAACTCCTGTCCCGGAAGCTGCTTGTAGTCGGTTTTGACGTAGGTTTCGTCGCCCATTACCACGCAGTCAAACTTCGTCAGCATCGTCGTGTACAGCCTCCGGGATCGCGCTTTGGCCGTCGTATTTTGTTTATCATCGCGATTTGGAGTCACTACCTTCTTGTAAGTCGATAGTCCGGCTCGTTGTTTGGCTCGATGCACGGTTGTAGACGATACACCCAGCTTATTTGCGGCATCTCGGATAGAGAGGTTAGGGTTTCGCTTGAAGCTACCGGCAACTCTCTTTGTCGTCTCAGAGGCTTCTGGTTTTCGATTTCCCCAAACACTTTAATTACATTTGTAACGGTTGATTTGGCAACTTTTAGCGATTTTGCCAGCTTTGCGTGCAAGTAGCTCGGATTTTCGCGATGCGCGAGCAAAATTTTGATACGCTGCTCTTCTTGCTTGGACGGCATTTTGACAACTGAAGAGTGAATTCCAAAATCAAAATAGGAGCAACATTCTACATACACACACCTTCAAAATGAGGGGTGTTCAGGTTTTTTAAATGTAAAATTGAAAGAAATACCTCATGTTTATATTGACCAAATTTTGACCGTATCACCCCTTATATCTTTGCCGAAAACTAGGTTATAGTGGCAGCCCGATTAAGATTCAGGCTCACTTAGACTATTCAGTCCATTGTGATGCCGAAAACTAAAATTATGGATTCTACGTTCTTAAAAACATTAAAAAGCTAACCGATGAAAAATTGTTGGACAATTAACTGGAACTGCTTCAAATATGTTAGTTTATAATAATTGGTAAGTCAATCTGAAAAATTAAATCAACACTTTAGAGAAGTCACTAAACTTAAATCTCTTTGCAGAAACCTAAAATATTTGGATGCTACATTCTTGCAAACATTAAGAAGCTGACCGATGAGAAATGAGTGGCTTATCGAAAATAAAAAGTTTACAGAAACATTTCAAAGTGCAACCAATTAAAATTGTTGAAAATGTACATCACATCATCAGTTTAATTTACATCCTCTTATCACACACAAACAAATTTTTTCTGATTCAATCACGAAATTAATTGATCCAATTAATTTCCCAGCAAAAAAAGCGTCGTCAAAAAAGTAGTGAAAATGTTCTTTTTGGATCCGGAAGTGGTGCGAAATTGGCGCAGAAGCGATGAATTTAACATGGGCTTCTCATAGGACGGATGTCCACCATTTCAACAGCCACTGTACTGAATTTGCATCACTTCTTAAGGTGTGATGCGAATCCAGTGATTTGGATGTGAATAAAGAAATTTTGTCATATTTTGACGAATAAATAATTTTTAAAATTTTTTATGATTTTTAATGCATTATAACGCTTGTCTGGAACGTTTGACATCAAATATTTTCAAAAATTTGCAATTTTTCTGGAAAGGATTCAGCATTGTTTTCGGCAAAATTTAAATAATTTGCACTATTTTATTAATTATACCCTTCACCACTACTGTGGTACAGGGTATAATAAGTTTGTGCATTTGTATGTAACGCCAATAAATATTGGTCATAGACCCATCTTTTAGTATACCGATCGGCTTATAATTAAATTCTGAGTCGATTTAAAGATGTCCGTCTGTCTGTCTGTCCGTCCGTCTGTCTGTATATGTAATTTTGTGCACAAAGTACAGCTCGCAATTTAAGTCCGATCGTCCTCAAATTTGACATAGGGCCGTTTCTTGGGACAGAGACAATCGCTATTGGTTTTGGAAAAAATCGGTTCAGATTTAGATATAGCTGCCATATATATTTATCCCCGATGTGGTCATAGTTAGCGTGTTTATCAACCGATTTTCTTGAAATACCGTACATCCAAATATTTTATGAATCTCGAAAATCTTCCAAAATATCAGCCAAATCGGTTCAGATTTAGATATAGCTCCCATATATATCTTTCGTCCGATTTAGACTCATATGACCACAGAGGCCAAAGTTTACTACCGATCTTCGTGAAATTTTGCACAGAGGATAGTATTGACATTCTACCAATGCTTGGTAAATTTGATTGAAATCGGTTCAAATTTAGATATAGCTCCCATATATATCTTTCGTCCGATTTGAACTTATATGGCCACAAAAGCTAGAGTTTTGCCGTGATTTGCTTCAAATTTTGCACAAGGGATACGTTTAATAGTATCGTTAAGTGTGTCAAATTTTGTTAAAATCGGTTCAGATTTAGATATAGCTCACATATATATCTGGCCCCAGAAGCCAGAGTTTTGCCCTGACTTACTTCAAATTTTGCACAAGCGGTACTTTTAACGATACTATTGTATGTGCCAAATATGGTCAAAATCGATTCAGATTTAGATATAGCTCCCATATATATATTTCGTCCGATTTGAACTTATATGGCCTCAAAATCCAGGGTTTTGCCGTGATTTGCTTCAAATTTCGCACAAGGAGTACGTTTAGTAGTATAGGTAATTGTGGCAAATTTGGTTGAAATCGGTTCAGATTTATATATGGCTCCCATATATATCTCCCGTCCGATTTGCACTCATATGACCAGGTGGGCCAAAGTTATACTCCCATTTACGTGAAATTTCGCACAGATAGCAGAATTATTATTCTAACTATGCATGTCAAATTTAGTCAAAATTGGTTCAGATTGTATATAGCTCCCATATATACGTACACCAGAGTTGGGGAAATATGGTAGACTATTTCATATTTTAGACCCATTTTCAATGGGATTTTCCTCCAACTGACTGGATAGTTTCCTCAGAGAATACAAATATGGCAAAAATTCTCACACTTTACACAAAATTCTGTGATGATTTCCCCATATCTTAGCCATATCCTACACACTGCAATGCCAAAATTTCCACAGAACGGATGAGTTTTAAATAAGGCTCCAAGTCACCCGACTAGACCAAATAATATATCACAACCCATACTTGACCAAATATCTTGGCGAGATCTAACCAATATCCTTGTAAAATCGCCACTGCTGAGTAGCAAAAATAGTAACTATTACTCTAATTGTCCTATATCTCGAATACATAAAAAAAAATTAAAATTTCTCTCGCTTCATATTTCCCATATTTTTTACTAACATTGTGTTTCATCCCAGGGCATTAGCCGATTTAAATTTTAATTCAAGAGTTTTTGTAGAAGTACAAAAAATTGTTTCCATTAAAAGTATTTGTATCTGGAAATGCAAACTTTTATATAGCTCCCAGCAAATTTTAAGTATTTGAGATGGTAACAAAAATGTTTGCCTACATAGTGGTGAAGGGTATAATATAGTCGGCTCCGCCCGACTTTAGACTTTACTTACTTGTTTTTAATCTGTTTTTAACTCATATGAAACAACAAAATTTTAAATTTCCCATCACAAATATGAAAACAGCGAGTTAAAAAAATGAGCATCTTTGTGAGGACAGTTTTGGAAGTGCTTTTAAAGTTGTGCCTTAAGAAGAACTTCCAAATTGTTTTGCTGGGGTTTTAATTGAAGTGTCTGCAATGACAGAGATGCTAGTATCAATTTAAAAATTAATTGAAGTTCAATTAAAAAATTAATTGATCCAATTAAAAAGTTAACCCTCTAATGCCCCATTTTTTTGCCAGCTGACTAAATTTTCAATGTTAACGACACAAAAGCAAGGGAACTAAGCAAGAAAAATTTATACGGTAAAATTCAGCATATGCTGCAAAGCCTCTTGAATAGTTTCAAGTAAGTTTTCTTTTTATTTTGCCCATTTTTGTTGTCTTAAGGTGTGTTTTACTAAAGGCTTCCTTAAATTAAGTCCGCCTAAAGGCGGGCTTGGGCATTAGAGGGTTAATTGATACTATTAATTTTTGTGATTGATTTTTGTTTCAATTAAAAAATTTGTTGATTCAATTAAATTTTTAATTGGAAATTTCCTGAATTTTTTTCTGTGCTGTTTAAAATGGATATTTTGTAATTTTTTTCTGCTGGAAATCTATTCTAACACGCGATCCAGCACGTTCCTAATTTCAAATTGCCCGCGTATTATGACACCGGACACAGGAAGGAAATCGAATTATCTACGCAAAAGTGTTTACAAATAATGTTTAAGATATTTAAAGTTTTGTTGTTTTGTTCTTATTTGTTGATATATTTAATAAGATTATTATATTTCAATTAGTATTGTAGTGTATTGTGTAGTGTAGTGTATTATTACATATTTTATTTTGAAAATGAAATAAATTATACAAAATTCATAGAATTTCGGCTTTGACTTTCAATTAGAATTGGGGATATCATTTAACATATAAAAATTTTGGTTGAAAATTATTTGCAACAATGTTAATTTTTAATTTGACTCTCATCGAAAATTGTTTGAGAAATTATTGAGTAGCGATGCATTTCAATTTGAGGATAACACTTGAGAAATTATTGCTTGTTGAATTTTACTGTTGATGGTAATGTCTGTTTTTGTTGAGAACGCTATATCTCAACAATTTCTCAACTTGAATAATCTTTTGAAAAAATTGTTGAAATATAGCATTTTTCTAAAACTTAGTTAGGCTAAAACTTATTTTGAAGATTTTGCATCTTTGATTTAAAGTTGTTTGTTTTGTTCTTAATTAAGAAAATATTTTACACTGACATTCACTTTGTTTATATGTTATAGCAAACTGTGGATAAAACTTCGATCAAAAGAAATCTGTGCCCTAGTTTTAATTTTATAGGTTTAAAGATTGATTTTTATTTCATAGAATCAGCATCTTTGGCATCTTTAAGAGAAGGTCAAAATGGGATCAAAATAAACTTTTTCTGCGTGTATTGATTAACTTTGATATTAACCGTAAATTACATTTGAAAGTTCTTGCTTTTACAATGTTCACCTATAAGACCCTCCGATGAAAACCCTTTCGCATTAAAATATGTTGTTGGAAATCAAAATGACTCAAAGTCAATATTAAGACAAACCCATAAAGGGTTCCACTCCTATACTGGAAAATCTCCAAGATTATTTCCCAGATGGTGGTAAATTCATAGCTACTTGAAATTTTATCCTCGATTAAGATTTGACTTTTTGACTAAGTCCATAGAAATCTTCATATACAAGGCGTATTTAGCAAAAAAAAATCCAAATCCATACTACAAAAGACGATGAGCTCTCCTAACCCTTTCACAGTGGATTCATATGTTTTGAGCTTATAGGTCACTAAGGAACAAAACAGCGAGGTAAATCCTCCCAATGCATATGACAAAAAAGAAATCCCCCCATAAACATTGTTCTTTTCCAAATGTCATCAAACCATTTTGACTTTTTCCAAATGTTTGGCATTTATTTGCATACTTACAGAGAAAATCTTGAGACTTTGTGTGTGAGTGATTAAATCCATTACCAAAGGATAATCGCATTAAGTAGCTAGAGTCATCCGAGGATCACCCCTCTTATATTGACCAACATTTGTAAACGGGTTAAGGCGTTACTCTTTCCCTACTTAAAAAAGAAAGTATGGCAACTAATACGGGTTGGTGTTGAAGGTGGAGAAGTTCTACGAGAGTGGTGAGTGATATCAGGTAGCCGTACATTTTCTATTACCTGGAAATATGCCCACATAAAATTCTTGTATTTCTTCATTTTCCCTGTAAAACCAAAGCGCAACAAATTTGATTAACCCTTCTGCGTGCTCTTGTGTACCATCTAAAGTCACAAAGTTTCGGTACAAAAAAAGTGGATGGTTGTTTGATATGGATCAGCGATGAGTAAATCTATTGGCAGCATCACATTTGGGAGTGGTGAGGGGTGTTTCTACTCGGGGCGTTTGAGGAAAAACCATTTTGAAATCCATTTGCTTCAAAGATGTTGAACTCTTCCATCTCATTCTCTGGATAAAATCCAATACGATTGGTCTGGAAACAATGGAAATCTGCCCACAGAAATGATAATCCAATGGTTGGCCACAATGATTTTGTTGAGGAAGTTATTTCTATCACAATTTTCTTTTTTGGAAAATTGGCTGTGTATTAAACTTGCGTTTATTTGTCGTATCGTTGGGTTATTCTACCTTTGAGAATCTGTAATTATTGCGGTTAACCCGACACATTTTGCGACAGGAATTCCTAAACCTTGGATTAAATTCTCTTCAGCGCCCATATGTGTGTATAAAGAGGACAGGATCCAAAAACCAAAGTTTTTTTTTTTAATTTTCTGGTGACATAATTGGTTTGCTCAAAACTTTAATAAATGCATGTAGATAAAAAACATGATAGTCTTGATCATACTCTACTAACAATTCTTTTAAGTAACATTATCATCCACGGTGAGAAATGTAAAAAACGTACAAGTATTTACCATTACAAATTGACTATCCAAATTTTAACCAAAAATTTAAAATTTGACTTTGAACTGAAAAGTTGACTTTTTCAATTTTTAATGAATTAATTTCTTTCAATTCTGATGAATATATTTTTATTATATATCGGTTATATATATATATATATATATATATATATATATATATATATATATATATATATATATATATATATATATATATATATATATATATATATATATATATATATATATATATATATATATATATATATATATATATATATATATATATATATATATATATATATATATATATGCATATCGGGCGAAAGATATATATATATATACGCAATATATATATATATATATATATATATATATATATATATATATATATATATATATATATATATATATATATATATATATATATATATATATATATCTTTCGCCCGATATGCACTTATAAGGCTCCAGAAGCCTGTTTTTTATATGTATTTGGGAACATAAAGTATATATAACACCCAACACATTTGACGGATTTGATATGGTATCGAAAATGTGGAACTACAAGTGGTGCAGGGTTTAATATAGTCGGCCCCGCCCGACTTTTTACTTCCCTTACTTGTTTTTGTCTTGTCTTTATTTACATTTCCGATTTTTTTACGATTTTTAAATGCAAATGCCGGTTATGACGATTTTTATCGAAAATAGTGACGATTTTTTATTGAAATCATTGAATCACACCCTCAAAAAAATCGCCTCTGCTTCAAACATATACGAGTACTCACCCAGTTTTTTAAGCACATTCGAGTATTTTTCGAGTCTACTTGGCGATTAAAAAGGCAGAATATGAGCTCATTTTATGAATATAAAAGACTCTTTTGTCGGGAGAAAACCGTGACTACCCGCGACACTTCTTTATAAATCATTTATGAGTCTTCTTCTATATTATTTTAGAGCCTTTTTCGAATCATTTTCTAGTAGCATTAAAGGCTTATTTGAATCGTTTTCGATCAGTTTTAGTCTTAATACACCTCATCTGCGATTCTTTTTCGAGTCGTTTTTCAATTATGATTTTAATCCCTTCGAGTCTTTAGTGAGTCACTATTACTCTATTTATGAGTCATTTAATAGTCATATTTCTAATCGCAAATGACTCTTCTAAGTGCATTTTTGAGTCGGTTTCTGAACCCTTTCCCTTTAATTAATAATACGTGGTTTTTATTAATATAAATATTTAATATTATTAATATCTATTTTATAATTATTTTAATTAATATACTTATTATTTAATAACAAAAATATAAATAAAAATCATTTGTCAATTATCCTTTAAATTAAAAACAAAATAATTTGAATAAAAATTAAATTAAAAACAAAATGGACAAAATGTTTTTGTAATACGACATTCATTTCCCTGCCACTGGAGCCACTGTGGTGCAATGGTTAGCATGCCCGCCTTGCATACACAAGGTCCCTTGTCATTGAGCTTAACATGGAATCGGGCCCGCCTTGCATACACAAGGTCGTGGTTTCGATTCCTGCTTCGACCGAATACCTAAAAGTTTTTCAGCGGTGGATTATCTCAGTAATGCTGGTGACATTTCTGAGGGTTTTAAAGCTTCTCTAAGTGGTTTCACTGCAATGTGGAACGCCGTACGGACTCGGCTATAAATAGGAGGTCCCTTGTCATTGAGCTTAACATGGAATCGGGCAGCCAGCGTTGCCAATTTAGCTTTTTCCCGCTAGATTTGGCATTTTTTGAAGACGTTTAGCGGGAAAAAATGCATTTAGCTTTTAGCTTTTTTTCTGGCTTTTTTTCATGGCCCTTTTAGCTATTTTTGACTTTTTTTATTTTCGACATGTTTCTATTGAAATATGGATAAATCGGCGTTTTTATCTAAGCCTTGCTGCAAGTATAAGGGTTTCCACATATTTCAAAGCTCAGTTGAAACATTAATAATGAGTCCAGCCATTATGCGGGCATTTTTGTAGCAAATACACCTGGTTGTAAAGTTTTTTCATTATATACATAAAAGTTATCGTAAACTTTAAATCTACTATTACCATACAAATTTGTTAGATAAACTGTCAGTAAATTATTGGGAATATTATCATTTGACTCGTTTATCCTTTTTATGTTATTATAATATTCTAAAGTTATTACGATATTACTAAATTAAAATAGTAGATGTGAATAGCTTTGTGCACTGAAAAAATATTGTCGTCTCCTTAATATACGAACGCGAATTTTGGTTGTAATAGCATTTGTGAATTTCTTTTATATAAACTGTTTTCCTTGTCCAAAAGACGATAAAGTCGTTTTGTCCTTATAATTAAGTGATTCCACTTAAAAATGGGTATGTTTTCATGAAAGAAGGAAGAATTAATGAAATAGTCTTTAAATGTGAGGAGTTTTTGCATCTTAACCACAAACCAAAATAGCGTTCAAAAATAGAAGATGTTTTTCAACACTTTATTTTAAAAACGTATATATACAATAATTTCTACTTGAAGTCGAGTCTGAATTTGGAAATTTAAGTTGGCGTTAGCACGTTTTTAAAGCACTTTGATAGCTCATGAAGAAAAGGAAAATGTTTTTACTGGGAAATGTAAACTATAGGTATTTTCTACAATTTAAATAAAAGTAATGTATTTCGAATTTTTCACAATTTCAAAACCAAACTAAAATTTTATTTAAAAAAATGACAAATCATTTTTTTACCAAATCCAAAGCATGCTTAGATCATTTAATATTTTAAAATAACAAGTAAATAAAATAGAGGTGTTGGGAAGGTAGCTCCCACAAAACGAAGGACTTCCAGTAAAAAATTTGTGATAGTAATCAAAATGTATCGAATACGCAAACAGAGCTAAATGCCTTAGATATTGTTACAGTCTCACAGAAGTGGAATTAAAATGAAAATAATATGCATTGTAAGTGAAATAAAGCCTTTAAGTTTGTTAAATTTCAATCAAAAATGTGACTTTTGATACAAAAAAATTTAGCCTTTTTTCTAGCTATTTTTTAGCTTTATTTTAGCTTTTTATACCCTGCGCCACACTGTGGAACAGGGTATTATAAGTTAGTGCATATGTTTGTAACACCCAGAAGGAGACGAGATAGACACATGGTGTCTTTGGCAATAATGCTCAGGGTGGGTCCCTGAGTCGATATAACCATGTCCGTGTGTCCGTCCGTCCGTCTGCCTGTCTGTGAACACATTTTTGTGATCAAAGTCTAGGCCGCAATTTAAGTCCAATCGCCTTCAAATTTGGCACATGTCCCTAATTTGGGTCAGAATAGAACCCTATTGATTTTGGAAGAAATCGGTTCAGATTTAGATATAGCTCCCATATATATCTTTCGCCCGATATGCATTAATATGGACCCAGCAGCCAGAGTTTTACACCGATTTGCTTGAAAATTTGTACAAACGTAACACTTAGTCGTATAGTCAAGTGTGCAAAATTTGATTGAAATCGGTTAAGATTTAGATATAGCTTCCATATATATCTTTCGCCCGATATGGACTAATATGGTCCTAAAAGCCAGAGTTTTGGCCCAATTTGGTTGAAATTTTGCACAGGAAGTAGATTTAGCATTATAGCTATGCGTGCCAAATTTGGTTGAAATCGATTTAGATTTAGATATAGCTCCCATATATATCTTTCGCTCGATATGCACTTATATGGACCTAGAAGCCAGAGTTTTATCCCGATTAGCTTGAAATTTTGCACAAGGAGTACAATTGGTAGTATAGTCATGTGTGCCAAATTTGATTGAAATCGGTTCAGATTTAGATATAGCTTCCATATATATTTTTTGCCCGATATGGACTTATATGGCCCCAGAAGTCAGAGTTTTGGCCCAATTTGGTTGAAATTGTGCACTAGGAGTACAATTAGAAATATAGTCATGTGTGCCAAATTTGATTGAAATCGGTTCAGATTTAGATATAGCTCCCATATATATGTTTTTCTGATTTCGACAAAAATGGTCAAAATACCAACATTTTCCTTGTTAAATCTCCACTGCTTAGTCGAAAAGTTGTAAAAATGACTCTAATTTTCCTAAACTTCTAATACATATATATCGAGAGATAAATCACAAATAAACTTTTGCGAAGTTTCCTTAAAATTGCTTCAGATTTAAATGTTACCCATATTTTTTTACTAACATTGTGTTCCACCCTAGTGCATTAGCCAACTTAAATTTTGAGTCTATAGATTTTGTTAAAGTCTATCAAATTCTGTCCAAATCGAGTGGTATTTAAATGAATGTATTTGGGACAAACCTTTATATATAGCACCCAACACATTTGACGGATGTGATATGGTATTTAGATCTACCAAGTGGTGCAGGGTACACTGAAAAAAATATTGTCGTGAGGTCAAAGATTTCATGTCTTTAAAATACGAATACAAATTTTGCTTAGCGTAGAAGACGCATTTCTCTAAAATAAAGTTATTTTCCTTGTCCAAAAGTCGATTTTCAATGAAGTCGTATTGTCCTTATAATTAAGTGATTTGACTTAAAAATGGGTATCTTAATATGAAAGAAAAAATTTATAGGCTAAGGTCAACTTGACTTTAATAATTCAGAAAAATTCTTTAAATTTAATGAAATTGTCTTTAAAGTTGTTGTCTTTTTGCATCTTGACTACAAAGCAAAAAATCGTTCAAATATAGGACATGTTTTTCAAAACTTTATTTTAAAGAAGTTTTTTACTTCAAACATAGCATAATTTCTACTGGAAGTCGAGTCCTAATTTGGAAAATAAAGTTGCCGTTAACTCATTTTTAAAGGACTTTTATAGCATATGAAGAAAAAAAGCTGAGAAAGCGAAAAATTAAAATTTGCTTCCTAGAAGCAAGTACACAAAACCTAATTTTAAAAGAGGATTGTGTCTTAAAAGTATCCTTACTTGTATTCTCCGCTTCTTTGGCTCGGAATCAATACCAAATTTTTTAAAGTAAAGACAAAATCTTTTGAACCGGGTATGCTTTTTTTTCAGTGTATAATATAGTCGGCCCCGCCCGACTTTAGACTTTCCTTACTTGTTTTAGCTATTTTTTTGGGCAAATCTAGCGGTTTTTGGTGAAACAATTCTGGCAACGCTGCGGGCAGCACTCAGTGATAAGAGAGAAGTTCACCAATGTGGTATCACAATGGACTGAAAGTGAGCCTGATACATCGGGCTGCCACCTAACCTAAACCTAAAGATGACATATATCTAAAAAAATATAAGTGATTTTCTTGTAATAAAATTTTATTATTATTTGTATTAGAAATGTTTACACACTTTCAAATAAAGTTATTAGGTGTGTTCCTTTACTTTACTCGTAGTAAAAAGTAGTAAAAGAGAAAAATATTGAAAATCCTCTCAGATTTCTATATTTGTTAAATGTACAGGAACGAAAATATAGTAAAAATTGTAAAAATGTAAAATAAAAAACAAAAGAAGCATTGTGATTTGAATAAATATTTTCAAAACATGTAGGTAATTAAATACTTTTATATCGATTTTTTTTGACAAATGGCAGATTTTTTGCAGGAAACTTTGAAATCCTTATTACGATAGAAAGAAGCTATGGTTTTTACTTTGTTATAAAAAGTACTCCTTTTGCAAAATTTTTAATCAAAGTAAAACTCTGGCTTCTGGGCCATAAAGTAGAGTAATAGCGCATATTATCAGTATCTTATAAGGTGGGGTTTTTCATTCCGTTTGTAACACATACAAATAACGAATTCTGACTATATAAAGTATATATAGTCTTGATCAGGGAGAAATTATAAGACGATGTCTCTCTGTCTGGCTATCTGTTGTAATCAGGCTACTTCCTTCAATAATGAACTTATAGTGCTGAAATTTTAACAGACACGTTTTTCTTCTACATGCAGGTCAATTTTGAAGATGGGACTACTTCGGCCTAAGTTTGCTTTCATATGAACCGACCCCCGAATTGGGGGTCTTCATGACATAGACATTAAAACTTTTATCCGATTTGCATGAAATTCAAAACGTAGAGGTCTTTTGGTCCATTAAAGGGTGTGCCGAATTTGGTGTGAGTCGGTCAATGTTTTGGTACTTTTTTCGAAACATTGTTTTGAAATTCCAAATTGTGGAGTCTACACGTTAAATCTAAAGCACAAAGGTGCACAAAATTTTCCTCCAGAATACGTAGAATTTTATAAGGAATGTTGTCTTTCTAGACTCAAAATACATACCCCACTTTGTTCAAATTTTGCAAAAAATAAATTGTATGGCCCTATCTCGCAAATATTAGATATATTCGCACACATACACAATCTTTTTATGGTAGTTTATAAGTTCTATCCAGCAAAGCAAAAATCATGAAAATCGGTGCATAATTGCGCGTTTGCCAAGTAACACTAAATTTCATACATCCGAGGTGTCCAACTTCCAACGTCTATAGACCAGCCCGTGAATCCACTAGGGACCTACAAACCTCTAAATATAGAGAAAAACATTTCAGCTTTGGCACAAAGAAAAAATGATGATCATATCTTAATCCATTAAAAAGTTACAGATTTATTTCCAAAAAAAAGCGATTTGGAACTACTTTAGTTTGGAAAATTTGAAAACAAATAATTATTTTTGTCATGACATATCTACAACTTTTACTCGAAAGAATTTGTCGAGTAACTTGTAGTAAAAAAATTTTAAAAGAGACATGCATTTTGACATTGTTCTCTTAAAATTGTTTACTACTTTTACTATTTTTTGGGGTTGAGGAACGGTTTCTAGTAAAAACTAGTAAAAGTAGTAACTAGTAGTACGTAGAGGAACACAACTATTATGAAACATTTTTCATCACTGGGCTTAGTGCTAGTCCCCTTCTAGCTATATAATGTAGCCAGTTCATCGGAATATACTTTCCGATTTGAAGACCTTAAAAATTGTGCGGGTCCTTCTCCGCCGGTTTTTGCTATTAACTCTTTCTAGAAAATGTAAAAAAGTGTTAAGAAAAAGGATAAATTAATGATCAAATTTATTTGTTAGTTTGTTTCGTCGTCTTTCATACTTACAAATTATTTTAGCTTTTCCTTTTTCTTGTAGCCAAAATCTAGGACAATATCCAACGATTTCCAATTGTTATATTTTTTAATCCATAGTGGATGTATGTTCCTTCACCTACTATTCTCTCCTCTGCAAATCTTGGCGTTTTTAAAAGTGTCCTTGCATCCTTTGGAACTCTCATGTTACATTTTAGTAATAATAATAATGGAACATTAATTGCAACAAAGCTCACGTTAAATTCAATTGCCCACTTAGCTAGTCCATCACATATATTAAATCCACTTTTTTCACTGCCACTGTCAAAACTGTCAACACTTTTTTTATTTTCATGTTCACTCTTCAGACTATTGAATGTTCTCTTCAATAATCACTGTCTTTTTTTCAGATGTATTTATTTATTTTTTTTTTTTGTGAAATTAAATTGTTTGCCCCTTTTTTCCAATCTTTTCAATTTGGGCTCTTTCCATTCTGGCATTTTTATTTTTAGACGGCATTGCCTTTTTCATTTAAATTAATTAAAGATTTATTACCTTTCAGCGTCAATTTCGGAGTGAACAGAAGTTTAAGTTTTTAAAATTTTCTGACAATATTATAGAGATTGCCCCGTTAAAATTCTGATTTAAATAAAAAAAAAACAATTGCAATAATTCAGTTAGATAAGTTTTTGATCAACAAAAGTACTCGAAGGTGACTTCTTTAGATGATTTTAAATCGAACACATTTTATGCCCATTAGCGCGAGTCATTTTCGTGACATTTTGTTTAAACAGTTTTTGATCACCAAAAGTACTCGAAGATGACTCCGCAGATTTTTGTTGTATTTTATAACGAACTCATTTTACGCCCATTAGCGCGAGTCATTTTCGTATCGTATTATAATCACGTAACTGACATAGCAGTTTTGATCTCCTAAAGTACTCAAATATGATTGACTTAGATGATTTTTGTCAAAACAATCACCCAAATTCTAGCTGGGCAGCAACCTACACTTTTGTTATAATTAAACTTACATATCTATATATGTATTTCGTTATCTATCTCCGTCGCCTTATTTGTCTTTTTCTACTCTCTTGCTCTCTCTGACTTTTCTAAACATACATATACGAAATTTCTAAAATTTATATGTTTGAATCCAGAGATATTATATTTAAGAAAATGTAAGGTCCCAAACATAATATGTTCTAACATATTAATATATATGTCCCAAACATGTTATACTAGTTTATGAACATTATATGCTTGCACTTAAAAATAATGTGCTAAACATTAGAGTTCCAAATATATAATTTTTACAACGAAACACATGAAAAACTGTATTTTTCGTCAGTGTATATAAAAACCTGTTCACCACGGTGGTATCACAATGGACTAATAGCACTAGTTTACACTGAAAGGAAATGTACGTCATGAGAACGAATTTTTACGTCCCGGTGACGAATTTTTCATCAAAAATGAGCTAACATGATGAATTCTTCGTCATGGCGATGAATTGTAATTCATCACTGTGATGAACACTTTGACATCCCATAGATCACTATATTACGTCCAGGTGATGAAAATATTTCAAATATGCGATTATGTATTTCGTATCTGCGATTATTCTCTTTCATCAATGCGATGATGAAATTTGTCATAAGTACGATTCTCCTTCGTCGTCGCTACAAACGCGATCGTCGCAGCGATGAATGCTTTTCCTAAATTTGACGTAATCCATTCATCAATATGATGTAATCGATTCATCCATTTGATGTAAACCGCTCATAAATTTGATGTACCATATTCATCAATATAAGTCAATTTTGTGGTAAGGAGGAGACATTTATACACGGATGAAAAAGACTGTTTTTCATATGTTTGGCTATAAACATTATATGTTTGGAACACAAATTTTTAAACACAATATTTTTGAGTGCAAGCATATAATGTTCATAAACTAGCATAACATGTTTGGGACATATATGTTAATATGTTAGAACATATTATGTTTGGGACATAAAATGTTTGTAAATATAATATGCTTGGATGCAAACATATATTAATTTAGAAATAGCCTATAAACATATATGTGTTTAGTAGCTTGGAGCGCTATTTAACAGGGAGCGACATTGAATTAAGTTGGTGGTTGTTGCTTGTTATTACAAAATTAACATTTTATTTTTCCTTGGGCAATTGATCAGCTACTTCTTTGATCCTTACAAACTGTGTGGTCCGCTGTTCGAATCCCCGTCCGGCAAAAGGTAAAATTAAAATAAACAAAATCATAAAATTGAATAATTTCTTCTACAATGTTTGTATTACAGAAAAAGGTGCTAATAACTAAAAAATCTCGTGGAAGTGAGAAAGATGTCGGGGAATATACAATTGGGCAGAAACAAAATTTTGAGCATTCAGGTCGAAAACCTATGTTGTTAGCACCTATATTACCTGTTTATTTTCATAATTCATTATGATTGTAAATATACAAATAAATAAATAAAATTTTGAGCACAATATTGTTTGGGAGAAATTTTTTTAAGCATATAATATTTTTGGGTGCAAAATGCTTCCAAACATATTATATGTTCACATAATAACATATTGTTTTTTGGAAGACAACATTATTGAATTTGGATGCAAAAATACAAAATGTTTGGAACTTAGACTACCCAAACATATATTGTTTAGACTAATATGCTTTCAAACATATTATATATTGGAAGAGATCAAACATATAAATGTTTGGGCAATACCCAAAAATGTATATGCTTGAAGCAAAATATGTTTGGGAGTATATGTTACAGAAGCGATTTTTTGTGAGGGTGTACTAATGAATGGACGAATATATGTTAAGTCCACTAGATACTTTCTGTCCTTATCACAAATTTGACATATATGGCGAATAGGTTACATTAAATTGATAAATGGATTATCAGAAATATTTTCTACGACACTTAACATAATAAACAACCATATTGTTTTTTTAATTAAATTTAAATTTTATTTATTTGATATAAGGTACAACTAACGAAATAAATACGTACATAAAATGTATCATACAAATGCAAAACTTTGTTCATTCAATTCGTCTTTCTCACAGAACGAAAATGTTGCGGCAATTATCTGTTAATTTAGAAATACTTCCATAAACAAGTAACATATAAATGTTTATAAAACAATAAATTTAAAATTACACTTGTTATCTTCGCTAGAACACTCCATTGTGTTCTTCAAAATAGTAGCGAATTAATTTTCTATTTTTTCTTGTAACGCAGACGCTTCCTTTTATTAGATGAATGTTTTGTTCAAACATGCCTCTCAAAAAAAGAAGAAGAATTATACAAGGATAATGTCCCACAACCTGTTCGACTGTCTATGTGTTTAAGCAAATGATAACATTTTAAATGCTTAACATATTTTTCATTTTTGTTAAACAATTTATTGCATATATCACTTCATGTCTTTTTACTCACTTTTTTGTTTTTCTTTTCACTTTCACAACTTTATTCAATTAGATCTTTATGTTAAATTCATCAACTGATAAGAAACATTTGAGAAATTCTTAGCGCACAAAAAAAACATTTCTACCACACAACTATATATAAATGTGTTATTGCATTAGTATTTGAATACACATGAACGGAGTAGATGAAATGTTTCGTCTATTTGATTACTTTTTTCATCAATTTGACGACTTTAGTAGTTCTCATACATCTTGGAAGCCGATTTAAAAACAACCACGTGAACAAATGTTTGCTCAAATTCTTGTTTGAGTTAAGCTAAATGTGGAGAGAGCAAGAAATACCCAACAAAAAATAACTTTGCTCTCATTAATAAAAGCTATGTACAGTTATTTGAAAAAAGAAACGTAGCAAGCGAATTTGGCTGTGTGTGTTTTTTTAGGTAGAGAAATAAATGCACATCTACAGAACGTATGAATTTTATCATCGCATTGAACACTGCTTCGTCACATTGACGATTGATTCGACTTTTAGGTGTTTCACTTTAGTACTAATGGAAAAATGTAAATTACAATAATCCATATACTATATACCGTTTTATTTAATATTTGAGATTTCTTCGACACATATTTCAGAGAAAAGTGTGTTTCATCAATTTGAAGATTCTTGCATCGCATTGACGAAAACTAGCATACTTCATACATCATGGAAATAAAACACTTACAACTTTTTTCCAACTTATATTAAAATGTGGAATTCATATAATGGAACTTCATATAAACGAAATTAATTTAAATCAAAAGTAAATTTTGGTTAACTTTCCCTGAATCGGGAAGAAAATAATTTCGTCTCATTGACGAAACTAGATCGTCAATGTGACGAACTACGAAAAGAACAAAAATTAACTTTGATGATTGCTTTCGTCACGTAGACTGCCGAAATACTCACATGGACGAAACTTTTCATCGCATAGACGAAAACGCATTGATGAAACTGAATCGTCAATGTGACGAACGCTTTTTCGTATGTATTTTGATCTGCTGAATTAAAAAAAAAAATTTAATTTTTATATGGAAACGTTTTTCGCTCTTTTATCACTAAACAAATTATATCTTGAGTTAGAAATGTCCGATTATATCGTTGTTGGAACTTAAATGAAATATATGGAGATGACGAATAATCGTGTATAATTGGATCAGTGATAAGATAAGTGGTTTACACGTTTTTAGAGAACTTTAATGGGACGAAACACATTTTTAGTAAAAAACAGAAGTATAGGAAAATTTTAGTGATTTTTATATGTTATATATATATATATATATATATATATATAGCTAAAACAATTGAAAAGGTTTATTTTCTTTAAAATGGGTTATTAAAGAAAAGTAAAAGGCAAAATAATGGAAAAAAATATAGGAAATTTCCAACAAATATTTAAAAAGTGATCCATTTCTTAGCAGACGTGGAAACCTCATTTACGCAAAGATGTAGCATTTTCAATTCAAATGTAAATCAAATGAAATCTGTTTTCAAATCAAATGATTCCTATTTCAAATCAAATGAAACCTTCTTCAAATCAAATGAAACGTTTTACATATCAAATGAAAAACTTTTTTATTTCAAATGACACTTCTTTCAAATCAAATAAATCTTTTGAATTTTTAATGAAATTCAAACGATTTAGTAAAATTCTATACCTTATTCTGGTTAATGAACTATTTCTAATTGCTTTCAGCTTAGACAATTTTTACTAAACCAAGCAAATTTTATTATTTAAAAAAAAATAACTTAATAGAAATAAAATGATTAAACTAAATTAGTGAATTTTTTCCTTTATTTCCAAAGGCACTTTTTCTGGATGCAAAATTTCTTCGATAAACAGTTTCTGAATTGGTGTGGAATTTGAAATAAAATCAGACATTGTAATGAAAAATGTTCGTCCTGAGTTTATTAGATACTAATAATTTTTGTGTCACGTGCTGTTGTGTGGTTTAGAAATATGCAATATGCATTCGGTTAGTCCTCTACCATATTATGTTTCATCCCGATCCTTTGTAGTTATTATCTTCTCATGTTACCTCATACTTTACACTTCAAATAACAGACAGGATAATTATCACATGCCATAAAAAAAAGAATCATACGATAAAAATAAATTGGGATATAAATAAACACAAACACTAAAAATGCGGTTGATAAAAATAACTCACTAGATGATAGTGGAAATTGCTTTTAAAAAAATCACATTGCATTCCTATAAAACTCATAATCATATGTATTGTAGAAAAAATAGTCATGAAAATTCAGGGGAGAAAAATTTTTTTATAGGGAATGATAGATCTAAACAACCAAATTCGTAATTTTTAATTTCAGGATTTTCGAGTTGAGGAACACAGAATCTAAGGATATAATTGCAAATTTGGAATATTACATCTCCGATCATTTTCCACTTGCTGAAAAACACTGGCGTGATTAGATAATGTTTGCATACTGATGAGTTCCAGGTCTTTTCAATAGATATTCACTCGAACTTGTCCATCCAATTTGAAACCATCGGAATATAAATTTATGTAGCAATTGTTTTTTTATTTATTTATCAAAACGTTATAATATTTCATTATCTAATAAAATTGGCCTCAGCGCCTTATGGCATTTTAGAGGCTCGTTGGATTCCATTATTCCCCAGAGTCTATGCACTAATACAAAAAGTTTAGTTACACTAATAGAAAAAGTTTCGTTATATTAACGAAATGTGTCGTTAAAAGTCAGCCAATGAAACAAATTTGTTAATACAACGAATTTTTTCGTTAATATAACCAATTTTCTGCAAATCAACGTAACGTTTCGTGCTATTAACGAATATTTTCATTGTATTACTGAAAATGTTTCGTTATATCAATGAAAATTTTTCGTTGGCTGACTTTTAATGAAATTTCCTTTGTGTGTGGTACGCTCACTACTGATAATCAGTGATTCAAATTTCGATTGCAAAATGGATTCTTTTACCTGCGCCAACATTATACAAGTAGGAAAACACTTTTTGTCAAAATGAAGAAAGTCGATTAAAAATAATACATTTTTCTGTTCTTAAATAAAATTTCATACTTTGATGGTAAAAGTTGGAGTTCAAAATTGTTAAAATTTCATAGGTGCTAAAATGTACTAATTTTAACAAATCATGAACCAGTTTATGTGAAATTTCAAAGATTTCATACAAAGATCAACTAATAATGAACTAAAATAATGTAAAATAGGCTATAGAAATTTTCGTTGGTTTCTTTCTGAGTTTATATTCCACATTTTCTTACAGTTAACTGCGTCCTTATTGTTTATTATGTTACATTGAACATTTCATTTTTGTATTTCGGTTAACTTTTGTATAAAATATAACTTTAGGTTCTAGTTTTGTAGTGAAATTTTTAATACTTAATTCAAATCCAAATGATCATTATGTTCGTAAATTTGGAATATATTTTTTAGTAATTTTTACTTTGCAATACCTATTCTACTAAACGTAAAGAAAACAAGTAAGGAAAGTCTAAAGTCGGGCGGGGCCGACTATATTATACCCTGCACCACTTGGTAGATCTAAATTTTCGATACCATATCACATCCGTCAAATGTGTTGGGTGCTATATATAAAGGTTTGTCCCAAATACATACATTTAAATACCACTCGATTTGGACAGAATTTGATAGACTTTAACAAAATCTATAGACTCAAAATTTAAGTTGGCTAATGCACTAGGGTGGAACACAATGTTAGTAAAAAAATATGGGTAACATTTAAATCTGAAGCAATTTTAAGGAAACTTCGCAAAAGTTTATTTATGATTTATCTCTCGATATATATGTTTTAGAAGTTTAGAAAAATTAGAGTCATTTTTACAACTTTTCGACTAAGCAGTGGAGATTTAACAAGGAAAATGTTGGTATTTTGACCATTTTTGTCGAAATCAGAAAAACATATATATGGGAGCTATATCTAAATCTGAACCGATTTCAATCAAATTTGGCACACATGACTATCTTTCTAATTGTACTCCTAGTGCACAATTTCAACCAAATTGGGCCAAAACTCTGACTTCTGGGGCTATATAAGTCCATATCGGGCAACAAATATATATGGAAGCTATATCTAAATCTGAACCGATTTCAATCAAATTTGGCACATATGACTATACTACCAATTGTACTCCTTGTGCAAAATTTCAAGCTAATCGGGATAAAACTCTGGCTTCTAGGTCCATATAAGTGCATATCGAGCGAAAGATATATATGGGAGCTATATCTAAATCTAAATCGATTTCAACCAAATTTGGCACGCATAGCTACAATGCTAAATCTACCTCCTGTGCAAAATTGGGCCAAAACTCTGGCTTTTAGGACCATATTACTCCATATGGGGCGAAAGATATATATGGAAGCTATATCTAAGTCTGAACCGATTTCAATCAAATTTGGCACATATGACTTATTACTAATTGTACTCCTAGTGCAAAATTTTAAGCAAATTAGGGTAAAACTCTGGCTTCTGGGGCCATATAAGTACATATCGGACGAAAGATATATATGGGATCTAAATCTGAACCGATTTCAATCAAATTTTGCACACTTGACTATACGACTAAGTGTTACGTTTGTACAAATTTTCAAGCAAATCGGTATAAAACTCTGGCTGCTGGGTCCATATTAATGCATATCGGGCGAAAGATATATATGGGAGCTATGTCTAAATCTGAACCGATTTCTTCCTAAATCAATAGGGTTCTATTCTGACCCAAATTAGGGACATGTGCCAAATTTGAAGGCGATTGGACTTAAATTGCGGCCTAGACTTTGATCACAAAAATGTGTTCACAGACAGACGGACGGACGGACGGACGGACAGACGGGCATATATATCGACTCAGGGACCCACCCTGGGCATTATTTCCAAAGACACCATGTGTCTATCTCGTCTCCTTCTGGGTGTTACAAACATATGCACTAACTTATAATACCCTGTTCCACAGTGTGGCGCAGGGTATAACAAGTCAAGTCTGAATGTGGAAATTTAAGTTGTCTCCAATATCTTTTTAAAAGACTTTGATAGCACATGAAGCAAAAAGCAGAAACAAGTATATATGGCCGTAAGTTCGGCCAGGCCGAATCTTATGTACCCTCCACCATGGATTGCGTAGAAACTTCTACGAAAGACTGTCATCCACAATCGAATTAATTGGGTTGAAGTATCTTAAAACTTCTTAACATCGTTTTCTAAATTGTTAGTTAGTCCATACATGGTATATATTAGACAAAAAAAGGTATGTGTAAGTAAGTCTACAAATAATTACGAATCGATATGGACTTTTGCATGGTACGTAGGTACACTGATAGAAAAATGTTTCGTACTATTAACGAACGGGCTTAATATTACGAAATTTTTCGTTATAAGAACGAAAGTGATCGTTAGCCCTTAAAACAGTCGCTTTATATATTCCGAAACTGGAATTGAAAATTTCATTTATAAAACGAAAGCGATCGTTAATATAATGATATGGATCGTTAAAAAATAAATTTTAAATTGTTATATTTCGGCATATTAATGAAATATGTTCGTTAATAATACGAATGGGAGTTTGAGTATTTCTGGCTCTCCTTACTCTCTCTCTCTCTCTCTCTAAAACGTCTCTCCATACTCTGTGGCGTCTATGTAATTACACATGTAAACATGGCAATAAGCATATGTTTGCGTGTGCATCAGTGCTGCCGCTAGTGAAAAATTGAGTGAAGTAGATTTTGGAAAGAAATGGAGTAGATTGAATAAAATTGAAGTTGCATACATTTTTTAAAACAAAACAATAGAATTCATTTTATTATACCCTCCACCATAGGATGGGGGTATATTAACTTTGTCATTCTGTTTGCAACACATCGAAATATTGCTCTAAGACCCCATAAAGTATATATACTCGTATTCTGGGTCGTGGTGAAATTCTGAGTCGATCTAAGCATGTCCGCCTGTTGCAATCACGCTAACATCCGAACGAAACAAGCTATCGACTTGAAACTTGGCACAAGAAGTTGATGTAGGTCGGATGATATTACAAATGGGCCATATTGGACCACTTTTACGTATAGACCCCATATAAACAGTCCCCAGATTTGGCTTGCGGTGCCTCTTAGAGCAGCAAATTTCATCCGATCCGGTTGAAATTTGGTACGTGCACTGAAAAAAAGCATACTCGGTTCCAAAGATTTTGTCTTTACTTGAAAAAATTTGGTATTGATTCCGAGCCAAAGAAGCGGAGAATACAAGTAAGGATACTTTTAAGACACAATTCTCTTTTAAATTTAGGTTTTGTGTACTTGCTTCTAGGAAGCAAATTTTAATTTTTCGCCTTCTCAGCTTTTTTTCTTCATATGCTATCAAAGTCCTTTAAAAACGAGTTAACGGCAACTTTATTTTCCAAATTAGGACTCGACTTCCAGTAGAAATTATGCTATGTTTGAAGCAAAAAACTTATTTAAAATAAAGTTTTGAAAAACATGTCCTATATTTGAACGATTTTTTGCTTTGTAGTCAAGATGCAAAAAGACAACAAATTTAAAGACAATTTCATTAAATTTAAAGACACCCATTTTTAAGTCAAATCACTTAATTATAAGGACAATACGACTTCATTGAAAAGTTTATCGACTTTTGGACAAGGAAAATAACTTTATTTTAGAGAAATGCGTCTTCTATGCTAAGCAAAATTTGTATTCGTATTTTAAAGACATGAAATCTTTGACCTCACGACAATATTTTTTTCAGTGTGGTGTAAGTATATGGTCTCTAACAACTATGCAAAAATTTTTCCACATCGGTTAATAATTCAATGATTAAAACCGCTATGTTCATCGTAATTAAAGGAATAGGAAAAAAAATTAGGTAATATGGGAAAAAATTTAAAAATTTGAAGCAGGACAAAAAGTGAAGCAGATTTTTGGAAGAAGGAGTGACGAAGTAAATTTTATGAAAATGAAGCAAAATACTTCGATTGAAGTAGTAGCGGCAGCACTGATATGCATCTTGAAAAGCAAACGGTAAAAGGTTCAACTGAAATCTTGTCCACTAATAGAAAAAGTTTCGTTATATTAACGAAATGTGTCGTTAAAAGTCAGCCAATGAAACAAATTCGTTAATAAAACGAAATTTTTCGTTATTATAACGAATTTTCTGCAAATCAACGTAACGGTTCGTACTATTAACGAATATTTTCATTGTATTAATGAAAATGTTTCGTTATATCAATGAACATTTTTCGTTGGCTGACTTTTAATGAAATTTTCTTTGTGTGTCTGATGGGCAAACCTTAACAACGTGTACGTTCTTTTCTTAGAAATAAGAGGCTTTTTTTCTTAAGTGAATGTCACAATATATGATTATTATAAATATTAATTAATTTAACAATAAATATTATTTTCTACTGTATATAAATCTTATTTCAAAGAGCTTAACAAAAAATAAAACACTACACTGGTAGAAAAAGTTTCGTTATATTAACGAAATATGTCATTAAAATTGAGCCAATGAAACAAATTCATTAATATAACGAAATTTTTCGTTACCATAATGAATATTCTGTTAGTCAACGAAACTATTAACGAATATTTTCATTGCCTTAATGAAAATGTTTCGTTATATCAATGAAAAATTTTCGTGGGCTCAATTTTAATGAAATTTTCTTTGTGTGTACCAATGACTATACTCAAATGAAATAATTGGTTGGGTTTCATTAATAACGTTTGTGTTCATTTATAAAACGATCGCCTTTCATTCATACAATGAAAAAACTGGGTTCATACAATGAATGATTCTCATTCATACAACGTATAAGCTGCATCCATACAATGAATAAATTTCATTGATATAACGAATAATATTCGTTAATACAAAGAAAAGGCTACGTAATAGCAACGCAATTATTCGTTATTACTGCGAAATGTATTCCATAAAGGGTTTCGTAAATATAACGTAAAATTACGTTGTTATAACGAAATGTTACGTTGGCTGACTTTTAATGAAGAATTTCGTTAATACAACGAAGAAATTCATCGTATTAACGAAACTTTTTTTTTCAACCGAATCGGATGATTTTTGCTTTTCCAAGGGGCTCCGGAGGTCAAATCTGGGGATCGATTTATATGGGGGCTATATATAATAATGGACCGATGTGGACCAATTTTTGCATGGTTATTAGAGACCATATACTAACACCATGTACCAAATTTTAGCCGGATCGAATGAAATTTGCTTCTCTTAGAGGGTCTGCAAGCCAAATTTGGGGGTCCGTTTATATGGGGGCTTTACGTAAAAGTGAACCGATATGGCCCATTTGCAATACCAACCGACCAACATCAATAACAACTACTTGTACCAAGTTTCAAGTCGATAGCTTGTTTCGTTCGGAAGTTAGCGTGATTTCAACAGACGGACGGACATAAAAATGTTTGGAAAACGTGTATCAAAAACTTTTCTTAGTTTTTTGAATTTCTTCGAAAATGTAAAACTTTAATCACCAAACATTTTTTTTTAATACAAAGTTTTTATTTATGCAATAAAAAATAGCTTTTGTTTTAAAATCACAGTCCATATCGTTTATGTCAGGCACTGTTCATTTCTGACTTTAAGTCTTTAATAAGATACATTTTGAAGTTTCATAGTAAAAATTTAATATAGCAGTATGCAATGGCGGACACCTTTTCAAAAGTGTTGCGAACATGTTTAAAATATTCAAACTTGCTTTATTTCCATTGTAGTTTTAAGAAATTTGCCAGCTAAAGGCATGTTTAATCTTAAATAAGGTTTTTTATATCGGCTCGTGGGCACCCAAAAATATGTTCTATAAATATAACTGATTTGCTGTATGCGTGGCATGTGCGTTGATTACTATAGCGATAATTGTCTGTTGCACTGAAAAAACGCTTGTCCAGTTCCAAAGATTTCGTCTATACACTAATGACTTTGGTATTGACTCCGAGCCAAAGAAACGGATAATTAAAGAAAATATACATTTTAGACACAATTATCTTTTAAATTTGAGTTTTGCGTAATTGATTCTAGGAAAAAATTTTAATTTATTCGTTTATCAGATTTTTTTATATTTGCTATCAGAGACCTTTAACAAAGTGATAATGACAATTTAAATATCCAAATTCAGACTCGACTTCAAGTAGAAATTATGCTATGATTCAAGTAATAATCGTCTTAAAGTATTGAAAAACGTCTCCTTTTTGAACACTTTTTTGATTTGTAGTCAAGATACAAAAAGTCAAAAAATTTAAAGACGATTTCATTAATTTTGTAGAATTTTTCTGAATTATTAAAACCAAGTTGACTTTAGTCAAACAAATTTTTCTTTCATATAAAGACGCTCAGTTCTAAGTCGAATCACTTAGTGCCTTCAAAACTAAAGGAAAAAATATTCATCAATTTAGTTTAGCCATTTTATTTCCATTAAAGTAAATTTCTGTGTAAATTAATAAAATATACTTGTTTCCGTAAAAAAAGCAGTTAGAAATAGTTCATTAACCCGGGCTGTACTAGTGTAACCCTATGGTTACACACATTAGGCCGTCACTAAATCTTCTCGTGTTGATCGCTGATAAACATACCATTTACATCTCAAAATTCGAAAAAAATAATTATACACTCAAAAAAAGTGAACTCTCTACTCTCTCAAATAAAGCATAAAGATTTACTAAATTCGTACTTCTCACAAAATAGGTCAATATTTCTTTAAATTTGTAAAGTTTCCTACAAATGTGCCCATCTTGAACTTCGTATGACACTAAACAGATTCTTGCCATTTTGAACTCCAACTTTTTCCTTCAAACTACAAAATTTTTTTTAACAAGTGAAAAAAATGAATTATGTCTAATAAACTTTCTTAAATTCGTCATAAAATATTTACTTAACATTTTTGTGATATCGGCGTGATGTCAGCATTTGTAATACTGTTTAGGTAGAATTTGCTAAAAATAATTTAAATTTTTCTTCCTGGTGGGTTCACTGTTTTTTCAGTGTTATAAATGAAGCATGTCTTTTACATTATTGAAGAAAATATGCACCTATATAAATAAGTAAAACTGTATTTAAAAACTTAAGTAAGCAGTTCCAATATGAAAAAAGTTCAATAACATCCTTCCACATATGAATTCAATTTTTTTATTCTGTAGTATAGTGGTACATACACTAATAGAAAAAGTTTCGTTATATTAACGAAATGTGTCGTTAAAAGTCAGCCAATGAAACAAATTCGTTAATAAAACGAAATTTTTCGTTATTATAACGAATTTTCTGCAAATCAACGTAACGGTTCGTACTATTAACGAATATGTTCATTGTATTAATGAAAATGTTTCGTTATATCAATGAACATTTTTCGTTGGCTGACTTTTAATGAAATTTTCTTTGTGTGTAAATATAGTAAAATGTTAACTAGTATATATAATTTATTCTTCCTAATTTATTACTCACGTCTACGAAAATCACATCGTGCAAACAAATAAATATGTCTTTGGGGCTATACGAAGTTCAACTTTATTAAAAATTGGTTCATTTTAACATAAAGAAGGGGTCACTTTTTTCTGGGTGTAACAGATTGGCTGATAAGTCCCCGGTCTGACACATAGATAACGTCGCTAGTATTAAATGCATATTATTTTTATATAGTACCAACCTTCAAATGATTCGTATCAAAATTTGACGTCTGTAAGTCAATTAGTTTGTGAGATGAAGCAACTTTTGTTATTGTGAAAAAAATGGAAAAAAAAGGAATTTCGTGTTTTGACGGTGGGAGCAAAAACTTGGCTTGATAATGAGTTTCCGGACTCTGCCCCAGGCAATAATTGATTGGTATGCAAAATTCAAGCGTGGTGAAATGAGCACGGAGAACGGTGAACACAGTGGACGCCCGAAAGAGGTGGTTACCGACGAAAACATCAAAAAAATCCAAAAATGATTTTGAATGACCGTAAAATGAAGTTGATCGATATAGCAGAGGCCTTAAAGATATCAAAGGAACGTGTTGGTCATATCATTCTTCAATATTTGGATATGCGGAAGCTCTGTGCAAAATGGGTGCCGCGCGAGCTCACATTTGACCAAAAACAACAACGTGTTGATGATTCTGAGCGGTGTTTGCAGCTGTTAACTCGTAATACACCCGAGTTTTTCCGTCGATATGTGACAATGGATGAAACATGGCTCCATCACTACACTCCTGAGTCCAATCGACAGTCGGCTGAGTGGACAGCGACCGGTGAACCGGCTCCGAAGCGTGGAAAGACTCAAAATTCCGCTGGTAATGGCCTCTGGTTTTTGGGATGCGCATGGAATAATTTTTATCGATAATCTTGAGAAGGGAAAAACCATCAACAGTGACTATTATATGGCGTTATTGGAGCGTTTGAAGGTCGCGGCAAAACGTCCCCATATGAAGAAGATCAAAGTGTTGTTCCACCAAGACAACGCACCGTGTCACAAGTCATTGAGAACGATGGCAAAAATTTACGAATTGGGCTTCGAATTGCTTCCCCACCCACCGTATTCTCCAGATCTGGCCCCCAGCGACTTTTTCTTGTTCTCAGACCTCAAAAGGATGCTCGCAGGGAAAAAATTTGGCTGCAATGAAGAGGTGATCGCCGAAACCGAGGCCTATTTTGAGGCAAAACCGAAGGAGTACTACCAAAATGGTATCAAAAAATTGGAAGGTCGTTATAATCGTTGTATCGCTCTTGAAGGGAACTATGTTGAATAATAAAAACGAATTTTGACAAAAAAAATGTGTTGTTCTTTGTTAGACCGGGGACTTATCAGCCAACCTGTTATAAGGACATAACGAATTCATTGAAAAGTTAAACCTCTTTTGGACAAGGAAAAAACTTTATAACAGAGAAATGCATCTTCTAAGCATAATTCGCATTCATATTTTAAGGTCACGAAATCTTGATGATGATAATAATAACTACGTGGCCAAGTTGATCGTGTGTTGGCCAGAGAATGAAGCCGCCGCCGACAAAAATGGGTCGGGTTCATTCTCTGGTTTTGGCTTACACAATACGATTGTCCGTTCTGGCGAAATGGCAAAATGTAACAAATTTATAAAATCAAATTGTTTGTTTAAAATCATTGTTTGTATTACAAAAGGTTCTAAGAACTAAATAAACCTCGTGAAAGCCAGAAACATGTGAGGGAAGATTCACCAGAAACTTAAAAAAAATTGTTATTGTTTATGAAATTGTTTTTACATACTGGAAAATCATAAAACATATATACTTTTCTTCCAAAAAAACTTCCTTACATCGAAAAGCATTTAACATTTGATATTTGTTTGCTTAACTTTCGTTTGGGAGGAAAGAATTATATTTTGCGACTATTCTTGTTGCACAGACATAATAATTATAATAAATAAATAAAATCCTTTGGTATCCAATTTTCCACATCCGATGCCAAGCCACACCCAGAAAAAAGTGAACCCACCATGAAAGAAAATGCAGGTTTATATTAGAAAATGTTAACTAAAATATTTTAGTAATTGCAATATGGTACAAATAAGTTAATAAATTTTGTCAAATTGAAGAATTTTTTTCTGTTGTTTAATAAAATTTCATATTTTGGAAGAAACACTGGAATTAAAAATTGTTAAAATGCCTTTAGCACTATATGAAGTTCTAGACAGGCACAATTTAAGTAAAATTTACTAATTTGAGAAACTTATGAAATCAGTTTCAGCAAACTACTCACATTTTAGCAAACGTCATTTTACGAACTATTTTCATATTTTTTTTCACGCCATTAAAGTAAGCAAAAAATAATTAAAATAAGAAAAATGTTCTCACATTTGGCAAAATTGAACTAAAAACAACTAACTTCATGTACTAAAATAAAGCTAATTCGGCTATAAATAATTTCGATGTCTCTTTTCTGTGGGCTTAAGGACTAAAGCAATGTTAAATACTTCCGCCCTATTTCAAACTTATGTGAAATTGATTGAAGATGCTCAATACTTACATTACTTCCAAGTCTTATGTTGGCGATCCAAACCTCATTTTTTTTTTTTACTGGGATGTTCGAGATGACTTCCGACCTACGATAAGTACATGTGAAATTTATTGCTTCTGAGCCGATATTGCACCACTTCCGAATCCCAAAAAAACACACCCAGACAAGAAGTATGGTCACCCCAAAAAATCTTCAAGAGCATACACCCAGAAAAAAGTGACCCCTTCTTTAAGTTAAAATGAACTCATTGTGAAGAAAGTTGAACTTCGTATAGCGCCAAAGACATTTTTATTTGTTTGAACGATGTGATTTTCGTAGAAATTAGGAATAATGCATTCCATATATTAGTTACCATTTTCCTATATTTATATACCACTATACTACAGAATGAAAAAATTTAACTAATTTAAATTCATATATGGAATGATTTTATTGAAATTTTTTCATTCATTTCGACAAATCTTACACATTTGTGGTAAAACTTTTACTTCATAATTAGAACTGCTTACCTTCGTTTTTAAATACAATTTTATTTATTTCTATAAGCAACTTTATCTTCAATGAAAGACATGTTTTATTAATATATTGAATATATTTATTAAGAATCAACAGCATCGAATCTCTTTGAAATATTAGTTTATTAATCCACTATTTCCAATTTCCGTGTGATATTATCAACTGTAAAACGCACTTTTTCTTCTTCTTGTACTTTTCACTTTTAATAAGTTGCTGCCTAACGATTTTGTCCTCCTTTTACAATTTCAATACCTACAAATATAAAAAATCAGGAAACATTTTTGTTGCAAAAGGTTAGCGTCACTGAATATTACCTGATAATTGAAGATTCCAAAATGAAGACAAATGAAAGGGTTGTTATTCTGCTGGTGTTTTCTTTCTTTATACACTATCACGAACATTGATATATTTATTTAAAAAAAACGAAAATTTTTCTCACTAATTTAAAATAACAAATATTTTATATATTTTATTTGTTATTTATTATATTATTTTACCATATTATTTTTTAACAATCTCTCCGTATACCAAAACAACGCGATTCCAACTAAAAAAACAACCGACGCGCAAATATATCGATTACACCCACGCGCAAACACATCGATTACGATGACAGGTATCGATTGCAGGTAGACAATAGAAATTTAGGAAAATTTCCTATATTCTAACAAGTGTGTTTCCTTAAGTTTTGAAAGGATTGCATACTTCTTAGTACGAATGAACTAAAATATTTTTCTATGCCAAGTGTTGTTCGTATGTATGAAAAACTTTCTATTATAGAGGAAGTCGCAATTATCATTTTATAAGAAATTTTACTAATTTTGAGGAAACTTGGTTTTAGTTCGGTTTTTGTTTATTTTTACGAATGCTTTGTTATCGGTGAATAAAATTTTCTTTTTCAGTAGTAAATTCTTATACCCAGCGAAGAAAATAGTATGAGTAAAATTCCATGCCTTATTCTAGTTAATGAACTATTCCTAACTGCTTACAGTTTAGGATTTTTTTACTGAAACGAGTAAATTTTATTATTTTTCACAAAAATTTTCCTTAATGGAAATAAAATGGATAAACTATATTGATGAAAATTTTTTCCTTTAGTTTCGAAGGCACTTTTTTCTGGGTGTAATGTTACATTTTCATTTTTTTGCCAAAAATATTGTTTTCTCGCCTAACATAAAATACTTGTCGAAGTCAGATACATAATTTCGGAGATAATAATATGGTTGCGGCAAACATATTACAAGTTTCCCATTAAAAATGTAACATTTTGCTCTTGAAACATGTTTGTAGTGATCATTTACCCTCTTTGCATGCATTTGCATCCTTTATCCATCCATATTTAACCTGGCATAATTTCGACAAAAAACTATAAAACAAAATTAATTTCTTCACTTCTTAAAGAAAATAACGTATTTTGAAGGAAGTGCCATACGAAGTTCAAGATGGACCCTACACTCAAAAAAAGTGAACTCTCTATTTCACTAAAGCCAATTTAACTTAATTTTAGTTCATAGAAATATTATGTTTGGAGAAAGTTTTCTATACTCTAATACTTTTTTGTGTACGTTAGTTAAATGAACTAAACCCGAGGAAAAAAATATAAAGATTAACTAAATTCGTGTCTTCCACAAAATAGTTCATAATTTCTTTAAATTTGTAAATTTTACCAAAAATGCGTCCATCGTGAACTTCGTATGTCACTAAAGACATTCTTGCAATTTTGAACTCCAAGTTGTTTCTTCAAACTACAAAATTTTCTTTAACAAGTGAAAAACCTTAGTTATGTCTAATAAATTTTCTTGTATTTGTCGAAAAATATTTACTTATTTTTATGACATCGGCGTGATGCCAACGTTTGTAATACTGTTTAGTTAAAATTTTCTACAAATATTCAAAATTTTCTAAAATTAACCGAAAGTTTTCTTCCTGGTGGGTTCACTGTTCTTTCAGTGTAATAATTTCCATGAACTAAAATAAAGTTAAATTGGCTTTAATGCCGCTCTTTTAATGTAACTCGGCGATATTCACACTATTGCGCCAAGTTCATTTTTAATTACGCTACCATTTTTATATTATAGTTATCATAACAATCTGTTTAAATTTCCAAATAAAAATAATATCTCTCTTTTCGGATATTCCATAAATAATAAATTCCCCAGTTTAGACTAAGTGCTGGACAATGTCCATATATAAATTCGAACCCTTTTAGAAGTTCGAATGAAATATGTGTTCTGGAAAAGTTAATATTTCATAGTCAAGGTAAATAGATGTTTTTGTGATTTTTCCAAATAACCCTTCAGCGTTTTTTTTTTTCGAAAAGTATGTGCTGAAAGTCGAAAAGTCAGCAACAATTTGTAGGACAAGTCACATAATTTTCAATGCCAATTTTAGTTAAAATATTTCCATATTCCATAACAATAGACAGAATTATTAGTTCTCCATAAAAACGCATGCTCATCAAAAACATACGTACATTGACTCAACTACAATTCTAATGAACCACTCGACTGCATTTCAATATGCCTAAATATTGGGCAGTTTTTGACCTAAAAGAGAATTTACGATCATGCAAAAGACTTCGTTTCCATTCTAGTTTTGCTCTAAAAATATTTAAAATGTTTCAAATATTTAGTTCAAATTCGAGGTTAGTTTTTATTGCTCTCCTAAAAATCTTCATCATTATTATCACAGATCATCCTAACGAATGTCTTGTCCATTTACCTTGTCCAAGCAGCCTATTCATGAAACATTAAGAGATGCATTGGTGCAGGTAGTGCATTCAACGGTAATGCATTTCATAGGAAAGGACTTTTTTGTTGAATAGAATTATTTATGTACTATTCTCTTTTTTCACACCGTCATAAAGTCATTTTTGTGATTTTTGTATAAAAGTCATAACATTATAGTATCATAAATTTCACTTCCTTTTTGTCCTGGCCCACTATATCCACATTCCTTAGTCAATAAAAAAAGTTTCCTTTCGTTCATGTTCGTCAAATATGCTGTGATTTCACGGTCACTGATCGCGTCATGAGATCGTTTGTTATTCGACATTTAGGGGAAAACATTATTTCCCTTTTACTAAAATTATTGCTGTATTCATTTCCCTTAGGCTTCCACGAAATTCCATTAAGTGATCCTTTCTTGAGTTTTCGTGTCGCGGAACATACCTCTTTTAAGGATTTGCATTTTGGTCTGTATTTTCCCTTAGCTTGCCTGTACATTTTATGGCTCGTCTCATCATCCATCGATCAACACTTTATTGCGGTAACCTTTTTCAAGATATGTGATTTGAAGTCGCGCCCACGTTAGCAGTTGACTTGGTCATTCTTCGAGTCATTTGCTTATGATTATCGCGTCCATTGTTGTGTCCATTGTTGGATGTAAATTTCTTTTATTGCTGGTTTTATTACTCACGTGTGTGGTTGTGATATTTCACGAACTCATGATAGTTGTGGATGCTTGTGTTAAGTTAAATAAATAAATCAATGTGAATGAAAAAATAGTATGTATATTTTTTTTAATGTAGTAGTCAATAAAATTGTATAGCAATTATCTATAACCGAATTGCAAATAACTACGCATGGACTTGAACAATGTGACAATATAAATTTGGCCAATATACGAAAAACAACTACAGTGAAACCTCTGAAAGTTGGACACTCACGGTTCCCTAAATTTTGCCCACATTTGGGAGGTATCCACTTATGAGAGGTTAATTTTAATGTGTTAATATATTAAACGTCCCTAGACAACTGTCCAAGTTTGCGAGGTGTCCGGTTTTCAGAGTGTCCAAGTTTTAGAGGTTTCACTGTATTGCTTATACCCACCATCATACTAACTTTGATATTCTTTTTATAACCTATAGAAATTCTGCGTCAAATCAACCATGTCCGTCCACCGATCCGATTATTCTTCTGTTGAAATCGCACTAACATTCGAACGAATTTAGAAATCCTCTTGAAACTTGTCACAACGAAGACACAAATATAAAAAAATTTAAAATTTTAATAAATAATATAAAGTAATACCCATTAAAAAGTTGATTGAAGTTGAAAACGTAATCAATTAAAAAACCAGTAAGGAAAGTCTAAAGTCGGGCGGGGCCGACTATATTATACCCTGCACCACTTTGTAGATCTAAATTTTCGATACCATATCACATCCGTCAAATGTGTTGGGTGCTATATATAAAGGTTTGTCCCAAATACATACATTTAAATACCACTCGATTTGGACAGAATTTGATAGACTTTAACAAAATCTATAGACTCAAAATTTAAGTCGGCTAATGGAGTAGGGTGGAACACAATGTTAGTAAAAAAAATATGGGAAACATTGAAATCAGAAGCAATTTTAAGGAAACTTCGAAAAATTTATTTATGATTTATCGCTCGATATATATGTATTAGAAGTTTAGGAAAATTAGAGTCATTTTTACAACTTTTCGACTAAGCAGTGGCGATTTTACAAGGAAAATGTTGGTATTTTGACCATTTTTGTCGAAATCAGAAAAACATATATATGGGAGCTATATCTAAATCTGAACCGATTTCAACCAAATTTGGCACGTAGCTACAATGCTAATTCTACTCCCTGTGCAAAATTTCAACTAAATCGGAGTTAAAAATTGGCCTCTGTGGTCATATGAGTGTAAATCGGGCGAAAGCTTTATATGGGATATATATCCAAATCTGAACCGATTTCAAGCAAATTTGGCACGCATAGTTACAACGCTAATTCTACTCCCTATGCAAAATTTCAACTAAATCGGAGCAAAAAATTGGCCTCTGTGGGCAAATGAGTGTAAATCGGGCGAAAGCTATATATGGGAGCTATATCTAAATCTGAACCGATTTTGCTGATATTTTGCATGTTTTTCGAGACTCATAAAATATTCGGATGTACGGAATTTGAGGAAGATCGGTTGATATACACGCCAATTATGACCAGATCGGTGAAAAATATATATGGCAGCTATATCTAAATCTGAACCGATTTTTTCCTAAATCAATAGGGATCGTCTTTGAGCCGAAACAGGACCCCATACCAAATTTTAGGACAATCGGACTAAAACTGCGAGCTGTACTTTGCACACAAAAATACATCAACAGACAGACAGACGGACAGACAGACGGACAGACAGACAGACGGACATCGCTAAATCGACTCAGAATTTAATTCTAAGCCGATCCGTATACTAAAAGGTTGGTCTATGATTACTCCTTCTTGGCGTTACATACAAATGCACAAACTTATTATACCCTGTACCACAGTAGTGGTGAAGGGTATAAATATGGGAAACATTGAAATCTGAAGCAATTTTAAGGAAACTTCGAAAAATTTATTTATGATTTATCGCTCGATATATATGTATTAGAAGTTTAGGAAAATTAGAGTCATTTTTACAACTTTTCGACTAAGCAGTGGCGATTTTACAAGGAAAATGTTGGTATTTTGACCATTTTTGTCGAAATCAGAAAAACATATATATGGGAGCTATATCTAAATCTGAACCGATTTCAACCAAATTTGGCACGTAGCTACAATGCTAATTCTACTCCCTGTGCAAAATTTCAACTAAATCGGAGTTAAAAATTGGCCTCTGTGGTCATATGAGTGTAAATCGGGCGAAAGCTTTATATGGGATATATATCCAAATCTGAACCGATTTCAAGCAAATTTGGCACGCATAGTTACAACGCTAATTCTACTCCCTATGCAAAATTTCAACTAAATCGGAGCAAAAAATTGGCCTCTGTGGGCAAATGAGTGTAAATCGGGCGAAAGCTATATATGGGAGCTATATCTAAATCTGAACCGATTTTGCTGATATTTTGCATGTTTTTCGAGACTCATAAAATATTCGGATGTACGGAATTTGAGGAAGATCGGTTGATATACACGCCAATTATGACCAGATCGGTGAAAAGTATATATGGCAGCTATATCTAAATCTGAACCGATTTTTTCCTAAATCAATAGGGATCGTCTTTGAGCCGAAACAGGACCCCATACCAAATTTTAGGACAATCGGACTAAAACTGCGAGCTGTACTTTGCACACAAAAATACATCAACAGACAGACAGACAGACAGACAGACGGACAGACAGACGGACAGACAGACAGACGGACATCGCTAAATCGACTCAGAATTTAATTCTAAGCTGATCCGTACACTAAAAGGTTGGTCTATGATTACTCCTTCTTGGCGTTACATACAAATGCACAAACTTATTATACCCTGTACCACAGTAGTGGTGAAGGGTATAATTAACTGGTACAATTAACATTTAAATCAAATTAAAAAAAAAAGTCAGTTAAGAAAATGATTGAAAAAGTTTACGCTTCCAATTAAAATATTAATTATATCAACTTGTAAAATGACTCCAATTTTCGTATACTTCTAATACATATATATAAGCCCATAAATCATAAATAGACTTTTGTATATTTATGATTGCCAAAAATTGCTCCAGATTTAAATGTTTCCCATATTTATACCCTTCACCACTACTGTGGTACAGGGTATAATAAGTTTGTGCATTTGTATGTAACGCCAAGAAGGAGTAATCATAGACCAACCTTTTAGTATACGGATCGGCTTAGAATTAAATTCTGAGCCGATTTAGCGATGTCCGTCTGTCTGTCTGTCCGTCTGTCTGTCCGTCTGTCTGTCTGTCTGTCTGTCTGTCTGTTGATGTATTTTTGTGTGCAAAGTACAGCTCGCAGTTTTAGTCCGATTGTCCTAAAATTTGGTATGGGGTCCTGTTTCGGCTCAAAGACGATCCCTATTGATTTAGGAAAAAATCGGTTCAGATTTAGATATAGCTGCCATATATATTTTTCACCGATCTGGTCATAATTGGCGTGTATATCAACCGATCTTCCTCAAATTCCGTACATCCGAATATTTTATGAGTCTCGAAAAACTTGCAAAATATCAGCAAAATCGGTTCAGATTTAGATATAGCTCCCATATATAGCTTTCGCCCGATTTACACTCATTTGCCCACAGAGGCCAATTTTTTGCTCCGATTTAGTTGAAATTTTGCATAGGGAGTAGAATTAGCGTTGTAACTATGCGTGCCAAATTTGCTTGAAATCGGTTCAGATTTGGATATATATCCCATATAAAGCTTTCGCCCGATTTACACTCATATGACCACAGAGGCCAATTTTTAGCTCCGATTTAGTTGAAATTTTGCACAGGGAGTAGAATTAGCATTGTAGCTATGCGTGCCAAATTTGGTTGAAATCGGTTCAGATTTAGATATAGCTCCCATATATATGTTTTTCTGATTTCGACAAAAATGGTCAAAATACCAACATTTTCCTTGTAAAATCGCCACTGCTTAGTCGAAAAGTTGTAAAAATGACTCTAATTTTCCTAAACTTCTAATACATATATATCGAGCGATAAATCATAAATAAATTTTTCGAAGTTTCCTTAAAATTGCTTCAGATTTCAATGTTTCCCATATTTATACCCTTCACCACTACTGTGGTACAGGGTATAATAAGTTTGTGCATTTGTATGTAACGCCAAGAAGGAGTAATCATAGACCAACCTTTTAGTATACGGATCGGCTTAGAATTAAATTCTGAGTCGATCTAGCGATGTCCGTCTGTCTGTCTGTCCGTCTGTCTGTCTGTTGATGTATTTTTGTGTGCAAAGTACAGCTCGCAGTTTTAGTCCGATTGTCCTAAAATTTGGTATGGGGTCCTGTTTCGGCTCAAAGACGATCCCTATTGATTTAGGAAAAAATCGGTTCAGATTTAGATATAGCTGCCATATATATTTTTCACCGATCTGGTCATAATTGGCGTGTATATCAACCGATCTTCCTCAAATTCCGTACATCCGAATATTTTATGAGTCTCGAAAAACTTGCAAAATATCAGCAAAATCGGTTCAGATTTAGATATAGCTCCCATATATAGCTTTCGCCCGATTTACACTCATTTGCCCACAGAGGCCAATTTTTTGCTCCGATTTAGTTGAAATTTTGCATAGGGAGTAGAATTAGCGTTGTAACTATGCGTGCCAAATTTGCTTGAAATCGGTTCAGATTTGGATATATATCCCATATAAAGCTTTCGCCCGATTTACACTCATATGACCACAGAGGCCAATTTTTAACTCCGATTTAGTTGAAATTTTGCACAGGGAGTAGAATTAGCATTGTAGCTATGCGTGCCAAATTTGGTTGAAATCGGTTCAGATTTAGATATAGCTCCCATATATATGTTTTTCTGATTTCGACAAAAATGGTCAAAATACCAACATTTTCCTTGTAAAATCGCCACTGCTTAGTCGAAAAGTTGTAAAAATGACTCTAATTTTCCTAAACTTCTAATACATATATATCGAGCGATAAATCATAAATAAATTTTTCGAAGTTTCCTTAAAATTGCTTCAGATTTCAATGTTTCCCATATTTTTTTTACTAACATTGTGTTCCACCCTACTCCATTAGCCGACTTAAATTTTGAGTCTATACACTGAAAAAACCTTTTCCATTGCAAAATGAACTAAACTGTAGTAATATTGACCATGATTTAGCCCTTAAGATTTTTTTCAACTTGTCTAGTTTATAATTTTCTTAAATTTTAGTTCATCTATAACATTGTAGTTTAGTTCATTTTTACAACACCATAAGATTTATATACCCCTACCAAGTTAAAAAGTCAGTATTATTTTGGTTTACCTGCTGATTTTTTGGGAAACCCGATAATAAAAATTGGTTAACAGTCTCTTTAAAATGTCGACGACTAAACTATTTTTAAATCAATCATTTCACAGTACAGAGAAATTAAATAACTAAAGGAACAATAAACCGTTTTACTATTATGAAAATTTTCATACATTAAAATTTAACTTTCTTTAAGCAAAAGTACTTTATTATAACAACTTATGATGAAAGTTCCTAATACAATGTTTTTTGTGAATAAAAATTATGACCACGTGGAACAGAGAGTAGTTCATTTGAACTCGCTGTTTGGACATTTTGACTTATCCTTTTTTTATTCATCGTAGGTAATTTTTTCACATATCTTGCTGGAAAAAATGGAAACAATAATGAAAATTGTTAAAAATTAACACCATGTCATGAAATATAATTTTTAATTCTTCATTTTAGCTTGTAACTTACCATATTTGGGGGCATTTTATCGAATGGTGTAAGGAATTCAACCTTTCTTTGGAAAACGTATCTCATAAAATTGGTACCTGAAACAATTAGAGAAATAATGAAGTATTCTATATAAACTCATAAAACTGTGTTGTTATCGATGTGAAGGATATAATAAAATAAATATTCTAGTTGAAAGAAAGCCAGAGTTTTAATATAAAACTTACCAATTCTCTATTAAATTGTACGCTGAGGGGAAATATAAAAAGTTGTCCAAATTTATTTGGGCTATTCTGAAATTAAATATTTATTTTCTACATTAAATAAAATTATTAAATAGGTTTCCAAAAAATCTAATGAAAAAAATAATAATATGCATAAAAAACCAAATATTCTTGTTAAAAGAAAGTTAAAGAATCCTTACCAATTCACTATTAAATTACAGGCAAAGGAGTATTAAAAATTTGTCCAAATTTTTAAGGGGTTATTCTGAAATTAAATATTTGTTTTTACATTAAAAATATTACATTGGTTTCCAAAAAATTTTATTAAAGAAATACTAAAATAAAGTATTAAAAACCTGTAATTTTGATGATAAAAATGTCATAAAAACGTAAATATTCTAGTCGAAAAAAAAGGCAATTTTTAAAAGAAAACTTACCAATTCTCTATTTTTTAAATTTGTTCGAATCCATCTGGAGTTGCTCTGAAATTAAATATTGTTTTTACAACAAAGAAAAACATTGAACTGGTTTCCAAAAAAATTAATTATCAAATAATAATATACATAAAAAATATTCTTTTTAAAAGAAAGTCATATTAAAAAAAATACTTACCAATTTATGAATAAACTATACGCTGAGATATAACAAAAATTTTCCAAATTCATCTGGAATTGAATATTATTTTTTTACATAGAATTATAAAAATTTCAATACACTTTCAACATATTTTCCTAAATATTCTTAATAACTTTTTTCTAAACTACCGATAAAATATTAATAACTTTCATTTAAAAGGTTTAATAAACAAACACCAATATATGTATCAAAAATCCAAAATATTCCATGTCTTTATATTCCCTTGTTGCATACCAGCTAAAAAGATGCAACAGCCCACGCCAACGCCAACTATACAACTGAAGCATGCCAAACAAAACCAAGCAAAGCCAAAACATTCCTACAACAACAAAAACACATGTGCCTTTATTGAAAACAACACCTCATCCAGCCAAATAACCATCCGCGAATAACAAACACACACACACAAACCACTAAATGGACAAAAATAAAAACAACCCCACGCTCATGTATACACAACAAAACTCAAGTAACATCATCTTTACATTAATCACATTCCACTATGCCGATAAAGATCTCTGTACTATGCATTAGTTCATAGCATCTGCTGACAATTTACTCTAAGAATAATATTCGTAAAGGCACACCAGTTTATGAACGATGAAACGTTTAACTTAAAATTTGCAAAGTTTTCATGAAATGTTATCTACCATTTTTGACGAAAATGTCTATAAATTTAATTACATGTGAACTAAAAATATTTCATTGGGTAATTTTTTACAAACAATTATTAACTATAGAAATTGTCAGTAAGAAATTCCTATCCACTTTCAAGTTCATTTTTCGTAAAAAAATATTTTCTCATACAAAAAAATCTTATAGTAAATTGCACTTATTATTTAGAAAATACTTTACATTTCACAAGTAGTTTTATAGCATGACAAACGAATTTTTAACTACCAGTTAAGAAATTTTTTAAGGAAATTTCCATCGTATTTTGTAGGCCATGAACTAAACGATTGCTACTTAGAATTTGTAAAATTTCCTTTCGAGTAGTTAATTTTCGATGAAGATACGAAAAATGAACTAAAATTCTGGAAAATTCTTGTAATAAATTATTGTAAAAATCTTCTTAAATTTACGAGACACTTTTTTTTCTGTGTAGATTTTGTAGAAGTCTATCAAATTCTTCCAGATCGAGTGATATTTAAATTTATGTATTTGGGACAAACCTTTATATATAGCACCCAACACATTTGACGGATGTGATATGGTATCGAAATTTTAGATCTACAAAGTGGTGCAGGGTATAATATAGTCGGCCCCGCCCGACTTTAGACTTTCCTTACTGGTTTTTTAGTAACATTGTGTTCCACCGCAGAGCATTTGCAACTTAAAGTCAATAGATTTTGTGGAAGCCTAACAAATTTTGTCCAGATCGAGTCAGATTTAGATATATGTATATGGGAACAAAAACCTTTATATATAGCACTCAAAACATTCGACGGATTTGATATGGTTTCGAAAATGTGGATCTATATAGTGGTGCAGAGTATAATATAGTCGGCCCTGCCCGACTTTAGACTTTCCTTACTTGTTTTTTCTGTACAAGGAAAAATCAAATTAAATCATTTTAAAATTAGTGGAAATAATTTCTTTCTGTTATTGTAAACTTATAAGTTTGCAATGAAGGCAATTAATCCCAATTTAAAAAGGTTTTAGTGTGAGCACTGGGTTTGCGAGATGATGGTGACATCAATTTAACTCTGTTGGATCTGTTAGTGATAAAATCCATAAGATTGGGAGAGCTCTATTAGTTAGGTATATGTACTGTTATAAAAATATGTTGTTCATATGTTCCCATATAAACAAAATGTGTTTCGGGCAGAATTTTTTAAACACAATAGATTTAAGTGTAAAAATGTAATGTTCCTAAACTAGCATTAAATGTTTGGACCATAATAAAATCTATAACAACAAAGTTTAGTTCCTCTTTATAGTCCAAGAAGAGTTGACGGACACTGTCAAAAATAAAAGCATGGTCCTCGGTTCGATTCTCCGTCCAGGCGAAAGGTAACATTTAATAAAATAATAAAATTGAATAATTTCTTCATCATTGTTTATATTACAGAAAAAATGCTAAGAACTAAAAAATCTCGTGGATGTGATAAAGATGTGAGGGAATGTGCAATTAGGCGGAAATATTTTTTTTTTTAGCGCAATCTTCTTTGGGAGAAAATCCTTTCAAACATATAATATTTTTGGGCTCGAAATGTTTTCAAACACACAATATGTTCACACATATCAAATATAATATTGTTTCGGCAATATCCAATAATATATTTGCTTCCTGCAAAATATGTTTGGAACATATGTTAGAGAAGCGATTTTTTTGAGGGTGTGGCCATTTTTAAGAGCCATTAAAGGATTATTTTTACAACGTCTATGTTTACATTTATTATAGGAAAATCTAACTTACTTTTGATGATGACTTTTCATGATTCCATATCCGAAATTCGTTGTTGTAAAAGAAAATAGCCTTAAAAATTAATTTTGTCTTCAAATTTGTTAGGTTTGAGGAAATATACGTGAATAGTACAATGGTTTAATAAGGTGAACTTGTGTAACATAGTATGTTGGGTCTTTAGGAAATTGCATAAAAGGACATTGGGGACCATGAGCAAAGTGAATTTGTAAACATCAAGCTCCTGTAGTCAAAGTGTGTGGTAAGTATTAGCTTAATGGTTTTGTTTTCTAGTTTATAATTTCCCAGCAAAAAAGTGTCGCCAAAAAAGTGGTGAAAATGTTCTTTTTGGATCCGGAGGTGGTACAAAATCAGCGCAGAAGCGATGAATTTAACATGAGGTTGTCATAGGACGGATGTTCACTAGCCGTTCCACTGAATTTGCATCACTTCGTATGGAGTCATACGAATTAAGAATTTTGTGATATTTTGTCAAATAAATAATTTTTATAAATTTTTATGATTTTAATGCATTTTAAGTAGCGTTTTTTCACTATTTTTTCGCTCCCGGAAAATAAGTGCGGGAATTCCCGGGATGCTTCTTTGTAGTATTTTATCCAAATTGAAGGGATAAATGCTACAAAAAACACACTCAAAAAAAAGTGAACTCTCTATTTCACTAAAGCCATATTAACTTTATATTAGTTCATAGAATCATTATGTTTGGAAAAAGTTTATTTTAGTCAAATAAATTTTTGCGTATGTTAGTTAAATGAACTAAAAAATGGGAAAAAGTTATACACAAATAAAGCATAAAGATTTCCTAATTTCGTATTTCTTACAAAATAGTTCATTATTTCTCTAAATTTGTAAATTTTACCAAAAATGTGTCCATCATGAACTTCGTATGTCACTAAAGACATTCTTGCAATTTTGAACTCCAAGATTTCTCTTAAAACTACAAAATTTTCTTTAACTACTGAAAAAAATTAGTTATGTCTAATAAATTTTCTTGAATTTGTCGAAAAATATTTACTTATTTTTGCCATATCGGAGTGATGCCAGCGCTTGTAATGCCGTTTAGTTAAAATTTTCTAAAAAAGTTCCAAATTTTCTAAAATTAATCGAAAGTTATCTTTCATGGTGGGTTCACTGTTTTTTCAGTTCATTATTTTTAGTACCATCAGGTAAATCATCATTCTCATTACACTTCCAAAATCTAACTATTTTCAACTGTCATTTTCTTTGTAAATAAGGAACTCCAAATCCATTTGGAATAGATTTTCAAGCTCATGTGAATGGAGTATAATTTAGCCTAAGTAGAGAAGAATATTGTTTTTGGTATTTTTGTTTAGATAAAATAAGTTATGAAATGAAATAATTTAAGTAAAACTTTTCAATTACTTTGGAAATAGCATTCTCCTATTTGAATATGGTACCAAGTAGTAATAGCTGCCTTGTCCGACATATATAGTCGTGGGTTCTAGCCCAGGTTCTAACGGCCTACCAATTGGTTAAAAGAAAGTTGCTCTTCCTAATTATACCCTTCACCACTACTGTGGTACAGGGTATAATAAGTTTGTGCATTTGTATGTAACGCCAAAAAGGAGTAATCATAGACCAACCTTTCAGTATACGGATCGGTTTAGAATTAAATTCTGAGTCGATTTAGCGATGTCCGTCTGTCTGTCCGTCTGTCTGTCTATTGGTGTATTTTTGTGTGCAAAGTACAGCTCGCAGTTTTAGTCCGATTGTCCTAAAATTTGGTATATAGTCCTGTTTCGGCTCAAAGACGATCCCTATTGATTTTCGGTTGAATCGGTTCAGATTTAGATATAGCTGCCATATATATTTTTCACAGATCTGGTCATAATTGGCGTGTATATCAACCGATCTTCCTCAAATTCCGTACATCCGAATATTTTATGAGTCTCGAAAAACTTGCAAAATATCAGCATAATCGGTTCAGATTTAGATATAGCTCCCACATATAGCATTTGTCCACAGAGGCCAATTTTTTGCTCCGATTTAGTTGAAATTTTGCGAAGTTTCCTTAAAATTACTTCAGATTTAAATGTTTCCCATATTTTTATACCCTCCATCATAGGATGGGGGGTATATTAACTTTGTCATTCCGTTTGTAACACATCGAAATATTGCTCTAAGACCCAATAAAGTATATATATTCTGGGTCGTGGTGAAATTCTGAGTCGATCTAAGTCCGTCTGTTGAAATCACGCTAACCTCCGAACGAAACAAGCTATCGACTTGAAACTTGGCACAAGTAGTTGTTATCGATGTAGGTCGGATGGTATTGAAAATGGGCCATATCGGTCCACTTTTACGTAAAGCCCCCATATAAAGGGACCCTCAGATTTGGCTTGTGGAGCCTGTAACAGAAGCATATTTCATCCGATCCGGCTGAAATTTGGTACATGGTGTTGGTATATGGTCTCTAACAACCATGCAAAAATTGGTCCACATCGGTCCATAACTATATATAGCCCCGATATAAGATTTGGCTTGCGGAGCCTAAAAGAGAAGCAAATTTCATCCGATCCGGCTGACATTTGGTACATGGTGTTGGTATATGGTCTCTAACAACCACGCAAAAATTGGTCCACATCGGTCCATAATTATATATAGCCCCCATATAAACCGATCCCCAGATTTGGCTTGCGGAGCCTAAAAGAGAAGCAAATTTCATCCGATCCGGCTGAAATTTGGTACATGGTGTTGGTATATGGTCTCTAACAACCATGCATAAATTGGTTCACATCGGTCCATAATTATATACAGCCCCCATATAAACCGATCCCCAGGCTTGCGGAGCCTCAAAGAGAAGAAAATTTCATCCGGTCCGGCTGAAATTTGGTACATGATGTTGGTATATGGTCTCTAACAACCATGCCAAAATTGGTCCATATCGGTCCTTAATTATATATAGCCCCCATATAAACCGATCCCCAGATTTGGCTTGTGGAGCCTCTAAGAGAAGCATATTTCATCCGATCCGACTGAAATTTGGTACATGGTGTTGGTATATGGTCTCTAACAATCATGCAAAAACTGGTCCACATCGGTCCATAATTATATATAACCCCCATATAAACCGATCCCCAGATTTGGCTTGCGGAGCCTCAAAGAGAAGCAAATTTCATCCGATCCGACTGAAATATGGTACATGATGTTGGTATATGGTCTCTAACAACCACGCAAAAATTGGTCCACATCGGTTCATAATTATATATAGCCCCCATATAAACCGATCCCCAGATTTGGCTTGCGAAGTCTCCAAGAGAAGCAAATTTCATCCAAGCCGGTTGTAATTTGGAACATGGTGTTAGTATATGATCTTTAACAACCGTGCCAGAATTGGTCCATATCGGTAAATAATTATATATAGCCCCCATATAAAACGTTCTCCAGATTTGACCTCCGGAGCCTCTTGGAGAAGCAAAATTCATCCGATCCGGTTCAAATTAGGAACGTGGTGTTAGTATATGGTCGCTAACAACCATACCAAAATTGGTCCAATCACACAAAAATTGGTCCATATCGGTTCATAATCATGGTTGCCACTAGAGCCAAAAATAATCTACCAAAATTTTATTTCTCTAGAAAATTTTGTCAAAATTTTATTTCTAGAGAAAATTGTGTTAAAATTTTATTCGGTTCATAATAAAATTGTCATCATTTTCAAAATTTTACTTCTATAGAAAATTTTGTCAAAATTTTATTTCTATAGAAAATTTTGTTCAAATTTTATTCATTTCATAATCATGGTTGCCACTCGAGCCACAAATAATCTACCAAGATTTTATTTCTATAGAAAATTTTGTCAAAAGTTTATTTCTATAGAAAATTTTGTTAAAATTTTATTTCTGTAGAAATTTTTGTTAAAAATTTCTTTCTATAGAATATTTAGTCAAAATTTTTATTTCTATAGAAAATTTTGTGTAAATTTTATTTCTATAGAAAATTTTGTTAAAATTTTATTTCAGTAGAAAATTTTGTCAAAATTTTGTGTCTACTTTGTCAAACTGAATTATATACGTATTGGATCGATCTTTTTTGATTTAATATATACCACGTATGGACTTACATACAATTTAGAAGATGGTGTAAGGAGGTTTTAAGAAACCTTGCCATCGGCAAGCGTTACCGCATCTTAAGTAATTCGATTGTGGATGGCAGTGTTTAGAAGAAGTTTCTACGCAATCCATGATGGAGGGTACATAAGCTTCGGCCTGGCCGAACTTACGGCCGTATATACTTGTTTTTTACTAAAATTGTGTTCCACCCTAGTGCATTAGCCAACTTAAATTTTGAGTCTATAGATTTTGTAAAAGTCTATCAAATTCTGTCCAAATCGAGTGATATTTAAATGTATGTATTTGGGACAAATCTTTATATATAGCACCCAACACATTTGACGGATGTGATATGGTATCGAAAATTTAGATCTATAAAGTGGTGCAGGGTATAATATAGTCGGCCCCGCCCGACTTTAGACTTTCCTTACTTGTTTTTTTATCGTCATATTTCTGTAAACCGGCATTCCAATAGACTGGTAGACTAAGTAAACCTTTATAAATAATGGGTCATTTTACCTTATATAACCACTTTTGCAATTGCATAATTTAAAAATATTTTCATAATTATTGCAAGAAATTGTAGTAAACTATTAAAATGTTTTTTTATTATAATAGTTACTTTAATTTCAAATATGAATGATGTATTCCTTCTGGGAATATTGACCGAACATATGCATATAGTGTCATATAGTGACTCCGTTTTACGATGGCGACATCCATATAACATAAATTTCTTTCATTTCTATACTAGTTTTAATGTTAAAAAATCCCACTATATCGGAAGATACTGTCCATTGTATTTTGTTATTGCAAAATACTTCTTATTTTAGTATTATATACGTAATATACATGTTAGTTGTCCACACAGCGCCTTATAACTGTAGCTTTAGGGGATTTCGAATTTATTTAAATGTCTATATATATGCCACATCGAAGCAAGTTTCCTTTTGACCGGGATCCCGGGAAATTCGAAAAAAATCCCGCTTTCCCGGGAATCAAAAAGTGATATTTTATTAATTCTTACTTAAAGCATTTGAAACAAAAGAGGAAACATTATTACTAACAAAAATGAAAAAAACGAGTTATAAAAAATTTAGTTAAAAGAATATCATGTGTAGTTAAAATAAAAATCATCTTTGGGAGGACATTTTTGGAAGTGCTTTTAAAGTTGTGCCTTTGGAACAAAATTTTTTGCTGGGTTGTTTCTCTGACGTGAATTGATGGGTTTCGAACCGCAAGCAATGTAGACTGAACCCTCAGAAATGAACGCTCAGAAATGTGTTGATAATCGTCGACAATTAGATATATCTCCCACATTGACCGATCCCAATATCTGATTTCTTGATCATCCTAAATTCTTATTTTTTTATCCGATTAGCCTTTAGGTTAGGTAAGGTTAAGTCCTTCGTAGTAGGATTTTTTCCGGCTTTTTTCGCTTTGCTGGGATTTCCCGGTACTGTTTCTTTACAATATTTCATATAAAATGTTACTGTCAATATTACAAAAATTATATTTAGTACCATTGGGTTGATTAAGTCTCATTTTAAGTGATTTAACTTAAAAATGGGTGTCATAACGTGAAAGATAAAATGTTTAGGCTAAGTTCAACTTGACTTTAACAATTCAGAAAAATTCTTTCAAATTAACGAAATTGTCTATAACTTTGTTATCTTTTTGCATCTTTACTACAAAGCAAAAAATCATTCAAAAAGAGGTCATGTTTTTCAACACTTTATTTTAAAGAGGATTTTTACTTGAAACATAGCATAAATTCTACTGGAAGTCGAGTCTGAATTTGGAAAATAAATTTGTCGTTAATACGTTTTTAAAGGTCTTTGATAGCATATAAAGAAAAGAAGATGAAACAAGTATATACGGCCGTAAGTTCGGCCAGGCCGAAGCTTATGTACCCTCCATCATGGATTGCGTAAAAACTTCATCTAAACACTGCCATCCACAATCGAATTACTTAAGTTGCGGTAACGCTTGCCGATGGCAAGGTATCTTAAAACCTCCTAACACCATCTTCTAAATTGTATGTAAGTCCATACGTGGTATATATTAAATCAAAAAAGATCGATCCAATACGTATATAATTCAGTTTGACAAAGTAGACATAAAATTTTGACAAAATTTTCTACAGAATTAAAATTTTAACAACATTTTCTATAGAAATAAAATTTTCACAAAATTTTCTATAGAAATAAAAATTTTGACAAAATTTTCTATAGAAAGAAAATTTTGACAAAAATCTCTACAGAAATAAAATTTTAACAAAATTTTCTATAGAAATAAACTTTTGACAAAATTTTCTATAGAAATAAAATCTTGGTAGATTATTTTTGGCTCGAGTGGCAACCATGATTATGAACCGAATAAAATTTGAACAAAATTTTCTCTAGAAATAAAATTTTGACAATGATGAAAATTTTATTATGAACCGAATAAAATTTTAACAAAATTTTCTCTAGAAATAAAATTTTGACAAAATTTTATATAGAAATATAATTTTGGTATATTATTTTTGGCTCTAGTGGCAACCATGATTATGAACCGATATGGACCAATTTTTGTGTGATTGGACCAATTTTGGTATGGTTGTTAGCGACCATATACTAACACCACGTTCCTAATTTGAACCGGATCGGATGAATTTTGCTCCTCCAAGAGGCTCCGGAGGTCAAATCTGGAGAATGTTTTATATGGGGGTTATATATAATTATGGACCGATATGTAACAATTCTGGCACGGTTGTTAAAGATCATATACTAACACCATGTTCCAAATTGTTCGGTTTATATGAGGGCTATATATAATTATGACCAATGTGGACCAATTTTTGCATGGTTGTTAGATACCATATACCAACATCATGTACCCAATTTCAGCCGAATCGGATGAAATTTGCTTCTCTTTGAGGCTCCGCAAGCCAAATCTGGGGATCGGTTTATATGGGGCTATATATAATTATGGACCGATGTGGACCAAGTTTTCCATGATTGTTAGAGACCATATACCAACACCATGTACCAAATTCCAGCCGGATCGGATGAAATATGCTTCTCTTAGAGGCTCCACAAGCCAAATATGGGGATCGGTTTATATGGGGGCTATATATAATTAAGGACCGATATGGACCAATTTTTGCATGGTTGTTAGAGACCATATACCAACATCATGTACCAAATTTCAGCCGGATCGGATGAAATTTTCTTCTCTTTGAGGCTCCGCAAGCCAAATCTGGGGATCGGTTTATATGGGGGTGGACAAACTTCATAGTTTGCCAAACATATTTTTTGATTTTTTATATTTGAATGAATTTTATGAATCTTTTGAATTTTATACATGAATGAATTTTATGAATTTGAATTTAAATGAATTGTTTAATATATCATATTTACATAATTATCGATCTCTTGAATTTCTGATCAATTTGTTTATTTTGAATTATATGTACTAAAATATTGCTGAATTGATATCGATAACATCTATTGTAAATATTATTGTTGTAAAAGTTAGTACACTAAGCCTTAAGATCCTAGCTTTTTACTTCACTTCTTCTCTAACTACCCGACGGTAAGCATTGTATTTCTCCTCTGCTGATCTCTCTTCTCTACCTTTTCCCCTATATCATATTTATAAATAAATATTGTTAATTGTACATTGAAAACTGAAACCTCCACTTGTTATTTTTTGTTCCTTTTCCGGTTGGGTTTCACTCCATCAAACGCTTTGTTTATTATTTCTCATTACTTGGAGAAATAATAAACCCAAGCACACACACACACACAACCTTATACAGTCCAAAGATAATAAAAGAGGAAGATGGGAGATTGGCTTGCGTCATACCAAATGTTGCATTTACCAGATTAGTTTAATACATGTTTTTAATCTTTTAGTTGTTTTTCGTTTTTATTTTTTAAATGAAAAATGTAATTTTCTTAATGAAACAATGTTAAATTTTAGGCAACAACAAAAAAAATTACATTTTCCCCTTTATGGAAATTTATTTCGTACTCTTAATTTCTTTTTATTTGCATTTTAATGCTATGTCAATACTTGTCGTATACGCGTTTGGTTCGAGTATTAAACTAATGTGGTAAATGGTTTGATGTGCTCAGTAGCCAATCTCACATCTTCCTCTTTTATTATCTTTGATACAGTCCACTCATCTCATACAGGGGATTTCTTGTAAAACTTCTCCACTGTCATCTGTCACAATCCCCCCACACACCTGAGCATGGTCCTCCGCAGCCGTTCATTGGAAACAGCATAACATAATCCACATCATCCACAACAAAGTAAACATTCCCATCTCTCTATCTACTCAGTTACAAAACCGCCGGTAAGTGATATACGTCACAAATCTGTATTAAAACAATAAAAAAACGTATGCAAACACAAAAGAAAAACTGGGAAAATACGCGAGTGAAAAAGTGTTAAAAAAGAACATAAATGATGTTAAAAATCGCTTAAAATCGGGTAAAAAATCGTGTTAAATTCTGCTGAAATACTTGTAGAAACTGTTTAAAATTTGTTAAAACAGAAAACTCGGTAAGAAAGGTAAAAAAAAATCTGTAAAACTTTATTATAAATGATTAGATCGGGAAAAGATCGTTAAAATTCGTGTAAAATGTGTGTAAAAGTGGAGAAAAAGCGATAAAATATACATGAAATTTGGTAAAAATTACGGAAAGTAAATGTAAATATGTTAAAAAGCGTATGAAATTACCTAAAATATTTTTCTACGTGCTGATTTAATGTGGCTGAATCAGTAAAATTTGTTGAAAAATCGTTCTAAAAATTGAAAAGCTTTCCCAATAACCAAAGGTAAAAAAAAAAATCAAAAAAACCGCAATAAATTTTGTGTTTGCAAACGTATGTAGGTACATATATACGTATATTTTAACTAAAAGTGCAGTGCAAATCAAAATTACAAAAACAAATTGGTGCAAATTGGTGTAAAAAGTGTGAAAAAAGTGTGACTTCTATTGCTGTCCGTCCGTCCAACGGTCCAAAAACGGTAAAATTTGATGTAAAAATTTCATAAAAATCGGAAAAAAAAGAAAAAACTTGAACCTTTTTGATGCATATTCGTGTATAGTTGTTTGTATGTCACATATGCATTGGTTCAACGAACTAGTATGAAGTGAGAAAAAGAAAATCAAGAAGAAGCACTTCATTTGATGTAATGGCAACGAATAATTTTTTTTGTTTTCAACGGTTTGGACAAAATTAGTGGTAAATGAAAAATTCTCATGGTTTTTTTTTATGAAATAAACGCGTTTGTGCTAAAACATTAACATTTCATCGGTAAAAATAAATTTCTCGTATTGTTCATTTCATCCAATTTGTATTTGTGATCATATGTGAATAAAATCCACAAAGAATATTACACATATGATAGAGTGACAATCAGTCAGCTGTGTCAGTGTTACCATATCACCCCCGTTTCAATTAGCGAAGTCACACACCAAGTTACACCTAACGCACCTGAATGAATGCGCAGCGTATGATCAATGATGCGCAGCGTATGATCAATGATAATGTCGATTTAATTAAATTCAATTAATATTTGGATTTTTGATTAAAAAAGTGAATGTAATTAAAACAAATAAAGTAAATATTGGAAATTTTGCCCATCTCACTATATTTTGGTTACAATAACAAAAATTTTTGCTAAAATATTAATAAATTAATGCACAATAATTTACATTGAATTACCAGCGTAGTTAACAAAGACATCAAATTGATCATACACTCTGCATTCACGCCGACATAATTCAACACACCGCAACAAATATTTGCACAATAACTAATATAATCGTATTTGCACTTTAATACCATTGCACATTTTATCATTTTATATTGAACGTAGTAGTTATATGTACACGTATAAAAAACCATCAAACAGTGAATTATTCACCATTTACACAACAAATGCAATTCTGAAAATTTTATTTGAGTGCAAATTAATTCGGTACACCGCGGGAGGAAAAAAAATCAGTTTTATGTCAAAAGTGATTAAATCAAAGTAGAGTACGCAAACACATAGATCCATTTGTGTTTTACCGGGGTATAAAAACAAAAACGCGAATTTTTGGAAAAGTTATCTACACTCGAAAAAACAAACCTATTACACTCAAGAAAATTTGTATATCATCGTAGAAGTTTCCTTACATTCATAAAGTAAATTTTGGTAAAGCGCTAATTCTCTTTGGTAAAACGCAAATTACTACACTTGCAAAAATTAGTATCAACAAAATTTAAAAAAAAAAAAATTCACGAAAATTACACTTACAGAAATTTGTCTTTAAAATCAAAAAGAAAATCCGCTACTGAAAATTTCGTGTTTTCGACTCTCAAAACGTTATGCTAAAATTTGGAAAATGTAAATATACATAAAACTCGAATTTGTACACTCAGCAAAAAATTCTCCAAAATTTTTCTACACTTAAAATTTTAACTTGGAACATTTTTTACATTCCAAATTTTGTACACCCAGCAAAATTTTTTAAATTCTGCAAAGTTTTTATAAACTCAAAATTTTAACTTGCAATATTTTTTAAAATTTTTCCTACACTCGGGAAAAAATTATTTAAATTCTCGAAATTTTTCCTACACTCAAAAATTTTTTGTCTTTGTCTACATTCAAAATGTTATTTCCTTCAAAATATTGCAATACTAAAATTTGCTAAAAAATAAATAATAATAATCTCAGAAAATTACGACATAACATATTTTCAATTATATTTTCCGGAAAATTGTATCACGCTCGGGAAAATTTATAATCAGAAAAAAAAAAAAAATCAAAAAATTATTACACTCGAAAAAAAAAATCAATCTTTATTAAACTAAAAACTATTATTACACTCGGGAAAAGTGGGAAAACTTCGGAAATTTTCTAAAGTTGAAATAAAATACATATATGAAAATCTCTACAAATTCTTACACTCAGAAAATTAATTACGCTCGAAAACATTTTTTCGTTCCCCAAATACGAAGTGCACTCAAACAAAATTCTCAGATCAACTCATGCGACTGCGAATACACTCAAATTAATATTATCTCAACATATATGAACGAATCATCATAACAACAGGTAAATTTTTGAAATTATTGGTAATTTATGAATATTTACAACATAACAAGCGTCTCATAAGAAAAATTGTGAGAAATAAAATCGCAATTTTCACTTCTCGAATATTAAATTTATTAAAATTGGTAAACATATACAAGAAATCAAGCGGCTCATAAGAAAAAATTGTGAGAAATAAAATCGCAATTTGTCATTCCTCGAATATTTAAACTTGTTGAAAAGAAATATATACAAGAAAATAAGCGTCTCATAAGGAAAATTGTGATTCAGAACATCGCAATTTCCGCTCATCGAATATATTAACGAAATCACTCATCGAAACATTAAAACAAACTATCAACGAAAATACTCATTACGACATTAAAAATAAACATCAATATATCTAAAAAGTGAAATTGCATCTCAAAGCCGAATTGGCTGATGAAACATATATATTATCTCTCTGTAACAATAATATCTCTTGCTCTCTGAATATTGCTATTAAATTGGCCTGTTGTGCTTTATCAAGATTTGAGGAAATTTTTGAACTTTTATTGAGTTATATGATTTTTTCGAAGAAAAATTGAACAAAGTCATATTTCTTTTGGATGAGTTCATTATATTTCTTCGTGACATTTATATTTCTCGCTCTGTGAAGCTTAAAATTATTTGGCCTGTGGCTTCACAAAAATTTGGAGGAATTTTTGAACTTTTATTGAAGATATATCATTTTTTTGAAACAAAATCTTGAAAGTCATATGTTTTCAGTGAGTTCAATATATTTCTCTTTGAAAATTACATTTCTCATTCTGTGAAGTTTACAATTATTTTATCTGTTTGCTACAAAGAGCTTGGTCGAATTTTGGACTTTGATTGCAGACTTATGATTTTTCGATTCGAGAGGTTTGGAAAATCATAGTTCAGTGAATGTGTTCAATAGATTTCACCTGCTTAATAAAATCTTAATAAAATTTAATCTCGTCTCATAAACGAAAAAATCGAAATTTTGCCTCGTTCACGTTTTTTGGAAAAAAAAAAAGATTTTGTTATCGTGAAAAACTTGTTTTTCTTGAAATTTTAGGACAGAAATTTTACCGATTGAATTCTGTTTAAAAGTATCGATTGGAAGTCGAATTTATCAATTGCATCGCATTACATAAAGAACGCAACACTTTGGAATTTGTGGAAACACAATTAAAATTGTTTGAATTATATTTTCATTAGCTCAAATCAATTAAAATTGATTGATTATTTTTCTTTTCGCATATTTATCTTTTCAATTGATCTTTTGAACAATAAACTACTATATTTTCGCAACATTTGCAAATCCCGCTTATTAGTTTATTAGTTCTGGAGATAAATTTTCGCATAAAACACAACTAAAACGGTTAGAGGTTACCCACAAAACTTCATATTTGCAATTCCAAAAACCCATATATTTTTTCTCGCTATATTTCTGCAATTCCAATTCATTAATTTGATAAATTCAAGAAAACATTTTCTCGTTTGCAATCGATAATTTTCTGATACATTTTTTACGACAATGAATCCTACAAACAATCCTAATGAACTTTCATCAGGTCCTTCTGGATCAAATGCTTCCTCCAATTCTAACGCAGCAGTGGCTGCATCTCCCGCATATGATAGATTTCTTTTTGATTGCGAGTATTTAATACTTTTTTGCACGCAATTCGAACAATGCGATATTAGATCTCAAACGGACTCTGTATTGGAAGTTAAATTGGAAGACTTGGAGAAAAGATGGCAACAACTTCAGACTTCATATCAAAATATAATGCTATCGCCGAGTTCCACCGATCCGAAGGATATTAAAGCTAATGCAAAAATAAATTTCAATGCCAGTTCTGAGGCATATTACACCGCAAGGTCTCAAATCTTAGATATTCTCCGAATATCTGGAGGCCAAGCACGTCAAAATGCCAGACACAGCCTAGTTCCTGAATATATACCTCAGAATCAGAGTTCTATTCCCGCCTCTTCTCATAACTCTAACGACAGTTATATAAAAGTTCCTCCGTGTGACACCGAGGTGTTTAAAGGTGGATACGAGGAGTGGCCCTCGTTCCGTGATATGTTCACGGCAGTTTATGTAAATCATCCAAAATTGACCCCCGCTCAAAAACTTTATCATTTACGCAATAAGACCAGGGGCCCAGCTGGGGCTATAGTCAAGCGTTACACTTTGTGCGATGAAAATTTTAATATGGCATGGAACGCACTTAAAGCTCGGTATGAAAATAAACGTGTTTTAGTTGATAATCAATTAAAAATTCTTTTCAATATACCTGTGGCAAATGTTGAAAACAGCGAATCAATTCAAAAAATTCAGTCCACGGTCAATGATTGTTTATGTACTCTTCGATCTCTTAACGTCGAAGTTGACGGATGGGATCCCATTCTCATATATTTAATTTCCACAAAATTACCAGATGAAACTCTCTCTTTATGGGAACAATCCCTCAGATCACATCGAGATCTGCCTACGTGGAATCAACTGGACGAATTTTTGATAAATAGATTCGAAGTTGTAGAACGCATCTCAAGCATAAAGTGCACAAAGCAGCAAAATAATGTTACACATCAAAATTCAAATAAATATGATCAGCGCAATCCCATCTCATCTCAGGGCTCTGGCAAAATACAAACATATCTTTCGCAAGAAAGACTCACAGCTACTTGTTTACTTTGTGAAACCAACCATTCTTTACGAATGTGTCCGAAATTTCGTCAACTTACTGCACAACAGCGTGTAGACTTTGTCTATAAAAATAAGATTTGCAGTAACTGCTTATCAAACTCCCATCTCAAGCCTAATTGTAAAAGTACAAACACTTGTATAATTTGTCACAAACCGCATCACAGTTTGATTCATATACGAACTAAATACAACGAAAATACAAGTGAAAATTCAAATACTCAAGAAAATAGAAGCGAAAGCCAGAATCATCAAAAGCCCATTAAAAATACACAAAATTTATCCTCACAGAAGGAACAACCATCTACATCAAAGCAAAATAATTCTTCTCATATCCAAGCCAACTTTTCATCGAATAATGATATGATTTTACTCCGAACTGCATTAGTGCAGATTGAACATAATGGAGAATTGTTCACGATTAGAGCCCTTATAGATCCAGGTTCTCAACGAACATTTATTTCAAAACGAATTCAAACCCGGTTGCAACTTCCAACTACTAAGTCAAGTTTTGAAATATCTGGAATTGGTGGCCAGCGTCAAACATCTGACAAACAATGTCAATTGCACATAGTGTCAAAGAAACATGAAATACAATTCACAGTTTCTGCCATTGTTTTGCCGAAAGTGACAAAACGTCTTCCTGCCATTTCGTTTGAAATACCAAATAATTCAGAATTGGAAAATTTAGAGTTGGCAGATCCATATTTCAACAAATCTTCGCAAATTGATTTGGTTCTGGGTAATGATTCCGAACGTTTTATTAATATTGAAGGAATCAAGAAAAATATTTGTGGCGAAACTTCAGCCTATAATACTATATTTGGCTGGGTTCTCAGTGGTCCAATGCGGACTGAAACAATACATTCATTCTCCGTAAATGTTCATGAATTCGAAGAATCCTCTATTAACGAAATGCTGAGAAAATTTTGGGAACAAGAAGAAGTTCCTACATCCCATCTCGTCTCAGCTGCTGATGCGTTCTGTGAAGAGTATTACAGAAAAACTACAACTCGTTTACCCAATGGTCGTTACATGGTACGACTTCCTTTTAAGGAAGAATTTTCTGATTCATTGTACTTGGGTCCTTCTAGATTTATGGCTTTGGCTCAGTACAATCGTATGGAACGAAACCTTTCCAAAGATTCTGAATTAAAAACACAGTACCATGATGTTCTGAACGAATATATAGCGCTTGATCACGCAGAAGAAACGTCTTCTCGCGAAATTTCCTTTGATGATAAATTTAATTCATTTTACTTGCCACATCACGCTGTGGTACGACCGGAACATAAGTCCACAAAGGTTCGAATTGTTTTTAATGCGTCCAGAAAGACGAAATCAGGCTATTCTCTTAACGATGTGTTACACACCGGTCCCACATTGCAATCTGATCTCACTTCTGTTATTCTGAATTGGCGGAAATATCAGTATGTTTTCTGCGGGGATATTCAGAAAATGTACAGACAGATTCTTGTACACCCCCATGATAGACCGTATCAACGAATTTTATTCAAACCGTCCGATAATAACTTTATTAAAGATTATCAACTCAAAACAGTAACTTTTGGTATTAATTGCGCGCCATTCCTTGCTATACGTACTCTTTTGCAACTGGCATCTGATGTCCAAGCAACTCATCCCACAGTAGCTCGAATACTTAAACACGAAACATACGTTGACGACATTTTATCGGGCGGGTATTCTATTCAGGAGGCTTTGAAGGCTCAAAATGATCTAAGTGATATTTTAAAGAATGCCGGTTTTCCTCTTAAGAAGATCATAGCTAATGATCCACAATTACTCGCTCATATTCCGTCTCAAGACCTATACGATTCCGAATTTTTACGCTTCCATGAATCAAGTTCTACAAAAACTTTGGGTATAAAGTGGAACGCGTTGTCAGATTCGTTTACTTACTCGATAAATCCAATACAATTTGAACAGACTATGACGAAAAGGATGGTTCTATCGTCAATCGCTCAATTATTTGATCCCGCGGGATGGATTGCGCCGGTTATTATTCGGGCAAAAATATTAATGCAACAATTGTGGCTAGAAGGAATTGGATGGGATGACAATCTTGGTCCAGAGTCACAAGCTACTTGGAATAGACTCGTATTCGATTTCCCTCACATTAATTCTATCTCTATACCAAGATGGATTCAATGTTGTCCTACTGATACTTTGGAAATCCACGGGTTTTCAGATTCGTCTCAAGCTGCATATTGTGCATGTGTTTATTTGCGATGCCAGACTAATAAATCAGTTGTGTTTTCTAATTTACTGGTTGCTAAAAGCAAAGTCGCTCCTCTCAAACCTGTATGTTTGCCAAGATTGGAACTTAATGGTGCATTTCTGTTAGCTAAACTCGTCAATTATGTCACTTCGAATTTCGATTTCAAGATAAGCTCTATTACTCTATGGACTGACTCTTCAATAGTTCTTGGTTGGCTTTCGAAACCACCTTGGTCCTGGGAGACATACATTGCAAATAGAACTTCGCAAATTCACGAGTTAGTTCCTGGTAGCAATTGGCGGCATGTCCCGACTCATGATAATCCTGCAGATCTCGGTACTAGAGGTTGCCGACCTCAAGATTTAACACCCAATTCTTTATGGTTTAATGGTCCAAAATGGTTAACTCAACCACATTCAACGTGGCCTAAAAGAAATCCATTGGTTGCACCAGAATTAGGAAAACGTGTTAATGTTCAAACTTATCATAGTACAATTGACGATACTGATATTTTACTCAGATTTTCGTCTTACAATCGCGCATTGCGAGTTATATCCTACATGTTTCGTTTTTATAACAATTGCCTAAGTCGACGGAGATCGACAATAAAAATTTCGAATCCATTTCTTACTCATAAAGAAGTTACATTTGTTAAATCACGTTTAATCACATTATCGCAAAAGAAATTTTACCCTGACGAATATTCTAATCTTCTTGAATCGAAACCAATTAATGATAAAAGCCAATTGAAATGTTTGAATCCATTTCTTTCTCACGAGAATATTATGCGAGTTAATGGAAGACTCGCCGACTCGTCTCTACCATACAACGAGCGATTTCCTATTATTCTTTCGGGGAACTCACGTTTCAGTCACTTATACTTATTAAACTTGCATCAATTATTAGCTCATGCCGATTGTACGCTAATGTGCCGAATGGTACAGACTGAATTTTATATATCCCGTTTAAAACCGCGAGTGAAGGCTATAATTCATAAATGCCGAACGTGTGTAATATTCAAACAAAAGTCCTGTAGCCAGATAATGGCTCCCCTTCCATCTGTGCGATGTGAACTATCCCCTCCTTTTAATATCACCGGTGTAGACTTCGCAGGGCCTTTTGAGCTAAAAAGTTCCACTCTAAAAAGAGCTCCAATAATAAAAAGCTACGTTTCGATTTTTGTTTGTTTCACTACAAAAGCGATCCACTTAGAACCCTGTTCAGAATTATCGTCTCTAGCCTTTGAAGCTGCATTTACACGATTCGTCGGGAGGCGGGGGCTACCCCATCCACCGCCAGTGACATATCCCAGAAATATTCAACACACGGCTTTGAGTGGCAATTTATCCCACCGCATGCCCCGCATATGGGCGGATTATGGGAATCGGCCGTAAAAAGTTTTAAACATCATTTTAAACGAATAGCTGGTGCCCATAAATTTACTTTCGAACAATTTGCTACAATTCTCGCAAGAATCGAAGGAATTCTAAACTCACGTCCCATATCTGCCGTTTCTGAAGATCCATCAGATTTGACAGCTCTTACTTCGGGTCACTTTTTAAAAGGATCACCAATTATGTCTTTCCCTGAAACCCCATCTCAAAACTTATCTCTTCTCAATAGATGGACAAAGTTAAAAGCTCTGCACCATCAATTTGCTATCAGATGGAAAGAGGACTATCTGAAATCTCTACACAAACGATATAAGTGGAAAAATTCAGGTCCCAATTTAAAGATTGGCGATTTGGTTGTCGTCATGGACGATTTGTTACCACCTAGCGACTGGCGCTTGGGTAGAATCGTAAATACTCATCATGGTTCCGACAATAATATTCGTGTTGCGGATATCAAAGTTGCTTCAGGAATTATCACTCGCCCTATCGTGAAATTATGCTACTTACCGCTCTTAGACCAAGCCTCTCCTGAACCAACCTCTTAAATCTTACCTTTTCACATTCCTTCCTCTCATAAAATCTTTTCATAACCTTCCCATTATCCCATACTAAAGTCCTTTCCAATTACAGATTACTAACTAAAAATGTCCCACCATCAAGTTTACGATTGCGGCATCTGCAAGGAAAGACACTCTTTGCGGGATTGCCCAATTTTTATAATGATGCCTGTGGCGGATAGAAGGGTGACGGTTCGGACATATAATTACTGCATGAACTGTTTGGCAAAAAGCCACACAGTTGAACGGTGCAGTTCCCCAGCGACCTGTCGGAAGTGTGGCTATCAGCATCACACTATGCTGCATCCACAAATAGCGAGGACGCCATCCGCAACTTCACCAGCCTACTACACGCCTAGGGAAAGGAACACGACGACACGCCAAACACCATCAAGAAACAATACCACTAGAAGACGAGTAATAATCACGGGAAGACACAACAGTACAACTACACAACAAACAAGAAGGCCCATCCGATGGTTCACGAAGAACCCAATACCGCAGACATCAACTACGATAAGACGACCACCACGACAGCCTACACCACAACATGCTCATACCAACAATAAGATGCAGAGGAGACGCTCCAACCAACGTCCTAAGCGGAACCAGCATATCCTGGCCGAGGCTATAAAGTCCATTGCTACCGTGCTTTGCAAGTCGAAATTTGCATAAGTGCAAGGCCGGGGGCATGGACAAACTTCATAGTTTGCCAAACATATTTTTTGATTTTTTATATTTGAATGAATTTTATGAATCTTTTGAATTTTATACATGAATGAATTTTATGAATTTGAATTTAAATGAATTGTTTAATATATCATATTTACATAATTATCGATCTCTTGAATTTCTGATCAATTTGTTTATTTTGAATTATATGTACTAAAATATTGCTGAATTGATATCGATAACATCTATTGTAAATATTATTGTTGTAAAAGTTAGTACACTAAGCCTTAAGATCCTAGCTTTTTACTTCACTTCTTCTCTAACTACCCGACGGTAAGCATTGTATTTCTCCTCTGCTGATCTCTCTTCTCTACCTTTTCCCCTATATCATATTTATAAATAAATATTGTTAATTGTACATTGAAAACTGAAACCTCCACTTGTTATTTTTTGTTCCTTTTCCGGTTGGGTTTCACTCCATCAAACGCTTTGTTTATTATTTCTCATTACTTGGAGAAATAATAAACCCAAGCACACACACACACACAACCTTATACAGTCCACTCATCTCATACAGGGGATTTCTTGTAAAACTTCTCCACTGTCATCTGTCACAATCCCCCCACACACCTGTGCAGGGGGCTATATATAATTATGGACCGATGTGAACCAATTTTTTGCATGGTTGTTAGAGACCATATACCAACACCATATACCAAATTTCAGCCGGATCGGATGAAATATGCTTCTGTTAGAGGCTCCACAAGCCAAATCTGAGGGTCCCTTTATATGGGGGCTATACGTAAAAGTGGACCGATATGGCCCATTTTCAATACCGACCTACATCGATAACAACTACTTGTGCCAAGTTTCAACTCGATAGCTTGTTTCGTTCGGAAGTTAGCGCGATTTCAACAGACGGACGGACGGACATGCTTAGATCGACTCAGAATTTCACCACGACCCAGAATATATATACTTTATGGGGTCTTAGAGCAATATTTCGATGTGTTACAAACGGAATGACAACGTTAATATACCCCCATCCTATGATGGAGGGTATAAAAACGAAAAATTAAAATTTGCTTCCTAGAAGCAAGTACACAAAACCCAAATTTTCAAGAGAATTGTGTCTTAAAAGTATCCTTACTTGTATTACTTGTATAATGCTTTGTACGGCTTAAAAGTTGGTAAGCTAACCATGGTATAAAAGAGCTTAATGAAAACGTGGTTAATATAATTTAATAGCACTCAGTCTGTTTAATTTACTTCTTAAGAAAACTTATTTTTAATAGTGTTCTATTCCCATTATTTATTTTTTTAATTTATTGGCATTTTCACCAAGAAAAAAATACAATTTAGTTGAATTTATGTTTGGCATTTGCTTTGTTTCAATTAAGAGATTTGCAGTGTTGAGTTTTTCATCTTTGACTTTTAAGTTTTAGTAGAGACTTCAACACTGTATACACTAAAAAGATGTTGTCGTGAAACCAAAGATTTCATGTCCTTAACATACGAATGTCAATTTTGCTTAGCATAGAAAACACATTCGTCTGATATAAAGTTTTTTCCTTGTCCAAAGTGTCGCTAAACTTTTTAATAAAGTCGTTTTGTCCTTATAGTGAAGTGATTCGACTTAAAAATCGGCACCATAACATAAAAGAAGATTTTCGTTGACATTTAATGATTCTAAAAAATTTTATGAAAGTTGGTTGATTTTTTTGTATCTTTACTACGAAAAAAAAGCTTTCACTGAGAAAATAGTGAACCCAGTGAAACCTTTTAGTTAATTTTAGAAAATTTTGAATATTTCTAGAAAATTTTAACTAAACAGTATTACAAACGCTAGCATCACGCCTATTTCACAAAAATAAGTAAATATTTTTCGACAAATTCAAGAAAATTTATTTGACATAAATAATTTTTTTCACTTGATAAAACAAATTTTGTAGTTTGAAGGAAAAAATTGGAGTTCAAAACTGCAAGAATGTCTTTAGTGACTTACGATGTTCATGATGGACGCATTTGTAATAAAATTTACAAATTTAAAGAAATAAATAATGAACTATTTTGTGAAAAATACGAATTTAATATATCGTTATGCTTAATTTGTGTATATTTTTCCCCCGTTTTTTAGTTAATTTAACTATCGTACTCAAAAAAATATTAGAGTAACGGAAACTTTCTCCAAACATAACAATTCCATGAACTAAAATAAAGTTAAATTGGCTTTAGTGAAATAGAGAGTTAATTTTTTTTGAGTGTACGTTTTTTACTCGAAATATAGCCTAATTTCTACTTGAAGTCGAGTCTGAATTTGGAAATTTAAGTTGTCGGTAACAAGTTTTTGAGGGACTTTGATAACTCATAAACAAAAAAAATGAAAAATTAATAAATTAACATTTATTTCCTAGAATCAAGTACGCAAAGCTCAAATTTAAAATTTGAATATTAATTTGGGTATTCAGAGTGAAGAGAATAGACATTCGGAACCAAGAGAATAGACATTTAACAAAAACAGCATGTGTTTTTGCCGTTTGAGAGCAGCATTTTATGTATGTTTGGACATGTGTTTTGTTTATCATTTTGGCATTATGGCCACAACTTTTTTCTTGGTTCGTTAAAAGAAATCGCAAGGTACGAGGAATAAGTCAGAATATTCAGGCAAAGGAAATTAAAAAAAAAAACGGTGGAAAAGATACAAAAATTACAAAGGTATTTTCATAAAAATAACGAAAGGGCATTATACTTTTTTTAGAGTTGGGACAGTAAAATGAAAAAAGGAGGAAATAGTGAAAAATTAAACAGTAAAATGTATAAAACAAAGTTTAGTTCCTCTTTAATTATTTACGGACACCCTCAAATAAAAAAGCGGGCATTAAGTTCGAGTTTTGCAACTAAACCAAAAAACTTTATTTTCTTTAAAATGAATTATTAAAGAAAAGTAAAAGGCAAAACACCGGCCTTAAAGGTAAAAATGAAATAAGTACAAAACACGAGAAGTTTTAAATGTATTTAAAAGGGTGTTAAATGTTAGCAAAAAAACTGTTCACGCCTAAATAAATTTATGTGTATATTATAAAATTATTTATGTATGTTTATACTCGACTCCACGTTCTTCTTTTGTTAGAGTTTTTTTGAATTCCTTCCAAAATTTCAAACTTTTATACCAAAAACAGTTTTTTTGTTTCCAAATTGTTATTTTTGCAATAAAAAAATAATATTTTATCCAAAAGCTCAGTCCATTTCGTTTATATCAAGCACTGTTTCTGACTGTAAATCTTTAATAACCCACATTTCGAAGTTTCATTATAAAAAATAATATAGTATAAATATAAATGTGTAAATTAAAAAAAATTGGTGTTCGGTCGGAGCAGGGATTGAACCCACATGAAAGGCGGACATGCTATTGCTCCACGTGGCAAACAAATGTATGTTTCTGTTAAATAATGTTATGTTTGCATGGGCTCGTGGGCGCTGCAAACTATGCTATATAATGTAACTTATAACCATAATTGTCTACTGGTGACTATAATAGCTACGTAGCCCAGTGGATAGTGTGTTGGCTTGCAAACTGTATGGTCCTCGGTTCGATTCTCCGTCCTGGCGAAAGGTAAAATTTTAAAAATTTATAAAATTGAATAATTTATTCAACAATTTTTGTATTACAGAAAAAGGTGCCAAGAACTAAAAAATTTAGTGGAAGTGAAAATTATGTGAGGGAATGAGCATAATCTTCTTTGGGGAAAATTCACCCAATGCTTCCAAACATATAATATGTTCATATAAAACAAACATATTAATGTTTCAGCAGTATCCAATAATATATGTGCTTCCTGCAAAATATATTTGGAACATATGTTAGAGAAGCGATTTTTTGAGGGTGTAGCTAAACCAAATAATGTGTAATAAAATCGTAGATATAAGGGCTGAATTAAAAATTATTGGGAAACAAAGTCGTATTTACAGTTTAGTTTCACGCTCACTGTTAGTGATTTCCAAATTTTTTTTTAATGTTTCTGATATTTTCAAATGGTAAAAAGCGACGACATAGGAACACCACAACATTAAACATAAATTTAAACTAATAAATAAATAACTAAATTAAAATATCACGAATTTTTTAAATTAAATTCAATAATTTGCAATTTGCTAGATTTTCTTTGCTTTTTTTCAAAGCATTTTACAAATCTAAAACAATGAAATACAATTTAGTTCAAATTTCGCACGACGTAGTCTATTTATTAAAGCAGTTTATGTTTTTTTCATGCAGCTAGAAAATTCGAAACATCCAAGGACAGATGTTCTTGAAATTGACCGGTATACCAAAGAATTGCCTTTACTTAAGACATATTATGGGCATTTAGTAAGCATTACAATCTCTAACAAATTAACACAATCTCTAAGGCAAACCAGAAAAATCAACTTAAACCCAAATCAAGGCATATCGAAATTAGTTTCACTTTGGACTTTGTCATATTATTGCCACAAAAACCCAAAATCCACACAGAGAGGGGTCTCCAAATTATATCTGGTGAAAATGTTTAGTCGGAGGTGGTCGTAGCGGTCACTGTGGCGGTGGCGATGGTGGTTTTCGTCAACTATCTATCATAGGCAATGATAATAGCTGAATTTCGATGTGGAATATTTAAAATTCTAGTTTTGTTCCTGTGGTAGCGTAAAAAAACTCCACAGGATCTCATTGACCTTCGACATGCTTTAATACTACTCCCATCAATGCTTTGAACTCGGCAAATGCACTCCTTCAAGTAAATTCGTAGCTCTTTTCTCCTTGTCACTATCTCGCTCTCTTTCTCACTTTAGTTACGGTATATGAAGTTCCTATGGTTTTGCATAGCCTATGTGGTTTGGACATTTTTGGTCACTATGGTCGCAGTTTTTCTTTCAATCGAACTACCCACACACACAGCAAGGTGCTCGTCCTTGGTGAATATCAGCTTCAATGCATGTTTGGATGTTTCGTAGAAGCAATGTCCGCCCATCAGGATATTTGCTTTAGTGGTGTTGTATGGTTGTGTGACTTTTGTATATGAGTATGTGCAAATGATCGTAAATATTTTGAGTGATAATTGTTCGTTAATCGTCCCATCCCATAACCTTGACACATTCACAACTATTTCCATGTCCTTTTTTCGGGCATGTTAGCAGGCATCCATGTAAACTAACGAAACTAATTAAATTCGCTTGGGTTTTGCAATTTTCCGTTTCGCCGCCACATAACTGTGGATAATTCTTCGAGGCTCCTTGCTGTGTTCCAAAAGCGATTATGTTGGTTTTATGAATTTTGGTTTTGTGATTTTCTACTCTTCTGTGTTGAGTTTTTGTGACGGTACTCTGTGATTATCGGACGTTTTTACTTCTGACTTTATTCCCTAATTGCCGAATTTATTTTATTTAATGGGCCCGGTTCGCGCAGATTGCCCCCATTTTTTTTATTTGAAGAGCCTTTTGAAGTAACAGGTTGGCTGATAAGTCCCCGGTCTAACAAAGAAAAACACATTTTTTTGTCAAACTTCGTTTTTATTATTCAACTTAGTTCCCTTCAAGAGCGATACAACGATTATAACGACGTTCCAATTTTTTGATACCATTTTGGTAGTACTCCTTCGGTTTTGCCTCAAAATAGGCCTCAGTTTCGGCGATCACCTCTTCATTGCAGCCAAATTTTTTCCCTGCGAGCATCCCTTTGAGGTCTGAGAACAAGAAAAAGTCGCTGAGGGCCAGATCTGGAGAATACGGTGGGTGGGGAAGCAATTCGAAGCCCAATTCATGAATTTTTTGCCATCGTTCTCAATGACTTGTGGCACGGTGCGTTGTCTTGGTGGAACAACACTTTTTTCTTCTTCTTCTTGAGAAGGTTTTTCCCTTCTCAAGATAATCGATAAAAATGATTCCATGCGCATTCCAAAAAACAGAGGCCATTACTTTACCAGCGGACTTTTGAGTCTTTCCACACTTCGGAGACGGTTCACCGGTAGCTGTCCACTCAACCGACTGTCGATTGGACTCAGGAGTGTAGTGATGGAGCCACGTTTCATCCATTGTCACATATCGACGGAAAAACTCGGGTGTATTACGAAGCTGCAAACACCGCTCAGAATCATCAACACGTTGTTGTTTTTGGTCAAATGTGAGCTCGCGCGGCACCTATTTTGCACAGAACTTCCGCATATCCAAATGTTGATGAATGATATGACCAACAGGTTCCTTTGATATCTTGAAGGCCTCTGCTATCTCGATCAATTTCATTTTACGGTCATTCAAAATCATTTTTGGATTTTTTTGATGTTTTGTCGGTAACCACCTCTTTCGGGCGTCCACTGCGTTCACCGTCCTCCGTGCTCATTTCACCACGCTTGAATTTTGCATACCAATCAATTATTGTTGATTTCCCTGGGGCAGAGTCCGCAAACTCATTATCAATCCAAGTTTTTGTTTCCACCGTATTTTTTCCCTTCAGAAAACAGTATTTTTTCAAAACACGAAATTCCTTTTTTTCCATTTTTTTTCACAATAACAAAAGTTGCTTCACAAAAGACGCTCTATCTCACAAACTAATTGACTTACAGACGTCAAATTTTGACACGAATCATTTGAAGATTGGTACTATATAAAAATAATATGCATTTAATACTAGCGACGCCATCTACGTGTCAGACCGGGGACTTATCAGCCAACCTGTTTTCAGTGTTTTTAGTTATTTATAATTGAAAAAACGTTCTTTTTCACAAATCCAAAAATCTAGATTACAATAACACATATATTTTAAGTTTTTTTATACCCTCCACCATAGGATGGGGGTATATTAACTTTGTCATTCCGTTTGTAACACATCGAAATATTGCTCTAAGACCCCATAAAGTATATATATTCTGGGTCGTGGTGAAATTCTGAGTCGATCCGTCCGTCCGTCTGTTGAAATCACACTAACTTCCGAACGAAACAAGCTATCGACTTGAAACTTGGCACAAGTAGTTGTTATTGATGTAGGTCGGATGGTATTGCAAATGGGCCATATCGGTCCACTTTTACGTATAGCTCCCCCATAAACGGACCCCCAAATTTGGCTTGCCGATCCTCTAAGAGAAACTAATTTCATACGATCCGGCTGATATTTTGTACATGGTGTTAGTATATGGTCTCTAAAAACCATGCAAAAATTGGTTCACATCGGTCCATAATTATATATAGCCCACATATAAACCGATCCCCAGATTTGGCTTGCGGAGTCTCTAGGAGAAGCAAATTTCATCCGATCCGGTTGAAATTTGGTACATGGTGTTAGTATATGGTCTCTAACAATCATGCAAAAATTAGTCCACATCGGTCCATAATTATATATAGCCCCCATATAAACCGATCCCTAGATTTGACCTCCGGAGCGCCTTGGAAGAGCAAAATTCATCCGATTCGGTTGAAATTTGGTACGTGATGTTGAACCGTCTCCAATGAATTTTACATGAGCTTGTCATTGGACGGGTGTACTTCATTTTCGTATCCTTTGGATTGCTTTAGAAGTTGTACTTGGAAGTTCATTGGAATGAAGAAATTCTTAGAACGATAAAAAATCGTCAATCTCACTTTTTATTTTTATCAATTCAATTTTTGTGATATCGTAAAATGACATCAAGGCATAACATTCTAACTACACACAGAGTGTAGTGTAGTAAGTGTACACTTGAATCAAATACAAAAATTCTGATTTCAATTATATTTGTAGTAGATTTTCGGCTTATTACAAAAACCTTAAATCTAATTACCCAAATTATAATTTTATGACATCCTTATAAAATTATTTTCAAATGAAGGAATATTTGTGTTGAGTATAAAGGTAATTGGAATTTGTCAAAATATATATTGTGCTCAGTCCATATACATTTGAAGTATATAATGCTTTTTCAATTACGGTCGTAATTGGACTGAGTACAATGTTTATTAAATATTGTAACACAAATTCTCCGTTTTCGAAGCAAACACACTTTCCTCATAATTTGAAAGTCGGCTTATATTAATTTATAAATGAGCACTCAAAAAAAGTGAACTCTCTATTTCACTAAAGCCAATTTAAATTTATTTTAGTTCATGGATTTATTATGTTTGGAGAAAGTTTCCTTTACTTTAATATTTTTTTGCGTGCATTAGTTAAATTAACTAAAAAACGGACAAAAATATACACAAATGAAGTATAAAGATTTCCTAAATTCGTACTCCTCACAAAATAGTTCATTATTTCTTTAAATTTGTAACTTTTACTACAAATGCGTCCATCATTAACTTCGTATGTCACTAAAGACATTCTTGCAATTTTGAACTCCAATTTTTTTTTCTTCAAACTACAAAATTTTCTTTAACATGTGGAAAAAATTAATTATGTCTAATAAATTTCCTTGAATTTGTTGAAAAATATTTATTTATTTCTGTGATATCGGCGTGATGCCAGCGTTTGTAATATTGTTTAGTTAAAAATTTCTAAAAATATTCAAAATTTTCTAAAATTAATCAAAAGTTTTCTTCCTGGTGGGTTCACTGTTTTTCATTGTAAAAACAAAACGGAAAGAGTGTAATTGTATGTACAGTTTCGGACAAACATTTGCAACTATCATAAACATTTCAATATTTTGCCATAAGAAAAAAAAGGAGTGTTACAATAATGTGCGTACAAATAGCGTATTTTCTAAGACTGGTCCAAAACAACTTCATTGAAAGTGGGAAAATTGATGGAGGATCCTGGAATGATCTTAAAGAGAAATGTGTGTGGAACAACATGCAGTTTTTTGACGGGTATTTAAATGATCAAACTTCCAGTAATCATATTTTCAGCAATTATTATAACCTCGTATATGAGTTTTGAACCATTACTTTTGATGGGATCAAAAGTAATGGTTCCATTACTTGCACCAAGAAAAAAGTGACCCCTTCTTTAAGTTAAAATTAACTCATTGTGAGGAAATTGAACTTTGTATAGCGCCAAAGACATTTTTATTTGTTTGAACGACGTGATTTTTGTTGAAATTAGGTAGAATGCATTTCATATATTAGTTAACATTTTCCTATATTTAAGTACCACTATACTACACTATACCCTCAAAAAACATCGCTTCTGTAACATATACTCCCAAACACATTTTGCTTCAAGCATATACATTTTTGGGTATACATACAATATGTTTGAAAGCATATTGGTCTAAATAATATAATATGTTTGGGTAGTCTAAGTTCCAAACATTATATATTTTTCCATCCAAATTCAATAATGTTGTCTTCCAAAAAAACTATATGTTATTATGTGAACATATAATATGTTTGGAAACATTTTGAACCCAAAAATATTATATGCTTAGAAGAATTTTCTCCCAAAGAAGATTGTGCTCAAATTTTTTTCTGCCTAATTGTATATTCCCTCACATTTTTCTCACTTCCATGAGTTTTTTTAGTTCTTAGCACCTTTTTCTGTAATACAAACATTGTAGAAGGAATTATTAAATTTTATAATTTTTTTTTTAATTTTACCTTTTGCCGGACGGGGATTCGAACAGCGGACCACACAGTTTGTAAGCCAGCACACTAACCACTGGGCTACGTAGCTGGTATGGTCATCAAGAGATAATTATCGTTATAAGTCACATTTATATAGCATAGCTTGCGGCGCCCACGAGCCGATGCAAACATAACATTGTTTAACAACATAACATTGTTAAACATACATTTGTTGGCGACGTGGAGCAGTGGTTGGTACGTCCGCCTTGCATGCCAAGGGTCCTGGGTTCGATCCCTGCTTCGACCGACACAATTTTTTTTTACATATATTTTTTATGTATATTCGAAATACGTTAGGAATATCCCGAAAAAGTGTTCAACATTACATACTACTATATTAACTTTTTACTACGAAACTGTAAAGTGTGTCTTATAAAAGACTTAAATTCCGAAAAGAACAGTGCTTGATATAAACGCAATGGACTGATTTCAAATCATATATTATTTTTTATTGCAAAAATAAAAAAATTGTAACAAAAAAGGGTTTTGTACACAAGTTTGAAATTTTCGAAGAAATTCAAAAAACTCTTACAAAGCAAGAATGTGAAGTCGAGTAATATATAAATATTTTTCCATCGAATCCTAAAGTTAACGATAATCATTCAAAAGCACATTATATTTAAATTCGAAACAATAATTTTACAACCAACACATAAATTTATTTAGGTGTGAACAATTGTTTGCTTTCTTTAACAATTTATTCTAAAGAAAATAAACTTATTCAATTGTTGCTTTGGATCATTCCCCACCAAGTTATAATACAATTTGCCTAAAAAAGTTATAATGTTATTCTGGTTTTACCGATGCGAGTTTTGCCGTTAAAATGAGAAATAATTTTAGTGGCAAAGCTCAAACTCAATGTCCGCTTTTATTTTCGAAAGTATCCGTCAACTCCTCTTGGACTACTTATTAATAAAGAGGAACTAAACTTTGTTTTTATAGATCTTACTGTTTAATTTTTCACTGTTTCCCAATGTTTTCATTTTACTGTAACAACACTAAAAAGAGTACACTGAAAAAAATATTGTCGTGTGGCCAAAGATTTCATGTCCTTAAAATAAGAATACAAATTTTGCTTAGCTTAGACGACGCATTTCTCTAATATAAAGATTTTTCCATGTTCAAAAGTCGATAAACTTTTCAATGAAGTCATGTTGTCCTTATAATTAAGTGATTTGACTTGAAAGAAAAAATTTTGAACCAAGGTCAACTTGACTTTAATAATTCAGAAAAATTCTTTAAAACTAATGAAATTGTCTTTAAATTTGTTGCATTTTTGCATCTTGACTACAAAGCAAAAATCGTTAAAAAATAGGACATGTTTTTCAACACTTTATTTTAAAGACGTTTTTACTTGAAACATAGCACAATTTCTACTGTCTTGTTTTTAACGGACTTTTTATAGCATATTAAAAAAGCTGAAAAAGCGAAAAAATAAAATTTGCTTCATAGAGTCAAATACACAAAACCCACATTTAAAAGAGAATTGTGTCTTAAAAGTATCCTTACTTGAATTCTCGGCTTCATTGGCTCGGAATCAATACCAAAAATTTTTAAAATAGAGACACAATCTTTGGAACCGGGCATGTTATTTTTCAGTGTATAGTGCCCTTTCGTTAGTTTTTATGAAGATCCCTTTAATTACCTTTGTTTGAATATTTTGACTTACTCGTCCTACACTCAAAAAAAAAAGTGAACTCTCTATTTCACTAAAGCCAATTTAACTTTATTTTAGTTCATAGAAATATTATGTTTGGAGAAAGTTTTCTTTACTCTAATACTTTTTTGTGTACGTTAGTTAAATTAACTAAACCCGAGGAAAAAAATATACTCAAATGAAGCATAAAGATTAACTAAATTCGTGTCTTCCACAAAATAGTTCAGAATTTCTTTAAATTTGTAAATTTTGCCAAAAATGCGTCCATCGTGAACTTCGAAACTTAGTTATGTCTAATAAATTTTCTTGTATTTGTCGAAAAATATTCACTTATTTTTATGACATCAGCGTGATGCCAACGTTTGCAATACTGTTTAGTTAAAATTTTCTAAAATTAACCGAAAGTTTTCTTCCTAGTGTGTTAACTGTTTTTTCAATGTATGTTCCGATTTGTTTTAACGAAACAAAAAAAGTGCCCGTAATGCGAAAATGATAAACAAAACTCATGCTTTTTTTTAAATGTCTTTTCTCTTGGTTCCGAATGAATTTTCTCTCCGAATACTCATTTTAATCTTTTTACTTAAGCATATACAATTTTTGGCGGTCTTATATCACAACATATGTTTACTCCAAATTTGTAAATTTATATTTGTTTATATTCGCACATAGTATTTTTTCCAATCTTTAATTGAATTTTCTTTGTGTATATATATTTTTAAGGCGCCAATTGATTACTTTCATTATTTTACTTCCAGCATACACTTTATGTCTGTCTTTCTAAACACATATATGTTTATAGTCTATTTCTAAATTAATATATGTTTGCATCCAAGCATATTATATTTACAAACATTTTATGTCCCAAACATAATATGTTCTAACATATTAACATATATGTCCCAAACATATTATGCTAGTTTATGAACATTATATTCTTGCACTTAAAAATATTGTGTTTAAAAATTTGAGTTCCAAACATATAATTTTTACACACAAACATATGAAAAACAGCCTTTTTCGTCCGTGTGCTTATAATTTAATAGTGAATTGGTAAGGTTTCTTTAATTTCCTATTAACCAGAATATTTAGTTTTTTATTTTATTATATATTTATTTAGAATTTTCTGGAAACCAATTTAATATTTTTATTTAATGTTCTTTTAAATAGAATATTTAGTTTTTAATGTCCTTCACATCAACAACAACACAGTTTTTTGAGTTAAAATAGGTTACTTCATTATTTCCGGTACGAATTTTATGAGATATGTTTACCAAAGAAAAGTTGAATTCCATATACCATTTTGTAAAATGCTCCCAAATATGGTAAGTTACAAGCTAATATGAAGAATTAAAAAATATATATATGGTGTTAATTTTTTACAATTTTCATTACTCCTATTTTTTTTAGCAAGATGTGTGAAAAATATACTTACACCCAAAGAAATTTGTTAGTAGGGACAGCAGAAAAGTCTGCTAAAACAGCAGAAAGTCTGCTGAAAAAGGTACAGCAGTCACTGTTTGCTGAAATAGCAAACATTTCCTGCTATTTTTGAAGCTCGATTACACTAAAACATGTTTTATTTTGGCTAAAACAAATAAAAATGTCAACTTAGGAGCTATCCTAACATAAATAAAACAATATTTTATGAATATCTATAGTATGTGACCAAAAATCTGAATATTTATCGAATTGAGGCGTAACAGCAAACAAAATGTTTGCTGATCGTATTTAGGAGCTTGTAAGTATATTACGGTGCAAAAATATACCAAAAAGTACTTTTGGTTCTTAAATATGCTTTGGGGAAAAATGTATAACCTAAAAATTTTATATATTGTTGTTCATTTGGCCCTGAAGTACAAAAATATAACAGCAGACATCGACTGCTGTTTTTAGCAGACTTTTTTCTATGAGTGTACAATAACGAACTAAGGATAAGTCAAAATGTTCAACCGGCGAGTTAAAACAAACTACTGTCTTGTTCCACGTGGCCATAATTTTTATTCACAAAAACCTTTGTATTAAGAACTTTCTTTATAAGTTTTTATAATAAAGTACTTTTGCTTAAAGAAAGTTTACTTTTAATGTATGACGATTTTCATAATAGTATAGCGGTTTGTTTGTTTTTTTTTTTTTTTTTTAATTATTTAATTTCTCTGTATTTTGGAAAGACTTATTTATAAACATATGTTTACTCCAAACCAAATTTTACTATCTTGCTAGGGGTATATACATAAGCGTAGGAGGACCTCTGGGGAGGGGGCTTAGACCCCCCAGAAAAAATTTAGCCCCCCCCCAGAATTTGAAACCTTATTTACGATTTTACATTTTTATAAAAATTAAACAAGTATATACTCGTACAACGCACAAAGTTCCACTAAAGACTTTCATGCACAATCGAATTACTTGGGTTGTGGTAGAAGTCTGATATTTATGAAATAAAGCTGTGGTTGAACTTATGATTTAGTTGAATAAAAAATAGTAATTGATATTAAAACTATTCTTTCATAAATTAATATCTTAATAATGCTGCAAAAAAGCGTCGCCAAAAAAGAAGTGAAAATGTTCTTTTTGTGTCTGGAAGTGGTACAAAATTGGCGGAGAAGCGATGAATGTAATATGAACTTGTCATAGAACGAATGTCCACCGTTTCAACAACCGTTGTAATGAATTTGCATTTGTTTTGAATGTGAATTAAAAATTTTGTGATATTTTCCCAAATGAATAATTTTTATACTTTTTATGATTTTTAATGCAATCTAACGCTTGTTTGAAACGTTTTCTTCAAATATTATCGATTTTTCTATAATGGATTTAGCATTTTTGTGGCAAAATTTGAATAATTTGTACCATTTTATTTATTCTTACTCTTTTTTTAAACTATTTGAAAAAAGAAAACAAAAAATTACGCATTCAGATATAAAACAAGTATATACAGCACTAAGTTCGGCCGGGCCGAATCTTAAATACCCACCACCATGAACCAAATATTAGGGTTTCCTCTGAAATTTCAGGAGGGCTTGAGGACTTGACCGAAGATTCAGATATCAGATTCTGGATTTATAAGAACCATTTTTGTTTGAGTTTTAGAGGAATCATTAACATCTCTTGTAAGTGTGCAAGAAAATTATAAAATAACGTCTTGATTTGAAATCTTAAATCTGTAGAAGTAAACTCTGGAAATTTTACATTGAGTTTCATGCAATTTTCATGATCAGTGCACCTTCTACACCCTCAAGAAGTGAAGTCGGTCTATATGGAGGCATTACCAAATGGACCGATAAAAACTTAATCCGATACACGTTTTTGTGAGCCTAAAATACCAGAATATTTACAATTTCAGGCAAATCAGATAAAAACTACGGTTTCTAGAAACCCAAGGAGTTAAATCGGGAGATCGTTCTTATGGGGGCTATACTAAAATATGGACCGATACTCACCGTTTTCGGCACACCTCTTTATGACCCTCTAGATTTCCAATTTCAGGCAAATAGGATAAAAACTTCGGATTCTAGAAGCCCAAGAAGTAAAATCGGGAAATCTGTTTATATGGGGGCTATACCAAAATATGGACCGATACTCACCCTTTTCGGTACACCTCTTTATGGTCCTAAAATACCTCTAGATTCCCAATTTCAGACAAATTGGATAAGAACTACGATTTCTATAAGCCCAATACCCCAAATCGGGAGGTCGTTTTATATGGGGACCATACCAAAACATGGACCGATACTCACAATTTTTGGCATATATATTTGTGGTCCTACAATACCTCTAGATTTCCAATTTCAGGTAAATTGAATAAAAATTGCGGTTTCTATAAGCCCAAGAAGTAAAATCGGGAGATCGGTCTATAAGGGGGCTATACCAAAATATGGACCGATACTCACAATTTTTGGCACACGTATTTGTGGTCCTACAATACCTCTAGATTTCCAATTAAGCCCAAGAAGTAAAATCGGGAGATCGGTCTATATGGGGGCTATAGCAAAATATGGACCGATACTCACCATTTCTCTTTCCACCTCTTTCCAATGGACCGATACTCACCATTTCTCTTTCCACCTCTTTCCAATTTCAGACAAATTGGATAAAAACTACGGTTTCTATAAGCACAAGACCACAAATCGGGAGGTCGTTTTATATGGGAACCATACCAAAACATGGACCGATACTCACCATTTTTGGCACACCTCTTTATGGTCATAAAATACCTCTAGATTCCAAATTTCAGGCAAATTGGATAAAAACTACGATTTCTATAAGACCCCAAGTCGGGAGGTCGGTTTATATGGGGACTATATCAAAACCTGGACCGATATAGCCCATCTTCGAACTTGACCTGCCTGCAGACAAAAGACGAGTTTGTGCAAAATTTCAGCACGATTGCTTCATTATTGAAGACTGTAGCGTGATTACAACAGACAGACAGACAGACGGACAGACGGACACACGGACATCGTTATATCGTCTTAGAATTTTTCCCTGATCAAGAATATATATACTTTATATAGTCGGAAATCGATATTTCGATGTGTTACAAACGGAATGACAAACTTATTATACCCCCGTCACCATTTTATGGTGGTGGGTATAAAAATGAAGTAAAAAAACTTCCTGTGTAGTTAAAATAGTTAACTTCTTTGTGAGGACATTTTTGGAAGTGCTTTTAAAGTTGTGCCTTTAGAACTCCCAATTTTTGCTGGGAAAAGTGTGGAACTACCCTACGGGAAATGGATCGACCACAGAACTGGTACAGGACTAGTCCCTGGTGTGTATGGACCAGTCCCAGTTCTGATCGAAACGTATGTAAGGGACCGTCCACTTTAACATGGGTTTGTCATTGACGGAGTACACTTACATTTTAGGACGCGTCTTGGACTCATCCCAAAGGATACGTTGTGGGACAATTTAGCAGGAGCAACCCATAAACAGGTCCTCAGGAACCAGTCTCGGACAAACTCTTAGAAATCTCTTTCAATTTGGGCTCCTAATCGAACCAGAAATGAAAAAAAAAAACTTTTGAAATATGTCGAACAAAAGGTTATTCTGATAATTTTATTTCACTAAATGTGAAAATTGCAACTAACTGGAGCACAGGTACCAGTTCTGTGATAGGTCCGTCAGTGGCAATTTGCACCAATTTCCCGTAGGATACTTTTAGTTGCTTTATTATAAATTGATTGTCGAGTTATTTTGATGTCTATTTTTTTATTCAATTTTATGAAATAAAACATTAGTTGAACCTATAAGTTCCGTCTATAAAGTTTTAGCTAGGGGGGCTATAGCCCCCCCCCCCCTAGGAAAATTGTCTAGCTACGCTAATGGGTATATATATCTTATGATGGTGTAAAATTGAACTAAATTACAATGCCTTAGATGAACTAAAATTTAAGAGAATTTTAAACTTGACAATCAGAAAAAAAATCTTAAGGGCTAAATCATGGTCATTTTTACTACAGTTTAGTTCATTTTGCAATGAAAAAGGGTTCACTGTTTTTTTCAGTGTAGAAACCTCCTCACGGCCCATTGAGCTTGCTTATAAAATCGGTTTAGTAGTTGTTAAGTTCATCGATTAAGAACATCACATCTGTGGTCATACTACGAAAAATCTAAATCTGCAACGATTTCAATAAAATTTAGCATACTTGACTACAGTACTAATTATTCTCCTTGGGCAAAATTTCAACCAAATTGGGTTAAAACTCTGGCTTCTGGGGCCATATCGGTCGAGTTATATATATGCACAGAAAAAAAGTGTCTCGTAAATTTAAGAAGATTTTTACAATAATTTATTACAAGAATTTTCCAGAATTTTAGTTCATTTTTCGTATCTTCAACGAAAATTAACTACTCGAAAGGAAATTTTACAAAATCTAAGTAGCAATCGTTTAGTTCATGGCCCACAAAATACGATGGAAATTTCCTTAAAAAATTTCTTAACTGGTAGTTAAAAATTCGTTTGTTATGCTATAAAACTACTTGTGAAATGTAAAGTATTTTCTAAATAATAAGTGCAATTTACTATAAGATTTGTTTGTATGAGAAAATATTTTTTTACGAAAAATGAACTTGAAAGTGGATAGCAATTTCTTACTGACAATTCCTATGGTTAATAATTGTTGGTAAAAAATTTCCCAATGAAATATTTTTAGTTCACATGTAATTAAATTTATAGACATTTTCGTCAAAAATGGGTAGTTATCATTTCATGAAGTTTTTGCTAATTTTAAGTTAAACGTTTCATCGTTCTTATACTGATATGCATTTAAGAGTATTGTTTTTAGAGTAAATTATGGACAGATGCGATGAACTAATGCATAGTACAGAGATCTTTCTCGTCAAATTGGAATATGTTTAATGTAAAGATGATGTTACTTGAATTTTTTTGAGAGCGAGAGCATGCAATGCAATAATGAGAAATGGTAGCGAGTGATGGGGATGTTGTGTATATCTGAGCGTGGGGTTGTTTTTGTTCTTTCAGTGGTTTGTGTGTGTGTTTATTATTGGCGAATGGTTTATTTGTCTGGATGAGGTGTTGTTTTCAATGAAGGCACATGGGTTTTTGTTGTTGTAGGAATGTTTTGGTTTTGCTTGGTTTTGTTTGGCATGGTTCAGTTGTATAGTTGGCGTTGGCGTGGGCTGTTGCATCTTTTTAGCAAGGGAATATAAAGGTATGGAATATTTTGGTTTTTAGACATATATTGGTGTTTGTTTATTAAAACTTTGAAATGAAAGTTATTAATATTTTAGCGATGAGATGTACGATGGCGAAGTGATGATCGGTAGCTTAGAAAAAAGTTATTAAGAATGTTCAATATTTAGGAAAAATGCTGAAATGGAAAGTATATTGCAATTGTTTTATCTAATTTAATTTTTATTATTCAATGTAAAAAATAAATATTCAATTTCAGAGTAACTCCAGATGAATTTGGAAAATTGTTTGTTACACCTCAGCGTATAGTTTAATGATAAATAGGTAAGACTTCTTTTTCAATGTGGTTTTCTTTTAAAAAATAATATTCTTTATGTATATTATTATTTGCTAATTATTATTATTTTTTTAAACAAGTTTCATGTTTTTCTTTGTTGTAAAAAAATATCTAAGTTAAGAGCAACCCCAGATGGATTCGGGCAAATTTTTATATTTCTCCTCAGCGTATAACTTAATAGAGAAGTGGTAAGTTTTCTTTTAAAAATTGGCTTTCTTCTCACTAGAATATTTACGTTTTAATGACATTTTTATTGTCAAAAATTACAGGGTTTAATACCTTATTTTAGTATTACTTTAATCAAATATTTTTGGAAAATTTTTGTTACACCTCAGCATATAGTTTAATCATAAATTGGTAAGTATTCTTTTTAAAATGTGGCTTTCTTTTAAAAAGGATATTTTTTATTTATATCATTATTTGCTAATTATTATTATTATTTTTTTTTTTTTTTTTGAAACTAGTTTAATGTTTTTCTTTGTTGTAAAAAAAAAATATTTAATTTCAGAGCAACCCGAAGATGGATTCGGGCATATTTTTATATTCCTCCTCAGCGTATAATTTAATAGAGAAGTAGTAAGTTTTCTTTTAAAATTTGGCTTTCTTTTCACTAGAATATTTAAATTTTTATGACCTTTTTATTATCAAAATTACATGTTTTTAATACCTTATTTTAGTATTACAATAATCAAATATTTTTGGAAACAAATTTAATATTTTTATTGTAAAAAAACAAATATTTAATTTCAGAATAACAATTTGGAAACATTTTTATGAATTGGTAAGCTTTCTTCATTATTCTTTTAACCAGAATATTTAGTTTTTTTATGCATATTATTTCTTTAATTAGATTTTTTGGAAACCAATTTAATGTTTTCTATTTAATGTAAAAAATAAATATTTAATTTCAGAGTAACCCCAAATGAATTTCGACAACTTTTTAACCTTAGTGTACAATATAATAGAGAATTGGTAAGTTTTATATTAAAACTTTGGCTTTCTTTTAACAAGAATATTTATTGTATTATGTCCTTCACATCGATAACAACATTAGTTTTCTAATTGTTTCAGGTACAAACTTTATGAGGTACGTTTATCTAAGAAAAGTTGAATTCCTTACACCATTTAATAAAATGCCCCCAAATAAGGTAAGTTACAAGCTAATTTAAAGAGCTAAAAAATTAAATTTTATTACATGTTCATTTTTAACAATTTTCATTATTCCTACCATTTTTTTCAGCAAGATATGTGAAAAATATACTTACGATGAATAAAAAACTAAGGAAAAGTCAAAATGTCCAAATAGCGAGTTAAAATAAACTACTTTCTTGTTCCACGTGGTCATAATTTTTATTCACAAAAACATTGTATTAGAAACTCTCATCATAAGTTTTTATAATAAAGTACTTTTGCTTAAAGAAAGTTGAATTTTAATGTATGAAAATTTTCATAATAGTAAAACGGGTTGTTGTTCCTTTAATTATTTAATTTCTCTGTACTGTGGAATGATTGATTTAAAAATAGTTTAGTCGTCGACATTTTAAGGAGACTGTTAACCACTTTTTATTATCGGGTTTCCCAAAAAATAAGCAGGTAAACCAAAATAATACTGACTTTTTAACTTGGTAGGGGTATATAAATCTTATGGTGTTGTAAAAATGAACTAAAATACAATGTTATAGATTAACTAAAAGTTAAGAGAATTATAAACTAGACAAGTTGAAAAAAATCTTAAGGGCTAAATCATGGTCAATATTACTACAGTTTAGTTCATTTTGCAATGGAAAAGGGTTCACTGTTTTTTCAGTGTGGGAGCTATATCTAAATATGAACTGATTTCAATAAAATTTAGCATACTTGACTATAGTACTACTTGTTGTCCTCGTAAATCTCTGGCTTCTCCGGTCATATAGGTGCATATCGGGCGAAAGATATATATGGGAGCTATATCTAAATCTGAACCGATTTCAATCAAATTTCGTACACTTAGTAAAACTCTGGCTTCTGGGCCCATATAAGTGAATATCGGGCGAAAGATATAAAATCCTAAAAATAAAAATGGGACATTTTTGGTCTAGAAACAGTTAGTTAAATATATTTCGAATAAAATGATCTTTATTTCATTAAATCGGTGCCCTACGTTTGATTTTGTTCACGATTTACTGAATTTATATAAATCACGTTTTCCATACAAAAATAACATTTTCTAATGGGTGAGTGTTTGTATGTAATAAGTTAGTTTTTTATAGTTCTGTTGAAGATGAAGAACTGAATATTGTTTTAAGGTTATTTGGGACGCTGAATCCAAATCTGCACTTGGTTTTTTCTATAAGCTCGACTTTTCGAGATATACAATTAAGTTTAAAATTAAGGCACTTCCGATATATTGTGCAAATTTGGATTCAGCGACCTCAAATTATTAAAAATTTACTATAAATTTCAAATCAACACAAAAAAAGTTCAATTTTGTTCCCTTTGTGCTACATTTTGTCGTAAAAATTGTCATGGCATAATTCGTTTAGCATTCAACGCCATCTATTGTTTAATTGTAGTTGTATCTGTTTTATGTTTGACAAAATTTAACGCCATCTATAAGCGACCTTAACTTTGAATAATGATATTACACCCTGTTGCTACTAAATTCGAAAACAAGAGGAAAACAAGAGAACGAAACTGTGCAGTGAAACCAGTAGGTGGCAGTCGTGAGGAAAGATTCTCTGTCATACAGATTTTGTCGGCGTTTCTCTCATACGCCGTCTAGAGTATAATTTTATCCGGACGACAGTGCTCATGTTGCCCAGATGTTGGCCACACTATAAGTTAAATCGGAAGGCATAATCGGTACTACTTGTTAATGGGATCGATAACACATTTATAGAATTTAGTCATCGCCGACAATTCGTATCGATTGGCCACACTGTAAGGTTCTTTTCAGGCACAGATGTTCCGTCCGGATAAACTTATAGTCTGGACGGCGCATATGTTACGCACGAAGACATAACCCAATAAACACAAACGTTTGAAAAATACTAAAATTCAATAATTTTTCAAACATTTTTTCAAAGGATTAGGGTAATATTCAAGTTGAGAAATTGTTGAGAAAATCGCGTTCTCAACAAAAAACAGACATTACCCTCAACAGTAAAATTCAACACAATAGCAATAATTTCTCAATTGTAATCCTCAAATTGAAATGCATCGCTACTCAATAATTTCTCAAACAGTTTTCAATGTGAGAAAAATAAAAAATTACCATTATTGCGAATACTTTCAAACCACAATTTGTATGAAAGTCAATCCTAGTTCTAACTGAAAGTCAATACTAAATTTCTAGGGATTTTGTAAATTTTATTATTTTTTTTCGTTAACAAATATAATAATCTTAAAAATAACATTAATAATATATAAAAATAATAATATAATACCAATCAAAATGTAATTATCTTATTAAACGTATTAATAAATAAAACTATGAATACAACTTTAAATATCTTAAACATTTTTACATGTATAATTCCATTTCCTCCATAATGTTGGTGTCATTAATATGCTGGCAATTTGAAATAATTACTATCGAGGAACTTGCTGGCTTGTGTGTTAAAATAGATTCCAGCAAGAGGAAATCACAAAATATCAAATTGATGACGGGATGTAAATTGATGTAATGCACATTTTCATCCAGAAGTTCTTGATATAGGAATTGTTGCACTTTGGTTTAATTGATTGCACTTTGTAAGTTTTCTGAAAACTTTTCTTTGTTGTTTCCTTCATCGGTTTTTCATCGGCCAACATCTTCCAAGAATATACCATTCAATGATTTTAGTTTTCTGCAAAACAATCGAGTTTTGTGATTTCCATTATGTTTTCATTTCACTTTTTATTTTGACTTACCAATTTGTATTTCTTCCAACTGACCACGTACTTCGTGATTTCCTCAAGAACGTTGGTGTTACAAAATTGTTGTTATTAAAATACTGGCAATTTTCAGGAACTTGATGTCCAGATAATTGGAATAAATTTCCAGCAATTTCAATTCACAAAATAACAAATTAAACCGATGATGCGATATAAATTAAACTATATCACATCGATAGTTTAATTTATATCGCATCATCGGTTTAATTTGTTATTTTGTGAATTTCGAATTATCATCCAGTAGTTGTTGATATAGAAAAGCATAAATACCAAGTTTTTTTGGTTGCACTTTGATTTATGGAAACTTTCTCTTCTCGATAAGCCACTACCATTTTTCATCACCCAGCCTCTTAATGTGTCCAAGAATCAGCATCCAAATATTTTAGTTGTCTGCAAAGAGATTTGATTTTAGTGACTTCCTTAAAGTTTTAATTTCGTGTTTTAGTTTTACTTACCAATTATTATAAGCAATTTCAATTGATTATTAAAAAATTTCCACATTTTTGTATTTCTTCCACGAACTTTGTTGTCAAAAGTAGTATTGAAAACCATGTGGTTTTTTCGTTGCATTTCAGGGTAGTGTTTTGTCAAAGTTTTCTCCAATTATCTTCAACACATTTTCAAAGTTTTCGTCAACATTTTGCCAAATTGGTTGTAATTCGCAAACAATTTGAAGATGAATTGAAGATGAGCTTTTTCAAGTCAAGTTGAATTTATGTTGAAAATGATATTTACCCTCAAACTGAAGAGGTGTTGCATTTGAAAAACGCTCATCCTGTGTTTATTGGGAATTGATATTGCTACTTGTTTATGGGATCGATAACATATTTATCGATATTTTACTTACTTTCGACAAATCTTAAGGGCACCTTATACGGTCGGATAAACCCTACGACACAACACGTTGGGCCACAAATCCGCTAGTATAAAGCCATGTTCGCGTGTTGCGGGGACGTGTTAGCATAAAATCAAAACCACTTTGATTTTTTCCGGTTGGGAGCCACAAATCTTCACGTGTAAGGGGATGTTCGCAAAACATTAGCAAAAACAAATTTATTTTCATAATTAAAACAAGCATTTCTGCAATGAAATTAATGAGGGATCTCTAATTCAGCTTGCAATTTTTATTGTTTCTTCCATTTTTACTAAAAAAAATGGCTTTACACCTAACTTTTCGTCCATCTTCATTGTTTGTTTTTATGTTTCTTCTTATTTCTTCATGTTGTTATCATAATTGTTCGTGCAGTGTGAGGTTAAAACTTGAACGAACACACAACAAATAGGCGAACCTCTGTCGTAGTGTTTATCCGACCGTCTAAGGTCCGGTTTAGGCTATGGTCACACTAGGCAAATATTTGACCAAAATGAATGTCAAACATTTTTCCAGAACCATTTTCCAAATATCTGGATACGTTTTTTGGAAAATAACCCTACCATGATGTTATATATCCAATATGAGCTCAAAGTATTTGCTGGTTTGGCTGTGGCGACGGATTCCTTTTCGATTTCTGTCAAATATTTGCCCAGTGTGACCATAGCATTATCGTTCGGCCACACTGTAAGATTCTTTACAAACCCAGACATTCCGTCCGGAAGAACTAATAGCCTGAACGGCGCATCAAATATCGTACAGTTCAAATGATCCTCCATTCGATTAATGCGCTTTACAGAATATACGTTATTCCGGACAACAATGTCCGCGTCCATCTTTTCGATTACAATCGTACGCATTGACCACACTGTAATTGTTGTTTGACAGACCAATCAAAAAATCGATAGCAGAAATCGATATGATATCGATATTTTTTATAAACAATAACCTTGAGGAAAAACAATATGTCGATGTGCAAAACAAAAAAAAAGCTCAAACTAGCTTTAATTTTGTTTTTACTTGAGCTAATAGAAAAAGAGGAGCAGCCCGTTAAGAGAATAAGGATGTGTGTCTCGTAAGGGAATTGAGTTTAACTGCACCGTAAGAATACAAAAATTATCTGAGGACGGGCACCCATGTATACGAGGGTGGATATGATAAGTCCGCTCATCCAAAAACATGACACTCATTTGAGAGATGCGAAAACTCTAAATGAAAGACTTATAGCTACGTTACGGTTTTTGGCAACGGGACAGACATTTTCGGACTTGAAGTTGAGTGGAATTATAATAGAAACATGTCTTGCCATCATAAAATCGCTTAGAAACTACATACACTTGCCCGCATATTTCTGCGTACAGCGCATACAAAATTGAAATTTTAAATTTATCCACACGTATCACAAAAACTAAAAATTGTATTGAGCCAAACTTTGTTTTATTAGCTAGTTCTCTAAATTATAAGTATATTTTCTTACATATAATACAAAAATTGTAATTCTTATTAATTTTCTAACGAAGCACCCACAAAACATGCACTCTCCGTTAACCAAAACCGGTTTGTTATGACTTTAGAAGTTTGTTTCATTCTTCCTATGTGATTTGAAGAGGCTGGTGTGCGCAATTGGAATCATGGAAAACAAGGGAAAAGAAATTTGTATTGACGAAAGAAAAATTATTATGAAGCTGTATGTTGAGGGAAAATCGTATAGGGAAATTGGACAAATAGTGGGTAGAGCACACTCATCTATCCAGAGAGTTATAACCAACTATGTTTCAACGGGTCCCATACTGCCAAAGCCTCGATTTGGTCGTCCATCTCTATTAACAAGTCGAGAAAAAAACGTATCGTTCAATTGGTGCGCCTAAATCCAAGGATAACGGCTCACCAACTGAAACTTGAGGTGGAGGAAAGGTTTTCCAAAGTTGTTTCCGATGACACCGTCCGTAGGATTTTGAAAAAGGCTGGCTACAATAGCCAAGTAGCCCGTAGGAAGCCATACATATCAGATGTCAATAAGCAGAAGCGAATGGATTTTTCAAATGAATATGTATCCAAGCCCCCCCAGTTTTGGAACAAAGTAATTTTCTCGGATGAAAGCAAATTTTGCCTTTTTGGTATAAAAGGCAAAAAGTTAGTGTGGAGAAAGAAAGGTACGGCGTTCGAAAGGCAGAATTTAGTACCAACCGTAAAACATGGGGGAGGCGGAATCATGGTATGGGGTTGTATGGCAGCCAGCGGTGTTGGTAAACTTGAATTTATTGAATCCACAATGGACCAAATGGGATATATACAAATTCTGAAAAATAATTTGTTGCAAAGTGCACAGCTGTTGGGGCTAGAAGAAGAGTTTTACTTTCAGCAAGACAATGACCCCAAGCATACCGCGCAAAATTTAAAGCTATGGCTATTGTAAAGGGTGATTCTTTTGAGGTTAGGATTTTCATGCATTAGTATTTGACAGATCACGTGGGATTTCAGACATGGTGTCAAAGAGAAAGATGCTCAGTATGCTTTGACATTTCATCATGAATAGACTTACTAACGAGCCACAACGTCGAATTTTCAGTGAATGGGCCCTAGAAAAGTTGGCAGAAAATCCGCTTTTTTATCGACAAATTTTGTTCAGCGATGAGGCTCATTTCTGGTTGAATGGCTACGTAAATAAGCAAAATTGCCGCATTTGGAGTGAAGAGCAACCAGAAGCCGTTCAAGAACTGCCCATGCATCCCGAAAAATGCACTGTTTGGTGTGGTTTGTACGCTGGTGGAATCATTGGACCGTATTTTTTCAAAGATGCTGTTGGACGCAACGTTACGGTGAATGGCGATCGCTATCGTTCGATGCTAACAAACTTTTTGTTGCCAAAAATGGAAGAACTGAACTTGGTTGACATGTGGTTTCAACAAGATGGCGCTACATGCCACACAGCTCGCGATTCTATGGCCATTTTGAGGGAAAACTTCGGAGAACAATTCATCTCAAGAAATGGACCGGTAAGTTGGCCACCAAGATCATGCGATTTGACGCCTTTAGACTATTTTTTGTGGGGCTACGTCAAGTCTAAAGTCTACAGAAATAAGCCAGCAACTATTCCAGCTTTGGAAGACAACATTTCCGAAGAAATTCGGGCTATTCCGGCCGAAATGCTCGAAAAAGTTGCCCAAAATTGGACTTTCCGAATGGACCACCTAAGACGCAGCCGCGGTCAACATTTAAATGAAATTATCTTCAAAAAGTAAATGTCATGGACCAATCTAACGTTTCAAATAAAGAACCGATGAGATTTTGCAAATTTTATGCGTTTTTTAAAAAAAAAAAAGTTATCAAGCTCTTAACAAATCACCCTTTACAACGTTAAAAATCTGTTACGAACGCCCCCCCCCAATCACCAGACCTTAACCCTATCGAGCATTTATGGGACTTACTCGAACGCAGGATTCGCACACATGCCATAACCTCAAAAAACATGCTTAAGGAGATAATATTGCAAGAATGGGGAAAAATTACAGCTGATGATACAAAAAAGCTCGTGGATTCGATACCTAGAAGTCTCGGAGAGGTACTAAATAGAAAGGGTTATCCAACAAGTTACTAGGATCTCACAGAACCTAATTTTTAATATTGAAAAATTCTTGTACGCAGACTTTTGCTAGTATTTTTTTTTCGCCATTTTTTTTTAAACTGAATTAAAAGTAAAATAATTCATTTCACGTTATGTTTATATAATAATATTTCAGAGAAATGTCCAATAAATGAAATAAAATAAGTTTTGGCCCCATAAAGTATTTATGTGTAGAGAAATGTATGTATGAATTTTAAATTTATTTTTTTGCCCCGTACGCAGAAATATGCGGGCAAGTGTATGTGTAAGTAACCAAAAATACATTGAAACGATATCTTGCGATTGGTATACAAATTGTTTTGCCAAATTGCCAAAAGTCTTCTGAATATGTCGACTGTTACAAAATGGAAACAGATAGGTTTCCAGATTTATATGAGAAAGATAGTTTTTTAGTCCTAGAAAAGGTGGAGATGGAAATGTAACCATTGTGACCAAATGGAAATTATTTTATCGAATTTGGCCACAAACTACAAAAGACTCACAAAAAACGAACAGCAACCAATTTAGCAAAATCTAGATAATACTTTTCTTCTCTCATCGAGTACTTTCGGCCGTTGTGATTTTTTGTTTGGATTTTTTGTGTTGTACTGTGTAATAAATATTAATAATAATACAAAAACATAATTTAAATGCTATTTTTAGTGCGAAAAGTGGATATCCTCACTAATAACACCTTCATAGGTATATCCTCCTTTTCTTTCTTCCATCCATCCCTCTTCAGACTTATCGCTTTCCACATTTATACTTCTTCGCCCACTCGAAGAAGCAATGGGTATGTCGGTTTTTTTTTTGCGAACGGTCCCATCGCCCACTTTCCCGCCCCTTCCGACCGTGAGGGCCTCGTCCCCATGACGTAGGGACAGCGTACACACCATTATCCGGACCATGACAGGGTGGAGGCAGAGGGATTTTACCAGCTACAGAAAAGGACTCATCAGCCGGATATATTAAAACACAAGATCAAATATTAGGTTATTCAATAAAACGAATGTATTAGTTATCCAAATATGCTAAAATTCTAGACTTCATCATATCAATACTAAGGTTAGTGTCAACTAGATGATAGATTGAATTAAAAATAATGCACATCCTACGAATAGGCTCCACAGAAGCATAATTCGAACGTTGAAAATCAATGTAAAGAAACTGGTAATTCCTAGATGTGTTTCTTCGAAGTAGATGGGTTGACGTCCAAAGAAGAGCTGCTTAAATATTCCTCTTCAAATTCGATGTCTGTTACAGTTCTTATATTGTCCCATCTAGGGCGTTTATGTGAAGTAGAGGCGTTTTGATCAAAGCAATTTCTACTGAGCGGTAGGAGTTTTCATGTAAGTTGTCCTAATTCGCTAATAATCCTACTTGCATAAATTTTCTGTTTGGGAGAAAGAGTTCTGTACACTTCCTCTCAAGGGCTAGCTAATCCATTACATTTAAAGCTTTCTCCAAAAGAGGTTTTCTTTCTTTCCAAAAAGACTGCTTTTTTCGGCTCAACTTTCTGAAAATATTAATGAAATATATTTTATATAAAATATATTTTTGTATTGATTGTTAAATAGTATGTACAATAAACCATTACAATTAATACTCTATTAAAATTTATATAGCCAAGATGTGAATACGATTGGAAAAAATTCTCAGTTGATTTTGAAAATCTATGGAACTTTCCACATTGCATAGGAGCAATGGATGGAAAACACATTAATATAAGAAAACCGAACAACTCAGGATCATACTATTATTATTACGAACGAATTAATAATTTTAATATTGAATTACCTTATGTTTTTGTCACCGACAATGCTTTTCCTTTAGGAAAACATTTTATGAAGCCTTATTGTACGCCCTCATTATCAATAGAGCAAATTTATTTCAATTGCCGATTGTCACGCGCACGTAGGATTGTAGAAAATGCATTCGGCATTATAAAGGGTGATTTGTTAAGAGCTTGATAACTTTTTAAAAAAAAAAAACGCATAAAATTTGCAAAATCTCATCGGTTCTTTATTTGAAACGTTAGATTGGTCCATGACATTTACTTTTTGAAGATAATTTCATTTAAATGTTGACCGCGGCTGCGTCTTAGGTGGTCCATTCGGAAAGTCCAATTTTGGGCAACTTTTTCGAGCATTTCGGCCGGAATAGCCCGAATTTCTTCGGAAATGTTGTCTTCCAAAGCTGGAATAGTTGCTGGCTTATTTCTGTAGACTTTAGACTTGACGTAGCCCCACAAAAAATAGTCTAAAGGCGTCAAATCGCATGATCTTGGTGAACAACTTACCGGTCCATTTCTTGAGATGGATTGTTCTCCGAAGTTTTCCCTCAAAATGGCCATAGAATCGCGAGCTGTGTGGCATGTAGCGCCATCTTGTTGAAACCACATGTCAACCAAGTTCAGTTCTTCCATTTTTGGCAACAAAAAGTTTGTTAGCATCGAACGATAGCGATCGCCATTCACCGTAACGTTGCGTCCAACAGCATCTTTGAAAAAATACGGTCCAATGATTCCACCAGCGTACAAACCACACCAAACAGTGCATTTTTCGGGATGCATGGGCAGTTCTTGAACGGCTTCTGGTTGCTCTTCACTCCAAATGCGGCAATTTTGCTTATTTACGTAGCCATTCAACCAGAAATGAGCCTCATCGCTGAACAAAATTTGTCGATAAAAAAGCGGATTTTCTGCCAACTTTTCTAGGGCCCATTCACTGAAAATTCGACGTTGTGGCTCGTTAGTAAGTCTATTCATGATGAAATGTCAAAGCATACTGAGCATCTTTCTCTTTGACACCATGTCTGAAATCCCACGTGATCTGTCAAATACTAATGCATGAAAATCCTAACCTCAAAAGAATCACCCTTTAGCATCAAGATTCAGAATACTCTTGACCTTGACCTATTAACCTTAGCCCCGCAAAAACAAAAATTGTTGTGTTTGCAATATGCTATCTCCACAACTTTTTAAAATCTAAAGCTCCGAATGCACATTTACAAAATATAAAAATGGCAGCGATACCAAAACAAAATTGTAACAATGATAATTATATAGATGATAATCATTCATCTTTGGGAAAACTTGTTAGAAACGATTTCTGTACTTACTTCAACAATAATAAAATATAGCCATTTTATCGATGCTGTTAACAAATTAATGTATATTTGTCTTATTTTAACCACGTTTTTCATTTTTAAACTTCTGGTAAGTACACGCAAAAAAAAGTGAACCCACCATGGGAGAAAATGTAGGTTTATTTTAGAAAATTTTAACTAAAATAGTTTTCTAATTGCAACATGTTACAAGTAAGTTTACAGTTTTTGTCAAATTGAAGAAAATGTATTAAAAATAATTAATTTTTTTCTGGTGTTTAAGAAAATTTCATATGTTGAAAGAAAAAATTGGATTTAAAATTTGTTAAAATGTATTTAGCGCTGTATGAAGTTCAAGACAGGTACAATTTTAGTAAAATTTACTCATTTGAGAGACTTATGAACTCAATTTAAGCAAACTTCTGCCATTTTGGTAAAATATGAACTAATTTACTTTTAGTAAAATTGTGCACTATATTTGTATACAACTTTTTTTCTTGTTTTTAGTTGACGTCATTAAAGTTAGCAAAAAATTATTCAAATAAGGAACATTTGCTCATATTGTGCAAAATCTAACTAAAATCAACTAATCTTCATGAACTAAAATGGATATAAGCAGAGAGAATAAAAATACAAGAGAACGAAAATTTCTCTTCTACAAAAACAACAAATGTCAACCGTACAGATGTCGCACAATACCTGCAGCTTTGCCTTTAACTTTTTAGTGATGCTACAATTAAATTCACCAGCAAATATCTCCTGTTATAACAGAGATATTGGCTTGAATATGACTTTAACGGATAGGTAGAAGTGTTAGCTACACAATGCAATTAGTTATTTTGCACATTTACATCGAGCGTTTTTGGATTAAAAGCCGGTTTTGTCAAAAAAAAAACGGTTCAAAACACACACATTTTTTCATCTAAAACCTAAACTGATAACCGGATAAACTCGAGTCGTACGTCATTTGAAAGGTCTTACCTTTAGTTTTTTAGTGATGCTACAATTAAATTCACCAGCAAATATCTCCGGTTATAACAGAGATATTGGCTTGAATATGACTTTAACGGATAGGTAGAAGTGTTAGCTACACAATGCAATTAGTTATTTTGCACATTTACATCGAGCGTTTTTGGATTAAAAGCCGGTTTTGTAAAAAAAAAACCGGTTCAAAACACACACACCTAAAGTTCTGAATTTTTGGCAGGCATGTCGAGTTCGAAGATGAGTCATACCGGACAATTTTGTGATATAGCACCTACATATAAACCCAGATTTTGAGATAGCCCTACATAATTACTTGAGAAATCTCCTTATACACCCTTGGAAGCTGTAATTTTAAATTAAACTCCTGCCAACGTGCCATCTGAGCCGTTATTTTGGGAGAAAGTTTGTTTCATCAAAACCACTTGAAATTCTTTACATTAAATTAATGGCCTCTAATGCCCATAACTGATATACCATTTATAAATCGATGTTTCACCATTTTACTTCTATAGAAACACTCGTAGCTGTACAGCTAACATATTGCTATCATCTCTTGTATGGTAGTGGTTATTTGAAATTCCGCCCGTCCTAATTTTTGGCAGTTAAAGCTCGTTTTCTCAATGCCTTGTTATTATTTATCGTATCGATAAAACAGCTGATCTCATACAAAAATTTTACTAACCGGTGGTCTATCCTCCGGTTACCTGTTAATCGGAGGATGAGAAACTGACCATAAATCTGTTTTATATATCCGACACATTACATTTTTTAACATCTAAACTTTCTATCTGATTAGCCCGACATTTTGATTTTTGTGTATCTTTTTGTTAATGTATCTATTTTATATAGATTTATATTTTATAAAATGCCTATATAGACCAGTACTAGGATTTTACTTCTTAAACTTCTGGAACCCTAATTATTTTTTGAAATCTTGTGGTTTTATAAATATATATTCTAGAGATTGTTGTTATACCTATATTTTGATGTGGTCTCTATATAGTATTGTGTCGTATTTTAATTTATTGGCCTGATATTAAAATGTAGAGTTTTTTACATCCCTAAAATGCTGAGGTTTGTCGTCGAGGCGTATCAAAATTTAAAATTGGAGTTCTTTTGGACATATAAACACATATGGCAAAATAGAGTACATATATCGGTCTATTTATGGAACACTACACCTTAAAATTACAATTAGAATAATGTTAAAATGAGATTTAGGTACACCACCTGGAGTCGACTCCGGAGTCGAGGCTAATAAGAAATGCTGGAGCCGGAGTCGACCAAAATTGAATCGACTCCACAGTCCAACCCTCCACCATGGATTGCGTAGAAACTTCTACTAAAGACGGTCCACAATTGAAGTACTTGGATTCGGTTAATATGGGGGCTATATATAATTATGGATCGATGTGGACCAATTTGTGCTCGATTGTTGGAGACCATATACTAATACCATGTATTAAATTTCAGTCCGATCGGATGAAATTTGTGTACCTTTGAGGCTCCGCAAGCCAAATCTGGGAATCGGTTTATATGGGGGCTATATAGAATAATGGACCGATGTGGATCAAGTTTTGTTCGGTTGTTGGAGACCATATACGAATACCATGTATTAAATTTTTTGCCGGATTGGATGAAATATGCTTCTCTTAGAGGCTCCGCAAGCCAAATCTGGGGGTCCGTTTATATGGGGCTATACGGTAAGTGGACCGATATAGCCCATTTGCAATACCATCCGACCTACATCAATAACAACTACTTGTGCCAAGTTTCAAGTCGATAGGTTGTTTCGTTCGAAAGTTAGCGTGATTTCAACAGACAGATGGACATGCTTAGAATTTCACCACGACCCAGAATATATATACTTTATGGGGTCTTATGCGCTTTACAGACTATTAGTTATTCCGGACGGAATGTCGGTGTTTTTAATGAATCTTACAGTGTGTCGGATCGATACGACTTGTCGGCGATGTCTAAATAATCGGTAAATGAGTTATCGATCCCATAAACATGCAGCACTATCGGTTATGCCTTCAGACTTAAGGTGGGTATTAAGTTCGAGTTTAGCCGCTAATTTTCACTAAAGTGAAAACTAAATGAGTAAAAAATGTCATAAAATCATACATATTTGTTGCATATTTCATTATAACTTGATGGGGAATAGCCCAAAGCAAATTTGCACACAGTATGCATTCCTTAAAATGGATTATTAAAGAAAATTAATCGTGAAAAAAATACGATTTTAGCGGCTAAACTCGAACTTAACACCCACCTTTAACTTATAATGTGCACAATATATGGGATATGTTCGACACGTGCACTGTCGTCCGGAATAACTAATAGTCTGTAAAGCGAGTAGAGCAATATTTCAATGTGTTACAAACGGAATGACAAAGTTAATATACCCCCCATCCTATGGTGGAGGGTATAAAAAGTTCCGTCAATCATGGTGGGGATAATATTATGGTCTGGGGTATTGTTCTGAATAAGTTATTGGCCCGATTCATAGAGTCCAGGGTATTATGCTGTCGGAAGTCTACAAAAACATTTTGCTCCATGTGATATTCCCATAATCATACGGGAAAATGCTGCCTGCATGGATTATTCAGCGCGATCATGACCTCCAGCAACAACACGCACAGAAAAAAATTGTTTGGACAAGGTTGCCGCATCCATTTAATGCTTATTTAGAGCATTAATTGTCGCGAAAACCATGTATTTTGTCTTTGTAAAAATAATTTTCGAGCAGAGAAAAATATATGCTGGCAATAAGCATTTAAATGGTTCTCAAATGCCGCAAACATGTTCTATTATTTAAATGATAGAATTTGCGACCTTTACTTGGTCGGGAAAATCATGTACCTGATAGAGGTGTGCACGTGAGTAATATTGTGCTCACGCTCACGCACACTCACGACGGAGTAATCTTATTCACGCACACTCACGCACGATATTTTTTGGTAGGACTCACGGTCACGCACGCTCACGAAAAGAAAATTTATACTCACGCACACTCACGCACGAAAATCTTTTAAATGTCATGACTCACGAAATATATCGTGACTCACGAAAAATGTCGTGACTCACGAAAAACTTCGTGACTAACGAATAATTTTATGAGTGATTTACCTATAGAACCTGACTGAAAACATGAGTATGGTTAAAATCGAGTGCGTTATAAAACTCTTACCACGTAGGATGTTACTAAAATTATAAATGAATTCAACTCGTAAGCATTTTATATTCGTAAGCGGGATTATTTTCGTGAGCGTGTTTTTCCGAAATTCGTTACTCATGCACACTCACGAAGATATTATTTTCGTGACTCACGCTCACGCACGACATTTGGTTGGTTAATCACGCTCACGCACACTCACGCCATTGCCGTCAGCGTGACTCACGACTCACGCGTGAGTCACGAAAATGTTCGTGAGTCACGACACTTTCGTGTCACGTGCACACCTCTAGTACCTGACCATTCAATTTTTATAGATATGTCTAGACATGTCTAGAACCATTACATGGCCATAAATACCATGTACGTTTTTTTCGTGACCATTTAATTTTTTAACTTTTTTGCAGCGTAAAGAATTTTATACAAATATTGAGCAGGAACACACGATTTTCATTTTGCGCGTCAGCCGTGTGTTGATACGGAATTACTGTGTTTTGTGTTAATTTATTTATTCAGAAGTGGTACGTGGTTTTATGTGAACACAAAAAAGGGAAGTGTACTTGAAAAATTGTACCTGTTTTTTGATCCGCATTTTGCTATATGGTATCATTTATTTTTAATTACAGTTACATGGTGTCTGCGTTTGTAAATTTGATGGGCACGAAGTAAATATGGAATGATTTGTTATTGTTCAAATTGAACCAAAATAGAGTGTGTAAAAATAGGTGATGTTTGATTGCACGACATTATAAATATAATTATAAATATAAATATAATTATTTTATATATAAATAAAAACAAATAAATAAAGTTATTTTTTGTTTTCTTTTCTCAAGTGGCGTCCTTTTTTCAACGACGAAAAAAGTTTTTTCATAAAGATCAAAACATTTTAGGTTGTGACCATGTTCTTTTAACTGAGAGAAAAACATTTTTGACGAATACCATATCATTTTAGATCGTGACCATTGTCTTATAATTCAAAGAAAATTCTTTTTATCAATATAGAAACATTTTAGATGAGGACAATTTCATTTTTCGTAGAACTATGTTCACTGAGTCCACATGGTTGCATGTGAAACTGTTACATGGTCGCCGCAAAAATAGCTCCTATCATATTATTTTGCTCTTCGAATATGATTGTGACAATCATGTTTCTTCTCTGCGTGTTCCCTTAAAATTGTACTAAAGTCTTACGGTACGGTACGGTACTAGGCAAATATTTGACAGAAATCAAAAAAATTTCACACCATTCACTTATTTTTCAATATGAATAAATTATGCAAAATCTCTACAATTTTGGTATTGACTTTCCGTTACCCTAATCCTCACCATTTTTCAAACGTTTGTTTTTATTGAGATCTTAAATCTTTCAAATTTTTTGAGCAGTATAAAACAAGTAAAGAAAGTATAAACTCGAGCGAGACCGACTGCTTTATACAATTCACCACTTTGTGGACCAAACTTAGGCTATATTTTTGTGGACCAAACTTAGGCTATATGTGACCAATCTTTTTCCAAATATCTGGATACGGTTTTCGGAAAATATTCCTTCCATGATGTTATATATCCAATATGAGCTAAAAATGTTTGCTGGTTTGGCTTTGGTGACACATTCTTTTTTGATTTCTGTCAAATATTTGCCCAGTGTGACCATAGCATTAGTGATACAATCGCAACTTCATTGCTACTTATCATTTTAAGGTAGGTATTAAGTTCGAGTTTAGCCGCTAAAATCGTCATTTGTTCACAATTACTTTTCTTTAATAATCCATTTTAAGGAATACAAACTTTGTGAAAATTTGCTTTGGGCTATTCCCCATCAATTTATAATAAAATTTGCAACAAATATGCATAATTTTATGCCTTTTTAGTGATTTAGTTTTCACTTTAGCGACTAAACTCGAACTTAGTACTCACCTTTACAAGGATATTTGCCAGATCTCCACGAAATAGGTCGTCAATTATGGTTTTTTTGACAATTTTTATACCCACCACCATAAAATGGCGACGGGGGTATAATAAGTTTGTCATTCCGTTTGTAACACATCGAAATATCGATTTCCGACTATATAAAGTATATATATTCTTGATCAGGGAAAAATTCTAAGACGATATAACGATGTCCGTCTGTCTGTCTGTTGTAATCACGCTACAGTCTTCAATAATGAAGCAATCGTGCTGAAATTTTGCACAAACTCGTCTTTTGTATGCAGGCAGGTCAAGTTCGAAGATGGGCTATATCGGTCCAGGTTTTGATATAGTCCCCATATAAACCGACCTCCCGATTTGGGGTCTTGGGCTTATAGAAATCGTAGTTTTTATCCAATTTGCCTGAAATTTGGAATCTAGAGGTATTTTATGACCATAAAGAGGTGTGCCAAAAATGGTGAGTATCGGTCCATGTTTTGGTATGGTTCCCATATAAAACGACCTCCCGATTTGTGGTCTTGTGTTTATAGAAACCGTAGTTTTTATCCAATTTGTCTGAAATTGGAAATCTAGAGGTATTTTAGGACCATAAAGAGGTGCACCGAAAATGGTGAGTATCGGTCCATATTTTGCTATAGCCCCCATATAGACCGATCGCCCGATTTTACTTCTTGGGCTTATAGAAACCGCAGTTTTTCAATTTACCTGGAATTGGAAATCTAGAGGTATTGTAGGACCACAAATACGTGTGCCAAAAATTGTGAGTATCGGTCCATATTTTGGTATAGCCCCCTTATAGACCGATCTCCCGATTTTACTTCTTGGGCTTATAGAAACCGCAGTTTTTATTCAATTTACCTGAAATTGGAAATCTAGAGGTATTGTAGGTCCACAAATACGTATGCCAAAAATTGTGAATATCGGTCCATGTTTTGGTATGGTCCCCATATAAAACGACCTCCCGATTTGGGGTATTGGGCTTATAGAAACCGTAGTTTTTATCCAATTTGTCTGAAATTGGAAATCTAGAGGTATTTTAGGACCATAAAGAGGTGTGCCGAAAATGGTGAGTATCGGTCCATATTTTGGTATAGCCCCCATATAAACCGATTTCCCGATTTTACTTCTTGGGCTTCTAGAATCCTTTTTTCATAAATTAATATCTTAATAATGCTGCAAAAAAGCGTCGCCAAAAAGAAATGAAAATGTTCTTTTTGGGTCTGGAAGTGGTACACTCTTACTTACTCTTTTACTCTTTTTTTTAATCTATTTGAAAAAAGAAAACAAAAAATTACGCATTAAAATATAAAAAAATGAAGTACAAAAACTTTCTGTGTAGTTAAAATAGTTAACTTCTTTGTGAGGACATTTTTGGAAGTGCTTTTAAAGTTGTGCCTTTAGAACAACTCCCAATTTTTTGCTGGGAAAAGTGTGGAACTACCCTACGGGAAATGGATCAACCACAGAACTGGTACAGGACTAGTCCCTGGTGTGTATGGACCAGTCCCAGTTCTGATCAAAACGTATGGAAGGGACCGTCCACCTTTACATGGGTTTGTCATTGACGGAGTAAACTTACATTTTAGGACGCGTCTTGGACTCACCCCAAAGGACATGTCTTGGAACAATTTAGCAGGAGCAACCCATAAACAGGTCCTCAGTCTCGGACAAACTCTTAGAAATCTCTTTCAATTTGGGCTCCTAATCGAACCCGAAATGAAAAAAAAAAAAAATGAAATATATCGAACAAAAGGTTATTCTGATAATTTTATTTCACTAAATTTTATTTCACAATTTGCACCAATTTCCCGTAGGGTAATTTTAGTTGCTTTATTATAAATTGATTCTCGAGTTATTTTGATGTCTATTTTTTATTAAATTTTATGAAATAAAACGTTAGTTGAACCTATAAGTTCAGTGTAAAGTTTTAGCTAGGGGGGCTATAGGAAAATTGTCTAGCTACGCTAATGGTCCCCATATAAAACGACCTCCCGATTTGGGGTATTGGGCTTATAGAAACCATAGTTTTTATCCAATTTGTCTGAAATTGGAAATCTAGAGGTATTTTAGGACCATAAAGAGGTGTGCCGAAACTGGTGAGTATCGGTCCATATTTTGGTATAGCCCCCATATAAACCGATTTCCCGATTTTACTTCTTGGGCTTCTAGAATCCGAAGTTTTTATCCTATTTGCCTGAAATTGGAAATCTAGAGGGTCTTAAAGAGGTGTGCCGAAAACGGTGAGTATCGGTCCATATTTTAGTATAGCCCCCATAAGAACGATCTCCCGATTTAACTCCTTGGGTTTCTAGAAACCGTAGTTTTTATCTGATTTGCCTGAAATTTTAAATATTCTGGTATTTTAGGCTCACAAAAACGTGTATCGGATTAAGTTTTAATCGGTCCATTTGGTAATGCCTCCATATAGACCGACTTCACTTCTTGAGGGTGTAGAAGGTGCACTGATCATGAAAATTGCTTGAAACTCAATGTAAAATTTCCAGAGTTTACTTCTACAGATTTAAGATTTCAAATCAAGACGTTATTTTATAATTTTCTTGCACATTTACAAGAGATGTTAATGATTCCTCTAAAACTCAAACAAAAATGGTTCTTATAAATCCAGAATCTGATATCTGAATCTTCGGTCAAGTCCTCAAGCCCTCCTGAAATTTCAGAGGAAACCCTAATATTTGGTTCATGGTGGTGGGTATTTAAGATTCGGCCCGGCCGAACTTAGTGCTGTATATACTTGTTTTTGCCACATCGAGTTACGACGAGACGTCTTGCCTAAAGGTGGGTATTAAGTTCGAGTTTAGTAATCCATTATAAATATAAACTTTGTGAAAAGTTGCTCTAAGCTATTCGTCATCAAGTTAAATAAAATTTGCATCAAAGAGGTATCATTTTATACAGTTTTTATACCTCATTCACATTATATTTCGAAAATTCTCTTTAAATAAATTTCAACTGTAAAAAAGGGATTTGAAATCCACTTTTAGTAGATTTCGAGCCTAATGTGAATGAGCTATTACTGATATATATTTGATTTTAGCGGCTAAAGTCGAACTTAATACCCACCTTAAATAGGAATAACATATATATGGGCATTATCTATATATGAACCGATTTTTGGATCAAATTGACACTGAAATATAATGTTAAATCATACATATATTATACCTATATCTAAGTATTAATTTAAGCAAAATTTGGTACATATTGTTCATTTTACTATCAGTATCCCCCATGTTCTGGTTTAAGAATTCGCAAAATTTTTCTCAATCTCTATTTTCTGAACCATAATGATATATAATACGAACTTTGTATAAATAGTTCTGATTGATAAGAAATTTAATTGGAACAAATTTCATGACAAAACATGGAATGGTCCAAAAGTTATTTAAAATGCAAAATTTTGAGTTTTGCAAATTCGTAAACCAGAACATGGGGGAAAGTTCATTTTTCTATCGGTATATTCCTCCATACCATGGCTGAATAAAGAGGTTAAATCACGACTACAAAAACAAAAAATTCAATATGTTGTTTACAATTTTAAGAAGTCAAAATCAGCTGATAAAAGAATTGTATGGCGTTGGTAAAAGTGGCAATTATTTATTCTTTCAATTGTCCCGAAAAAAAAAATAATTCAAATCCAGAGAAAAGGCCGTATTCAGGGGGGGTGTGGGGGGGGGGGATGAGGGGGATTTTTATATAAATAAATATATATTTTTAGCTGCATAGAAAACTCTTATCGAAGATGTTGAAGAAAAGCTGGAGGTTTTATTTTGAAAAACGCTTACCTATAAAACTTGCACAAATCATAGAATACTAGTTGAAAAGCCCGTCAAACGACGGTCGAAAAAAACAAATTGTTTTTGTTCTCGCACCACAAATTTCATTTTTGGAAAATGTATTTCTGCTTTTTATGTGTGTTTGTTGTTCTTTTTGTGAACATGATTCGCTTTGTTTGGCCATAGAACAACAACGAAACAGCCAAACACACATGTGTAAATGAAATGGAGCAAAACCTGCGAAAAGAACCTGCCTAATTTAGCGATGGAAGCAATAAAGAGATATTTCCAAACGTGCATATTTTAAAAATTTTGGTCACTTTGCCAGTTACTCAGGGATGGAAAATACAATTTTTAAGAAAGTACAAAAAAGGTATTTTTTGATCGGAAAGGTACTTGTTACTAAATTTCAACAAAAAATTCACTTGAATATTATTGTCAAGAGACTGAATTTTAAAGAAAATAAAATTTTGACAAAATTTTCTATATAAATAAAATTTTGCAAAAATTTTCTATAGAAATAAAATTTTCCATTCGTTTTGTTTTGTTATTGTTGGTTTTGATCTTTAAGCATTGTTGTTTTTTTGTTGCAGCTTAAAACCATACATTGACTAAACTACAAGTGTGGTTTAACCAACAGAGGAAAAGAATGTTTGTCAAATTTATTTGGGCAAAGACCTATAGACTGCAAGATGGTTGGATGGTTTCGGAATTACCACATTCCTTATCAGCATCCTCTATTTGCAGCAAAACTATCAACCAATTATCAGAATAAATTCAGGCAGTTCATTAAACCCAACAATGAACCACACTTGAACCCTCCGAAAAAAGGTTTTGTATGATAGCCGGTTTATGCCGAAATAATTTTGCAAAAAAATTCTATAGAAAAAAAAAATAGAAATAAAATTTTGCAAAAATTTCCTATAGAAATAAAATTTTTACAAAATTTTCAATTGAAATAAAATTTTTACAAAATTTTCTATAAAAATAAAATTTTGCAAAAATTCTATATAGAAATAAAATGTTGACAACATTTTTTACCGAAATAAAAAATCGATAATATAGAATCGCATTCTTTTTTCGACTAAAACATTCTTGAATTCAATAAAATCCTGTTTTTGACTGTCTTTTACAAAATCGAGATTTTTTTTCCCACATGAACATGTCTGTTTTGCCATATTTGTAAAAGACTATTAGCAAATAAGGTTGATAAAGACTTTCTCAAAATATTAAAATATTTTGTCAAAGCTATTGTACCATAAATCTGATATCGACTCAAAAATATCTACACAAAAGGTACTAAATCATTCGCGGGGGTACTACGTTACTGACCGGTGTGAAAAAGTTTTGAAAAAAGTACTATAATACTGCATTTTCCATCCCTGCAGTTACTACGTGCTCATCCGAACGTTCATTTTCAACAATGAAGAGATTCATGGCTGAACAAGAAGGTTAAATCATGGGGCCATACACTGAAAAAAAAGCATACCCGGTTCCAAAGATTTTGTCTTTACTTTAAACAATTTGGTATTGATTCCGAGCCAAAGAAGCGGAGAATACAAGTAAGGATACTTTTAAGACACAATTCTCTTTTAAAATCGGGTTTTGTGTACTTGCTTCTAGGAACCAAATTTTAATTTTTTGCTTTTTCAGCTTTTTTTCTTCATATGTTATCAAATTCCTTTAAAAACAAGTTAACGACGACTTTATTTTCCAAATTAAGACTCGACTTCTAGTAGAAATTATGCTGTGTTTCAAGTAAAAAACGTTTTTAAAATAAAGTGTTGAAAAACATGTCCTATATTTGAACGATTTTTTGCTTTGTAGTTAAGATGCAAAAAGACAACAAATTTAAAGACAATTTCATTAAATTTAAAGATTTTTTCTAAATTATTAAAGTCAAGTTGACCTTAGCCCAAACATGTTTTCTTTCATGTTATGATATCCATTTTTACATCAAATCACTTAATTATAAGGACAATACGACTTCATTGAAAAGTTTATCGATCTTTGGTCAAGGAAAAAAACTTTATAGTAGAGAAATGCGTCTTCTATGCTAAGCAAAATTTGCATTCGTATTTTAAAGACATGAAATCTTTGACCTCACGACAATATTTTTTTCAGTGTATGATTACAATTTTTTTATTTCGACCAAATTTTAAGATGTCAAAATCATATGTTTATGGTGATTGCAGCTCTCCAAATGACACTGCATAGCAAATGCATCTCAAACAAACTCGCGCATTCATAGCTGGAGAATTGTTCAAAGATGACTTGAGTATCTTGATAACATATTCTAGACCCAAAATACCACGCACATCAGTTTTTAAACTGCATCATAAACCATTTTTGTTAATAGATGGCGAATATCCATTTGACTGACTTCCATTACTAACTTTGGTCTCATATCGGCGTTCCTCGGATGAATTATCCACTTCACAATAACTCATAGGTGACGCAATTAAATTTGAACCTTTATTTGATTTGAATTATTTTTTCAGGACAATTGAAAGAATAAATAATTGCCACTTTTACCATTGCCATACGATTCTTTTATCAGCTGATTTTGACTTCTTAAAATTGTAAACAACATATTGAAATTTGTTGTTTTTGTTATGATGATTCAACCTCCTTATTCAGCCATGGAAGAGATTAAAGACGTATCTTAGAAATTCGACTAGCGAGAGTAGACTCAAAGGATTGGCATTAATGTCGGTTCATCGCCGAATAAATGTGCCGACTGAAGAAGTCATTGATTTATTTGCTGCCCAAAAAGCCCGTCGGTTCAATTTAATATTATAAAAATATTGTATACATACCTATGCATAATTAAAATTTTCTACACATGAGATTATATGAATATTTTTTTTAAGTTGAACCACCAAGCGTTGCCAGAATTGTTTCACCAAAAACCGCAAGATTTGCCCTAAAAAATGCCAAAAAATAGCTAAAAAAAAGCTAAATTTTTTTGTATCAAAGGTCACATTTTTGATTGAAATTTAACAAACTTAAAGGCTTTTTTCACTTAAAATGCATATTATTTTTATTTTAATTCATTTTAATTCCACTTCTGTGAGACTGTAACATAATCGATACATTTTGATTACTATCACAAATTTTTACTGGAAGTCTTTCGTTTTGTGGGAACTACCTTCCCAACACCTCTATTTTATTTACTTGTTATTTTAAAATATTAAATAATCTAAGTATGCTTTGGATTTGGTAAAAAAATGATTTGTCATTTTTTTAAATAAAATTTTAGTTTGGTTTTGAAATTGTGAGAAATTCGAAATACCTTACTTTTATTTAAATTGTAGAAACTACCTACAGTTTACATTTCCCAGTAAAAACCTTTTCCTTTTCATGAGCTATCAAAGTGCTTTAAAAACGTGCTAACGACAACTTAAATTTCTAAATTCAGACTCGACTTTAAGTAGAAATTATTGTATGTATACGTTTTTAAAATAAAGTGTTGAAAAACATCTTCTATTTTTGAACGCTATTTTGGTTTGTGGTCAAGATACAAAAACTCCTCACATTTAAAGACTATTTCATTAATTTTAGAATTGACCCTAGCCTTCTTTCATGAAAAGATACCCATTTTTAAGCTGAATCACTTAACTATAAGGACAAAACGACTTTATCGGCTTTTGGATAAGGAAAACAGTTTATATAAGAGAAATTCACAAATGCTATTATAACCAAAATTCGCGTTCGTATTTTAAGGAGATGAAATCTTTGGCCTCACGACAATATTTTTTCAGTGCACAAAGTGATTCACACCTACTATTTTAATTAGTAATATTGTAATAACTTTAGAATATTATAATAACATAAAAATGATAAACGAGTCAAATGCCAATATTCCCAATAATCTACTGACAGTTTATCTAACAAATTTGTATGGTAATAGCAGATTTAAAGTTTACGATAACTTTTATGAATATGAGGAAAAACTTTACAACAAAGTGTATTTGCTGCAAAAATGCCCGCATAATGGCTGGAATCATTATTAATGTTTCAACTGAGCTTTGAAATATGTGGAAAACCTTAATCTCTGCAGCAAGGCTTAGATAAAAATGCCGTTTTATCCATATTTCAATAGAAACATGTCGAAAATAAAAAAAGCCAAAAATAGCTAAAAGGGTCATGAAAAAAAGCCAGAAAAAAAGCTAAAAGCATTTTTTTCCGCTAAACGTCTTCAAAAAAAGCCAAATCTAGCGGGAAAAAATTGGCAACGCTGCAAATGACAGTTGAAATCTAGTTAAAGTGGATTTTGGAAGTGTAATGTGAATAAGGTATAAGACTATAATACCCACCAAAGTTAAGAATGGAAGTCAAATGCCTCTTTTGGGACTGGGATATGTTATCAAATAATTCTCCAGCTATGAATGCGTGAGTTGGTTTTAGATGCATTTGTTATGCAGTGCCATTGGAGAGCTGCAACCACCATGAACATATGATTTTGACGTCTTAAAATTTTGTCGAAATAAAAAAAATTGTAATCATATGGGCTCATGATTTAACCTTCTTGTTCAGCAATGAGATTTGGTGGGAAGATTCCAAAATCACCTGGCAACACTGGAGTCCTGCATTGGACCCTGGACTTTTTGCATATTGAGTTTCTGAACCACTACATTCAAAATCGTAACAGGTACTTATTACAGGAACGGTAACATTAAAACAAATCCAATAAATACAAAAATAAAAATAAACCGACCTGTTGCCGACGAAGCCTACAAATTCTAGTTTATAAAACTTTTTAAAATGGTCAATGTTGTTTACTAGTAGTTGCTTTAAGAGATTGGTTATCGCCGATATCATGGAAACCATCAATCAAATCGACTTAATTTTTCTTGGCGTCAATTTCACAAAAATTACTATACATTTCCGTTCTCTGACAATAGAAACCGTAGAAACCCGTCGAATGGACCCTGCAGTTAACTCGAAATCGAAAAATTCCAATAAACCTGCCTGTGCAGTGGAAATTGAAATTCAAAATTTTGCTTTAGGTTTTGAACAAGAATACATAGATTACGTCAAAAACAATAATTATTAGGGCTGGTTTCTTTTAGCACTGGATACCCTAAGCAGTCACGGACTAAAAGAAAACAGAGTATTCGTTTATCGAAGACATCTCCAAAAATATGCAACACCGTCATCAGCTGTTTAAAAACAATCACAGAGAACAAGTGAAATCCTACATTTGTAATCAAAGACAATAGAAAAGAAGGAGATGGGAAATTGGCTGCTGAGCACATCAAACCATTTACCGTGCTAGGTCCATAATTTTCGTTTATCGAAGCAAACGCGTATACGACAAGTATTGAAATAGCATTAAAATGCAAATAAAAAGAAATTAAGTGCATGAAATAAATTTCCATAAACGGGAAAATGTGTTTTTTTTTTTTTGTTGTTGCCTAAAATTTAACATTGTTTCACTAAGAAAATTAAGTTTTTCATTAAAAAAATAAAAACGAAAAACAAATAAAAAATTACAAACATGTATGGAACTAGCACCGTCAATGCAACATTTGGTGTGACGTCTAAAGTGTATTGTCTTTAGGCCGGTATGCACCTCTAGCGAAAAATTTCATTCCCATAAGAAATGCATTGCTATTTATGCTAACGAAATTTTCGGTAGCGCTCAATTTCGTAAGCTGGTACGCACCTCTAATGAAAATAACAGGGTTGTCAAATGCATATTTTGGCAGCAAACATTTAATTTATTACAATCATTGTGTGCGTAAAAGTTTTAAAAGGTCTGTAAATAATAAACAATTTATTTGAGGAATATTTGGAACATATATTAACAATTTTTAAAAGCGATTAGCTGGTTTAAAATTTGTGTACACAGCCCTGTTTTTTTGTTGTAGACTTAAATAAATTTTGCTACCGAAAATTTCGCTAGAGGTGCATACCGGCCTTTTGTTTGTAATGTATGAAATGTTCAAATATTAATAAATATTTACTGCTGCAATTATTTATGACACTGTAACACTTTACATTTCATATTATTCGATAAATTGGTCACAATAAATTGCTATTGTGAATCTATAAAGGGTCACTTTATCAAAATGCAATCTGGCAATACCAACGCGACTTGCATTGATGATGTGTTCTGGATAGAACACCAGTGCAACGATGTTCAAAAAGTTAACTCTAATTGGTAACCCAAAATAAAAAGTGAAATAAAAACGTAATGGAAATCACTAAACTCGATTATTTTGCAGAAAACTAAAATCATTGGATGATATATTCTTGGAAGATATATATATCAAGAACTTCTGGATGAAAATGTGCATTACATCAATTTATATCCCGTCATCAGTTTGTTATTTTGTTAATTCCTCTTCAGTTGATTATCAAAAAATTTCCACATTTTTTATTTCTTCCACGATCTTCGTTGCACAAAGTAGTATTGAAAACCATGTGGTTTTTTCGTTGCATTTCAAGGTAGTATTTTGTCAAAGTTTTCTCCAATTATGTTCAACACATTTTCAAAGATTTCGTCAACATTTTGGCAGTTTGGAAGTAATTCGCAAACAATTTGAAAATGTATTGAAGATGAGCTATTTCAAGTCAAGTTGAATTTATGTTGCAAATGATATTTACCCTCAAACTGAAAAGGTGCTGCATTTGAAAAACGCTCATCCTGTTATTTATTTCAATTGCATTTAACAACGAATATATATCCGAAAAAACACAAAGTTAAATGCGTATATATATATATATATATATATATATATATATATATATATATATATATATATATATATATATATATATATATATATATATATATATATATATATATATATATATATATATATATATATATATATATATATATATATATATATATATATATATATATATATATATACCCAATAAACACAGGATGAGCGTTTTTCAAATGCAACAGCTCTTCAGTTTGAGGGTAAATATCATTTTCAACATAAATTCAACTTGACTTGAAAAAGCTCATCTTCAATTCATCTTCAAATTGTTTGCGAATTACAACCAATTTGGCAAAATGTTGACGAAAACTTTGAAAATGTGTTGAAGATAATTGGAGAAAACTTTGACAAAACACTACCCTGAAATGCAACGAAAAAACCACATGGTTTTCAATACTACTTTGGACAACAAAGTTCGTGGAAGAAATACAAAAATGTGGAAATTTTTTAATAATCAATTGAAATTGCTTATAATAATTGGTAAGTAAAACTAAAACACGAAATGAAAACTTGAAGGAAGTCACTAAACTCAAATCTCTTTGCAGACAACTAAAATATTTGGATGCTGATTCTTGGACACATTAAGAGGCTGGCCGATGAAAAATGGTAGTGGCTTATCGAGAAGAGAAAGTTTCCATAAATCAAAGTGCAACCAAAAAAACTTGGTATTTATGCTTTTCCATATCAACAACTACTGGATGATAATTCGCATCACATCGATAGTTTAATTTATATCGCATCATCGGTTTAAATTTTAATTTGTGAATTGAAATTGCTGGAAATTTATTCCAATTATCTGGTCATCAAGTTCCTGAAAATTGCCAGTATTTTAATAACAACAATTTTGTAACACCAACGTTCTTGAGGAAATCACGAAGTACGTGGTCAGTTGGAAGAAATACAAATTGGTAAGTCAAAATAAAAAGTGAAATGAAAACATAATGGAAATCACAGAACTCGATTGTTTTGCAGAAAACTAAAATCATTGAATGGTATATTCTTGGAAGATGTTGGCCGATGAAAAACCGATGAAGGAAACAACAAAGAAAAGTTTTCAGAAAACTTACAAAGTGCAACCAATTAAAACAAAGTGCAACAATTCCTATATCAAGAACTTCTGGATGAAAATGTGCATTACATCAATTTACATCCCGTCATCAGTTTGATATTTTGTGATTTCCTCTTGCTGGAATCTATTCTAACACACAAGCCAACAAGTTCCTCGATAGTAAATATTTCAAATTGCCAGCATATTAATGACACCAACATTATGGAGGAAATGGAATTATACATGTAAAAATGTTTAAGATATTTAAAGTTGTATTCATAGTTTTATTTATTAATACGTTTAATAAGATAATTACATTTTGATTGGTATAATATTATTATTTTCATATATTATTAATGTTATTTTTAAGATTATTATATTTGTTAACGAAAAAATAATAAAATTTACAAAATCCCTAGAAATTTAGTATTGACTTTCAGTTAGAACTAGGATTGACTTTCATACAAATTGTGGTTTGAAAGTATTCGCAACAATGCTAGTTTTTTATTTTTCTCACATTGAAAACTGTTTGAGAAATTATTGAGTAGCGATGCACTTCAATTTGAGGATTACAATTGAGAAATTATTGCTATTGTGTTGAATTTTACTGTTGAGGGTAATGTCTGTTTTTTGTTGAGAACGCGATTTTCTCAACAATTTCTCAACTTGAATATTACCCTAATCCTTTGAAAAAATGTTTGAAAAATTATTGAATTTTAGTATTTTTCAAACGTTTGTGTTTATTGGGTATATATATATATATATATATATATATAAAGTAAATTCAATTCATTAAACGAAATAATACCAACTCCTTAGTCTTCATACATATTAAAATTGTATTAATATGTAAAGTAATTAATTTGGACGAAAAACCAGTCTACATTAATATCAGGCTACCATAAAAATACAAAATAAATTTGTCATTTTCAAAATGTATTTAGTTTCATTACATATTCTATTGCTCATATTATTAATTCGCTAACTATTTAGCAAGATAATACTTTTGTTTTTCTTTGAAAGAGTGATTTTTCTCTTTGGTTTTATAATTCCTGCAGATTTTCAAACGAAAAGGTATTTTACTACACAAAAATTAACATAGAGAAACTGCATTTCTCCTCACTTTGAACATATTTGATGCACCAGCTGATTTATAAACTACAAATTCAAAAGTTTCTATTTGCGCAATAATTTGCAAGCAAGACCTCGAAAATGCGAAAATTGTCTAATTTACGAACACAAACATATAACGAAATCTCTGAATATTGATTTTAGGAACTGACACATTTTTTTGCAGAGAGGGTCGGGTCATCTATGTCCAACATTGTCTTTAAGTTTACCTTAGGTTAAAATAAACATATCCCAATAAACACAGGATGAGCGTTTTTCAAATGCAACAACTTTTCAGTTTGAGGGTATATATAATTTCCAACATAAATTCAACTTGACTTGAAATAGCTCATCTTCAATACATCTTCAAATTGTTTGCGAATTACTTCCAATTTGCCAAAATGTTGACGAAATCTTTGAAAAGGTGTTGAAGATAATATGAGAAAACTTTGACAAAACACTACCCTAAAATGCAACGAAAAAACCATGTGGTTTTCAATACTTATTTGTGCAACGAAGTTCGTGGTCAATTGCAAGAAATTAAAAAATGGAAAATATTAGACAAATAACCAAATAGTTTATAAAAATAGGTAAGTGAAAATAAAAAATGAAATAAAACTTTAAGGAAATCACTAAATGTATATCTCTTTTCAGAAAACTAAAATTATGGATTCTACGTTCTTGAAAACATTAAAAAGCTGACCAATGAAAAAATGGTGGACAATTAACTGGAACTGCTTCAAATAGTTTATAATAATGGTCACTAAATTTAAATCTCTTTGCAGAAACCTAAAATCTTTGGATGCTACATTCTTGCAAACATTAAAAAGCTGACCAATGAAAAATGAGTGGCTTATCGACAAGAAAAAGTTTCCAGAAACATTACAAGTGCAACCAATTAAAATTGTTAAAAACAACAAATTGTTGAAATCAACAACTTCTGGATGAAAATGGCCTTCACATCGTCACTTTAATTCATATGCTATTATCAGTTTAAAATGGATATTTTGTGAATTCCTTCTGCTGGAAATCACTTCTAACACGAGGTCCAGTACGTTCCTAATTTCAAATTGCCCGCATGTTAATACATTTTAATGCTGTTTTATGACACCAAAAGGAAGGAAATAGAATTATCAATGCAAAAGTGTTTACTAATAATGTTTAAGATATTTAAAGTTTTGTTGTTTGTTGTTTTTTTTTTTTTTTTTTTTTGTTCTTATTTGTTGATATGATAAGATTATTATTTATCAATTGGTATTGTACTGTACTATGTAGTGTAGTGTATTATTATATATTTTATTTTGATGAAAATGAATAAATTATACAAAATTCATAGAATTTTGGCTTTGACTTTCAATTTGAAGTGGGGATATCATTCATACAAATTTAGGTTGAAAAGTATTTGCAACGATGTTCATTTTGAATTTGACTCGCATCGAAAATTGTTTGACAAATTATTGAGTAGAGATGCATTCAATTTGAGGTTAACACTTGAGATATTATTGCTAATGTGTTGAATTTCACTGTTGAAGGTAATGTGTGTTTTTTGTTGAAAACGCGATTTTCCCAACAATTTCTCAACTTAAATCTTACCCTAATCCCATGGCTGAATAAGGTGGTTGAATCACGATAACAAAAAAATTTTGTCGCAATAAAAAAATTGTAATCATATGGGCCTACCCAATAAACACAGGATGAGCGTTTTTCAAATGCAACACCTTTTCAGTTTGAGGGTAAATATCATTTTCAACATAAATTCAACTTGACTTGAAACAGCTCATCTTCAATACATCTTCGAATTGTTTGCGAATTACAACCAATTTGGCAAAATGTTGACGAAAACTTTGAAAATGTGTTGAAGATAATTGGAGAAAAGTTTGACAAAACACTACCCTGAAATGCAACGAAAAAACCACATGGTTTTCAATACTACTTTGGACAACAAAGTTCGTGGAAGAAATACAAAAATGTGGAAATTTTTTAATAATCAATTGAAATTGCTTATAATAATTGGTAAGTAAAACTAAAACACGAAATGAAAACTTTAAGGAAGTCACTAAAATCAAATCTCTTTGCAGACAACTAAAATATTTGGATGCTGATTCTTGGACACATTAAGAGGCTGGTCGATGAAAAATGGCTTATAGAGAAGAGAAAGTTTCCATAAATCAAAGTGCAACCAAAAAAACTTGGTATTTATGCTTTTCCATATCAACAACTACTGGATGATAATTCGCATCACATCGATAGTTTAATTTACATCGCATCATCGGTTTAATTTGTTATTTTGTGAATTGAAATTGCTGGAAATTTATTCCAATTATCTGGTCATCAAGTTCCTGAAAATTTCCAGTATTTTAATAACAACAATTTTGTAACACCAACGTTCTTGAGGAAATCACGAAGTATGTGGTCAGTTGGAAGAAATACAAATTGGTAAGTCAAAATAAAAAGTGAAATGAAAACATAATGGAAATCACAAAACACGATTGTTTTGCAGAAAACTAAAATAATTGGATGGTATATTCTTGGAAGATGTTGGCCGATGAAAAACCGATGAAGGGAACAACAAAGAAAAGTTTTCAGAAAACTTACAAAGTGCAACCAATTAAAACAAAGTGCAGCAATTCCTATATCAAGAACTTCTGGATGGAAATGTGCATTACATAAATTTACATCCCGTCATCAGTTTGATATTTTGTGATTTCCTCTTGCTGGAATCTATTCTAACACACAAGCCAGCAAGTTCCTCGGTAGTAATTATTTCAAATTGCCAGCATATTAATTAATAGTTATTTGACACCAACATTATGGAGGAAATTGAATTATACATGTAAAAATGTTTAAGGTATTTAAAGTTGTATTCATAGTTTTATTTATTAATACGTTTAATAAGATAATTACATTTTGATTGGTATTATATTATTATTTTTATATATTATTAATGTTATTTTTAAGATTATTATGTTTGTTAACGAAAAAAATAATAAAATTTACAAAATCTCTAGAAATTTAGTATTGACTTTCAGTTAGAACTAGGATTGACTTTCATACAAATTGTGGTTTGAAAGTATTCGCAACAATGCTAATTTTTTATTTTTATCACATTGAAAACTGTTTGAGAAATTATTGAGTAGCGATGCATTTCAATTTGAGGATTACAATTGAGAAATTATTGCTATTGTGTTGAATTTTACTGTTGAGGGTAATGTCTGTTTTTTGTTGAGAACGCGATTTTCTCAACAATTTCTCAACTTGATTATTACCCTAATCCTATGAAAAAATGTTTGAAAAATTATTGAATTTTAGTATTTTTCAAACGTTTGTGTTTATTGGGTATGATTTAACCTTCTTGTTCAGCCATGCCTAATCCTTTGAAAAAATGTTTGAAAAAGTGTTGAAAATTAGCATTTTTCAAACGTTTGTGTTTATTGGGATGCTTTGTTTATTATCATGGAAATTAATTCCCAGGTAGTTGCAGTATTACAAAAACAACAAAATTCAAGTACATCCAGATGTCAGTTTTGCTTACAAATTTAATGTTAGTAAACAAAATATTGTTACGAAATAGATATTTCTAGATTTAAGTTTATTCAAATTAGTTTCCGTTAATTTGAAGTTTCAAATTGTAACGGTCAGATTACGTCATCACATTCAAAATTATCTATTTCCTAAACATCTTTTGTGTTCTTAGTTTCACAATCATTTTGTTATTGTTGTAGTAAATGAGCACAACCCTCTGTCAGCTAAATTACGAGATACTTGATAGGCAGAACTATGAGCGACAGAAGCGACCAAGTGATTGTTGTAGGCAAGACATGAACATAATCTGATGTGCGACATCTGCCGGCTACTTGTAGAATGTTCTAGATGGTTGTAGGCAAGACTATGAGCATAAGCCGATAAAGATGTGCGATATCTGCTTTTCGATTAATCTACATGGCTGTGGGTCAGACTAACCAGAATTTTCTACATCGTCATATCTCGGTATATAAACCCCTGGCGGAGGAAGCTGTCAAGTCAATTGTAAGATAAAAATCAAACAGTACACATCGTCCCTGCCAACAGTTTTTGAATTTGACGGCGCTTGTGAGAATCCCCACCAAATCGAGAAAAAATCGTATGTGGCATCCAAAACCGTCGAAAAAGCGCCGTCACTATTGAGAAGCTGTACCACGCCAAGTTACTGCAAAAAAGTATCGCATGAGTGTAATTATTACGTGCCTTTTTTTACAAATTTAGAACGACGCCAATGAGAGTCCCTTCAAACAATCAGAAAAAGTGAATTTTAAGATAGTTGTAAAAGAATCATTGTGGTCAAGTAAAACACGATTTTTTAGATGTTTATTAAAAACAAATTCTTATAAATATAACATTTATATCACTATCATAACACATTTAACATCATTTTTTCATTGATATTTTTTTTTACATCTATAGGCCGGTACTATGTTCATTCTTGCGAAAAATTTTTATGGAAACCATTATTTCGCACATAGAAAGCGGCGTTTTTTTAGGTAGCTTGGAGCGCTATTTTACAGGGAGCGATATTGGGTTAAGTTGGTGGTTGTTGCTTGTTTTTACAAAATAACATTTTATTTTTCCTTGGGCAATTGATCTGCTATTCCTTTGATCCTTTGTATAGTTTCGGAACAAAAATATGGTCCGTGTTTGATTTATAAACCCGCACAAATAGTTTTTAATAAATAAATTATTTCTTAATTCACATTGCAAATGGCGCCGTGCTATAAACGTCAGTCTTTCAACACGAAAAAACAAAGTATCACAAATGGAAAAAATTTCGCAAATTTTTCGCATTTTTTGGTTTTGTATGGAGTTTCAACGCGAAAACCGAACAGAGTACCGGCCTTATCTTAAAATTCACTTTTTCTGATTATTTGAAGTGGCTCTTATTGGCGTTGTTATAAATTTATTAAAAAAGACACCTAATAATTGCACTCATGCGATACTTTTTTGTAGTAACTTGGTGTGGTACAACTTCTCAATAGTGACGACGAGTTTTGGATGTCGTATATGATTGTTTTCGACGTGGTGGGAATTCTCAGAAGCGTCGAAAATGTTTGCAGGGATATGATAATTTCCCCAATATTCTTTAAAAACCCCATTTACCAGTGTTGCCAACTCCCCAAGGCCAAAAAGCACCAAAAATATATTATAAATTCTAACATACCACCTTCCACCACAAAATCGAAAATTAAATGCTCTACTAAAAAAAAAAACAAAAACAAAAAAAAATTAAGAAGTTAAGGTGGGTATTAAGATCGAGTTTAGCTGCTAAAATAGTCATTTTTTCACAATTACTTTTCTTTAATAATTCATTTTAAGGAATACAAACTTTGTGAAAATTTGCTTTTGGCTATTCCCCATCAAGTTTTAATAAAATTTGCAGCAAATATGCATATTTTTATGCCTTTTTTACTGATATAGTTTTCACTTTAGCGGCAAAACTCGAACTTAGTACTCACCATTATGAACCGCTATTCAAGTATATACTTTGATCAGTTTTAATGCTTTCGTCCAGTTCATTTTGATCACTGATGTTTCTCAACTTTCAAAATATTAATATATGGAAGGAGTCTATTGGAGTCGTTTTTAATGACATCTTTACCAAATTCAAAAATTCGACAATCATCGCTCGACTTTCCTACAGAATACCCTAAATAACAATATTAATTAAAAAATAATCAATACCAACTTCATAACAATCAAATTCTATATTTGGCAATAAATTTGAGTTTCTTCGGCTCTTGAAAGTCTAATCAAAATTTTTTTATCAATTAAACTTAATACTGTTCAAAATTAAAAAAGCACCAAACACTAAATGAAAATGCCAGAAAGCACCAAGTTGGTGCTTTTTTTGAAAAGGCACCAAAAAGGCAATTTGGTGCTTTTTAGAAATCAAAAAGCACTAAATTTGGTGCAAAAACAACCAAATTGGCAACACTGCCATTTACACACGGAAACCCATTGTTGAGCAACGGCAACCCTACCCGACATTACGTACTTAGCACGTTAATCACTTTCTATCCGAAATATCAAAAAAACAAAAGTACTTTTCTAAAATATATTCTTAATATTGGTATTTAAAAAAAGGAATCACGTGCCATGGCCGATCAAAAAAAGCCGGAAGAAGATCTCAACGAATTGTTGGATAGTAAGTTAATATACAAAGCAACAACAAAATGATGGTTCTAGTAGTCCAATGATCAGCTCACTTATTGGGTGCAAGAATGGATGGCAATGTTTAATTTTGTATACATCAACTATAAATGAATGACATAGCAGCGAAGAGATTCGTTTACACAACAATGTTGAATTATGAATAAAACTTATGTAATAGGATTTTTTTACTCATCCATTAACATTTTTCTCAAATTAAAGATGCCCTCCAAGATTTCGGAAAGAATGATCAAAAGGCCTCAAATGGAGGTGCAACTTCCAATACAAATTCTGAAGCACAAGAAGGTGATGGGGCAGATTCCGAGGAATTTTTCTTGTAAGTCTTACAACTTCCTAGTGTAGACGTTTAATGAGCTAGATTTACCCAATGTGTTTTGCAGAGAACAGGCCAAATTATTGGCTGAAAGAATGAACACATTATTTGGAGGCCCTGATACCCCAAGTGGAGATGTTCCACCATTGCCCCAAGACCCAGAACAAATCATGGCTGGGTTTAAAAAAATGGCAGAAGCCGCTGCAATGACGTTACAAGGAGAAAACTCAGCAAGTGATGAAGAAGTTGCCAAATATTCTGATAGCATAGCACAAGCATTAAAGGGACTTCAGGAAGGAGCCGAAAACTTGGCTGCACCAGTTTCAGAAACAGATGTGGCTAATATGTTTGGTGGCTTAAGCCTGGAAAATGTAAGTTTATATAGCAGACATGTAGTTCAGAATATATGTTCCTTCAATTGGGGCAAATTCGAATGTAATTGCATTAGCGAAGTATTTTGATAACATGTTATTTAATGAGTTATTGGATATAGAAATCTCAGAATTATTTTTTTTACTTCGACCTAACACTTAATAGATTAGGTATTCGATAAGATGAGATTACCATGATTAACAAAATGCGACATTGAAGCATTCAAATGGTAGTACATGCCGCTATCACTCATCCAAAATGTGGTAATGAGAAATAATACATTTTTGGCAATATCTCCGATATTTCACTATATAAACAAGAAATAAAACATAATTAGCATATTTAAATTCCACTTAGTAATTCAATATAAGAAAGATCCTATACAAACGAAAATTATTTCTTTCGTTTGTCAGTGTAAAAGTTCATCAAATGGCAAAAAAGTACTGAAAATTCGAAGTTTATTTCCGTGAAAGGCAAACCAGAAATATAGTTAACAACGTGGTTTAACCACAGTCCACAAATATATGCCGGTATTTTGGCAATAGTCGTGAATTGAGCCCTTGATCGTCGACATATAACGAAAAAAGAGTCCAAAGGGCTTCGTATTTAAATGTAGGTTCCAGGAGAAACTTAAATAGAATATAATTTGTGCCAACTTAAGTAATTAGTTCATTTTGAGATATCCCTTACATGTGATAAATATCCGACAAATCGGTCAAGTCTATTATTAACCTCTAATGACATATTTTAAATCAAGTTTTGTACAAAAGAGAATGTGTACGAACCCCTAATTTTTCCCATTCCATTTTTTTGTTATAGCTGTAAATTGTAGTATATTAGCAACAAAACCATACTTGGCTATGGTCTATGTATTGCTCAGAATGTATAAGAAAATAATAAATGAATTGCACCAACATGAAGTAACTTAAGGATTTTTTAAAAAATTTCAATCCAGAAAAATTAGAAGAGCTGTTGAAATTTGTACAGAATTACTGTAGAAAATATATTAATAAATCTGAGTAGGTAGAATGTGGTTAGAATAACATTGTTTTAAATTGCATACATTTATCGCTTTTTTTTTATTTTAATTAAAAGCGCAGTTGCATTTATTAAATTATCATTCGCCAAATTGCATTTTTTTGTTGCTATTATGAGTTTAATAGATAAGTATAATAAAACCACAGTAATTTAATCGCATACTAAATTGTTTACCATATTTGTGTATTGTTTAAAATAAAACCACATTCCGCGAAACTTTTTAAAATATTAAAAAAAACGACAACAATGCTTAAAGAACAAAACCAACAATAACAAAACAAAACAAATGGAAAAAGAAGAGGAGGCACGCTCAAAATAAACCCAGCCATGTGAATTCAAATCGATGATTTGACAGTGGCATAGGAAAAGAGATATGTTTGTTTCGAATTTATTTCGGCATAAGCCGGCTATCAATGTAAAACCTTTTTTCGGAGGGTTCAAGTGTGGTTTTTGTTGGGTTTAATAAACTGCCTGAATTTATTCTGATAATTGGTTGATAGTTTTGCTGCAAGTAGAGGATGCTGATGAGGAATGTGGTAATTCCGAAACGTGCGTCCATCCAACCATCTTGCAGTCTATAGGGCTTTGCCCAAATAAATTTGACAAACATTCTTTTCCTCTGTTGGTTAAGCTACTCTTGTAGTTTAGTCAATGTATGGTTTTAAGCTGAAATAAAAAAACGACAACAATGCTTAAAGAACAAAACCAACAATAACAAAACAAAACAAATGGAAAAAGAAGAGGAGGCACGCTCAAAATAAACCCAGCCATGTGAATTCAAATCGATGATTTGACAGTAGCATAGGAAAAGAGATATGTTTGTTTCGAATTTATTTCGGCATAAGCCGGCTATCAATGTAAAACCTTTTTTCGGAGGGTTCAAGTGTGGTTTTTGTTGGGTTTAATAAACTGCCTGAATTTATTCTGATAATTGGTTGATAGTTTTGCTGCAAGTAGAGGATGCTGATGAGGAATGTGGTAATTCCGAAACGTGCGTCCATCCAACCATCTTGCAGTCTATAGGGCTTTGCCCAAATAAATTTGACAAACATTCTTTTCCTCTGTTGGTTAAGCTACTCTTGTAGTTTAGTCAATGTATGGTTTTAAGCTGAAATAAAAAAACGACAACAATGCTTAAAGAACAAAACCAACAATAACAAAACAAAACAAATGGAAAAAGAAGAGGAGGCACGCTCAAAATAAACCCAGCCATGTGAATTCAAATCGATGATTTGACAGTGGCATAGGAAAAGAGATATGTTTGTTTCGAATTTATTTCGGCATAAGCCGGCTATCAATGTAAAACCTTTTTTCGGAGGGTTCAAGTGTGGTTTTTGTTGGGTTTAATAAACTGCCTGAATTTATTCTGATAATTGGTTGATAGTTTTGCTGCAAGTAGAGGATGCTGATGAGGAATGTGGTAATTCCGAAACGTGCGTCCATCCAACCATCTTGCAGTCTATAGGGCTTTGCCCAAATAAATTTGACAAACATTCTTTTCCTCTGTTGGTTAAGCTACTCTTGTAGTTTAGTCAATGTATGGTTTTAAGCTGAAATAAAAAAACGACAACAATGCTTAAAGAACAAAACCAACAATAACAAAACAAAACAAATGGAAAAAGAAGAGGAGGCACGCTCAAAATAAACCCAGCCATGTGAATTCAAATCGATGATTTGACAGTGGCATAGGAAAAGAGATATGTTTGTTTCGAATTTATTTCGGCATAAGCCGGCTATCAATGTAAAACCTTTTTTCGGAGGGTTCAAGTGTGGTTTTTGTTGGGTTTAATAAACTGCCTGAATTTATTCTGATAATTGGTTGATAGTTTTGCTGCAAGTAGAGGATGCTGATGAGGAATGTGGTAATTCCGAAACGTGCGTCCATCCAACCATCTTGCAGTCTATAGGGCTTTGCCCAAATAAATTTGACAAACATTCTTTTCCTCTGTTGGTTAAGCTACTCTTGTAGTTTAGTCAATGTATGGTTTTAAGCTGAAATAAAAAAACGACAATATTACTGATATTTGAAATTAATCTTACATTCCATTAAAGTACATATCTTACATTCCATTAAAATACATATGAGTCAATCTCGTCCAGAATAGGGAGTCGACTTTTCGACTAAAGGTGGGTATTAAGTTCGAGTTTAGCCGCTAAAATCGCCATTTTTCACGATTACTTTTCTTAATTAATCCACTTTAAGGAATACAAACTTTGTGAAAATTTGCTTTTGGCTATTCCCCATCAAGTTATAATAAAATTTGCAACAAATATGTATAATTTTATGCCTTTTTTTACTAATTTAGTTTTCACTTTAGCGGCTAAACTCGAACTTAATACCCACCTTAAGCCACTTTGGTAATCTTCAAATTAGACTAAATATTTTTGAAAATTGACTTTTGGTGTTGCGGAAAACCGACTAATTGACTTTTGGAGTTGTCCAAAAATATCAATAGACTTTTAATATTGACCAAAATTTTATATACCGAAGTTTAAAGAAAAAGTTGAAAAGTCGAATTTGTATTGAAAGGGAGTATGATGTAAATCTTTTAAAGGATATCTTTTACTTAATACTTTTTCTAGCATACCTATCAATGATTTTTTTATGATTCATAAAATATATATGTATAACAGAGACATGGTGCAAATCTTTCTAACAATTCAATTTTGTTTTTTTTTTTTTTTTTTGTTTACCTATAAAATGATTGCATTTCTCAAAGTTGATAGGGAAAGTTTCAATTACGATACAATATTGCTTTATGATCACCATATACTATGATATAATCATTTTATTAGGAAAGTGTTCTAGAGAGAGCACATTTAGCCGATTAGTAAAATTTTCCATTTTATGCCATGAGCACAATCCTACGAGTAAAACATACTTATTACAAGATTTACTCTTCGCTTCAAATTCAATTCGATATACAGTGAACAAATTCGAGTACGTCATAGGCGGCTTTCCAATAATAGAAATAATTAAAAGTGGACTTTTCAAAATTTAAAATATCGCGCGAGTGATGGTGAAATTGTAAGTAAATTAGATTAGATATGGTGATAGCCTTTTATTTTAGGCTCATTTAGACTATTCAGCTTCTCTCTTATTAATGAGTGCTTTAGCTCAATGACAAGGGTGGAGTCACCGTATATCATTTTAGTAAAGTGGGGTACAAATTTACATTTATATACCTTTGGATGAATGAGAAATCAGCGACATAAATCAATGACGAATCTTAACCAATAATAAATATCCTTTTCTTTGCAGGCTGGTGCAGATGATGGCAACATGTTCTTGCCATTTATGGAAGGTATGATGCAGTCTTTACTTTCTGCTGAAATTCTTTTACCCAGTATCAAAGAACTTTTGGAAAAATACCCAAAATACTTGGAAGAAAATGCCAGTAAATTATCTGCTGAAGATAAGGATCGTTACGAGAAACAATTGGAATTGTACAAAGTAATTGAAGGTCATCTAGAAAATGAAAATCCCAATGATTCGGCCAAAGAGAAACGTGAGAAATTCAAGGTGGTACTAGAAGACATGCGTAAACTTCAAGAATACGGTCAACCGCCAGAAGAAATCTTAGCAGAAACAGCCGGAGAACTGCCTATGTTGGACCCTGCAGCGGCGGGTGCGGTTTCCGGAAATCCCCAGTGTCCTATGATGTAGCGAAATTTTAGTTTTTTATATTTATTTTCAGTCAATTGTTATTTTGATTTTCATACTCTTTTATTGTAGCATATGATATTTGTGGTCCTTGGTTTTCTATGGTTTATTATAATTTTTATTTTTGTGGCCTTGGATTTAATCAGCAAATCCTATAATTATAATTTAAACGATTATACGTTATATTAAACGCTATCAAATAAATGCAATATTGCATTTAATTTATTTATCACTAATTATTTTGAATAAATTAGCAATATTTGTCTTTCTGGTATATACCAAATAATATATTTTTATTTAACCAAAAATTACTAACGTATATTGAAATCTCTATCAAAGCACTTTTTTGGGGGTGTTCGAGTATAATGCCTGTTCTGGTTCGCACCGCACACAACACACATTTTTCACACCTCTCAAAAAGTTAGTTGTTCCGACTCACACGTGAGAACTTTGTTCGGACTTCTTATAGAAAAATGTAACCAGCTGATTTTTTCTGCAATGAACTAAACCACATATGTATATTGCCAGTAAAATTACTGTAGACTGTAAAATAAAAAGTAAGAACATACACACCAGTTAGAAGAAATTTGTGATGGTTTTCAAAATCGCATTTCAGCCCATATGCATAAAAAAACACAACGTGTCTAAATACGTTATTTATATTTGTTAAAAATCTTCAAACTTTGCATACTTGGCCAACACCGAAAAATGTTCGGGTACATTTTCAGGTCTGTGATGGTGTAAAGTGTAGTCCAGAATACCTCTTAAGTGTGACACTTCTGTATTTAAGTTTCTGCCAATTTTAGACCCAAAAAGAAATATGCTTAATAGTGTTTACATTTTTTCGAACTATCTCATCGCTGACTAACCCGCCCCTACTGACAGTGAGAGCCACATCCCCATAGCGTACACATCGTGACCCGGACTATGGCGTGATTAACTACAGGAAAGGAATAATCACTAGAACATAATACAATACAAAATAAATATGTGCCAATTTTTCAATAATGAAAAATTATTCAATTGTTTAGATTCTCAGTCCCAAAGAGTCACGAAGAAAATTCCCGAATGACATCCATATAAAAACACACGGTTGGAAAACTTACTCGATTTAATAAGAATTGTGAGGCCTTCCCAAAATCAAATACTTTACTACAAAGCAATGTATAAAACGTACATTTTTTCTATTTACTAAACGATAACGGGTACAATTACAAATGGAAACGACGTCTGGATGCTTCCAGGGCATGTCTCTTATTCGTGATGATCCAAGCGTAGTCTCCCGTTTTACTATCAAATGTACCCTCTTGCAGTGAACGCAACTTCAAAGTGAAACGTGGTCCAAGTTCGCGTAACTTAACACGTCGTCCATCTTTAGTAAATTCATAACGATGGTGCCGGAAGAATATATAATCACGTTGATTGTGGAAGGTAACAGCACGTCTACCCTTGAATTCGGGATCATGATGGAAGAGGGCACCCAACATTCGACCCACGGTCAAGCCCAAACGTGTAGTGAAATTATTTAAAATTACTTCTGGACGATGTTTTGTTATTTCTTTATGATCACGTTTCATGTCTGAGGTAAGTCTCACGTTTGACAATTTGAAATGAGCTGTTGGACCATTGGGTAAATGGATAACAAGTAAGCCATTTGGTTGACGGCGATCTTCGTTTACAATAACCACATCAGTGTATTCTTCCCGAATTGCTGACTTGCAAATATTCTTCACCGATGATTTGTTGCGTATTTTCACCAAAGCGTTTGGAAATATACGTCCTAACTCCAAACCAAACTTACGCGTTTTAGTGACTGGATTGTCGGCAAAGGTAATGAGTACTTTTGGTTCGTAGGAACGCTCAAAATATGAACTGAAATCGTCCAATTCTAGTTCCTTTCGCAGTTCTTCGTTGTCTGAATCATCCAGGTTTGTAATCGTTGTTTGATCTTTTTCCCTTAGACTCTCTATGGTGTGGCCAGGATTTGCCGGTAGTCCGGCTTTGCGCCTTGCTCTGCGCTCTTGCATTTTCTTTTTGTGCTTCTCTTTTTTCATTTTACGGAAAAGGGCCATACGTTGCTCCTTGTTGCGCATCAAACTCAATGGGTTCAAGATAGGCATTCTAACTTCAGGCTCTTGATCATCGCCATCATCATCCTCTTCGTCGCCTTCTTGCACGATTTCCTCGTCATTAGAATCGTTGTCCTCGGCCTTTTTTGTTTTCAACTTTTTACTAGTTGTAGGTGTTTCCGTGTCATCCATTTCATCATCACCAGATTGTTCTTCGTTGTTGTTACCACCTTCATTTGGTTCTTCATCAGAATCGCTGTCTATATCTTCATTTTTATCCTCGAATTCTTCATCTAGACTGGAATCACTGTCACTTTCCGGCTTTACCAATTTCTTCTGTTTGGTTTTCATGTTTGAATATAAAATAAATTAGCAACTTTGAAACTGTTTGGATGTTATTTACTTTTTCCAATCTCACGTGTTGATAGTGTTGGGAAGGTAACGAGTATTTGATTACAAGTACTCGTTACTGAGTAATTTTTTGAGTATTCCCCTGTCGTACTAATTTTATGTCTTTTTTACTGATTTAAGGTAAGTACTATGTTCGCTTTTCGAGTTGAAATTTTCGCGGTTACTTTATTAAAACAGTTCAATATAAAGCAGATAAATTAATTCAATTGATGCACTGTTTCTTGTTCCTCTAAATTTCGGCAAGATATTATGGGAATATGTTTGTTATCATTTACAATTTTGATTATTTAAGGAAAAGTAATCGCGAAAATAAAGTGGTTTTCAACTCGAAAACAGAACATAGTACACACCTTTAGTTTTCACTTTATGTTCGTTTCTGCGAAAAACGAATATCTTCATCTATCTCCGTGAATAGGGTCCCAAACCCAGGGATGTTAACTTATTTATGCGAAATAATATGCCTGCCTATTTTTTCGTGCGAAAAATCCAGGGTTGTATAAATATGTGTTTGAAAATGTTCAAAACAAAGATTTCGCATTTGTTCCGCGAAAAGTTTTTTGTATGGATTATAACAGTTTTTCGTGCGAAAACGTACTCGTTACTGGGTTTGGGCCACAAACCCAGGGATGTTAACTTATATATGCTATTATTTAGTCATCGATCCGACACACTGTAAGATTCTTTACAAACACCGACACTTCGTCCGGAATAACTGATAATCTGTAAAGCGCATTAGAGAAACCCAATTTTAGTGGTAACGTTACGTTTTCGTTCGCATTGACCCTGCCAACATTTTTTGAATTTGGGGGCGCTTCTGAGAATCCCCACTACGTCGAAAACAGTCGTATACGATATCCAAAACTCCTCGGAAAAGCGCCGTCACTATTGAGAAGTTGTGCCACGCCAAGTTACTACAAAAAAGTATCGCATGAGTGCAATTATTTAGAAGGACGCCAATAAGAGCCCCTTCAAACAATCAGAGAAAGTGCATTTTAAGATAAGGTGAGTAATAGTTTACTCACGCACACTCACGACTGAAAAATCATCTCACGCACGATATTTTTTGGTATGACTCACGCACACTCACGAAGAGAAAATTTGTATTCACGCACACTCCCGCACGAAAACGTCGTGACTCACGAAGAATATCGTGACTCACGAATAATTTTATGATTAATTTACCTTACCGAAGTGTCTGAAAACATGAGCATTATTAAAATCGAGAGTGTTATTAAACTCTTAACATACCAGTTGTCACTAAAATTGTAATTGAATTTAACTCTTAAGCTTTTTTCTTGGTGAGCAGGAATATTTTCGTGAGTGTAATTCGTTACTCACGCACACTCACGAAGATATTATTTTCGTGACTCACGCTCACGCACGACATTTTGGTTTGTTAATCACGCTCACGCACACTCACGCTGTTTTCATGAGCGTGACTCACGACTCACGCACGAATCACGAAAATTTTCGTGAGTCACGATAATTTCGTGTCACGTGCACATCTCTAATTTGGAGTATATGGCAACGTTGTGTGAATGCATAGAGAATATAAAGGGTGATTCTTTTGAGGTTAGGATTTTCATGCATTAGTATTTGACAGATCACGTGGGATTTCAGACATGGTGTCAAAGAGAAAGATGCTCAGTATGCTTTGACATTTCATCATGAATAGACTTACTAACGAGCAACGCTTGCAAATCATTGAATTTTATTACCAAAATCAGTGTTCGGTTCGAAATGTGTTTCGCGCTTTACGTCCGATTTATGGTCTACATAATCGACCAAGTGAGCAAACAATTAATGCGATTGTGACCAAGTTTCGCACTCAGTTTACTTTATTGGACATTAAACCAACCACACGAATGCGTACAGTGCGTACAGAAGAGAATATTGCGTCTGTTTCTGAGAGTGTTGCTGAAGACCGTGAAATGTCGATGAATGAAATGTCGCAGCAATTGGGTTTGTGTTATTCGACCACATGGAAGATTTTACGCAAAGATCTTGGTGTAAAACCGTATAAAATACAGCTCGTGCAAGAACTGAAGCCGAACGATCTGCCACAACGTCGAATTTTCAGTGAATGGGCCATAGAAAAGTTGGCAGAAAATCCGCTTTTTTATCGACAAATTTTGTTCAGCGATGAGGCTCATTTCTGGTTGAATGGCTACGTAAATAAGCAAAATTGCCGCATTTGGAGTGAACAACCAGAAGCCGTTCAAGAACTGCCCATGCATCCCGAAAAATGCACTGTTTGGTGTGGTTTGTACGCTGGTGGAATCATTGGACCGTATTTTTTCAAAGATGCTGTTGGACGCAACGTTACGGTGAATGGCGATCGCTATCGTTCGATGCTAACAAACTTTTTGTTGCCAAAAATGGAAGAACTGAACTTGGTTGACATGTGGTTTCAACAAGATGGCGCTACATGCCACACAGCTCGCGATTCTATGGCCATTTTGAGGGAAAACTTCGGAGAACAATTCATCTCAAGAAATGGACCGGTAAGTTGGCCACCAAGATCATGCGATTTGACGCCTTTAGACTATTTTTTGTGGGGCTACGTCAAGTCTAAAGTCTACAGAAATAAGCCAGCAACTATTCCAGCTTTGGAAGACAACATTTCCGAAGAAATTCGGGCTATTCCGGCCGAAATGCTCGAAAAAGTTGCCCAAAATTGGACTTTCCGAATGGACCACCTAAGACGCAGCCGCGGTCAACATTTAAATGAAATTATCTTCAAAAAGTAAATGTCATGGACCAATCTAACGTTTCAAATAAAGAACCGATGAGATTTTGCAAATTTTATGCGTTTTTTTTAAAAAAAAAGTTATCAAGCTCTTAACAAATCACCCTTTATAAGAGGAAGAATTACACTCACATATTAGGCAAGGACCCTTTCATAAATGCTAGCATTTTATTTGAATTAAACACATTTTCAAAGTTTCATAAACGATTTATGTTACATTTCTATTGCAATGAAAAAGGGAAAATAAATCTGCAAACGGGAAAGAAGATCGAACGAATTATGTGCTAAATTTACGAAACAAACAAATGTTCCAGAAAATATGTATATTTATAAGCTATTGTATTAAAACTAGAGCTTGACCGAAGCGGATATTTTGACCCGAGGCCGATGTTCGCGCGAAGATGAAGCCGAATTTATTTTTAAATATATAATTAAATAAGTTTCGGGATTTCCTTTAATATAACAGTCGAACACCTTTAATACGAACTAACACGGACTACGAGTTTTAGTAAGTCAAACCTGTAGTTCGTTATAAAAGTAGTAAAGAACGTAAAAATGATTATTTATTTAGTACCTTGGAACTCATTAGCATTTGGTATTATTAAAATATTCACAAATTTCACTTCTGATTTTATTTCCATTTTACGACCATTTTTTATTTTATTTATTTATTTATTTATTATTATTTTTATTTTTTTCAAACATCAATATATAGGAAGCCTAATTGTCTTTTTGAAAGACAATTTTCTTACTTTTTTTATCCAAGTTTTCAAAAATTTGTTTAGTTTTGTTCGTAATAAACATGGTATTTTTGATATATTATCGCCATAATTTTTGATAATTATCACAAATCGTTCGTTTAATTCAAAAAGTCAGAAAATAAGGATCCAGATAGAGATCAAACTTGGCATTTGAAAAATAATAAAAAAGTCGGTTTCTATATCTTTATATTATTTATCAACCGCAGTTGATCGCATACAGAAATTTTACTAGCATCAGGTCTATCCTCCGATTTAGTACTAATTGAAGGTTTTTCGTTATACCATGAATTCGTTATAAACGTAATCATTTATATGAAGAAATGGAGAAAAATCGCTGGGACATGAAAACTGTTCATTATAACCGGGGTACGTTATAAATGTGTTATACTCTCACACATTTTAATAAAATAACGATAAATAATTCTATCTTTCAAAACAAAATCGAGTAGTAATCAATTCCTAATTATCAGCTAATTTTTTTTGTTGCTTTTTTATATACATATGTCAAATTGTTTTTGTAACGTAGTCTACATATTGTAGTTCCCAATGCTGTTTAACCTAAGATATATACTTAGTATTAAGGTGCAACTATATGTCAAGTTTATGCAGTCCTAAAAATTGTTAACATAAAAATATATATTATTTAAAATATTAAATTTTTAGTTGCAAATAATTAATTGGTTATTGGTTAATAACCTGCGTTAGTAGGCATTTGAGAGTAGTAATCAATTCCTAAATTTTTATATTTATATATCAAATTGTTTTTGTAACGTAGTCTACATATGGTAGTAAGATATATACTTAGTAATAAGGTGTAATAATGTAATTCTTTATTTTGAGTATCCCTGTAACCGTATATGGCCATTTCGGCTTGGTTGTAAAATGAGATAAATAAATAAAAAAAAATAAAATTGAGATTTATCGTCAAGTTTAGGAATGTATTATCACGACATAGGTTACTTTCAATCGTAGTTACTTTTTCAGACATGAAAGGATATCTTACGTGTCATATTGGGATTCAGCTTACTAACCAAATGAGTCAAGGATTTTAATTCACAAAATTTTTTATTCGATATACAGTACAATTTCTCTATTAAAAATGTTTTAATGTTACATCTGTTATTTATTTGTTTTTGAAAAAATCCACACACATCAGTTAAGACATTGCCTAACATTTACATCATTTATTGTACTTAATTCTTTATAAAAAATTTACTTTAATTTAGAAAATAAAGTTTATATAAACACAACCACTGTATATTTTTAACAAATTATACAACAAAAAATATGATTAAACTAATAAGGACGAATAAAGAGGCTATACAAAAATATATTTATAATAATAAAAGTGGGGACACAACACCAAATACTTTACACCGAAATGTAATTTGTAAATAAATGAGATTCTTAGAAGAGAGATAGAGAGATTGTATATAGCTACAACTTAATTAAAAACTTAAGTTTTAAGAAATATTTGCACAAAACCGTATATAAATAAGTGTTTCACAAAAAAATAGAAACATATTCAATATAAGAGAGCTACCGACAATAGTTGGAGAAATATATTAACATAAAGAAGAGTAATAATATTATAGATATGTTTTCTTTTTTGTTTAACTAAATATATGTATAAAAAAAATATATTAAATATATTGTATTGGTTATAATATACAAAATTGCCGCTAAAAATCCAAATTAATACATAAATTGAATTTTCACTGAAGGTAGATTTCACTTATGGATTGTTCATCGAATTATTTTGTCTTATAAAATGTTTAACAAACACAAACATATGCATTCGATTTGCCAATGTTATCATTAAAATGTAAACGACTTGAGCAACATAAATGACTTTTATATGTTTCAGTTCTTATTTTAACTAAAAATTATTAAATATGTACATTAAACAAGTTACTGTATTTATTTGTAAGACTTTTGTTCGATATATGTGACTTTCATGAGTTGATTTGTCATCCCACTACTTAGATGTACTGTTATTCATATGATTTTACTATATATATAGGGATGTAAAGGGTTATAGTGGGGTACATTATTGTATTCATTTTATTGGTTTGAGTTTTATGTGTGTTTCTAAAAAGTTTCTCCATTCTGACTATTGTGATTTTGATTTCCATTGAATTGACATTATAGATATAAAAAGACACGATTCTTTCAATTATAACTAAAAATGCTACTTCGATTTAAATGTGGGTTGTATTTAATTTAAATTGATAACAATTTTAACGCATTATTTATGATTTTGGCGTATAAACGGTAACAATAACAAAATAACTGGAAACGGAAAACATTCATTAAATGAAAATTTCTTGTTGTTGTTGATGTTGGAACTCAAAGTTTAAAATTAGGATTACATTGCTTCCAAAATATTTTTAATGGGAAACTAAAGTGATTTGGGAAACAGCATATTCAAAATATTTAAAATACTTCCCAATTTTTACTTAAAAAATGTCATTCGAAATTTTAAGATTAGGGGTCACAAAGTAAGGTGAAGTCGATATTTACTCTTCTAAACCAACTTGTAAAGTAATCCCCTTTTGAAAAAATACACTTATGCCAACATTTTTACCAATCCTCGAATTATTTCAATTATGGTTTCTTGACTTTTGGGAATAGCCAGAAATCACAGGGAGCCAAATCAGACAAATACGGTAGTTGCAGAAGAACATTGGTGAAATTACCGAGTGCAGTGTAAGACAGTGCATTATCGTGATGCAAAAACCAAGAGTTGTTGGTCCGTAATTCCGAACTGAATTCCTAAGTTAGATTGAGGTTTTAGTATGGTTGATGTCTATTGTGGTAGAGATACCTAGTCTTATGGCCGTATCCGCACTAGGTGATAACTAATAAATAGATAATCCTGTCCGCATCGAAAATGTTACAGAACCCCAATTGAAGTCTCTGGCATTTTATTTTGTGTTTTTCGTAAAGAGAAACTTTCCTCACAATTAAATGTTGTATTTTCGTGGGTTTGGTCTTTTGAGCAAATATAATATAATTGAGAATATAAATTTGATAATAAATCATCTTGTGTATAAAACATGTTCAACTTGTGGAAATGCAATCGAACAAATAATTTTGATTAATGGGGGAAAGGTATACAATTTGCAATACAGTTTTTACCAATCGAAATCACTATAAGCCTACCCAGAAACAATTTTTTTTTTGGATTCAATAATGAAGTGAATTGGCCCAGTTAATTTTTAATTGGATTCAAACGCCGATTTAAAAATTAATTGATCCAATCAAAAAATTAATTGGTTCAATTAATTTATGTAACAGATTTGTGATCAACTCAATTAAAATTTTAATTGACAAAATGTAGATAATATCGAAAAGGTACAAAAAATGTTGAGAAGGTTTCAAGGGGATAGATTATTCACCAGACTTAAAAAAATATACCTGTGGCCACATAGATATAACCCGAAACGTAAACAATTTAAACAATACCCCATGAAAGTTTTTCCATAAAGAAGATTGTGTTTATGAAATGTATGATCCGCGGAAATTAATTAAAATTATTAAAATCACTTGGAAAAATTTTTAAGGAATGATATTAGATACGTTGTTTTGATCAACTCAATTAAATTTTTAATTGACAAAATGTAGATAATATCGAGAAGGTAAAAAAAAATGTTGAGAAGGTTTCAAGGGGATAGATTATTCACCAGACTTAAAAAAAGATACCTGTGGCCACATAGATATAACCCGAAACGTAAACAATTTAAACAATAACCCATGAAAGTTTTTCCATAAAGAAGATTGTGTTTATGAAATGTATGATCCGCGGAAATTAATTAAAATTATTAAAATCACTTGGAATAATTTTTAAGGAATGATATTAGATACGTTGTTTTTTTCGATCTGATTATGCCGCACAAAATTATAAAATTGAGGGGAAATGCTGGGATTCTAATCGTATAAATAATCCAATTATTGAAGAGTTCATGTAAAAAAGGTTTAGATTTCAATAGTGGATATCCTGCGTTGATTTAATTTACTTAGAACTAAACAAATAATATTGTACAAAACTGATTCAGTTACGCTATACTTACAATGAAAACATCAATTCACTAGACGGAGTGAGATTATACTACTCTGTTGAATGCCATTACATTTGGTATTACCGGAGTATAGTTATGTTTTAGCGAGTTGCTCATTATATATGTATGTAGAGGGATTCTAGTATTTGTCTTTTATAAATTCCATCGTAGTTATTAATGACCTTTATGTTGAATTGTCTATTACAAATTAAGATTATATACAGGTAACGCATCATCCATTGCCACGGCACCTTGTCGATTTTGTCGTTGTGCTGCCGCTGCCACACTTCCGGGCACTAAAGCTGTGGGAGCAGTAGGGTTCGTACCGGTTACTGGTGCTGAATTTCCTCTGGCCGGTCGAGCATAGTGTCGGTTATTAACCTGATACAATCTTGGTGGATATGATATTAGAGTTGACCCCAAGGCCATACTTAAGGGAGCTTTGTAACGACCGGGCAGACTTACAAATACGGTTCCCACTGCCGCCAAGTTATCTGATGTTGGTTCGATCGCAATCAACAATACTTCTGGTAACTGGCTATTACTTGGCGTTGGATGTTGATGCTTTGAGCGAGCTCCAGTGGCACTGCGAACAATTCTATTGTTAGCCACGGCCGACGATGTTGTTGGATGGGGGCTATCTAAATCGAAGGAGTTAGCGGCTAAGAAAACATAAGCAAATGGACGTTTTGCTAAGTGCAAAAGCTCTACAACATGCTGCCGTCGTGCTCGTCTTATGTCTGCCGTTTGTTTCACCTTCCATATTACCACACAAACAGCCAGGAATAAGAAAAAACATGAGAAAAATACAGAGAAGAATACAAACAAATCAATGTGTAATTGATCTTGGCGAAATACAACTGAACCATAACTGGGCTCGGGACCTGAGCTGGCTCGCAAAGCTATAAAAAATCGTGTAGCACTTAAATTATGAGCATGCTGGGGTAATGTTAGCACCAAACGGTTTTTGAGACCAAATAATCTCAGTAATGTATTGCAGTGATTTAGTGTAACATGTGTGCTTAGATCCTTTGCGTGTTGATCTTTAACATAAAAGCTGTGGCCCCCATGACTTTTGCAGTCTTGAATATGTGGCACGTAATAACTATTCCGTTTATCGCTCATCACCAACTTGGAGAAGGAGGTATTGTTATCATATTTCGGCTGGGCAACATTTAGAGGGTGTGATCGTTTCATTTTGGGGCCCCAATTGTATCGGTTGTCCAAAAATATCTCGTGATATCCACTAGTCTCATTGGTCTCCACAATAAAAGAATCGTCTTGGGGTGACATGTAAACATCTAACTCGCCCTGAGTCACATCGATGATAACTCGGATGTCTACATTCATGAAGCGTGGTTGAATCACAAAGAAGACGGTTTGTCCTGGTTTGAGTGCAGCTGGCTTTGCTTTACATTCCTCTGCAAAAAATGATTCAATTAATATTATAGTCTAAATAACTATTTAAAAAATATATATTTTTATTTAAATAAAAATAAACGGGGAATTTTATTGAAAATTGTGACATTTTTGCATATGTGGTACAATAACGAGAAATATGTATATTTAAAAGTAATGACAATTTTGGCTTACAATGTTTGTTTGTTTGAAAAAAAAAAATCATCCAGAAACTCTTCAGTCAGAAGATGGAAGGTATGAGTTTTATCTAATCGCTCTTGATTTAAAGAATCAGAATCTCGTTTCTTGAAGCTTGGAGAAGAATCAGAAAATGTCGAGGGATTGGTCCAGAAAACGTTCTAGTTCATGTTTATGGAAGACAGCGTTCTCAATTTTACCTAATCCTCTGTTTAAAATGGGCAACACAAGACTGCCTTTGGCAAAAGAGCAAAACATTTTTTGATACGAACGTGTACAATTGTGTTTTTTTTTTTAATTTCCAATGAATTTTCTGGAAACGAAACATTGAAAAATAGAAAGAATGGGGTGTCGTACTATTTACGGGAAAAGGGCATAAGGGTGTGATCCAAAAAAGAAGTTAGAATATGAGACAGAAAAACCTGGATCCTCACAAAATATACAAAATATATTACTTACCAATTGGTTTTGCATCAAAGCACATCCTTGACTCCACTGTGATTTGTTTGTAACACTGATGGCCATCTATAGGATTGCCAGCATAAGAATCACGACATTTGGAACACTGAACACTCCAACACAAATGTGCTGAATTTTTGCCACCACCAGCTGTACATGTGGCGTCACTTTCCGTGTTGTTGCCACAGTTGCATTTCTCTCCTGTTACAGGATCGCATATGTTTCCATGACCATGACATTGACATGGCCGGCATTCTTTATGATGGTCGTCGGTCCCTCTAAAGTAGCCTACAATACAAGTATCACAACGTTCGCCAGCTGTATTATTGGCACAACGTAAACAAGTGGCATTTGCCAGTGGGCCCTGAGGTAAATTGAGCTCCAATTCGGAACGTGTCATATTGAAGTAAGTTGGCTCAGAATCATGTGCTATGCACGAATCGGTATGACCATTACAATACTCGTGACATGGTACACAAGCCCTTCCCTCTCGGGGATCACCCACAAATAAAGGTTGACATTTTTCGCATTGATCTCCCATTGTATTGTTGTGGCACTGTATACATTCGTCCAGCAGATTTGGTCCCTTACAATCGGAATGACCATTGCACAAACATTGTATTGAACAATTGGCGCCAACATAACCAAAATCACAATCGCAAACATTTGGTCGAACACAATTACCACGCACACATCCTTGACTACATACTGGAATACAGGTATCATTTTCCGGTCGATAGCCTTCGCCACATTCACAATGGTAGCCACTCAATGTATCAATACATTTTTCAGACTCCGGGTGGCAATGGTGATGTCCATTGGTGCATTCATTTTCTGCAGGACACTTAACATAATTCCAGGACACGACATCGGCAGGTTTTAGCATAGAATCATTACGCAAAGAGGAGTAAATTAAATCGCACGTGGATGATGATGGATATTCCTGCTTGTTTTCCAGCGATCCTTCGGTACAAATGCCATCGCCGTTGTAGCCATCTCTGGCACACCACCCACAATGGGCATGTTCTAAACAAGTAGAACATTGCGTATAAACATTGCAAGGTTCAGGGCAATGATCGGTTTCATTAGCTTCCAAAACTAAGCCGCACACCCCACCAGCACATAAAAGTGGCTGAGATTGAGGAGACAAACAAGTATTCAGCATTGTGGACCATTTACAATCCTTGGGTTGTTCACTGTCGTCATTATTCAAGCAGGTGGAACAATTGTGATAATGATGGCATGGCAACGGACATTGACCTATAATTTTATACTGATTTTGTTCGACTAGTTCCTTTGTGATGCACTCTATTATACCCAACTCATTCTGAGCCCATTCACAATTCTCATTCAGTATACATGCTTCGCAAAAGAGAGTATGACATTGCGGCTGGGGGCACAGATTCAATAGTCCTACGCTTACTTCCTTCGAACACCAAGTACGACGCTCACAGTCTACCCCAGCAGGAACGCACCTACCCTTTATGCCACACTCATCGCACCATTGACAAACGGGCGTGGTTTCTACGTGCGAAGGCCACGAGGCTAAACAAGACGAACATGAAGTAAAACTGGAACAATTTCGTTTTGACATCCATGCGTCGTCACAAGCAGCGCCATTGTTATATACAAGAGTACCATTGCCATTATTACAAATACCGCTATGGGTATCATGGGAGTAACAAAACGATGAGGTCACAAAATTCGCAGAGACCGTACAGAAGCTACATCCCATATAATGTCGGCACAAATATTTCCCCGAACTCCATAGTTGGCAAATATCACCGGGTATTGTTATTTTGGTGACATGGCTTTGGGCTGCACTTCCGTCCCAGCCACCAATAACGTATATGGCATTACTTTCATGATCGATTGATATGTCTTCGGCATAAGTCGATGTCTGCAATTGTCCAACAATATTTACATCTTCAGTCAAACGAATCCATTGATTGCAGTTATATACGTAAGCTATTAGCACATCACTGGCATTATAGGGGAAATTACGACCTCCATAGACTATCATATATTGATCTGTGGTAACAGCCGAATGGAAATAACGGGCTCTTGGCAATAGGGATTCGGGACGGTTGAGATCTTTGAAAGGTGGCAATTCGGTCCAAGTCATCTTTTGCAAATGCAGAGCATAGAGTTTACTTTGTGGTTCGGTGGAGTAACCACCAAAAACATACATGACATGATTTTCGCTATGATATACAGTTGTATGACCATAGAGTACGGGCATTCGCACACCCAAAGCCCTTAATTGTTCCCATCTAAATGTTTCCAAATTAAATTCCCATAATTCCAATTGTCGGGACTTATTCAGAGTCATGCCTCCTATTAGTACCAAGGACTCTTTTTCATTATTTCTGGTATAAGTTAGGGTGTGTCCCGCCAGAGCCGGCGGCTTTATGCGATGGCCTGTTAAATCTAGTTCGGACCATCGTTGATTTTGTATTGAAAACTGCCAAAAGTCAGCCAATATTTCTGGTTTCGGCGATGTTGAAACTCCAGTTGTTGTTATGCCTCCATATATGAAAATCGTTTGCTTTTTTAAATATATTTCGGCTGCATGAAAATATCTTCCCAAGGGCATTTTATCATCGGGTGTGGATTCCACAGTAACCTGCATCCATGTACCATTCTTTGTATCGAACTGACGAAAATCATTGAGTGGACCATGGGATGGAGAATATCCGCCAAACATCCACAGTGATCCCCTACGATCGGCACATACTGTATGGCCAAAGCGAGGTATTGTTTTTCGCAGATGCTCATAGGATTCGGAGAGAAGTAATGTGTTAAATTGTTCGGTGACCGTTATCTGGTTCAATTTAATTGCTGTGCCACAATCATTTCCGCCCCAGCCTTGATTGCAAATACATCGCCCGTAATCGGTATCGCAATATCCCTGCATTCTTTTTGCATTACAATTGCGCGGACATATTTCTATTTCACATTTGGGTCCCACATATCCCGCTGGGCATATACAACGCAATTGGTCGTCGCATATATGCGGATGGAGACAGGTGTTAGCTACACAATTTTTCACCGTGTATATAGCATTGAATCCAAAATGTTTTCTCAAACCTCCACCTTGTTTATAATAGACTGTGACATGGCTAGATCTTGCCTCAATAATGTGTGATGATGTATACGGATTACACACCACTGATATGAGTTGATTTTGTTGCGACACCCCAGTCAAATCGGGCAGACTATCATAAATGTAAACAGCATTTTCATCGCAATCCATGGCTAATGAGTTCCATTCAAACTCAACTTGCAGCAGTGACTTTTCTGCATGGTCTGTTTTTGGATCCAAAATCCATAGGCATTCCTTGACCTCCAGTTTAGCACCCCAAGGGGATTTATAGGCCTTATAGGAGCCAATACCACTTTGTCCTATATTTCGCAACATTCCTCGCGATTCACATTGATAGTAACATTGGCCACCGTCTTTGGGATCGCCATAGAAACCAGGGGAGCATTTATCACACTTTATACCCTCAGTATTATCTTTGCAATAACATTCGCCATTGTTTACATTGCATATACCCTTATCTTGATTGCCGTGACCATTGCATTCACAAGGTGTACATCCTGCAGCCGACGTAGCATTTCCGTAACTACCTTGGCGACAGCGTTCGCAACGTTCACCTTCAGTCCAGGCTTGACAGGAATCACACTTGCCGACCCGTTCGTTACACGTTGAATGGTTATGGCAACCACAATTTATGGAACAATCTGCTCCTGTCCATCCCAACTCGCAGCGACACACATAATCCGGAGAGTCCGAACAATAGCCATGGACGCATGTCTCGAAGCATGTCCTTGTGCATGTTTGTCGACCATCTCCAACAAAACCTCTTCGACAATGACATCTATATGACCCGTGAGTGTTCGTGCATTTAGCTTCTTTATGGCAGTCATGTAGACCTAGACCACATTCGTCAACATCTGGACACTGGGCATAGGCCCACTCTGCATCGTGAACATATGAACTATTCAAGGCTAATGAACAATTGCCAAAGGGCTGGCTGAAATCCCCTTGCATGCATTTTCCCTCAATAGGATTGTCTCGATCGAAACACCATCCACAACTAAGGGTACGCAGACACGTGGTACAGTTCCGATATTGAGAACAAGATTTGCATTGCTGTTGCTTCGGCATGACTTGATGATGTATGGGAATTAATGCAGAACTCCTCGAATGTATTAGGTTATTTTCACTCTCAACTTGGTGGGGACTTACGGACTGATCCAACCATTCACGGCACATTCCAAACTGATATTCGCTTGTGTAAACGGCGAAGCTGAAGCAAGCGGATCGGGCTTCACACCAAACGCAACGTCCGCGCTCATTTAAACAATCTTGGCAATTAGTTCTTAGTCTACATTGCATCGGACATTGATCTAGCGTTCTAACACTATTTTCAGATTTACCCAAACGTGCGCAACGAGCCTCCTCCGCCCACCATTCGCACAACTTCGAATCCACACATTCCTCACACGATACGTAATTGGAACAATTTGCACAGTGACTGGGCTGATTTATCAAATATTCCCACAACACCAAGGACGAATTATATTCGGACTCGTTTATGCTACTGCATGCTTCCGTTTCATTGACTGACTTGGACATGCACTGCGATTTTAAGGAGCACCAGCCACAAGCATTGTCCGTTAAACACTGCAAACAATTTGTGTATTGTGAGCAATTTTCTCCTGAATAATACGGCTCTAGATACTCAAATGTGAAGGCATTCAGATTGCCATGATATAAATGCTGCAATTCCATTTTGGTCTTCTGATACGTGTTGTAAATGTTGTTCAAGCCTATTCTACGTCGGGCTTGGAAATCAATTAGGAAAGGCTGTTCTGTACTGGGAATTTCCACGTTGCTGCAGAACGATTGATTGGAAGATTGTTTTGTCAATTCTTTTAACGAATTCAAATCCTTTCCTAAACCTGCTTTCAATACGGCGTTGGAATAACTTGTGCACACTTGAATCTCAGTGGGCTCCTCTTCCCACTGTTTTTGCGGGCGAACAAAACCCAAGAGACGTGCCAACATTTCGCCCTCCATTTTCTGTTCGTATTGTGTCGTCGGTGTGGGCGAGGAGAAATCTACCATAGTTGCATTAACTATGGCCACAAAATCGGGCATAGTTAAATTGACGGGATAATGGTATTTAACGTATGTCAGACCTGGTCTACGATCATTTTGCGTGCATTGTGAAGGTTGGCGAATTTCAGTTCCCTGTTCACCCCACCATCCTGGACTATGGGAAGGTGTATCTTCTCCGCATATTCCATAGTTATCATCTCGGTGATGACATTTGGCGTTTTGTACACACCATGAACACTCATTCAATCCCAATTTACTTGCCACAGAAAGATAGTTGTCGTTGCTTTCCAATGACTTTGACCATTGTGTCCCATGGACTAGGCAGGAGTGGCAGTCTCCCAACGAGGGGCAAATGCCTGGACACCTAGAGGTTTGTAAGTTGCTTGTGCAATTTGCACCGATTGTCCGACCATAGCAACTACTATCAGCTGAACACCAACCACATTCCGGATTGGATAGACATGCTGTGTGTGAGGTGTGATATCGGCAAGCCATTTCTGGATTGTGGCCAAATATACCATTGGCTCTCAGTACTTGCGGCAATTCATAAGCAAACAAATCTGCGTTGACATTGCCATGATAGCCACCCACAATGAGTAATGTATTATTCTTCCTTAAAGCAGCGGCATGAGCAAATACACCTTGGGTCTTTGGGTATGATTCCTCTGCAGAGACCTCTTGGTTTATCCAAATATGACAAGACAAGTGATACCAATACATTTGGTTGTCATAACAGATTTCATCCTTGTTGTGACGATGTGTGTAACCTCCGAACACAATCATATAGTTGCCACTCACTGTGGCCGTATGGAAAGCACGTTCACGAGGAATGTTTGTATCCCGCAAAGCAGTCCTCGGGTATAAAATCTCAGTCCAATGAAATTTATCCAACTGAAATGCAAAGATCCGATCCGACAATTTGGAAAATCTTGCCAAACTCGTCATTATACCACCAAAGACGATTAGCGAATTAGTAGCTTTATAGTAAACCGTAGTATGTGCCGCAAGACGGACATCCAATTTTTTGCCTCCTCTGGGGTGTATGAATTCCCATTCAGATTCTTCATCGTTGTTTGGATTTATAATGGGCCATCTTATTCGATAAATGCTAACATAATTTAAATAGAAAAATTGAAATAATTAAAACTTGGTTGCAAATAGTTTTCATTATGTGATAGTTATAAGCACATCTAATATAAACAAGTATATACGGCCGTAATTTCGGCCAGGCCGAATCTTATGTACTATCCACCATGGATTGCGTAGAAACTTCTACTAAAGACGGTCATCCACAATTAAATTACTTGAAAATGAAAATAAATTGTAAGTTAGTCCATGCGGGATATATAGTAGACAAAAGAAAGGTCGATTAAATACGTATATATTCAGTTCTTGACCGGTATATATAGGGAAGAAATATTTAACTTTTGTGCGGCAATTATAGAGCCAGAATTGAAATATGGGGGTCGCTTCATGTGGGGGCTATATACAATTATAAACACGAGTCTACCAAAAATGGCAGATTTTTTATTGTTTGGTAGAATTCTTGATGTTTAGGAAGATTTTGCAAAATAGTCCTCTCCAATTATGAAATGCTTCATAAATTTTCTATAGAAATAACATTTTGACAAAAGTTTCTACAGAAATAAAATTCTGACAAAATTTTCTATAGAAATAAAATTTTGACAAAATTGTCTATAGAAATAAATTTTTGACGAAATTTTGTATAGAAATTAAATTTTGACAAAATTCCTAAAGACATAAAATATCGACAAAATTTTCTATAGAAATGCAATTTTGTTGTTTTTTGATTTCAGCTTAAAACCATGCATTGACTAAACTACAAGTGGGAAAGAATGTTTGTCAAATTTATTTGGGCAAAGCCCTATAGACCGGAAGATGGTTGGATGGACGCACGTTTCGAAATAACCACATTCCTCATCAGCATCCTCTACTTGCAGCAAAACTATCAACCAATTATCAGAATAAATTCAGGCAGTTCAATAAACCCAACAATGAACCACACTTGAACCTTCCGAAAAAAGGTTTTGCATGATAGCCGGCTTATGCCGAAATAAATTCGTACAAACATATCTCTTTTCCTATGCCACTGTCAAATCATCGATTTAAGTGCAGTTGGCTGGGTTTATTTTGAGCGTGCTTCTTCTTTTTTTCATTCGTTTTGTTTTGTTATTGTTGGTTTTGTTCTTTCAGCATTGTTGTTGTCTTTTCCGATGCCACTGTCAAATCACCGATTTAAGTGCAGTTGGCTGGGTTTATTTTGAGCGTGCTTCCTCTTTTTTTCATTCGTTTTGTTTTGTTATTGTTGGTTTTGTTCCAACCATCTTGCAGTCTATAGGGCTTTGCCCAAATAAATTTGACAAACATTATTTTACTCTGTTGGTTAAGCTACACTTGTAGTTTAGTCAATGCATGGTTTTAAGCTGAAATAAAAAAACAACAACAATGCTTAAAGAACAAAACCAACAATAACAAAACAAAACGAATGAAATAAAATTTTGACAAAATTTTCTATAGAAATATAAAATTTTGATCAAATTTTCTATGGCAATAAAATTATTTTTGACTCTTAGAGACTCCGCAAGCCAAATCTGGGGATCGGTTTATATGGGGGCTATATATAATTATGAACCGATGTCGACCAATTTATGCATGCTTGTTAGAGACTATATACCAACACCATGTTCCAAATTTCAGCCAAAATCTTATTTGAAATAAAAGAAAATATGCGGTTCTTATAAAAAATATTCAATATTTTATTGTGAATTAGCTAAACAAAAGAATTTGGTTGTTCCTATGTGTGTGTTTTGTTCTACATAACTTACACATACAATAACTATCAATAACAACTAAAGGGTGAAAAATAAACTATATAAATCATTATCTAAACTCTAATTCCCAACAGTGAGGCGTGGTGTACACAGATCCCGGGGAATAAAAGATATATAGATTTCTATACTGATGGCTCCAAATTGAATGGACAAGTGGGGTTCGGAGTATATTCTAAAGATCTGGAAATTCGAATAGCGAAAAGATTACCTAATCACTGTAGTGTTTTTCAGGCTGAAATATTGGCAATAAGAGAGGTGGTGAATTGGCTGAGAAGTAATGTTCCAACAAATATTGGCATTAATATATACTCAGACAGTCAACCTGCAATAAAATCCTTGGACTCTGTGTTCCTTAACTCAAAAACGGCCATACGGCGTACAATATTCACCTAATATGGGTGCCTGGTCATAGGAACATACCGGGGAACTGTGAAGCAGATGTGTTAGCAAGGCTAGGAACTACCTTACATATTCCAGGGGAACTAGAATCTGTTGGTATGCCTCTGGCCACCTTCAAGCTCTTACTGCGTGAGAAGGATGTTATGATGGCCAATATTCGATGGGAAAATTGCAAGCAAATATGGCCCCATTTAAACTTAAACCGCACACTAGATATGCTAGGGTTCTCAAGGCGTCAGATAGCACTCCTAATATCTGCTATAACGGGTCGCTGCCTGATAGACTAATTTGCAAAAACTATAGGTGCGAAGTATAATGACTATTGTATAAGCTGTCATGACGTGGAGGAAAAGGAATCAATTAAACACCTCTTGTGTGAGTGTCCTGCTTTTTGTGTAAGGCGTAAGCGAATTTTAGGAGCATATAGCTTTAGATTACTGGCTGACCTGGAAAACGTTAACTTAAGCAGTTTGTTAATGTTTTTGGAGCAATCTGGTTGGTTCCACAAAAGTAAATAATAGAGAAGGTTCAGTGGTTAAGACTAGAAGTGCCCATATGTAATAGGTACTTTTAGTTAAATGTGGTATCACAATGGACTGAATAGTCTAAGTGAGCCTGAAATTTAATCGGGCTGCCACTTTAACCTAACCTAACCTATTATCTTCCTTATCATAATAACCATGTCCTTCTAATATGTAGATGAGTATAGATTTCCAATAAATCAGCAGTCTGTAAGTTAATTAGTTTTTCTGAAAGTTAACAGAATAATTATAACTTATTTTTGTTAAACATAGAATATCTATTTGAATTCCTAGTTCCATGTTGCAGATTTATAATCTTCTTTTTCCGTTGTAGCCTTTTAGCATAAAAAAGTGTATTAAGGGGCACGGTTTAATTTATTTTAGTATTAAGTAGCTCGAGTGCGAAGGATTATCTTATAGCTTATCCTCATTCCTACTTAAGACCCTGGAGAGGATGATAGACATGTATCTTAGAACTAGCGTGGATTGAAATTTTTTCTCGAAACGACAGCATGCACACTCGAAGGGCAGGTCTACTGAGACCGCATTGCATGAACTAGTCAGCTTTATTGAAAGCTCACTATCTGTTAAAGAATACACAATCGTGGCGTCTCTAGACATCGAAGGGGCATTCAATAATGTCCATCCGAGCTCGATATTAAATGGACTGACAACTCTGAATGTTGATCCAGGTATACTTAGACTGTTAGACGAACTTCTAATAAAGAGACGTATTTCAGCCACATTAGGACAAGAAAACATACGTTATGTGAACAGAGGCACTCCCCAAGGAGGAGTTCTATCACCTCTTCTTTCGAATGTTGCTATAAACAACCTTCTGGTTTCCCTAGAAAAAGAAAGGATAAAAGTGGTGGCATACGCAGATGATGTGGCGCTAGCAGTCAGGGGAAAATTCCCATCCACAATCAGAGATATTATACAGAGAGTTCTCCGGATGACTGAGAAATGGGCGAAAGATAATGGTCTTGGGGTAAATCCAGCAAAGACAGAACTAGTCCTGTACTGCAAAGATCCCAAAACTCCCATGGTTAGGCCCATTTCCTTATTATTGAAATTCACTTTGGTGAGTGTGCAAAATACCTTGGCGTTATTTTGGACAGAAAGCTGAATTCTAGGCTTAATATTGAAGAAAGGGCGAGAAAAGCAACTTTAGCTTTGTACTATTGCCTTTAGACATTTTGGCCAAATAGTCAGCTGCAACAACGGCTGTGCGTTTGCGCGAGCTATCGCTGTGGTCGGAAAAAATCACAGTTCGTTCCTCAAAGTAATGTCAGATGTGCCTAACGTAGTGGATACCCTGGCAAAACCACTTTTCGACAAAAAGTGTGAAACTCTAATTCCCAACAGTGAGGCGTGGTGTACACAGACCCCGGGGAATAAAAGATATATAGATTTCTATACTGATGGCTCCAAATTGAATGGACAAGTGGGGTTCGGAGTATATTCTAAAGATCTGGATATTCGAATAGAAGTAATGTTCCAACAAATATTGGCATTAATATATACTCAGACAGTCACCCTGCAATAAAATCCTTGGACTCGAAAACGGCCATAGACTGCCGCTAATCTCTCAACGAGATGACTGAGCAGTACAATATTCACCTAATATGGGTGCCTGACCATAGGAACATACCGGGGAACTGCGAAGCAGATGTGTTAGCAAGGCTAGGAACTACCTTACATATTCCAGGGGAACCAGAATCTGTTGGTATGCCTCTAGCCACCTGCAAGCTCTTACTGCGTGAGAAGGCTGTTATGATGGTCAATATTCGATGGGAGAATTGCAAGGGTTGTAACGACACCAAGCAATTATGGCCCCATTTAAACCGCACACTGATATCTGCTATAACGGGTCGCTATCTGATAGGCGATTTGATTTGCCACAACTATAGGTGCAAAGTATAATGACTATTGTATAAGCTGTCATGATGTGGATGAAAAAGAATCAATTAAACACCTCTTTTGTGAGTGTCCTGCTTTTTGTGTAAGGCGTAAGCGAATTTTAGGAGCATATAGCTTTAGATTACTGGCGGACTTGCAAAACGTTAACTTAAGCAGTTTGTTAATGTTTTTGGAGCAATCTTGTTGGGTCAACAAAAGTAAATAATAGAGAAGGTTCAGTGGTTAAGACTAGAAGTGCCCATATGTAATAGGTACTTTTAGTTAAATGTGGTATCACAATGGACTGAATAGTCTAAGTGAGCCTGAAATCTAATCGGGCTGTCACTTTAACCTAACCTAACCTATATGGGGGCTATATATAATTATGGACCGATGTGGACCAATTTTTGCATGGTTGTTAGAGACCATATACTTACACCATGTACCAAGGTTCAGCCGGATCGGATGAAATTTACTTCTTTTCGAGGCTCCGCAAGACAAATGTGGGGGTCCGTTTATAGGTTAGGTTAGGTTAGGTGGTAGCCTGATGTATCAGGATCACTTAGACTATTCAGTCCATTGTGATACCACATTGGTGAACTTCTCTCTTATCACTGAGTGCTGCCCGATTCCATGTTAAGCTCAATGACAAGGGACCTCCTTTTTATAGCCGAGTCCGAACGGCGTTCCACATTGCAGTGAAACCACTTAGAGAAGCTTTGAAACCCTCAGAAATGTCACCAGCATTACTGAGGTGGGATAATCCACCGCTGAAAAACTTTTTGGTGTTCGGCCGAAGCAAGAATCGAACCCACGACCTTGTGTATGCAAGGTGGCTTCCAGGGAAGTGGGGGTCCGTTTATATGGGGCCTATACGTAAAAGTGATCCGATATGGCCCATTTGCAATACCATCTGACCTACATCAAGAACAACTACTTGTGCCAAGTTTCAAGTCGATAGCTTGTTTCGTTCAGGTGTTAGCTTTATTTCAACAGACGGACGGACGGACATATTTTGATGTGTTACAAACCACCATTCTATGGTGGAGGGTATAAAAAGCATATACTTATAAATAGTAGCGATATTAGAATAAATATTGATTTTTTCATAAAATGTTGATTTTATCTGTTATCTATTTATAGGGAGTACATTAAGACACGATAAAAAAATCTCTAAACTTTGTTTTGAAAATTGTTCGATCTTTTATAGATATTATTTCCAATGAATGCTCCCCTGTACCACTAGTCCCCGGAACTATCAAGTTAAACAAAGAAGCTATAAATATAACTAACCGGCATCGCCTCCATTGGAGAATAGTGGCGAAACTCAACTCACTGCAGTCGGTTCTACACAACGCGGTCGGCACGGACTCCATCCTCATCCAAAGAATGTAACAAGTACATGCGTCGTTCCGGAATGAACTAGTTCGCCATATGGAACGACCGGTACTAGTTAATGTCTCATTCCACTTTGGTCAGCTGTTACGGCCCATTTAAGCTGAACTTATTAAAAAAGACCAATTCGGTTTCAAAATACATCGAATAGGGAATATTAATCAAAACTCTTATATTTCTTCATATAAACGTGAATGATTGAATTTATTCAAGGGAACTAAATGGAACGATATAAAGACTCTAGTTCCTCTGTTCGTAGTAGACGACAGTGATGGCAAATATTAAAACCTGTATGAATTATTAGAACGATTTAAAGGCCTTGGATAATAAGAACATAACGTGGAAGGTATTCAGCAACTGTCGTACAGGGTTGGTCTGTCGCAAACTGTGACTTTTGCGTAATGTAAACGTAAAAATGTAAAAACCCTAATTTTGAATTAAACAAATTATGAATATTTTTTTAATTTAATTTAGTTAGGCTCTCCGACAAAAGGGATGCAAAAACTCTTTATATTGTATTTATTCAAACCCCTACTAGTTTTACATCTCTCATTCACAACTTCAAACTATTCTTGGTTTGCGAGGTCCATAATATCCACCCAAGCCTTAGTTGAAAATTTTGAAAAAAATATTTTTATGAAACTTTCCGTAAACAAAAATTCACTTATGCAAGACTTAAGTAGTTTTCCTTCCTTCCAGTTTCTGCAGAAATTTTGGAAATCAATAAGTTCATAGTAATTTTGGCTTGAAGTCTCCACCGGTGTAAATATTGAGAGATCTAATCATATCTAATAATATCAAAGTATATATAATTATATCTGTTCAGATATGGTTGTAGATATAAATAGATCTACGGAGATATGTTATGTATAGTGTTACATATGATTATATCTGATTCAAGATCTCATTATATATTTTGTTATATCTAATTATATCAGTCGTATCATATATGACATCATATCTAATTATATATACTATATATAGCTCGATATCTAATTATATGTATCGCATTAAGTCATGAACCAGTACTGCTACACCGATAAAAAGATATATGTTTGGGTGTAAAAATAATATATTTGTTACGAGAATGTCATATATAAAGGCCGGTACTCTGTTCGGTTTTCGCGTTGAAACTCCATACAAAACCAAAAAAATGCGAAAAACTAGCGAAATTTTTTCCATGTGTGGTACTTTGTTTTTTTTTCGAGTTGAAAAACTGACGTTTATGTTTGGTCACACAACACAACAAGCGGTCAAAATAACCAAACAATCTTCATATGTTGGGACAGTTCAAGAAACCTTTTTCAATATCATGTTAAGTGTCTTCAAAAAATTCTTACGTTCAGGCACAACTGTTTGTTTGTTTTGAAAAATATCACCCCATAATTATCATCATTAGCAACGGTTGTTGTTATTAAATTAAAAAAAAAAAATGCTGGTATCAAATATTGGATAATGCGAGTTTGATATTTTTATTCATATAAAAATTTAATGTATTCTCATTTTTCGACGAAGATCACGGAGTATGAGAATCAGTGATGAGGTAAGTTTATCGTTTGGGTCCTATTTTTATACATGTATTTAATATTTTCTCTTTTCTAGGTGGATGAAGTTGTGGTGGTCCAGGAAAAGATTAAGGACCGAGTAGCAACGTTAAGGTTTGTAGCCACACCATTTTCGAATTTGCTATAGAATGTAGTATTATCTAATATCGAAAAGATAGAATAATTTGAAGATGGTTTGCATCATGAAACGGACAAAATATTCATAGTATGGTATTTGGGGCTTCGCACAAACCATTCCATATAGCTTTGGTTTGAATTATTGGGCACGAGAAGCAATTATTGGTAAGTATATGTATTATTTGCAAATATGTCTTTAAATAAACTGACAATTCTTCTGTATTTTTATAAGTTATATTTTTCAGAGTTTTCATTCCGAGTAGCCAAAGAGAGGAACTAGGAGACTCGTGTAAAAAAATGAGTGCAATTTAAACGCCAGAACCCGTAGTGGCTATGTATATATATTTTTATACCCTGCGCCACACTGTGGAGCAGGGTATTATAAGTTAGTGCATATGTTTGCAACACCCAGAAGGAGACGAGATAGACACATGGTGTCTTTGGCAAAAATGCTCAGGGTGGGCTCCTGAGTCGATATAGCCATGTCAGTCTGTCCGTCCGTGAACACATTTTTGTAATCAAAGTCTAGGTCGCAGTTTTAGTCCAATCGACTTCAAATTTGGCAAAAGTATGTTTTGGCTCAGAATAGAACCCTATTGATTTTGGAGGAAATCGGTTCGGATTTAGATATAGCTCCCATATATATCTTTCGCCCAATATGGACTAATACGGTCACAGAAGCCAGAGTTTTACCCCAATTTGGTTGAAATTTTGCACTAGGAGTACAATTAGTAGTGTAGTCAAGTGTGCCAAATTTTATTGAAATCGATTTAGTTGAAATTTTGCACAGGGAGTAGAATTAGCATTTTAGCTATGCGTGCCAAATTTGGTTAAAATCGGTTCAGATTTAGATATATCTCCCATATAGCTTTCGCCCGATTTACACTCATATGACCACAGAGGCCAATTTTTAACTCCGATTTAGTTGAAATTTTGCACAGGGAGTAGAATTAGCATTGTAGCTATGCGTGCCAAATTTGGTTAAAATCGGTTCAGATTTAGATATATCTCCCATATATAGATTTCGCCCGATTTACACTCATATGACCACAGAGGCCAATTGTTTGCTCAGATTTAGTTGAAATTTTGCACAGGGGGTAGAATTAGCATTGTAGCTATGCGTGTCAAATTTGGTTGAAATCGGTTCAGATTTAGATATAGCTCCCATATATATGTTTTTCTGATTTCGACAAAAATGGTCAAAATACCAACATTTTCCTTGTAAAATCGCCACTGCTTAGTCGAAAAGTTGTAAAAATGACTCTAATTTTCCTAAACTTCTAATACATATATATATCGAGCGATAAATCATAAATAAACTTTTGCGAAGTTTCCTTAAAATTGCTTCAGATTTAAATGTTTCCCATATTTTTTTACTAACATTGTGTTCCACTCTAGTGCATTAGCCGACTTAAATTTTGAGTCTATAGATTTTGTAGAAGTCTACCAAGTTCTGTCCAGATCGAGTGATATTTAAATGTATGTATTTGGGACAAACCTTTATATATAGCCCCCTACACATTTGACGGATGTGATATGGTATCGAAAATTTAGATAGTCGGCCCCGCCCGACTTTAGACTTCCCTCACTTGTTTTAATTGAATTCTTATACTCTTATTCCTAGACGTAGATATAACGTAAATATGTTTGAGCCAACTTTCAGTATTAAATACACTTTTCTCATTATAAAATCTAAAATAAATCTTTTTTATTAATTACTGTAATTTCAGTAATATTGGAAATTTGTAGATAAAATTATATATAATTAGATATATTAACATCCAATTATATCAAATTAGATATAATTAGATGTGTGCCAAATTTGAGATCTGGTCAGATCTAATTCCTTTAGCATTAGATCTGATCAGATATTACCATTTTTCGGATCTGTCCAGATCTGCCTACATGTACTGTCATATCTAATCAGATTGGCAGGAGATCTAATAATATCTGGTCAGATCCACCAATTTTTACACGGAAACTCGACTTGAAATAACTCGACTCTCAAGTTTTTTTTTAACTCGTTAATTACTTTATGAACATTCTTTAGAATTGAAATTTCTTCGCACATGTCATCATCTTGGATATCATTCGCTGCCTAGTTAAAGGGACGTTTGCTTCTTTTTCTACACTTACGACGCGTATGTAACGTTTACAACTTTGCGACAGTCGCAAACCTAAAATAGCTTGATACAGACCATCTCTGCTGTCGTAGAGAGCTTAGGGCTATCACTGAACAGCATAATGTTATTGTGTGCTGGGTATCTGGACATTATGGAATAATGGGTAATGAGGAGGCGGATTAGCTGGCTAAGGAAGGTGCAAGCGGCAGTGATAACATCGTTACGGACATTCTTCCCCGCTATATTTTTATACTTATGAAGTCAATGTCAAGTACGACGATTTATGGAAAGGACGATGGACTTTATCTGCGGGTTACGAGCAAACCAAACTGATATGGAACGACAAGGGTAGTAGAAACTCTGGATTGAGACAACATAACAGGACACAACACACTGGAGAAGTACATGGTAATAATTGGCTTAATGAGTGATAATATTTATCGATGGTGCCTGGACTCTTACCATTTTCTGTGTCAGTGTCTGGCTATATCTTTTAGAAGAAACAAGATACTGGGTTCCTTTTTCTTTCAGTATATTATGGATGTCCCGGACTACAATCTGAAGGATATACCTGCCTTTATCAAGGCTTCTGGATGGAATACATAGAAATCCTGTTGAAGACGCAAATGAGATAGATTGGTCCTGGCGGAGGAAGATAGATAATGAAGAGGAAAGGAAGAAAACTATGAGGAATCACAATGGACCAACCTGGTCTAAATTGAAACCAAAACCCTTTCTAAGGATTTCGTTTCATTCTCTATAACCTAACCTAACAGTATATCTGGTCCAGAGTAATATCAGGCTTACAGAAAAAATTCTGCCTGCAAGACCTCTACATACCTCAAATGCTCAAGAATTTTGACCAAAATACCCCCCTAGTGGAACCTGCTGCCAACAATTTCAACTTAGTAGGCTGACAAGAAAGATAATGTAATCCTCCCGATAGTTTTAACAAGCAGGAAATAAGATAATACTGAGGCAATGCTTCAGTAGTGAGAAAACTATCGTATTAAGCCAGCTGAGTGCACATCGGTTGGTACTTGTATGTGACGACAGGGGAGACTTTATTGCGGATCAAGTGGATGACACAGATTTCTGCGTCGTTAATAAAGACTACCCGACATGCCGAAGCTCCCCGGATGTCACCATGGTTAGCTCCGATAACGTGGCACAAACAATATGATTGGCACGATGCCGATTTTAGCCATGAACTCGGACCACCTCCCGATCACGATAAAAATTGGTCTTCGTTATTTCCGGGAAGAGAACGTTTATAAACTTTGGTAAGACTAACTGATCCCAAGTCTCGCTAAAGAGAATGGTGCTAGGTTTCTAGCCCATAACTTCAATGTTTTCCCCAAAAACCTCGAAATACCAGATATCTGGACAATGGGTAGGTTAGGTTAGGTTAAAGTGGCAGCCCGATTGAGTTTCAGGCTCACTTAGACTATTTAGTCTATTGTGATACCACAATGACTAAAAGTACCTAACATATGGGCACATCTAGTTTTAACCGCTGAACTGTCTCGATTATTTTCTTCTGCTGAACCAACCAGATTGATCCAAAAACATTAGCAGACTGCTTAAGTTAACGTTTTCCATGTCCGCCAGTAATCTAAAGCTATATGCCCCTAAAATTCGCTTACGCCTTACACAAAATACAGGACACTGACATAAGAGGTGTTTGATTACTTTTCCTCCTCATACAGTAGTCATTATACTCCGCGCCAATAGTTTTTGCAAAATCGCTTATCAAGCAGCGACCCTTATAGCAAATATTTGGAGTGATACCTGAGGTCTTGAGAACACTAGCATATCTAGTGTGCGGTTTAAGTTTAAATGGTGTCTTTAAATTTGCTTGGTGTCTTTACAACCCTTGGAATTCTCCCATCGAACATTTGCCATCATAACAGCCTTCTCACGGAGTAAGAGCTTGCAAGTAGCCAGAGGCATACCAACGAATTCTAGTTCCCCTGTAATATGTAAGGTAGTTCTTAGCCTTGCTAACTCATCCGCTTTCCCCGGTATGTTCTTATGGCCAGGCACCCATATTAGGTGAATATTGAGCTGTTCAGCCATCCCGTTGAGAGATTAGCGGTAGTCGATGGCCGTTTTCGAGTTAAGGTGGGTATTAAGTTCGAGTTTAGCCGCTAAAAACGTCAGTTTTTCACGATTACTTTTCTTTAATAATCCATTTTAAGGAATACAAACTTTGTAAAATTTGCTTTGGGCTTTTCCCCATCAAGTTATAATAAAATTTGCAACAAATATGGATAATTTCATGCATTTTTCTTACTGATTTAGTTTTCACTTTAGCGATTTTAGCGGCTAAACTCGAACTTAATACTCACCTTTAAGGAACACAGAGTCCAAGAATTTTATTGCAGGTTGACTGAGTATATATTAATGCCAACATTTGTTGAAACATTACTTCTCTGCCAATTCGCCACCTCTCTTATTGCTAATATTTCAGCCTGAAAAACACTACAATGATTAGTTAATCTTTTCGCTGTTCGAAGTTCCACATCTTTAGAATATACTCCGAAACCCACTTGTCCATCCAATTTGGAGCCATCAATGTTGAAATCTATATAGCGTTTATTCCCTGGGGTGCACCACGCGTCACTGCTGGGAATTAAAGTTTCAAACTTTTTGTCGAAAAATGGTTGCTTCAAAACCTCGAACTTTGCGATGAACTCATCCTTTTTTATTTACTATCGAATACCGAACCAATTGTGATTTGACAGCGTCTAGTTCCCAAGATATCAGCAAGTTATTTTTGACGGTTCGTTCGTCTCGAGGCGAAAGAAAATTCTAATAGAATAAATTTCCTAATAGAATAAATTTGAAGTTTGTAATCATAGAAAAAAGTGTGTGGAAAACACCTGTCTGTAGCGAGAAACAATTCGATGAAACCCCTCTACTATATAAATCAACAGCATTCGAAATTCGAGATCTAAGAATTTCGTGAAAGGCTACTTGCGATCTTTTTGAACGCTAAAATGAGAAACTTAAGATTCCCTCTAGAAATAAAAAAAAATGTAAGATGATGTACGTAATTCAAAAGTTTTCCTAGAAATCTAAAATCTAATGTTACTAATTTAAAATTTACAATTTACAAAAAAAAAACGGATTATTCGCTTTTCCACCGTTTTTATCCGAAGTAAACGTCATTTTATGTATGTATAATATATGTGGGAAAAAATAACTTAGTATATGAATAGTCGTTTCAGCACTATTCAAAACCGAACACTTGATGTGTACTTTGAGTTGAAATAAAGGGTGATTCTTTTGAGGTTAGGATTTTCATGCATTAGTATTTGACAGATCACGTGGGATTTCAGACATGGTGTCAAAGAGAAAGATGCTCAGTATGCTTTGACATTTCATCATGAATAGACTTACTAACGAGCCACAACGTCGAATTTTCAGTGAATGGGCCCTAGAAAAGTTGGCAGAAAATCCGCTTTTTTATCGACAAATTTTGTTCAGCGATGAGGCTCATTTCTGGTTGAATGGCTACGTAAATAAGCAAAATTGCCGCATTTGGAGTGAAGAGCAACCAGAAGCCGTTCAAGAACTGCCCATGCATCCCGAAAAATGCACTGTTTGGTGTGGTTTGTACGCTGGTGGAATCATTGGACCGTATTTTTTCAAAGATGCTGTTGGACGCAACGTTACGGTGAATGGCGATCGCTATCGTTCGATGCTAACAAACTTTTTGTTGCCAAAAATGGAAGAACTGAACTTGGTTGACATGTGGTTTCAACAAGATGGCGCTACATGCCACACAGCTCGCGATTCTATGGCCATTTTGAGGGAAAACTTCGGAGAACAATTCATCTCAAGAAATGGACCGGTAAGTTGGCCACCAAGATCATGCGATTTGACGCCTTTAGACTATTTTTTGTGGGGCTACGTCAAGTCTAAAGTCTACAGAAATAAGCCAGCAACTATTCCAGCTTTGGAAGACAACATTTCCGAAGAAATTCGGGCTATTCCGGCCGAAATGCTCGAAAAAGTTGCCCAAAATTGGACTTTCCGAATGGACCACCTAAGACGCAGCCGCGGTCAACATTTAAATGAAATTATCTTCAAAAAGTAAATGTCATGGACCAATCTAACGTTTCAAATAAAGAACCGATGAGATTTTGCAAATTTTATGCGTTTTTTAAAAAAAAAAAGTTATCAAGCTCTTAACAAATCACCCTTTACCTGTAAAAATATAACCACCCAACCAAACCTAATGTTTCTTTTTCGACACTTTTATTCTTTTGTCCATACTTTTAATAAATTTTTGTGTTTTTGTCTTATTTCGTGGAAATGTAAAACTTTGGCGGATATTTTCTCAGCCGTCTTTTCCAAGGATTGATCCTTCAGGAACACCTTGTGCTATTTGCAGCGGTGTGTAAATACAATTATCATTCACCACATACGGTTCTCGATCTCGAAGATAGTTCGACATAAGAGTAGTTGCAGTATTTGAAAAATTGTGTAGTATTCCATGGTCGACATAATCAAATGCTTTTGAACGATCTAGTAGAACAAGGCAAGAGACCATACCTTCGTCCCAATGTGATCGTACATTTTCAGTAACATCTATCAGAGCAGTCGTACAGCTATGCTTTGGTCGAAAGACCATTTCATTTAAATATTAAATATTATTTGTTTATGTACCACTCGTTCAAAAACTTTGGACAGAAAAGGTAAGATGGAGATCGAACGATATTCTCCTGAGGACTTTGGTATACGAATTATTTTTGGACACTTCCAACTTCTTGTATATTGACTTGTCGTCAGTATTGTATTTACAATGGCTTCACACAAATATTGACTCTACTTTCTCATCTTTGTTTGACTTAAGAATAATCTTACATGGGATTGTTCCTCACATAATTTGCTACTCCTCCTCCCAGGGAATTTCTATCATTTCTAAAAATTTTGTAGCCAAGTAGAGCTATTATGCCATCAGTAATGGAGGGGTTTCAGATACATAAACAACATCGACCCTGATGTTTCAAATATATATTTAAACTCATCAATTTTATTCAGTAAACTTTGTGCATTGATGTGATAAACTTTAAGACCATTTGTTTGTATACCTAGTATGCCAATCATATTATTAAATCCGTCTCCGTTATATGTGGACAATTTAAGATTCAGTAGATGGTCAAAAAAATTCATCCAATTGAGATATTTTTTCTATTAATATTGGCTCACAATCAAATGTAACTTCCACTTAGATCAGACCGCGATATGAGTATGTGGATGCGATAATATTTTGCGTTCTTAGCTTTATCGCCGCTTGTAATATCTTGAAATTCGTTGAAGTAAGATTCTCTTTTATGTGTGTTGGATAGTCTGTTGGAAATCCAATATGATTTAACAGCAATGGGGGGTTGAAATTTCTTTTATGCTGTGATAACGCTCTCAAAAAACTGTTCTTCAGATATGGCGTAATCATCTGTATTATAATCGTTGTGTCTATATTGTTTTTATTTTCACATGATATGCGATATATAGCTTTTTATTGTGGAGTATGTATATTTACAGCATTTCAGATGTTGTCGAAAACTTTGCACACGTTTTCAGAATTATTGCGGAGGATACCATTGATGCGCAGATCGCTTGCTACAGATAAATTTTCATGCCTGCGTATCTGCAACTACAATGAATTTGTTTCTTCTCCTATGCTATTTATTTTCACACATTCCTTCTTTATCACAGATATTATTTCGCTCATTGTTTTTATTTTCTTTCAAATTGTGTTTGACGATTATATAGACTGACCATCTTAGCCTCAATTTCATCAACTCGCTTATTAATACGTGAGACAACTCTCTCCTCACTCTCCTTTAACATTAATTTTATTTGTTGTAGGTATCCTATGCTTGTTGGTGAAGCCGGATTAGACAACTTTAATGATTTTGTCATTTTCTCCGGTAGACGAGATTCCTCTATCTCCCTTTTGGTCGATGCCGTTAATTTCTCCATAATTTCCTCTTGCATTTATTTCAGTGAGATACATTAGGTTGTGGTGAGCATTCTCTCCTTTATTTGACATTTTGTTCTGATGGGATGGTTGGTTTCTTTAGTGAGTGTGTGTGTATGTAATGTTTGTTTAGTGGGAAAACAAAGCAATCACTTTTTGGCAATTTAATTCTTCTTTGGGTTTAACGATAAAAGTTTTATCCGGAAGATTACACTGGTGAACAAATTATTATACGCCAATATCGAAAGGCAAATATTGTGATTTACTAATAAAAATTCTTAAGGGATTTGTACAGCAGTTTTTTTAAAAATTCGTAACGACTAAAATGCAAAAAAGAAAAATTGTGTTTGGTTGGTAATATTTTTACAGACAAATCAACTCAAAAGTATAAAACATGTGCAAGATTTTGCACGCTACTGTATATGAGAAAAATAAATAAATATAAAACATTGGAATTGAAAGAAATGGGCCTAATGGGAATGGACTTTCAATTGGTATAAATCGTTTGCTAATGATCTTCCAAATCGCAATAATACAGCACTAGGGATGGCCATTATCGTAGCTAGACAATTTTCCTAGGAGGCTATAGTCCCCCCTAGCTAAAAAATTATAGACTGACCATATGGGTTCAATTAATGTTTTATTTCATAAAAATGAATAAAAAATTAGAAATCAAAATAACTCGACAAGTAATTTATAATAAAGCAACTAAAAGTAGTTCCACACTTTTCCCAGCAAAAAATTTGTGAGTTGTTCTAAAGGCACAACTTTAAAAGCACTTTAACTACACAGGAAGTTTTTTACTTCATTTTTTTTCATTTTTTTTTTTAATAAAATGGTACAAATTATTCAAAATTTGCCACAAAACTGCTAAACCCATTATAGAAAAATTGATAATTTTTGAAGATATTCGAGGGAAAACGTTTTACACAAGGGTCAGAATGCATTAAAAATCATAAAAAAAAAAAATTATAAAAATTATTTATTTGGGAAAATATCACAGAATTTTGTAATTCACATTCAAAACACTGATTTCGGATCGCACATTAAAAAGTAATGCAAATTCATTGCAACGGCTGTTGAAACGGTGGACATTCGTCCACCAAGTTCATATTACATTCATTGCTTCTCCGCCAATTTTGCACCACTTCCGGACCCAAAAAGAACATTTTCACTTGTTTTTTGGCGACGCTTTTTTTACAGCATTATTAAGATATAAATTTGTGAAGGAATAGTTTTAATATCAATTACTATTTTTTTAATCAAATTGACTAAATTAAACCAATCATAAGTTCAACCACAGCTTTATTTCATAAATATCAGACTTCAAACATTGCCATCGGCAACTGCTACCACAACCCAAGTAATTCGATTGTTCATGAAAGTCTTTAGCGGAACTTTGTGCGATTGTATATACTTGTTTAATTTTTATAAAAATGGAAAATCGTAAATAGGGTTTCAAATTCTGGGGGGGGCAAAAATTTTTCTGGGGGGTCTAGGCCCCCTCCCCAGAGGCCTTCCTACGCTTATGGGGATGGCATTCGGGATTAATACCAAATACCAAGATTTTTTTACTTTGAATCCCAGGTATTTTGGGATCCAGAAAAAATAATACCGATTTGTCAAATTTGTGGCTTTTCAGAACTTTTTTTAATAAATAAGGGAACCGTGTCGTCTGTCGACAAAAGAAGAAAATCTTTAAAGTTTTTTGTTTAGTACGATAGCAATATGAAATTGTTTTTAATTTATTTTGTGTTCATTTTTTGTTTTTCTTTTCTTCATAAAGTTGAATTGGACTACATTTTTGTTAAGTATGATACTCAATCCCGAACACGATTGCCAGATTTTTTGGAGAGATCCCAAAAATTTCGAACGTATATCCCCAAAAAATGCATACAAAATTTTACGTATATAAATTTCATTCTACATAAAAATAAAAACAACCTCATATTATCGAATTCCTTAAAAGATTGGTTAATTTTAGAAAATGCATATAATAATTTTACGTATATAAATTTCATCTATATATATAAAATTCAAATTATGTTTGTTTATTTGTTTGTTTGTTTATTTGTATGTTCCGGGTTGGCGCGAAAACGGCTGAACCGATTTACTTGAACCTTTCAGAGATCGTGGGGGGCACTCATGTGCTGAAAATAGGGTACCTCATTTTTTGACATATGGTCGAGGAGAGGAACCTCCCCTTTGTCCGACTTTTTGAAAATTAGACCAAAGTTGACCGATTTGCTTGAAATTTTCATTGAAGATTGGTGTTGGCATCTAGACAAAGATCCGCTACTTTTTATTTCGATATTTGGAGGCGGAGGGGGGCCTCCCCTTTGTTCGACTTTTTTAAAGTACTGTGAAAAAACTAAAATTCTCTAAATTATCTGAGATTTAAAGAGAACATGCGGTGAGGTTATCGAATTAATATGGGGTACCTGATGATTTCATATGCGGACGGGGAGGGGGACCTCCCCCTTGCCTTACTTCTTGAAACTTGGAACAAAATTATGCGATTTGCATGAAATTTTCATTGGGGTTGGCATCTAGACAAAAATCCGCTACATTATTTTTCGATATTTGGTCGTGGAGGGGGGCCACCCCTTTGCCCGACTTTTTTTTTAAAGTACAGTGAAAACAAAACTAAACTCCCCCGACTGAAATTTTACGGAAAAATGAAATTTATATCAGGTTCCTGATTATTTAATAAAAATAAAAGGGCATAGGGAGACATCCGCTTCTCTTAAGTACATACAGAGAAACAATTGAACTTTACCGAGTTACTTGAAATTTACAGAGGACTGGGGAGAGATCGTAACCTCTGTCAACCGTAATAGTTGATACCTGATTTTGTGATTTTTGGACGGAAGAGAGGCCGCCCCTTTAGGCTTATAATTTGCTTGACATTTTCTGGGACGTTTACAAAAGATACGCTTTTCGACATTTGGTCGGGGAGGAGGTCCTCCTCTAAAACTGCAAAAAATGGCTCTATTAACCATGTTCCTTAATCTATATCTGTCCATAAAGCTCGAAAAATAATTGTATAATTAGATATAATGCATTTGGACGTCAATTGCCTGTTTCGGTATCAGGCTAACATGAAATATAAAAAAAATTAAGTTTTCTTGAAATTTACAAAGGAAGCGGGGGAAAATGTTATAAATGAAGAGGCAACCTTCATTGCCCCACACTTGAAGGAAAGTTTCAAGAATTTTCAGGGAAGGTTAGGGGTGCTATTCACTACGGTGTTTGTCGATATTGTATCGGGGAAAGTGACGTCCCTTTAAAACAATAGAGCAAAAAATTAAACATCTCCGATCTACTTGAAATTTACAGGGAACGTGGGAGGAGGTGATGAAATTTATACATGATTTTAAAATTAATATATGATTTTTCGATATCTGGTTGGGGAAGGGGAAAATTGAAATAAACTTCGTCGATTTACTTCGATAGAATTTATAGGGACCATTGAGTAGTTGCGAAATTAATATAGGGTACGTGATAGTCCGATATCAGGTCAGAGTGGAGCGAAGGTGGGGAGAGAGTTCCCTTTTGTCGGTTTTGTCTCTTAAATTGAAAGTGGAGGGTTGTCCGTAAATTGGAACTCGGTATATAATTTTATGATTTTTGCACAGGCTTCTTTCTTCCAGACTTCTTATTAGTCAAGAGAGGGTTCCCTTTTATCGGTTTTTTTTTTCTTAAGTTGAAAGTAGAGGGTTGTCCGTAAATGGGAACTCGGTACATAATTTTATGATTTTTGCACAGGCTTCTGCCAGACTTCTTTTTAGTAAAGAACTTAAATTTACATGAAATTGGCAGCCAACGTAGAGGGTGCATTATTTTCCAACATTTTAGCAAATGTTAATGTGGTAAAATTTTTTACTACTTTTGCCTTTTCCGATTTATTGGATGGGAAACAGTAATTTTTTGTATGTTATTATAATATAGTGCTTAATTTTCAGATATGTTGAGGAGAAGGATACCTTTCCTTGACAAACCACACTTAAAATTCACAAGAAATATAAAAGAAGGTACACCCTCTCCCGCCGTATTTGTACCTATAAACGAAAAATCAAGTAGTCCGATATGTTTAAAAGAATTCAAATCTTTTCGAATTTGTTTTCAGCACGAAGGATATAGTTGACTAAGTTAACGCAAAATGTTCCTCCAAATACGCTTCGGAAGGCGCAGCGAAGCGGGCCGGGTTACGCTAGTTCTAAATAAAAATAAAATCAACCTCATATTATCGAATTCCTTAAAAGATAAAATTTTGGTTAATTTTAGAAAATTTTAACTGTACGCAGATGGACGAAACAACACGTACACTGATGTGACAGCCGCTGGCCAATGGATGGGGTCCATCGGGTCAATCCGGTACACATAACCCGCCGCCGTGGGATTGTAGTGTACTGTAGCTGAAGCGGTGAGAAGCTACAAGGTTAATGCTGTTCTCGGAGTCCGACCGCCGCCCATAGCACCGGAGGAGAGAGACCTCCCACGGCAGACAAGGGTAGTTTTGGCCCAACTAAGATCAGGCAAGTGCAGCCGCCTCAATTCATACTTATCAGTGATTGATAGCAGCGTAGCTGAAGTGTGTCCCATCTGTAACCAAGGGCCCCATGACACTCGTCACCTTTTTGCTTGCCCAGCTAAGCCTACCCGTCTCACTACCAGATCACTCTGGACACACCCCATCCTTGTCGCAGAGTTCCTTGATCTGGTTACCAGCTGAACTACACAAGCATAGAACAAAATGGATGAAACTACATTAAAAACTTTTACAACAACAACAACAAACGCAGAAGCCACGACGATTTCATAAAATTAAGTAAATATTTTGCAACAAATTCAAGAAAATTTATTAGACGTAATTATATTCTTTGACTTGATAAAAATTTGTGTTCAAAAATTGTAAAAATTCTGGACTATTTTGTGGGAGACACGAATTTAGTAAATCTTTATACTTCATTTGTGTATATTTTCCCCTTTTTTAGTCCATGAACTAAAATATAATTAAATTTGCTTTAGTTTTGATGGTAGAACAATGACATGGTACTATAAAAGCACTGTGTAAAAGACAACCCAATAAACACAGGATGAGCGTTTTTCAAATGCAACAAATTTTCAGTTTGAGGGTAAATATAATTTTCAACATAAATTCAACTTGACTTGAAACAGCTTATCTTCAATACATCTTCAAATTTTTGCGAATTACTTCCAATTTCCAAAATGTTGACGAAATCTTTAGTTTAATTTACATCGCATCATCGGTTTAATTTGTTATTTTGGGAATTGAAATTGCTGGAAATTTATTCTAACTCCCTGGTCATCAAGTTCCTTGCGAATTGCCCGAATTTTAATGAGTTTTACAACAATTCTGTGACACCAACGTTCTTGAGGAAATCGGATCGAAAGTACGTGATCAGTTGGAAGTACGTGGCCAGTTGGAAGAAATACAAAAATTGAAATATTTTTGACATAAGACTGAAATTAATCAAAAACGCTAACTATAATTGGTAAGTCAAAATAAAAAGTGAGATGAAAACGTAACGGCAATCACAAAACTCGATTGTTTTGCAGAAAACTAAAATCATTGGATGTTATATTCTGGGAAGATGTTGACCGGTGAAAAAATGATGAAGGAAACAACAAAGAAAAGATTCCAGAAAACTTGCAAAGTGCAACCAAATAAAACAAAGTGCAACAATTCCTATATCAATAACTTCTGTATGCAAATGTGCATTACATCAATTTACATTCCGTCATCAGTTTGATATTTTGTGAATTCCTCTTGATGGAATCTGTTCTAACACGCAGCTCCTCGATAGCAATTATTTCAAATTGCCACCATATTAATTTTTTATGTATTATTTATGTTATTTTTAATATTATTATATTTTTAACGAAAAAAATTAATAAGATTTACAAAATCCCTAGAAATTTAGTGTTGACTTTCAGTTAAAACTGGAATTGACTTTCATGTAAATTGTGGTTAGAAAATATTCGCAACAATGTTAATTTTTAATTTGTCTCACATTGAAAACTGTTTGAGAAATTATTGAGTAGCGATGCATTTCAATTTGAGGATTACAATTGAGAGATTATTGCTATTGTGTTGAATTTTACTGTTGAGGGTAATGTCTGTTTTTTTGTTGAGAACGCGATTTTCTCAACAATTTCTCAACTTGAATATTACCCTAATCATTTGAAAAAATGTTTTAAAAAATATTGAACACAATTTTTAAATAGCAACACAGCAACACAATTTTTAAATATAATAATAATAAAATGATTTCTTTTGTATTGAGGGTTTGAAATCAGACGTTCATTTTCTATTTTATTGGAATCAAACTGCAGTCTACAAGCGCTTTTCGACGGAGCATAAACTAATTTGTGAGTATAAGTTTTGTTTGTTTTGGTTCGTTTTGCGTATGAGCGATTATTATTGCTATTGAGCATACGCCTTGGTTACACATTATCTATTATTATTAATTATTATTTTTTTTTATATAATTCATATTCATTTTTAACTTACATTATTCAATACATTTCAGTGTAAAATATAATTGTTTAAATACAAATGAATTCCACGAAATTGAAAAGATGGCATATTAAAGTTGAGTAAATCGATGCCCTCAGTCCAGATGTTTTGAGTTCGTTGTGTTTTATTCGGATTTTTGTGAATCACATCTTGTCAAAATTTCGAATTTATTGGACACTTCCATCAAAAGTTATTATTAATATTGTACTTAGCCTGTGACTAAAGCTTTGAAAAATGTCGAATGTAAAAAGGCCAAAAGGCTTTGTTCGGTTAAAGTGGTCTAAGTAATTTTTAGCCATGTTCTATTATCGCTATTTTGAGATCGTAAATAATAAAAAAACTATAATATGATTTTTTTTACGAACGTTCCCATCGCCCACTTTCCCGCCCCTTCCGAACGTGAGGGCCTCGTCCCCATGACGTAGGGACAACGTACACACCATGATCCGGACCATGGCGGGGTGGAGGCAGAGGGATTTGACCAGATACAGAGAAGGACTTATCAGCCGGATATATTAAAAAACAAGATCAAATATTATGTTATTCAATAAAACTAATGTATTAGTTATCCAAATATGCTAAAATTCTAGACTTCATCATTTCAATACTAAGGTTAGTGTCAACTAGATGATAGATTGAATTAAAAATAATGCACATCCTACGAATAGGCTCCACAGAAGCATAATTCGAACGTTGAAAATCAATGTAAAGAAACTGGTCATTCCTAGATGCCCTGATTGAAATTCATTATTCAACCGTCGAACTGAACGGACGTGTTTTCTAATATCGGAGTATTTCATCGTAATAAGTACTTATTACGAATTTCACGTGTGGTGGAAATAATAAACCACCATGCAGCGAAATTCAAAGTCATCCACTGGGTTGCTAACTTCAGGGCCCAGTGGACGGGTAACGACTGATGTTATAAATTTGGGCAGCGACCAAGAGTCAGGCCCAATTAGTCGACCTGTACACAGAAAAAAATATCACCAAAATATTTCCAATTAAAAAGTTAATTGAAGTTGAAATTTTTTTCAATTAATAAATTAATTGGTACAATTAACTTTTTAATCAAGATAGAAACATTAAGTTAATTAAGTCAATGATTGAACATTTTAAAATTTTTAATTAAAAAGTTAATTGATACAATTAACTTTTAATCAAATTCGGAAGACTAAGTCAGTTTATGATGAACATTTTTTTTAAATTTTTAGTTAAAATTTTTTTTCAAACAATCAATTGTTAATCCAAATAAAAATTCTAAGCCAATTCAGAATGTAATTGAAAATAGTTACCTTTTTTAATTAATAAATTAATTGAGTTTTGCAATCAACATCAATTAAATTTTTAATTGAATCAATTAAAAAATTAATTGAAATTTGGCAATGAAATCAATTAATTTTTTAATCAAGAATTTTTTCTATGCCCAATTAAAACTGTGATTGATACTATCATTTTCGTGATTGAAGACATTTCAATTAAAAAATTAATTGGATCAATTAATTTCGTGATTGAAGAAAAAAAAATTTTTGTGTGTAGACGGGTCGACTGGCGGTGACACTTTGGCAAGTCGAACCTTTTCTAAGGTGACGACATCAAAAGGAGGCAATCCCTCTCGAAAGAGATTCAAGGAACGAAGAAATGCTTTGTTTATCCTAAAGAAATTGGGATCAGTCGACCCAAGCACGTTGTCGGCTAAGCAAAGCGATTCCTTAAAATGGGCTCAAGGAATTCTTGAAGCTGGAAAAAGGGAACGATCACCGGATGAGCTGCCATCCTCTAAACGGGATCAAAGATCGTTTGCCTCAGTTGCAAAAGACAGCCTTGTGATGGCTATTATTAATAAAGGAGCATTGGACGGTATGGTTCCAAAGCAAAAATGGGGGAAAATTGAGAATGCGATGTCTGGTGTCTACTCAGAGGTGCGAAAAAAGTTTCCCGGACCAAGTCCTCGACGGCAAGATGCTGAATGGTATCAAGGACGATATAAGTTAATAGCTTTTGCAGACCAGAGGTCTATGGATTGCTTTAAAGCTGCATTGATGCTAATTGGTGAAGTTTGGGAAGGAGCCGCTTTGGAGTTAGTCGATAAAAAAGACATACCGGCTAAACCTAGAGCACATGCATGGATACCGGCAAACCCTCCTGATCCTGAGTCAATACTAGAGAGACTAAAAGAATGTAACCCAGATCTTCCAACCGCCGATTGGAAGGTTGGTGGTTTGGATGAGGTGGATGGACCAAGACGACATGCGGTGTTTATATTAAACATAGAGTCGCTGCCACATCTAGCCCAGACCCAAAGACGCGTAAGTTATGGCTTTCATGATATCCATATGAAGGTATACAAAAGCGATCAGCCAAAGGATACCGAAACGGACAAGCCTCCGGTAGAGTCAGCAGTGAAAAAATCTCCTAGCGAAGCCGAAGGAGACAAAAAACCTGCAGACTATGGCGAAAATCATATGCGGGAAGTTTCTACAGGCTCAAGCCTCACCAAAGCTGAACCGCGGATTGTTGCGAGAGTCACCGAGATCTGTGAAGAGGAAGCCCTTGATGACTCAATTGAAGCGGCTGATGTGACGGTGGTTGAAAATTTGGATGGTTCTACGGTTCCTCCAGATAAATCTTCACCATTGTAAGGCCGCTTGTGCTGCCTTAAATGTTCTCCTGATGAAAGGAGACATAGATATAGTTCTTATTCAAGAACCATACATATATAAGAACAAGATCTGTGAATTAAGCACTCAGGGTTTCAAACTTTTGCATAATACCGGTAATGCAGACACTGTCGTAGCCAGTCTAGAGATATCCACATGCAAATATTGGGTATCTTCGGTCTACATGGGACATGATAGGGAGATGCCACCCTGTGCCGTTAAAACCTTAGTTGAGGAGTCACTAAAAACAAAGACAAAACTCATTATGGGATGCGATGCAAATGCACATCATAGTATTTGGGGAAGTAGTGATACTAATGCAAGGGGAGAGTCGCTAATAGAGTTTATTTTGCGTACTAACCTGGTAGTTTGCAATAAGGGAGATGCACCAACCTTCGTCACCAGGAACAGACAAGAGGTTTTGGACGTAACGTTGACCTCTCCGGAACTGAATGATAAGATATCTGAGTGGCAAGTTTTGAGGGAACATAGCTTCTCAGATCATCGCTACATCAGTTTCAGATTGGCTGTTTGTAATTCAAAGACCATATTTCCGCCAAATGTTAGGAAAGCTGATTGGAATAGGTATAGGGAATCGTTCAATTTGATGATACCGGAAATGCCGGAGACAAATATGAGCACTGTGCAAGATATCGAACACGCAGTGGAGCGGATTACTAAGGCCTTCAACATTTCACTGAAAGCTGCTTGCCCTAGAGGAAAGCCAAGGGGAAAAAATCGGCCGCCATGGTGGACTGCGGAGTTAAGTAATATGAGGAAATCCTGCAGGAAGCTCTTTAACAAAGCAAAGTCCACAAGAGCTCCGGAGGATTGGGACACTTACAAGATGAATCTGAGAGAATATAAACGAGAACTGAGAAGGTCTCAACAAAACTCTTGGGATGATTACTGTAGCAGTATTGAGAATACGTCAGAGGCTTCCAGACTACGGAAGGTACTAGCATCCACTAACACCGCTCCAGGTTTCATTAAAACATCGGAGGCAAATTGGACAACGTCCAGTGAGACGTTGGAGGTACTTTTGGACACACACTTCCCTGGAAATCAGACGGTTGAACCATGTTCCGGCGGTGTAACAGAGGCTCAGCGATCATTTCCTATCGAGGAAATTGTGTCGGAATCTAGAATAAAATGGGCTTTAAATAGCTTTGGGCCATTCAAATCCCCCGGACCTGATGGAATTACTCCGGCGGAGTTACAGGCAGTGGCTGAAAGAATTATCCCCTGGTTGACGGTGATATATAAACGATGTGTAAACTTAGCATATATTCCAGAAAAGTGGAGGGAAACAAAAGTCGTCTTCATACCTAAAGCAGGAAAAGCCTCTCACTCGAGTGCGAAGGATTTCCGACCAATCAGCTTATCCTCATTCCTAGTTAAGACCCTGGAGAGGATGATAGACATGTATCTTAGAACTAGCGTGGATTCAAGTTTGCTCTCGAAACGACAGCATGCATACTCGAAGGGCAGGTCTACTGAGACCGCATTGCATGAACTAGTCAGCTTTATTGAAAGCTCACTATCTGTCAAAGAATACACAATCGTGGCGTTTCTAGACATCGAAGGGGCGTTCAATAATGTCCATCCGAGTTCGATATTAAATGGACTGACAACTCTGAATGTTGATCCAGGTATACTTAGGCTGTTAGACGAACTTCTAATAAAGATACGTATTTCGGCCACACTAGGGCAAGCAAACATACAAAGGTATGTGAACAGAGGCACTCCCCAAGGAGGAGTTCTGTCACCTCTTCTTTGGAATGTTGCTATAAACAACCTTCTGGTTTCCCTAGAAAAAGAAAGGATAAAAGTGGTGGCATACGCAGATGATGTGGCGCTAGCAGTCAGGGGAAAATTCCCATCCACAATCAGAGATATTATACAGAGAGCTCTCCGGATGACTGAGAAATGGGCGAAAGATAATGGCCTTGGTGTAAATCCAGCAAAGACAGAACTAGTCATGTACTGCAAAGATCGCAAAACTCCCACGGTTAGGCCCTTTTCCTTAGGGGGTACTGAAATTCCCTTTGGTGAGTGTGCAAAATACCTTGGCGTTATTTTGGACAGGAAGCTGAATTTTAGGCTTAATATTGAAGAGAGGGCGAGAAAAGCCACGGTAGCTTTGTACTCGTGCAAAAAGGCAATAGGGAAAAAGTGGGGACTAAGACCAAAAATTGTGCATTGGCTATACACGGCAGTGGTTAGACCTAAAATGCTATATGGTGTTGTAGTCTGGTGGCCGGCACTTCAGAAACCGACTTGTTTAGATAAAGTTCAGCGTATGGCGAGCTTATGTATCTCAGGCGCATTTAGTAAGACAGGAACAGACTCCCTTAATGTCATGCTACATCTATTGCCTTTAGACATTTTGGCCAAACAGTCAGCTGCAACAACGGCTGTGCGTTTGCGCGAGCTATCGCTGTGGTCGGAAAAAATGTACGGTCATAGTTCGGTCCTCAAAGTTATGCCAGATGTGCCTAACGTAGTGGATTACACCCTGGCAAAACCACTTTTCGACAAAAAGTTTGAAACTCTAATTCCCAACAGTGAGGCGTGGTGTACACAGACCCCGGGGAATAAAAGATATATAGATTTCTACACTGATGGCTCCAAATTGAATGGACAAGTGGGGTTCGGAGTATATTCTAAAGATCTGGAAATTCGAATAGCGAAAAGATTACCTAATCACTGTAGTGTTTTTCAGGCTGAAATATTGGCAATAAGAGAGGTGGTGAATTGGCTGAGAAGTAATGTTCCAACAAATATTGGCATTAATATATACTCAGACAGTCAACCTGCAATAAAATCCTTGGATTCTGTGTTCCTTCACTCGAAAACGGCCATAGACTGCCGCAAATCTCTCAACGAGATGGCTGAGCAGTACAATATTCACCTAATATGGGTGCCTGGCCATAGGAACATACCGGGGAACTGCGAAGCAGATGTGTTAGCAAGGCTAGGAACTACCTTACATATTCCAGGGGAACTAGAATCTGTTGGTATGCCTCTGGCCACCTGCAAGCTCTTACTGCGTCAGAAGGCTGTTATGATGGCCAATATTCGATGGGAAAATTGCAAGGGTTGTAACGACACCAAGCAAATTTGGTCCCATTTAAACTTAAACCGCACACTAGATATGCTAGGGTTCTCAAGGCGTCAGATAGCACTCCTAATATCTGCTATAACGGGTCGCTGCCTGATAGGCGAATTTGCAAAAACTATAGGTGCGAAGTATAATGACTATTGTATAAGCTGTCATGACGTGGAGGAAAAGGAATCAATTAAACACCTCTTGTGTGAGTGTCCTGCTTTTTGTGTAAGGCATAAGCGAATTTTAGGAGCATATAGCTTTAGATTACTGGCTGACCTGGAAAACGTTAACTTAAGCAGTTTGTTAATGTTTTTGGAGCAATCTGGTTGGTTTCACAAAAGTAAATAATAGAGAAGGTTCAGTAGTTAAGACTAGAAGTGCCCATATTTATTTATTTATTTATTCATTCAGCTATGGTAAGCCAGCTTGAAGATAAATTCATTAGTACAATAAATTTAATCGGGCTGCCACTTTCCTCTTCCCTTTATATAGCAACTTTTTGTATTCGTTTATAATCTAGTTTTTCAGATATAGGTGGTGCATATATTTATATACGGATTTACGATGAGTTGTTGTTATTTCCTGTCCGTTCTTGACCCGGCTTTTTTTTCTAATATTGTTCTTCCAATAAAAGGCTGTTGGCTTTTTATAAGCCTAGCGTACAATACACACACACATGCAAACTATACAGCATTAAAGATTTTTGACTTACTCTGATGAAAATTCTCCAGATTCTAAACTGCCTCCAAATATGTACAAATAATCCTCTGCATATGTTAGAGTGTGTCTGGCCATGCCTGGTATTTTTAATTTTGATTGCATTGCCAATTGCTTCCATTTACCACCGCTTTCACTGCGATTATAAAACCACAAATCATTGAAAAAACTTCCATTTACTTGTTTTCCTCCAAAAATTACAAAACCTCCCGGAACTGTTGTTGCAGCGTGCCCATATCGTCCATGTGGCTTATGATCGGTGACTTCTTCTAATATATCCTCTAGATATTCTGAGAGTTCTTCATCAGTTGAATTCACATTAACCGTTGTCAAAAGGGGTGAGCTACGAATCCGTCTGGTATGTATATCCTTAGAGGGATTTGTTTCGGCTAACGTATACAAAATATTCCGAAATATAGACACATCGCTGTTGAGTCCCCAAAGCTTAGCTTCCTCTTCGTTTTTATGCTGGAGCACTGCTTTAAGTAGTGTATGATCGATTTTCGGTTGATGATAATAATGACGACGATTTTGTAAGGGTATGTCCCACTCATCTACCCATTGACTAGTTTGAAAGCGATAGATCTAGAACGAATTATTTAAATTGGTTTACCAGTAAAAAAAAAGTTGCCGAAACTGTAATTCTTAGATAATTACCTGAAGCGTACTTATAACATTATTCAAATCATAGCCGCCAAAAACATACAAGGAATCTTCTTCTTCTATATAGACCGCAGAGTGAGCAGCTCTTGCTGTCATACCTTCAGCATCTGTTGCTAACCATCGCCAATTACCACCTGGCGGATTTTCATGAAGATCACATAAGCGACCACTATAACCCTGCAAAAAATTTAAACCATATATAAATTTTCTTAATATATACCACAAGGAGTGTGACAACGATTAATATAAAACCAGTATTTTGAATGGGCTAATTTAAATTGCAAAATTTAATATAAAATTGCAAAATAGAACATATGAAATTGATTGGCTTTGGCATCTCTAACACAATGCGATTTTGGACCAATCGCTTTTGCAATGTATCGACAGAAAAAACAAATTCACGAAAGTTTTTCCAATTAAACTCTTGAGTTTTAAAAAATATTCCATTAAAAAGTTAATTAATTCAACAAATTTTTTAGTTGAAACAAAAATTAATAGTATCAATTAATTTTTTAATTGATACTATAATTTCAATCAGACATTTCAACTAAAAATTAATTGGATCAATAAATTTCGTGTAGATTTTAATCTGTTATCTACCCAGCAAAAACTCTCATTACCCGGTAATCTTGTAGGTAAGCCTATTTAAAAATTTAACCACTTATTAATTGGCATCGCTTCGGACTACATTTACATACGCATGTCCTAGAAGGAAAGTACTTCTCCCCAGGCATACTTTCGGCCATAAAATAAGTAGTACATTTAAAGCATATAATCACCTAATATGTAATGACTTATCCGTAGATACACCAAAGCTTGCAAAATAACCACTTACTGTCTCAGCCAACCAAATCTCGAAAATATTGATTTCTATCGCCGATTACAATGGATCAAAATATGGCGAGTGATACTGTAATAGGATAACTACTTGAATAGAAACGAATATTGTATAAATAAACAAAAAAATCTTATAAATAATCTAAATTAGATTGCACGTAAATTAATTTCACACTTAAAGGTGGGTATTAAGCTCGAGTTTAGCCGTTAAAGCCGTTTAAGTCGTCATTATTTCACGATTACTTTTCTTTAATTATCCATTTTAAGGAATATAAACTTTGTGAAAATTTGCTTTGGGATATTCCCCATCAAGTTATAATGAAATCTGCGACAAATGTGTATAAAATTTTATGACGTATTTTACTCATTTAGTTTTCTCTTTAGTGAAAATTAGCGGCTAAACTCGAACTTAATACCCACCTTAAAATAGAAATAAATGTAGGTTGTTTAAGGGAGTTGGATTCGTGAATTACGTTATAATATATCCAATAGTCAATTCACATAAGGTTCGAAATCTACTAAAAGTGGATTTTAAGCCTCTTTTTTTTATAGGGCAAATGGCATTTGAAATTTAGTTTAAGCGCATTTTGGAAGTGTGATGTGAATGAGGTATAAGAAAGCATTTATTTAAAACATAATATGATAATGTCAATAAACACATTTATTATGAAATATTTGTGATAAAAATTTCTTAACGGAACAATTTTCAGAATTACCGTTACATTACATATTCTTTTTGATTTTTTAAAGTGCTCGATTATGTGAATAATTATACCTAATGGTACCATCATTTATTCTATTTTATTAATTCGTTAACTACAACTGCATAAAATTTGAGAATAACAATTCGAAAATTACCGAGAAGTATTTATTTTTGTTAGTGTTGTGCTCTTATATTTGAAAATAAAAGCCACTTGATTGATTTTTGTAAATTGATAGAGTTTTATTTAACAAATTATATTATGAGATGCGAGTGGTCACTAACGCTAACCGTGTAAAGTTAATACAAGATAAAAAGAGAAAGAAGCTCTAGCTTCTAGAAGAGCGCGTAGAACTAGACTGAATGTTCCGAGTTGCCATACCAGCAAAAACGTATGTTAATGCCATATCGGTTATATAACTTGTAGGGTAGCCCCTAACATCTCCCCCCTTAAGATGCCTACGGCGATCTAGAGGCAGTTTCCACTGGATGTCTTCGAGCAGTGATCCGCTTAGGGTGGAAAATTGGTGACGTTGGAGGCGTTGTAAATTCTTCATTAGACGGTGGTGGTGAAATGTTGAATGCCTCAAGTAATAGATCCAATGGCAAGTTCGAATTATCATCTGACTCATTCCGATGCTTTGAACTTCTTGGTCGTAATTGGTCAGTATGAGCTCTTACCAAGATATTGCGATCTCCAACTTGAATAAGCGTGTTGTAAACAACGTTTCCAACTTTTTCGATTATTTCGCCAGGAACCCAATTCCATTTATTACCTCGGAAGTTCTTGGCGAATACGAGATCTCCGCGTTGAAATGATCTATTCTTAGTCCCGTGTCTTTGATTGTACTGTTCTTGCATTTTTACATTTATTTCTGATGTTACAGTAGGTGGTTTTGACATTAGATCAAAGACTGTGCGCATTTTTCTGCCTATGAACGATTCTGCCGGACTTAGTCCGTTTGGTGAATTCGGGTTTGGTGTTGAGCGGTAGACATGTAAAAATGTTTGTAGTGCTTCAGAGGCCGTCTCCTCCCCTTCTGATTTTTTTAAAGCTCTTTTGAGAGTGTCTACGAATCTTTCCGCCTGACCGTTAGAACTTGGATGAAATCTCACAGTTCTAGTGTGTTTTATACCTCGATGGGTACACCAATCCTCGAATTGTGCAGAGCAGAATTGTGTGCCGTTGTCCGACACCAGTTGTTCGGGATTTCCGAATTGAGCGCAAAATGTATTGAGCATTTTTATTGTTGCTGTTGAAGTAATCGAAGTTGTCTCGCAGATTGTCGGGTATTTTGAAAATGAATCCACGATGATTAGATAATAAACTCCATTGACTGGGCCTGCATAGTCTATGTGGATACGTTCTAATGGACGTGCTGTATTTGGCCACGGACACAGATTTGTCTTGACAGGACTCTTTGCGTTGACTTGACAGCTATTGCAGTTTCGACTGTAGCCCTCGATGTCCTTGTCTATTCTTGGCCAATAGACGTAGCTTCTAGCTATAGCCTTACTTCTTTCTGCTGCTATGTGCCCTCTATGCAACTGCTTTAGAACGCGTTGTCTGAATACTTGTGGTATTATAATTCTAGAATTGAATAAGAGACAATCTTCTGTTTTTGATATAGAATCCTTTCGATTATAATATGGTAGAATGTCTGAATCGATTTGTTTTTGATTCTCAGGCCAGCCACTTTCAACATATGTCTTGACTCTTTGAAGAATTTCGTCGTTCTTAGTAGCTTGGACGATTGATTTGAAATCGATTGGTACTGTTGACATTGCTTCATTGATATCGCGTTGAATGTCGTCTTCAAGCGATATTGATGCCACTATGTAGTCGTCTGTCGGCTTCTCGTGATTGCTTATTAAACGAGATAAAACGTCGGCGTGCCCAAAATCGTTTGTGTTGGTGTACTTTATTTCGAAATCATAGGTGAGAAGGATGAGAGCCCACCTTTGCAAGCGATTTGCGGTGTACACTGGTATACCTTTTTTGGAGCCGAAGATAGCCAACAATGGTTTGTGGTCTGTGTGAAGGGTGAATTTTCTTCCAAATAACATCTTATGGAAGCGCTGGACGGCGAATATCAGTGCTAACCCTTCCTTTTCGATTTGGCTGTAATTTTTCTCAGGTTCTGTGAGAGCTCGTGATACGTGGTATACTGCTTTGATGTTATTGTCTGAAAAAGTATGATATATCACAGCGCCTATGCCGTGTGATGAAGCATCAGCTGCTACATGTATGGGAAGATTTGGATTATAGTGGGTCAGTAACAGATCCGAACTCAAGATGCGTTTGAATTCATCCAAACTGTTTTGACATTGTGCTGACCACTGAAATGTTTTGTCCTTCTTTAAAAGGTCGTCAAGAGGCTTTCGAAGCTTCCGCATGTTGTTGACGTATTTCCCATAATGATTAATCGAGCCTAGTAGTGATCTCACCTCTGATATGTTTTGTGGCACTTTGAGATCTTGTATGGCACGAATCTTTTCAGGATCTGGGCGTATGCCTGACTTGTCAATTACTTGGCCCAAGTACTTGATGCTGGTCTTGAAAAATTGGCATTTTTCGAACTTAAGTCGAAAACCATATTCCTGTAGTCTCTGTAATAAAAGATCTAAATTTAATTCGTGTTCTGATATGGATTTACTTGCGAGTATAATATCGTCGATATAAGCTCTGGAACCATTAATGCCTGTACATAATTGATCCATTATGCGTTGAAAAGCTCCGGGCGCGGATTTGACACCTGGAGTGAGGCGGTTGAAGCGATAAAGACCTTTGTGTGTATTGATCGTGAGGAGGTCCTTACTTTCATCGTCTACTTCGACCTGGAGGTATGCGTCTGAGAGATCCAAATGACTGAAGATGGTACAATCGTGACATTCGGCGAAGATTTCCTCGGGTGTTGGAAGAGGGTATTGATTTGGTTCGACTATACTGTTCAACCCAGTTGAATAATCGGCGCAAATGCGTATCTTTCCGTTTCTTCTGCTTACCACGATTGGCGCTGCATATCGAGATGAATCTACGGGTGTTATTATTCCCGCATTTTGTAGTCTGTCCAATTCGCATTCAATATCCCCCCTTACTGCGTAAGGTACTGGTCGCTTAGGGATATAAACTTCCTTGGAACCTGGCAAAAGTTTGATGTGCACTTGGGTCTTTGTGCAAAGTCCCATATTGTTGTTGTCGAAAACTTTTTGATACTTGCTCTTGAGTGATGAAATATCCTCGTTTGAAATTATACGATGACACCATGCTGAGATTGGTGTATCCCACAGATTAAAAGCTTCGATCCAGTCTATGCCCATAATATTGAGATATTCAATGTCTGAAATATAGCAAGGCAAATCCAAAGTTTTCTTCTTGATCTTTACATTGCACTCGAATTTTGCAATGATGTTGATTTTGTTTGTGTTAACATCTGTAGCGATGTCATCTGTTTTGTAGGCGGCAGGCTTGCCAATATTTTCCCACGTAGTTTGAGATATTATCGATATGTCAGATGCGGTATCGATCTGTAATCGTACCGAATGTCCATTGACGCTGATATCGATAAATTTCCGAGACTGTTTGAATTGTAACCGTTTTGTAGAAAAAACTGCCTTGGTATGGTAACTCCCTTTTGTGCTTGCTCGCTGCTTACCGCTGTTGTTCGCTTGCTTGCCCCGTTTTGCACTGTCGCAGTAGTAGTCTTTGTGACCAATTTGTTGACACTTGGCACATTTATGCTTGATGAAGGGACAGAATTTTGAAAAATGTAACTCACCACATAACCAACAGGGTGTTTTTGGAAGTTTTGAAGAGTTGTTCTTCTTTGCTGATTTGTTTACTGCGCACACAGCTTTCTCTTGTTGTGAAATGAGAGTGTTGTCTGTTTTGAGATCCAGAAGTCGTTGTGTTTCATCTACAAGATTGTCGAGATTCGTGGTGTCTTTAGCTTCATCCAGAATTTTTAATAATCTTAGACGGATGTCGTTGTCTTTGCTGGATTTCAGTCCCAGGACGAAGATGAGACACTTGAACTGGTCAACTTGCATGTCCCTGAGACGAAAAAGTTCACACTGGAGGTTGACTCGTCCAGCATATTCTTTGAAATCTTCACCCTCGGATTTCGACATTTGTAAACACTTGTAACGTTGCGACACTTCTGTCTCCACCTTCCCAAATAGTTTATTTAATTTTTCTATGGTGTCCTTTAAGGTCATCCCTGATGGCTTCTGTGGCAAAATGTAGTTTCCAAACCTTTCATGAACGTGGTTGGACATTTTCCTCCACAGGAGTGCTACCTTATCGTGATCTTCGAGAGTGACTGCCTCCTTCTCGAAAACGTGGACGTATCTGTTATACCATGATTGAAAAATTAAACCGCTTTCTGGTTCGTACACAAAATCCGTCATCGAATGAGCCAGCGACTCCATCAATGCTGCCTTTGATGTTTCTGGAGCGTCATTTGTCGAATTTGTATTTTGTGCTTGTATGAGTAGCGTTAGCTGCTTGAGGAGTTGCGTCTGTTGGTTCATTGTTGCCTGTTGATCGGCCAACAATTTCACAATTGTATCGTCGGACACTGATGCGTCTTCCATCATGATTATTGCAACACCAAAAACTTGTGAATTCACTCGACTTTCCTCGTCGCCACTTTTGTTGTGCTCTTATATTTGAAAATAAAAGCCACTTGATTGATTTTTGTAAATTGATAGAGTTTTATTTAACAAATTATATTATGAGATGCGAGTGGTCACTAACGCTAACCGTGTAAAGTTAATACAAGATAAAAAGAGAAAGAAGCTCTAGCTTCTAGAAGAGCGCGTAGAACTAGACTGAATGTTCCGAGTTGCCATACCAGCAAAAACGTATGTTAATGCCATATCGGTTATATAACTTGTAGGGTAGCCCCTAACAGTTAGTCATTGTAACTCGCCGCAATGTAATGCAACGTGTAATGACAGCTTTACTCCTGGTAATGTCAATTGTAATGAGATGTGGTTACCTAGTTTTTGCTGGGTATATATCACCATTAATACCAATAAGATTTTATTTCTTGAGCATTTTAAAGTTGCTTTTTCATTCTTGATATGACTACAACGTTGGCAGATATACAAATTTCCCCCAGTATTCTGAAGACGTTTTATAGCACACATATACAACAATCTTTAATTTTTTCTTCCTGAAACACAAGAATACGAATGTTCAATTGAAAAGTTAGCGTTACTTAACACGCAAAATTCTAAACTTGTTTGTGTGATTGCTAAATTATTAGAGTGTGTGTGAAAACGAATTTACATATTCAGATACGATTTCGACCAAGTATCTTTTATTATATTGCGTTGTTTATTGTACAGTATAGAGTAGAGTATAATTGATATGCTATATATCGGAGTTATCATTCTAAAGTTGGTAAAATGTTCCTTAAGCCTCCGAAACAGAGGCGTTACCTATTTTTAATGCTACGCTTTCTAATCATCAAATGATGTTATTATTAATCATATAAAGGGTGATTTGTTAAGAGCTTGATAACTTTTTTTAAAAAAAAAACGCATAAAATTTGCAAAATCTCATCGGTTCTTTATTTGAAACGTTAGATTGGTCCATGACATTTACTTTTTGAAGATAATTTCATTTAAATGTTGACCGCGGCTGCGTCTTAGGTGGTCCATTCGGAAAGTCCAATTTTGGGCAACTTTTTCGAGCATTTCGGCCGGAATAGCCCGAATTTCTTCGGAAATGTTGTCTTCCAAAGCTGGAATAGTTGCTGGCTTATTTCTGTAGACTTTAGACTTGACGTAGCCCCACAAAAAATAGTCTAAAGGCGTCAAATCGCATGATCTTGGTGGCCAACTTACCGGTCCATTTCTTGAGATGAATTGTTCTCCGAAGTTTTCCCTCAAAATGGCCATAGAATCGCGAGCTGTGTGGCATGTAGCGCCATCTTGTTGAAACCACATGTCAACCAAGTTCAGTTCTTCCATTTTTGGCAACAAAAAGTTTGTTAGCATCGAACGATAGCGATCGCCATTCACCGTAACGTTGCGTCCAACAGCATCTTTGAAAAAATACGGTCCAATGATTCCACCAGCGTACAAACCACACCAAACAGTGCATTTTTCGGGATGCATGGGCAGTTCTTGAACGGCTTCTGGTTGCTCTTCACTCCAAATGCGGCAATTTTGCTTATTTACGTAGCCATTCAACCAGAAATGAGCCTCATCGCTGAACAAAATTTGTCGATAAACACATTTCGAACCGAACACTGATTTTGGTAATAAAATTCAATGATTTGCAAGCGTTGCTCGTTAGTAAGTCTATTCATGATGAAATGTCAAAGCATACTGAGCATCTTTCTCTTTGACACCATGTCTGAAATCCCACGTGATCTGTCAAATACTAATGCATGAAAATCCTAACCTCAAAAGAATCACCCTTTATTACAAATTCACAGTGCTCCCATGTTGTTTTTATCAGTAAGTAGTCAGTTATGCTGGGAATATTATTGAATATTAAGGCTTCAGATATTGTTATTGTATATGAGGCGGAAGATATTTTTATTCTATATGAGAATACGTCTACATTAATTTTATTGCCAAATATGCTGGGATCTGAGCACGCTGATGAACATATTACTCAAAATCTATGCGAATGCACGTTCGCGAAAGTACATTCACTTCCATCGGTTGAAGTTAAATGTAGCAGTTTACGAAAATATAATACAAGGTAGTAAATTGTTTTTGCATGAGGATAAGTACTTATCGTACATACAGTGCCGAATATTCTATCTCTTCTCTTAATATTCTCAAAATTGACATGACATAATACACTCTATGTAATATAGAAAACGTTTCATCATCGTTTCTGCTTAAAATTCAAATATCTTAACAATGCTACTATATAAATAAATAGAAAAAAAAATCGTTAACTTACTTCTTCACAATGACACACACCCTTAAGGCATTTGCCTCTTCCTTCAGCTTCTCCACATTTGTTGGGCCCACCGCCACATATTTCATCTTCACAGTCTGGTCCCACCCATTCCCCATGGCAGACACACTGATGGCCTACACATTTCCCGTGACTATGGCAGTTATTTAGACAATTCGATATGTAGTAAGAAGCTCGAAATCCATCAAGAACATAGTTGGTATCGCTATACATTAAGATCAACATCTGCAATTAAACAAAATTGTATAAATTACCGTATTGTTGTTCAAATCCTTCTATAATTTTAATATATGTACTATGTGGTATTACTTACACTGCCACTGCGAGCAACCAAGCGCTGGGGTTGAGTACGTCCGCTGAAGCTACCGAGAAGTGTTGAGTTGAAGGAATCTCCGTCATATACGTAAATATAATCATATGAACACTCAGTGCCCATTGTATGAAACGTTAATGTTATGAACTGGCTATCATTGCGAGCCTTGATCAGCCACTCACAATGCGAATCCTGTGTGTAGTTGAAGCCGGCCGGACCATCGCTAATTTCGCCGTATTCCATTGTAAAAACTTTTCTACTACGATCACAGGGGGCATGATAATGTATTTGCTGTTGTTGACTTGGAGATATCAATGTAAGCCGCTGCTCACCCAGTAAGGTTGTGATGGTAGTAAGCAGCGCCAGTATTCGTATCAATCTCTTACTTGAAAGCATTTAAAGCGTTTCTCTAAACAGGAATGTTTCAATAAACTTGTTTTTTCACTGAAAACCAACCAATGCAAATCATTTTTATAATATACAAATGTTTTCTTTTTCAAACTTTCTTCACGAGACAGGGAATTTCTACAAATAGTTCTTGTACGACTGGAAACTGTTCGCAATGGGGATGATCTTAAATAGGTATATTGCACTAATTGGAAAAAAATTTGTTAACCAAGATTCATAATTCCATTTTTATTGTAAAAAAACTATAATTCTTGTGTTTACGATATACAATTCTTGTGTTGACAATGTCAAATTGACATTGACAGATCCAAATCAGAATACAAATACTGAATTTAACGCAATGCAAGTATTAAGTTAGTGCGGCGTTCAATAAACAATTCTACACTACGTTCAAATAAAGTACCGTTCGTATTACAGTTCACATAATGCACCGTTAACTGTTTCAGTTTATCCGGTCAATAAAGTGCCGTCCCGATTATAAGTTTTTCCGGACGGAATGTCTGTGTTTGTAATGCGCTTTACAGTTATTCCGGACGACAGTGCTCGTGTCGGACATATCCCATATATTGTTCACACTATAAGTTAAGTCCGAAGGCATAATCGATACTGCTGTATGTTTATGGGATCGATAACACATTTACCGATTATTTACTCATCGCCGACAAGTCGTATCGATCCGACACACTGTAAGATTCTTTACAAACATCGACATTCCGTCCGGAATAACTGATAATCTGTAAAGCGCCTAAAGAATCTTACATTGTGGCCGATGGTAGGAATTGTCGGACGTAAGTAAAATATCGGAAAATGTGTTCTCGATCCCATTAACAAGCTGCAGTATCGATTATGATTTCGGCGGCGGGTTCTACGCACCGGATTGACCCGATGGATACCAGCCATCGGCCAGCGGCTGCCACCTCAGTGTACGTGTTGTCTCGTCCATTTTTTCGTGTTGGAGAAGGTGCATCCCGGGGAGCCTTCTCCGCCTGCTTTTGGTCCGAGCCGGGATAGAGGAAAACCCCGGACCATGGTACTGTGCCGTCTGCCGAAATCGAATTCACCATCGCTCGGTTTCGGTGAGGTGTAACCGGTGCATGGAATGGGTGCACTTCCGGAATTGCTCCGGCCTAACATCGCTGCGGGAGTATAGTCAAACTGACTTCGTGGCAGGATGCTGTGCCAATGACAGCAGCAGTGGGTCATCTGATTATGTGACCCCACCGACTTCTCCCGCACAACAATATTCTCCGCCGCAGCATCTTACACCGAATATTGTTGTACCAGTTCCGGAGAGTGCATCATTTTTGCAATTTAATTGCAACGGGCTCCGTGGTAAGATTAGTGAGATCGTAGACTTTATGAATCGGAAAAGGATAAGGGTCGCGGCGATCCAGGAAACAAAGCTGAATCCCACCTGCAGCCTACGACATTGTGATGGGTACAATGTCCTACGGAAGGATCGCACAAGAAATGGAGGTGGTGGCCTGGCTTTCATATTACACCGTTCCGTGCAGTATAGACCTATCACGCTTGTGCTAGACACTAATGACCCGTACATGGAATGTATGGGGGTAGCAGTTAAGTGTGGGGCTGCCGAGATAGAGCTATACAATGTATACATACCGCCGGTTGGTAGCTGTGCTCCTGGTTATAGCCCAAACATTGAGTGGTTGTTGAGCGGGCATAACCGATTGGTTCTAGGAGATTTTAATGCCCACCATGAACTTTGGCATTCTCTCCTGGGTAATGACCAGAGGGGCATAGCTTTGGCAGAGCAGATAGACGACTCCACATTTTACACGGTGAACGAAGAGGCCCCCACGAGAATTATGGGTGACTGCAGCAGTTCGCCAGATTTATCGATAGCATCGCCTGGTCTGATAAATGACGTCTCCTGGCAACCCGTCATTTCATTGGGTTCGGACCACCTCCCCATAATTCTCACCATCAACCGACCCTCCGATTTCATAACCTCTGAACGCCGGACGTTTATTAATCAAAAGAAAGCCAACTGGGAAGGCTTCAGAGAATACACCGATCGCCGCTTCAGTGAGCTCCCGTCCCCCTCACATGTTCATGTTGCCCAGAGGGAGTTCCGGGACATCATCAACGCAGCAGCCGCTCGCTTCATACCCGCTGGTCGAATTGCCCAGGTGAGGCCCAACTTCCCAGCCGAAGCGGCGGGACTCGCAGACGAGCGTGATGAACGCCGTCGTGCTAACCCTGCTGATCCTAGAATCAGAGAACTAAATCTAGAGATTAGTAAGATAGTCGACGAGCACAAGCGGAACACTTGGTTAGAGCACCTGAAGCAATGTAACTTAGGAACAGGAACTGGTAAATTGTGGTCAACAGTTAGAGCCCTCTCGAACCCCTCCACAAGGGATGATGGGATTTCAGTCACATTTGGCGACGTGACTGTGACTGATCTGAAGAGGTGCGCCAAATACTTCAACCGACAGTTTGTCGAGCATCCCGAGAGTGATAGAGCGAAAAGGAGAGCCACCCGTCGTGTACGTGGTCTCCGAGCCGATGACACACCACAATTTACTGCAGCCGAAGTTACCAATGTCATCAACAGCGCGAAACCATCTAAGGCGCTGGGCCCTGACGGAATTTCAATGCTAATGCTGAAGCATCTGGGAATACTGGGAGTTGAGTACCTGACCAGACTCCTCAATTTGTCTTTGGAATCACACATTATACCCGATGTCTGGAAAATGGGAAGGGTGATTCCACTACTGAAACCGGGCAAAGATTCGAGCAAAGGTGAATCGTACAGACCGATATCCCTTCTTTCGCCAGTAGCCAAGACACTTGAGGCATTACTCCTCCCCAGCTTTGGGGAAAATTTTCCAGCTGTCCACCATCAACATGGATTCCGTAAGGTACATAGTACGACAACAGCCTTACATGCCATTTCGACACATATTAATAAGGGACTTAACCAGCCCAGGCCGTGTCAGAGGACGGTCCTCGTGGCGCTTGACCTATCGAAAGCATTCGATACGGTCAACCATGCCACATTATTTGAGGACATCGAGAATACGTCCCTACCGGCAGGAGCGAAGCGTTGGGTGCTGAATTATATGTGTGGACGCCAGTCGTACGTGGAATTCAGGGACAGAAAGTCAAGACCGCGTAGAGTTAAACAGGGAGTTCCCCAAGGTGGGGTGATATCTCCGGCACTGTTTAACCTCTACATGTCCTCGATTCCACCCCCTCCTGACGGCGTCGAGATTGTATCATATGCGGATGACTGTACAATCTTGGCATCTGGGCCCAATGTTGATGACATTTGCGATCGGTTGAACGTCTACATAGCTAATCTTACCAGTTATTTCACTGCGAGAAACTTGAGGATATCCCCCACCAAATCCTCAGCCACACTATTTACTACATGGACGGCAGAAGTGCGCAGGCAGTTGAATATCAGAGTCGATGGAGTAATAATTCCGACCACAAATTACCCCAAGATTCTTGGGGTCACATTCGACAGCCTTTTTAGGTCATCTGCCCATGCCACTGCAATTTGTAATAAGCTCCGTGGTAGAAACAAGGTCCTCAAGTCACTAGCCGGCAGTACTTGGGGTGCGGACAAAGAAACCTTGCTAACTACTTATAAGGCAATTGGCCGGTCAGTGGTAAACTATGCAGCGCCAGTGTGGACACCGCAGACCAGTGATACGCAGTGGAATAACATACAAACCTGCCAGAACGCTGCTCTTAGAACTGCGACTGGGTGTCTCCGCAGCACACCCCTGGATCACCTTTATGTGGAGACAAAGATCATCCCTGTGCGAAGACACAACTACATGTTGTCAAAGCAGTATCTCCTGGGTTGTTATCGCAGTAATCATCCAAACCACCATCTTATGGATACACAACCACCACCCAGGAACGTAAGGGTTGATATACATAATCTAGAGCGCGAGATCCAGCGCTATAAAAGAGAGCCTCTAGATCAAGCAGCGTACCAGGCAGGTTTGAACAGGATTCATGAGGATACTGTAGCTGAAGCGGTGAGAAGCTACAAGGTTAATCCTGTTCTTGGAGTCCGACCACCGCCCATAGCACCGGAGGAAAGAGACCTCCCACGGCAGACTAGGGTAGTTTTGGCCCAATTAAGATCAGGCAAGTGCAGCCGCCTCAATTCCTACTTATCGGTGATTGATAGCAGCGTAGCTGACGTTTGTCCAATTTGCAACCAAGGGCCACACGACACGCGTCATCTTTTCTCTCGCCCAGCCAAACCAACCCGACTTACCACCAGATCACTCTGGACACACCCCATCTTAGTCGCAGAGTTCCTTGATCTGCCAACAAGCTGATGTACCAAGCGTATAACATGAAATGGATGAGATCACAATAAACTGTTACAACAACAACAACAACATTATGATTTCGAGCATATGTCTGATGAGCCGTCCAGACTATAAGTTTATCGGGACGGAATGTCTGCGTTTATAAAGATATCAATATTCCGGATATGTTTGACACGAGCACTATCATCCGGATAAACTTATACAGCCGTATTCATAAAAAAAAATATCGACGTTTATAAACGATTGATAGACTATTTCGTGAAAAATAGAATTCATAAACGAATAATAGCTTACCAAACCTTATACTACGTTCGCACTAGGCACGAAATCTCGCTATTTAGAACTCAAATCTCTTCACAAATCTCAAGTGTTCGGACTGGCAAAATAACGAGATTTCGTTGATTTGAGGATTTAACTGCGATTTGTAAATATATCAATACAAACACAAACCCGTATGTGCACACGCACACACACATTCATCTACAAGCAAAATTGGGGCAGGGTTGCAAAAAGCGCATTTTTAGTACTAAAACCACAGTTGTACAAGACAGTATAGGGGATTTTTTTTTTTTTTGGTTTTAGTTCCACGTCAGTGTGTGTTGGTAGAGTCACATAGTGCTCATATACCAGGACTTGATGAGAGACATGCCAATATTTAGGGTCTATGTCTTAGTATAAATCTCCATGATTTGAATTGTAGGTCGTTATTACATTGCGTGATTTGTTTGACATTTGAGAAAAAATGGCGAGCTTTATAGCGAAATTTTATTGTGTTTGATGAAGTCAACTAATTCTGCAATATCCGCCATGTTCCGTTTTTGAAGGAGGTCAGGTAAGTTGTTGAAATGCTTGAAAATTTCAAAATTTGGTCGATTTTGTTCAAATTTTATACAGCTAAAAATTAAATGATGCTCATCTTCTACCACATTACAGGTGTCACATAAGTTTGATGGAGCTATGCCAATACGATGTAAGAATTTTTTGCAATAAGTATCGCCAGTTAATAATCTATTAATCGTCTTAATGTCGGTGGGAGCCATTGTTACATTTTTGAACCATTGGGTCTTCGGAGGTTCAGTATAGGGGATTTTGAAAAAGATTTTGTTGAAATCCTCTACGAACCAGCTGATATTTGCCCATAGTAAATCTACTGAGATCTAGGAGAATTTCGGCCAAAATCCTCGTTTAAGGCCGGTATGCACCTCTAGCGAAATTTTCGGTAGCAAAAATTTATTTAAGTCTACAACAGGGCTGTGTACACAAATTTTAAACCAGCTAATCGCTTTTAAAAATTGTTAATATATGTTCAAAATATTCCTCAAATAAATTGTTTATTATTTACAGACCTTTTAAAACTTTTACGCACACAATGATTGTAATAAATTAAATGCTTGCTGCCAAAATATGCTTTTGACAACCCTGTTATTTTCATTAGAGGTGCGTACCAGCTTACGAAATTGAACGCTACCGAAAATTTCGTTAGCATAAATAGCAATGCATTTCTTATGGGAACGAAATTTTTCGCTAGAGGTGCATACCGGCATTTACGAGGATTTTGTGTCTAGTACGAACGTAGTATTAAGATAACCTAAAAGAACTCAGAAATAGACCTACAGAATTCATAACTACCAACATTATGCAAATTTAACGTCATCTTAAACTTCCTTTTGTTACTTTAAGGCCGGTACACTGTTCGGTTTTCGCGTTGAAACTCCATACAAAACCTAAAAAATGTGAAAAACTAGCGAAATTTTTTCCATTTGTGGTACTTTGTTTTTTTTTTCGACTTGAAAAACTGACGTTTAAAATTAAGAAATAATTTATTTATTACAAATATTTGTGTGGGTTTAAAACGCAAACACGGATCATATTTTTGTTCCGAAAATATACAAAGGATCAAAGGAGTGGCAGATCAATAGCCAAAGAAAAAATAAAATATTAATTTTGTAATAGCAAGCAGCAACCACATACACAGACACACACATATGTATATTTGAATGTGCTCCCATTTACCTAAATAATAAATAAATTTTGCAAAAAAAAATTAGCTCTGAAAATTTGAATGAAATGTAAATGTGATTGTAAGATTGGTTGTACAACTAATCTCATTACCTTTCGGATAACTACAAATTGATTTTATAATGGATAATCTTCTGCCGCCGAATAGACAAATTTATATCGGCTTAGCCGTCAAGCCACTGCCGTCGGAGGCAAAAAATTGGTGTTAGCCGCTGCCGACAAAAATGGGTCGGCTGCATTCTTTCGTTGGCTCCCTGTAAAGGCCGGTATGCACCTCTAACGAAATTTTCGGTAGCAAAAATTTATTTAAGTCTAGAACAAAAAAACAGGGTTGTGTACACAAATTTTAAACCAGCTAATCGCTTTTAAAAATTGTTAATATATGTTCCAAATATTCTTCAAATAAATTGTTTATTATTTACAGACCTTTTAAAACTTTTACGCACACAATGATTGTAATAAATTAAATGCTTGCTGCCAAAATATGCTTTTGACAACCCTGTTATTTTCATTAGAGGTGCGTACCAGCTTACGAAATTGAACGCTACCGAAAATTTCGTTAGCATAAATAGCAATGTATTTCTTATGGGAATGAAATTTTTCGCTAGAGGTGCATACCGGCATTTACGAGGATTTTGTGTCTAGTACGAACGTAGTATTAAGATAACCTAAGAGAACTCAGAAATAGACCTACAGAATTCATAACTACCAACATTATGCAAATTTAACGTCATCTTAAACTTCCTTTTGTTACTTTAAGGCCGGTACACTGTTCGGTTTTCGCGTTGAAACTCCATACAAAACCTAAAAAATGTGAAAAACTAGCGAAATTTTTTCCATTTGTGGTACTTTGTTTTTTTTTTCGACTTGAAAAACTGACGTTTAAAGCATGGCGCCATTTGCAATGTGAATTAAGAAATAATTTATTTATTACAAATATTTGTGTGGGTTTAAAACGCAAACACAGATCATATTTTTGTTCCGAAAATATACAAAGGATCAAAGGAGTGGCAGATCAATAGCCAAAGAAAAAATAAAATATTAATTTTGTAATAGCAAGCAGCAACCACATACACATACACAGACACACACACATATGTATATTTGAATGTGCTCCCATTTACCTAAATAATAAATAAATTTTGCAAAAAATTAGCTCTGAAAATTTGAATGAAATGTAAATGTGATTGTAAGATTGGTTGTACAACTAATCTCATTACCTTTCGGATAATGCGCTTTACAGACTATCAGTTATTCCGGACGGAATGTCGGTGTTTGTAAAGAATCTTACAGTGTGTCGGATCGATGCGACTTGTCGGCGATGACTAAATAATCGGTAAATGTGTTATCGATCCCATAAACATGCAGCAGTGTCGATTATGCCTTCGGACTTAACTTATATTGTGCACAATATATGGGATATATTCGACACGAGCACTGTCGTCCGCAATAACAGATTGTCTGTAAAGCGCATAACTACAAATTGATTTTATAATTGATAATCTTCTGCCGCCGAATACACAAATTTATATCGGCTTAGCCGTCAAGCCGGAGGCAAAAAATTGGTGTTAGCCGCTGCCGACAAAAATGGGTCGTCTGCATTCTTTCGTTGGCTCCCTGTAATATCGAACAATATATTGTATTATGGGAACTATTCATTTATAATCTATATGGGAAACACTGTTAGTATTTTCGCATACGTTATCAACATTGGATTAAACTGACCTTCGCTTGACATTCAGCAGTTTGTATTCCAAAGTACTTGGTCAAGTCCTTTTTTCAGTTAAAGGAACGGTTTCTTAAAGTAAAGACTGTGAGAGAAAAAAGTGAACAATGTCACTAAATAAATTAAGCATTGAAAACTTGGATCTTGCTGGCAAGAGGGTACTAATGAGGTAATTGAATTTTGTATATTATGATTTTGTAATCCAAGATTGTTTTCTTTGTAATTATGTAGGGTGGACTTTAATGTTCCTATTAAAGAAGGAAAAATAACTAGCAATCAACGCATAGTTGCAGCGTTAGACAGCGTAAAGTATGCCTTTTCGAAAAATGCAAAAGCGGTTATAATGATGTCCCATTTGGGTCGTCCAGATGGAAATAAAAACCCAAAATACACTATGGCACCAGTAGCGGAAGAGCTGAAAAAACTTCTAGGCAAGGATGTCACATTCTTAAATGATTGCGTTGGCCCTGAAGTTGAAGAGAAATGCAAAAATCCTCCAGAGGGAAGTGTTATCTTATTAGAGAATGTACGTTTCTACGTAGAAGAAGAAGGAAAGGGCGTAGATGCCAATGGAGCTAAGGTAAAAGCAGATCCCGCTAAAGTGAAAACTTTCAGGGAGAGTTTGGCTAAGCTGGGAGATGTTTATGTTAATGATGCATTTGGCACTGCCCATCGCGCCCATAGTTCGATGATGGGCGAAGGTTTTGAGAAGCGTGCAGCAGGTCTACTATTGAACAAAGAATTGAAGTATTTCTCCCAAGCATTAGATAATCCACCACGTCCATTTTTGGCAATTTTGGGTGGAGCCAAGGTAGCTGATAAGATTCAATTGATTGAAAATCTTTTAGATAAGGTCAACGAAATGATCATTGGAGGCGGTATGGCGTTCACATTTTTAAAGGTATTAAACAACATGAAAATCGGTTCCTCACTATTTGACGAAGAAGGATCTAAAATAGTTCAAAATTTGGTGGAGAAAGCCAAGAAAAACAATGTCCAACTGCATTTACCAGTCGATTTTGTATGTGGTGATAAATTTGCCGAAGATGCTGCTGTAAGTGAAGCTACCGTTGAAAGTGGTATTCCGGACGGTCATATGGGCTTAGATGTTGGACCAAAGACAAGAGCTGCTTTTGCTGAACCCATTGCTCGCGCTAAAATCATTGTTTGGAACGGACCTCCAGGTGTCTTCGAATTCCCCAACTTCGCTAATGGAACCAAGGCTGTTATGGATGGTGTAGTCGCAGCGACTAAAAATGGTTGTGTCTCAATCATTGGCGGTGGAGACACAGCATCGTGTTGTGCCAAGTGGAATACAGAGTCCCAAGTTTCCCATGTCTCAACCGGTGGCGGCGCTTCGTTAGAGTTATTGGAAGGTAAAACATTGCCTGGCGTTGCCGCTTTAAGTAATGCCTGAATAAAGGGCTCATAGATAAGCACAAATAAACGTAGACATATGACAGTAACCATTGACATAATCGCATGATCAGTCAGTTAATATTGCTGAAGTCAGCACCGGCATATAACATAAATTGTTGTTCATTAGAAGTTCAAATAAAATATCGTTAGAAAATATTCCAAAATGTCATCAATAATAATTTTGGAGGGGATTTTATTTTTTAGCAAAATTAGCATTCATTGCCGACGACGTTCTTTGTATGTTATTGAGATTGGCGCGTAAACGAGAGCTTACTGAAGTTTGTTGGGCGATAGCTTTCTTCACTTCTTTATTTAGGAAATCTTTATCAAAATCACGTTTCTTGTTTTGTTCCTCTTCCCGAGCATATTCCTCACGGTGTTTACGCACAACGTTAGATCGCTCTTCTTCTCGCCATTCTGCGTTTGACATCATTTCTCGCAGTCTGGCCTGTCTCTCTTCTTCTGTAAGATTACCTTTACGTTGCTTGTTTGTTGGAGAGGAGGCTCCCAAAGCCGGAGATTTTGATTTATGTGGTGATTTGCGAGATTTCAATACCGGTTCAAACTCTCTTCTGTTACGAGAACGGGATCTACTGTTGCGCCTATGTCTACTGTTAGAGTAAGATCGGGAACGCGTCTTGTATGAATTTCTATTACGATTATCTCTATCTCTGGAAGATGGTCTCGTATCTTTTCCTACATATCGTCGAACGGAGCCAGATCTAGATCTCCTAACATTTCTCCTCTCTCTATGAGGACGTGACATTGATCTTGAACGCGATCTATTCGTAGGTTTTCTACGTCTTAAACTGTTTTCTGGAGATTTAGACCTTAGTCTATGGCTCCCATAAGATTTGTACGTGGCATTTCTCTCTGTCTTCTTTTTGCGATGTTCTGCATTATCGGGGGCATCAGTGCTACTTTCACTACTTTCATATCTTGAGTTCTTTTTGGGCTTCTTATGCGACTTTTTGCGAGCAGCTTTATCCAGTTCTTGAGAAATTTTCTCATATTTTGAGTCCAAGAGTTTGTTTAAATTTGTTCCTTTCTGCAAAATGTCTTCTGCATCCAAAATGCCAACTTTAAGCTTTTTTGCCAATTTACTATCCAAGTCTGTGTCACTTTCTTCATTAGATTCAGTATCCGAAGAACTAGAAGAAGTCGATTTACTCCGTTTTTTGTGTTTCTTCTTTGACTTTTTGCTCTTTTTGGATTTCTTTGACTTTTTGGCCACTTTTTTAAGTTTCTCGTCAGTTTTTAGAATACGGTGTAGCTCTTTTAATTTCACTGGATTCTCCAGAATTTTTCTTCTGGATTCCATTTCTCTTTGCTTAATCAACATTAAGGGATCTTCCATGAACTTTCGCTGTAAGTCTACTTGCTCTGTAATCTGAAGATTTTTGTATGCCCTTATTGAAAATGGTACGCACTCATGTTCGACGTGATTTAAGGGCTGTTTAACGCCCACCAGATTATTTTTCTCCTTTTGTTGTTCCTCTGCTTGGAGAATTTCGAACGACTTGTCGACTTTGCGCCCAAGCAAATATTCGTCCCTGTTAATAAGGTCATGACTGTCTAGAATAAAGAAATAAACTTGCAATATGGCAATTTAGGGAATTCATGTGACATCATACTTTTGTACATCCAATCTAGTTTCTTGTCACCCTCCTGGTTTCCGCTCAAAACACCATTCTCCATACCCATTCTTTTCAGATTTTCAACATCTCGTTCCTCCTGAATTTCTCTCCTCAGGTCATTCAATTTTTTCTCTTCAGCGGCTTTTGCCTGTTCTGCCTTCCAAACTTGTTCCTGATTTTTTAATGTGTGTGGATGCCATGACTTTTTTGAATTCTGGAATTATTCAATATTCGAAGGATAAGGAAAACATCACAAAACTACTCCTGATCTTACCAAATCGCCTCCTCCCATGATGAATCTAAAACTCTGGACAAACAAACTCACAAAAAATGGAACAACTGTCCAGGTAGCTTCTTCTTGTTGTTTATATAAAATTGCAAGACTTCACCAGAGAGAATCTAGTCAAGAGACGGAGTTGTGTTATGAAACGTTCAGAGATGGCACTGAGGTGCCGAGATAAATTCAAAATTCTAATGTGATTGGTTTGCTTCATTATTGCCGTCTTTATTTATTAGGGTATGGTCACACTAGCCAAACATTTGGTAAAATTGAGTGTTATGCACCGTCCAGACTATAAGTATATCCGGAAGACAGTGGTCATGTCGAACATATCCCAGATGTTGGCCACACTATAAGTTAAGTCCGACGGCATAATCGATACTGCTGCATGTTTATGTGATCGATAACATTATTTAGACATCGATTATTTAGACATCGCCGACAATTCGTATCGATTGGCCAGACTATAACATTCTTTACAAGCACAGACATTCCGTCCGGAAAATCTTATGGTCTGGCCGGCGCATTAAACATTTTTCCAGGACCACTTTCGTAATAATACCGTTTTTAGAAAAAAAAAATAGACCTATATTTTTTAATTGTTATTTATATTTTTTCATTGTTATTTATATATTTTTATATTTAAGTGTTTCTAGTAGTAATGCTATTGTATTGTAACTGTCTTAGAGTCTGATCGACTATGTTACATTCATGCAGAAATAAATAAAAAAAAATAAAAAAATATTGATATCGTTATTTTATACTCTAAATATGAGCTAAACTGTCCCTGCCAGCATTTCAAAGTTCCATTTCATCCTCATCGCTACCACAGACTCGTATGTGGCACTGCAACAATCGCCAACTGTGATAGTATTTTGCCATCACTAGGGCTGTTTTCTTTTTGCACTGATAACCATTTCAGTTCAAATTTCGATTTTGATTGGCAACACTTGGTCCCCAGCTGTCAAAATGAAATTTTTTGTTTACAAATAAAAAAAGAGGATAGAGACTGCCAATATATAGCAACAAGTAAATTTTGATAATATTAAATATAGATACATAAACAAAAAATTAATAAACCAAAGTTTGTGGTGGTAATTTGCATAATTGTTTTTGCCCTAAATCAACTTGTCGGCAGTGAAATGAATTTGGAAAATGGATGGATTTAAATAGTTCTGTAAACAAGTGGAACAATTCCAAAAGCTATTGAGAGCTTTACAAAATGAAATTCCACCTATATTTGCCTTACCCCCAGAGCCTGAGCCACTACAAACAAAGCCGATTACAAGTGTTGCGGACACGGATAAAATGGAAATTATGTCCAAGAATTGTGCAGAACTAAAGCAGACACTGGCAAACAATTGCAAGTCCAAGAAGAAACAAAAGGAAAAGTCTAAATCTAACTTGCAATTGTCCTGTATTGCAAGGCTGTCAATGAAATACTAGCTTCTCCTTCTCCCAATGACATAATTGTAACAGAAGAGTCTGTTGAACCCAGGGCTGTGGAGTCGAGTCAATTTTGCTCGACTCCGAATCCAGCATTTTTCATCAGCTCGAGTCCGACTCCGGGCAATATAACTAAATCTCATTTTAATTTGTAGTTATATTGTGGGGTATCATAAATGGATCGATATAAAGTATCGTATTTATTTATGTGTAGAAAAATGGTCTTAATTTCACACTTGTTGCCAATTGAACTCTATATTTCAAATTTAGGGCGATGCCTGTCCTATATTTACAAATATATTTAAAAATTTTGATGGCAATTTCGGAACAACGCATTTAAGATTCATCAGTCGATAGATATGTATTATAGGTATAGGAAAATTTGAGTCATTTTTACAAGTTTCGGCTTAGGTAGTGAGTATCAGCTAGCATCAGTAAGAAAAAAAATTGAGAAAATTTGTTATAGAAATAAAATATGTAAAAAGTGAAAAATTGCTATAGAAATACAATTTTGAAAAAAAATTTTAGAAATAAAATTTTGAAAAAAAAAATATCAATAGAAATACAAATTTGAAAAAAAATTGTGTATTGAACAAAATTTTGCAAAATTTTCCATAGAAGTGATATTTTGCAAAAATTTCCTATAGAATAAAATTTGGAAAAATTTTCGATAGAAGTAAAATTTTGCAAAATTATCTAAAGACACAAAATTTTGAATAATTTTTTTTATAGAAAAAGAATTTCGGCATAATTTTCTATACAAATAAAATTTTAAAAACATGTTTGTGTAGTAAATAAAATTTTGCAAAATTTTCTATATAATCAAAATTTTGAATAAATTTTTTATAGAAATAAAATGTTGACAAAATTTTGTATAGAAATAAAATTTTGAATACAAATTTTTTATAGAAATAAAATTTTGACAAAATTACAATAGAAATAAAATTTTGAAAAAGTGTAGTAAATAAAATTTTGCAAAATTTTCTGTAGAAATAAAATTTTGCAAAATATTATATAGAAACAAAATATTGACTAAATTTTCTATAAAAATAAAATTTTTACAAAATTTTCTGCAGAAATAAAATTTTGACTAAATTTTCTATAGAAATAAAATGTTGACTAAATTTTCCATAGGAAAAAAATATTTCTATAGTAATAAAATTTTGACAAAATTTTCTATAATAACAACTTTGAAAAAAGTTTCTGTCAATATTTCAAATAAATTTATATGGGCATTAAAATGGATCGATTCGGCCCATCTGCTAACATTCTAGGAAACATAAAATGATCTCCGTAATTGGAAGTTGATTTTCACTTACAGTCGTGCCGTACATTGCTCGAATGAATAACGCAATGGAAACTAATTTTCGTACAAACGTGTTTATTTACAAAAATATGAAGTGTTTTAAAAAAATTTAGTTTAGCCGGAGTCGAGCAAAATTTTTGATACTCCGGCACAAAGTTTGTATTCCTTAAAATGGATTATTAGAGGAAATTAATCGTGAAAAACGACGAATTTAGCGGCTAAACTCGAACTTAATACTCACCTTAACTCAAAATCCAAACAAATTAGTATTTGTTTATTTACTTTTTACATTTTTCCATGTTCGTTTCTTCTTCTTCTCTGTATGTGACATTCACTTGAGATGTGTTTCTTTCCGAGTATTACTTTAGTTGCCAACTCATATTTTGACAACTAAAAAATCGCATATAATGGTGACTCTGAAGGCGTCAATTTTTGTTTGACCAGCTTTTAATGCACCTATTTTTTTTACATATGAGCTCTGTTTTAACAGAGCTCTGTTAGTAGCAGCAATAACTTAAGTAGTTTTAGACAAAAATGTTCAGCAATAAGTTTTCATTCCCATTCTTTCAGTCGTGAAGAGAACAACAACAAGATAGAAGTAACATTTCGGTCAGAATATTTGGAAATAATATGGCAAATATTTGCGTAAAATCTCTTTTGCCGGCTAATCGTCGTATTTTGGGTGCCACAACATCAACCGTTTGCAGCCAACGTGGAAAGTAAGCATACCATCACATAGGGTCATACATCTCATATTTCGAATATATTGGATTAACTGTGTATGAATTTGTACCTGGAAGTATTCGTCATACCATTTGCAAAATATTTTTCCCTCTGTGGGTGAGATGAGGTTTCCATGAGCAAAGTAACGCATACACGCAAATCATTGCTTCCGTTTAGTGTGAATGGGGATGTTTTCCTTCTCCATAATATTTATTTTTGTATTCCATGTTGGGGGGTTTTGTCATTGCAAGGTCACACTCAGCAAAAACACATAATCAGTTGGTTATACATATTATATCCATTTGTAGTTATAACTGGAATAACATCTAAAATCTTTGTTTTATCTGAAAGACCAATTAAATTTGATGACTTTATTTATATTCGTGCTCCGTTGAACCATTCTATTTATAAATCTATTTGAACTTTATAATCGGAATGGGAGGGCAAAAATGAATTCTGTGAAAATACAACATGCACTAATACATTTATTATAATTTATTGGTAAAATATGAATTTGGGAGTACAAATGTTCATACAAAATCAATTACAGAATAATAATTAGAATAAAAACAAGTCGCCATTGTGGCATGTTACATTTATAAGGTAGTACTAAAGTATATAATGTATATACGTCGTTTTATTAGAAAACATGTCAAACAGTTTAAAAAAGTATCCCCATTTTCAATAATCTTATTTTTTTATCAATTCGCTAGTCGCTCGCTCTAGGATGAATTTCATGAATGTCATTTCGTCACCTCGGTAGTTTTACATAGATGTTGTATATAAACTGATAAAGCGACTCCGGCACAACGTTTAAGGTAGAATTTTGCCGTTTTCAATATTATTTTGAAACGATTTTTGTTGGTTAAACCATACACTTTCAAAAAAAGTTTTATATATACATATATATTAAAGTGAAATATGCAACAGTTATAATTTAAATGTAGAGTATAACACACGTAAAAGCTAATAATCACATAATGGACATACCCATTGATTGTAATCGATTGTAATTTACTACATAATCCTTAATACGAAAAACTAACGTCACAAAATTGCATTTTATATTTTGTTTTTATTGATATGTGTTATTGACGGCAGCATTGATATGAGTTGTTGTGATTCTTGAAAAAGCACCAATTAATAAATAACAAAACAATTATGCAGTAATTAATAGGACAATAGCACCACGTTTCATATATTTTTTTATTTTCTTAATTCGCCGAAATGATATTTTTTTGAAATAAGTATAAAAATATTCAATACTCAAATATGTAAATATTAATGATATAAATCAATAATCGTACGATTTGGTAAATATGACAAGTTATCAATAAACCTAGTATTGTGAGAATAGCAAGGAAATATTCTATAAAATAATCTATGCTAAAGATAGCAAAATAGCTTTAGTTATCTCTCTTATAAATACAATATATATCGGCTAAAACAATTCGTTTGATATATGTTTTAATCTGTCATCACTGTTTATATTTTATTAGATTTTCTTGGCATTATCTTTACGTCTAATAAGCCATATCCTTAATCAACACAACACCATCAAAATTATGAATTCTTTTTACCTACTTATCACAATACTAAAAACAATATTAACTGATTTCTTGGCCAACGGGTCAAATTCCGACTGTATTATTGAATTATCTGAGATGGGAAATGTGCACTCTTTCATTTCATTTGCTGATACCAATTTAGGTTCTAACACAAAATGTTTAATAATAACTCTCTTTAAAGATCATGGTTCGATGGTGTCAAAATGGGGCCCCCAGATGCCATCCTTGGCATTACAGAGGCCTTCAAACGTGATAATAATCCTAACCGTATCAACCTAGGAGTTGGCGCTTATCGAGATGACAATGGTAATCCCTGGGTCCTTCCAAGTGTATACAAGGTGATGAATACGATGTCCCGCAAAGTATGTCCATTGTGACGATTAACTAATGCTTTTTTCTCTACATTGTATTTTATAGGCTGAACAACGCGTTATAGCAAAGAAATTGAATAAAGAATATGCCACAATCCTTGGTATTCCAGAATTCTATAATAAAGCTATTGAATTGGCATTGGGCACTGATTCACAAGTTCTGCATGAAAAACGTAATGCCACAACACAAGGAATTAGTGGAACCGGTAGCTTACGCATTGGATCCGCGTTCTTGAGCAAATTCTGGGATGGCAATCGCGAAGTTTATGTTCCAAATCCCACATGGGGTAATCATGTGCCAATTTTTGAACATGCAGGTTTACCTATTAAGAAATATCGTTATTACGACCCAAATACCTGTGGTCTGGACTTCAAAGGATGTTTGGATGACATAAGTGTAAGTAGATATATTACTAACTATCAAAACGTCGATTTATTGGATAAAATTAATTAGTACGAGTTGGATTTACTTGAAAATCATTTGATAATTTTGTTTGTGTTTGTCGGTGTCTGCGTATGAACGATAAACCTTTAAAAAATCGGTGAACATAAAAACGATCAATTTTAAAGCTGACCTGAGAGTAAAGCATTGTAGACGATGATAAAGTATACATGGCCACCATGGAACACAAAAAAATGAATCAGACAGGTGGTCATTATCTGTGTCACTCTCTCTAACCTATGAAGCAATATCATGGTGTGTACGATGTCCCTACATTATGGGGACGAGACCCTCACGGTCATGGGATCGTTCGAAAATAAAAATAGGTCCACTGATATAAAGCAAAACATTACCATCTTAAGAATTGGTTTATATGGGGGCTATATCTAATTGCATACGATGGCTATACACTAAGCCTACACAAAAGAAATGTTCGTGTACATTTTTCATGTCTATGACGGTGTATAGTGTTGGCCAGAACACCTTTTAAGTGTGACACCATACGAAAATAGTACATGCTTGTACCAGAACAGACACGAATAATACACCGATATGAAACTAATTTGTGGTAGCTAAAGGGTGAATATTAACGTTACGACATGAGTTTCAAACCAAGGACACGCAAGAAATCAGATTGGCTTATATGGAGGCTATACATAATTGTATGAAACCTTATCTGTATTTGAGCTCGGCCGAAGCGGCGTTTTTTGACCGAAGCCGATGTTTGGCTAAAAAGCAATAATCGGCGAAAGCCGAATGTATTTCTAAAATTTGTAATTAAAGATGTTTGGGGTGTTTCTACTTCAATATTAACATATCTTATTGAATAAACGCATAAAAAAACAAAAACAACAAAAAAAACTAATAGGCTCCGTAATATATGAAGCCATTTATTTATTTATTTTGACTTTGAGCATTTTGTTTTGTTTGTACTGAGCACCACGGTGGCTGGTGCATGCCCGCCTTGCATACCATATGTGGGTTCAAAACCAGTTTCAACCAAACACCAAAAATTTTTCAGCGTTTGATTATCCCCTCTCAGTAATGATGGTGACATATCTGAGTATATCGAAGCTTCTCTAAATGGTGTCACCGCAATGTGGAACGCCGGACTCGGCTATAAAAAGGAGGTCCTTTGTCATTGAGCTAAACATAGATTCGTGCCGCATTTAGTGATAAGAGAGAAGTTTACGACTGTGGTATTGACTGAATGGTCGAAATTGAGCCTGAAATATCGGGATGCCACTATACCTAACCTTTATTTGTACTGGGTGTCTTGACTGGGAAAAATTATTAAAAAAGCGCTTCTGCTTCGGTTAATCGGCCTTTTGACGTCAAAGGCCGTCTTTGGTCGAGCTTAAATTTTAAAGTAATTCAAAGCCCTAAAAGAGGCCGATTTAGCGAATTACAATGAGCTACTGTAATAGTGTCGATGTCACGTATAAAACGTATAAAATTCCAAAAAGATGACAAATAGAAACGTTTGAATCTCTATTTTTCGTTCGAAACATAATTTTATTTTAACTCAGCGAGAGAATTGTCTAAGTCGACTCCGAATTCTGCCACGATGAAGAATCTACTCTACGACTACTTTATGAGCTATGAACATCAATATTATGATGAACCGAACCGATCAGAACAAAAGTCATATATTTTCCATTATGGCTTTAAATTATTAAGCTCTACTGTGGAATATATTTTAAGAACTAACTACCTAAAGCAAAAAACTACGTGTAATTTCCAGTGTCTAGCCCAATATGAGACTAAAATGTCAGTTGCTACCATAACATACACTCTTATACCATTTATTTCTGTATAAACTAAAATCGTGTTTTATTGTTTCCTATTTTTTACAGAAAATCCCCCCAAGATCAATAATATTGTTACATGCTTGTGCCCATAATCCCACTGGAGTGGACCCCACGAAGGAACAGTGGCATGAGTTGTCTAAATTAATTAAAGAGAAGAATTTGTTCACTTTCTTCGATATGGCTTACCAAGGATTTGCTTCTGGCGACATTGATCGCGATGCCCAAGCAATTCGTATTTTCGAATCGGAAGGCCACCAATACTGCTTGTCACAAAGCTTTGCCAAAAACATGGGTCTCTATGGTGAGCGTGCTGGCGCGTTTACTGTTGCTTGTGTAAATAAGGAAGAAGCTGACAGAGTTACATCGCAAATTAAAATCCTAATCCGTGCTTTATACTCTAATCCACCAATTCATGGAGCGCGTTTGGTAGCAGAAATCTTAAACGATAAACAATTACGCGCAGAATGGTTAGACGATGTTAAAGTTATGGCAGATCGTATTATCGGTGTTCGCTCCAAATTGAAGGACAACTTGATTAAAAATGGATCGAAACTGTCTTGGGATCACATCACCAATCAAATTGGTATGTTCTGCTTCAGTGGAATGAAACCAGAACAAGTTGACCGTTTGGCCAAGGAATTTAGCATTTATTTGACAAGAGATGGCCGTATTTCAATGGCCGGTGTCACTACCAAAAATGTTGAGTATTTAGCTAAGGCTATACATGAAGTTACCAAGTAATCTTCCTGTCCACTTTAATTAAGTCAAAGTACTATAAAAAAAGACGTTATAATTATTTTAAGACCAAAATGCACTTATTTTTCTATAAGAAATCGCACCGCAAAGTTCTATCGAAATGTGTAGCTATTTTACTCAATCATGTTAATTAAATATTTAAACAGAAAACATTTAGTTTGATTCCATCACTTATCCCTAAAAACAATTGAAAATTGACGGATGAAAATCTTCGAGTTCCGCCAGCAGAAGTTACACACTTTCTTTTGAACAGGATTCATGAGGATACTGTAGCTGAAGCTGTGAGAAGCTACAAGGTTAATCCTGTTTTCGGAGTTCGCCTCCCTAGACACACCAGGGTAGTTTTGGCCCAACTAATATCAGGAAAGTGCAGCCGCCTCAATTCCTACATATCAGTGATTGATAGCAGCGTAGCTGACGTGTGTCCCATCTGCAATCAAGGACCACATGACACTCGTCAACTTTTCGCTTGCCCAAGTCTACCCGTCTCATCACCAGATCACTCTGGACACACCCCATCCTTGTTGCAGAGTTCCTTGATCTGGCTACTAATTGAACTACATAAGCACAGTGGTGCAATGGTTAGCATGTCCGCCTTGCATAAACAAGGTCCTGGGTCCGATTCCTGCTTCGACCGAACACAAAAAAAGTTTTTCAGCGGTGGATTATCCCACCTCAGTAATGCTGGTGACATTTCAAATCTGGGTTCGATTCCTGCTTCGACCGAACACCAAAAAATTTTTCAGCGGTGGATTATCCTACCTCAGTAATGCTGGTGACATTTCTGAGGGTTTCAAAGCTTCTCTAAATGGTTTCACTGCAATGTGGAACGCCGTTCGGACTCGGCTATAAAAAAGAGGTCCCTGGTCATTGAGCTTAACATGGAATACGCAGCACTAAGTGATAAGAGAGAAGTTCACCATTGTGGTATCACAATCGACTGAATAGTCTAAGTGAGCCTGATACATCGGGCTGCCACCTAACCTAACCTAACCTACACATATTTTTGTTTTGAGATTCAAAATTGCATCGAATGCGAAAACTTTCCATTATTTTTATTTGAAATTAATTAGTTAATAGTTTTCTAATGATATAGGCTATTGATTAGCGAGCACTGTCTTTGGAACAAAAGTTATCATAATCATTGTTCGGGAATACCGAATGAATGTCGAGGTGACCAACTGTCGACAAAAGACGACACACGCTATAAAGCTATGACGAAAACAGGAATAAGGTAGTCTTTGTCATAAGCCTCTTATTTCTTGAACTTCTGAAATGATAGTTTTATATTAAGCTCCCTTTGAAAGATGAAGAAGGAGTTGGAATTTCCCAAAAGGACATCTAAAAGGTCACATCGCCCATTCCAATATCGCCTACGAATGATTAAAAATTTGTATTAATTTTATTTGTCGGTTTTTTATTATTGCGCATTTCATTCAAGTTTTTACACGAAAACAATTGAGAGCATTTACTTTGTAAAGCTAAATAGGTCAGATATATACTTGTATTATTATCTCATAAAAAAGAAGTGCTATACTAAATGACCTTTAATATTTTCTATAAAAAAATACATAAATTGAACTTAAAAAGCATAGAGATGAAGGAATATAAATAAGGAAATTGTAAAACTAAGAACCTAAAATCACGGTTTATTGTAACGATATCGTATTTTGTCTGAAGGTTCACAGTATTCCTTAATTATTAATTTACACAAGAATATATGAAATACTATTATTATTGCACATACAGATACCCAAAACAATGTGGGTAGGCCCCCTAATTGGTGGCCATGCTTATGGAGAGATATAATATGTTGTTCGTGGGCGGGAGCTAAAGAAAAACAAATCATCAAACAGTATAAAATAGATATACGCTTTTGGATTTATATTTTATTACCTTCCACAACTTCTTTGACGTGTATAGCTTGATGAAGTTCAACCATATGCTGCTTATCCTCGGTTATGTATAGAATGGCAGTCAATGGCTCTGTTAATTTTACTGGAAATTGACGCCGATTTTGCCTAAAGTTCAATCAACATGATAACGAAATCAGTATTAATATAGATACTATAAAAAATAAATTAAGTTGTGTTTAGTATATTCTGACAACAAGATGGTTTCAAATGACATTTATCTTATCTAGTACGTAAAAAATACATGAATACTTCAATTCAGGGGTTGAAAGGTTTAATGGCTGGCTGACAGTTTTGCCTAGAAATTCACCTGAGCTCTGAAAACGAATAAAATATTCTAACCGGTGTTTCCTCGCGAAATCGATATCCCTTGGCCACATTTATGAAGAAAGATAAGAAAAATGAACAGCATTGTAAGCCTTGTACTTCAAATGCACTCACGTCTCACACGTAAGTAACATAAATTTCGCATCACCTGCACCTCACTAATACCTAATGGTACAGACAATATGACATGTAGATATATCAAATTCTGAGCATCTCCTTTTGATAAAACTAACTTACTTTCACGCACTATCTTCAAAAACTAACTGTACATTAGAATGACTATAACGATACTGAAGGATAGTGGAGAGATAGAGAATGTTGTTGCCTAAACATGTGGTAGGTGTACAATGATAACAACCAAGCAGAGGGACTAAACAGTAAGATAATGGGTACTCGCTGTCCCTTGTTAGCTGGTACTACCAGCCTGGTAAGCAATCCTAAATGTTATAGAAGGTGGAATTCACGATGTATTCCTATAACAATAGCTTCTCTTTCACAAACAGACTGTCTATGCAGGCGCCAAGTCAGATTTATTGTAAATCTCTATTTAAAAGAGCTTATGGTTATCCCTTCATGACTCTACTGCTGACAAAAACTTTAAGAAAACCTGAATACCCATGTACAAAAAAAAACTATCAAAGCTGGTTGGACAATAAAAAATGATAAGATAAATTAAAAAAATATATATATTTAAAAACAAGTAAGGAAAGTCTAAAGTCGGGCGGGGCCGACTATATTATACCCTGCACCACTATGTAGATCTAAATTTTCGATACCATATCACATCCGTCAAATATGTTGGGGGCTATACGTAAATGTTTGTCGCAAATACATACATTTAAATATCACTCGATCTGGACAGAATTTGATAGACTTCTACAAAATCTATAGAACCAAAATTTAAGTCGGCTAATGCACTAGGGTGGAACACAATGTTAGTAAAAAAATATGGGAAACATTTAAATCTGAAGCAATTTTAAGGAAACTTCGCAAAAGTTTATATCTGATTTATCGCTCGATATATATGTATTATAATTTTAGGAAAAGTAGAGTCATTCTTACAGCTTTTCGACTAAGCAGTGGCGATTTTACAAGGAAAATGTTGGTATTTTGACCATTTTTGTCGAAATCAGAAAAACATATATATGGGGGCTATATCTAAATCTGAACCGATTTCAACCAAATTTGGCACGCATAGCAACAATGCTAATTCTACTCCCTGTGCAAAATTTCAACTAAATCGGAGCAAAAAATTGGCCTCTGTGGTCATGTGAGTGTAAATCGGCCGAAAGCTATATATGGGAGCTATATCTAAATCTGAACCGATTTCAACCAAATTTGGCACGCATAGCTACAATGCTAATTATACTCCCTGTGCAAAATTTCAACCAAATTGGGGTAAAACTCTGGCTTCTGGGACCGTATTAGTCCATATCGCCCGAAAGATATATATGGGAGCTATATCTAAATCTGAACCGATTTCAATAAAATTTGGCACACTTCTTGTGCAAAATTTTAAGTAAATTAGGGTAAAACTCTGGCTTCTGGGGCCATATAAGTCCATATCGGGCGAAATATATATATATGGGAGCTATATCTAAATCTGAACCGATTTCTTCCAAAATCAATAGGGATCTATTCAGAGCCAAAACACATACTTGTGCCAAAGTTGAAGTCGATTGGACTAAAACTGCGACCTAGACTTTGATTACAAAAATGTGTTCACGGACAGACGGACATCGCTATATCGACTCAGGAGCCCACCCTGAGTATTTTTGCCAAAGACACCATGTGTCTATCTCGTCTCCTTCTGGGTGTTGCAAACATATGCACTAACTTATAATACCCTGTTCCACAGTGTGGAGCAGGGTATAAAAAATACTCACGTTAATAAAACTGGTTCATCCATACATCCTCCATCGCAAGCATAATAACTTCGATCTGACCGATCCAAAGCAACATTTATAACAGCCTTATTGTTTTCGGTTACATTTATTGTCACATTCACATGTGTTCTATTTCCATAATTTAGTCGACGAAAATGAAAATCTCGATGTAAATATTTAGGATGTATATTACACTCCAGGTGTTGGTTACTGAATCGAAAACTTCCAAAACTTAAAACCATTGCTTGAATGACACCGGATGATCCAGCGCGAATTAAATTATGACATCCTTGCTTCTCAAGGGTCAGTATCCATGAGGAAACGAGTTTGTTTAATTTCTCTAATGAATCCATTGGTAACCACAAATTGTCAGCTTGTAGAGTATGGTACGCATCATAGCACCCTTCCGCGTATGTTAAAGCCTTTGCAATTTCTTGTTTAGATGGTGCTGAAACTGATACATATTCTTCGAATTCATAGCTACGTGTTTGAGATAATACTGCATACATTGTTGCATTTATACGATCGCCATTCAAACTGTTTTCCGCCTTCGAAGTACTTATTGTGAAACCTGTAGCCCACAAATCTAACCAAACATTAATATGTGACTGACGGAAATTGTGTATGGCTTTGCTGGAAGATTCTGTTTTTGACTGTAATATCTGTAGAACTTTAGTCATAGCTAATGTAGCTTTCTGCTCTGTTTCGGCCGTAGTTGAGATCACTTTTTCGGCATTATCTCTTTTAAGCGGTTTGGAATAATGTATCGCTATCGGTATTTCCATTTTAATACTACCGCGCTTTTTTAATTGTATATTACGAGATATTTGAGGCATAACAACCGTAAGAACAATAATGGTGGAACTATCTTCTGGGTCCGGATTCAATGTTCCTGTTATAATTTGAAATTCCTTTGCCGACTCCGTAGAACCTAATTGTATTGTTCGCGTTGTAGGTGAAAGAAAGTGTACGCGCGGCAATATTAATTCAACGTCTTCCATTGTATTTCGTGTATTTGTGATTTTAATTTCTTGCATTAGTATACTTGGGTGTGATCGATGAGCATAATACGAATAAGATACAAATATGTTGGAAAAGCATTGGAACCTGATGAAGAGAATAGCGAAAACGATAAATAATGAAATTGGGTAGCAAGACAATTCCATATAAATTCTAACAAACAAAATACATTAGTTTCATTCATTCATTATTTATTGTAATATAAAAAGCCAACAAGTTCAATTTATGAATATTATCTAGCATCTTATGCCCTGTTACCCTGTTATCGCATACGAAAGCTTTTACTTGTACTTTTACACTACTACGAAAGGCAAGTCATTTTATTTTTAAAATTTGAATGAAATCTCAGGTCAAAATTTTGAATATACTAATTTCTGATAATCAAGTTTCAAGTTTGTTTATTTAAGGTGGAATTACATACCATGCGGTCATGTGTGTCTACGTTGTATTCGAATGCGTTGACGAATACGATTCTTCAATTGAGTTACACAGCATGCGTCGGATCACCAATAAATTTGCTGATTACATTCCTTGCATCTGCCCTATCTATTATGTTTTTATATTCTATGCACTTTTTAAGGTAGAGGACTTTATGCTTTTTAACTTCTTCAATAATTCCTCATCCATATTTTAGATTGTTTTTCGTTTTTTTTTAATTTGTTTACATGTTGTTTAATGTTGTCAACTCACCCGACGCATTGAAAAGTTAAAAGTTCGTCAATTTCATGCGTCATATGCATACGTTACTTTTATCGTGTAACTCAAACAATAGTAGTTCCCACATTTTAACTTTATATAATATAATAATCAATCAATAATTTCTCGTCCATATTTTAGATTGTTTTTCGTTTCTTGATTTGTTTACCTTTATTATATTACGTTCAAAACGGCCCTACATATGTGTGCAAACTTAATCAGAAGACCTGAAAACTGATTTATCCAAAAACCTTTGATAACCATTGCTTGTTCAGCACCTTGTTCGTATAGAAATTTTTACCTTTTAACCACAGTACTTTTTCCTTTAAACCAACCAAAAGAAAAGTAAATAATGACAACCAGTTTTGAAGACCACGTTGATTCCACAACCGGTAAAAAAAGTATATTGTTCATTAATACCTTAATGCAACAATTATGCCTTAATGAGCCAACGTATACTAAAACGTCCATAAAAAGTAGAAGAGAAATAACAGGAGAAATATGCAAATTCCATCTTAACACACCATGCGTCAATCCGTGCGTTGATGAAAGGGTTGCTTTTTTCTGTTTGTGGCAGACTATTCGAGCTTTCAAAGATTTCAAAGAGAAATTTCAACTTTTCGATCATCGAATGCATTGAACGCATGATATGTAAAGGTTGAGTTACATATCATGCGTTAATCCATGAGTTGATGGAACGTTTGATTTTTTTTTTGTATGAAATACTCTAACAAAACTGTTGCTTTCGAAGAGAAAATTCGTTCCAGATCTTTAAAATATACTCTGAAACCCACTTGTCCATCCAATTTGGAGACGAAGGCCATTGGATATAGTTGGAATTGTCATGTAAAGTTGTTGTTGGCTGTGAGTTTTGGGTAATCCCAATTCGTGGCTAGCCTTACGAAAATACTAGGCTCAGGAAAAAACCAAACAATTGTGTCGTGATTTATCTGCTTGCAGTAAAACATTCTTTAAGTGGTTTGGACATGGATACCTCTCGGGTCCCTTTTTAACGTTACAGAATTATTAATCGCTCAAGTAAGTGTAATATGTTTATTTCCCTTGAGAAGTTTTCATTATCATATGATTCAATAAAATTGATTATAATAAAAAAAGAAGGGGCTGCAACCATCACCGATTTTAACTAACTAGGCTCGAGAAAAGTAATGCTTGAAGTGTCTTGAACGGAGATCAGCCACTATAATTCAGATATACGCCATTCACTGCCTCCAATATCATTTACACCAGTCATTGTCGTCAATCAGTATCAGAATCGCATCGCAGCTATCCACCGTCCAATTATTGTAAGTTGCAAAATCAATGCACCTTTCACAACTGCTATCAACATTCAGAGAATTAAGAATGGTTTCACAATCACGTATTCTATATCAGCAGAACTAAATTGGCCTTAATATCATCGAACGATTAATGTAGATGAGCGTGGCAGAATTTATTTCGTAGCTCGAAAACAGAGTGAAGTATTGAATTTTGAAGTGCAAGGGAGCTGCATAAGCATGAACACCGGTTACATAATAACGTATTCGGGAATTGGCCCTAATATATAGAAGCGTCTACAGTAGATAAGCGCGGTAGAAGAAGGTAGAACCGAAGAAGCAGATTTATACAAGTTTCTCCCAAAAATCGTCTTTTAATCAGTGGAGATATAGCGGATGTTGTGGATAAGGCTATAACTCTGTTGGATGGCGCATAAGCTTCAACCATATTTACATACCAAAAATAAAACCAATACACAGAGATACTTGGTGTAATGGTTTGAAATGCAAGAAAGCCTACGAATTTTTGAACCTGAAATCCAGTTTTTTTTTTAATATCTTCTAAGAAATTTGGTTTTTAAGCAAGTCTCTACGATTCCGTTTAGCATTTCTAGCGTATTCATTACTTAATTATGGAAAATAATCCATCTAGCATAAAAAATCTATGCAACTTATAGACTTACCTCCATGATATACCGGATAAATATTCCGTAACAGTAGATTCCCGTCCACTCTCACTTTGAAAAACCGACACTATTGGATGAAATTGAGTTGGCAATTGCATAGCCCGTCCATACTTTATGTTCAAGGGTGCATCGTGGGCCACTTCTAAGCCAAAATATCCGTTTCCAACATATGGAATGGTGTTGCGTTCTTCTGCAAGTGGAGGCACGTGTCTAATATTGGCATCGAATTCAAAGTTTTGTAAGAAAAATGGGGTCAGTCTGTCATCCATGCACTGCAATAAAGGATCTAAAGAGCACTTTACATTGATCGATGTTAAATTTATATTAACAGCTAACAAACCTTTGTTTTCCGGAGTTCTCATGAATAGATAACGAAATATAGGCGGTAATATATAGAAAAATATGCAAACAAATAAGAGCGCTATGAAAAGACGACGATATGAGGAAGTTACTAGTTTTCTAGTAATTTCTCCAATGTCAATTTTGTATTTTGCAGAACGAAATAAATTGCTAGACATCTTCGTAAGTTTTAGTTCTACCGGAATTATTTTTATAACTTTTTCATTGTTTATTATCTTCTTCTTCCTGGAAATTTTACAAACGTCAATTTTATCGTCATATGATTGTTGGCAGAGACAAAATCTCTAAATGTCAACATATGGCGGCATGCGGATTAAAAAATTACACTCAAAGATATTCCACAATGTATAACCACGGCAATACATTGTTATCGATTGCTTACATTTACATAAGTTGTCGATTGTTTACATTTTGTCCCCAATGGGTGAAAATGTATACAATCGAAAATAAAGTTTTCATCGACAGGAATATTTTTGTTTTCATATATATTTGTATTATTGAACAAAAATGATCAAGGACAAAAACTGATTTTCAATGCGATATCTCAATATAGTTCCAACCATAGCCCGGTTTCACTTTTAGTGAAGAGAAAGGAGTAGTTTTTATTGTAATTTAACCTATGTCGTCCGATGGCTTCAAATTACAAAATCAAGCAAATAAAATAAATAAAAAATAAACGATTTCAAACATTTCTCAAATACAATCGCGTTCTCAACAATTTCTTAAATTTAAATTCAATCCTAAATTCTATATTTTTGTGAGGACGATGTTATCTCCCGTAAAGTCCGGTGTGCACCTCTAGCGGAAATTTCGTTTGCGTGCTAATAACACAGTTTTTCAATGTATTTTTTATTGGATTAAAATGTAAACAATCGATATAACACCTCACGGAATTTTCGTTAGCAAATATATATCAATGCATTCCTTTTTTACTTTATAATTTTATTCATTCACAAGATATACCAAATCTTTTAAATTACAGTATGTGATTAATGTTGGTACGATTACAATTACAAATCACAGCAAATATAGAAATATTTTATCATAATCATTAAAAACAAAAAATGAAAACAAAAATGTAGCAAAAGCGACAGATTGTATAATGAAAATAGTGTGTATAGGTTTGTATTAGTGTTAAGCTGAGTACTATGTTCAGTTTTCAAGCTGAAAACCAGCTTTTTTCAGGTTACTTTTCTTAATTAATTAATTTAGAAATATAAAATGATTATCAATCGATGATTATCAATAGATGAACATATTCGTTTTTCGCAGAAACGAACTTAGTACTAGGCATTAAGGTAAGTACTATGTTCGCTTTTCGCGTTGAAATTTTCGTGGTTACTTTATTAAAACAGTTCAATATAAAGCAGACAAATTAACTCAATTGATGTGTAGTTTCTTGTTCCATTAGTTTTCGGCAAGACTTTACAGGAATAAGTTTGTTTTCATTTATAATTTTGATTATTTAAGGAAAAGTAATCGCGAAAATAATGTGGTTTTCAACTCGAAAACCGAACATACCCTGCCAACATTTTTTGAATTTGGGGACTCTTTTGAGAATCCCCACTACGTCGAAAACAATCATATACGACATCAAAAACTCGTCGGAAAAGCGCCGTCACTATTGAGAAGTTGTACCACGCCAAGTTACTACAAAAATGTTTCGCATGAGTGCAATTATTAGGTGCCTTTATAGATCAATTTAGAACGACGCCAATAAGGGACCCTCCAAACAATCAGAAAAAGTGAATTTTAAGATAGTTGTAAAAGAATCATTGTGGTCGAGTAAAACACGTTTGTTTAGATATTTATTAATTTGATTAAACATTTACAAATTCTTAAAAATATAACATTTATACCACTATCACATTACATTTAACATAATTTTTGGCATTAATGATGATGTTGAGTTACAAGTAGCGAGTTACATGTTGCTGCGTCTATCAACCAGTGTTTTTATTCCATGGAGGCAGCGTGTCTGTAAAATATCTGAAAAACAATCACTTTATTCCATTTGGAAAATCACCAAATTGTTCACCAATATACCTTTCACAATTTTAAGCGTATAATCTATGTTTTCAGAACTTTATTTTCGTTTTTATTTAATTAAAATATAACAAGCTGGTTGCGCTTGGCGTTTCACAAAAAATAAAATCGTAGTAGGGATGGCAAAATACCTTCATGTACTTTTTGATGTACCTTTTCATGATGGTTGAAGTGACATTTACGAGTCTGTAGTAACGATGACGATGAAATGGAACTTTGAAATGCTGGCAGGGTAGTACCTACCCTTAGGCAGAAAAATGTCCATATAAGGCACTCTTGAATGTATTAGCATTGCCAATAAATTGAATCGATGCAGGTAAAGAGTTCCATAGGCGAGCGGCGTTGAATAAGAAGTGCTAGTAGCTGATGTTGTTGTGGAATAATTAAAATTCTTCTGTTGGATCTCCCAAAGCGTAATTTATCATAAAGATATTTTGGTTCTTAGGTATAGATAATCTTTTGCAGCAAAATTAACATTCTGATGTTTAATAGTTGCGCAAATTCTACACCATAAAGACATTTAGTGTAAGCAGCACAACTATCAAAGCGTTTGATACCGTACACATATCTAACGATTGCATTGTATGATGTTTCAAGGGACGTTTACTAAAAGAATCAGCACTACCAAACAGTTCACAGCCATAAAGGATTATTGGCATTAAATACGTTTTTGCAAGCAGTATGCGGATGTGCAGTGGTGTGAAATATTGTGTTTGATAAAGAGTACAGGTTGAATTACACACCATGCGTCAATCCGTGCGTTGATGGAAGGGTTGATTTTTTTCTGTTTGCGGCAGACTATTCGAGCTTTTGATTTCAAAGAGAAATTTCAACTCTTCAATCATCGGACGCATTGTACGCATTGAACACATGGTATGTAATTCTACCTTACGGAGCATACCAAAAATTTTCCCAGCAGTGGTGCAAATATGATATTTCCAAGTTAATGAGGAATTAAAAGTGATTCCCAGATTCTGATTCCCGGCACTCAGCAAGCCTGCACCATTGTCAAGCGATAATGCGCCGACACAGACATTACGTTAGACTATATTATCGACACGAGCACTGTCGTCCGGATAAACTTATAATCTGGAAGGCGCATAAGTATTCCCAACAAACACAAGGATGAGTGTTTTTCACATGTAACACCATATCATTTTGATAGTGAATCCCATATTCAACATTAATTCAAATGGCCTTGCAAATTGCTTGCCTTCAACAAATTTTCCAATAGGTTTGAAGCACTAAAATGAAATTTAATTTGAACAGTTGTTGCTACTATGCTGAGAAATTGTTGCTAAAGGCCGGTATGCAACTCTAGCGAAATTTTCGGTAGCAAAAATTTATTTAAGTCTACAACAAAAAAACAGGGCTGTGTACACAAATTTTAAACCAGCTAATCGCTTTTAAAAATTGTTAATATATGTTCCAAATAAATTGTTTATTATTTACAGACCTTTTAAAACTTTTTTGTAATAAATTAAATGTTTGCTGCCAAAATATGCTTTTGACAACCCTGTTATTTTCATTAGAGGTGCGTACCAGCTTACGAAATTGAACGCTACCGAAAATTTCGTTAGCATAAATAGCAATGCATTTCTTATGGGAATGAAATTTTTCGCTAGAGGTGCATACCGGCCTTAATGCGCTTTACAGACTATCAGTTATTCCGGACGTCAGTGCTCGTGTCGAACATATCCCATATATTGTGCACATTATAAGTTAAGTCCGAAGACATAATCGATACTGCTGAATGTTTATGGGATCGATAACACATTAACCGCTTATTTAGTCATCGCCGACAAGTCGTATTGATCCGACATACTGTTAGATTCTTAACAAACATCGACATTCCGTCCGGAATAACTGATAGTCTGTAAAGCGCATAACTGTTGAATTCTACTGTTGAGGGTAATGTCTGTTTTTGTTGCGAACGCGATTATCTCAACAATTTCTCAAATTGAATTTTAAGGTAATTCTTTGAAAAAATGTTTGAAAGCGTATTGAATATAAGCATTTCTCCAATGCTTGTGATTATTGGGTTGATATGTTACCAACAGTCGGTAACACATCAATTGTTTACCCATCAAATATACCTTATTGAGTTGACCTAATTTAAACATAATTTCAAGTGGTTTAATATCATTGAAATGAAGAGGAAGACATAAACAATCGAAGGGTGGCTAAACAATCTTGCCTCCATTTACCGTTTAAATAAATAATAGTTTCGAAGCAATACTGCTAGCAAGACAACTCCGGGGAAATGTCTAGTGATAAACGTACCGTCTATGTAGGCGCATTGGGGGATGAAGTCAATGAAAAACTTTTGAATGATGCCTTCATACCATTCGGAGATATTGCTGATTTACAGATGCCGGTGGATTACGAGACACAGAAACATCGTGGATTTGCATTTATAGAATACGAGTGTCCAGAAGATGCGGCTGCCGCAATTGATAACATGGTAAAACTTTATTTTAGAGAGTTAATATGGTTCACTTTGATATTCATCCAAACGTTATTCAATGCGTTCATTTAGCAGAATGCAAGGCTTATTAAGATCGGAAAACTCGTATTAATTTGAAAGTATTTATGCTAAGGGCATGATATAGTCGTCCCCGGACTGCATAGGGCCCTATTACACCGACAGATGTTTGCAAAATTTTAGGATGCGGAGATAAGTTAATCTGGTACCACTTTTGCAAGTCCCTCTTGCAACGTGGTACACTATTTAAAAAAAAGTGGCTCTCCATTGAATTTCTTAAATATTTCGTATGAAAATTTGAAGTAGCGTTTTTTTTTTTTTCAAATTATATCTAAATAAACCCAATAATATTTTCTCCATTACATCGAAAATCGGCTCGTGAAGATATCAATTCTCGGAATAAATAGGTTTGTTTTAGTATATGAGAAAGTCTTACTGCCTTTCTGCATGTTTCTCAAGACGAACAACTCGTTAAATAGCAGTAGTATATTGCTACGGTCGATAGTAAATCACAGATGATGAGTTCATTACAAAATATGTGCACTTGCTGTAGACGCATTTTAATTTACATTTGTGCCCTTCGAGACAGAGAAATCGTTTTCTGAAAACCCGGATTTCAATGAACAGGAGGTTTAAGTCGATACACGAATAAAACTGAACAGCATTAGCTTTTGTAGTAGCCCACTGTACATTTACATTACATTCAGATAGCAGATCACTGCAAAATTTATCAATATATATGTACATATTTTTAGAATGATGCAGAGCTTTGTGGACGAACAATTCGTGTTAATTTAGCTAAACCTGTTCGTGTAAAAGAAGGAAGTTTCAAACCTGTTTGGGCCGACGATGATTGGTTGCAGAAGCATGCCGGTGCGACATTATCGGATCAAAAAGACGGAGAAACTACCATCGAAGGGCAAACAGCTGATGAAGCGCCGAACACGACAAACGGGCCCGCAGTCATTGAGAAAGGAGAAAAACGAAATCCACAAGTTTATTTTGATATACGGATAGGAGGCAGCGACGTTGGTCGTATCGTTATTCTTTTAAGAGCCGATGTGGTACCGAAAACTGCTGAAAATTTCCGCGCACTTTGCACACATGAACATGGTTTCGGTTATAAAGGGAGTAGTTTTCACCGTGTTATCCCTGAATTTGTAGGTTAACAAACTACAAACACAAAAACTACATATAAGTCAATAAAATTGTACTTTTATTTGTTATAGATGTGTCAAGGCGGCGATTTTACTAACAACAATGGAACTGGTGGAAAGTCAATATATGGAAAGAAATTCGCCGACGAAAACTTCAACCTGAAACATAATGGTTTTGGTACACTATCTATGGCTAACTCTGGGCCAAACACAAATGGATCTCAGTTTTTCATATGCACCACAAAGTAAGTAGCCAATGGCTCTTAGCCATCGTTAGTGAACTTTGTATGTTTGCGGTTTGTCAAATGAAAATGCCTTGCTGAATACAATTTTAGTAAAATATAAATTTTTTACAGTTTTTGGGTAAATTGACAGGTAGAACATTATCAGTTACATCGTTAGCGAAAGTTTATTATTATCAATTATCGATCCCTATAGAGTCTATAATAGTATGGAGCATATCCATCATACGAATAGCGGATACATACAGTTGTAGGGCAACTAATGATGTACCTCCAAATATCTTGACGAATGCAATGGTTGCTAGGTAGAGCAACAAGAAAATGTGGTCCCATCTAAACTTGATGGATACTATAACTAGATAAGTTATATTCACTGGTCACTATATGCTCAACACAAAATCCTGAATAAGCGTACTTCCACTGTTAGCTAATTTAAAATAGGGCAATACTAACAGTTGAAGTTATACTTTTTGCAATTCTAAAACCGTGTAGAATATAATCAAATTTCAAAACATATTGCTGACATTTTGACTTTTATTTACATTCTGTTGTTAAAAATTTAAATTGAAATTTGAAATTCGGAAATAACTGTGTGTCCTTAGTTTTGTTGAATTGCTCTATTTTTTTTCGTTTTGTGTAGTTCCGTCGATGACTTTTCTAATTTATTTTATTTTTCGTCTTGAGGTCCTATTAATAAAAATTCGTTTATAAGATTTTTGATTAATCATTAAATTTATTATCCAATATTTCGACTAACAATATAACAAATATTAGTATACAATGTATGAGTAACACAATTTATATTTACTTTAATAATTAATCAAAAATCGTAAAAGGACTTCAAACCGAAATAATACAATAAATTCGGAAATATATTAAATACAACGAAAAAGTTTTGTTGTGCTGCGAGCGGGTAAGTGGTGAAAACTGCCCAAAATCTTGCACATAGTGTAATATTTTTCACTCGAAATGTATTTCCATACCATTAATAAACATTTCTCATGAATGACACAAAATTCAAAATTATTAGGTTGCTTGATCGCGACCAGATTTGATTCCTGGGATAATTCTGATGTTTTGCTCCGAATGTCTCTCTACTCCATTATAGATCTTATTTAATAGTTCATTGAAGTTCGGTTATTTTCCCTCTAAGATGGAGAAGTTCTTTTTTTGTACCACTTCATAAGTTAGGGAGCCCCTTTGATGTGAGTAATTATAGGGGGATAGTCATTGGAACAGTGATTTTGTTCTTCCTCCTTACACTTTTAGATTGAGGCTGATTCATTTGCCTACTCTTAGGATCCGACAGACGATATTGGGCTCCATGATGATGTATAGGCTAGTTTGTGGCGATATTCCATGCTGTGAATTGATATCTAGGATTAGGATAAATGTTCCTTTTAGGGCATCTAGGAATTACCAGTTTCTTCTAATTGATTTTCAACGTTCGAATTATGCTTCTGTGGAGCCTATTCGTAGGATGTGCATTAATTTTAATTCAATCTATCATCTAGTTGACACTAAGTTAAGTATTGATGTGATGAATTACAGAATTTTAGCATATTTGGATAACTAATACATTTTTTTTGTTGAATAACCTGGTATTTGGTCTTGTGATGTAATATATCCGGCTGATGAGTCCTTATTAGCTGGTTACATCCCTCTGTAAGCTGTCCCTACGGACGAGGCCCTCACGGTCGGAAGGGGTGGAAAACCGTTCGAAAAAGAAAAAATATGTCTGTATTTGTTTATTTACTTTTATCGATATTTAGCAAAGACCATAGAAAAGGATGATATGAAGTGAGGTATACTTGTGTTAGTATCAGAAATAAGAGATAAGTATCATACATGTAGGAAAACCGCACCGAACTTATTGTTTTGATGCCGACAATTTGCTATTTTCTTGCAAAAACCAAAATAAGTAAATAAATCTTTGTTACGAATGTAAAATAAAAAAAAAAACTTGAAAAAAGTTGCAACTTCTCATGTAACCTGTATGATACTAATCTCAGATTTTTTAAGGTCTACATTAGCATGGCATACATTACATTAGCAATGCATCGATATGAATAATATTCACCACATTTATGGGTTTAAAAGAACACAATGTAATAAAATGTAAAATTAGAATTCTCGAGGAAATATAGGAAACTATATATCAAATCAAACATCTTTAGGAAATATGAACGCCAAATATATAATCTTTGGAAAATTGGATGAAAATTCCAGACGCTAAAATGTCAAATGTGATGATTGATGGGATATATTTTCCAGCTGATATTTACCTAATTAATAGCAGACGAACTGCTCCGAATGCAGTTCAATTGTTATATATGTTAAATAATATATATTTTCTTCTTACAGAACAGATTGGTTGGACAATAAACATGTAGTGTTTGGACATGTAATTAGTGGAGCTGAAGTTGTTCGAAAGATTGAGCGCGTTGGTTCAAAAACTGGTGCAACTTCAAGTAAAGTTGTTATATATGCATGTGGTGAATTAAAATAAGTATCTGTTTGTTTTTCTAAACTATATAAGAAAAATATACGGAAGTTTTATACTGTCAACTATTAGTAATGGTAGGCTAATAAATAAAAATATTAATTACATGTACATAATGTATGTTCCAGCTACAAATTGTATCACATTTGAATGGTGGCTCGTTTTACATCCCCACTCGAAATTGGGAATAGGTACCTATTTCGTCTAAAAAAAAAACAAATATTTAAAATTTTCAATTAAAAAGAAATAACGTAATCTATCTCACTGGCAGATATAAATGAATAAGCGCGGCGCTGTCCGATGTTTGTTTTGAATGACATTGAGACTGAATGATGGAGAATGGTCTCAATAAAGTCAAGAGTTCGAGTTTAATACGAGTTTGTACGAATAATTTATCATTATTTCCTCAACTAATTAACCGTATAAATTCAAGGAAACGCAAAGGATTCATTTCCACCAATTCCCCTGCCAAAATTTTTTGAATTTGACGGCGCTCCTGAGAATCCCCACCACGTCGAAAACAATTGTATACGACATGATACAATGATTATAAGGTAGCCTTATTCCGTCAGGTGACTTTGAACGGCTCATCATAATGTCAAAAATATTGTTGACATTTTTAAATTATGTTGTTGGAATTAACGTCTTAAATTTAAATTGTATTTGAAATTCGGAAATGAAACGGAAAATGCGAAAGTGTTGTCTGTGTAACAAGCGGGTAAATGGTGAAAATGGTCAATTTTTTTCTATTCCAAAAAAAAAAAAAAACATTTCTCATGAGCAACACAAAATCAAAACAAACATTTTTGTATTTGTTTATTTACTTTTTACCGACATTTAGTTTGACGTTATGATGAGCTGCTTTTATGTTTTTGTTGTTATTTTTGTTCTACAGAGGCTACCTTACAATCATTGTATCATGGTATACGACATCCAAAAACTCGTCGGAAAAGCGCCGTCACTTTTGAGAAGTTGTACCACGCCATGGTACAATAATTCCCAGGTAGTTGCAGTATTACAAAAAAATAAAAACAAAAGAATTCAAGTACATCCAAATGTCAGTTTTGTTTATAATTTCAATGTTAGTAAACAAAAGATATTAAATATTTTCATTTTGTTTTGTTTACATTTTAACGTAACCTAAGTAACCAATAGTTACCTATGTAACCAGTAGTAACCAGACATGTTTTTGACAATAATAACCTGTGGCATGTAAAATGTAACCAATAGAATCTATGTATCCAATAATAACCTTTGTAACCAATAGTAACCATACATATTTTTGACAATAGTAACCTGTGGAATGTAAAATGTAATCAATAGTAACAAGACATGTTTTTGACAGTTGGATGTACTCAGCTGTGAACAGCTGACTGTGATATAGTACCTTTAGTAGTTTTATCATGGTACCACGCCATGTTACTACAAAAAGTATCGCATGAGTGCAATTAACAGGTGCCTTTTTTAATAAATTTAGAACGACGCCAATAAGGGTCCCTTCAAACAATCAGAAAAAATGAATTTTAAGATAGTTGTAAAAGAATCATTGTGGTCAATTAAAACACGATTGTTTAGATGTTTATTAATTTGATTAAACATTTGTAAATTCTTATAGATATAACATATATACCACTACCACAACACATTTAACATAAATTTTTCATTATTAATAGAATGATGTTGATTTACAAGTGGCAAGTTACATGTTGCAGCATCTATCAGCCAATGCTTTTATTCCCAATGGAGGCAGCGTGTCTTGAAAAATATTTGAAAAACTATTACTTTATTCCATTTGGAAGGTTAAAAATTGATCACCAATATACCTTTCACAATTTTAAGCGAAATAACTCTGTTTTCAACACTTTATTATCGTTTTTATTTAAAAAAATTATAAGAAGCTTGTGCGCTTGGTGTTTCACAAAATATAAAATGCTTCTTGCCACATGTAACTTGCAACTTATAACTAACTCAACACCATTCTTTTATTAATGCAAAAAATTATGTTAAATGTGACTTGGCGTGGTACAACTTCTCAATAGTGACGGCGCTTTTCGGACGAGTTTTGGATGTCATATACGATTGTTTTCGACGTGATGGGGATTCTCAGAAGCGCCGTCAAATTCAAAAAATGTTGGCAGGGTTAAAACGAAGAAAAAAAGGCATAATCGATAATGCTGCATGTTTATGGGATCAATAACACATTTACCGATTATTTAGTGATCAACGAATTCTCGTATCGATTGGACACACTGTAAAATTCTTTACAAACACAGACATTCTGTCCGGAAAAACTTATAGTCTGTAAGACGCATTATATTCTGGACCGCGCATAATTCCAATAGTACTTGCGCTACGCAATACGGTTAGATTTAGGTTAGGGTTGAAGAACGTAGCACAACGTTTGTATTTGATATTGGAAAAATTGGCGCAGGCAGTTTGTGTTTTACTGGCTTCGAAACCTTCTATAATATTAATGGCTGCCAATCTTGAACGAAGAAGCAGCAGTGGGATTTTTTCCTTTTTTCGAAAGATTTCGCTCCAATTTGCAAAATTCAACAATTAAAGAGAAATAAAATAAACAGATTAGTGAACAAAGTGCAAGTGTTCAAAGTAAAATATTGGACGCAGGCATAATGTGGCCACAGGCATTACAAATATCCAGGGACGAATGTCGAGGCATATTACGGAGACTTGGTAGGTTGTAGTTCGTGTGCTGTACATTGCTGAAAAAAGTGGTACTGTAGTGTATTTATGAAACGCCAGCCACGAATAAATCCGATGAATTTTGGTTATGGATGATGCTAAGGGCAATTGATTATTGATATTTGTTTACATTGAGGTTAATCTTTTCTTTTTTAGAGCTGGAATCTTATTCTCAAGTGATAAGTGTGTTTCGCGCTCAGGGAGGTCTGAGCGATGCAAAGGCTAAACTTTTAGAGGAATTGCGTGGTATATTTCACATATCTAACGAACGCCACCGTGCTGAAGCCCGACGTGTTGCTAATGATGAACAGTTGGCTACAATAGCGGAAGCGTAAGTTTAACATATATTGTAGCACATGCACACAGTTAATGGTATTTTTTGTGATTTTCAGAATCTCTGGACCCAACACTTGGCAAGAGTGGTCACGTGAAGGTAGACGTCCTTATCCTATGCTGCCACGTGTAGCTCCTCAAACAGCCTTAGCATTGATTGCAAACAACATAGCCGAGGAGGCAGCTAATGAAAACCTAAAGTTGCCACATCCCGCCGAAACTGCGGCCGCAATTAAAGAAGAACAACAAAATGCTGAAAAAGAAATGTCCACAGAATCCTTCGAACGCAACAATTACGTAGTGACTAGTGATCCGGTGAGTTCCCGAGATATAATCATCAATGTTAGAGTAGTATGGCTGCGGATGGGTTTATGATTTATAAATGGAGTTGTAGGATATTTAATGAATTTACATTCGAAAAATATTGAACGTTTAAGGGGGTTTTCAGGTCAAGGTCCAATAATATTAGATTTACTTACACGAACCTATCTTTTCGAGTAATTAGTTTAATTGTGCGTTTGGATCCATAAAGAGTTGGTCGAAGGCGTTTTGCAGACACATGAAGCGGTAGTATTCAAAGGTGGTAGTCACATCTTGGAGAATGTCTCTATGTTCAATATGGCATTTATTTCGATAGAATTGAAATGGTGCATAAGTAAATATATAAATACACAACGCTAATTGGAGTGTTACCTATTGCTATTGCCGATTTTACAGTCCTGAAGGCAGAAGTGCGGCCGATAATGGGAATGTGTAGAATGGCTCAGAAATAACGAGCGGACAATTTTTTTTACGAATAGCCAGAGGGCAACGAAAACATTAGTATTCTTTACGGATCAATCACAAACCGTTTGAAATCAAAGATCATGGATAAGAGGGTAAATTGGCTTGCTTAGTTTCATTTTCATTTTTTTTAATGAAAACTTTTGAGCAATAATTAAAGAATTGTGCCTGTTCCAAGCTATTTGCTGCTACTTATTATGACCAGGCAAACGGGTAAACGTCAATCAGAGACGTAGTTCGGTCAATGAAGGCTTTAATTTCACGTCTTTTCATACACAGAAAAAAATTTCATGAAAAATTTTCATTAAAGTCTTAATTGAGTTTTACAAAATATTCAATTAAAATTTTAATTAATTCCACAAATTTTTTAGTGTTGGAACATGCCAAAATAAGAGGAGCCGTTGGGTTAGGTTAGGTGGCAGCCCGGTGTATCAGGCTCACTTAGACTATTCAGTCCATTGTGGTACCACATTGGTGAACCACAGCCGTAAAATCAAATGAACTTAGAAAACACATAGCTCATAGAGGCTTCACGGGTCGCATTGAATGAATAGGGACGAGAGCAGTCCCACTAAACATTAATTCACTAATAGTTCGTCACTGAATCTCGTTGCTGCCATATTCAATGACTGCAAAAAGCGATGTTTTTGGCGACGAAAAAAGTCACGAATTATGTTGATCTCTGGCGATAACAAACGATATCAAAAAATATCGACAAACAGAATATCGATTAGTGTTGGCAAACAAAAAGTGACGGCGATGGCGATTTCATGAACAAACTAGTAAATCGTTCATGCAGAAGGCCGCTAAATGAATTAAAATGCATTAAAAAAAATGTCAAAAATGGAGTATAGGATGACGGCTGAAAAAAAATATAATATATACATGCTTAATTTGGTTCAATATATTTTTTAATAATAATACTATTATTCTTCATTTATTAGAATATAATATTTTAAATTATTATATTGTATATATTCATTTTCACATTTGATATGACAAATTTCCTAAAACATCTGAGCACATTATTATTATTTATTTATTCATTCACACACTACAAGATATACAAAGATCTTTTAAAGTTGTAATCCTTTATAGAAGACTGATCATTGCATGTTGTTGTTCTTACTCTCTGGGGGCTAATCACGGCATGCGATATCGAGAACTTTTGATCGAAATCTAAATTTTTCGGATCACGGGAATCGATATCGAGTTTTTTTGATCGACAATTTTTTCGATTGGTAAATTGCAATCGTAAAACATTTTTCACATGTTTTTTACATTCCCAGCAAAAACTCTCATTACCCGGTAATCTTGTAGGTAAGCCTATTTAAAAATTAATAACCACTTATTAATTGGCATCCCTTCGAATTACATTTACATACACATGTCCTAGAAGGAAAGTACTTCTCCCCAGGCATACTTTCGGCCATAAAATAAGTAGTGCATTTAAAGCATATAATCACCTAATATGTAATGACTTATTCGTAGATACACCAAAGCTTGCAAAATAGCCACTTATTGTCTCAGGCAACCAAATCTCGAAAATATTGATTTCTATCGCCGATTACAATGGATCAAAATATGGCGAGTGATGCTGTAATAGGAGAACTACTTGAATAGAAACGAATATTGTATAAATAAACAAAAAAATTAATAAATAATCTAAATAAGATGCAAATTAATTTCACACTTAAAATAGAAATAAATGTAGGTTGTTTAAGGGAGTTGGATTCGTGAATTACGTTATAATATATCCAATAGCCAATTCACATAAGGTTCAAAATCCACTAAAAGTGGATTTTAAGTCTCTTTTTTATAAGGTAAATGGCATTTGAAATTTAGTTTAAGCGCATTTTGGAAATGTAATGTAAATGAGGTATAAGAAAGCATTTATTTAAAACATAATATGATAATGTCATTAAACACAATTATTATGAAATGTTTGTGATAAAAATTTCTTAATGGAAAAATTTTCAGAATTACCGTTACATTACATATTCTTTTTGATTTTTTATGTAAGTGCTCGATTATGTGAATAATTATACCTAATGGTACCATCATTTATTCTATTTTATTAATTCGTTAACTACAACTGCATAAAATTTGAGAATAACAATTCGAAAATTACCGAAAAGTATTTATTTTCGTCATTACAAGTTAGTCATTATAACTCGCCGCAATGTAATGCAACGTGTAATGACAGCTTTACTCCTGGTAATGTCAATTGTAATGAGATGTGGTTACCTAATTTTTGCTGGGTTGTTTTCGTTTTTTACATTGTTTGTAAATATATTAGTTTTAGTTCGAATTGTTGCTAGTTTGTAGTAAATTTACATATAATGAACATATTATTAATATTTAGGACCAATGCAATTCCAATAAAAGTTAAACAAAAATTGGTCATAGTAGTGTTCGCAGCGAGCATTCTAGCTTGACAAAGAACCATATATAAAGCGCACATGCTAGATCGATATTCAAGAGATTGTGATCGACCAAATACCGTACCATTCCGTGACAACATAACGCTTCTGGACCACCTTGTAAGAATAGTGAATTATGAAGGCTCCCACTCGCAAAAAGTTTTAAGACGGCAGACAATTCTAAAGTGATAAAATTGACGTTGACATGCCACCAAAAATTATTTTCCATTTAAACGCCTACTTCGTCAGCCGAAATCGTCCATTGAGCCTACAAAAGGTGACTTTCTAACAGTGCACACCATTTCAAACCCATGTACTTACACCTTTTTCCTTATTTGTTCGGAAAAATGACGTTAAATGACCTAAATATTTTATTACCACATCTCTTAAATGTTGAAAAGGAGAAGTCTTCCAACATTCAAATATGTTATCCCTACGTAGCATAGTAGGCTCCGTAATAAATGAATACATTTCGTTTTGTAATGCTGTTTACTCTACTCAATTATATTAGATATGAAGTCATGTTTTTCCCATATGCGGGACTTTTTATTTTTATTATTTTCTTTTATTTTTGAATAAACGATAATGAAATAAATTATTAAAAAAGCTTCGGCTAATCGGCATTTTGACACCGAAGGGTGATTCGTGGGTGGCCGAAGCCGAAGCTGATACTTCGGTTATATTGTCCTTGTTCTTGGCCCAGCGCAAGTCACAGATTTATTGGATCAGATTTTGATACAGCTCCCATATATATGTGTAGGCCAATTTTAAATTTCTATGTAAATTGCGTTTTTCGTTGAAAGCTTATTTAAAAATTCAAAATAATATGTATTGTCAATACAAAATTTTGTGGTAGTCACATTTCATGCAAATAAAATATTACAATAATGCGAAATCCCTTATATCCAAGCTTGCCCTTAGAAACCGGTTTGAATCCAAACGATTTTCCAGCGCCTGTTCAATTCTACAGATACATAACATTATGCGGTTTGAAATTAATTATTTAATTTAATCTGATTTTCATTTCGAATGTGTGATATTTCAATTTATTGGGCAAATCAAAATTATTACGCCTTAATATGTTTCATTTATGAAGTGTTTAACCCTTAAATGCGCACTATATCTTTTAAGATACAAACAGAAAAAATTCTTACGTCTTAAATTTTTTTTTACCGAATTCTATGCAAAATCAAGTTTGTTTTATTTAATACATGATAAAGCTATTTATTAAAATATGTTTTTCCAGAAAATTTGTTGCACTTCTGAGTAATCTGCAGTCAAAATTAAAAATCAAATTTTGACCAAAAATTCAAAAACAAATTGGAGTTTAAGATACAACCACTATTTTTTCAAAAAAAAAAAAATAGTGAAAAAATGTGGTATGCGGATGTTCTTTATTTACCATTTGGATACAGCTGTTTCGTATCCCTATCAGTTTTTTATAGGACATACTAAACAAATTCCCAAAACTCCAAAATTGAGAAATTTTAATTTTTCATGTATGATTTCAATTGCAATCTAGAATAAGCACTTTAGCGCAGTTTTGCAATTTATATATGTTTTTTTATTTATTTATTTAATTAACTCATTTTACAACCAAGCCGAAATGGCCATATACGGTTACAGGGATACTCAAAATAAAGAATTACATTAAATTTACTTAAAAAAAATATATAAAAATAATTAGGACTACAATCAAGGACTGCAAAAACTTGACATTATTACACCTTATTACTAAGTATATATCTTACTACTATAAAAATTTATTTAAATATAAAAATTTAGGAATTGATTACTACTCTCAACCGACTTATTCAAATTCAAATACGGATAGAGAATGGGTTAACGTATATTCATTTATGTTTATTCTTTATCGATAGTATTAATTTTTTGCCTTATCCTTTCATTACAGTTCAAGGTACCAAAAATTCCAGCTGGTACCAAAAAAAATCTTAAGCGCAATAACAATGACCAAAATCAGAGCGGTGCCGCAGGTTCTGGCAAAAAACGGGCAACAATTGAAAGTTCTCCGCAGAGGAATCATCAGCTTGCAAATCGCCAACAGTACCCCCATATTACGGCAAACTCGCCCCAACCTTGTGGCTCTGTTTCCGCATACAGTGGACATGATAACAAGAAACAACAACAGCAGCAACAAAATGTTACCCAACAACAGAATAATCAACATTTACAAAAACAACGGTATTTCCACCATCAGCAACAACTGAGCAAACAAAAAATGGCAAAGAAGGCTGCAGCGGCTGCTGCTGCTGCCAATAACAATACCACATCTGCGACAAATAAGAGACAGGCAACGCCAGCTAAAAGCGGTAGACGTGCGAATCAAAAGCTTCTTATGGAACAGCAACAAAAGTCCCTGAAGCAATTGCAAATGCCCGAGCCACAGGGGCAATCACATACTCTGCCATTGGGTGGTAATACAGTACATATCGATCTAACATCACAACCAGTGACGAGTTTATCACAACAACAAAATGATTTACACTTCCTATCGTACTCTACGCAAAATGTACCACCCCAGCAAATTTTAATGGACGAACAATCCGCACTTGCTTCTGTAGCACATGGACAGTTGCATATATTGCCTTCCAATAGCAATCCACAACTACAACAGCCCCTGCCGGCATCCTTAATAACACCGTTGGCGGTCCCATCCGCTTCATCAACTCCTCCACAAATAGCAGCATCTAAACGTGATATTTCGAAGAATCTTAATAAACTCCAGCAAATGCAGCAGAACCAACATCTTCAACAGAATCAAATTTCCGTTCCCCACCATCCGGCGTCACCATCTTATCTATCCTCATCCGATATGCACACTAGCATAGGTTCAATACTTTCTTCTTCCTCCTCTTCTTCATCTGTTGTTAAGTCAACAGAAAAATCTCTGATCTCTACTACTCCAGTGCAAAAGTATATTGTCGAGGAACGTCAGCCCAATGTAAATACCACACCAGGCTCTATTGTAAATCTTCAAGGTCATACCCTTGGAACCAGTAATGCGCAATCTGGCCAAACCCCTCAAATAATGACATTGCCCCAGTTTTCCGCAGCAGCTACCAAGTTACGTGCAGTGAATACCACGTTAATAGCCCCTGTGGCTAAGATGTCACCCACCGCCAGCAAAAAGATCACTAATATATCATCACCGCTATCTCCCATCAATGCGGGCGCTTTACATGAGCTGGCCAATGTGGCCAGCACACAAAGTCAAGTTTTGCATATAGTTGAGACATCACAAGGCAATAGCAATCCGACGAATAGTGCTTCATTTGCCTCATCATTACACACACCACCGGCTGTTATTCAAATACAGAACAATACCCAAACAGCCAGTGGTGGCAACGTTTCAACAAGTGACATATCTTCGCCAGCTACATCTACACAGAGTAAAGTTTTGACAACAACTCTGGTACCTATAGTTCTGCCCGGTTCTTCTGGCAGTTTTCCTAACCCTGTTGGTAGTTCGCCAATAAACAATTCGCAGATCGTAATTGGATCATCAATTGGTGGAAATGGAAATGTTGGTGTAACATCAATAGCTCCCCTCTCTTCTTCTTCATCGACTGTAACAACAACAAGCGGTAGTACCACCATTATTAAAAATTTACCTCCAAATTTGGTATTGAACGCCAACACAAACACAATGACCCCAGTTACAGTTACGGGCACAATATTCTCCACGCTGGGCGCCGGAGCAACAGTGTTTCGTAAACCTCAGAATTTAATAAAAACTCCCCTTACGACGGTAACCTCCACTTCAAAATCGCAAACTTCCGTTTCCGGTGCGGCACATATAATCAGTAATGTAAAAGTTTCACCCAAGAACATAACTACTTCTGCTGCTACAGCATCGATATGTACACCAAGTACAATATTTAAAAATATTGTAGCTTCCACCTCTGCAATAATGAGAACGAATGTGAAAATTTGTCAATCGGCAAACGGAAAAGTTATGATTACACCAGCAGATGGTTCGAAATTAAAATTGAATACATCAACGTTGCCGCATAAGATACTTGCCGCCAATACAGCAACCTCCGGTACGTCATCTTCGGTTGGTGGTTCTGGAGGAGGCCAACGCATCGCAATACAAAAAGTACAAATTATACCAGCCCCAATGGGATCACCAGTCGGCACCGCGAATATGCATTCTACAGGAACTACCACGAACACCAAGCCCACTACTCTGACAGGAAAAAGCAATATGATTTTTATGCCTTCATCGGCTACTTCGAATGTTAGACCGGTCACACTCTCGAAAACCAGTAATAATATACTAATAAAATCGTCAACAAATGCCCAACTTCAGTCCAGCTCATCTGATAATAATACCGCTAAAGGAAACATCGTTGTTTTGGGACCATCATCATCCATACAGAGCCAGAATGCCCCTTTGAAAGTGACACTAGGTCAAAAGTATGATATGAGTAATTCGTTTATAAACGAAGATGCCCCTTTGGATATCTTAAATATGCCCATAGTTATGGATGCGGGAGTGGGTGGGTCACCCGCTGAGACAGTAACAGTATTACCGGGCAATATTATCGAAAGCAATAACTGTACCACCAACTCAGCCGACACTCCCATTATAGTTGAACAGAATCCACAAAGTTCATCTGCATCAGCACCACAAACTGTTATATTGGGTGCCACAGATTGGGAAATGGAATTGGACCAAGCTATTACCACAGCAGCAAACAATAACAGTGCATTACAGTACCAGAAATCCAGCAGCACCAACCGTAAAAAGAGAAACATATCAACTTCATCATCTAGCTCCTCTATATCGATGAGCTCTTCTCCAACCACTAGTGGTAACAAACAGAAACGTCTCAATACTGATTTAGTATCGATCGAATTGAAAACTAATCGACAGGCAACCAGTCAAGAACCGAATTCCAATAACATAATTGTGGTTGATAGTTTTGATGATGTAATAGTGGAGGAGCATGAAGATGATTTGCAATCCTCGAATATGGAACATATTTCTGTCGAATCGGAGACAACAAATAGACAAAGTGAAGACCAACCAAAAATATTAGATATGCAAATATATCAACAACATGATGGAGTTGATGGAAATAAATCTCATATTGCTATTGCTGGTAGCCAGCAATCGGAAAATATCATTCTAGAAGGTCAAGCCTCAGAAAACGCCCAACAGCAACTTGAATCGACAAACGTGGAACATCAGCCGCAAGAGCGACAACGGCGTCAACATGCGGAATGTGAAGATGATGCGGGATTTGATGAAACTATAGGTAAGTGTAATTATTCTTGGCAAATTCCATGATAATAATGTTTACCCGCCACCATGTGAAAATAAAAGCAATGTTGGAGACATTTCTGAATATATCAGTTTTCGAGTAGGAGACGATAATTTTCATTGCCCAAGACTTTTGCTAAAAATTTTAATTACAATATTTAAAAAAATTATATGCTTTTAAATTACGGAGGTTATGCCTACTTATGAAAAACGAAAGAATGGGAATTAGTAGTGCAGAATTTTAATTAATCTCCCTTATTCCTCGAGTAGAAAGTAAGCTACGAAAATATTAAGAAATTTCTACCAAATTTTGTTAGATTTCAAAATAAAAAATCTCATTTTTAAGTGTTTGATCAAATTTTGTTGGTTGGTATTGAAAAAAAATTTGATTTCTTTCAAGCATTATTTTATTATATCATGTGATTCGAAAATTTTAGAAACGACAACTTAAATATTAGATTTATATAAAAGGGTGCATAAATATTCATTAGTATGCACATGTGTCAAATTTTTAAAACTTTGACCATTACTACTTCTACAAAAAGGGAAATTTTACCATAAACTATGATTGTCTGTTAAATAGTTGTCAAGATTACCTTATATTGAAAATTAAGAATTTTGAAGATATTTATGTACTTCATATTTCGATCATTTAGAATCATCTTCATGAAGCGTTTTTGATATCTTAACTACTACAAGGGGATTATCCCACCTTAGTAATGCTGGTGACATTTCTGAGGGTTTCAAAACGCCGTTCGGACTCGGCTATAAAAAGGAGGTCCCTTGTCATTGAGCTTAACATGGAATCGGGCAGCACTCAGTGATAAGAGGGAAGTTCACCAATGTGGTATCACAATGGACTGAATAGTCTAAGTGAGCCTGATACTTCGGGCTGCCATCTAACCTAACCTAACCTAAGCTACAAGGGGAATAATCAAAATCATCCTTATTGTGCTGAAGTTCTTGAAAAATATTTGATATTGGTGGGAAATAGTTGGAAAATTCTATGAAAAAAGCCAAGAATTCTACTAATGTACTATACGGTATAGAGTCTACGATCTTTTTGCAGAATTCTACTAGCTTTGGCAATTGTGCCACGTCGTGGCGTTTCATCTGTCGCCACTAATTTGAACTCTTTTTGTCGATATATTCTGTTATCGGCGAAGATTGTTGGTAACCTTTTTCATCAATATCTTTGCATTTTGTTGCCTTGGCCGTTTGGCAGCGACGTTTTTAGCGATCAATTGTTGAAGAAGTGTTTAAGACTTCATTGAACGAAAAATTAAAACCTGGAAACTAGAAAGAGTTAAAGTTACTACATTACATTAGCAATCAGCATTCTCACGTTAAATTTTTGTAATTCATGTTTCTGCGAACAACAATTCGTAATTATTTTTTTTTTTTTTTTTGAAATGATTGTTAGAAATTAATAATGACCGACTGATCTTTAGTTGTTAACACAAGCTTTATTGAAAAAAGTGAGCGCGAAATAAAAGAGCGACGTAAAAGAGACGAGCGATGAGAGAGCAAATATGACATTTATCCATAGACCTTACAATACATAGATGATCCACTATTCTCTTTAAGAAAAATGTGTCAGTTCCAAAAATTAACTTTCTGACATTTCGTTTTGATTTTTTCGTAAAGAGTCAGTCCCAAACATTAATTTGCTTTTTTGTTGTTCGTAAAGAGCAATACTGCTCAAAATTAAAATTCGTATTTTCGCGGTTTTGGTCACAATGTTTTGTTCAAATATGAACTTTTAATATATTAGTTTATTTATAAATCTTCTGGTGCATTATTATTTTTCTCGTTTATTCTTAATCTTCGGAACTGCCAAACATAGTTTGACACCCGTGGCTCATCTATGTATTATAAGGTATATGCATTTATCTATTAGTGTACATTATTCTATAAACTGCTGTCTATGATGATAAAGAAATTTGAAGGACCAAAAATAAAAAATATTTTGCTTAAATTGTGTTACAAAAACCCTATAATACATTTTCGATGTTATTAGCTACGCTAAAAATATATTTGTTATTAACTACGATGTTATTTTCGATGTTATTAACTACGCTAAAAATATATTTGGAGAAAACGAACGCAAAAAAACAGCAGACAAAGATTGTTAATTACCAAACATTTATTGCTTTTTCGTTCCCAGCGGTTTTAGCAGATTTTTCTGCTTTGTGTACAAAGAAATTTCTTTCTGTGCCCAGGCACCACGAATATTCAATTACTCAACTAGTCTAACCAGATATAACCTAACCCGCCATAACATATAAGTAAGTCGATTCTATTAGACCATAGACATTTTGTATTGTGATCTAGAACAGCATGGTGGAGGAAGAAGGGTATATGAGCTTCGGCCAGCCCGAAATTAGGAATCTCATATTGATAAATATCATTTTCTTTTATAGTTTCAGAAATCGATGAGAATACTGCTATCGAATACATTGAGGAAGATGGCGTCGTTGTTTCCACCTCCACATCGACTTTGACAACAACAAGCACAACGGTAACAGTTGCTGGTAAAGATATGTCACCAAGCGAATCCACCATTTTAACGAAAGCTCTTATCGGTGGCACCAATGTCGCATCGAATACATCTTCAAATAGCAATAATTTGGATATCGAATCAGCATCAACAACAAAATCGTCATCCACCAAGGAGGGGAAAACAGCAATTTCAGCTACCCAGCAAAAACAAGAAACAAATGCCAACAACAGTGGTACATAGGTTGAACCTTCAAACAATTGTCTTGCTATAACATTTCTCTAAGATACGTTAATTGTAATTTAAGAATTGTTTTGTTTTCTCTTCCCTTCTTTTTCTCACCAAAAATAAAAGCAAAGAGAAGGGAACTGCTTCATTAAATAATGTATAACATTTTACATTAACATTTGTTACAAAAAAAACATTTTTTCACAATGAAATGATAAGTAACATGAAATAACGCACATACATACATATATAGAAATATTTCTTTTTTGTTTATAAATATTATGTATATTTATCATCATCCACCACATTGTTGAATCTGCACCCCTCCCCGCCACCTCCCATCGACCATCGCTATAAAGTCATATGTTGAACGTTTTCGGTTAGCTTTTATTTTTAGTGTAGTTATTTTTAATGAAATTTTTAACTTTGCAAAAGTTTGTAAATATTTTTTAATAGATTTTTAAATAGAAGATAGTAGGTTGAGTTGTAATTTGGTTTCCCATCTTATTCCCTCGATTATTATTACAATATATTATACTAATTTTAATTTTTATTCATGGTCTGCTGCTCTTATGTGATAAGTGGCGGCAGTGACCGTATGGATGAATAGTCTATAAATATGTATTTTACCAATAAAGAATTTCCCTTTATTTGCCCTAGAGGAAATAATCAAATAAGAAATATTTGTAAAAACAAAATGCGAGATTATAGGTTAGATCAATAAAAGATAGTTTTCCTTGATGTAAGTATGTATAAAACAAAAAAAAAAGCCCAAAATTAACAAACATAATGGTTTGTAAGGATATTTTCATTAATAACGTAGTAGTAAAATCTTTAGCATAGGACACTGTTGGTTGGCATTATCATCTCTTATAACATATATACATACTATATATACACACACGCATAAAACCACATAATATAAATTAAATTTATATAAACAATTTATTGAAGTTTTGTTTTCTTGATTTTTTCAATAAATAATAAAAAACAACATCTTTGAAGTTCAACAAATGACAATTTTTATTTAATAAAATACTTTCAGCATGTTTTTAACCAAGGTATATTTAGTAATGTTCTTTCATGCTATCCGGTGATTACAATTTTTTCATTTCAGCAGAACTTTGATTGTTTATATATTATTAATGGCATAGGCACCAGAGAACTTTAACCGGTGGCTTTTTTCGTATTGCAATCTTACCCACAAAATGTCGGTGGCAGTGGGTAAGACACCACTTACCATGCGATCTTTTACATTGATACAAATGCGAGAATAAAAACACCATTAGTATATCGCGACCTTAGAATGACAAGGTTCTAACTGTACACTAAATCCCTATTCACTTAGATCCTTGTCATTCTAAGGTCGCGATATAACAATGTTCGTATGCAGTGTCTTGCAATCTTAAACCAATCGACATCGTAACAACGCTCGGTAAACAAAAAACGAGTGAGGCACTTAAGTGTGATTGCACTCAAAAACAACAGTTAGTTGCTTTACTACGGTGTTTTCGAGAGACCAACACTCATACTAACAAACACTGACAGTCGTCGGTTGCATGGGATATTGGTGGTTGAATTTTTTTTTACCAATTGGTGTTTTAAGATTGCAAATATTGGTGTTTACTAAATACACTGGTTGGTTGCGGTAGATCGCAGCCGTTCTCTGATAGGCGTGTCTAAAGGGTGGTGTTGTGTGACCGTGAGTCACGAAAATAACGAGTAACGAATTTCTGAAAAATCATCTCACGAAAATAAACTCGTAACGAACTTAATAACGCTTACGAATTGAATTCGCTTACAATATTTCTCACTCGCGAGAGTAAAATACTACTCGCGTGCGATTTTTCATGAGTCACAAAATGGTCGAGATTGTGAATCTTTAAAAGCTTTTGTGCGTGATTATAGATTTCGTTTTCGTGAGTGTGTGTGAATCCTACCAAAAATTTCGTGCGTGAGTGTGTGTAACACCTCTAATATGAAGTTCTCTACAAAGAGCATGACAAAGAGAACTTTATTGTCAAATATTAGGTTTATATGTTTTAAATTTAAGAACACATCGGCAACGAAAATTTTGCGAGTCCGAATATTGGAATATGGGACATAGCGAGAGCCTTTATGGATTTTTGTTGAGTTTCGCAACTATTTCTATAATAGAGGCTCTGCTAAGTAAACTTTTGATTTCGCCTATTTCCCAGTACTTTCCATTAATAGAATGAAAGTAACACCGAATGCAAATTCTTCTCCACTCCTAGTTTGGCCCTTATTAGCGTTTTGCATGACAAAATGCATATGACATTCATATTAGTTTTCTAATATGATTTGGATTTTTACCGATTCATAAAATATACAATATCGCAGGACATCTGTATAACTCATACAACGAATTTTGGTGTATGATGCAGCTTCGGTGGATATTGATGTATTGGAGAAATCGCATAACTCTGCCACATTTTTTGCTATCTTTGGATAAATTTAGCTTGACCTTTAGTCGCGGCTTAGCTATACATTTATGAAATAAAATCTGTATTCTAATGGAAAACTGTACTTTATAACAATAATGAGAAATGAATCATTTTACATTACATTTTTTTATAATTAATTTAACTATGTTATTTTTTATTCCGTTCACTTTATTCACCTTTGCCTTCTTTTGTTATTTCTTACAAATGGATGTTTTTGTATGGATTTTCAGGAATATGTTAGTTTATCGAAAACTACGTAATTTCGAGATAGCGACAGATTGTAAGAAAATAAAAAGTTGTAGTATATATTACAAAATTCAGTACAATTAATAGAAAAATATGAGTAGTATGATTAGTAGAGGGGGAACTGGTGGTATTTAACGACCCAATGTATTGCCTCGACCCCATGCATTAGGAAAACCACCGCCAGCACCTCCAGCGGCTGGCCTTTGGTCAGCCCTACTTGCTGGTGGTACCCCAAAGTAGCTAATGCCTCCGCTTGTATCCGGAACATATTGTTTGCTACGGAAAAATAGACACAGAAATTATAATTATTGGAATATAGATGAAAGCAAAAATACATACAGTATGTTCGGAGTTTCAAGGAAAGCATTGCCTCCCAATTCTTGGGGGTATTGAAATTTGAGAAAGTAATAGAAGTGACCTATAAAAATACCAATTAAGGAAGCAATGGAACTGGAAAGAAATCAGGAGCAATGTAGCATTAAGGATTTTGGAAATATATATCATATCTACCCTTGGAATATGAGCTCCATGCCAGCCAGCACCCAGGGCAGGTATATAGCCTTAAATCGACTGCCAAACCAGAAGTTAACAATCACTTCTTTGTTCAGCTGACACCAGATATACGTGACGGCAACAACTAACAAATCCATTAAGAATGCTACATTAAAAACTAACCCTCCCAGCACCGCAACTGCAGCCACGATCAATTGCAAGTACAGGTAGTCGGCAGGACTCCGTCCAAATTGATCCTTCTCCAATCTGGCACTGTATTGAGTTATGAAGTAGCAATTGATAAGAAAATGAAATCCTGTTGATGGTGTTAGGGGATAAACGAAGAGACTAGTGGCACATCGCCATAAATGCAATCTGCCTAAAACTAAATCTCGAGAAAGATACATGTGTTCAAATGGCAGAATTCCAAATCGCATCAGCAAACTCATTGATATCGTTCCCGCCAGCCAATATCTTGTGAATCTGGGTAGCTGCTTAAACCACTGTCCTGCATCAGCCATGATGAATGTTCTCGGCTAAAAGAAGCTTTACTACAAAGTTTGATAATAACTCCTAATAAATAATGAACTTGTGTTAAACAAAAATGATATATTTTTTACACCAATTGTGTTTTATTCGTCTACTTGATGATTTGACAGTTCCTAATGAAAACATTACGTGGTGTTAGTATTAGACTACAAAGTTGCTATCAATTTTTAACTGCTTCTTTTTCTGTCAGCTGTACAAGTAGATAAGTTCATGAATTACTGCTTTATCGATATTGTAGTAACGGTGGTAGCATTTGTATGAGATATCAAGAAGATCTTTGCACTGGTGTTCTACACCAGAGAACGGCAAACGGTGGCTTTTTTCGTATTGCAATCTTACCCACAACATGTTGGTGGCAGTGAGTAAGACATCAATTACCATGCGATCTTTTACATTGATACAAATGGCAGAATAGGGATGCCAGATTTTAAAGAGGCAAAAAGAGCACATTCAGCTTATAAAAAGAGCACATACGAAAGGAATAGAGCACACTTTTTCAAATAAAAGAAAATCATTTAATTTAATTGAAATATAATTCATTTAAACAAAGCAAAAAGGTACATACCATAAACATAAAATAAGTCACTTTCAACTCATGCTAATTTTCTTACAATACTTTGTAAGTCATTTTTTGGTGTTTTTGTGAAAAACGTTATTGAAGAAGTTTGTTTACATTTAGAACAGAGTACAAAGTGAAGAAGCAACATCGGCATGCTCTTCTACGACTCTGATATATAAAGTAACACACTATTTAATTAGAAAATAACGGCTAGGAAAATCTCTTAGTGCGACATTTACATATTTTCAGTTTACTTTTACCATTTGATTCATATTTGTTGTGATGCAGAAAAAAGAGCACTTTCGCGTGCTCTTTTGGCCTGTCTTGTTTTAAGAGCACATTTTGTAAAAAAGAGCACATGTGCTCTTTAAAAGAGCACGTCTGGCATCCCTATGCCAGAATAAAAACACCAATAGTATATAACAATGTTCGTATGCAATGTCTTGCAATCTTAAACCAATCGACATCGTAACAACGCTCGGTAAACAAAAAGCGAGTGAGGCACTTAAGTGTGATTGCACTCAAAAACCACAGTTGCCAGCAGTTGGCATCAGTGTTACCGTTGAAAATGTTGAAAAAGTCGCAAAAATTAGTCCACATCGGTCCATAATTATATATAGCCCCCATATAAACTGATCCCCGGATTTGGCTTGCGGAGCCTCTAAGAGAAGCAAATTTCATCCGATCCGGTTGAAATTTGGTACATGGCGTAAGTATATGGTCTCGGAGCCTCCTGGGATACCAAAATTCATCTGATTCAGTTGAAATTTGGTACGTGGTGTTAATATATGGTCTCAAACACCATGCAAAAATTGGTCGAAATAGGTCCATAATTATATATAGCCCCATATAAACCGATCCCCAGATTTGACCTCCGGATCCCCTTGGAGGAGCAAAATTCATCCGATTCGGTTGAAATTTGGTACGTGATGTTAGTATATGGTATCCAACAACCAGGCAGGAATTGGTTCATCCCTGCCAGCATTTCAATGTTCCATTTCATCCTCATCGCTACCACAGACTCGTAAGTGACACTGCAACAATCGCCAACTGTGATAGTATTTTGCCATCACTATTCGCATGAAAGTATTTTGCCATCACTATTGTTACAAGAGCCATTTTATATTTTGTGAAACACCAAGCGCAACTGGCTTATTATAATTTATTTTAATGAAAACGAAAATAAAGTGCTGAAAACATAGTTATTACGCTTAAAATTGTGAAAAGTAAATTGGTAAACAATTTTTGACTTTCCAAATGGAATAAAGTGATAGTTTTTCAAATATTTTTCCAGACACGCTGCCTCCATTGGGAATAAAAGTACTGGCTGATAGACGCTACAACATTTAACTTGTAACTCAACATCAATCTCTTATTAATGCATAAAAATGTGTTAAATATGATGTGATAGTCGTATAAATGTTATATTTATGAGAATTTATAAATGTTTAATAAAATTAATAAACATCTAAACAATCGTGTTTTACTTGACCACAATGATTCTTTTACAACTATCTTAAAATGCATTTTGTCTGATTGTTTGAAGGGGCTCTTATTGGCGTCCTTCTAAATGTATCCGGAAGGACTCCTAATAATTGCACTCATGCGATACTTTTTTGTAGTAACTTGGCGTGGTACAACTTCTCAATAGTGACGGCGCTTTTCCAAGGAGTTTTGGATAACGTATACGACTGTTTTCGACATAGTGGGGATTCTCAGAAGCGCCCCCAAATTCAAAAAATGTTGGCAGGGATATCAGTCCATAATTATATATAGCCCCCATATAAAACGATCCCCAGATTTGACCTACGGTGCCTTTTGGAGAATCAAAATTCATCCGATCTGGTTGAAATTTGGCACGTGGTGGTAGTATATGATATTTAACAACCATGCCAAAAGTGGTCCATATCAGTCCATAATTATATATAGGCCACATATAAACCGATCCCGACATTTGGTTTTGGACCCTCTTGGAAGAGCAAATTTCATCCGAGTCAGCTGAAATTTGGTACATTGTGCTAGTATATGGCCGTTAAAAACCATGCCTAATTAGGTCCATATCGGTATATAGTTATATATAGCCCTCAGATAAATAGGTCCCCAATCACACAAAAATTGGTCCATATTAAGTTCATAATTGTATATAACCCCCATATTTCAATTCTAGCTCTCTACGTATCGTGCAAAAGTCCATATCGATTCGTAATTATTTGAAGACTTACCTAAACATATCTTTTTTGTCTAAAGGTGAGTACTATGTTCGAGTTTTTCACCAAAACACTAAATTAAAAGTGCAAAAATATATATGAAGACGATAACATTTTTATCAAGTCTCTTCAAATTATGGATGGAAAACCAATGTATTGGTTACGAACCATTTAATATTTCAAAATTAATTGATTAAAAAAAGTAACCGTGAAAATAAGCTGGTTTTCAGCTTGAAAACTGAACATAGTACTCAGCTTTAGCCGCTAAAATCGCTAAAGTGAAAACTAAATCAGTAAGAAAAATGCATGAAATTATACGTATTTGTTGCAAATTTTATTATAACTTGATGGGGAAAAGCCCAAAGCAAATTTTCACAAAGTTTGTGTTCCTTAAAATGGATTATTAAAGAAAAGTAATCGTGAAAAATTACGGTTTTAGCGGCTAATCTCGAACTTAGGTTAGGTTAGGTTAAAGTGGCAGCCCGATTAAGATTCAGACTCACTTAGACTATTCAGTCCATTGTGATACCACATTAATTAAAAGTACCTATTACATATGGGCACTTCTAGTTTTAACCGCTGAACCTTCTCGATTATTTTTCTTCGCTGAACCAACCAGATTGTTCCAAAAACATTAGCAGACTGCTTAAGTTAACGTTTTCCAGGTCCGCCAGTAATCTGAAGGTATATGCTCCTAAAAGTTGCTTGCGCTTTACACAAAATGCAGGACACTCACACAAGAGGTGTTTAATTGATTCCTTTTCCTCCGCATCATGACAGCTCATACAATAGTCATTATACTTCGCGCCAATAGTTTTTGCAAAATCGCCTATCAGGCAGCGACCCGTTATAGCAGATATCAGGAGTGATATCTGACGTCTCGAGAACATTAGCATATCTAGTGTGCGGTTTAAGTTGAAATGGGGCCATATTTGCTTGGTGTCGTTACAACCCTTGCAATTCTCCCATCGAACATTTGCCATCATAACAGCCTTCTCAAGCAGTATGAGCTTGCAGGTAGCTAGGGGCATACCAACAAATTCTAGTTCCAACTCATCCGCTTCGCAGTTCCCCGGTATGTTCCTATGGCCAGGCACCCATATTAGGTGAATATTGTACTGCTCAGCCATCTCATTGAGAGATTTGCGGCAGTTGATGGCCGTTTTCGAATTGAGGGACACAGAGTCCAAGGATTTTATATAGGTTGACTGTCTGAGTATATATTAATGCCACATTTGGAACATTACTTCTCAGCCAATTCGCCACCTCTCTTATTGCTAATATTTCAGCCTGAAAAACACTACAGTGATTAGGTAATCTTTTCGCTATTCGAAGTTCCAAATCATTAGAATATACTCCGAACCCCACTAGTCCATCCAATTTGGAGCCATCAGTGTAGAAATCTATATATTCTTTATTCCCCGGGGTCTGTGTGCACCACGCCTCACTGTTGGGGATTAGAGTCTCAAACTTTTTGTCGAAAAGTGGACTCGACAAAGTGTAATCCACTACGTTAGGCACATCTGGCATTATTTTGAGAACCGAACTGTGACCGTAACCTTTTTCCGACCACAGCGATAGCTCGCGCAACCGCACAGCCGTTGTTGCAGCTGACTTTTTGGCCAAAATGTCTAAAGGCAATAGATGCAGCATGACATTAAGGGAATTTGTTTCTGTCTTGCTGAATGCGTCTGAAATACACAAACACGCCATACGCTAAACTTTATCTAAACAAGTCGGCTGGTGAAGTGCCGGCCACCAGACTACAACACCATATAGCATTATAGGTCTAACTACTGCGTGTATAGCCAATGCACAATTTTTGGTTTTAGTCCCCACTTTTTTCCTATTGCCTTTTTGCACGAGTAAAAAGCTACAGTTGCTTTTCTCGCCCTTTCTTCAATATTAAGCTTAAAGTTCAGCTTCCTGTCCAAAATAACGCCAAGGTATTTTGCACACTCACCAAAGGGAATTTCAATACCCCCTAAGGAAATAGGCCTAACCGTGGGAGTTTTGCGATCTTTGCAGTACATGACTAATTCTGTCTTTGCAGGATTTACCCCAAGACCATCGTCTTTCACCCATTTCTCAGTCATCCGGAGGGCCCTCTGAATAATATCTCTGATTGTGGATGGGAATTTTCCCCTGACTGCCAGAGCCACATCATCTGCGTATGCCACCACTTTTATCCTTTCTTTTTCTAGAGTAACCAGAAGGTTATTTATAGCAACATTCCAAAGAAGAGGTGATAGAACTCCTCCTTGGGGAGTGCCTCTGTTCACATACCTTTGTATGTTTGCTTGTCCTAGTGTGGCTGAAATACGTCTCTTCATTAGCAGTTCGTCTAACAGCCTGAGTATACATGGATCAACATTCAGAGTTGTCAGTCCATTTAATATCGAGCTCGGATAGAAATTATTGAACGCCCCTTCGATGTCTAGAAACGCCACGATTGTGACAAATAGTGAGCTTTCAATAAAGCTGACTAGTTCATGTAGTGCGGTCTCAGTAGACCTGCCATTCGAGTATGCATGCTGTCGTTTCGAGAACAAACTTGAATCGATGCTAGTTCTAAGATAAATATCTATCATCCTCTCCAGAGTCTTAAGTAGGAATGAGGATAAGCTGATTGGTCGGAAATCCTTCGCCCTCGAGTGAGAGGCTTTTCCCGCTTTAGGTATGAAAACGACTTTTGTTCCCTCCACTTTCCTGGGATATATGATAAGTTGATACATCCTTTATATATCGCCGACAACCAGGGGATAATTTGGTCAGTTACTGCTTGTAACTTCGCCGGAGTAATTCCATCAGGTCCGGGGGATTTGAATGGTCCAAAGCTATTTAGCGCCCATCTTATTCTAGTTTCCGATACAATTTCCTCGATAGGAAATGACCGCTGAGCAACTGTGGCTCCGCCAGTACATGGTTCAACCGTCTGATTTCCAGGAAAATGTGTGTCCAATAGTACCTCCAGCGTCTCCCCACTGGACGTTGTCCAATTGCCCTCCGATGTTTTAATGAAACCTGGAGCGGAGTTGGTGGATGCTAGAACCTTCCGTAGTCTGGAAGCCTCGGACGTATTCTCAATACTGCTGCAGTAATCATTCCAAGAGTTATGCTGAGCCTTTCTCAGTTCTCGCTTGGATCCTCTCAGATTCTTCTTGTAAGCGTCCCCGTCCTCAGGGGCTCTGGTGGACTTTGCCTTGTTAAAGAGCTTCCTGCAGGATTTCCTCATATTACTTAATTCCGTAGACCACCATGGTGGTCGATCTTGTCTCTGTTATTTCCGGTATCATCATATTGAACTATTCCCTATACCTATTCCAGTCAGCTTTCCTAACATTTGGCGGAAATATGGTCTTGGTGATATGAACATCAAATTTGAAAGTGATTTAGCGATGATTTGAGAAGCTGTGTTCACTTAAAACCTGCCACTCAGATATCATTTCCTTCAGTTCTTGCGAGGCTAAGGTGATGTACAAAACCTCTTGCCTGTTTTTAGTGACAAAGGTTGGGGCATCTCCCTTGTTGCAAACTACCAGATTAGTACGCAAAATAAACTCTATTAGCGACTCTCCCCTTGCATTAGTATCACTACTTCCCCAAATACTATGATGTGCATTCGCATCGCATCCCATAATGAGTTTCGTCTTTGTTTTCCGTGACTCCTCCACTAAGGTCTTAACGGCATATGGAGGCATCTCCCTGTCATGTCCCATGTAGACCGAAGATACCCAATATTTGCATTTGGCTATTTCTAAACTGGCAACGACAGTGTCTGTATTGCACATTGAAGGAAGCAGAAACAAGTTGAGCTCGTTTTTAGCAATTATACAGGCTCGATTTACATCATTACCACTATACTGCAATAGTTTGAACCCCGGAGTACTTAATTCACATATTTTGTTTTTATAAACATATGGTTCTTGAATAAGAACTATATCTATGTCCCCTTTCATCAGGAGAACTTTTAAGGCAGCACATGCAGCCTTACAATGATGAAGATTTATCTGGAGGATCCGTAGGACCATCGAGATTTTCAACAACCGTCACATCAGCCGCTTCAATCGAGTCATCAAGAATGTCCTCTTCAGAGATCTCGGTGACTCTCGCAATAACCATAGGTTCAACTTTGGTGAGTTCTGAGGCAATAGAAACCTCCTCTCGCATACGGTGTCTATCCATGTCTTCAACTTTGGTATCTCCCTCGACTTCGCAAGAGGATCCGCTTACTTCTGATTCAGGCAGAGGCTTGTCCATTTCTGAATCCTTTAGCTGATCGTTTTTATATACCTTCATTTGGATATAATGAAAGCCATAACATACACGGCCCTTGGACTTTGCTAGATGTGGCAAAGACTGAGTGTTCAATATAAACACTGCATGCCGTCGTGGTACATCCACTTCATCCAAACGGCCAACCTTCCAATCAGCTGTTGGAACTCTAGAGCAGCTCCTTCCCAAACTTCACCAATTAGTATCAGAGCAGCTTTAAAACATTCTATAGACCTCTGGTCCACAAATGCGACTAGCTTAAAACGTCCTTGATACCAACCAGCCTCTTGGTGTCGAGGATCTGGACCGGGAAACTTTTCCAGCACCTGTGAGTAGACGACAGACAGAGCATTCTCAATTTCCCCCCATTTTTGCTTTGGAACCATACCGTCCAATGCTCCTTTATTAATGATAGCCATCACAAGGCTGTCTTTAGCAACTGAGGCAAACGATCTTTGATCCCTTTTGGAGGATGGCAGCTCATCCGGTGATCGTTCCCTTTTTCCAGCCTCAAGAATTCCTTGAGCCCATTTTAAGGAATCGTTTTGTTTAGCCGACAGCGTGCTTGGGTCGACTGATCCTAACTTCTTTATGATAAACAAAGCATTTCTGCGTTCCTTGAATCTCTTTCGTGAGGGATTACCTCCTTTTGATGTCGTTACCTTAGAAAAAGTACGACTTGTCAAAGTGTCACCACCTGTCGACCCGTCTACAGGTCGACTAATTGGGCCTAACTCTTGGTCATTGCCCAAATTTATAACTCTAGTCGATACCCGTCCACTGGGCCCTGAAGTTAGCAACCCAGTGGTGGCTTAATATCCCACCACATGGTGGCTTAATATCCCACCACACTTCAAATTCTTAGTAGGTACCTATTACGATGAGTTTATCCGCTATTAAAAAACACGTCCGTTCCGTTCGACGGTTGAATAATAAACTCGAATTTAATACCCGCCTTAATACATATATACCACGTATGGACTAACTCACAATTTAGAAAACGATGTTAAGAAGTTTTAAGATACCAAAACCCAAGTAATTCGATTGTGGATGACAGTCTTTCGTAGAAGTTTCTACGCAATCCATGGTGGAGGGTACATAAGATTTGGCCTGACCGAACTTACTGCCGTATATACTTGTTGACATTTTGACTTTTGTTGTTGTTAAAAAATTAAATTTAAAATAGTAATTCGGAAATAACCCAAATACAAGGAAGAAATACGTAAATATTGTCTATGTTACAAGCGAGGGAAATTGTGAAAACGACCAAATATCTTGCACAAAGTTGAATATTTTCACTCCAAATGTATTTCCATAACATTAATAAACATTTCTCATGAGTGATACAGAATTCTCAGCTGAGTACATCCAACTGTCAAAAACATGCCTTGATACTACTGGTCTACCGGGATACTACCGGGCATCTATTGATATATAAATTACACGAGATTGGCCTCTCTTCAAAAATTGTAAGATTTCTGGAACAGATATATGCAAGTACGAAGTCGGCTGTGTGGACAGGTACAGAGTACTCAGAGTACTTCGCAACTGTCACAGGAGTTAAACAAGGCTGCTTACTGTCACCAATTCTGTTTGCTTTATACCTGAATGATCTACATGACCAACTCGAAGCAGGTCTCTTCATAGACAACATCAATATACGTCTCCTTATGTATGCGGACGATATAGTAATACTGGCAGAAGACCCAAGTACATTGCAACAGATGATAAACAACCTACAAACATATTGTTTAAAATGGGGCATGGAAGTTAATCAAGCCAAATCAGAGATCATGGTCTTTAGGAAAGGAGGTCGTCTGGCAAACAACGAAAAATGGTCATTTATGGGAGAATCTATTAGAGTAGTAAATGAATATAAATACCTTGGACTCATTCTGACGCCCAAAATGACTTTTAAAAAACACCTTGACAAGAAAAATGTTGCAGCCAAATTGTCTATAAATTCAACATGGAGTAACTTCATTGTAAAATCATCAGTCCCTCTGAAGGCGAAATGGAAGCTGTTTCTATCGGTATGCCGGTCAATACATAGTTATGGTGCTGAGATTTGGGGAAATTCCTATTTTGAGGAAGTAGAAAAACTCTACCGCTATTTTATTAAAAGAATTTTAAAGTTACCAGAAAATACACCAAATTATATAATATCTCTGGAAACTGGCTACGAACCGGGTTATATTTATACATACAATCGACATTTGTCATACTTAGGAAAACTGTTGTTTGACCTTGACGACCGCAGATTACCACATACCCTTGCATCAAAGCTCCTTGAATTAAATATAAGCTGGTTTAAGGATTTTAGAAGACAACTTCTTAACCATAACATTTCCACAAATAACGTAACGTCTAATAAAGTCAATTGGTTGTATGCATGCCAGGAAATTCTTAATAAAATTACTGCACATTCTTATAATGCAAACTTACAAAAAGCTCAGGAAAGCGAAACTCGATTTTATAGACATTTAGATCTCAACGTCGGTGTCATGTATTGTAACGAAAATTTTACTCTCGATCAAATTACTTATATAATGAAAGCCAGAGGGGACCTATTTTGGTTGAACGGAAATACACATGTTACATCACAAGATCAACGATGCTCGTTATGTAACTTGGGAGAAATCGAAACTATTAATCATATCATAGGCAGATGTCCAGTACTAAATGTGATACGCTTGAGATACTTCAATCAATCTATATTATCTCACAATGACATAATTCATTGTCTAAATGGAGGTGAAGATTTTTGCTGGTTAGATTTGTATAAGTTTTTAAAGGAAGCTTTAAATTATAGAAAATTTTTGATAAATGAATTCAATTATTAATACTATTCGTAAAACTCTTTTTTCCGGCAGACGGGTTTTAAAAACCCATGCTGTATTGTTCTTTTATTTTACTTAATAAGGCTTATTAATTGTATACACTAATATGTATTTTTGTAATGCTAAAAGAAATAAAGAACACTTGAATTGAATTGAATTGAATACTACTGGTTAAATTTTAAATTCCACAGGTTACTATTGTCAAAACCATGTATGGTTACTTTTGGTTACGTAGGTTACTATTGATAACTAACATTAAAATGTAAACAAAACAAATTGAAAATATTTAATATTTTTTGTTTACGAACATTACATTTGTAAACAAAACAAAAAGGACATATGGATGTACTTGAATATCGATTTCCTACTATGTAAGGTTAGGTTAGGTTAAAGTGGCAGCCCGATTAAGATTCAGACTCACTTAGACTATTCAGTCTATTGTGATACCAGATTAACTAAAAGTACCTATTACATATGGGCACTTCTAGTTTTAACCGCTGAACCCTCTCGATTATTTTCTTCTGTTTAACCAACCAGATTGTTCCAAAAACATTAGCAGACTGCTTAAGTTTACGTTTTCCAGGCCCGCCAGTAATCTAAAGCTATATACCCCTAAAATTTGCTTACGCCTTACACAAAATGCAGGACACTCACACAAGAGGTGTTTAATCGACCCCTTTTCCTCCACATCATGACAGCGCCAATAGTTTTTGCAAAATCGTTTATCAGGCAGCGACCCGTTATAGCAGATATCAGAAGTGATATCTGACTTCTTGAGAACACTAGCATATCTAGTGTGCGGTTTAAGTTTAAATGGGGCCATATTTGCTTGGTGTCGTTACAGCCCTTGCAATTCTCCCATCGAACAATTGATTGATTGATTTATTGAATTATATGCCAATACAACAAGATAATTATCTTAAATATTACAGTATTGGAATTACAATGCCATCATAACAGCCTTCTCACGCAGTATGAGCTTGCAGATTCTAGTTCCCCTGGAATATGTAAGGTTGTCTCTAGCCTTGCCAACTCATCTGCTTCGCAGTTCCCCGGTATGTTCCTATGGCCAGGCACCCATATTAGGTTAGGTTAGGTTATGTGGCAGCCCGATGTATCAGGCTCACTTAGACTATTCAGTCCATTGTGATACCACAGTGGTGAACTTCTCTCTTATCACTGAGTGCTGCCCGATTCCATGTTAAGCTCAATGACAAGGGACCTCCTTTTTATAGCCGAGCCCGAACGGCGTTCCACATTCCAGTGAAACCACTTAGAGAAGCTTTGAAACCCTCAGAAATGTCACCTGCATTACTGAGGTGGGATAATCCACCGCTGAAAAACTTTTTGGTGTTCGGTCGTAGCAGGAATCGAACCCACGACCTTGTGTATGCAAGGCGGGCATGCTAACCATTGCACCACGGTGGCTCCCATATTAGGTGAATATTGTGCCGCTCAGCAATCTCATTAAGAGATTTGCGGCAGTCGATGGCCGTTTAAGGAACACAGAGTCCAAGGATTTTATTGCACGTTGACTGTCTGAGTATATATTAATGCCAACATATTTTGGCAATAGATGCAGCATGACATTAAGGGAATTTGTTCCTGCCTTGCTGAATGCCCCTGAGATACGCAAGCACGCCATAAGCTGAACTTTGTCTAAACTTGCCACCAGACTACAACACCATATAGCATTACAGGTCTAACCACTGCTGTGTATAGTTTTAGTCCCCACATATTTCCTATTGCCTTTTTGCACGAGTACAAAGCTACCGTTGCTTTCCTCGCCCTTTCTTCAATATTAAGCTTAAAGGTCAGCTTCAGTGTGCAAAATACCACACTCGCCAAAAGGAGTCCTTTCTTTTTCTAGGGAAGGTTGTTTATAGCAACATTTCAAAGAAGAGGCGATAGAACTCCTCCTTGGGGAGTGCCTCTGTTCACATACCTTAGTATGTTTGCTTGTCCTAGTGTGGCAGAAATACGTCTCTTCGTTAGAAGTTCGGCTAACAGCCTAAGTATACCTGGATCAACATTCAGAGCTGTCAGTCCATTTAATATCGAGCTCGGATGAATGTTATTGAACGCACCTTCGATGTCTAGAAACGCCACGATTGTGTATTCTTTGACAGATAGTGAGCTTCCAATAAAGCTGACTAGTTCATGTAACGCGGTCTCAGTAGACCTGCCCTTCGAGTATGTATGCAAACTTGAATCGACGCTAGTTCTAAGATAAATATCCATCCTCTCCAGAGTCTTAAGTAGGAATGAGGATAAGCTGATTGGTCGGAAATCCTTCGCACTCGAGTGAGAGGCTTTTCCCACTTTAGGTATGAAAACGACTTTTGATTCCCTCCACTTTCCTGGAATATATGCTAAGTTGAGACATCCTATATATCGCCGACAACCAGGGGATGATCCTGTCAGTCACTGCTTGTAACTCCGCCGGAGTAATTCCAACAGGTCTTGGGGATTTGAATTTGGATACAATTTCCTCGGAAGGAAACGACCGCTGAGCCCCTGTGGCCAGAACATGGTTCAACCGTCTGATTTCCAGCGTCTCCTCACTGGACTTTGTCCAATTGCCCTCCGATGTTTTAATGAGACCTGGAGCGGAGTTCGTGGATGCTAGTACCTTCCGTCATCTGGAAGCCTCGGACGTATTCTCAATACGTCAGCAGTAATCATTCCAAGAGTTATGCTGGGCCTTTTTCAGTTCTCGCTTGTATCCTCTCAGATTCTTCTTGTAAGCGTCCAAATCCTCAGGAGCTCTGGTGGACTTTGTTTTTTAAGAGCTGCCTGCAGGATTTCCTCATATTACTAAACTCCGTAGACCACCATGGTGGTCGATTTTTCCCCCTTGGCTTCCCTCTAGGGCATGCAGCTTTCAGAGATGTTGAAGGCCTTAGTAATCCTCTCCACTGCGTGTTCGATATCTTGTACAGTGCTCATATTTGTCTCTGGTATTTCCGGTATCATCATATTGAACGATTCCCAATCAGCTTTCCTAATATTTGGCAGAAATATGGTCTTGGTGGTATGAACATCAAATTTGAAACTGATGTAGCGATGATCTGAGAAGCTTTGTTCACTTAAAACCTGCCAATCAGATATCATTTCATTCAGTTCTTGCGAGGCCAAGGTGACGTCCAAATTCTTGCCTGTGTTTAGTGACAAAGGTTGGGGCATCTCCCTTATTGCAAACTACCAAATTAGTACGCAAAATAAACTCTAGGAGTGACTCTCCTCTTGTATTAATGTCACCACTTCCCCATATACTAATGTGCATTTGCATCGCATCCCATAATGAGTTTAGTCTTTGTTTTCAATGACTCCTCAACTAAGGTGTTAACGGCACATGGAGGCATTTCCCTATCATGTCGCATGTAGACCGAAGAAACCCATAATTGCATTTGGCTATTTATACCCTAAACCACATAGTGGTCAGGGTATAATAAGTTTGATCTGCCAAAAAATGTGCCTACCAGAAATATTTATTTTAGACCCCATAAAGTATATACCGATCGACTCAGAATCATTTCCTGAGTCGATGTAGCGCTTGGTGTCCGTCCGTCCGTCCGTCCGTCTGTCCATGTATTTGTTGTTCACAGGATTCGGGTCGCAATTATTAACCGATTTTGATGAAATTTGGTACAGGGAGTTTTTTGGGCACAATGACGAACGCTATTGAAGAAGAAGAAATCGGATCAAATTTAGATATAGCTCCCATATAAAGGGTGATTCTTTTGAGGTTAGGATTTTCATGCATTAGTATTTGACAGATCACGTGGGATTTCAGACATGGTGTCAAAGAGAAAGATGCTCAGTATGCTTTGACATTTCATCATGAATAGACTTACTAACGAGCAACGCTTGCAAATCATTGAATTTTATTACCAAAATCAGTGGCAGAAAATCCGCTTTTTTATCGACAAATTTTGTTCAGCGATGAGGCTCATTTCTGGTTGAATGGCTACGTAAATAAGCAAAATTGCCGCATTTGGAGTGAAGAGCAACCAGAAGCCGTTCAAGAACTGCCCATGCATCCCGAAAAATGCACTGCTTGGTGTGGTTTGTACGCTGGTGGAATCATTGGACCGTATTTTTTCAAAGATGCTGTTGGACGCAACGTTACGGTGAATGGCGATCGCTATCGTTCGATGCTAACAAACTTTTTGTTGCCAAAAATGGAAGAACTGAACTTGGTTGACATGTGGTTTCAACAAGATGGCGCTACATGCCACACAGCTCGCGATTCTATGGCCATTTTGAGGGAAAACTTCGGAGAACAATTCATCTCAAGAAATGGACCGGTAAGTTGGCCACCAAGATCATGCGATTTGACGCCTTTAGACTATTTTTTGTGGGGCTACGTCAAGTCTAAAGTCTACAGAAATAAGCCAGCAACTATTCCAGCTTTGGAAGACAACATTTCCGAAGAAATTCGGGCTATTCCGGCCGAAATGCTCGAAAAAGTTGCCCAAAATTGGACTTTCCGAATGGACCACCTAAGACGCAGCCGCGGTCAACATTTAAATGAAATTATCTTCAAAAAGTAAATGTCATGGACCAATCTAACGTTTCAAATAAAGAACCGATGAGATTTTGCAAATTTTATGCGTTTTTTTTTTTAAAAAAAAAGTTATCAAGCTCTTAACAAATCACCCTTTATATGTATCGCCCGATTTCGACAAATGGGGTCGTTTTTTTCAAACGGATCTTTTTCATCGTCTGCAAAATTTCATCGAAATCGGTTCAGATTTAGATATAGCTCTCATATATATGTATCGCCCGATTTTGCCAAATTAGGTCATGAAACCATTATTTATCAACCGATATTACTCAAACTTGGGTTAGTCTAATATTTTATAGTGCTAACAATATGTGCAAAAAATCATCGAAATCGGTTCAGATTTAGTTATAGCTCCCATATATATGTACCGCCCGATTTGTCTAAATTTGGCCATAAAACCCTTATTTATCAACCGATCTTACTCAAAGTTGGCTAAATGTAATCTTCTACAGCACTAACTATATGTGCAATAAATCATCGAAATCGGCTCGGATTTATATGTATATATATTATATATATATATATATATATATATATATATATATATATATATATATATATATATATATATATATATATATATATATATATATATATATATATATATATATATATATATATATATATATATATATATATATATATATATATATATATATATATATATATATATATATATATATATATATATATATATATATATATATATATATATATATATATATATTTTTTTTTTTTTTGGCACGAGTGGTAACTGTTGTTACCACACATTGCTAAACATCAAACACATATATATATAATATATATATATATATATATATATATATATATATATATATATATATATATATATATATATATATATATATATATATATATATATATATATATATATATATATATATATATATATATATATATATATATATATATATATATATATATATATATATATATATATATATATATATATATATATATATATATATATATATATATATATATATATATATATATATATATATATATATATATATATATATATATATATATATATATATATATATATATATATATATATATATATATATATATATATATATATATATATATATATATATATATATATATATATATATATATATATATATATATATATATATATATATATATATATATATATATATATATATATATATATATATATATATATATATATATATATATATATATATATATATATATATATATATATATATATATATATATATATATATATATATATATATATATATATATATATATATATATATATATGTTTGATGTTTAGCAATGTGTGGTAACAACAGTTACCACTCGTGCCAAAAAAAAATTTAAAAAATTTGAAGATTACCACAAATCTACCAAACAAATATTTCTATAGTAATTTTTGTCAAAACTTTATTCCTAAAGAAATTTTTGTCAAAACTTTATTCCTGTAGAAAATTTTGTCAAAATTGTATTTCTATAGAAATTTTTTTCAAAATATTATTTCTATAAAAAAATTTTCTCAAAATTTTATTTCTATGGAATTTTTTCTCAAAATTTTATTTCTATAGAAACATTTGCAGACCCTCTAAGAGAAGCAAATTTCATCCGATCCAGCTGAAATTTGGTACATGGTGTTAGTATATGGTCTTTAACAACCATGCAAAAATTTATCCATATCGGTCCATAATTATATAGCCCCCATATAAACCGATCCCCCGATTTGGCTTTCGGAGCCTCTAAGAGAAGCAAATTTCATCCGATCCGGCTGAAATTTGGTACATGGTGTTAGTATATGGTCTTTAACAACCATGCAAAAATTGGTCCACATCGGTCCATAATTATATATAGCCCCCATATAAACCGATCCCCAGATTTGGCTTGCGGAGCTTCTAAGAGAAGAAAATTTCATCCGATCCGTCTGAAATTTTGGTATATGGTGTTAGTATATGGTTTCTAACAACTATGTAAAAATTGGTCCACATCGGTGCATAATTATATATATAGCCCCCATATAAACCGGTCACCTGAATTCATCTGAAAAAAAAAACTGTGTTATTTGTTTTGACGAATACATAAATGGCGAACCCTTTTTTGGATTAATTGAACATATAATTGTCGAAGATGGTTATTATTTTTTGTGTGCTAAGCTTTTAAAAACTTTATACTATGATAATCACTATTTTGCGTATAAAATAAGTTCTACTGACTGTATTAATACTATTATTGACTTTTAAAAAAATTAATGTAAATTGTTGGTCACATGTGTCTATATCCGCTACTGGCGAAGAATTTGTTGTTTGGGATTACTAAATATTTAATGTTTATATGCTTTTATTTTCCGTTTTTATGAATACACAATAAATTAATTTAAAAACTTAAAATATTTGGAATGAGTTTTCTTTAAAATTTTGCACGGTTTTCGTACTAAACAAATAGTACTGATACCAAAATATTGGTTGCCTGGATAATTCAACATATTATTAGCATAGACAACAGTTGATTGTTCTAACCACATAATAAATCGAATTGGTTGTGATTGCCAATATATGGTTCATCTACTCATATGTTAGTTATCCAAACAAATGTGTTTCAAGTTATGTCACACAACAGTTGGTTGTAGTAACAAATTATGTCAGTTATTTCTTGGTAGTAGCTGGAACCAAATATATCGGTTGGCAAAAGAATTGGTTGTCCCAACAAATTTGTTTTCTGTGTGTACCTTTTATGTCTAATATATACCACGTATGGACTAACTCACAATTTAGAAAACGATTTAAGATACCACAACCCAAGTAATTCGATTGTGGATGACAGTCTTTCGTAGAAGCTTTTACGCTATCTATGGTGGAGGGTATATAAGATTCGGCATGGCCGAACTTGCGGCCATATATACTTGTTTTTAAATTAATATTGTTATGTAGGCTTTCTGTAGAAAAGTCTAGCGACGAATGCCGAATTTTTGAACTTGATAAAGATGTCATTAAAAACGATTGTATTAAATTCACAAAAGCACGCATAAGTGAAATAAGCGATAAACTCCTTCCATATATTAATATTTTGAAAGTTGAAAAACATTACTGATCAAAATGAATTGGATGAACGCATTAAAACTGATCAAGGTGTATACTTGAATAGTGGTTCATAACTTCATAAAATTACAAATTCAATAAACAAAAGTTTTATAATATACCTTTGGAAGTTTTTTTTTTAGTATAGCATTTAATTTACGATTTTGTAGTGGAAAGTGGTATGTTAGCATTTATAATATATTTTTGGTGCTTTTTGGCTTTGGAGAGTTGGCAACACTGTGTCGCACCGACGTTGCGGTCGAAGCGCTGTTTTGATAAATTCTTTATTAAGGCATCTGCAGTTATAATTTCAAATTGTCTGCCAAAAAATTTAATAGAATGAAAAGATTTATATAAAAGAACATTTGTTACTAAAGGGTGATTTGTTAAGAGCTTGATAACTTTTTTTAAAAAAAAACGCATAAAGTTTGCCAAATGTCATCGGTTCTTTATTTGAAACGTTAGATTGGTCCATGACATTTACTTTTTGAAGATAATTTCATTTAAATGTTGACCGCGGCTGCGTCTTAGGTGGTCCATTCGGAAAGTCCAATTTTGGGCAACTTTTTCGAGCATTTCGGCCGGAATAGCCCGAATTTCTCCGGAAATGTTGTCTTCCAAAGCTGGAATAGTTGCTGGCTTATTTCTGTAGACTTTAGACTTGACGTAGCCCCACAAAAAATAGTCTAAAGGCGTCAAATCGCATGATCTTGGTGGCCAACTTACCGGTCCATTTCTTGAGATGAATTGTTCTCCGAAGTTTTCCCTCAAAATGGCCATAGAATCGCGAGCTGTGTGGCATGTAGCGCCATCTTGTTGAAACCACATGTCAACCAAGTTCAGTTCTTCCATTTTTGGCAACAAAAAGTTTGTTAGCATCGAACGATAGCGATCGCCATTCACCGTAACGTTGCGTCCAACAGCATCTTTGAAAAAATACGGTCCAATGATTCCACCAGCGTACAAACCACACCAAACAGTGCATTTTTCGGGATGCATGGGCAGTTCTTGAACGGCTTCTGGTTGCTCTTCACTCCAAATGCGGCAATTTTGCTTATTTTCACGGTCTTCAGCAACACTCTCAGAAACAGACGCAATATTCTCTTCTGTACGCATTCGTGTGGTTGGTTTAATGTCCAATAAAGTAAACTGAGTGCGAAACTTGGTCACAATCGCATTAATTGTTTGCTCACTTGGTCGATTATGTAGACAATAAATCGGACGTAAAGCGCGAAACACATTTCGAACCGAACACTGATTTTGGTAATAAAATTCAATGATTTGCAAGCGTTGCTCGTTAGTAAGTCTATTCATGATGAAATGTCAAAGCATACTGAGCATCTTTCTCTTTGACACCATGTCTGAAATCCCACGTGATCTGTCAAATACTAATGCATGAAAATCCTAACCTCAAAAGAATCACCCTTTACAAAGAAGGTTCTAAATCCTATTTTTCTTACGTTTAATAAGGCCGGCAGAGAACTGAACTGGGTGAAGCCGACGCATACTGTATGATATTTGAGAGAAGCGCCGACAAAAACTGCATGACATTAGATAAATTTCCTCATGACTGCCACCTACTGTCGCAGTTTCGCTTGACAGTTTCGTTCTCTTGTTTTCTTAATACTCTCTGATACAAATTTATATTCTAAGTTATATACGTTGCATGTTCATGTTTTAAGATAATAAAGTACTTAGAACCATTTTTGTTTTGTTAAATTTGTTTAAATTTAACGAAAAATATTGTAGGGAAAATTGTTTGGGAACTTTTTTTGTCCTTGTCCGGTTTACCCGAACATTTTTCGTGGCAACACTGACTAGGAGCTATAGTCAGATTGATACAAAGCACCCATAAACATGTACCCCTTAATTTTCTTAAATATGCAACTGCGGTTTATCTCCCATACCTATATCAGTGTTACCCCACAAATGCGTATGTTTACTAATTCAGAAAGGGTGGTTTAGGGTATGATATAGTCGGCCCCGCCCGACTTTCTACTTTACTTACTTGTTTTAAACTGGCAACGACAGTGTCAGTATTGCACATTGAAGGAAGCAGAAACAAGTTAAGCTAGTTTTTAGCAATTATACAGGCTCGATTTACATTGTTACCAGTATACTGCAATAGTTTGAACCTCGGAGTACTTAATTCATATATTTTGTTTCTATAAACATATGGTTCTTGAATAAGAACTATCAGCCTGTTTCTGTATGTCGATCGAGATATATCAATCGACTGAAATGGAAACAAACAGCTGAATTTATAATCAAAAATCAGCTGTTTCTAAGCATTTCAGTCGATCGTTCGACATACAGAAACAGGCTGTATATCTATGTCCCCTTTCATCAGGAGAACTTTTAAGGCAGCACATGCAGCCTTACAATCAGCCGTTTCAATCGAGTCATCAAGAATGTCCTCTTCAGAGATCTCAGTGACTCTCGCAATAAGCATAGGTTCAACTTTGGTGAGTTTTGAGGCAGTAGAAACCGCCTCTTGCTAGATGTGGCAAAGACTGAGTGTTCAATATAAACACTGCATGCCGTCTTGGTCCATCCACTTCAACCAAACGGGCAACCTTCCGATCAGCTGTTGGAAGATCTGGATTGCATTGTTTCAGTCTATTTAAAATAGATTCAGGTCAGGAGTGTTTGCAGGTATCCACGCATGTGCGCTTGGTCTAGCCGGCATATCTTTCTTCTCGACTAACTCTAGAGCAGCTCCTTCCCAAACTTCGCCAATTTGTATCAAAACATTCTATAGACCTCTGGTACTCAAATGCGACTAGCTTAAATCGTCCTTGATACCAACCAGCCTCTTGGTGTCGAGGATCTGGGCCGGGAAACTTTTCCAGTACCTGTGAGTAGACGCCAGACACAGCAATCTCAATTTCCCCCCATTTTTGCTTTGGAACCATACCGTCCAATGCTCCTTTATTAATGATAGCCATCACAAGACTCTCTTTAGCAACTGAGGCAAACGATCTTTGACCCTTTTGGAGGATGGCAGCTCATCCGGTGATCGTTCCCTTTTTCTAGATTCAAGAATTGCTTGAGTCCATTTTAAGGAATAGCTTTGTTTAGCCGACAACGTGCTTGGGTCGACTGATCCTAATTTCTTTAGGACAAACAAATCATTTCTGCGTTCCTTGAATCTCTTTCGTGAGGGATTACCTCAACCCAGTGGATGACTTTGAATTTCGCTGCATGGTGGTTTAATTTTCCACCACACTTGAAATTCGTAGTAGGTTCTTATTACGATGAATTAACCCGCTATTAAAAAAAAAAAACACGTCCGTTCCGTTCGACGGTTGAATGACGGGTTCCTACTATATAAAGTATATATATTCTTGATCAGGGAGAAATTCTAAGACGATATAACCATGTCCGTCTATTTGTCTGTTTGTTGTAATTAGGGTTGCCAGAAGATGGTTGCCGGAATCCGGGACTTTGCGCCTTACATTCTGGGATTCGTCGGGACAAGCAAAAAAGTCCCATTTCAGTTTCAATTTCATATAAAATTTTATTTATTGTGTAAAACAAAAAACTTAACAGTCTCATTTTTTATTCAATGTAAATGTCATACATTTGTAACATAAAAATAAATACTCTTAGAATATATAGTTATATATATTTTATATATAAAGTCAGTCATTTTTGCCACATGTACTTTGCACTATTTTTTTACTGAAGTGACTACTTTAGTTCCTTCGCCTGTTTTTAAAAATGATTCGAATTGTTGGCAATTTGTATTAATATTTAGTCTAACAACCAATTTTATGAGATCAAAAGACATTTTATTTCTTTCCTTAAGGTGAGTACTATGTTTGGGGTTTTCACCAAAACACTAAATTAAAAGTACAAATAAATTTATGAAGATGATTATATTTTGATCTTGCCAAATACTGGATGGAAAAGATCCAAGAAATTGATTGCAAATAATTTCTAAATTAACTAATTAAAAAAAGTAACCGTGAAAACAACCTGGTTTTCAGCTTGAAAACTGAACATAGTACTCAGCTTTAGTGTATAAATTATTCAAAATACTAAAAACACTTTCATAATAAGTATTAATTATGGGTACTGAATATACAAATGATACCAATTTTCATTGTTTTCCCTACCACATTTTTCGAAAAAAGTTGCCCATATTTTATCACTTGGTCTTTCTTTTGATAAATTTGCATAAAAGCCACTTAAGACACAGTAGTCGTTATAAAGTCCATCATTGTCTACAGTCTGGGAAATTCCTAAATATGTTGAAGCCTCTAAAACTTTCTCCCAAGATAGCAACGATGTTTTTATATCAAACGTCGATATTTTGCATATGTTGGTGTTTCTTGGAAGTCAAAATATTTTTCCAAATATTCAATTGCCGTTTTTAAAAAGTTTGAAGCTTCGTTCTCAAAAACAATTTTGTCTTTCAACGGAATATTTTACATTATAGATAGCAAAGCGATGCTACCATAAAATGAGTCATGTAATCGACACTGTAAGCTATTCCGCAAGGTACTCATTATAGGATATATTTCTACAATAGTACGTACATGTGTCATTTTCTAGAGCCAATATTGATTTCTGAAACTTTTGCAAAATATGCTGTACAAAGTACAAGTATGCTTCCGATATGCTCTCCAATGTACATTCTTTTTCTTCAGAATATCCGAAACTCCTCTAGAAATAAATTCCCCAATTTCAATCCAGCAATTTAACCGCTGGCCAACATAAAATTAGTCTTTCGTTCGCAGGTAACAGTGACAGCCAGCAAAGTTTTGTATTCTAATTCAGCGAACTCGAAACATTTCTTCAGGCTTTCATTTCTTTTGGGAGAGGAACTAAATTCATTGAAGGTTTTTATTACGATATTCTCAATATCGACAGATAATTTATTTAATGCCTTTTTCAATGAATTGTTTATAACATGGCAGTTACAGTTAGCCTTTATAATGTTGTTATTTGTTGTTTTAAATTTTTGGTACATCGAGTTGTGGATGCCATAATTCACTGAACCATTAACATATCTGCGCTATATGCAGATATTTGATTAATATTTAAATTATTTTTAGCTGTGATATCCATTAGCTTCAAATATATATCCTCAGATTTTTCTGAGGATATATATTTTCTCGATACCATTTAGTTCATTAAAGTAACATATTGCACAGCATAATAATATGTTTTTACATTACCAATGGTAGAAGCGTCACAGCTTATAGAAAACAAGTAAGTAAAGTAGAAAGTCGGGCGGGGCCGACTATATCATACCCTAAACCACCATTACAGAATTAGTAGTCATAAGCATTTGTGGGGTAACATATAGGTGTGGGAGATAAACCGCAGTTGCATATTTAAGAAAATTAAGGGGTACATGTCCATGGGTGCTTTCCCAATAAACACAGGATGAGCGTTTTTCAAATGCAACACCTCTTCAGTTTGAGGGTAAATATCATTTTCAACATAAATTCAACTTGACTTGAAAAAGCTCATCAATTCATCTTCAAATTGTTTGCGAATTACAACCAATTTGGCAAAATGTTGACGAAAACTTTGAAAATGTGTTGAAGATAATTGGAGAAAACTTTGACAAAACACTACCCTGAAATGCAACGAAAAAGCCGCATGGTTTTCAATACTACTTTGGACAACAAAGTTCGTGGAAGAAATACAAAAATGTGGAAATTTTTTAATAATCAATTGAAATTGCTTATAATAATTGGTAAGTAAAACTAAAACACGAAATGAAAACTTGAAGGAAGTCACTAAACTCAAATCTCTTTGCAGACAACTAAAATATTTGGATGCTGATTCTTGGACACATTAAGAGGCTGGCCGATGAAAAATGGTAGTGGCTTATCGAGAAGAGAAAGTTTCCATAAATCAAAGTGCAACCAAAAAACTTGGTATTTATGCTTTTCCATATCAACAACTACTGGATGATAATTCGCATCACATCGATAGTTTAATTTATATCGCATCATCGGTTTAATTTGTTATTTTGTGAATTGAAATTGCTGGAAATTTATTCCAATTATCTGGCCATCAAGTTCCTGAAAATTGCCAGTATTTTAATAACAACAATTTTGTAATACCAACGTTCTTGAGGAAATCACGAAGTACCTGGTCAGTTGGAAGAAATACAAATTGGTAAGTCAAAATAAAAAGTGAAATGAAAACATAATGGAAATCACAAAACTCGATTGTTTTGCAGAAAACTAAAATCATTGAATGGTATATTCTTGGAAGATGTTGGCCGATGAAAAACCGATGAAGGAAACAACAAAGAAAAGTTTTCAGAAAACTTACAAAGTGCAACCAATTAAAACAAAGTGCAACAATTCCTATATCAAGAACTTCTGGATGAAAATGTGCATTACATCAATTTACATCCCGTCATCAGTTTGATATTTTGTGATTTCCTCTTGCTGGAATCTATTCTAACACACAAGCCAGCAAGTTCCTCGATAGTAATTATTTCAAATTGCCAGCATATTAATGACACCAACATTATGGAGGAAATGGAATTATACATGTAAAAATGTTTAAGATATTTAAAGTTGTATTCATAGTTTTATTTATTAATACGTTTAATAAGATAATTACATTTTGATTGGTATAATATTATTATTTTCATATATTATTAATGTTATTTTTAAGATTATAATATTTGTTAACGAAAAAATAATAACATTTACAAAATCCCTAGAAATTTAGTATTGACTTTCAGTTAGAACTAGGATTGACTTTCATACAAATTGTGGTTTGAAAGTATTCGCAACAATGCTAGTTTTTTATTTTTCTCACATTGAAAACTGTTTGAGAAATTATTGAGTAGCGATGCATTTCAATTTGAGGATTACAATTGAGAAATTATTGCTATTGTGTTGAATTTTACTGTTGAGGGTAATGTCTGTTTTTTGTTGAGAACGCGATTTTCTCAACAATTTCTCAACTTGAATATTACCCTAATCCTTTGAAAAAATGTTTGAAAAATTATTGAATTTTAGTATTTTTCAAACGTTTGTGTTTATTGGGTTGTGTCAATTTGACTATTGCTCATAGTCAATGTTGCCAGGGAAAATGTTCGGTTTACCCTACAAGGACAAAAAAGTTACCTACTTTCCCATATATTCCCAAACAATTTTCCCTACTATATTTTTCGTTAAATTTAAAAAAAAATTTACAAAACAAACATGGTTCTAAGTACTTTATTATCATAAAACATGAAAATGCAACGTATATAACTTAGAATATAAATTTGTATTACCACCACGGTTGCCACAGTTGGTATGAATTCTACCCAAATTAGTAATCTTTTTTGTTAAATCTCCATAAAAATAAAATTTTGGAAAAAGTTTCTATAAACAAATTTTTGTGAGAAATTTTTCTATAGAAATAAAATTTTGACAATAAATTCTATAGAAATAAAATTTTGAGAAAAAATTCCACAGAAATAAAATTTTGAGGAAATTTTTTTATAGAAATAATATTTTGAAAAAAGTTTCTATAGAAATACAATTTTGACAAAATGTTCTATAGAAATAAAATGTTGACAAAATTTTCTACAGGAATAAAGTTTACCACACATTGTTAAAGATCAAGCCTTGCCGGCTTCTAATTTCCTCCTCTAGAGCCAAACATTATTACAAATTGTGTTGAGTGAAAATGTCCTACATTGTGGCCCTACGTCCCTACAAGACGCTAAATATTAGAAAAACCCTACATATAGGGAATTTCCCCTACTTCTAGCAACACTGGCTGTGTTGATATTGCACCTACGGAGTTAGTATGCCACTAATATTGAGCCCATTATTAAAAAAAAAGAAACTCGTTCTATTAGTGTGGGCAATAAATCCAAATTTGTAAAAATCGAACAATATTCTTATATAAGAGCTACAAGTACGTATAAATACGATAGGCTAGTACATCAAAATTTGAAATCTGAGTAACATTGGTTAATAAATAAGAGTACTATGGTCAAATTTGGGAAAATCGAGCGATGTATATATATGGAAGCTATATCTAAATATGAACCAATTTGCATAATATTTTGCGAGTTTGATTAATATCACAAAAGGTTACCTTGTGCAATTTTTGAGTAGGTAAGGTTAGGTTAGAAGCTTTGAAACCCTCAGAAATGTCACCAGCATTACTGAGGTGGGATAATCCACCGCTGAAAAACTTTTTGGTGTTCGGTCGTAGCAAGAATCGAACCCACGACCTTGTGTATGCAAGGCGGGCATGCTAACCAGTTCACCACGGAGGCTCCCATGGTCAAACATAATGTTATTAGGGGCGAATTTTTCTAAATCGGGTGATACATATATGGGAGCTATATCTACATCTGAACCGATTTCGATGAAATTTTGCACATATAGTTAGTACTATAGAGGACTGGATCTAGCCAACTTTTAGTAAGATCGGTTAATAAATAAGGGTTCTATGGCCAAATTTGGGAAAATCGGGCTATAAATATATATGGGAGCTATATCTAAATCTGAACCGATTTCGATGATTTTTTGCACATATAGTTAGTGCTATAGAAGACTACATTTAGCCAAATTTGGGTAAGATCGGTTGATAAATAAGGGTTTTATGGCCAACTTTAGAAAAATCGGGCGTTACATATATATGGGAGCTATAGCTAAATCTGAACTGATTTCGATGATTTTTTGCACATATAGTTAGTGCTATAGAAGATTATATTTTGCCAACTTTGAGTAAGATCGGTTGATAAATAAAGGTTTTGTGGCCAAATTTGGGAAAATCGGGCGATACATATATATGAGAGCTATATCTAAATCTGAACCGATTTGGATGAAATTTTGCAAACTTGAAGGGCGATGGAAAAGATTACCTTTTGTCAAATTTGGTGACGATCCGTTTGAAAAAAAGCGCAACGTGACCCCATTTGTCGAAATCGGGCGATACATATATATGGGAGCTATATCTAAATTTGATCCGATTTCTTCCAAATTCAATAGCGTTCGTCCTTGTGCATAAAAAACTCCCTGTACCAAATTTCATCAAAATCGGTTAATAATTGCGACCGGACGGACGGACGGACACCAAGCGCTAGATCGACCCAGGAGGTGATTCAGAGTCGATCGGTATATATTTTATGGGGTCTAAAATCAATATTTCTGGTAGGCACATTTTTTGGCCGATCAAACTTATTATACCCTGACCACTATGTGGTTTAGGGTATAAATATGGGGTGTTTTTCAATTCAGAAACTAATTGATTTTGGACGAATGGACCGAGAACATTTCTTGTTATGGCGGCTGCTTTAGTTCTTCCCATGCTGATATTTACCGACATATTACTATCAGGAAATATTTTCGATAGCCATTTAACTTGACAATCCAGGTTGCTGTAACTTAAGCTGTTCATAACGTTATGGTAGACCAATATTAGCTTAGCGATGGCAATTGCTGTTTCTTTTGTAGTGCCATTCGAAACTGTGAATTTGGATATCGCCATGGACATGGACCTTGTATTTTGAATGTGTTATGCCTCTGCGTTTGCATATGCTTATTTAACGATCGACACCCTTCGTATTTAATGGACACTTCCGTAAGACACCAAATGCATTCCGCCGTAGTTTCGTTCTTTTTCCTTCCCTGCCAGCATTTCAAAGTTCCATTTCATCCTCATCGCTACCACAGACTCGTAAGTGACTACAACAATCGCCAGCGATACCACAGTGGTGAGCTTCTCTCTTATCACTGAGTGATGTCCGATTCCATGTTAAGCTCAATGACAAGATCCTCCTTTTTATAGCCGAGTCATTACACCGAAGAATTCTCTTTATAAGAACGAAATATGTCATTGTTTTACAACCAAAGAAACCTTTCATCAAACGAACGAAATGTTATGTTCATAGTTGTATGAAAAAGTTTTGTAAATTTTATGGAAGGTTTCTTTCTGTTTATGAAACAGTTAAAAAAATGGTGTTCAAAGTGCAATTGCATTTTTCAGACTTGTACTACCGATTTTAACGGGCAGAAACGAACAAAAAAAAAATAAAAATATATAAACACCATTCTCGTGTGTTATTTCTATTTAATATATTTGTTTGGTATAAAAAATATATGTTAATAATCGAAAATCCTACTTTAAAAAACGTGCTAACGACAGCTTAAATTTCCAAATTCAGACTTGGCTTCAAGTAAAGATTTTGCTGTGTTTGAAGTAAAAGACTTCGTTAAAACAAATATTGAAAAAACATATGCTATTTTTAAACGCTTTTTTCTTTGTAGTAAAGATACAAAAGTCAACAAATTTAAAGCGAGTTTATGAATTTTGAAGAATTTTTCATATCTATTAAAGTCAAGTTGACCTTAGTCAAACAAAATTTTCTTTCATATAAAGATACCCATTTTTGAGTCAAATAACTTAACTATAAGAACAAAGCGATTTCATGGAAAATTTGTTTAAGGAAAAAACTTTATATCAGAGAAATGCGACTTGTATGCTAAGCAAAATTCCCATTCGTACACTGAAAAATTAGAACGTTTATGATGCACAAGAGGGTTTACAAATAAATTAATATATTAAAAGTTCACATTTGAACAAAAAATTGTGACCAAAACCGCGAAAATACGAAATTTCATTTTGAGCAGCATTGCTCTTCACAAACAACACAAAAGCAAATGCACGAAAATTAATGTTTGGGACTGACTCTTTACGAAAAAACCAAACCAAATTTCAGAAAATTAATTTTTGGAACTGACAAATTTTTTTAAAGAGATAAGTGGATCATCTATGTATGTTCTACGAGGGCAGTTCGGAAACTTATTAGCCTAGCACAAAAAGCGCGGTATAAACAGAAAAAGGTTAAGTGTTTTGGAAACTTCCATCTCTGTTATGAACACATGTTAAATTTTGTTTCGATCTGGCAACTCCTTCATATAGAAACAGGTGTTCAAAAAAGATGCATCCGCAATTTTTTTACAATGGAAAAATTGGAAATGCGTGCTGTCATTAAATATTTACATAAAAAAGGTTTACCGGGACAAGAAATTCATAATGATATGGTGAATGTGTTAGGTGAATGTGCCCCTTCATATGCAACAGTAAAACATTGGGTTGCTGAATTTAAACGTGGTCGTACAAGCATAGAAGATGAACCACGTAGTGCAAAGATTATAGAAGAGGAAGATGGGAGATTGGCTACTGAGCACATCAAACCATTTACCACATTAGTTTAATACTCGAACCAAACGCGTATACGACAAGTATTGACATAGCAATAAAATGCACATAAAAAGAAATTAAGAGCACGAAATAAATTTCCATAAAGGGGCAAATGTAATTTTTTTTGTTGTTGCCTAAAATTTATCATTGTTTCATTAAGAAAATTAAATTTTTCATTTAAAAAATAAAAACTAAAAACTAAAAACAACTAAATGATTACAAACATGTATTAAACTAATCTGGTAAATGCAACATTTGGTATGACGCAAGCCAATCTCCCATCTTCCTCTTTTATTATCTTTGACGTAGTGGACGTCCAAAAACAGCAACAACAACAGAAATTGTAGCCAAAGTGCATGATAGGTATTAAATGATCGACGAATAAAAGTGCGTGAAATTGCTAATATCATGGGCATCTCAAATGATCGAGTCCATTTAATTTTGCATGAAGAACTACAGATGAAAAAGCTTTCTGCAAGATGGGTGCCGCATTTGTTAACAGTCGATCAAAAACGCATAAGAATGAACATTTTTCAAGCTTGTTTGGATCGTTTTAAACGAAATAAAATGGATTTTAAGCGTCGTTTCATAACTGTTGTTGAGATATGGATGCACCACTATACTCCAGAGGCAAAAGAACAATCCAAACAATGGACTGAAGCTGGAGGAAGTGCCCCAAAGAATGCAAAAACAATCCAATCGACTGGTAAGGTTATGGCAACGGTTTTTTGGGACTTCAAAGGTATTTTATTGATTGACTATCTGAAAAAGGGTAAAACAATAAATTCAGTGTACTATTGCAACCTTTTGGATCAATTAAATGTACAAATTCGAGAAAAACGTCCTGGCTTACAACACAAAAAGTAATTTTTCATCAAGACAACGCAACAGCGCACAAGAGTGTTTTAACAATGAATTAAAGTACGATTTGCTTGACCACCCACCTTATTCTCCTGATTTAGCTCCCAGTGACTTTTACTTGTTCCCAAATGTAAAAAAAATCCTTGCTGGCAAGCGTTTTACCTCAAATGAAGATGCAATTGCAGTTGCAAACCACTATTGACCTTGAAGACCTTGAGGAAAACTATTTTAATCAAGGGATTGCTAGAAAAGCGTTGGACTAAGTGTATTGAAGTTTCAGGAGATTATATTGAAAAATAAAAATATTTTTGAAAAACAAACTATTCTCTTTCATTGATAGGCTAAGAAGTTTCCGAACCGCCCTCATATTGTCTATGGGTCATATGTTCATGCAATATTCAATGTATGCTGGTGTCTAAGGTTGGCTCAATATCGCGATAGGTGGCATGGCAATCTTGCAAAATCAGTTGGCGCATCCATGATTTCCGGAACAACAACTGATTTTGGACGACCTTCATGAAATTCCTCTTAATTCTATTTTTGGGGCAAGTTGGATCTTTTGAGGTGCTGTAAACAACTCATATAGTGCTCGTATGTCAAAACGTTCTGAGTACGTATATAAAAAAAATGAACTCTCTATTTCACTAAAGCCAATTTAACTTTATTTTAGTTCGTAGAATTATTATGTTTGGAGAAATTTTCCTTTACTCTAATAATTTTTTGCGTACGTTAGTTAAATTAACTAAAACCGAGGAAAAAATATATACACAAATGAAGCATAAAGATTAACTAAATTCATGTCTTCCACAAAATAGTTCTGTATTCTTTAAATTTGCAAATTTTACTACAAATGCGTTCATCATGAACTTCGTATGTCACTAAAGACATTCTTGCAATTTTGAATTCCATTTTTGCCCTTTGAACTACAAAATTTTCTTAAACAAGTGAAAAAACTTAATTATGTCTAATAAATTTTATTGAATTTGTCGAAAAACATTTACTTATTTTAATGACATCGGCGTGATGCCAGCGTTTGTAATACTGTTTAGATAAAATTTTCTAAAAATAATCCAAATTTTCTAAAATTAACCGAATATTTTCTTCCTGGTGGGTTCACTGTTTTTTTCAGTGTAGCTTAATACCCTGTTTCTGTATATCGAACGAAAACCCATTCGACAGAAAAACAGTAACTCGATTTCGAATCAATTTGGGTTTCTGTATTTTTGAAAGTTCGTATCGTATCGTATCTTTGATTATCAAAAATGGGCATTTTCCAAATTTTGGCCTAAGAATTCATTCAAATTCTAACAATGGTTTTACTTTTTTTACACATATTGTATATGTTCGTTTCATACACGACAAAAAAATATCAAGTGACTGACATAGAGAAACCAAAATCAATTTTCTTTCGATTGAAATACGAAAGAAAGCTATCGTTCGATATACAGAAACAGGACATAAATATTCGGCCAACCCTACATACAAATTGAACATTGAACTTTAAAATCTCATGAAAATTTCATTTTCAACAACAAACCACTGCGTGGAAACTAAGACAAGTAATTAGAGGACAATAATAAATAAATGTCAATTATTAATGCAATTATGATGATGCGATGAAAAATAACCCATTGAGACAATAATAAAAGCCTTTTTAATAGGGAATGGGAAAATTAACATTTGACCAAAATTCCCAGAGAGTGGCTGACTTCCCCATGTGGCCAGGTGCAATAATTCACAAATGCACAAAGCAACAATTAAGATCCTCAATTAAAAACCAACCTCAAATCTTAAGTTTTTCTTGCACTCGAAAGAAGGGTTAGCCCTTAATGGAATATTCACACAATCAAATCGAAAACAATTTCAAAATTTTCTTTTTCATTGCAACGGGGGTATTCATTCCTTGACGTTCCTCAAGTGCTTTGAATACCGCAACATTTAAAGATTGGCAGCAGGACCAACCAACAAAGTACGCCATGCGATGAGAGAATTAAGATCCTGTAAATATTTAATATCGTCACAATATAGAAGTCTTGCTTCGATAAAATATTAAATAATTGTTCTTTTCGTCATTGTTCGTTTGCCGGAGCTCTTTCACATCGCTGACTAATGTCACTACTGTCTCCATTATGCCCAGCGCGAGTGCTACGAATTAAACAAATACGATCCTCGGCCGGAATAAAGGGCTCGATAAATACGCAACTTTCGCCATTCCACAACAACCCCCAACAGCAACCAGAGAACTATATTCAAAGTCGTCGCTGGGACAACACCAACAGAGAAAATTCAAAATTTAAAACACCACAAGCAGTAGGGCAGAAGGAGGCACAACAATACCACATGGGTACAAGCAAACAACGCAGCGCTCAATCCATTTCAAAGGCATCCGTAGAGAGCATAGCTTTGTGTGCTGTGCTATCCTACCCTAGCAGAGAGGATATGAAAGGCTTGTGAATGCGAGTTGTGTGTTTTATTTGCTATAAAGTAATCATTATACCTACAGGAATTCCTCCACAGATATTTTCAGTTATTCAAAGGATGCCAACTACTAAAGCTGCTGTCATACAGAATGGAAACACGGGCCTAGGTAGGAATGTCTACACACACACACAACAAAATGGTTTGGTATAAACAAAGAGGCCATACTATCTTAAAACAAGGCTTATCAAACACTATGCACAGTACTCCTACTCCTTATGCCCGATGGACGATTTTTGGAAAAATGTTGTTTATACACAGAAAGAAATGTTCCAAGTTAAAATTGTTTGAGATTAATGAAAAATCCTATTAATTATATTTTATCGACCATTTTGGTTTAAATAATAGTTTTTGTTTTCAAACTCAAACTTTCATTTGATCGATTTTATTTATAAATTTGAATTGATTTCAATACATGGTATTACTACACTGTAATACTACAATAATCGAAATGGAGCAAAAAGACTAAATTGTAAATAAAAGTAACGGCATTGCGAGAAAAAAATTAAGTTTGATGGCACACCGAAAAAAGTAAACTTTTTTATAGTAAGAATGAACTAATAAGAATGAACTACCTCCATTAGCGTAGCTAGACAATTTTCCACACTCTTTCCCAGCAAAAAAATTGGGAGTTGTTCTAAAGGCACAACTTTGAAAGCACTTTGTCCTCACAAAGAAGTTAATAATAACAAGTATATACGGCCGCAAGTTCGGCCAGGCCGAATCTTATGTACCCACCACCATGGATTGCGTAGAAACTTCTACGAAAGACTATCATCCACAATCGAATTACTTGGGTTGTGGTATCTTAAAACTTCTTAACATCGTTTTCTAAATTGTGATTTAGTCCATACATGGTATATATTAGACAAAAAAGTTATGTATAGTTAAGTCTACAAATAATTACGAATCGATGGACTTTTTGTACGTAGAGAGCCAGAATTGAAATATGGGGGTCGCTTATATGGGGGCTATATACAATTATGAACTTGATATGGACCAATTTTTGTGTGATTGGGGATCGATTTATCTGAGGGCCATATATAACTATATACCGATATGGACCTAGTTAAGCATGGTTGTTAACGACCATATACTAGCACAATGTACCAAATTTCAACTCACTCGGATGAAATTTGCTGCTCCAAGAGGTTCCAAAACCAAATCTCGGGATCGGTTTATATGGGGCTATGTACGATTATGGACTAATATGGACCACTTTTGGCATGGTTGTTAAATATCATATAATACCACCACGTACCAAATTTCAAGCAGATCGGATGAATTTTGCTTCTCCAAAAGGCACCGGAGGTCAAATCTGGGGATCGGTTTATATGGGAGCTATATATAATTATGGACTGATAGGAACCAATTCCTGCATGGTTGTTGGATACCATATACTAACATCACGTACCAAATTCCAACCGAATGGGAAGAATTTTGCTCTTCCAAGGGGCTCTGGAGGTCAAATCTGGGGATCGGTTTATATGGGGCCTATATATAATTATGGACCGATATCGACCAATTTTTGCATGGGAGTTTGAGGCCATATATAAACACCACGTACCAAATTTCAACTGAATCAGATGAATTTTGGTCTTCCAAGATGTTCCGGAGGTCAAATCTGGTGATCGGTTTATATGGGGGCTATATATAATTATGAACCGATGTGGACCAATTTTTGCATGGTTGTTAGAGACCATATACTAACATCGCGTACCAAATTTCAGCCGGATCGGATGAAATTTGCTTCTCTTAGAGGCCTCGCAAGCCAAATCGGGGGATCGGTTTATATGGGGGCTATATATAATTATGGACCGATGTGGACCAATTTTTGCATGGTTGTTAGAGACCATATACTTACACCATGTACCAAATTTCAGCCGGATCGGATGAAATTTGCTTCTCTTAGAGGCCTCGCAAGCCAAATCGGGGGATCGGTTTATATGGGGACTATATATAATTATGGACCGATGTGGACCAATTTTTGCATGGTTGTTAGAGACCATATACTGATACCATGTACCAAATTTTAGCCGGATCGGATGAAATTTGCTTCTCTTAGGGGCCTCGCAAGCCAAATCGGGGGATCGGTTTATATGGGGGCTATATATAATTATGAACCGATGTGGACCAATTTTTGCATGGTTGTTAGAGACCATATACTAACATCGCGTACCAAATTTCAGCCGGATCGGATGAAATTTGCTTCTCTTAGAGGCCTCGCAAGCCAAATCGGGGGATCGGTTTATATGGGGGCTATATATAATTATGGACCGATGTGGACCAATTTTTGCATGGTTGTTAGAGACCATATACTTACACCATGTACCAAATTTCAGCCGGATCGGATGAAATTTGCTTCTCTTAGGGGCCTCGCAAGCCAAATCGGGGGATCGGTTTATATGGGGGCTATATATAATTATGAACCGATGTGGACCAATTTTTGCATGGTTGTTAGAGACCATATACTAACATCGCGTACCAAATTTCAGCCGGATCGGATGAAATTTGCTTCTCTTAGAGGCCTCGCAAGCCAAATCGGGGGATCGGTTTATATGGGGGCTATATATAATTATGGACCGATGTGGACCAATTTTTGCATGGTTGTTAGAGACCATATACTTACACCATGTACCAAATTTCAGCCGGATCGGATGAAATTTGCTTCTCTTAGAGGCCTCGCAAGCCAAATCGGGGGATCGGTTTATATGGGGACTATATATAATTATGGACCGATGTGGACCAATTTTTGCATGGTTGTTAGAGACCATATACTAACACCATGTACCAAATTTCAGCCGGATCGGATGAAATTTGCTTCTCTTAGAGGCCTCGCAGGCCAAATTTTGGGGTCCGTTTATATGGGGGCTATACGTAAAAGTGGACCGATATGGCCCATTTGCAATACCATCCGACCTACATCAATAACAACTACTTGTGCCACGTTTCAAGTCGATAGCTTGTTTCGTTCGGAAGTTAGCGTGATTTCAACAGACGGACGGACGGACGGACGGACATGCTCAGATCGACTCAGAATTTCACCACGACCCAGAATATATATACTTTGTGGGGTCTTAGAGCAATATTTCGATGTGTTACAAACGGAATGACAAAGTTAATATACCCCCCATCCTATGGTGGTGGGTATAACAAGTATATACAGGAGTAAGTTCGCCCGGGCCGAATCTTAAATACCCACCACCATGAATCAAATATTAGGATTTTCTTTGAAATTTCAGGGGGGTTTGAGGACAGATCAAGCAGAGCAGTTCAACCAGTACACTGCACGAAGATAAATTTAAAGATTTTACCTATGAAGACTATATCAGATTTTGGATTTATAAGAACCATTTTTGTTTGAGGTTTAGAGGAATCATTAACATCTCTTGTAAGTGTGCATGAAAATTATAAAATAATGACTTGATTTGAAATCTTAAATCTGTAGTTTTTCACCCGAGAAGTAAAATTTGGAAATTTTGCATTGAGTTTCAAGCAATTTTCATGATCAGTGCGCCTTCTATACCCTCAAGAAGTGAAATCGGTCCATATGGAGGCATTACCAAATGGACCGATAAAAACTTAATCCGATACACGTTTTTGTGATCCTTAAATACCAGAATATTTACAATTTCAGGCAAATCGGATAAAAACTACGGTTTCTACAAACCTAAGGAGTTAAATTGGGAGATCGTTCTTATGGGGGCTATACTAAAATATAGACCGATACTCACCGTTTTCGGCACACCACTTTATGGCCCGAAAATACCTCTACATTTCCAATTTCAGGCAAATTGGATAAAAACTTCGGATTCTAGAAGCCCAAGAAGTAAAATCAGGATATCGGTCTATATGGGGGCTATACCAAAACATGGACCGATACTCACCATTTGTGGCACACCTCTTTATGGTCCTAAAATACCTCTAGATTTCCAATTTCAGGCAAATTGTATATAAACTACGGATTCTATAAACCCAAGATGTAAAATCGGGAGATCGGTCTATATGGGGGCTATACCAAAACATGGAACGATACTGACCATTTTCGGCACACCTTTTGATGGTCCTCAAGTACCTCTAGATTTTCAATTTCAGGCAAATTGGATAAAAACTACGGATTCTATAAGTCCAAGACCCCAAATCGGGAGGTCGGTTTATATGGGGGCTATACCAAAATATGGACCGATACTCACCATTTTTGGCACACGTATTTGTGGTCCTACAATACCTCTAGATTTCCAATTTCAGGTAAATTGAATAGAAACTGCGGTTTCTATAAGCCCAAGAAGTAAAATCGGGAGATCGGTCTATATGGGGGCTATACCAAACCATGGACCGATACTCATCATTTTTGGCACACCTCTTTATGGTCATAAAATACCTCTAGATTTCAAATTTCAGGCAAATTGGATAAAAACTACGATTTCTATAAGCCCAAGACCCCAAATCGGGAGGTCGATTTATATGGGGACTATATCAAAACCTGGACCGATATAGCCCATCTTCGAACTTGACCTGCCTGCACACAAAAGACGAGTTTGTGCAAAATTTCAGCACGATTGCTTCATTATTGAAGACTGTAGCGTGATTACAACAGAAAGACAGACAGCCAGACAGACAGACGGACATCGTTATATCGTCTTAGAATTTCTCTCTGATCAAGAATATATATACTTTATATAGTCGGAAATCGATATTTCGATGTGTTACAAACGGAATGACAAACTTATTATACCCCCTCACCATTCTATGGTGGTGGGTATAAAAATAAACAAGTACATACGGCCGCGAGTTCGGCCAGGCCGAATCTTATGTACCCACCACCATGGATTGCGTAGAAACTTCTACGAAAGACTGTGATTTAGTCCATACATGGTATATATTAGACAATAAAGTTATGTATAGTTAAGTCTACAAATAATTACGAATCGATATGGACTTTTTGTACGTAGAGAGCAAGAATTGAAATATGAGGGTCGCTTATATGGGGGCTATATACAATTATGAACTTGATATGGACCAATTTTTGTGTGATTGGGGATCGATTTATCTGAGGGCCATATATAACTATAGACCGATATGGACCTAGTTAGGCATGGTTGTTAACGACCATATACTAGCACAATGTACCAAATTTCAACTCACTCGGATGAAATTTGCTCCTCCAAGAGGTTCCAAAACCAAATCTCGGGATCGGTTTATATGGGGCTAAGTACGATTATGGACTGATATGGGCCACTTTTGGCATGGTTGTTAAATATCATATACTACCACCACGTACCAAATTTCAAGCAGATCGGATGAATTTTGCTTCTCCAAAAGGCACCGGAGGTCAAATCTGGGGATCGGTTTATATGGGAGCCATATATAATTATGGACTGATAGGAACCAATTCCTGCATGGTTGTTGGATACCATATACTAACATCACGTACCAAATTTCAACCGAATGGCAAGAATTTTGCTCTTCCAAGGGGCTCTGGAGGTCAAATCTGGGGATCGGTTTATATGGGGCCTATATATAATTATGGACCGATATGGACCAATTTTTGCATGGGTGTTTGAGGCCATATATTAACACCACATACCAAATTTCAACTGAATCAGATGAATTTTGGTCTTCCAATAGGTTCCGGAGGTCAAATCTGGTGATCGGTTTATATGGGGGTTATATATAATTATGAACCGATGTGGACCAATTTTTGCATGGCTATTATAGACCATATACTAACATCACGTACAAAATTTCAGCCGGATCGGATGAAATTTGCTTCTCTTAGCGGCCTCGCAAGCCAAATCGGGGGATCGGTTTATATGGGGGCTATATATAATTATGGACCGATGTGGACCAATTTTTGCATGGTTGTTAGAGACCATATACTTACACCATGTACCAAATTTCAGCCGGATCGGATGAAATTTCCTTCTCTTAGAGGCTTCGCAAGCCAAATCGGGGGATCGGTTTATATGGGGGCTATATATAATTATGGACCGATGTGGACCAATTTTTGCATGGTTGTTAGAGACCATACACTGACACCATGTACCAAATATCAGCCGGATCGGATGAAATTTGCTTCTCTTAGGGGCCTCGCAAGCCAAATCGGGGGATCGGTTTATATGGGGGCTATATATAATTATGGACCGATGTGGACCAATTTTTGCATGGTTATTAGAGACCATATGCTAACACCATGTACCAAATTTCAGCCGGATCGGATGAAATTTGCTTCTCTTAGAGGCCTCGCAAGCCAAATTTTGGGGTCCGTTTATATGGGGGCTATACGTAAAAGTGGACCGATATGGCCCATTTGCAATACCATCCGACCTACATCAATAACAACTACTTGTGCCAAGTTTCAAGTCGATAGCTTGTTTCGTTCGGAAGTTAGCGTGATTTCAACAGACGGACGGACGGACGGACGGACATGCTCAGATCGACTCAGAATTTCACCACGACCCAGAATATATATACTTTATGGGGTCTTAGAGCAATATTTCGATGTGTTACAAACGGAATGACAAAGTTAATATACCCCCCATCCTATGGTGGTGGGTATAATTAATTGGATCAAGGGAGTTAAATGTGGCAAATATTACATTTATCTATTCACTTAATGCGAGTAGCAATAAAAAAACTTGTTTATCTATTTATATATAGTGTTCTGCCAAGTCATAGGGGCCCCATTATACTATATGCCCAGGGCCTCTAAAAGGTTAAAGACGGCCCTGACTACACCAAAAAAAGTGAACTAACCACTAGAGGTGTGCGCGTGACACGAAATTTTCGTGACACGCGTGATTAACGCGTGAATCACGTGAGTCGTGAACAAAATTTGAAGGAACTCTCGTGAATCGTGCGTGAGTGTGAGTCTTTAAAAGTAGTTCGTGCGTGAGCGTGCGTGAGTACTCGTAATTATCACTTCCACGAAATTTTTTAGTTATTGGCACCTTTTTCTGTAATACAAATAATGTTCAAGAAATTATTCACTTTTATAAATTTTTTAAATTGTACCTTTCGCCTGCACGGAGAATCGAACCGAGGACCATACAGTTTGTAAGCCAACACACTATCCACTGGGCTACGTAGCTGTTATAGTCACCAGTAGATAATTATCGTTTTAAGTTACATTTATATAGCATAGTTTGCAGCGCCCACGAAACATACATTTGTTCGCCACGTGGAGCAGTGGTTAGCATGTCTGCCTTGCATGGAAAGGGTCGTGGGTTCAATCCCTGCTCCGACCGAACACTTTTTTTTTAAATATTTATACATTTACACATTTATATACCAAATTAAATTTTTATAATGAAACTTCGAAATGTGCGTTATTAAAGATTTATAGTCAGTAACAGTGCTTGCTATAAACGAAATTGACTGATTTTTGGGTAAAATATTACTTTTTATTGCAAAAATAACAATTTTGTAACAAAAAACGGTTTTTGATACAAAACTTTAAAATTTGGAAGGAATTCAAAAACTCTAACAAAAGAAGAACGTGGAGTCGAGTATAAACATACATAAATAAAAAAACATAAATTTATTTGAGCAGTTTTTTACTAGCATTTAACACCATCGCTCTAAAATTCCTTTTATTTTTCTTTAATAATTCATTTTAAAGAAAATAAACTTTTTAAATGTTTTAGCTGTAAAACTCGAACTTAATGCCCGCTGGTGTCCGTCAACTCCTCGTGGACTACTTATTAATAAACAGGAACTAAACTTTGTTTTTTTACATTTTACTGTGTAATTTTTCACTATTTCCTCCTTATTTCATTTTACTGTCCCAACTCTAAACAGAGTATAGTGCCCTTTCGTTATTTTAATGAAGACCCCTGATTTCTTTTAACGAACCAAGAAAAAAATTGTGCCCATAATGCCAAAATGATAAACAAAACACATGTCCACATATACATCAAATGCTGCTCTCAAGGCGAAAACATATGCTGTTTGTTTTTCAAATGTCTATTCTCTTGGTTCCGAATGTCTATTCTCTTTATTCAAATTAAATAATATTTAGACATAAGCATATCAAATTTTTGGCCTTATCATAAAAGAGTTTTCCGAAACAACATACAAGCGGTTTCACAGAAATTGTTCTCTTTTGACTCTTTTGCTGTGTTATATTGATATCTTTCGTCAACTCTCCCGGTTTCCATCTCTATTTCTTTCTCTATACTCTCTCTCTCTGTCGCTTTGAATAAAATATCACAACATATGTATGTTTAGTCGAAATTTGTAAATTTATATATGTTTGCATTCACATATATGATTTTTATGAAACATTCATGCCCCAAACATAATATATTCTAACATATTGACTTAGATGTCCAAACATTTAGTGTTAGTTTAGGAACATTACATGTTCACACGTAAATATATTGTGTTTTAAAATCGTGCCCGAAACACATTTTGTTTATATCGGAACATATGAAAAACATATTTTTCTAACAGTGTATCTGCCCAAATCACCAACATAGAACAAATACGGATATAATACAAAAGGAATAAATATTCTCATATAACATACAAGTTGGTGAAGAAAACCCTTCAATATTTACCCTTCAGTCCTGAGACAAGTAAACTAACAGTTTCAGCCGAAAAGCGTTATTGGCATGGGAAAAAACTCGTAGATCAACGGGTAATGGATTCCATATACGAGCTATGCGCACGACAAATGATCTCTCAAAGGCCAAATTAACAATCCTAGGTATAATGATTTGCGTATTGCGACTAGAGAGGGAAAAACTAAACATATCACGTACAAGGTCCGGAACTCCACTTCTAATCACTCTGTAAAAGAAATTCAAACACTTGAAATTGATAAAAGATTCAAGGTGCATTCCTAGCAAACTCTTAACATGTCCGGAGATATGGTCACGCCTCTTCAGGATGTATGTGAAACGTGCAATAGTGTTCACAATTCGCCTAATTCACCGTTTAACATAGTCGAATGTGCCGGACACAATTTCCAAACCATACAAAATATGTGGCATAAGTATGACCTTAGCCAATCTAGTTTTAACCCATTTCGGAAAACACATATTAGTAGAATAAATCCTACGTAATATACTGTAGACCGTCCTTTGCACCATGTTAACATGAGGCTCAAAACTAAGTCAGGCATCAAGCAAAATGCAAGCACCTGTTCTGCTCTACAAACTTCACCCTATCCTGACCCACAAATATATCCAGTTCACCTCGACCTCCAAACATAATTGCCTTAGATTTGTGAGAAATTTGTTACTAATGAATATTTTTTAAAACTCAATTAAGATTTTAATTGGAAAAATTTTCGTGAAATTTGTTTCTGTGCACGGACGAAAAAGACTGTTTTTCATATGTTTGGGTGTAAAAATTATATGTTTGGAACTCAAATATATATATATATATATATATATATATATATATATATATATATATATATATATATATATATATATATATATATATATATATATATATATATATATATATATATATATATATATATATATATATATATATATATATATATATATATATATATATATATATATATATATATATATATATATATATATATATATATATATATATATATATATATAGAGAGAGAGAGAGAGAGAGAAGAAACATGATTGTCACAATCATACTCGAAGAGCAAAATAATATGATAAGAGCTATTTTTGCTGCAACCATGTAACATTTTCACCTGCAACCATGTTGGCTCAGTGAACATGGTTCTAAGAAAAATAAAATTGTCCTCATCTAAAATGTTATTATATTGATAAAAAGAAATTTGTTTCCATTAAAAGACAATGGTATAAAATGTTATGGTATTTGTCAAAAATGTTTTTCTTCCAGTTAAAAGAACGTCGTCACAACCTAAAATGTTTTGATCTTTATGAAAAAACCCTTTTTCGTCGTCGAAAAAAAGGACGCCACTTGAGAAAAGAAAACACAAAATTAACTTTATTTATTTGTTTTTATTTATTTATAAACTAATTCATTGTGTATTTGTATTTACTATGTCGCGCAAGCAAACATCACATATTTTTACACATTCTAGTTTGGTTCAATTTCAACAATAAGTAATCATTCCAAATTTACTTCGTGCCCATCAAATGTACTAATGCAGACATCATGAAACTGCAAATAAAAATAAATTATACCATATATCAAAATGCAGAACAAAAAACAGGTACATTTTTTTCAATTACACTTTCCTTTTTTGTGTTCACATAAAACCACGTGCCATTTCTGAGTAAATAAATTAATACAAAACACAGTAATTCCGTATTCTCCGTCCATACCAAGAAACAATCAACACACGACTGACGCGCAAATTGAAAACCGTGTGTACCTGCTCAATGTTTTTATAAAATTCTTTTCGCTGCAAAAAAATTAAATGGTCACGAAAACAATGTACATGGTCTTTATGACAATGTAATGGTTGTAGACATGTCTATACGTAGCCTATAAAAATACTTTTCTCTCTGCAAAAAAGGAAAAAAATGAATGGTCAGGTACATGATTTTCCCGACCATATAATGGTGTCAAATTCTTTCATTTAAATAATAGAACATGTTTACGGCATTTGAGAACCATTTAAATGCTTATTGCCAACATATATTTTTCTCCGCTCGAAAATTATTTTTACAAAGACAAAATATATGGTTTTCGCGCCAATTACATGCTCTATATCAGCATTAAATGGATGCGGCAACGATGTCCAAACATGTTTTTTCTGTGCGTGTGTTTGGATCACCAATAGCAAGGATGAAAAGTTTTTTGGGTTCAGCCTATGAAGTAAAAAATTTATAAAGAAGAATTTAAAAATTGATATTTTGAATTATTATAAAATATTTTCGATGCTAGTAGAATTTTGAACAAAATTTAACTCACCCTTTTCCTTTTGAATTTTTTGTTCATTCAATTCGTCTTTCTCACAGAACGAAAAATGTTGCGGCAATTATCTGTAAATTTAGAAATATAAAACAATACATTTAAAATTACACTAGTTATTTTCGCTAGAACACTCCATTGTGTTCTTCAAAATAGTAACGAATTAATTTTCTATTTTTTCTTGTAACGTAGGCGCTTCTTCTTTATTAGATGAATGTTTTGTTCGAACATGCCTCTCAAAAGAAGAAGCATCCTTGTATAATGTCCCACAACATGTTCGACTGTCTATGTGTTTAAGCAAATGATAAAATTTTAAATGCTTAAAATATTTTTCATTTTGGTTAAAACATGTATTGCTATAACACTGCATGTCTTTTTACTCAATTTTTGTTTTTTTTTTTTGACTTTCACAACTTTATTCAATTAGCTCTTTATTGTCGGCATGCGCGACCACCTTCACACTTTGAACTAAACTCATCAACTGATAAGAACCATTTGAGAAATTCTTACCGCACAAAAAAAAAAAAAAACAACATCTCTACCACACAACTACATATGAATATGTTATTGCATTAGTATTTGAATACACATCAACGGAGTAGATGAAATGTTTCGTCTATTTGATTACTTTTTTCATCAATTTGACCACTTTAGTTGTTCTCATACATCTTGGAAGCCGTTTTAAAAACAACCATGTGAACCAATGTTTGCTCAAATTCTCGTTTGAGTTAAGTTAAATGTGGAGAGAGCAAGAAATATCCAACGAAAAATAACTTTGCTCTCATTAATAAAAGCTGTGTACAGTTATTTGAAAAAAGAAACGTAGCAAGCGAATTTGGCTGTGTGTGTTTTTTTAGGTAGACAAATAAATGCACATCTACAGAACGTATGAATTTTATCATCGCATTGAACATTGTTTCGTCACATTGATGATTGATTCGACTTTTAGGTGTTTCACTTTAGTACTAATGGAAAAATGTAAATTACAATAATCCATATACTATATACCGTTTTATTTTATATTTGAGATTTTTTCGACACATATTTCAGAGAAAATTTTGTTTCATCAATTTGAAGATTCTCTCATCGCATTGGCGAAAACTAGCATCCTTGATACATCATGGAGATAAAACACTTAAAACTTTTGTCCAACTTTATTAAAATGTGGAATTCATATAATGGGACTTCATATAAACGAAATTAATTTAAATCAAAAGTTAATTTTGGTTAACTTTCCATGAATCGGGAAGAAAATAATTTCGTCTCATTGACGAAACTAGATCGTCAATGTGACAAACTATGAAAAGAACAAAAATTAACTCTGATGATTGCTTTCGTCACGTGGACTACCGAAATACTCACATGGACGAAACTTTTCATTGCATAGACGAAAACGCATTGATGAAACTGAATCGTCAATGCTACGAACGCTTTTTCTTTTTCAGGTACAATTTTAGTAAAATTTACTCGTTTGAGAGACTTATAAAATCAAATTAAAGAAAATTTAGTAAAATTGTGCACTATATTTGTATACAACTTTTTTATACGCTCCAACATAGGATGGGGGTATATTAACTTTGTCATTCCGTTTGTAACACATCGAAATATTGCTCTAAAACCCCGTATTCGGGGTCGTGGTGAAATTCTGAATCGATCTGAGCATGTCCGTCCGTCCGTTCGCCTGTTGAAATCACGCTAACTTCCGAACGAAACAGGCTATCGACTTGAAACTTGGCACAAGCAAATGGGCCATATCGGTCCACTTTTACGTATAGCCCCATATATAAACGGACCCCCAAATTTGGCTTGAGGCTCCTCTAAGAGAAGCAAATTTCATCCGATCCGGCTAAAATTTGGTACATGGTGTTAGTATATGGTCTCTAACAACCATGCAAAAATAGGTCGCCATCGGTCCATAATTATATATAGCCCCCATATAAACCGATCCCCAGAGTTGGCTTGCGGAGCCTCTAAGAGAAGCAAATTTCATCCGATCCGGTTGAAATTCGGTACATGGTGTAAGTATATGATCTCTAACAACTATGCAAAAATTAGTCTACATCGGTCCATAATTATATATAGCCCCCATATAAACCGATCCCCCGATTTGGCTTGCGGAGCCTCTAAGAGAAGCAAATTTCATCCGATCCGGCTAAAATATGGTACATAGTGTTAGTATATGGTCTCTAACAACCATGCAAAAATAGGTCGACATCGATCCATAATTATATATAGCCCCCATATAAACCGATCCCCCGATTTGGCTTGCGGAGCCTCTAAGAGAGGCAAATTTCATCCGATCCGGCTGAAATTTGGTACATGGTGTTGGTATATGGTCTCTAACAACCATGCAAAAATTGGTCCACATGGGTCCATAATTATATATAGCCCCCATATAAACCGATCCCCAGAGTTGGCTTGCGGAGCCTCTAAGAGAGGCAAATTTCATCCGATCCGGCTGAAATTTGGTACATGGTGTTGGTATATGGTCTCTAACAACCATGCAAAAATTGGTCCACATGGGTCCATAATTATATATAGCCCCCATATAAACGGACCCCCAAATTTGGCTTGAGGCTCCTCTAAGAGAAGCAAATTTCATCCGATCCGGCTAAAATTTGGTACATGGTGTTAGTATATGGTCTCTAACAACCATGCAAAAATAGGTCGCCATCGGTCCATAATTATATATAGCCCCCATATAAACCGATCCCCAGAGTTGGCTTGCGGAGCCTCTAAGAGAAGCAAATTTCATCCGATCCGGTTGAAATTTGGTACATGGTTTAAGTATATGATCTCTAACAACTATGCAAAAATTAGTCTATATCGGTCCATAATTATATATAGCCCCCATATAAACCGATCCCTCGATTTGGCTTGCGGAGCCTCTAAGAGAAGCAAATTTCATCCGATCCTGCTGAAATTTGGTACATAGTGTTAATGTTAATTAGAGACCATAAATCACCGTGGAAAAATTGGTCCACATCGGTCCATAGTTATATATAGCCTCCATATTAGCCGATCACCAGATTTGAGCTCCGGAGCCTCTTGGAAGACCAAAATTCATCTGATTCAATTGAAATTTGGTACGTGGTGTTAATATATGGCCTCAAACACCCATGCAAAAATTGGTCGAAATCGGTCCATAATTATATAAAGCCCCCATATAAACCGATCCCCCGATTTGACCTCCGGAGCCTCTTGGAACAGCACAAAATGATGTTAGTATATGGTATCCAACAACCATGCAGGAATTGGTTCATATCAGTCCATAATTATAAATAGCCCCCATTTAAACCGATCCCCAAATTTGACCTCCGGTGCCTTTTGGAGAAGCAAAATTCATCCGATCTGGTCCATATCAGTCCATAATCATATATGTTATAGCCCCCATATAAACCGATCACGAGATTTGGTTTCGGAGTCTCTGGGAGGAGCAAATTTCATCCGAGTCAGCTGAAATTTGGTACATTGTGCTAGTATATGGCCGTTAAAAACCATGCCTAACTAGGTCCATATCGGTCTATAGTTATATATAGCCCTCAGATAAATCGATCCCCAATCACACAAAAATTGGTCCATATCAAGTTCATAATTGTATATATCTCTACGTATCGTGCTAAAGTCCATATCGACTCGTAATTATTTGATCATAATCATGTATACCACGTATGGACTAACTCAAAATTTACAAAACGTTGTTAAGAAGTTTTAAGATACCACAATCCAAGTAATTCGAGTGTGGACGACAGTCTTTTGTAGAAGTTTCTATATTGCGTATACGCAATCCATGGTAGAGGGTTCATAAGATTCGGCCTGGCCGAACATAATGCCGTTTATACTTGTTTTTCTTAATTTTAGTTCATGTAATTACAGTTAGCAAAAAATTATTCAAATAAGGAACATTTGCTCACATTGGGCAAAATTTAACTAAAATGAATTAATCTTCATTAACTAAAATAAAGTTCAGGTGGCATTAGCGCCCCTTTTTTGAGTGTCTGCGAAGAATTATGGATTTTAAATCACATGGTACACATAAAACTATTGAAAGTATTTTACGAAAGTTATCCGAATAATAACAAGAATATAACTCACTGAATGTAAAATGCGGCCAAGTTTTTTGTGTATGGATCAGATGCAGTATAAAACTGTTGTACGTGTATTTCAAATTACAACAATAACGGGTAGCTCATAGTTATTTGATTTTATGTTAAATAAACAGGTATCCTCATATGGGGGCGGTAATGGGTTAAATTCACTCGGTCTATCTGATAATAGAATTACTGCTGTAGTAAGCCCAAAACATTCGAATGGTACACATTCACTGAAAAAAGCATGTCCAATTCCAATTGAAGTAAGAACATATCTAAGACACAATGCTCTTTTAAGATAAGTTTCGCGTACTTCAAATTTGAATTTATTCGTTTTCTTTGATTTTTTCTTCTTGTGCTAACGAAAACTTAAATTTCCAAATTCAGACTAGACGTCAAGTAGAAATTAATCTATGTTTCAAGTAAAAATCGTCTTTAAAATAAAGCGTTGAAAGACATGTCCTATTTTTGGTTTGTAGTCATGATACAAAAAGTCTACGAATTTAAGGATGATTTCTTTAATTATGAAGAAGAATTATGCATTTTTCTGAATTATTAAAGCCAAACAAAATTGTCTTTCATGTTAGGATACCCAATTTTAAGTCGATTCACTTAACTATAAGAACAAAACGGCTTCATTGAAAAGTTGATCGACTTTTGGGCAAGAAAAATTTAAATTTTGGAAAAGTGTATATATTTCCAAATTTTATTCGGATATTATTTTTGGTAAGTAAATGATATTTGTCCTTAAAATTAATTTCTTTTTTAGTCCCTTTGGATGAAAATTAGTTAATGGATTTATATATTGTTTTAATAATTTCTATGTTGGAAAAATTTTTATTAAAACCAAATATAGCAGAGTGGTCAAAATTCACCATAATACTTATGTTAACATATTTATGCGAAATATTCCTCGCTAACGTTTTTTAAATGGAGTATAACAGTTTTTCGTGCGAAAACGTGATCTTAGTACTAGGCTTAAATGTGAGTATTAAAAGCAGAATAACATTTTAAGTTTTTTTTAGCAATTTTTTTACAACTTGAGGGAGAATGATCCAATTTTAAATCATCCAACACTTATTTTATTGACCAACAAAGTGAACATTGTTCAACACAATTCGTATAAATATTTACTAATTGGTTTATTTACTTAATTTCATTGCAGATTGCCTAATAGAAAACATTACGTTCCAATAACGTGAACGGACGGTAACAAAATGAAAGGGAAGCGTTCACGTTCAAAATCAATACGGAATATTGGCGGTTTCATCCACGACTGTTCATCGGTGGTGCAATGTGCTAAGGCGACTGTATGGAGCAGAAAATCGACAATTCGAGTCAAGGTAGCGGATTTTTTATAAATTCGTAACTATTACGTTTTGCAGATCATGGACGCTGGTTGTTGTATTGACTACGCATGGTGTCATTGTATCATTGTCAGAGTAACACCATCTGTTCTCCGTTTGACACCACAAGTGTGGTGATTCACTTTCATGAACGGATCGTTTTGAAACCGTTCATGATTTTTTCTATGGGTGTAGACAATTCCGTCCATTGTGATACCACAAGTGGTAAACTTCTCTTTTATCAATGAGTGCTGCCCGATTCTATGGTTAGTTCAATGACAAGGTATAACCTTTTTGTATCCGAGTCCGACCTGCGTTTCACATTGCGATGAAACCATTAAGGGTTTCAAAGCTTCCCTCAGAAATATAAGATATAGCAATCTTAAGAGGGGATAAGCCACCGCAGAAAAAACTGTTGGTGTGGATTGAATCCTTGAGTATGCAAGGTGGACATATTAACCATTGCGTCACGGTGACAAGCTGTGTTATGCAGTGATTAATACAAATAGTGTATCTGCCAAAATATTTAAAAACAGAGAACACAAGTCTCATATATACCACATAGAGCCACCGTGGTGCAATGGTTAGCATGCTCGCCTTGCATGCACAAGGTCGTGGGTTCGATTCCTGCTTCGACCGAACACCAAAAAGTTTTCCAGCGGTAGATTATCCCACCTCAGTAATGCTGGTGACATTTCTGAGGGTTTCAAAGCTTCTCTAAGTGGTTTCACTGCAATGTGGAACGCCGTTCGGACTCGGCTATAAAGAGGAGGTCCCTTGTCATTGAGCTTAACATGGAATCGGGCAGCACTCAATGATAAGAGAGAAGTTCACCAATGTGGTATCACAATGGACTGAATAGTCTAACTGAGCCTGATACATCGGGCTGCCACCTAACCTAACCTAACCTACCACATAGAAAGTGAAAAAAACTATGCGGTGAACATGTGGGACGACAGTCTGGACCGACCAGCAAAAGTTGATCGCACATCTATGTGGAATAATAGCAGCGTAAGATGGTGCACCTAGAGAATTAATATGATCACCCAAACATGTTTTAAAAGCTATGTTAAATGTTATTTTTGGACGATGAACATGGAACATGTTTGTGATAACCATATAATTTTTTCGAAAAATATGTATCTGTATTCGGAACCTGGCTTGAAAACAGAGACTGGAAACAAATAGCAGAAAGCGTTAAGTATACGGAGTTTCTAGAATGAGAGAAGGGTACGACGAAAAGTACCAGTTAGAGCAGTGATGCCATGCGTAGGGAAAAATCCTTTTTTGTAGGGATTTTTTCCTAAAATTACATCTGTAGGGAAAAAAGGACAGATTCTTCATTTTTCCACAAATGTAGGGAATTTTTCCAATTTCCAGAGTTTACTACATTTTGCAACAAGAAGAGTACTTTTCCTTAATATTCCAGATATTTGAAGATCCAAAATATATGGTAGTCAAAGCTTCAACGAATGGAATACGCAATTCACCGTTAACGATGTTATTGTAATGATTTTATTTAGAAAAGTTCAGCGGTAACGTTAAAAGATGTTTTGCATTGGTATTTAATTACAAATGCGTAAATAGATTTCATTTGCAGGAATGAACGCTTCCATTAAGGTTCATAAACAGGTGACAGCTTCCTCAACTTGGTGCCTCTCAATATTTTCTAATACAAAGATCACTTGCAGTGCATACGCGGATTCATGTACATAAATGTAGGATTAAATATTATTACAATACTTATTCGAGCCTATTGGACAGAAGATTGAGGGAATTAGAACTATTACTGAAAAGAACTTGTCCAATAAGCTCGAATAAGTATTGTAATAATATTTAGTTTAAATGACTTGGACATTAAGCCGGCCTGCATTGGTGTCAGGATAACATAAAAATAGTAAATGAAGGATTTTTATTCCTGAATATCTTCAAAAACTGTTTTACAACTGTTACATTCACAACAGTTTTTAATGTTTTAGAAAAATGTCGTCTAGAGAAGAAAATAAAACCATTCCAACAAAATTTAGAAAATAGTCTTCTGACCATATTGGCTCATTGTTGAATTAAAGCGTTGGCTACACACAAAAAATTATCACCAAAATTTTTTTAATTAAACACTTAATTGAATTTGGAAACGGATTCAATTAATATGTTAATTGATTCAATTAATTATTTAATCAAATCCGAATAAAAACCAATTAAAAAAATGATTGATATTTGTTACGTTTCCAATTAAAATATTAATTAATTTGTTAATCAATTCGGAAATAATTTTCAATTACAAACGTGATTGAAATTTTTTCCGTTTCCAATTACACATGTGATTGATCCAATCACCTTTGTGATTGAAACTGAATAATTTTGAGCAATGGAAAGAGCGAAAAGAGAACAAGAGAATGGGTATTTATTCAATAATGTATGATGGAGAGATCAGTCTGTGGAAGTAACTCGTAACGAACGGTTGGGTTTTTGTTTTTCGCGTAAATTGAAAAACATGATTGGCGACATTCTGTCTGCTGCATTCAAAATGTGTGCATAAATATATTGAACGCAACAACAAATCATAGCAAAGGGTTGAAATAAATAAAGTGTGCAACAACAAACGGCCACGTGGTAAAGGTTTGAAAAAATATATGACAGAACGCATTTGAAATTACCTGTGTTTGTGTTTTGTGGTATTGCAAAAATGGAAAACAATCTACGGTTATTGAAGGTAAGAAATTGTGAAATGTGAATACCGTTTTCCATTGAAGCCTGTTTACATTAAACGGACTAAAATAATATATTTTTTATTCATTTCTTTTAGTGACCAATTTTATTTCGTGAAATTGACCAATCAATCCCATCAACTCCATCATTTTATCAAATATATAATAATATGTTTGCAATAAAAAAGTGGGTACCGTATTGATCTTTTAAAATTATAAATTTTTTTCACTCCTAGTTTTCTTAAAACCAAGAGTGGTATGGGGTTGTTGGAAGATTCACCTTGAAGTTGCGAAGTAGCGTTGGCATTAAATTGCATTTTTGTTTTACCTGCCTTTTTCAGTTTGAACCCAAGTAGAGAGCAGTATATCTGGTATATAAACTAATGAGCTGAATTATGTAATGGTAAAAAAGTTCTTTCTTTTGGATTTAAAAATATGAAAAATATCCGAAAATAATAAAAATATGTATTTTCCATTTATATTTTTTCTATTTCCAGAATTTGCAAAGTATCATCAATATAATACCAATTATTACATTGCTTTCCCATTATTTTTGTTTTTGATTGGTTCAAATTTTAATAGACGATTTTAGTGTGTGGAAATTTTGGAAAGGAATTGTTACTAAAATTAAATTACCGAGCTCTTAATACACCTTTTTATGCTAAAAGACTACAACTGCAAAAGAAGATTATAAATCTGCAACCTGGAACTAAGAATTGAAGTTGATATTCTATGCAGGTAATGTTTAACAAAATTAACTTTTAATTGAACAAAATTAAATTCGAATTATTCTGTTTACCTTCAGAAAAACTAATTTAGCTTACAGGCTGCTGATTTATTGAAATCGAGGCACATCTACATATTAGAAGGAACATGCTAACATGGTTATCATTATAAGGAAGATAATGATTTATATAATTTATTTTTTCAACCTATAGTTGTTATTGATAGTAGTTGTATTTATAAGTTATGTTAGAACCAAATTTATTTGTCTATTGCATAATTCAAAAAATAATAAAATATTAAATATGTTTTATAAGAAACACATATTTTCTTTTATTTCAAAAGAAAAAAAAAACTAAATACCATTTTGGGGTCGCAATATATACATTTTTTAATCGAAATTTATAGCCAATTTCAATTAATTATTTAATTGAATGAATCAAATAGTTGATTGATTTTTGTCGCGAAATTAATTAAAATTTTAATTGATTCAATTAAAACTGTGATTGAATTTTATGTTAAAAATCAATCACGTTTTTAATTGATTCAATCACGTTTTTAATTGATTCCGTGACAAAAGTCAATTAAATTTTTAATTCAAAATCGTGTTGGTTTTCAATCAAAATGGGTGATTGATACTATCATTTTCGTGATTGAAGACATTTCAATTAAAAAAATGATTGAATCCGCGATTTTCGTGATTGAAATCAAAAAAAAATTTTTTGTGTGTAGAGGCGGTCGAAAAAGACGATTTTAAATACCAATGCATTGCTTGTGGAAAGTTCGTAAATTGTAGAAATCAGACCTGAAGAAACACGCGGCCATAAATGTTGGTAGCGTTAAAAACGAGCAATGATGTTGCAATGTTCGAAATCCGAATAAAAATGTCAATATTCATATTATTGAACATTTGGTCCCTTTATTGAAGGATATAATCCCTGACTATTAATTTTAAAGAAATTGAATTCAATATAAAATATTTGTCATTTTCTTGGCAAATTTGTATGAATTTAGTACCGTAGGGAAAAATGTAGGGAAAAAAATTTTGGGCGTAGGGAAAAAAAGGGAATTTTTAGGAGCCGCGTAGGGAATTTTCAAAAAACTTCCTGGCATCACTGAGTTAGAGATTTCCACAGACCGAATGCTGGCTTATGGTGTATGTCAGCTGACATGAGACAAGGAATCTTAGATCTTCTCAACTTAACCTTACTCAGAGAATAAAGCCGACCGATTTTTGTCGGCGGCTGAGGCGGCTTGACGGCTAAGCCGATATAAATATGTCTCGTCGGCGGCGGTCAATTATCTGTTATAAAATCAATTTGAAGTTTTTTTCAAGTTTTTTGGTAATGAAATCTTACCCAGCAAAAACTGGGTAAGCAATAGTGATTCTTTCAGTAATACCGGTAATCAAAAAGTTACTACTTGTAGTATTACCTGGGGTTTAAAAATAATAACTTACCTGTGTAGGCAAAAAGTGATTCTTCTATTAATACCGGTAATCAAAATCGTATCTTGAGGTCCAGGTTCGGCTCTACAGTGGGTACCGTTAATAGTAGCGATAAGTAATGCCAAATTACATTTCAGAAAAACGTTGCCAATAAAATATACCTTCGTTTTCTAAAGTTGTATTGTACATAATTTATATTACAAAATAACATCATTGAATAGATCCATGTCGTGGAGCGTGCAATAGTGTGTTGAATTACAAAACAACAGATGTGAGTTCGCACTTTTTGGGTATGTTTATGGTAAAGATATTATTTTTGGAGAGCTGGTATGCTTGCGAAGAAGTACTTATTTTTCGACTGCTGGTATGCTTGCACGGAAGTACTTTCCTCCAATATCATGCCCGTGTAAAAGTATTACTACTGATATATGTACGAGGAAGTTGTTACCAATTTGGCGCAGGCATACTTGTACTCATACCTGGTAATAGGAGTTTTTGCTGGGTTACAATCAAATTTACATTTCATTCAAAATTTCTGAGTTAATTTTTTGTAAAATTATTATAGCACCTTGAAATTGATTGATTATGGGGAAAGGTTCAAAAATTTTTGCAAAAAATACGAAAACTTTTAATACATTTTTTCTGATTTAAACCAATATTTTTGATTAAATGGTGGCTAAATTTGAGTCGACATAATTGGCGGTGGCATCGACTGGCCAAAAATGGCCGGCGGCGACTGAAATCGACGTCGCGACACCGCGGCTTCATTCACTGACCTTACCTACATAAATTTCGTCCGATATGGCCCATGTGCACTCTAAAGCCAATGTGCGTGATTTAAACAGTCCCATGGGTACATTACTAATTCAAAGTCGATTTTGAAATTTTCATTAAAATCGATTAATGCAGTTTTTGCGCTTTAATGCGATGTAATAAAAACTATTTTGAATGTTACGATATGCAGCAAAAATTCTTGGGAAGAGAATCATATGAAAGCAGTCATCAATGTTTTGGCTCCTAGCTCCGGGGCTCAACATGAAAGGAACCTATCATTATCACCATGAAACCGAACAGAAAAGCACACAAGTACAAAAGGCGTATTGTCTACAAAGCATAAAATGCCACATTTCACATTTTGCAATCAGCAGTCGGCCACCTATACACATTCACTTAGCCAGTCGGTATCGACCATATAATGCATGCACAATTTATAGTATGATTCCATGTATTCTCGTACACACCGCACCCATCATCCATTCCAAATGAACGACAATGGCAGGACCGGAGACCACCTGCAAATAAGAAGCGAACCGAAAAAAGGAGCAAATCAACTAAATTGCAATACAAATATGTACACTCTTATATTCTCCAACATGAAAGTTCATATACACATTCAGCATTGCCAGATCTTTCGGATGTGGTGGGGATGTTTTGCAAATATTACAAAATCTCCACAACTATAGTTAATTAATTTAATATACATATTAACAACTTGCATTTTTTTGTTTTTTTTTTACATAGAAATACAAAAACACACTATATACATTTTTTTCTTTATAAAATTTTTGCTATGATACAATGTACCTACACACAAAAAAAAAATTTCTGATTCAATCACGAAATTAATTGATCCAATTAATTTTTTAATTGAAATGTCTTCAATCACTGAAATGATAGTATCAATAAAAAAAATTAATTGAAGGCCAATTAAAAAATTAATTGGTCCAATTAAAAAATTAATTGGTCCAATTAAAAAATTAATTGATACTATTAATTTCTGTGATAGATTTTTGTTTCAATTAAAAAATTTGTTGATTCAATTAAATTTTTAATTGAATATTTTTTAAAACAATTAAAATTTTAATTGGAAAATTTTTCGTGAATTTTTTTTTCTGTGTATGTAAAAGAGTTGTATTTTAATTTTGTGGATTCCCGCATGCTATGGATTTCGTTTAGGGCTGTCACCCCGGAGTTTTAATTTTGAATCCCGGGAGATTTCGGGATAATAATAAAATAATTCCAATTTGTTAAATTTGTGGCTTTTTAGGATTATCTATCAATAAATTGAAGTCTTCATTCATTGAAAACGGCCTTTAGATTTCATATCCGACAAATTGAGCTAATAAACATTTATGGTTCGTTGAATTCGCCTCCCGAACAAAGTCTAGTGTATTTGCAGTTTTGTTTTGGACCACCACTATGGAGTTTGGTAGCGCTCATGATTCGTTATAATGATTCATGGTGTGATACACAAACATTTTGTTCAGGTGTTTGAGCTGTTAAAACTATCCAACAGCAGCCGTTCGAAATATTTCAGCCAAATATAACGCAATGTCATCCTCTTTTGTACACTAACGTCATCCTTCGTAATTTTTATTACGGTCTATTTCAAATCGCATAGATGAGAACTAAATTATTTTTTGTTTTGTTTTTTTATTTTTATTTTTTATACAGTTCATTTGTAATCAATATTAAACAATAAGTCATAAAAAATTGAATTAGAATAACTTAAACATTTTTCAATCGACGAAAACACACCCAAATAAAACGAAGCATCGTCATTTTGAAGAATGATAACTGTCGAGGGATAAAAGTAATTATGAGGACGTTCTGAAAGAAACATTTTATACAATTAATTAAAATAAATGTAAAAAATAATCGTGTACGATTTTAGCTAAAACAAATCGAATAAAAATGTTAAATTTTTTGCGTTCTCAATTAAAAGTTTAATTGGGCTTTACAGTTAAAACAACTACATTTTTAATTGAATCAATTAAAGAAATTTATTGGAATGGGATGAAGAAATCTGTTATTGTTTTAATTAAATATTTTTACTTATAATTAAAACTTAAAAAAAAAATAATTGAATAAATTAATTTCGTTAGCGATAGGTACCATAACCCATATATCATTGAGAATAGCGTCTGTAGCTCAACTCTGCGTTTTTTATTTAACATTGACAAACTCGTGGGGGTAACATGGTATAGTGCCCTTACCGCTCATATTGCGTTATACTCAGAAGATTTTGGGAAAACTTGACATAACCGGTTAATTTCCCTATCTGATCCCTAAAATAAATTCAGTCGTTGACAATCTGGCTACTTCATATCGCACACACAGGAACATGCATATGCACACCCAAATACGGTATTCGAACAAAAGAAAAATTCTTAAGGGAATGGATTACACAGGCATAAAAAGAATCACCATCGCATCCATATTGATGAAATCTAGGTACTGCTGTGCAGGGAGTAAAAAGTAATGGGTGCTGCTCACAACTGGTTGGAACGAGATGAATGTGGTGGCGATGGCAAGCGAGGTGATGATGACTACGTGAACGATGGCCGAACAATGGTAGCCAACTATTGCTCATATGGCAAAGCAACAACCCATCACGGCACCATTCTTCGTAATGATGGCAGACATATGATGCAACTTATACGGAACAGAGCACCACCAAAGGGAGATTCTGAGTTTTTGTGTGTGTTCGGTGAGAGCTAGCAACACCCCTTCCTCATAGAGACATTGTAACGCTATGCGCAGTTCCGTGTAGAGAAAAAGAGAGCGTTGAAATATTGAGGGTGTGTAAGTGGTTTGGTGTGAGTTGAGGTTTTGATTGAGGTGCGAAAGAGATGGCTTTAGAAGTAAACAAATGTGGATGTGAGAAATTTGAGTAATTTGGGGTGGTATCATTGATTTTGCGTTTGATGTTAATTTTGTAACTGTTTTTGTTTACTCTACGCTATCATTTTATTGTTGCTGTCTTTTTGAGTTTATCATTTACTCCCGGGAGACCGTTAAGCAGGCACATATGCACTAGTTGATGAGACTACGTGCATTCGTCCAGAGACAAATTCTATGATTTCCGAAATTTTTCGTTGCGCCGACAATAACTCTAGTTAGAGGCATTTTTTTTTATTTCGAAATGTGATAACGGTACAGCCGCATTCTCTACCATTGTGATCTAACGTGCGTTTACCGTCGGCATTTGGCAAATGAATGAGATATTTGAGAATGATGAAAGAAACTGAATACGTACTCGTATTGTGATGGTCAACAGTATTTTAAGGAGGCCACTTCCGATTTTGATGAAATATTTATTGTAAGCGACCAGTAGAATCACAAACTTGACTTTCAATTTATAATAGGCTAGGGGCTAACATGGTGACAAGTGATTCGAAATCGAGTTTTCTAGAAGTCAAATCTGGAAATTCGAGGGCTTTCCAGACCATGAAAGGGAATGTACACAGATAAAAATATCATCAATATTTTTCCAAATTTTAATCGAATTTTAAAATTTAATTGGTTCAACAAATTTTTAGTTGAATCAAAAATCAATCACAAAAATTAATTGTTTCAATTAATTTTTTAATCAATTGTGTGATTGACGACATTTCAATTAAAAATTAATTGGAACAAATAATTTCGTGATTGAAGACAAAAATATTTTTTACTGTGTAGATTTATTTCAGAAAATGTTAACTAAAATAGTTTCCTAATTCATATTTTGAGGAAAAAATTTGAGTTAAATATTGTTAAAATAATGTCATTAAAGTAACAAAAATATAATAAAAATAAGCAACATTTTCTAATGAACTCAAATAAAATTATGAATCAATATGGATTCAAGGAAAAATGGCTAATGGTTCCGCGAAATTTCCAATGGAAAACACGACGCAACTATAAGGAAAATCGTAGATAAATTCGATAACTACCACACTGAAAAAACAGTGAACCCACCAGGCAGTGTTGCCAGTATTGGGGATTATTCCCCAAATCGGGGATACTTTTTCGTGGATGGGGACAAAAATTTAGAGTTGGGGATTTGCTGGGGAATTTCCAGAAATTTGGAGATTTTTGTGGGGAATTGTGGTCAGTATAACAAATCAGGTTTTTAGTTACGGTTTATATGAAATTCTTTACATGCTTAAAAAGGGACTTAAAGAAGTACAGAGAATCTTCAAAATATGAAAAAAACTTTACAATTTACTTTGTTTCTAAGAAATTGTTTACATTTGTGAAATTATTTCGTAAGGACTTGTGTGGAAGTGTTGGCCCCTCATCTGCATACATCACTGATTTGGAAAATATATATCAAACATATATAATAGAGTTCATACCGGGGCAACAACGCCATTTGATCGATCACCCAATTTTATTTCTTAGATATTCGGAACTAACGTATGATTCATAACTACACATGTTGACCCAACTCCTAGTTTTATTTCTCGAGCATTTAGAAGATGATTTGCATAAGACACAAATTCGATGACTCTTTATATCAATAATTAATTCTGATGAGGGATTGTATCAGATAATACTTTGAGCACCCATCTCATTTTTTGGATTTTGAAATCTTAGCCTTATTGTAACTCGTAAACTGGTATAACAAAAATTGCATATTTTTACAATTTTTAGATTATGACAGATTTTTTACAGCAGAGCCTATTCCTTTTTTCAAAAAAATTGCTAAAAACTGTATTGTTGTTTTTTGTGGGGAATTTTAAATTAAATTGGGGATTCTTGGGGATGAAAGCGTCTTATTTTGGAGACAAGAACCCGAAAAACACTGGCAACACTGCCACCAGGAAAACAAATTTTGGTTAATTTTACAAAATCTGGATTATTTGTAGAAAATTTTAACAAACTGTATTACAAACGCTGACATCACAAAAATACGTAAATATTTTTCGACAAATTCAAGAAAATTTATTAGGCATAATTAATTTTGTTCATCTGTTAATGTGGGTACTAAGTTCGAGTTTAGCCGCTAAAATCGCCAAAGTGAAAACTAAATCAGTAAGAAAAAGGCATAAAATTATACATATTTGCTGCAAATTTTTTTATAACTTGATGGGGAAAAGCCCAAAGCAATTTTTCACAAAGTTTGTATTCTTTAAAATGGATTATTAAAGAAAAGTAATCATGAAAAAATGACGATTTTAGCGGCTAAACTCGAACTTAAGACCCACCTTTAAAGAAAATTTTGTAGTTTGAAGGAAAAAATTGGAGTTCAAAATTGCAAGAATGTCTTTAGTGCCATACGAAGTTCAAGATGGGCGCATTTGTAGTAAAATTTACAAATTTAAAGAAATAGTGAACTATTTTGTGAGAATTTTTCTCCGTTTTTTAGTTCATTTAACTAACGTACGCAAAAAGTTATTAGAGTAAAGGAAACTTTCAAGAGAAGTTCTTTCCTCAGTAAAAAATCCTGCCACAAGTGCGGTGGAAATTGCTAAAAGATCACAATATTTAGAGACTGAAAAGCGTCAGTTACGCAATTTTGCATAAAAGTGGGTTACATGGCCGCCGTCCTTAAAATAAATCGTACATTTCGAAAGTAAATATGCAGAAACGGGTTAGTTATGCTCAATGAAATCGTCTTTAATATTATTGATTATAAAAAAGCGTTTAAAAATAGGAGATGTTTCTGAACACTATATTTTAAAGTCGTTTTTTACTTGAAACATAGCATAATTTTCTATTGTAGTCGAGTCTGAATTTGGAAATTTAAGTAGTCGTTCACACGTTGTTAATGGACTTTGATAGCACATGAAGAAAAAAGCTGGAAAAAATAATATATTAAAATTGGTTTCTTAGAATCAAGTACGCAAAACTCAAATTTTAGTGGAAATCGTGGCTTAAATGTGTCCTTATTTGAATTCTCCACTTCTTCGGCTCTGAATCAATACCAAAATCATTAGTGTAAAGACTTTGGAACTGGGTATGGTGTTTTTTTTTCAGTGTATGGGGGGTAAAGCATGGACCCATATAACTCAACTTCGAACTGGGGCAGACGAATAAAGGCATCTGCGATAAATGTCAGCAAGTTAGTTTCATTATTGAAAAATGTAGCGTGACTACAACAGATAGATGGACAAACAGACGGATATCGTTAAGTCGAATTTCATCCTGATCAGGAATATATACAGTATCGGACAAAACATTTGCAACTACCATAAAAATTTCAAAATTTTGCCATAAGAAAAAGGAGTGTTAGAATATTCCGATTTTTTAATTTATTTGTATTTGTGCAATCTGTCTAATACATCAAAAAAAAAAAATTATTAATATTTAAAAATTTTTTAAGCGAAATAGATGCATACTACCAAATTAGATAAGACAAAACAATTGCAACTCATAACACCTTGTATTCTAAAGTTTAATATTTTTATTTTTTTCAGAATCCTTTATTTTCAGTAACAGCTATGCATCGTTGCATCCTGTAATATATTATTCCATGCACTCTGCAGCCGCATGAAAAAATAGTTACTATTTATTGCATTATTCTGATAAGTGTTTTTATCTACAATGGGCCAAAGGATTTCGATCGGATCGAATTAATGGTATAATGGATAGTTGGGTGTACAAACACATTGTGGAAGATCCCAGCAAAAAAATTTGGAAGTTCTTCCAAAGGCACAACTATAAAAGCACTTCCAGAAGATGTACTCCCATTGATGTTCTTTATTTTAACTACCCAGGAAGTTCTTTTAATTAAATTTTTTATAATTTGTTTTTTTCATATTTTTAATGGATAATTTTACCTTTTTTTGTTTCAAATAGTTTAAAAACAGAGTAAGAATTCATAAAATGGTACAAATCATTTAAATTTTGTCGAAAAAAATGCTAAATCCAATCTGAAAAAATTGTGCATTTTTGAAAATATTTGAGGTCAACGTTTCCGACAAGCGTTATGCTATGGTCACACTGGGCAAATATTTCACAGAAATCAAAAAAGAATCCATCGCCACAGCCGAACCAGAAAACATATTTAGCTCATAATGGATATATAACATCATGGTGGGATTATTTTTCAAAAACCGTATTCAGATATTTGGAAAATGGTTCTAGAAATATGTTTGACACTCGTTTTGGTGAAATATTTGCCTAGTGTGACCATAGCTTTAGAATCCATTAAAAATTATAAAAAATTATTTATTTGACAAAATATCACAGAGTTTTTTAATTTACATCCAAAACATTGAATTCGGATCACACCTTAAGAAGTGATTAAAATTCAGTGCAATGGCTGTTGAAATGGAGGACTTCCGCCCTATGACAAGCCAATGTTAAATTCATCGCTTCTGCGTCAATTTTGCACCACTTCCGGATCCAAAAATAACATTTTAATTACTTTTTTGGCGACGCTTTTTTTGCTGGGATGTTATGTAACCATATACGGGATGGGAAATGTCCTCACGTTGGACGTTTCAACAGGATAACGACCCAAAACCAACAAAAAACACACTGATATATTAGGCAGATTGTACAAAATACAAATTAATTCAAAAATCGCAATATTCTAAAACTCCCTTTTATCTTATAGAACAATATTGAAATTTTTATGGTAGTTGCAAATGTTTTGTCCGATAGGGGGAAATTATACACATTAATGAATCATAAAGATTTAACATACTATATTCGCCTCTCCCACAAAATAGTTCAGAATTTCTTAAAATCTGCACTAATGCGTCCATCTTGAACTACGTATTTGTCGAAAAATATTTACTTATTTGCGTAAAATTGGTGTGACATCTGTGTTTGTATTATAGTTTAGTTAATTTTTTCTAAAATTAATAAAAATTTTCTTTTAAATTTATTAAGGACAAATTTCTTTAAAATAATGAAATTTTGTTTAAAATAAAGTTTATAATCCTTGCTCCAAAAAATTATTTCATTAAATATAGGACACAAATTTTGTAAATTTGCGTCCCTCCGTTAAAGTCGCATGCCTTTGAACTAAGGCAAATTTAGAGAAACCCATTTTTGATTTAAACAAATCGTCCTTAAATTAACTGAAATATTGAATCCTTAGATTTAAGATAACAACGCTTCAAATATAGGCTAAGAGTTATTTTGAGGATTTACCGTCGTTGGTTTAAAGTTTTTTTTTTGGAATTAAGAAAACATTTTTTACTTTGAAGTATACGTTATAATTTGGATTTTTAAACCGGCTGTTGTTTGTACATGAATAGCTTTATTACTATACTGAATAAAGAGAATGAAAATTCGATAAATGAGATATGTATCATTATTTTATTTTTATTGTTCCTAGATTTAAAGCCAGATAGGTCGCTAAAAATGTCTTTATTGTAAAGACGCCGCTTCTTTGGCTCGGAATCAATACCAAAATCCTTAAAGGAAGGTGAAAATCTTTAGATCCAAGTAAACTTTTTTGAGTGTGTAGGTTAAAATGGTCATGATTTGGCGCCAAAGATTTTCTTCTTTACTATTCGTTAATTTACTCCTATGAGAGGATGTTATTTCGTGAACTTCTATTAAAAAGTACAACAGGGCATTAAATTTTCCTGGTTTTAACAACGCTTTGTGGAAATCTCAAAATGTGGAGTATAATTTAGATAAATTTTCGTGCGAGGTAGTTCATTCTTCCTATAAAATAAAAATTTATGCAAAAGGTTTCAATTCAATTATAAAAGGGTGCGTTTGTAATGAAATTTTTACTTAAAGTGAAAATGATATCTTTTGGAGGGATTTCAATTAAATGTAAATGGTTTCATTTCAAATATAAATGGTTCCATTTTAAATGGAGATTTCGTTTTGAAAAAGGTTTCTTTGGTTTAAAAAAAGTTTAATTTGAATTGTAAAAAGTTTCATTTAATGTAAAAATAATATAAATTCTTAGCATCATCATTTTGTTGATCTTCACGTCTGACGTCTTACGACCATGGATAATGTAGGTCAAAACTCGGCAAAATGTATCGAATTTATTTTAAAATATAGTTATGTGCACTGTAACATTCAAACCAAAAAGGCACAACACTAGTTAAATAGCCGTCAGATATTATCTTTACAAAAATATATTGTATGTAATATCTGTTAAAGGGCCAGGGTGAAGTTTTCACCGTATTAATTGATTTTGTTTTGATTTTTTTAATATGTTTTGTAAAATGTATGTTTGAAGGGTAGATGTCACCAATCCGTCTATTAATAATTGTATGTTGTTCCAGCTGCCTTAGAAGGACTTCAATGAAATCAAAGACTAACATATTTACATAAACACATGTGGGAGTGTACTTTCGTCTTATGAGCATGAGTGTGTGGTTAATGTTTGCTGTTGAACGAAAACAGAAATTAAAACATAATTCAAACAACAAAAAAATGTAAAGTTGTCCTTTCATTTGCCTACCTTCGTTATTTGTGTAAGAGTGAGTATGTGTTTGGGGTTACATAGCTGGAGAAACTTTGTTGATTTGTTGTCATTGCTGAAACTTTCAATTGTTGCTGTCAGAGCTGATGGCAACTCTCATATTGAGAGACTGAATTAAAATCTATAACGGTATATAATTATAAATATATGTGTGTCGTGTTTCTTACTACACACTCATAACCTCCTCTGTCATCATAAATCAAATATTTACATATCAAGATTGACATTGTCATAACGCGTTTAAAGTAGACAATAATTTATGCTGTACATTACGTTACGTTGTTGCGATAAATCGAAAACAAGACAAGAAAGAACTTTGAAAACAAACGACTTCTAAATATTTTTATGAAAAAAAAAAAAATGTATGTGCAAATAATCAAGAAACAAGTGAAATACAACAAATAATAGAGTGAATAAATATGTGGCGGTATCCCCATGCCTTTGTTGGTGTTTGGTGTATTATGATGTGATTAAATTCACATTACAAGATCAAAGTCTTCGTTTGTTTATCATTTGAGGTATTAAAGATACATACATATGGCTGTTTAACATAATGTGTACAACTTGATTTCTTTTGATCTCAATACCCACCTTGTGAAGAACAAATAGCGACAATATGTATGTTTGTGTGTGTTTGTGCTATGAAATGTAAAGAAAAAATTAAAATTCAAACCTATTTTGTAACATTTTTACGACATACTTATATATACAACGACATCTGTATGTTGTACGTATTTAAAACATTATTAAGGATTATAACCGATTCGACTACAAACGAGATTTCATAGCAGATCAAGGACTTGAAGAAGGTAAGATAAGTTAATGTTTAATACACATTTATATATGTATTTGGTTAATAAGGACTAAAATGAAATGTCCTGTATTTAATGAGAGTTGTGTCATATGACACTCATAGAAAAATTATTACCATACGGCAGGGATGGAAAATGCAGTACTATAGAACTTTTTTCAATACTTTTTCACCCCGGTCAGTACCGTAGTACCCCCGCGAATGATTTAGTACCTTTTGTGTAGACATTTTTGAGTCGATATCAGATTTATGGTACAATAGCTTTGACAAAATATTTTAATATTTTGAGAAAGTCTTTATCAACCTTATTTGCTAATAGTCTTTTACAAATATGGCAAAACAGACATGTTCATGTGGGAAGAAAATCTCGATTTTGTAAAAGATATAGTCAAAAACAGGATTTTATTGAACTTCAAGAGTGTTTTAGTCGAAAAAAGAATGCGATTCTATATTATCAATTTTTTATTTCGGTAGAAAATGTTGTCTAAATTTTATTTCCATATAGAATTTTTGCAAAATTTTATTTTTATAGATAATTTTGTCAAAATTTTATTTCAATTGAAAATTTTGTAAAAATGTTATTTCTGTAGGAAATTTTTGCAAAACTTTATTTCTATAGAAAAAATTTTGCAAATTTTTTTTTCTATAGATTTTTTTTTGCAAAATTTTATTTCTCTTCGTTTTGTTTTGTTATTGTTGGTTTTGTTCTTTAAGCATTGTTGTTGTTTTTTTATTGCAGCTTAAAACCATACATTGACTAAACTACAAGTGTAGCTTAACCAACAGAGGAAAAGAATGTTTGTCAAATTTATTTGGGCAAAGCCCTATAGACTGCAAGATGGTTGGATGGACGCACGTTTCGGAATTACCACATTCCTCATCAGCATCCCCTACTTGCAGCAAAACTATCAACCAATTATAAGAATAAATTCAGGCATTTCATTAAACCCAACAAAAAACCACACTTGAACCTTCCGAAAAAAAGGTTTTTGTATGATAGCCGGCTATAGAAAATTTTTGCAAAATTTTATTTATATAGAAAATTTTTTCAAAATTTTATTTTCTTTAAAATTCAGTCTCTTGACAATAATCTACCAGTGAAATTTTTGTAGAAATTTAGTAAAAAGTACCTTTCCGCTCAAAAAATACCTTTTTTGTACTTTCTTAAAAATTGTATTTTCCATCCCTGCCATACGGGCTCAAATAGATACCGTACGTAATTGATAGTTAGCCAACTTCATATGGTTCAATACCGAATGGTACAGGCGGTACGCATAGCATGAATGTACCATTGGGTATTATGAAAGTACCAATATGGTATTGGAAGCGGTATTTTTATTTATACCATAAAGGTATTGATGTATAAAGAGTACCTAAACGGTATTGGCAAATACTACCTAAACGGTATTGGCTTCAATACCAATCCGGTATTAATTAGGGACTACATATTTAGTTTAATAAAACACACGTAAAATTTCTTTGTTATACCCTCCACCATAGGATGGGTGGAAATATTGCTCTAAGACCCCATAAAGTATATATATTCTGGGTCGTGGTGAAACTCTGAGTCGATCTGAGCATGTCCGTCCGTCTGTTGAAATCACGCTAACTTCCGAACGAAACAAGCTATCGACTTGAAACTTGGCACAAGTAGTTGTTATTGTAGGTCGGATGGTATTGCAAATGGGCCATATCGGTCCACTTTTACGTATAGCCCCCATATAAACGGACCCCCAAAATTGGCTTGCGAGGCCTCTAAGAGAAGCAAATTTCATCCGATCCGGCTGAAATTTGGTACATGGTGTTAGCATATGGTCTCTAACAACCATGAAAAAATTGGTCCACATCGGTACATAATTATATATAGCCCCCATATAAACCGATCCCCCGATTTGGCTTGCGAGGCCTCTAAGAGAAGTAAATTTCATCCGATCCGGCTGAGATTTGGTACATGGTGTTAGTATATGGTCTCTAACAACCATGCAAAAATTGGTCCACATCGGTCCATAATTATATATAGCCCCCATATAAACCGATCACCAGATTTGAACTCCGGAGCCTCTTGGATGACCAAAATTCATCTGATTCAGTTGAAATTTGGTACGTGGTGTTAATATATGGCCTCAAACTCCCATGCAAAAATTGGTCGGTATCGGTCCATAATTATATATAGGCCCCATATAAACCGATCCCCAGATTTGACCTCCAGAGCCCCTTGGAAGAGCAAAATTCTTCCCATTCGGTTGAAATGTGGTACGTGATATTAGTATATGGTATCCAACAACCATGCAGGAATTGGTTCCTTTCAGCCCATAATTATATATTGCTCCGGTGCCTTTTGGAGAAGCAAAATTCATCCGATCTGCTTGAAATTTGGTACGTGGTGATCGTATATGACCAAAAGTGGTCCATATCAGTCCATCATCATATATAGCCCCATATAAACCGATCCCGAGATTTGGTTTTGGAGCCTCTTGGAGGAGCAAATTTCATCGGAGTGAGTTTAAATTTGGTACATTGTGCTAGTATGTGGTCGTTGACAACCATGCCTAACTAGGTCCATATCGGTCTATAGTTATATATATCCCTCAGATAAATCGATTTCCAATCACACAAAAATTGTTCCATATCAAGTTCATAATTGTATATATAAGCGACCCCCATATTTCAATTCTGGCTCTCTACGTACCGTGCAAAAAGTCCATATCGATTCGTAATTATTTGTAGACTTAACTATACATACGTATGGACTAACTCACAATTTAGAAAACGATGTTAAGAAGTTTTAAGATACCACAACCCAAGTAATTCGATTGTGGGTGACAGTCTTTCGTAGAAGTTTCTACGCAATCCATGATGGAGTGTACATAAGATTCGGCCTGGCCGAACTTACGGCCGTATATACTTGTTTCTTTAATTCATTTAATACATAACATACATACATTCACCTAATCATTTCTCCATTCAAAATTTTTCTCCCAATTCAGGTTCATGTCACACTGCATCCATCAAATCGTCTGTTGTGGGTGGTTTCTGTATGTCACTTGCGATTCTAATTAAAGAAAGTTCGCATTAGTAAACATTAATAATGCAATATTCACTGAATTAATTTCTTCGGTAGTCATTTTATCTCAGAAAGACCAATTATAATTGGTCGCCACGGCTACATATCATATGTTACGCCGATGTGATATTAGTTAATACCATAATAACACCGGATGTCAATGATTTGATATAAAGTGGTGTCAAAATTGAAATGTAACGTGAACAAATCTATTAATACCAAACGGTAATGGCCACTGCTCTTTTTCTACCAGTGAACACTAAAAAAAGGTTTACTTGGATCCAAAGATCCCTTAAGGATTTTGTTTCCGATCCACAGAAGCGGTTTCTTTAAAATAAATACATTTTCATTCATTCATTTTCAAATTCTTTTTTATTAGTATAATTTACAATTACAATTCATTTAATGAGATTTTATCACAGTAGATATTACAACAAATGAGACTCTGATTGACAATATAAACTAAGTCATTACACTGAAAAAAATATTAACGTGATATTAAAGATTTCGAAACCTAAATTTTAGGATGCGAAATTTACAAAATATTAAGGAGAAATTTCTTTATTTCTTTATAATCTTTGCCTCAAAATTTTTTTTTATTAAATTAGGACACAAATTTTGTAAATTTGCGTACCTCAGTTAAAGTCGCTAAGGCTAATTTTCCTTAAAGTAAAGAAACACATTTTTGATTTAAAGAAATTGTCCTTAAATTAACTGAAATCTTGAAACTTCAGATTTAAGATAACAACGCTTCAAATAACATATAGGCTAATACTTATTTTGAGGATTTAGCGTCTTTGGTTTAAAGTTTTTTGAAATTAAGAAAACATTTGTTACTTTGAAGTATCCGCTATAATTTAGATTTTTAAACTGGCATTTGTTTGTACGTGAGCATAGACCTTATAATACATAGATGAGCCATGGGTGTCAAACTATGTTTGACAGTTCTGTAGATTAAGAATAAACGAGAAAAATAAGAGCACGCACTGAAAAAAGAGCATACTCGGTTCCAAAGATTTTGTCTTTACTTTAAAAAATTTGGTATTGATTCCGAGCCAAAGAAGCGGAAAATACAAGTAAGGATACTTTTAAGACACAATTCTCTTTTAAATGTTGGTTTTGTGTACTTGCTTCTAGGAAGCAAATTTTAATTTTTCGCTTTCTCAGCTTTTTTTCTTCATATGCTATCAAAGTCCTTTAAAAACGAGTTAACGGCAACTTTATTTTCCAAATTAGGACTCGACTTCCAGTAGAAATTATGCTATGTTTCAAGCAAATAACGTCTTTAAAATAAAGTGTTGAAAAACATGTCCTATATTTGAACGATTTTTTGCTTTGTAGTCAAGATGCAAAAAGACAACAAATTTAAAGACAATTTCATTAAATTTAAAGATTTTTTTCTGAATTATTAAAGTCAAGTTGACCTTAGCCCAAACATTTTCTCTTTCATGTTATGATATCCATTTTTAAATCAAATCACTTAATTATAAGGACAATATGACTTCATTGAAAAGTTTATCGACTTTTGGTCAAGGAAAAAAAACTTTATACTAGAGAAATGCGTCTTCTATGCTAAGCAAAATTTGCATTCGTATTCTAAAGACATGAAATCTTTGACCTCACGACGATATTTTTTTCAGTGCGCTTACAATCTCTTTCGTTTTCCTTTTGATAGTTTGCCAATTTTACACAAAATTAGAACATTTATGGTGTACCAGAAACGTTCTAATTTGAACATATTTGAACAAAAAATTATGACCAAAACCGCGAAAATACGAAGTTTAATTTTGAGCAGCATTGCTCTTTACGAACAACACAAAAGCAAATGCACGAAAATTAATGTTTGGGACTGACTCTTTACGAAAAAATCAAAACGAAATGTCAGAAAATTAATTTTTGGAACTGACACATTTTTTTTAAAGAAAATAGTGGATCAACTATGTATTATAAGGTCTATGTACGTGAGTACCTTTATTAATAAACCGCGAAAAGAGAATGAAAATTTAATTAATAAGATCTGTATCCTAATTTTAATTTTATTGGTCCTAGATTTAAAGCCAGATAAGTCGCTAAAAAATGTCTTTATTTTAAAGAAGCCGTATCTTTGGCTCGGGATCAATACCAAAATTCTTAAAGGAAGGTCAAAATCTTTGGATCCATGTAAACTTTTTTTGAGTGTATATACATATTGTTAAAGGCAAAAACAGGTTAAAAACCTTTATATGAATTAAACAAGTATCAAATAACATATTGTTGCAAATTAACATGCATGCAGAAGTCTATCTAATTCAATAACCATATCTGTCATCCCGTACGCAAATTAGAGGTGTGCACGTGACACGAAATTGTCGTGACTCACGAAAATGTTCGTGACTCAGGCGTGAGTCGTGAGTCACGCTGGCGGCAACGGCGTGAGTGTGCGTGAGCGTGATTAACCAACCAAATGTCGTGCGTGAGCGTGAGTCACGAACATAATATCTTCGTGAGTGTGCGTGAGTAACGAATTTCGGAAAAACACGCTCACGAAAATAATCCCGATGACGAATATAAAATGCTTACGATTTGAAGGTCACATTGGCTTTAATAATTCAAAAAAAAAGCTTCAATAGTAATGAAATCGTCTTTCAATTTTTGACTATTTGTATTTTGATTACAAAGTAAAAAAGCGTTCATAAATAGGAGATTTTTTAAGCGGTTTTTTGCTTGAAAAGTAACATCAATTTTATTTGAAATCGGCTCTGCATTAGAAAATTTAATACCCTGTTTCTGTATGTCGAACGAAAAACAGTCACTCGAATTCGGATCAATTTGAGTTTCTGTATTTTTGAAAATTTGTTTCGTTTGTTTGAGAATACATTGATGGTCAAAAATGTGTACTGAGTTCTCAAAAATATATTGTCGTGAGGCCAAAGATTTCATGTTCTTAAGATACGAATGCATTTTTTGCTTAGCATAGACGACGCATTTCTCTGATAAAAAGTTTTTTTTTCCTTGTCCGAAAGAGGATTGACTTTTCTATAAAGTCGTTTCTTCCTTACAATTAAGTGATTCAAATTAAAAATGGGTATCTTAAAATGAAAGAGAAATTTTGTTTGACTAAGGTCAACTTGTCTTTAATAATTGTGAAAAATTCTTCAAAATTAAAGAAATTGTCTTTTTGCATGTTGACAACAAAACAAAAATGCATTTATAAACAGGAGATGTTTTTCAATATTTTATTTTAAAGGCGATTTTTACTTGAAACGTAGCATAATTGCTGCTTGAAATCGAGTTTGAATATGAAATTTTAAGTTGTCATTAACAGATTTTTAAAGGGCTTTAATTGCAAATGAAGAAAAAAAGACAGAAAAAGCGAATACATTAAAATTTGCTACCTACACGCAAAAAAATAATTCTTTCCTCCCAAACGAAATTTTAGACAAACAAAGTTTGTTTCTCATTTGCTTTTCACTGTAAGGAAGTGTATTTGGAAGAAAAGTATAAACTTTTTGTGATAAACGTTTATTCTTTTCCAGGATGTAAAAACAATTTCATAAAGACAAACTAAAAAAAAAACATTGTTTTCTTGCTAATTACATTTTCCCTCACATCTTTGTCACATCCACGAGGTTTTTAGTTCTTAACACCATTTCCTGTAATACCAACAATGTAGAAGAAATTATACGATTTTATAAATTTTTAAAATTTTTTACCTTTCGCCTGGACGGAGAATCGAACCGCGGACCATGCACTTTGTAAGCCAACACACTAACCACTGAGCTATGTACCTGTTATTGTCATCAATAGATAATTATCCATATAAGTTATATTTATATGGCATAGCTTGCGGCGCCCACGAACCGAATGAACAAAGTTTATTTAACAGAAACAAACATTTAGTTTGGCACCGTGGAGCAGTGGTTGCTACGTCCGACTTGCATGCCAAGGGTCGTGGGTTCGATCCCTGCTTCGACCAAAGTTTGTTTTTTACATATATTCCAGATATGTTCGGAAGATACCGAAAAAATGTTCAACATCACATTGTAGTATATTAAATTTTGAACTGTAAAATGTGTCTTATTAAAGACCTAAAGTCAGAAAAGGACAGTGTTTGATATAAACGAAAAGGAACTTGTTGTTGTTTCATAAATAACTTTTTTATTGCAAAAATAAAAATTTTGTAACAAACGAATTTTTTTTGGTGATAAAAGTTTAAAATTTTCGAAGCAATTCAAAAAACTCTAACAAAAGAAAAACGTTTTCGGTACACGTTTTCCAAACGTTTTTTTTTCTTTGCGTGTAGAATCAAGTACGCAAAGTTTAAGTTTAGAAGACAATTCTGTCTTAAAAGTATCCTTACTTCAATTCACCGCTTTTTTGGCTCGGAATCAATACCAAAATCATTAGTGTAAAGACAAAATCTTTGGAGCAGGGCATGCTGTTTTTCAGTGTATTATCAAACTTTTGGCCTGAGAATTCATTCAAATGTTAACAATGTTTTTAACTTTTCCTTGACACCTATGATATACGTTCGTTGCCAACTCGACAACAAAACATAAAGTGACTCGCTTTTCGACATAGAGAAACCAAAATGAATTTTCTTTCGTTTGAAATACAACAGAAAGCTATCGTTCGACATACAGAAATAGGGCATAAATGTCGTTAATAAGCTTTAAAGGACTTTGATAGTATGAGAAAAAAAAAAAACAGAAAAAACGAATTAATTCAAATTTGTTTCACGCACTGAAAAAAATATTTACCTGATATTAAAGATTATGTACCCTAAATTTTAAAATGCGCAGTTTCAAAATGTTAAGGACAAATTTCTTTCAAATAACGAAATTTTAATTGAAATAAAGTTTATAATCTTTGCTTTAATTTTTTTTATTAAATTTAGGAATCTATTTTCCTAAAAATCAATCAAGTTAAGTTATTGTATTAAGCTATCAAGAAATTACTATATGAGTTTAAGCCTGTCAAAAAACAAAACGAATTAAAAAATTTCACATGTACCCTCTTTCTACGACACTTTTTTCTCTCAAATATTTCGCAATTTGAATTGGGCGAAGTAATGGAAAACACCCATTTTTTTTATAACACTAAAGGGCGAGATGCCAATGGCAAAGAGTCAATGAAGCCATCCTGGGAAAGTATTCACATATCCGTTCACAAAGTCAGTATATTAAGTGATCTTTATAAAAATAGTCAAGAAGTTATGAAATCTAAGGAGAACCAAGAAGAAATGATTTTCGAACTAAACCCATAATTATTCCAAAAAATCCTCCTCCTATAGAAGAAAACAACAATTATGACACATCGCCATTAAAATGAAATGAGCTCTCAAGAAAGTGGTACTCATGTTACCAAAGACTTCCAATTGCAAGGCACTCACTTTCAAACACACACACACACAATTGCAATTTCTCCAGTACTCCCAAATATTTAGTTGCATGTCCTCAAAAGGATCAAACACTCAAATGTAGAGAACTCCAAATCACAAACACACATCTCTAAATCAATGCCCAAGTTAAATAAATATTTACATATACCAATGAACAATACCCGCACAAAAAAAGAGCCATATTCACTCGGCGACTATGTGAGTGAAGCCTCTTGAAATTGAGGGTAGGTAGCCTATTTCGACCGTTTAATTGAACACGGTGAAAAAAATCTCAAAAAGCTTTAACAAACAGGAAATATCCAACATTTTGCAGTACCACCTCCTCTCAGCACATGGAATCACGAGAGTAGGAGGAGTTGCTACAAACGCCTTTTACAAGAAAAAATTACTCGTATGTGGTAGCCTGGATTGCAACATTCATCCCATTTCCAAATGCATCATCCATGGGCGAGTGCTGTGATGTCTTGAATAGGAATCCATTGAAATGGCATAAAAACCTAAACGCAAACAAGCGAACATATCACAAACGTAAACAAAACAGAACTACACAGCCAACTGGTCTACATTGCCAACTAAAAAGGCAGCTGTATACATCGACTTCATTGTTACTTTTATTATCGGCGGAGAATGCACAGTGATTAACATCGATATTGCTTTGGGGGACTGGCAATTAAATGGAGATTGTTGACATCGTAAGTACCACTGTAATTAGGGTTGCCAAATGATGGTTGTCCAAATCCGGGACATTGCGCCGTACATTCCGGGATTTGTTGGGACAAGCAAAAACAGTCACATTTTTCGAAAATAGTAGCCCATTTTTTATATCTTTTGGTAAATTTGCATAAACGCCATGTCGCAGTCGTTATTGCCTGCAGACTTTGAAAATCCAAGATGGCTGCGATGATTTTATATCAAGTTGTGTCTTGAAAGTCGGACACTAGGGTGTCGCCAATGACATGAATTTGGGTATATTTCACAGTGGGTGATTGTTATAGTGTCACTAAAGAGTCTATGGTAGTGATAGGGATTAATTCGATTTTGAAATGTTGGCAGGGAATACAGACTTGAATAGAGTTGAACACTAACCGTGAATTACAATTTTTAAAAATACATTTCACAGAAGAACGTGAATTTACAATAAAATTAGAATAGAATAAAGAGTGATAGCTGTTGATTCGAAAGACAGTGATAGTCTTTTGATTTGTTTCCGTTAGTGATGAGATTGAATGAAATGACAAAAAATCTGACATACAAACGTACATTTAAAAAGTATGAAAATCCAAAACCAAAAATATTTTTGAAATCGATTTAATTTCAAATCGTTTTCTTTTCTAAGAAATGGGAAAAATTAAAACACATGCATTGAGCAATTTAAATTCCTGGATTTTTGGCAAAATTTGTGAAAGATTTGGGACACTTCCTGGTGGCTAAATTCCGGGGCAATCCAGGCGAATCCCGGCCATCTGGCAAGCCTAACTGTAATTAATGGTGGATATTGGGGATAAAAGTAGTAACAGGGTAGTTTCTCGTAACTGGCCGTATTTGTTAGTAGTCAACCTCGGTGATCAAGGTATAAGTCTCTCTCGTATTTACCTACCAAAGACCAACCATCCGTAGTGTCGCCTTTATCCCCACAACTGTGATGGACGATAAGGTGACGAATTCAGTTTAATTCTTTCCTAAAGTCGAACCTGATGTTATGATATGTTTAAAGATCTTATTTTTCCTTTCTTAAAACTCGACTTAATAATATCTGGCATTCTCCTCTTGCGGTTTTTATGGAGGAATATTTCTATAATATCCGTCACGAGGGAGAAATGTCTAACAGTGTCATAGGCTTTGGAGAAATCCAATGCCTCGAGAGCCGAATCCAATGCCTTAGACTTAGACTATTGAGCCCATTGTGATACCACATTAACTAAAAGTACCTATTACATATAGGTACTTCTAATTTTTTTATCGTTGAATCCACCCGATTATATTCTTCTGTTGAACCAACCTGTTTGTTCTAAAAACATTAGCAAACTGCTTAAATTAACGTTTTCCGACAGTAACCTAAAGCTATATCCCCCCTAAAATTCGCTTCCGCCCTATACAAAATGCAGGACACTCACACAAGACGTGTTTAATTGATTGCTTTTCCTTCGCCTCATGTCAGATCATACAGTAGTCATTATACTTCACGCCAATAGTTTTTGCAAACTCGTCTATCAGGCAACGACCCGTTACTGATATCATATCAAGAGTGATATCTGACGGTGCAACCCTTGCAATTGCCACACAGTAATGGCCGAAACACAATAAAAAAAAGCCGACCTAGGCTTTTTGCTTTAAGGAGGCTTTAGTTTTTCCAATACACATAGAAAAGCATAATTCCCTCATCATAAACATAAACAAACTTATATTTCTATGTATATGCGAACCTGGAAGCAACAAATGTTTTTGACGTCAAAAGCAAGGCATACTATAGAAGTCGAAAAAGTTAAAATTTATTTAACTTATTTTTTGACTTCGACGCCAAGCTTATATTTAACATATTGTGCGTACACTCATATAACTATGGTCGTTTCAACTTTTTCCGAAGCAAAAAAATAAGCGAAGATTTAACAAATTCTAGTTCCCCTGGAATGTGTAGAGTAGTTCCTGGCCTTGCTAACTCATCCTCTTTGCAGTACCCCGATATTTGAATATTAGATGAATATTGTACTGCTCTGCCATCTCGTTGAGAGAGTTCCGACAGCCGATGGCCGCATTCGAGTTAAGGAACACAGAGTCCAAGGATTTTATTGCAGGTTGACTGCGTGAGTATACATTAATGCCAACATTTTTCGTTATTCGCAGTTCCAGGTCTTTAGAATATACTCCGAAACCCACTTGTCCATCCAATTTGGAGCCATCAGTGTAGATATCTATATAACGTTTATTCTCCGGGGTCTGAGTGGAACACGCCTCACTGTTGTGAATTAAAGTTTAAAACTTTTTGTCGGAAAGTGGTTTCGCTAGAGTGTAATCCACTACGTTTGGCACATCTCACATTAAAAAAATGACTGATATCTCATCCAGAGCAGTTATGGCACTCATACCATGCTGGTATTCCGCTGGAAGAAGGTGCTGCCCGAATGATGACTTCAAGTATTTAAAACCTTGAACGAACGCTGAAGCGATATCCAGTTACAACTGGGAGTATGGAGACAGTACGACGACAAGTTGTGGGTTCACCGAACTCTAACACGTTTATCACCACCAGCGGATTATCCTCCCAAAGTAGTTTAATACGCTCTGCGAATATAAACTACCCAGCAAGCTAAGCGTCACCAAAAAAGTAGTGAACATGTTCCTTTTGGATCCGGAAGTCGTGTATATTTGGCAAATAGGACGGATGTCCACCATTTCAACAGCCGTTGCACTGAAGCCGTTGTATCACTTCTTAAAGAGTGATCCGAATTCAGTGTTTTAGATGTGAATTAAAAAATATTGTGATATTTTGCGAAATAAATAATTTTTATAATTTATTATCATTCTAAAGCTTGTCTGAAACTTTTAACATCAAATATTTTAGAAAATTCCCAATTTTTTTTAGAATGGATTTCCATTTTTTTCGAAAGAGTTTCAACGATTTGTACCATTTTATAAATTCTTATTCCGTTTTTACTCTGTGTTTAACAAAAAATTAAAATTACCCATTAAAAATGTGAAAAAAAACTAGTTATAAAAATTGAATTGTGAAGTTAATATTAAGAACAATTTTTGGAAGTGCTTTTAAAGTTGTGCCTTCAGAAGAACTTCCAATTTTTTTGCTGGGTAGGAAGGAATGCAAAAGTCGAAAATCGAATATGGGTATTTCCAGGATCGATAACGTGACATTCGTACGCCTTTAAATGTAAAAAAACATGGTAAAAATGAATATTTCCACAAATGTTTTTTTACGTGAATACAGCATTTCATCAACACTATTTTTGTTACAAAAGACAAGCATTGGGAACTTATCGTTATTAAAGAATTTTTGGAAAACATTGGATAGATAACGTGACAAAAAATGGAAGTCATTTGTGACTTGATATTGAAAAAATCAAAATTTTGCGAAATGTGGCCATTAATTTGTAAATAAATACTCTTAAAGCATAATAAAGAAATGTAGTTTTCTATTTATAAGAGTTATTTTTATCTAAAACTATTGCTTTATATATTTATAATGTTTTTTAGTGATTCGTAACGTGACATGGGTAACGTGACAAAATTTCCAAATAGAATTTTTCTCATCAAATTTTATTTGGAAAATCAAAAAATAGTAATTCTAATGTTTTAAGTGTATAAATAATAATAAAAATTAAGAATACATGTATAAGAATCTAAAACAGATTAAGTAACAACAATTTTGTTTTTTGAATATGCAGTTTGAGCTACTTGTGTTTTAAAATGATCATCGTAAGAAACATGGTGTATTTTCCTTATCCCTGGAACATTTGGCGAACATTTCTTGAATGTATTTGAAATCATAATTTCACGTTCATCAAGATATACAATATGAATTCCAGAAACATTGACTTTATTGGTTTTCGTCATTTGCCAAATCCGGCTCCAATACGGCTCCAATACGGCTCCAACCCCATCGACTGCACCCTTGCCATTCGACGATGCAAAATAATTCCACTCAATGTTATCGCTGCCTTAGACGATCCTTTTCCCGCTTACTTTCCAGAAGGTTATTGTTTTTGTTCTCCAGTTCCTTCAACTTTGCCCGATGTATTTTCATTTGCATTGCAACATTTTGTAGGTACTTCTGGCGCTTGACGGGGTCCGACTTAATTTTTTGTAGATATCGTCGTGATGCTTCTTTATTTTTATTTTTAGCCATCTGCATAAAAAGTAAGCATAATACGTATGTACATATATGAAAACCAATAATTTTTGTTATAATATTTCCCACTTTCGATGAGTAACGTGACAAACTTTTGATTGAGATTAAACCTTCTTCAATATCAAAAGCGGACTATTTTTTGTTTTATTTATGTTAAGCACGATTAACTTTATTTAAATAATAATTTTCAGCTTCTTTCTTCGACGGGATGAACAGTACTGAGAAAAAACAGTGTTTTGGCATCGATAACGTGACACAGAAATAGCAGGACAAAAAAAGGCAAAAATATACGGTTTGTCAAAGCCTAATATGTGCTACTTATATTTTCTTATTAGTTTATCGTTGGAACAAAATTGTTGAAACAAGATTGCAATAATAAAACATATATATAATAAATAACAACGAAGAGCAAAACCAGAGGAAAGAGTCACAAAAAAGAAAAATAAAATATTGTAAGTTTTTGTGTAAATTTTTCACAACAAAAACAAAAATATGCTTTAAACGCATTATATTCCTTAAATTCAAATACTTCTTTAACAATATAAATGACAAAAATGGCGGTTTAACCAATTTTAATTTTTTCGTCATGGTTGACCTATTTCTGGAAATACCCATATTCAACTGATCACTGTTTTGTAGAAAAAAAGTTCAAGCTTGGATGGCATTTATCGTTCTCGTGTTATTCGAGCAGAAGACACCCTACAATTCGAGTACAATGTGGATACTAAGACATTTCATCTACGTCAAGTATCTACATTAGGTCAATGTAGTACCATCTAAAACAATTTCTTGTGAATTGGGGGCATTGTTTCCAATGGTCGTTCGTTATCGCTGTCCAACCTGTAAACAAATTAACAATCGAAAAACAATCTAAAATATGGACATGGAATGATGAGGAATTTAAAAAAAAAAACACAAAGCCCTACTTTAAAAAGTGCATAAAATTTATTGGTGTTTCAATTGAAGAATCGTATTCGTCAACACATTCGAATATAACGTATGCACGCATGACCGCATAGTATGTAATCCCACCTTAAATTTTAATAAAAAAAGGCTGAATCAGATTTTCTAAAATTTTAAAATGTCGACTTTTCAACTTTAGAAAATGTCGCAATGTAGACTTTGGCAGAAGCCTAAATGTCGAATTGTTATAATTTTAAATATGTTAAATAGTTGATCATTTCGAATCGAATCAACATTTTCGAATTTGGAATGATACGAAAAGTTGTCGAATTTTTCCATGCCAAAACTTATTTCACAAAAACCAAAATTTTTATTTTTTACTAAAATCTTGCAATACCACAGTGCGACATCAAATTTGTATTTTTTCTATGCCTATATAACCCGAACCACTGCTCCTTACGCCTTATCAGCGTAACGAAATGAAAATATCAAAAATGCAAAAAAGGAGCAAATTTACACAATTATCCTGGATGAACACATATAGGAAAGGAACCGCTTTGCAACAAAAAAAAAAAAAAAAAAAACTCTAGAGCAGGAGCACCCCATTAGCAACATACAGCGGAGCAAAGAAAAAGAAAAGTAACCATAAATAGAGCAATATGTGAACATTTTACAACGCAGAGTAGCGTTAAATGAGGGCCAGTACGTACGTATGCTCTCTTTATCCCCTCCTTCTCTGTGTCTTTTTTAGTTCTGTGTTTGTTTTTTTTATTGGGTTGCTTCACATAATGAACTCTAGTAGAGGCAGGCGGAAGAGATGTGCCAGAGCAAAATCAAAAAAGGAATCGCTAATTGTGGGTTAGCATGAAGCATTTGCGCACTTGAATTACATCACTGTTACTCTTTGCTAGCAATGATGGAAAGCGAAGGGCTAGGCCAAACCAAGCGTATGATGATGGTTAAGGATGCATTCATCCTCTAGAATGCTAGCAAAATGCCATATACGCAGAACTATGGTTCAGACCACAGTTCATTCATTCAGAAGTACTCACGCATGGAGATTCATGGAATTTGGCGGGTTTGACTTTAATTCAATGAAAATGGTAAAAGGAACTAGCACCTTTGCAAAATATGCAAAAACGTTATGTAACGAAAAATCTCTTCCACCACAACCTCCAATGTGCAGTAATACCCATCAGATGGTATTCGTATGTCGGGCATAATCATCCACAAGAAATCTGAAACGAAGTGTTAGCAAGTTCGCACTGTTACATATTTCAGAGTAGAAATGCCAACTACCCATTAGAAAATTGTTTGTCCGGGAGTTTAACAGGTTGGCTGATAAGTCCCCGGTCTAACAAAGAAAAACACATTTTTTGTCAAAATTCGTTTTTATTATTCAACATAGTTCCCTTCAAGAGCGATACAACGATTATAACGACCTTCCAATTTTTTGATACCATTTTGGTAGTACTCCTTCGGTTTTGCCTTAAAATAGGCCTCAGTTTCGGCGATCCCCTCTTCATTGCAGCCAAATTTTTTCCCTGCGAGCATCTTTTTGAGGTCTGAGAACAAGAAAAAGTCGCTGGGGGCCAAATCTGGAGAATACGGTGGGTGGGGAAGCAATTCGAAGCCCAATTCATGAACTTGTGGCACGGTGCGTTGTTTTGGTGGAACAACACTTTTTTCTTCTTCATATGGGGCCGTTTTGCCGCGATTTCGACCTTCAAACGCTCCAATAACGCCATATAATAGTCACTGTTGATGGTTTTTTCCCTTCTAAAGATAATCGATAAAAATTATTCCATGCGCATCCCAAAAAACAGAGGCCATTACTTTGTCAGCGGACTTTTGAGTCTTTCCACGCTTCGGGACGGTTCACCGGTCGCTGTCCACTCAGCCGACTGTCGATTGGACTCAGGAGTGTAGTGATGGAGCCATGTTTCATCCATTGTCACATATCGACGGAAAAACACGGATGTATTACGAGTTAACAGCTGCAAACACCGCTCAGAATCATCAACACGTTGTTGTTTTTGGTCAAATGTGAGCTCGCGCGGCACCCATTTTGGACAGAGCTTCCGCATATCCAAATATTGATGAATGATATGACCAACACGTTCCTTTGATATCTTTAAGGCCTCTGCTATCTCGATCAACTTCATTTTACGGACATTCAAAATCATTTTGTGGATTTTTTGATGTTTTCGTCGGTAACCACCTCTTTGGGCGCCCACTGCGTTCACCGTCCTCCGTGCTCATTTCACCACGCTTGAATTTTGCATACCAATCGATTGTTGTTGATTTCCCTGGGGCAGAGTCCGGAAACTCATTATCAAGCCAAGTTTTTGCTTCCACCGTATTTTTCCCCTTCAGAAAACAGTATTTTATCAAAACACGAAATTCTTTTTTTTTTCATTTTTTCACAATAACAAAAGTTGCTTCGCAGTAGACGCTCTATCTCACAAACTAATTGACTTACAGACATCAAATTTTGATACGAATCATTTGAAGGTTGGTACTATATAAAAATAATATGCATTTAATACTAGCGACGCCATCAGACCGGGGACTTATCAGCAAACCTTAAGTTGCTGTTATTGGCAAGTTGAAAACCTCAAAGTGAATCAATGTTTGTGTACCGCACCAAACCATCACCCGCTTCGGCGAGTAAAGACTTGAATTCCATGGTGTCCATCTCGTAGCGACAAGCAAATGACTTAACTCACCGAAATATCCCGTGGAAGCATGCAACATTCAAGGTTTGTTAAAATAATAACTGTTTTTAAATTTTGTGTGTTAAGTATGTTCAAAAGCGTGATGAATAATGGGTGTACGGCTATGACATTAAAACTAGAGCCAAGCGAAAGCACGTCAAGTTTGGTCAAAGGTTTCTGGATCAAACTGTTTCTTCGATTACAATCGCATGGTGCATCATATGGTGGTACGGTCAATAAGGCTTATTACCTTGAAGTTATGGGCCGTTTGTGGAAAGCAATTTGTCAGAAACGCCCAGAATTGAGAAAACCCAATAATGAATTTTGCACCATGATATCTCAACAGTTCACACATCTTGTGCTTGAGTATTTGGCTAAAAGCAGAACTGTGTTTCAGCTTTTCCGCTGGTTTTGTTTTGAAAAAGAGCAAAAAAATCAAGCCAAACGAAAATAAGAAAGAGTGAAGTTTTAAATTTCTTTTGAAGCTTTATTTGAGTCCTATATTTTCAGCTTCAAATCAAATGAAAATATTATTTATATCTTCGAGGTGTAAATTATTTTTATTACCTACACAATAGTATGGGTGGCATAATAACTTTGACATACTGTTTCTGACGCGTCGAAATATTGCTCTCAGGCCCCATACAGTATGTTCTTGGTCGTGGTGAAATTCTGAGTCGAACTAGAGATGTTCGTCCCACTTTCTTTTGAAATCACACTTCTGAACGAAAGCAGTTCTCGACGTGAAACTTGGTGCAAGTAATTATTATTGCTGTAAGTCCGAAGAAGTCAAAGCTAGGGACCGATTTATAAAGCGGCTATATGCCGCTTTGTCCATATGTGCCTTCTAACAATCATGATCAAAATTCGTCTATATCGGTTCATATTTATGTTATATGTAGCCCTCATATCTTACATATATATGTACTTGTTTTTTTAGCCTTCTCGTATATTTAAAAAAACGATCTCAAAATAAAAAGTACACACAAAAAAAATATCAATTAATTTGATTGTCAATACAATTAAAATTATGTTTAAATTTGAGCTAACAACGTAATTTGTAAACGCAATTACGATTTTAGTCACTTTAGCAACCAATTTTGTTATATCAACAAACATTTTGTTATATCAACAAAAAATTTGTTGAACTGAAAAATTTTCTGTAACAACAATTTATTGTTAGCTCAAAAATTATAATAATATATTCTGTGTAGAAAGGCATATTTACAATGAATAAACTTTTTGGTTATGTTTAGAAAATGTAGATTATTTTTAAAAAATGTTAACTAAACAGTATTATAAACGCTGACATCACGCCGATATCACAAAAATAAGTAAATATTTTTCCACAAATTCAAAAAAATGTATTAGATATAATTAATTGTTAAATTTTGTACCTTGAACGAAATTGGAAATTGAAATTGGAGTTAGTTCAAGTTGGGCGCATTTGTAAAAGTTACAAATTTAAAGAAATAATGAACTATTTTGTGAGAAGTACGAATTTAGTAAATCTTTTTGCTTCATTTGTGTAAAATTTGTTTCCCATTTAACTAACGTACGCAACAAATTATTACAGTAAAAGAATGTTCTCCAAACATAATAATTTCATGAACTAAAATGGCTTTAGTGATAGAGGATACACTTTTTGTGAAGGTACGATCTTACATCAAAGCAAAAAAGTTAGATTAGATTAAACTGTGTGAATTTCATACCAATTTGTTCTCTGATGAGAAACAATTTCCAAAGGTGCTCCTATAAACTTAACTGACTGTACGTTCGAGAATTGGGCATTCAAAATAATTTCTCATCTCATGCTATGTATGGGCAGCTGTGATCTGCAATAGCTTCGTATGGAACTTCAATGGCTTTAGTTCAAGCAAATTTTTCAAAATGTGTTGCAAGTTTTGGACCATTGCGTCGTGGATTTCGATCCAGATTTGATCGATCGCCTTCGAATCATTTCCGGGTTTTGTTACCAGTTTTTCATTCACTATTTGGACTACGTACCAAATTTCAACCGGATCGGATGAAATGTACTCCTATATACAGCTATGGAAATCACATCTGGGGATCGGTTTTTATAGGGGCTATATATAAGTATATTTGCATGGTGATTAGAGATCACATAGTAACAGTACGTACTAAATTTCAAGCGGATCGAATGAAATTCACTCCTTCACAAGCATCCGCAAGCGAAACCTGTGGATCGGTTTATATGGGGGTTATATAACATAATTATGGACCGATATGGATCAATTTTGGCATGTTTATTAGAGAGCTTATACTAACATCGCGTACCAAATTTCAACGGGTCGAAATGAAATTTGCACATCCAAGGGGCTTCACAAGCCAAATATGGAGATCGGTTTTTTGCCTATTTTCATTACCATCCGACCTACATCAACAACAACTACTTGTGCCAAGTTTCATGTGGAAGTTAGCGTGATTTTAGTTCGGAAGTTAGCGTGAGTTACACAGACGTACGGACGAACATCGCAACGATTGACTCAAAACTTCACCAGCAGCTGTGATCTGCAATAGCTTCGTATGGAACTTCAATGGCTTTAGTTCAAGCAAATTTTTCAAAATGTGTTGCAAGTTTTGGACTATTGCGTCGTGGATTTCGATCCAGATTTGATCGATCGCCTTCGAATCATTTCCGGGTTTTGTTACCAGTTTTTCATTCACTATTTGGACTACGTACCAAATTTCAACCGGATCGGATGAAATGTGCTCCTATATACAGCTATGGAAATCACATCTGGGGATCGGTTTTATAGGGGCTATATATAAGTATATTTGCATGGTGATTAGAGATCACATAGTAACAGTACGTACTAAATTTCAAGCGGATCGAATGAAATTCACTCCTTCACAAGCATCCGCAAGCGAAACCTGTGGATCGGTTTATATGGGGGTTATATAACATAATTATGGACCGATATGGATCAATTTTGGCATGTTTATTAGAGAGCTTATACTAACATCGCGTACCAAATTTCAACGGGTCGAAATGAAATTTGCACATCCAAGGGGCTTCACAAGCCAAATATGGAGATCGGTTTTTTGCCTATTTGCATTACCATCCGACCTACATCAACAACAACTACTTGTGCCAAGTTTCATGTGGAAGTTAGCGTGATTTTAGTTCGGAAGTTATCGTGAGTTACACAGACGTACGGACGAACATCGCAACGATTGACTCAAAACTTCACCACGACCCAGAATATTGCTATGTGTTACAAACGGAAAGATAAAGTTAGTATAAATGTGGCATGTTGTCAGACTTCGAGAATAACGAATTTTTGACGTATATAATAATATAATATACTTTCTGACATATAACAGTATATACTATCACATTGTATATATAAATATTAAATTTACAATTTTGAATTTTGGCCAAAAAAATAGGCCCGCCAGCAGAAGACAAATATAACTATAGAACTACATAGTATATTTTGAACAGAAAATCCCTGTGCCTGGGTATTTCTTACAACCGTGTTCGAAGGTAAAACATTTGCATAGTTACCGTTACCGTTCTACTAAAAAATTAGTATAATAAAAAAATAATATCGTCATATTAATGATTTTTTTTGTCAAAGCGAATGAAATACAAAATATTTTCGAACATTTCTGGCAGTTTTGAAATGGAGTTGTTATATTCTGAGTGATGCATGCTCCGAAATGTATGACATACGGCTTTATGATTCTTAATCGCAGCAGGATACTGTTTGTTCAATATACGGTACATGCATTGATAAGATTTATCAGGGCAAGGATAGTGATGGTGGTTACCATTCGGCCATTGAAACAAAAACCTCCCCGTTGTGAGTAGGGCATTGCAAACTACTCATCATGCCTATGATGCCTCATTCGGTCCTTAATACTGTTCACTCAGTGGTTCAATCTTGCGAGACGATCAAGCGTAAAAGTTTTGTTGCGAGGTAGTCTGTAAGAGATTTTGTTGCTGTTGTCTATGCTGCATTTGTGTAACATTGCACAAGCGTTGTCTCTTGAATGAATGGAATAAAAGGTCAGGGCATAGACTATAATTGAAAATGCTGGTCTCTGCTCAAGCATACAGTGAGGTGAGAGAAAGGGAGATGAATGTTATACATACATGCGTATATAAGTAGTTTGTATTTAGTACTCACACACGCACGGACGAATCATATACATACATCATTTATTATTTATGTGGCAAGAACAACATCAAGGGGACGATAAGGACTGGTTGCCCCTATGCAGTGGACTTGCGTATATATATGTGTACGTTTTTTTAGTGTATGTTCGCCCTTTTTGTTAATGTTTTTTTAGCCGCCAGGCAAAATGGTTTCCATCTTTTTACGCCGTAATAGGCTACAACAAAATAAAATAAAAACCCAAGCGCCAAAAACAGCAACAACAATAGCCAAATCGTAGCAGCTTTAAATGCTGTATATGAACATCGGCTGTTTTTTTTTTATTTTGCTCAGCAAATACTGTGACTCAAAGCCTAATTTTTGTTGATGGAAATGGTGCGAAGATAGGTATTTTTGCGACGAGCATTTCAGAAAGGTCCTAAGAAAGGATTTCTATCATAGCAATGACTGCAGACCGATTCCATTTTATGTTATAATATTTATGGAATTGTAACAAAACCCCATAAGTCGAGATAGGACAATTTCTCAAAAATTTTATGTTTTTTTTATAGTTTTTGAAGGCAGATCTTTCTGTCTTTACTAGAGCTGCAAAACTATCGATAGTCGATATTTTCGTTAGTTTCGAAAAAAAAAACAATCGATACTATCGGATTTTTTGCAGTAACTAATTATTTCCGATTTTAAATGCTTTTCATTAAACAAAAGTATGATCATTTTTCTTGTGCATTTAAAACTCACATTTTATTGATTTTATATTATTTAAAACGAATAAGCAAGAATAACGGAAAAAGCTACTTCAAGTGCTAATTACTAAGGTCCGTTGAGAACATGTTGACATTATTTGATTTCAAACACCTTCTTTTTGAAATGGTGGATCCAGTTTTGCTGAACATTCGTTCGGACTCCGTGGATGGTAGAATGTAAAACAAACTGTAAGATGTAAGATTTTATCACCAACATCTTGACTGAATAGTCTAAGTGAGCCTGAAATAAACCGAGCTACCACTATAACCTACAGTTTTAAATTTGATTTTTTAAATACGTGTTGACTTGAATTTCCGGGTGTCTATTGTTATTCGTGTTTTAAAGGAATAACTTTTTAGACATCAAAATTTATTTATTTATTTATTTATTTATTTATTTATTTATTTCATAAAACCTGTACAACAAGAATAACAGATTCTTATAATTATAGTACAGGGAAGTTTATCCAATGTTTGTATAATCTCATAAATCGAAACTTAAATGTAATTAAAAAAAAAAATAAGAAACGAAAAACTAAATGAAATGAAATGAAATTGACAATTAAATTATATGTTTGTAATGATTTTAAAAATAAAATATAATTATCAAAAATAAAAGAGAATGGCAAATAAAAAAGAAAAATAATAATAATAATAATAAAAGTTATAAGATTTGACAATATTGTAAAAATTGGTATAATTAAATTTGGGTACGGTAACAAAGATAAAATTAGAATAAATCAGATTTTTTTTTATTTTTGGTAAAAACCTAATTTAGTACATATAATCGGCGGTATTATTTACTGATCTGGGTTTCTTCGATAGTATCGCTATCGGAAAATAAATATCGATAGTACCTTAAAAATAAAACTATCGATACTATCGATAGTGCTATCGAAAACTCTCGAATTTTTTAGTTTAATTTTGATAAAACAACATATCTCATCACCAGAGATGGTCTGTCGTAAACTGTAAAGTATTTGACATACATTTACGACGTATTTTACCATACGTCAAAAACGTCATTAAACTTCTGAAAATACATAGTTTTTGACAAAATAAGAATTTGTACAGTACACTTGTTTTAGAACCTAGACATCGAAGGGGCATTCAATAATGTCCATCCGAGCTCGATATTAAATGGACTGACAACTCTGAATGTTGATCCAGGTATACTTAGGCTGTTAGACGAACTTCTAATAAAGAGACGTATTTCAGCCACACTAGGACAAGCAAACATACAAAGGTATGTGAACAGAGGCACTTCCCAAGGAGGAGTTCTATCACCTCTTCTTTGGAATGTTGCTATAAACAACCTTTTGGTTTCCCTAGAAAAATAAAGGTAAAAGTGGTGGAATACGCAGATGATGTGGCGCTAGCAGTCAGGGGAAAATTCCAATCCACAATCAGAGATATTATACAGAGAACTCTCCGGATAACTGAGAAATGGGCGAAAGATAATGGTCTTGGGGTAAATCCAGCAAAGACAGAACTAGTCATGTACTGCAAAGATCGCAAAACTCCGACGGTTAGGCTCATTTCCTTAGGGGGTATTGAAATTGGTGAGTGTGCAAAATACCTTGGCGTTATTTTGGACAGGAAGTTGAATTTTAGGCTTAATATTGAAGAAAGGGCGAGTAAAGCCACGGTAGCTTTGTACTCGTGCAAAAAGGCAATAGGGAAAAAGTGGGGACTAAAACCAAAAATTGTGCATTGGCTATACACGGCAGTGGTTAGACCTATAATGCTATATGGTGTTGTAGTCTGGTGGCCGGCACTTCAGTAACCGACTTGTTTAGATAAAGTTCAGCGTACGGCGAGCTTATGTATCTCAGGCGCATTTAGTAAAACAGGAACAGACTCCCTTAATGTCATGCTGCATCTATTGCCTTTAGACATTTAGGCCAAACAGTCAGCTGCAACAACGGCTGTGCGGTTGCGCGAGCTATCGCTGTGGTCGGAAAACGGTTACGGTCACAGTTCGGTTCTCAAAGTAATGCCAGATGTGCCTAACGTAGTGGATTACACTTTGGCGAGTCCACTTTTCGACAAAAAGTTTGAGACTCTAATCCCCAACAGTGAGGCGTGGTGTACACAGACCCCGGGGAATAAAAGATATATAGATTTCTATACTGATGGCTCCAAATTCAATGGGGTTCGGAGTATATTCTAAAGATCTGGAAATTCGAATAGCGAAAAGATTACCTAATCACTGTAGTGTTTTTCAGGCTGAAATATTGGCAATAAGAGAGGTGGTGAGTTGGCTGAGAAGTAATGTTCCAACAAATATTGGCATTAATATATACTCAGACAGTCAACCTGCAATAAAATCCTTGGACTCCCTGTTCCTTAACTCGAAAACGGCCATAGACTGCAAATCTCTCAACGAGATGGCTGAGCAGTACAATATTCACCTAATATGGGTGCCTGGCCATAGGAATATACCGTGGAACTGCGAAGCAGATGAGTTAGCAAGGCAAGGAACTACCTTACATATTCCAGGGGAACTAGAATCTGTTGGTATGCCTCTGGCCACCTGCAAGCTCTTACTGCGTGAGAAGGCTGTTATATTCGATGGGAGAATTGCAAGGGTTGTAACGACACCAAGCAAATATGGCCCCATTTAAATTTAAACCGCACACTAGATATGCTAGTGTTCTCAAGGCGTCAGATATCTGCTATAACGGGTCGCTGCCTGAAAGGCGAATTTGCAAAAACTATAGGTGCGAAGTATAATGACTATTGTATACTCTGCCATGATATGGAGGAAAAGGAATCAATTAAACACCTCTTGTGTGAGTGTCCTGCTTTTTGTGTAAGGCGTGAGTTAAATGAACTAACAAGGGGACAAATATACAAAAATGAGGTATAAAAATTTACTAAATTCGTGTCTCCTAAAATATAGTTCAGAATTTCTTAAAATTTGTTAATTTTACTAATAATGTGTCCATCATGAACTTCGCATAGTACTAAAAACATTTTTGCAATTTTGAACTTCAATTATTTCCTTCAAACTTCGAAAATTTCTTTTTATCAATAAGAAAAATAACTATGTCTAACAAATTTTCTTGTTAAAGTCCTTATCTATTGAAAACTTTGATAACATTAGGTTGCTTTTATTTGTTGTAGGAAGAAATTTATATACATAAATTATTATATGCAGTTTTCTTTGGAGATTTGTCATGAGGGAAAAATATTTCGGTTGGGGATTTTTGGAGACATAATTTTGAAATATTGGGGATCTCTTTCGAAAAAATCTGGCAACCGTGTGTGATATTGCTATAAGCGCCCCGGGAATGCCATCTGCACGGATTATTCAGCGCGATTATGACCTGCGGCACACATCTAAGGTGGTAAAACAATGGGTTTCTGATGATAAGTTGCGTGTGCTTGACTGTCCTTCTCAGACGCCTAAAGCAATCGTCATAACATAACCTTTGGAGAATTGTAAAACGAAGGTTAGGTTAAAGTGGCAGCCCGATTTACTTTCAGGCTCACTTAGACTATTCAGTCCATTGTGATACCACATTAACTAAAAGTACCTATTACATATGGGCACTTCTAGTTTTAACCGCTGAAGCTTCTCGATTATTTTCTTCTGTTGAACCAACCAGATTGTTCCACAAAACATTAGCAGACATACGTTTTCCAGGTCCGCCTGTAATCTAAAGTTGTATGCCCCTCAAAATTGAAGGCTAATTGGTGTCCAATAGGAGTGACAGCATTAGAGTCTGTATGAAATTTTGCGAAGATGATGAGACTTTTAACCATTTTCGCTGTTTCGTAGTTAAGAAGGCGCAAATATAGAGAACTCGATAACGGCTAAAGTGTATGTCTGGGGATATGCAATGGAGAACATACGACTCTTCTAGCCAATATCAACTCACTCAACCCGAAATGAAGACATCAGAAATTTATTTGCAATTTATGAATTGTTACGCTTCATGAAATCGGGACCAAGATATTTTTAGAAATTCTTCACTTCCCAAAAATGTTTACCATTATCTCTGTGAGCCACTGTACATACGATAGATTTGTATTGCGCTTTACGTCTGCGACTCCCCGCCAATGTTAATGATCTCATCTTGCGTAGCTCAGTTCGCAATAGTGTATTAGCGTGTAAAATCAACAATTTAATAATGTTACACATGAGTGGACGAGGCACATGGATACATTTATTATTCCACCATATCCATGAATGCTTGGGACTGAATAGTTAGCCGTTTGGATGAGCAGAAAGTGTGTTTACCATATGATTAATAGAAATTCAATTCATCTCCTTATTAGCATATGAGTAATAGTTGTGATTCTAATATTTCCTTGTGTCAAATGATAGAAACTGGGAATAAATATATGAGGGTGCAGTTGGTATGGTTTCGCTGTGATACTCCATTTGCAGTCATGTATGAAATCAATCCATTGTTAAATTTTTAGTCTTAACCATCATAGATTTCTGGTGTGAATGTTATTTCAGTTAGTTTGGGTTGACTTGCACAGTGTTTTAGTTAGGTCTAATTGTTTGTTGGAAGTTAGAGTTAGGTTAGAGTTATTGAGATATGTTTTAGACATTTTCGACCTCATATCGAACTGAACGGAGACGTTTTTTTAATAGCGGATTATTTCATCGTAATAAGTATTATTACGAATTTCACGTGTGGTGGAAAATTAAAACGCCATGCCGCGAAATTCAAAGTCATCCACTGGGTTGCTAACTTCAGGGCCCAGTGGACGGGTATCGACTGAAGTTATAAATTTGGGCAGTGACCAAGAGTCCTGTAGACGGGTCGACAGGTGGCGACATTTTGGCAAGTCTAACCTTTTCTAAGGTAACGACATCAAAAGAAGGTTACCCCTTACGAAAGAGATTCAAAGAACGCAGAAATGCTTTGTTTATCCTAAAGAAATTAGGATCTGTCGACCCAAGCACGTTGTCGGCTAAGCAAAGCGATTCCTTAAAATGGGCTTAAGAAATTCTTGAAGCTTGCAAAAGGGAACGATCACCGGATGAACTGTCATCCTCTAAACGGGATCAAAGATCGTTTGCCCCTATTTCATATAATTAATAAAGGAGCATTGGACGGTATGGTTCCAAAGCAAAACTGAGGGGAAATTGTGAACGCAATGTCTGGTGTCTACTCATAGGTGCGAAAAAAGTTTCCCGGACCAAGTCCTCGACGGCAAGATGCTGGATGGTGTAAAGGATGATATAAGTTAATAGCATTTGCGGACAAGAGGTCTATGGATTGTTTTAAAGCTGCTTTGATGCTAATTGGTGAAGTTTGGGAAGGAGCCGCTTTGGAGTTAGTCGTTAAAAAAGACATAACCTAGAGCACATGCATGGATACCTGCAAACCCTCCTGATCCTGAGTCAATACTAAACAGAATAAAAGATTGTAACCCAGATCTTCCAACCGACGATTGGAAGGTTGGTCGTTTGGATGAGGTGGATGGACCAAGACGGTGTTTATATTGACCCAAGGACGTGTAAGTTATGGCTTTCATGATATCCATATGAAGGTATATAAAAGCGATCAGCCAAAGGATTCCGAAACGGACAAGCCTCCGGTAGAGTCAGAAGAAGAAAAATCTTGCGAAGCCGAAGGAGACATAAAAACTGCAGACATTGACGAACATCGTATGCGGGAAGTCCCTACAGGCTCAAACCTCACCAAAGCTAAACCGCGGATTGTTGCGAGAGTCACCTAGATCTGTGAAGAGGAAGCTCTTGATGACTCAATTGAAGCGGCTGATGTGACGGTGGTTGAAAATTTGGATGGTTCTACGGTTCCTCCAGATAAATCTTCACCATTGTAAGGCCGCTTGTGCTGCCTTAAAAGTTCTCCTGATGAAAGGAGGTATAGATATAGTTCTTATTCAAGAACCATACATATATAAGAACAAGATCTGTGAATTAAGCACTCCGGGTTTCAAACTTTTGCATAATACAGGTAAAGATATAAATCGAGCATGCATAATTGCCAAAAACGAACTAAACGTTTTTCTGCTTCCTTCATTGAATAATGCAGACACTGTTGTGCCAGTCTAGAGATATCCAAATGGAAATACTGGGTATCTTCAGTCTACATGAGATGCCTCCATGTGCCGTTAAGACCTTAGTTGAGGAGTCACTGAAAACAAAGACAAAACTCATTATGGGATGCAATGCAAATGCACATCATAGTATTTGGGGAAGTAGTGATACTAATGCAAGGGGAGAGTCGCTAATAGAGTTTATTTTGTGTACTAACCTGGTAGTTTGCAATAAGGGAGATGCACTAACCTTCGTCACCAAAAACAGGCAAGAGGTGTTGGACGTCACATTGGCCTATCCGGAACAGAATGATAAGATATCTGAGTGGCAAGTTTTGAGGGAACATAGCTTCTCAGATCATCGCTTCATCAGTTTCAGATTGGCTGGTCGTACTTCAAAGACCATATTTCCGCCAAATGTTAGGAAAGCTGATTGGAATAGGTATAGGGAATCGTTCGATATGATGATACCGGAAATACCAGAGACAACTATGAGCACTGAGATATCGAACACGCAGTGGAGCGTATTACTAAGGCCTTCAACATCTCACTGAAAGCTGCATGCCCTAGAGGGAAGCCAAGGGGAAAAAATCAACCACCGTGGTGCTCTACGGAGTTAAGTAATATGAGGAAATCCTGGAGGAAGCTCTTTAACAAAGCAAAGTCCACCAGAGCTCTTTAGGATTGGGACGCTTAAAAGATGAATCTGAGAGGATACAAGCGAGAACTGAGAAAGGCTCAGCACACAGTGGCTATGCGGTCATTTCCTATCGAGGAAATTGTATCGAAATCTAGAATAAGATGGGCGTTAAATAGCTTTGGGCCATTCAAATCCCCCGGACCTGATGGAATTACTCCGGCGGAGTTACAAGCAGTTACTTCCGAATATGTATTATAGAACTTTTTTTGTGTATTGAATTTGTAATTTTATGAAGTTATGAACCGCTATTCAAGTATACACCTAGATCAGTTTTAATGCTTTCATCCAATTCATTTCCATCGGTAATGTCTTTCAACTTTCAAAATATTAATATATGGAAGGAGTCTATTGCTTATTTCAGTTGGGCGTGCTTTTGTGAATTTAATACAAACATTTTTAATGCCATCTTTATCAAGTTCAAAAATTCGGCACTCGCCGCTACACTTTTCTACAGAATATCCTAAATAACAATATTAATTAAAAATTATTAATACAGTCGAAGCTCTGTTTAACGAAAATCCCATTTAGCGAAAATCCATTTTAACGAACGTCAAAATTCTTAACATTGAATATTCTAAATAACGAACAATTGAACAAAATTTACGTTCGATTTAACGAAAAGGCTTTTAATCTTAAGAAAATAAACAACAAAAAATCAGCAATATTTGACGATTGGGAGTATGGCTTAAGTCCTTAGGAAATGTCCACAAAGTACGGCATTCCCAAGATATTTAGATTCCATTAAAATGTTTAAAAACACATATTCAATGGCCGGGTAACTGGTAAAGTTATGTTAGATAGAGTGGCGCAGCTTCGCTACGGGAAATGGATCTACAAAAGAACCGGTACAGGACTTCTCCCTGGTGTGAATAGACCAGTCCCAGTTCTGCCCGAAACGTATGGAAGGGACCGGTCACTTCAACACGGGTTTGTCATTCACGGGGATAAATTTACACTGCAGGCCACGGATTGGACTCATTCCAAACTACATGACCAGGGAGAACTTAGTAGGACTAGACAGGTACTCATGAAACAGTCTGGGACAAACCCTTAGGTACCGGTATTATTTTGATCATCTAAATTGCATCAGAAAGACAAACTTTTGGACTATGTTGGTCCATAGGTAAATGTCTAGATCAAATAAAATTTTAAAATAAAGAGAGTATAGAAATCAATTAATTATATGAAAATTTAAAAACTACGACAAACTCGAGCACTGGTACTACTCCTGTAATAGGTTCGTTAGTGGCAATATTTCGTAGGATTGTCAGTTGGACATGTGGTGAAATTTTCTCTTAATAATGAGTGCTACCCGATTCTAAATTTAGCTCAATAACAAGGAACCTCCCTCTTATAGCTGAAGATAAACTATGAAATACACAGGAATATCAACATCATTAGTGAGAGGGATAAACTATCGCTGAAAAACTTTTTTGGTGCCCGGTCGAAACGGCAATCTAGCGTTGAGAGTACATCTGTGCCGACAGGAGCAGCGGAGTAGTGGTGTATGTAAGACGTTTTAGGAAGATGTTACTATGAACACTACCTATGCCTGGCCATTCTTGAAACCGGGCACTGGAAACAAATTAGGCAATTCGTCTAAGAAGTTAGAGTATACAAATTATGACATGGGTGTATATAGGCCCCCATACGACAGCGAATCTTTGATCCTCTCTTCAATCTAACCTAACCTAGATATATCAAGTTCATCAGGATTATTTTAAGTATTATTTTTTAAGTGTCTCTGTGCTTTAATTTTTTCAAATGATTATGCATTTTTACTCATCTGGTAAAAAAACTACGATTTTCCCGTTCGATTCCCGTTCGATTTAACGAATTTTTCTAAATAACGAAAGGGCCTGACAATATATCGTTCGTTAAACCGAGCTTCGACTGTACCACTTTCATAGCAATCAAATTCTATATTTATCAATAAAGTTGAGTTTCTTAAGCTCTTGAAAGTCTAATCCAAATTTTGGCATCTGTTAATACTGTTCAAAATAATACTGTTCAAAAAAAGCACCAAAAGTACTAAAAAGCACAATTTGGTGCTTATTAGAAATCAAAAAGCACTAAATTTGGTGCTAAAAGCACCAAATTGGCATCACTGGGTATCACTATGGACTGAATAGTCTAAGTGAGTCTGAAACTTAATCGGGCTGCCACTTTAACCTAACCTGACCTAACTCTAATACATCATTCGTAAGACGAAACCTGGAATACGGTTCCGTAGTTTGGGACCCCTATTACACCCTTTTTAAGAATATGCTTGAATCTGTTCAGAAGGAATTCCTTCTATTTCGTCTTCGCAGACTTGGGTGGAACCACGGGTCACGAATATCGACTAAATATTATAAGAGATTATCCTCATTGTCAAGTAGGAGGACTATGTTAAATGTATCTTTTTAACTCTCTATGAGAGTTAGAGACGTATTTTTCTGAAACTATTTCCATTTAAAAAGTTGACAGAACCTGAAAACTTTTTCAATTAAAAAATAATTGATTTAATGATTAGAAATTTGTTCATTAAAAAATAAATTTTAACAATTTTAGTCAAACTCGGAAGACTAATGGCGATTTTGATTATGGAAAAAAGTGCAACATTCTCGAAATTGATTATATGAAGGACACTGTCGTAGCTTTTGGATCCTGTATACCTCACAATATTATGAATTAACAATAACTTTGGAATTACGCTATCATTTGGGCGAAAATACACTGAGTAGTGTAACACCAAATCAACATATCTTAAAGTCAGTTTTTTTTTAATTTTTATAAAAAAACAATTGATTGAAACAATCAATATTTTAATCAAATTAAAAACATTAAGTCAGCTAGGAAAAGAATCGAAAAATTAAGTGAGTTTTCAAATTAACATCAATTAAATTTTTTATTGAATCAATTACAAAATTAATTGAAATTTGCAATTAGTTTTTTAATCAATTAAAACTGTGATTAATAACGTCATTTTTGTGATTGAATACATTTCAATTGAAAAATTAATTGGATCAATTAATTTTGTGATTTAATCATAAAGAATTAATATTTTCTGTTTAAGTTCGGTTTCGCCGCCTTGCAATTCTATTGCACTTCTTTCACTTTGAAAACTCTTACTACAGCCCCCGTTATCACTTCGAAATTTCACATATCCGGACCAAACTGATAAACACAATATAAAATTCGATATGGTGTCGGCTTGGTCCTAGTAGTGTGATGAAAATATATGATCTTTGTGGAACTGTCCACATATATAGGTCATCTATTAGGTTTTCTGAACTTACCCAGTTTCGAAAACACTGTGCTACTTTGATTCAGTCTGAAGCTACAGCAAAAATTAGGTAAACGATGTACATGGTGTGAATGGGACGTGTAGAGGGTAAAATGTTACAGATGGTGGTAGTTAATGAAGAAATTCGGTAACAAATGTTGAAATGGTGCTCATCATTCTTTATCAATGCAAGCAATCCAACCATCACGACACAACCAAATCGACACTCGCCATTATAATGTACATTATTAAATGGATACTTTCTCAGATTTCTCATAAAAATCAGTAAAACATACATTTCCTAATTAGAAATTAATTTAGAAACATTTTTAAAACAAAAACTTTGGAGCGTCTATTTAAGGATGTTTTAAATCAGATAAAAATTAATCATTTAGTACTGGGCCATCAAGTATATAATGCCTTAATGTGATGTAAGTATCTCGGTGATTTGTAATGTAGCGAAATCCTTTCTGATTTTTTTGTTTTAGTTTAAAAAATATTTTCAATTTGATAAAATTGACTAAGCCTATTATGTTGGCTGGTTTGATATCCTTCATTTTCTTTCTTCGAAAAAGAAAGGTGGGAAAAGAATCGAAAAATTCCATGATTTTTTTTTAATTTGATTATAAGGCTAAGACGTATTTAAAAATTCTTTAAAATAAAGAATGTTTTTAGCGACCTATCTGGCTTTAAATCTAGGATCAATAAAATTAAAATTATAAATTGTATCAATAAAGCTATTCACGTACAAACAATTGTCAGTTTAAAAATCCAAATTATAATGGATAATTCAAAGTAAAAACTGTTTTTTTTTAATTCCAAAGAATCTTCAAACTAAAGATGCTAAATCCTCCAAATAAGGCTTAGCGTTATTATTTTAAATATAAAGATTCAAGATTTCAATTAATTTAAAGGTGATTTCTTTAAATCAAAAATGTGTTTTTTTACTTTAATGAAAATTTGCCTTAGTTCAGAGACATACGACTTAAAATTTATTCCTTAAATTGAATAAAAAAAATTCTTGAAGCCAAGATTTTAATTAAAATTTTATTAATATTTTGCAAAATGCGCATCCTAATTTAGGTTGCGTAATCTTTAATGTTACGTAATTATTTTGCTCAGTGTACGGTATGATGTTTTTTTTATCATTCAGAAAAAAATGAATGAATTCAAATTTGATTCCCAGTATCAGTTACGTCAAACTCAAATTTAAAAGACAATGCCGTCTTCAATGCGTTTTTCAACAATTCTCCTCTTCTTTGGTTTAAAATCAATATTAAAATCATTAGAATAAAGACAAAATTTTTGAAACCGGGCTAGTGTTTTCTTGAGTATAGGATGCGGCTCAAATACAATTTCGTTCGATATGGTATAAAATGCAGACATTTAAACAAATTAAAAACTGACTATTGCTACACTGAAATAAATCATGCGCCGTTCCAAAGATTTTATCTTTACGCTAGTGATTTTGGTATTGATTACGAGCCAAAGAAGCAGAGAGTTGATATAAGGAAACTTTAACCCACAATTCTCTTTTAAATTTGAGATTTGCATGCTTGATTTTAGGAAACAAATTTTAATTTATCCGTTTTTTCGGCTTTTTTCGAAAACTTTAATTTCCAAATTCAGACCCAACTTCAAGTAACAATTATGCTATGTTTCAAGTAAAGTATTGAAAAACATCTCCTATTTTTGAACTCTATTTGGATTTTTATTTATTGTTCCTGCCAAGTAAAATATTCTCTCTATTATGCAATCGGTAGAAGTACATTAGCGTTTTAAAGAACATCTTGTTAATATGTTACAAATAAATCTCCAGCACTCGCCCCAACCCTATCTGAAACAATATTTTCAAATCCCTAACGGCATAAAACAACTGTCTGACATCTACTAACCGCAAAACCTAATCAAACAGATTGACTGACGATTGTTGGCAAACGGCATAATAATGTCTGAGCGAGAGGGATTTTATAGAAGAGTAGAGTAGAAAACACAAAAGCCTTAGCAAATAAACTGTCACCATTCACTTTTAATTTCTTTAGCTTTTCTTCTGATTTCCTTTCGTAAAACTCGTCTAGGAAATCTTACTTACAATAGACTCAAGTACCACATTGGGCAAATGAACAAAGGGAAGACAAAAAAACAGCATCCCCTAAGCCAAGATTGTGTAAACCAATGGTTATGGTAAACAATTAAAGTGTCACAATCTATTACATGGAATAAAATGTCACGTGAATCGAAAGCATCAACTTTGGATGACTGTGAACCCATAGCAGCGTTCGATTCGCGGGCGAAAATCCTGAAATACTTGCGGCAGCAGCTCTATTTAACTTTAGACACAACGGAACGAACGGGCATACAATGGGAAACACCATCGACCGAATGGCCCCGAGGGAAATAAAAGAAGTGGCTTGTCATCATCGTCAACGTCTGTGTTGAAGAAAACAAATAATAAAATGCACCGCATCCAATTAAAAATTGTAAAAGGACATCTTTAGAGTATGGGTGTGAGTGTGTGTGAAGTGACATCACAAATGTAGTTCTAGTCCATGTCAGGAGGACATATGAAATACTTGAAATACCTACCTTACGATTACTATAGCGTGACATTTTAAAATTTAAAAGCTTCAATCTAGTGGACGGACCAAGTGTATGAACTGAACAGCAACATTTCGCGTTTGATCCGTTATGGCTAACAAAATGCACATTTAGATTTATAAAATAGCTTGGACCGACCAATGATTGTAATCCAATCCTTCATGAACGAAATACGTAACCTTACCTTAATCCGAACGCACCAACGGCTTCTTTAGTAAATAGCAATCGAACAGACGACTGCTATTTACTTTCGGATTCAAACGCGTAAATCTACAATCCCATCACCATCACGATGTCATAGACGTGTTTCGAACCATCGCGATTGTATTTTTGGAGCATTTCTGTAGACCAATCGACCAAATTTGAGCGATTGACAGATTGTGTGGGATCCAACGGGAAGAAATTGTTTTGACTGTCAAATGTTTATGAAATATTGAACGAATGCTGGTCCCACTAATGCCTAACAGGTTGTCTCAATCTCACGATATCAGGTGGCGCACATCATCAATGATTTCCAGAACAACTACTGATTTTGGACGACCTTCACGAAATTCATCTAGGAGTGAACTACAACCACGGTCAAATTCACCATACAATCGATAAAGACTGGTCCTTGACGGAGCTTCATCGCTAAAAATTGAATTAAATTCATCGATGCACTGTTGTTGAGTTAATCCACGTCGAAGGTTGTAAAAACTAATCGCACGAAAGTGTTCACGATTCAATTCTGTTTTTGGGCGAGATGAATCTTTCAAAGTTGCTGTAAAGAACACAAATAGCGTTCGCATGTCAAAACGTTCTGAGTACGTATAACCTAAAAATGCGAAGCTTGACGACATTGGGTTTGCTCAATCCCGCCAAATAAAAGGCCACCCTCGTATTAAAGGTAGAAGTAAATTTGAGGCATTTTTACACAGAAAAAAATTTCCGTAGTTAAATTTACGCTAATTTGAACTTATTTTTATTGGAAAAAAAGTATTTGCTAGTAGATAAATTTTATTATTTTTTTTTTCGAAATTTCCACAGCTTAATGAAATCTTACTTTTTTAAAGTATGTCTATAAATTTTATGAACTAACCGTGGGTATAAAGTTCAATGACCATACACATAAGTTCAATATGAACTTAAGCCAAAGAAGATTTCCATACGATTCCCAAAAAAAACTACTGTATGGTTAAAATGACCATGATTTGCTGCCAATGATTTTCTTCTTTCCTCTTAGTTAATTTTTTTCTATGAGAGGATGTAATTTCGTGAACTGCAGTTAAAAAGTACAGCAGGGCATTAAATTTTCCTGCTTTTACCAACACTTTGTGGAAATCTCAAAATGTGGAGTAAAATTTAGTTAAATTTTCGTGCGAGGTAGTTCATTTCTCTTATAAAACAGTTTGCTTTTTTTCGGTGTGCAATATTTCTACTCTGCGTGACAATTTTATAAGGATATGGGCTAAATCTTTCCAAGATAGGTTTGAAATTGTGAGTTCTGGGACAATGTTTCGGCAATGCGGGCCACATTTACACAAGTCGGAACGTTATCCAAATCTAAACCGATTCTGTGCACTGAAACAAGAGTTTTCTTTTCTGAGGAACGAAATTTTAGACAAGCAAAGTTTTCTTTTGACGCTAAAAAATTTTTAGATTAAAAATTTTAGAGACAATCGTTATCATTAATTCGGATTAATGTGCTATAAACGAAAATACTTTATACGAAAGGGGAATTTCGTTTGTCTAAAATTTGGTTCCGGAGGAAAGTATTTTTTCTTTGGGTGTGGAAAGGTTGCAGAAACGGGGTTTTTGTCTATAATTTGAGGGCGGATATATCAACAATGACAAGCGTTTTATGCAGCGTGAGGTAAATCGACAGCTCAGAACTCCAGCCGCTGGATAGATTTTGTGCTATAGTAAAAATAGAAAGTAATCCTGGAAAAAATGAATACGTTTAAAAACAGCGACTGTTGCACCGAAAGAAAAGTGAACTATTTGCGAAAAATAAACTAACCCATAGTAAGAATGACCATGATTTGGAGCCAAAGATTTTTTATACCCTCCACCATAGTATGGGGGTATATTAACTTTGTCATTCCGTTTGTAACACATCGAAATATTGCGCTAAGACCCCATAAAGTATATATATTCTGGGTCGTGGTGAAATTCTTAGTCGATCTGAGCATGTCCGTCCGTCCGTCCGTCTGTTGAAATCACGCTAACTTCCGAACGAAACAAGCTATCGACTTGAAACTTGGCACAAGTAGTTGTTATTGATGTAGGTCGAATGGTATTGCAAATGGGCCATATCGGTCCACTTTTACGTATAGCCCCCATATAAACGGATCCCCAAATTTGGCTTGGGGATCCTCTAAGAGAAGTAAATTTCATCCGATCCGGCTGAAATTTGGTATATGGTGTTAGTGTATGGTATCTAACAACCATGCAAAAATTGGTCCACGTCGGTCCATAATTATATATAGCCCCCATATAAACCGATCCCCCGATTTGGCTTGCGGAGCCTATAAGAGAGGCAAATTTCATACGATCCGGCTGAAATTTGGTACATGGTGTTAGTATATGGTCTCTAATGACCATGCAAAAATTGGTCCACATCGATCAATAATTATATTGAGCCCCCATATACAGCGGTGCCAACTCTGACGATTTTTCGTCATTTTGACGATTTTTGATGGTAAATTTGGCCTCTGACGATTTGACGACGATTTTAAACAACTTAGTTATGAGATGACGATTTTTTAAAATGCTCGACTCAAGTGTTTCCTTTTAAGGGTTTTTATGTCGATTTGACGATTTTTCAAAGTGATGTAGTTATAAGTTGACGATTTTCATAAGTTGTAATGTAAACAAGTTATTTTGGATCTCAATAATATGACAATTTATAAGTAGCTTGCTTCCAGCCGTCTCCAATGTACAAAGAAATTTCAAAGCAATCAATATAAATAAACCTAAAATTCGGAATCCCTTTGAAACTTAAACATTGCAAGGTATTCTTTTGTCTAAAAACTATTTAAAGCAAAATAATTCTGATTGCTATGAAGCCAGTTTAGTTAAATTCACTTGATTTATTTATTCATTACCGATAATAGTAATAATAATAAAAATTATACATGAACAATTAATAAGGATTTAAATTCGCGTCGAGAATAGGATATTTTTTTGTCAAGAAAATTTTGTTAAACAATGTAGTACATGTGGTCACAATCAGATATATTAATTTAAATTTAGGAATTTAAAAATTTATTTCAATTAATCGTCGTTTAAAAAACTGGAAACTATATTACTTAATTAGAGATTTAAACGGCATTATTCATGTAACTAAAATGAATAAAACCCCTTTTTTAATAACAGCTTTATTGTGTATACCACATATATAGATGCCTCAGATGTTTGAATAAAACTTTTATTTTGTTCCTAAATCTTTTTTTCAACTGTTTTATGAGTGACGATTTTTTGACGAATTCTTTGGTATGAATTGACGATTTTGACGAAAAATATTTTTAAAATTGACGATTTTCAGCCCAAAACAGTTGGCACCACTGCCCATATAAACCGATCACGAGATTTGGATTTGGAACCATATGGAGGAGCAAATTTCATCCGTCAGTTGAAATTTGGTACATTGTGCTAGTATATGGCATGCCCGCCTTGCATACACAAGGTCGTGGGTTCGATTCCTGCTACGACCGAACACCAAAAAGTTTTTCAGCGGTGGATTATCCCACCTCAGTAATGCTGGTGACATTTCTGAGGGTTTCAAAGCTTCTCTAAGTGGTTTCACTTGTCATTGTCATTGAGCTTAACATGGAATCGGGCAGCACTCAGTGATAAGAGAGAAGTTCACCACTGTGGTATCACAATGGACTGAATAGTCTAAGTGAGCCTGATACATCGGGCTGCCACATAACCTAACCTAACCTAGTATATGGCCGTTAACCACCATGCCTAACTAGGACCATATCGGTCTATAGTTATATATAGCCCTCAAAATTTTTTGGGAAACCTACATTAAGAAATTGGTTTCAAATAAACTGTTTTTCAAAAATTTTCAAAAAAGTATAGAAATTATGGAAACAAAGGTACAACAAGCATGTATGCAACTACGAAAATTTTAAAATTTTACAAGTCAATTTTCTATAACCATCGGTACTTTATTTCGAAAAATTATTATTATATTATAAAAAACTATGCACTGAAAAAACAGTGAACCCACCAGGAAAGATAACTTTCGATTAATTTTAGAAAATTTGGAACTTTTTTAGAAAATTTTAACTAAACGGTATTACAAGCGCTGGCATCACTCCGATATGGCAAAAATAAGTAAATATTTTTCGACAAATTCAAGAAAATTTATTAGACATAACTAAATTTTTTCAGTAGTTAAAGAAAATTTTGTAGTTTTAAGAGAAATCTTGGAGTTCAAAATTGCAAGAATGTCTTTAGTGACATACGAAGTTCATGATGGACACATTTTTGGTAAAATTTACAAATTTAAAGAAATAATGAACTATTTTGTAAGAAATACGAAATTAGGAAATCTTTATGCTTTATTTGTGTATAACTTTTTCCCGTTTTTTAGTTAATTTATTTGACGTTTTTTAGTTAAATTATTTGACTAAAATAAACTTTTTCCAAACATAATGATTCTATGAACTAATATAAAGTTAATATGGCTTTAGTGAAATAGAGAGTTCACTTTTTTTTGAGTGTGGCTTATGATATACAATAAAGGAAATATTTTTATTCGCACGTTGGATACAGTTACTTGTCGGTAGTTAGAAATTGATTCTTCAAGAGGGTAATATTCTATGTTAGTGGGACTAAACTAATTAATTTCAATTTTTTATCCATTAGAAAGATATATGGCATAAGTGGCTACATTCATTGAATTATTGTCCAATTTCATCGATTTGACTAGTTTCTGTTGTGTGGATTTGCTTTATAAGTATCTGAAATTACAAAGTTATACACCCAGAAAAAAGTGCCTTCGAAACTAAAGGAAAAAATTTTCATCAATATAGTTTATCCATTTTATTTCCATTAAGGTACATTTTTGTGAAAAATAATAAAATTTACTCGTTTCAGTAAAAAAATCCTAAACTGTAAGCAGTTAGGAATAGTTAATTAACTAAAGGGTGATTTGTTAAGAGCTTGATAACTTTTTTTTAAAAAAAAACGCATAAAATTTGCAAAATCTCATCGGTTCTTTATTTGAAACGTTAGATTGGTCCATGACATTTATTTTTTGAAGATAATTTCATTTAAATGTTGACCGCGGCTGCGTCTTAGGTGGTCCATTCGGAAAGTCCAATTTTGGGCAACTTTTTCGAGCATTTCGGCCGGAATAGCCCGAATTTCTTCGGAAATGTTGTCTTCCAAAGCTGGAATAGTTGCTGGCTTATTTCTGTAGACTTTAGACTTGACGTAGCCCCACAAAAAATAGTCTAAAGACGTCAAATCGCATGATCTTGGTGGCCAACTTACCGGTCCATTTCTTGAGATGAATTGTTCTCCGAAGTTTTCCCTCAAAATGGCCATAGAATCGCGAGCTGTGTGGCATGTAGCGCCATCTTGTTGAAACCACATGTCAACCAAGTTCAGTTCTTCCATTTTTGGCAACAAAAAGTTTGTTAGCATCGAACGATAGCGATCGCCATTCACCGTAACGTTGCGTCCAACAGCATCTTTGAAAAAATACGGTCCAATGATTCCACCAGCGTACAAACCACACCAAACAGTGCATTTTTCGGGATGCATGGGCAGTTCTTGAACGGCTTCTGGTTGCTCTTCACTCCAAATGCGGCAATTTTGCTTATTTACGTAGCCATTCAACCAGAAATGAGCCTCATCGCTGAACAAAATTTGTCGATAAAAAAGCGGATTTTCTGCCAACTTTTCTAGGGCCCATTCACTGAAAATTCGACGTTGTGGCTCGTTAGTAAGTCTATTCATGATGAAATGTCAAAGCATACTGAGCATCTTTCTCTTTGACACCATGTCTGAAATCCCACGTGATCTGTCAAATACTAATGCATGAAAATCCTAACCTCAAAAGAATCACCCTTTAGAATAAGGCATGGAATTTTACTCATACTATTTTCTTCGCTGGGTATAATAATTTACTACTGAAAAAGAAAATTTTATTCACCGATAACAAAGCATTCGTAAAAATAATAAATAAATAAAATAAACAAAAACCGAACTAAAACCAAGTTTCCTCAAAATTAGTAAAATTTCTTATAAAATGATAATTGTGACTTCCTTTATAATAGAAAAATATTTTAGTTCATTCGTACTAAGAAGTTTGCAATCCTTTCAAAACTTAAGGAAACACACTTGTTAGAATATAGGAAATTGTCCTAAATTTCTATTGTCTACCTGTAATCGATACCTGTCATCGTAATCGATGTGTTTGCGCGTAGGTGTAATCGATATATTTGCGCGTCGGTTGTTTTTTTTAGTTGGAATCGCGTTGTTTTGGTATACGGAGAGATTGTTAAAAAATAATATGGTAAAATAATATAATAAATAACAAATAAAATATATAAAATATTTGTTATTTTAAATTAGTGAGAAAAATTTTCGTTTTTAAAAATAAATCTATCAATGTTCGTGATAGTGTAAAAGGAAGAAAACACCAGCAGAATAACAACCCTTTCATTTGTCTTCATTTTGGAATCTTCAATTATCAGGTAATATTCAGTGACGCTAACCTTTTGGAACAAAAATGTTTTATGATTTTTTATATTTGTAGGTATTGAAATTGTAAAAGGAGGACAAAATCGTTAGGCAGCAACTTATTAAAAGTGAAAAGTACAAGAAGAAGAAAAAGTGCGTTTTACAGTTGATAATATCACACGGAAATTGGAAATAGTGGAATAATAAACTAATATTTCAAAGAGATTCGATGCTGTTGATTCTTAATAAATTTATTCAATATATTAATAAAACATGTCTTTTATTGAAGAGAAAGTTGCTTATAGAAATAAATAAAATTGTATTTAAAAACGAATGTAAGCTGTTCTAATTATGAAGTAAAAGTTTTACCACAAATGTGTAAGATTTGTCGAAATGAATGAAAAAATTTCAATAAAATCATTCCATATATGAATTCAAATTAGTTAAATTTTTTCATTCTGTAGTATAGTGGTACATAAATATAGGAAAATGTTAACTAATATATGGAATACATTATTCCTAATTTCTACGAAAATCACATCGTTCAAACAAATAAAAATGTCTTTGGCGCTATACGAAGTTAAACTTTCTTCACAATGAGTTCATTTTAACTTAAAGAAGGGGTCACTTTTTTCTGGGTGTACAAAATAATAAAAAAAATATTATCAAATTCTATCTTACATATTGATTTTTAACTTACGGTTAAAAATCAATATGTACGAGCCAATGAGGATATCGGCTTAGCATTAAACAGTAAGAATATTGCAAAAAATTAGCATTAGAAGGCCTGCCGTAGACATTGCAAATAATTATTTTAAATAAATTGAAATTTTGTTTTTATTAAAAACGGACGGAATACCCTTTATACACCCAAAAAAAAAGTGAACCCACCATGGAAGAAAATGTAGGTTTATTTTAGAAAATTTTAACTAAAATAGTTTTCTAATTGCAACATGTTACAAATAAGTTAATACTTTTTGTCAAATTGAAGAAAAATTATTATAAATAATAAATTTTTTTCTGTAATTTATGAAAATTTCATATGTTGAAAAAAATGGATTTAAAAATTGTTAAAGTGTCTTTAGCGCTGTACGAAGTTCAAGACAGTTACAATTTTAGTAAAATTTATTCATTTGAGAGACTTATGAACTCAATTTTAGCAAACTTCTGCCATTTTAGGAAAATATGAACTATGTTATTTTTTTAGTAAAATTGTGCACTATATTTGTATATAACTTCTTCTTCTTATTTTTAGTTCACGTCATTAAAGTTAGCAAAAAATTATTCAAATAAGGAACATTTACTCATATTGTGCAAAATTTAACTAAAATCAACTAATCTTCATGAACTAAAATAAAGTTTAGTTGGCATTAGAGCCCCTTTTTTCTGGGTGTAGAATAAAATTTACCACATTAAAAAAAACATCCAGAAGGTACATTATTGGAAATCGTATCCATGGACTAATGGGAAATTTTTGAAATTCTTCTCAGAATATATTTGAAATAAAAAATATTGTAATATTAAAGATGGGTACTAAATTCGAGTTTATCTATTAAATCGCCATTTTTCACGATTACTAATATTCCATTTTAAAGAGTATAAACTTTATGAAAAAAAATGCTTTGGGCTATTCCCCATTTAGTTATATTGAAATTTGCATCAAAGACGTATTAAAGGGTGATACGGTCAAAATTTGGTCAATATAAACTTGACGTATTTCTTTCAATTTTGCATTTAAAAAACCTGAACACCCCTCATTTTGAAGGTGTGTGTGTGTAGAATGTTGCTCCTATTTTGATTTTGGAATTCACTCTTCAGTTGTCAAAATGCCGTCCAAGCAAGAAGAGCAGCGTATCAAAATTTTGCTAGCGCATCGCGAAAATCCGAGCTACTCGCACGCAAAGCTGGCAAAATCGCTAAAAGTTGCCAAACCAACCGTTACAAATGTAATTAAAGTGTTTGGGGAACGTTTGTCGACAGCCAGAATCCAGACGATAGGGGGGAAATCGAAAACCGGACAAAGAGAGTTGCCGGTAGTTTCAAGCGAAACCCTAACCTCTCTCTCCGAGATGCCGCAAATAAGATGGGTGTATCGTCTACAACCGTGCATCGAGCCAAAAAACGAGCCGGACTATCGACTTACAAGAAGGTAGTGACTCCAAATCGCGATGATAAACAAAATACGACGGCCAAAGCGCGATCCCGGAGGCTGTACACGATGATGCTGACGAAGTTTGACTGCGTGGTAATGGACGACGAAACCTACGCCAAAGCCGACTACAAGCAGCTACGGCAAAAGGAAGGGGAAAGGTAGCAGATATTTTCAAGCACATAAAACTGTGAAAGTTCGCAAAGAAATATCTGGTTTGGCAAGTCATCTGTACCTGTGGCTTGAAAAGCAGCATTTTCATAGCTTCCGGGACTGTCAACCAAGAAATTTACGTGAAAGAGTGTTTGAATAAACGTCTGCTGCCTTTCCTAAAGAAACACGGTTGTTCCGTACTGTTTTGGCCGGATTTGGCATCTTGCCATTACGGTAAAAAGGCCATGGAGTGGTACGCCGCCAACAACGTGCAGGTGGTTCCCAAGGACAAGAACCCTCCCAACACGCCAGAGCTCCGCCCAATTAAGAAATACTGGGCTATTGTCAAGCGGAACCTAAAGAAGACCAAAAAAGTGCTAAGGACGAGCAACAGTTCAAGGCAAACTGGCTTTCTGCGGCGAAGAAGGTGGACAAGGTGGCTGTACAAAATCTGATGGCAGGTGTCAAGCGTGAGGCCCGGCAATTCGGATTTGGAAAAGCGAAAGCCTAACTGAATATTTTTCCTGAATTTTATACTAATTGAACTTGAAAAAGAAATTTAATTTGATTTTTTAAATAAACGATTTCACCGATTTACACGCGTTTTCCCTTGACCAAATTTTGACCGTATCACCCTTTAACTATGTTATACTTTTTTGCTGATTTATTTTTGATTTTAGCGGCTAAACTCGAACATAGTCTCACCTTTAGGAATTTCCGTAATATAAAAAAGAGAAAAGTGTTTTCATCTCCAACCTGTGATTCAGATGTAGAGTAAATATAGATCATCCTTTTTCCACTAATTATGTATATTTTTCATGTAAATCAATTTTAAATCCGCGCTAATTTTAAACTATTAACAGAAATATACTGTTCTTTAATCTGTTATTTGTTTTTGAGTTATTTATTTTGTGTCTATATAAAGCGTTTTTGTTTTCTTTAACATCACACCATTCACTTCTCAGTTTTTAAAACGCACGCAAAATTTTGCAAAATTAAAAGCACGTGTGCACTTCATAAATACATCAACAGAACTGAATGCAGCAATAAAACTCAAAGACACAAATAGTCATAAAAGGACACATACCTGCCGTAAAGAAAAACAAAAGCAGCAAGAAAAACAACAACTCCACACACACGAAAACAACTATCACCACAAAAGATTCCAACAACACACAAGGAACATTCCAGAAATTCATCCACACTGTCTCTGGAATCAAAACAACCAACAACAGCATAAAAGGCGCAATAACAAACACAAACAATCATACGATATATTCACAAAATGTCTCTACAAACTCCCTCACATGATGCAATGATTTCATTACTCTCTTCTTACTTCATTTTCCAGTAGCACATTTATTGATTAGTTGATATTCTATCTATAGGATAAGGGAGCCACCGTGGTGCAATGCTTAGCATGCCCGCCTTGCATACACAAGGTCGTGGGTTCGATTCCTGCTTCGACCGAACACCAAAAAGTTTTTCAGCGGTGGATTATCCCACCGCAGTAATGCTGGAGACATTTCTGAGGGTTTCAAAGCTTCTGTAATGTGGAACGCCGTTCGGACTCGGCTATAAAAAAGGAGGTCCCATATCATTGAGCTTAACATGGAATCGGGCAGCACTCAGTGATAAGAGAGAAGTTCACCAATGTGGTATCACTATGGACTGAATAGTCTAAGTGAGCCTGATACAACGGGCAACCACCTAACCTACAGGATAAGGTAAAATATATTCCAAATTTACGAGGAATCTATAAAAAATCACATACACCCCTCAAGGATTATATTAACTACTTTTTATTCTACTTTATCAAAAAATTTTAATGTGAGGAAAAACACTCCAACATATAATAAAAAGGGAAATAATCTGTAGGTAGCCATCATACGAATCGGCGGTGTGGTTAAGTTAATTTTTACTACAAAAATTTTTTCCATACAAAAATTTTTCTTCGTAAATTGTCTACATTTTGTAGTAAGATTTTTTATATTGCGTATGTATTTTTATAATACAACCAACGATGCATTAACTACTGTGTTGGAAATTTAATTAAGGAAAAATCCTTCCCATTTCGTAGTTAGTGAACTAAAAAACATTTACTGAAATTTTATAAGAAAAATTTTTTAACTGGGTGGAAGTTAAAATGGTCCGCAAATTTACAAGACACATTTTTTTCTGTGTGGTTGTCCCATACTATTAAAGTGTAAATACATTAAAAAATTGTATACTTGGAGCTAAAGATTTTGACCTTTGCTTAAGCATAAAATTAAAATAAGTACTCGTATGCATATCCGATTTATTGAGTTTTCCATTTTACTTTTGGGATCAGTGTGGCCATTTTAGCATTTTTATACCCTGCGCCACACTGTGGAACAGGGTATTCTAAGTTAGTGCATATGTTTGCAACACCCAGAAGGAGACGAGATAGACACATGGTGTCTTTGGCAAAAATGCTCAGGGTGGGCTCCTGAGTCGATATAGCCATGTTCGTCTGTCCGTGAACACATTTTGTAATCAAAGTCTAGGTCGCAGTTTTAGTGCAATCGACTTCAAATTTGGCACAAGTATATATTTTGGCTCAGAATAGAACCCTATTGATTTTGGAAGAAATCGGTTCAGATTTAGATATAGCTCCCATATATATCTTTCGCCCGATATGGACTAATACCGTCCCAGGCGCCAGAGTTTTACACCAATTTGGTTGAAATTTTGCACTAGGAGTACAATTAGTAGTATAGTCAAGTGTGCCAAATTTTATTGAAATCGGTTCAGATTTAGATATAGATCCCATATATATCGTTCGCCCGATTTAAACCACAGTGGCCAATCTTTTACTCCGATTTAATTGAAATTTTGCACAGGGAGTAGAATTAGCATTGTAGCTATGCGTGCCAAATTTGGTTGAAATCGGTTCAGATTTAGATATAGCTCCCATATATATCGTTCGCCCGATTTAAACCACAGTGGCCAATCTTTTACTCCGATTTAATTGAAATTTTGCACAGGGAGTAGAATTAGCATTGTAGCTATGCGTGCCAAATTTGGTTGAAATCGGTTCAGATTTAGATATAGCTCCCATATATAGGTTTCGCCCGATTTACACTCATATGACCACAGAGGCCAATTTTTTGCTCCGATTTAGTTGAAATTTTACACAGGGAGTAGAATTAGCATTGTAGATATGCGTGCCAAATTTGGTTGAAATCGGTTCAGATTTAGATATAGCTCCCATATATATGTTTTTCTGATTTCGACAAAAATGGTCAAAATACCAACATTTTCCTTGTAAAATCGTTGTAAAAATGACTCTAATTTTCCTAAACTTCTAATACATATATATCGAGCGATAAATCATAAATAAACTTTTGCGATGTTTCCTTCAACTTGCTTCAGATTTAAATGTTTCCCATATATTTTTACTAAAATTGTGTTCCACCCTAGTGCATTAGCCGACTTAAATTTTGAGTCTATAGATTTTGAAGAAGTCTATCAAATTCTGTCCAGATCGAGTGATATAAATGTATGTATTTTGGACAAACCTATATATATATAGCACCAAACACATTTGACGGATGTGATATGGTATCGAAAATTTAGATCTACAAAGTGGTGCAGGGTATAATATAGTCGACCCCGTCCGACTTTAGACTTTCCTTACTTGTTTCAGCTAAATTTATCATTTTAGCCGCAACATTTTCATTTAGTATTTTTTTAGCCTTCGTAGTGCATTTATTTACCCCTCTTCCTTGAAGGCAACAGCTAAAAGACCATAACGGAATGAAAATCACATTTGATTTGTTCCAAGATTTTATTGAAGGTTCTTGAGCTAGAACTGCAGACAAACAACAGGCGGAGTACCACTTGATCTTCAAGTGATAAAAAGATGTGCCTGATTGTTTTCTTGTTTTTTTTTGGGCTGTGTCAGTGTGAGAGATATCCGTTTCCCAAACCACAATCTATCGCGACGGTTGGCCTCAGTGAAAGATGCCATTGAACTCATTTCTCATCTTCTGGGTTATGTTTATTTTTCAATATCACACGAACACTGACCTTTTTCTGGTTTTCTCACGTTTGATGTTCCTTGGTATACTCCTTTGTATCTAACCGTGGCCTGTTTGTCTTATTTCATCCATTTCTTGGCTACGCCTATTATGTGGTAGTGCATTCTTCTTATTGTTGTTATGAACGGGCGGTTTTTATTAACCAAATATTTGTGGTATTATAATTGGATTTAGTCCTTTCGGCATTCGGCAGTATTGTTTATTTGTCAGCGATAGCCGAAATCAATGATGATGAATAGCTGGAAAGCAATAAAGGACTCTTTATATTTTGGATTGATCAAAGGTAATTTTTCCTTGAAGATTTTCAAAGAAAAAGGTACGGTTTGGTAAGCCATTGTTTTTGGTTAAACAATTTGTTTGTTTGGTTTAGAAAATTGATTTCATAAAGATTTTTTATTAGCAGCAAAACCACATAAAAAAAAATTCACCGAGAAATAAACGACCATCAGCCCGCTAGAAGGACTTAATTAAATCCCCACCGAAGTGCAGGCTGGTTAATAATTGGAATATTTCTATTTTATGTGATTTAATTTAGTTTAATACAATAGTTTTTATATTTGATTTAGTTCAATATATTAATATATGTTTTTAAAATGCGAATGCAAATTTTGCTTGGCATACACTGAAACAAACTATTTTGTAGTTTTAGTTCATGTTCAAAAGTCGATCAACTTTTCAATAAAGTTATTTTGTTCTTATGGATAAGTTGGCGTTCAAAAATTCTTTTAACAAAAATTCTTTTAACGTTCAAAAATTCTTTTAACACTATGTTTTAAAGACGTTTTTACTTGAAACATAGCATAATTTCTAGATTTACACAACAATGAGGACAAATTTCTAAAATTAAGAAAAGAAAAAAATATAACGTTTTAAAATTTTCTTATAAAACTTTACTTCTTGAAATTTAGTACACTAATTTTTGAAATTTGTGCCTGAAAATATAGGACAAAATTTATTTTGAAAATACTACATCCTTTTCTTTGAAGTGTCTGTTATAATTTGGAATTGTATGTTACATTTATTTGTTTGTAAAAAGCCTTATTAATATATTTGTTATAATTCGGTAAATGCATTGAAAAAATATTGACCTAATATGAAAGATTAAAACTAAATTTAATTTACACAATATTAAGGACACATTTCTGTAAAATGAAGGAATTTTAAGTAAATAAAGTTCATAGTGTTTGAACTTTATTTAATTAGAGTTCATAGACTAGTCATGTCCTTATATTTAAGATGCAGCATCTATGGCTCGTAATCAATACCAAAATCCTTAAGGGAAGGTAATTTTTTTTTGATTGTGTCAAAGATGCGTGTTCTAAATTTAAAGAAGTAAAATTGTAGAACAAAAATTTTGAACTTTATTTTAATAAAAATTTTCCTATTCAAAATTTTCCTATACTAAAATGTTATTATTGGATGAGTAAGATGTAACTTGTTTGTAGTAACCATGTTATTTTCTCGATCATTACGTATTTGATGTTGGCAAGCATTTTATATTTGGCGAGCAAACATAATTATTTAGCAAAACGGTTCCATGTACCTAGGGATGCCAGATTTTGAAGAGGCAAAAAGAGCACATTCAGTTTATAAAAAGAGCACATACGAAAAAAAGAGCACACTTTTTCAAATAAAATAAAAACATTTAATTCCATAATAATTCATTTAAACATAAAAAGGTTCATAACATATACATAAAATAAACCCCTTCAACTCAAGCTAATTATTCCCTGCGCCACACTGTGGAACAGGGTATTATAAGTTAGTGCATATGTTTGTAACATCCAGAAGGAGACGAGATAGACACATGGTGTCTTTGGCAATAATGCTCAGGGTGGGTCCCTGAGTCGAACACATTTTTGTGATCAAAGTCTAGGTCGCAATTTAAGTCCAATTGCCTTCAAATTTGGCACATGTTCCTAATTTGGGTCAGAATAGAACCCTATTGATTTTGGAAGAAATCGGTTCAGATTTAGATATAGCTCCCATATATATCTTTCGCCCGATATGGACTAATATGGTCCTAAAAGCCAGATTTTTGGCCCAATTTGGTTGAAATTTTGCACAGGGAGTAGATTTAGCATTGTAACTATGCGTGCCAAATTTGGTTGAAATCGATTCAGATTTAGATATAGCTCCCATATATATCTTTCGCCCGATATGGACTTATATGGACCCAGAAGCCAGAGTTTTATCCCGATTAGCTTGAAATTTCGCACAAGGAGTACAATTGGTAGTATAGTCATGTGTGCCAAATTTTATTGAAATCGGTTCAGATTTAGATATAGCTTCCATATATATTTTTCGCCCGATATGGACTTATATGGCCCCAGAAGCCAGAGTTTTGGTTGAAATTTTGTACTAGGAGTACAATTAGTAATATAGTCATTTGTGCCAAATTTAATTGAAATCGGTTCAGATTTAGATATAGCTCCCATATATATGTTTTTCTGATTTCGACAAAAATGGTCAAAATACCAACATTTTCCTTGTTAAATCGCCACTGCTTAGTCGAAAAGTTGTAAAAATGACTCTAATTTTCCTAAACTTCTAATACATATATATCGAGCGATAAATCATAAATAAACTTTTGCGAAGTTTCCTTAAAATTGCTTCAGATTTAAATGTTTCCCATATTTTTTACTAAAATTGTGTTCCACCCTAGTGCATTAGCCAACTTAAATTTTGAGTCTATAGATTTTGTAAGAGTCTATCAAATTCTGTCCAAATCGAGTGATATTTAAATGTGTGTATTTGGGACAAACCTTTAGATATAGCACCCAACACATTTGACGGATATGATATGGTATCGAAAATTTAGATCTACAAAGTGGTGCAGGGTATAATATAGTCGGCCCGCCCGACTTTAGACTTTCCTTACTTGTTTTCTTACAATACTTTGTAAATCATTTGTTTGGTGTTTTTTTGAAGAATGTTATTGAAAGAAGTTTCTTTACGTTTAGAATAGAGTACAAAGTGAAGAAGCAACATCAGCGTGCTCTTCTTCGACTCCGATATTATATAAAGTAAAACACTATTTAATTAGAAAATAAAGGCGTAGGAAAATCTCGTAGTGTGACATTTACGTATATTCAGTTTACTTTTACCATTTATTGAATCGCGTTGGAGTAATATTTTTTGTGATGCATCTAATGTGCACAAAAAGAGTACTTAACTAAAAATACACCACTTTTGTGTGCTCTTTTGGCCTATCTTGTTTTAAAAGCACATTTTGTAAAAAAGAGCACATGTGCTCTTTAAAAGAGCACGTCTGGCATCCCTACATGTACCTCATACAAAAAGAACATTTTCCTCTTGAAAGACGTTTGAGGTGATCATATTCCCTCTCTGCGTGTAATGAGCAAAATTTTCTGAGATTCACAAGGAGTGATCTACACTGACTAACCGAAAAAAGGTGGTGGCTGCCATTTTCAGGGATTTTCAAGTTGTGATCTCCATCGACCAACTGGAAAGGGACCAAACAATCACAGGCTGTACTATGTCGAATTTTTAGTCTGACTCAATGATGATTAAATAAGAAATTGTTCCACTTGGCAAAGAATAAGTTGCTTTCCTACACTGAAAAGAAAACTTCCACATTTCCAAAGATTTCGTTTTCGCTGTATGGTTGCGCGAGCTAGCGCTGTGGTCGGAAAAAAGGCACGGTCACAGCTCGGTCCTCGAAAAAGATTTGCCATATTTAGTGGATTAGACTTTGGAGAAACTGCTTTTCGACAAAAAGTTCGAAACACAGACCCCGGGGAATAAGCTTTATATAGATTTCTACACCGATGGCTCCAAATTGGATGGACAAGTGGGTTTCGGAATATATTCTAAAGACCTGGAACTTAAAATAGCGAAACGATTACTATAGTGCTTTTCAGACTGAAATATTTCAATAAAAGAGGTGGCGAATTGGCTGAGAGGTAATGTTCCAACAAATGTTGCCATTTATAAATTCTCAGACAGGACTCTGTGTTCCTTAACTCCAAAGCGGCCATCGACTGCCGCAAATCTCTTGACGAGATGACTGAGCAATACAATATTCACCTAATATAGGTGCCTGACCACATACCGGGGAATTGCGAAGCGTGCAAGCTCTTACTGCGTGAGAAGGCTGTTGTGATGGCAAATGTTCGATGGGAGAATTGCAAGGGTTGCAACGACACTAAGCAAATATGGTCCCATCTAAACTCAAACCGCACGCTAGATATGTTAGTGTTCTCAAGACGTCAGATATCACTCCCGATATCTGCCATAACGGGTCGCTGCCTGATAGGCGAGTTTGCAAAAACTATTGGCGCGAAGTATAATGACTACTGCATGAGCTGTCATGATGCGGAGGAAAAGGAATCAATTAAACACCTCTTGTGTGAGTGTCCTGCATTTTGTATAAGGCGTAAGCGAACTTTAGGGGCATATAGCTTTAGATTACTGGCGGACGTGAAAAATGTTAATTTAAGCAGTCTCCTAATGTTTTTGGAACAATCAGGTTGGTTCAATAGAAGAAAATAATAATCTGGGTTCGACGGTAAAAACTATAAGTACCTATACCAAGTATACCGGTATGAAATGAGCGTTTTTTCATGTGGCACCCATTTCCACACATTTGGATCTTTCCCATAGCTTTTAAAATTGTTTGCTGTGCAAACTTTAATATTGCTGTCATTTGCTTTTGACTCAACGTGTCATCTCCATCCAATTCGGCGTCTTCAAACTTTTTTGGTGGTCTTCCGCGTTCTTCATGTCTTACATCAAAATCATTATTTCTGAACCGTTGAAACCATCTTTTGCATGTTGCTTCTGATAGAGCTTGATCACCATATACCTCGACAGGCAATCGATGCGACTCTGCAGTACTTTTCTTCAAATGAAAGCAAAAAATTAATGTTTTCCGCAAATCGTCACTTTCTGGTACCGAATTCGACATTTTTAACATGATGAAAAAATATGATGTTCAATTACTTCATATACACTAAATATTTTCACAGATGTCATAGCAAACAAAAAAAAAATAAGGGCTCGTTCACAACAAATGTTCCCCATCAAGACATTTGTATCTTGACGTTCACTTTATACCGGTATGTCTGGTATGCAATAGGTACTTTTAGTTGATGTGGTATCACAATGTACCTAATTGAGCCTGAAACTGCCACTTAACCTAACCAAGCCAGAGGAAAGTGACGAATTACACCAAGGATACATTTAATTTTCGATTTTCGGGTTTTCGCACTTCATACAAGGAAACACGAATATATAAGAAAATATAAAATAAAATCTTGAAAGACGTCTCTGACTTTTGAATCATTTTGTCTTTATATAAAGATTCAAAAACAACAACGCAAATTTTATGAACGACTAGCGTAACCCAGCCCGCTTCGCTGCGCCTACCGAAGCATATTTTCGTTATTTTAGTCAACCATATCCTTCGATCTGAAAACAAATTCGAAAAGATTTTAACTTTTTAAAGAGTACACGCAAAGAAAAAAAAAACGTTTGGAAAACGTGTACCGAAAACGTTTTTCTTTTGTTAGAGTTTTTTGAATTGCTTCGAAAATTTTAAACTTTTATCACCAAAAAAATTCGTTTGTTACAAAATTTTTATTTTTTCAATAGAAAAAGTTATTTTTGAAACAACAACACAGTCCATTTTGTTTATATCAAACACTGTTCTTTTCTGACTTTAGGTCTTTAATAAGACACATTTTACAGTTCAAAGTTTAATATACTACAATGTAATGTTGAACATTTTTTCGGAATCTTCCGAACATATCTGGAATATATGTAAAAGAAAAAAAATTGGTCGAAGCAGGGATCGAACCCACGACCCTTGGCATGCAAGTCGGACGTAGCAACCACTGCACCACGGTGCCAAACTAAATATTTGTTTCTGTTAAATAAACTTTGTTTATTCGGTTCGTGGGCGCCGCAAGCTATGCTATATAAATATAACTTATATGGATATTTATCTATTGATGACCATAACAGGTACATAGCTCAGTGGTTAGTGTGTTGGCTTACAAAGTGCATGGTCCGCGGTTCGATTCTCCGTCCAGGCGAAAGGTAAAAAAAATTTAAAAATTTATAAAATCGTATAATTTCTTCTACATTGTTGGTATCACAGGAAAAGGTGTTAAGAACTAAAAACCATCGTGGATGTGAGAAAGATGTGAGGGAAAATGCAATTAGAGGGAAATTCATTTTTTTTAATTTGTCCTTATAAATTTGTTTTTACATCCTGGAAAAGAATAAACGTTTATCACAAAAAGTATATACTTTTCTCCCAAATACACTTCCTTACAGCGAAAAGCAAATGAGAAAAGAACTTTGTTTGTCTAAAATTTCGTTTGGGAGGAAAGAATTATTTTTTTGCATGTAGGGTCAGGGGAAGTCTGGCACAAAAACTGAAGTACTGATTAATCACTCCATGGTTTCCACACACGTGTCTCGTACATTACAAAAAAAATCGGACTACTTGCTTTTTCGTGTATATACTGAAATAGGGCGGTTATGCAGATGTAAAACGGACCGGCTTAACAAACGTCGGGTAGGGGGCGTTTCCTTTCAACCAATTTTTATACCCTCCACCATAGTAACACATCGAAATATTGCTCTAGGACCCCATAAAGTATATATATTCTGGGTCGTGGTGAAATTCTGAGTCGATCTCAGCATGTCCGTCCGTCCGTCTGTTGAAATCACGCTAACTTCCGAACGAAACAAGCTATCGACTTGAAACTTGGCACAAGTAGTTGTTATTGATGTAGGTCGGATGGTATTGCAAATGGGCCATATCGGTCCACTTTTACGTATAGCCCCCATATAAACGGACCCCCAAATTTGGCTTGCGAGGCCTCTAAGAGAAGCAAATTTCATCCGATCCGGCTGAAATTTGGTACATGGTGTTAGTATATGGTCTGTAACAATCATGCAAAAATTGGTCCACATCGGTCCATAATTATATATAGCCCCCATATAAACCGATCCCCCGATTTGGCTTGCGAGGCCTCTAAGAGAAGCAACTTTCATCCGATCCGGCTGAAATTTGGTACATGGTGGTAGTATATGGTCTCTAACAACCATGCAAATATTGGTCCACATCGGTCCATAATTATATATAGCCCCCATATAAACCGATCCCCCGATTTGGCTTGCGAGGCCTCTAAGAGAAGCAAATTTCATCCGATCCGGCTGAAATTTGGTACATGGTGGTAGTATATGGTCTCTAACAACCATGCAAAAATTGGTCCACATCGGTCCATAATTATATATAGCCCCCATATAAACCGATCCCCCGATTTGGCTTGCGAGGCCTCTAAGAGAAGCAAATTTCATCCGATCCGGCTGAAATTTGGTACATGGTGGTAGTATATGGTCTCTAACAACCATGCAAAAATTGGTCCACATCGGTCCATAGTTATATATAGCCCCCATATAAACCGATCACCAGATTTAACCTCCGGAGCCTCTTGGAAGACCAAAATTCATCTGATTCAGTTGAAATTTGGTTCGTGGTGTTAATATATGGCCTCAAACTCCCATACAAAAATTGGTCGAAATCGGTCCATAATTATATATAGGCGCCATATAAACCGATCCCCAGATTTGACCTCCAGAGCCCCTTGGAAGAGCCAAATTCTTTCCATTCGGTTGAAATTTGGTACGTGATGTTAGTATATGGTATCCAACAACCATGCCAAAAGTGGTCCATATCAGTCCATAATCATATATGGCCCCATATAAACCGATCCCGAGATTTGGTTTTGGAGCCTCTTGGAGGAGCAAATTTCATCCGAGTGAGTTGAAATTTGGTACATTGTGCTAGTATATGGTCGTTAACAACCATGCCTAACTAGGTCCATATCGGTCTATAGTTATATATATCCCTCAGATAAATCGATTGTGGATGACAGTCTGTCTTAGATGTTTCTACGCAATCCATGGTGGAGGGTACATAAGATTCGGCCTGGCCGAACTTACGGTCGTATATACTTATTTTGTTTTGTAATTGTTCTGTATTCAAATCGTTGGACAATCTTCTACATTTCCTGTGAATTGCAAGCATGGTTTGTCAAGGGGTGGTATACTTCTCGTCAACATACCGCCCAATAAATCGGAAAAAGTAAAAGTACTTAAAAATTGACCATATTAACATTTGTTAAAGTGTTGGACACGGAGAACATGCCTTTCCCAAATATATACCGGAAAATGAAGCACCCTCTACGTTGCCTATCAACTTCATGTAAATTTAAGTTTTTTAATTAAAAAATTATGCACCGAGTTCCCTTTTATCGACAATCCTCTACTTTCTATTTTCAAAAAATCGGGCAAAAGGGAACCCCCTCACTCGCTCCTCCCCAACCAGATATCGTAAATTCACGTACCCTATATTCATTTCACAAACTACCCAACTTCACTATTCCCCTTCCCCAGCCAGACATCGAAAAATCATGTACACTGTATAAAATCATCTTCTCCCAATTTCAAGTAAATCGGAGAAGGTAAGATTTTGCTATATTTTTGTAAAGGGACGTCACTTTCTCTGCAAATTCCAAGAAATCTATAAACTTTCCTTCAAGTTTCATAGTGTGGAACACGGAGAAGGTTCCCGTCCAAATACCCAAAAATCAAGTACTCCATATTGATTTCATTCCTCTTCCTCTACGGCCTAGTTTTTTTTCAGTTTTATAGGAGGTCTCCCTCCCCGTCCCAATATCGAAAAATTATATAGCGTATATTGTGTAGACGTCCCAGAAAATCTCAAGCAAATTATAAGCCCATTTTTTAAACAGCAGGACACCCCTTGCTCTCTTCCCACTCCCATTACGAATATCACAAAATCAAATATCCATTGCAATAATATTACTTAACCCACATTCTCTGTAAATTTCAAGTAAATTGGAAAAGTTTAATTATTTAACGGTATGTACTTGAGGAGAAAGGAGGTCTCCCTGTGCCCTTTTAGTTTTCCCCGACCAAATATTAAAAAATCGTATACCTCATATAATCTCCCTCAAGTTCTCCGTAAAATTTCAGTAAGTCGACAAATTTTAGTTTTTTCACCGTACTTTAAGAAAAAGTGGGACAAAGGGGAAGCCCCCTCCTCGACCAAATATCGAAAAATAAAGTAGATGTTCTTTGCCTAGATACCCCCTTCAAATTTCCCTGAAAATTTCAAGCAAATCGGGCAATTTTGTTCCAATTTTCTAAAAGTCGGGCAAAGAGGAAGGTCCCTTCCTGTCCAAATATTTAAAAATCGGGTATCCCCGATTTTTCATGAATTCATAATCTCACGGCGTGTTCTATGTAAATCTCAAGTAAATCAGAGAATTTCTATTTTTTTACAGTACTTTAAACAAAAGTCGTATAAAGGGGTGGTCCACCTCCACGACCAAATATCGAAAAATAAAGTAGCGGGTCTTTGTCACAACTTCCTAGGAAATTTCATCCAAATCGGAAAACTTTGTCCCAATTTTGAAAAAATCGGGTAAGGGGGATGTCCCCCTCTCCCATCAGATATCATAAAAAGGGGTATCCTATTTTCACCACATGATTATCCTCTACTTTCTCCGAACATTTTTCGTGTCAAAAAATAAAATTATTTTATAACAAAAGCAACTGCGATTAATTCAAATTATAAATTTTTGTAATGAGCGCTGTATGTAAGATTTTCCCGCTTTTCCGTTGAAACTTTTCTTGAATTTTCTTTGCTATAAACCTCACGGAGCCCGAGACCTTTCCAACGAATGCGTTCTGGAGTTATTGCGTCAGGAAGGAAACCGCGACTTATTTATAAATAGTAGATTTCAATAATATTGAAGATTTATTTCCAATTTGTAAGGACAAATTGGCTTCAGTTCTATAGAAGTATCGACGTTTGGTCAAAGAAAAGAATCTTGTACCACAGAAATGCCTCGTTAAAGGTAAAATTCGCATTCGTATTTTAAGGACAATATTTTCTTATGGCAATATTGGTTTTCAGTGTCAAAAAGAAATGGTCTCTCTTTGCAAAGCAAACTGAGTTCTCCTACCTCGAAAACCCATATTTTTCAGATACATATGTTAAAAAGGAGTGTACTTTTCAGACCATCCCCGAACAACTAAATATTTGTTCTAAAATCTATGAACCCACCTCATATCCCATTACCTAAAAACAAATCAAATAAAATCAATATCGTAGAATTTCTTAATATTCCTATCTATGAATTCCTGTTTCAATATTTCCTCTCGTCCCATTCCAATCCAAAGATTACGACATACATATTCACTGTCTTCATACTATCTCTCTCGTACCTTGATTCATAAATAATAAAAACAAATGTAAAATCTCAATTAATTTCGTTTACATTTCGAAATGATTAATTTTTCTTGTCTTTAATGGAAGGACTCATTTGCTGGCTTGCTCAGTCAGTTGGATGGTTGGTTGGTTGGTTGGCAAACAGGACTCAATGAATTGATACAAAAATCATTTTCCAAAGCAAATAAAACTCTCGAAATCGTTTAGTGTATGAACAGTATCAACAACAACAACATCAAAAATAAAAGGAATGGGAACGGTAGCAACAGCAGCAGCAAATGGTCTGCTATAAGGAACAACCATCCCCCAGGATAATGCAAACACAAAAATAACAAACAACTGGGATGTTGATGAGAATGTAGCTGATGACAGGAACAACACTAATATGACCTCAAAACAGGACAGAACAGCCTTCAATAGAATCATCAGTCAGAGATCCAATGAGTCAACCAGCCATAGGGCCTTAAGGACGATTGAGTACCGAATCCACTAAATCTCAAAATCAAATAGATAATAAACTCATCACTATCATCATTAGGTATAGCTTGCATTCAAACAATGTCTGCTAAACCATGGAAATGTTTGGATGGAATATGGTTATACTTCAGGGATGTTACTCGATGTTTTATAGGCGTGGGGTTTCCCTTGGATGAATTTTCAATGTGTTTGAGGGGGGGAAATACGTACGTATGAGGAAGTGTTATTACAACAGCTGTCAAGTGGTGTAGTGGTGAGTACTCGTGTTTGTCCAATTGTTATTTTTATTGATGCCCCATGCCACAATTTTCGTAGTGTTACAACCATGTTGAAGGTTTAGCAAGCCATCTATTTACAACTTATTAAAATGTTTACCCAACAATTCAAATATTAGCTAAGACATGCTACTACCAACCATTGTCTAAGAACAAAAATGACAAAGAAAATTCCCGTTTCATCCTTCAGATTTGTTTTTCCTTTTTTGGCGAGAAGAATACATTAGCTCATTTGAAGTGAATGGTTCATTTTTGGAGTCCTTGAAGTTGAAGTTCCGGATGATTGAAGTTTCGCAAGTACTCTCTCTTTATGTACAGAAAAATAATTTCAAATTATCAATAACTTGGAAATTCGGAGGTTCCCGAATATCGACCCCCAGATCCTATCCGGTTAATTATGGGTTAATTACAATTTGGGTAGATCAAATATGTAACAAAAATCAGCATTTTCTACTATACCTGCGCAATATATTTAGGATTTAAATGAAAGATCTTGTAGAGTACTAGCTTTCAATATCCAAAGCATCCCACAAACGTCAGTTTTGCTGCTATGTTTTAAAAGTTAGTTTGCTGAATTTGAAATAAAATTCAAATGCGCCCACTGTGCAATACCTACATTTTTTATTAAGTGGACAGGCAAAAACTACCTAGTTTGTGTCTCGGCTAGTTCAATTTACAATTTATCTTCACGAACATAACAAAATTCACCAAAATACTTTAATCTACAATTAATTATTAGTCTAGCTTTATGGATAAAGAAGATCAAGGAACTTGATCAACAGTGGATTGAAGTTGAAAAACTTTTTAATCAAACTCGGAAGGCTATTTCAGTTAAAAAAGGTGATGGATTTTTTTTAATTTTAATTAAAAATTTGTTTTAAACAATCAAACTTTTAATCAAGCGAAAAACACAAAGTCAGTTAAGAAAGTAATTGAAAATAGTTAAGTTTTTAATTAAAAAAATTATTGAGTTTCTCAATCAGCATCAATTAAATTTTTACTTGAATCAATTAAAAAATTAGTTGAAACTTACTCATGAAATCAATTTTTTAATCAAGTATTTTTATGCCCAATTAAAACTGTGATTGATAACAGGTTGGCTGATAAGTCCCCGGTCTGACACATAGATGGCGTCGCTAGTAGTAAATGCATATTATTTTTATATAGTACCAACCTTCAAATGATTCGTGTCGTCTGTAAGTCAATTAGTTTGTGAGATAGGGCGTCTTTTGTGAAGCAACTTTTGTTATTGTGAAAAAAATGGAAAAAAAGGAATTTCGTGTTTTGATAAAAATACTGTTTTCTGAAGGGAAAAAATACGGTGGAAGCAAAAACTTTGCTTGATAATGAGTTTCCGGACTCTGCCCCAGGGAAATCAACAATAATTTATTGGTATGCAAGATTCAAACGTGGTGAAATGAGCACGGAGGACGGTGAACGCAGTGGTCGCCCGAAAGAGGTGGTTACCGACGAAAACATCAAAAAATCCACAAAATGATTTTGAATGACCGTAAAATGAAGTTGATCGAGATAGCAGAGGCCTTAAAGATATCAAAGGAACGTGTTGGTCAGATCATTCATCAATATTTGGATATGCGGAAGCTCTGGGTGCCGCGCAAGCTCACATTTGACCAAAAACAACAACATGTTGATGATTCTGAGCGGTGTTTGCAGCTGTTAACCCGAGTTTTTCCTTCGATATGTGACAATGGATGAAACATGGCTCCATCACTACACTCCAGAGTCCAATCGACAGTCGGCTGAGTGGACAGCGACCGGTGAACCGTCTCCTAAGCGTGGAAAGACTCAAAAGTCTGCTGGCAAAGTAATGGCCTCTGTTTTTTGGGATGCGCATGGAATAATTTTTATCGATTATCTTGAGAAGGGAAAAACTATCAACAGTGAGTATTATATGGCTTTATTGGAGCGTTTGAAGGTCGAAATCGCGGCAAAACGGCCCCATATGAAGAAGAAAAAAGTGTTGTTCCACCAAGACAACGCACCGTGCCACAAGTCATTGAGAACAATGGCAAAAATTCATGAATTGGGCTTCGAATTGCTTCCCCACCCACCGTATTCTCCAGATTTGGCCCCCAGCGACTTTTTCTTATTCTCAGACCTCAAAAGGATGCTCGCAGGGAAAAAACTTGGCTGCAATGAAGAGGTGATCGCCGAAACTGAGGCCTATTTTGAGGCAAAACCGAAGGAGAACTACCAAAATGGTATCAAAAAATTGGAAGGTCGTTATAATCGTTGTATCGCTCTTGAAGGGAACTATGTTGAATAATAAAAACGAATTTTGACAAAAAAATGTGTTTTTCTTTGTTAGACCGGGGACTTATCAGCCAACCTGTTACTACGATTATTGTGATTAAAGACATTTCAATTAAAAAATTAATTGGATCAATTAATTTGTGATTGTATCAGAAAAAAAATATTCTTGTGTGTTTCCAGATGGAGAATCGAACGGCCATGCCCAGTCAGTAATTCTCAGTCATCAACAGACAATTATTGCTATAGCCATCAACGTATGTTACAAGCAACATATACAGTCAAGCAGTTATATTTATAAAGAATGGTTTTTGACGCCCACAAACCGATTTAAAGAAACTTTATTTAAAGGAAACATATCCTTTCCTTATAAACGATACAATAAATACGACTTTGGAAATGGAAATACGAGGGCAGTTCGGAAACTTCTTAGCCTAGCACAAAAAGCGCTGTATAAATAGAAAAAAGTTAAGCATTGAAAATGAACCACGTAGTGGACATCCAAAAACAGCAACATCAACAGGAATTGTAGCCAAAGTACATGATATGGTATTAAATGATCGACGAATAAAAGTGTGTGAAATTGCTAATATCATGGGCATCTCAAATGATCGAGTCCATTTAGTTTTGCATGAAGAACTACAGATGAAAAAGCTTTCTGCAAGATGTGTGCCGCATTTGTTAACAGTCGATCAAAAACGCATAAGAATGAACATTTCTCAAGCTTGTTTGGATCGTTTTAAGCGAAATAAAATGGATTTTAAACGTCGTTTCATAATTGTTGATGAGACCACCACTATACCCCAGAGACAAAAGAACAATCCAAACAATGGACTGAAGCTGGAGGAAGTGCCCCAAAGAAGGCAAAAACAATTCAATCGGCTGGTAAGGTTATGGCAACGGTTTTTTGGGACTTCAAAGGTATTTTATTGATTGACTATCTGAAAAAGGGTAAAACAATAAATTCGGAGTACTATTGCAACCATTTGGATCAATTAAATGTACAAATTCGAGAAAAACGTTCTGGCTTACAACAGAAAAAAAAATAATTTTTCATCAAGACATCGCACCAGTGCACAAGAGTGTTTTAACAATGGTTAAAATCAACGAATTAAAGTACGAGTTGCTTGACCATCCACCTTATTCTCCTGATTTAGCTCCCAGTGACTTTTACTTGTTCCCAAATCTAAAAAAATCCTGCTGGCAAGCGTTTTACCTCAAATGAAGATGCAATTTCAGTTGTAAACCACTATTTTGAAGACCTTGAGGAAAACTATTTTAATCAAGGGATAGAATTGCTAGAAAAGCTATTCTCTTTCATTGATAGGCTAAGAAGTTTCCGAACCGCCCTCGTAATGTACATTTTCACTAGATTTCGAAAGGATGTTCGACATTACACGTTACTGTATAAAAAAACAGTGTTTGATATAAATGAAAGATTTTGGAATAAATATTATTTTTTATTGTAAAAATAAAAAAATTGCACCAAAAAAAATTTTTTTTGGTGATAAAGTTTTGAACTTTTTGAATTCAAAAGACTGTAACAAAAGATACCCATTATTCAATTTTTTTCCTTTGCGTACATGAGATCTCTTTATGGAAAAAACTACTGATTCTATTGACAACGTCAATCTTTAATTATTGAGCTCGGACTTCAAAATACCAACATGTGCACAAAATAGAAATTACTATTCTAATTTTAATTAAAACAAGTATATACGGCCGTAAGTTCGGCCAGGCCGAAGCTTATGTACCCTCCACCATGGATTGCATAGAAACTTCTACTGAAAATTGTCATCCACAATCGAATTATTTGGGTTGCGGTAACACTTGCCGATGGCAAGGTATCTTAAACTTCCTAACACCGTCTTCTAAATTACAAGGTAGTCCATACGTAGTATATATTAAACTAAAAAAGGCCGATTAAATACGTATATAATTAAATTTAAAGTTTCTATAGAAATAAAATTTTGACAACATTTTCTATAGAAGTAAAATTTGGAAAAAATTTTCTATAGAAATAAAATTTTGACAAAATTTTCTATAGAAATAAAATTTTTACAAAATTTTCAATAGAAATAAAATTTTTACAAAATTTTCTATAGAAATAAAATTTGGAAAAATTTTTCTATAGAAATAACATTTTGACAATGTTTTCCATAAAAATAAAATTTTGGTAGTTTATTTTTGGCTCGAGTGGCAACCATGAATAAGAACCGATATGGACCAATTTTTGTGTGATTGGGGATCGGCTATATATAACTATAGACCGGTATGGACCACTTTTGGCATGGATATTAGCGGCCTTATACTAACACCACGTTGCAAATTTCAACCGGATCGGATGAATTTTGATCCTCCAAGAGGCTCCGGAGATCAAATCGGGGGATCGGTTTATATGGGGGCTATATATAATTATGGACCGATGTGGACCAATTTTTGCATGGTCATTAGAGAACATATGCCAATACCATGTACCAAATTTCAGGCGGATCGGATGAAATTTGCTTCTCTTAGAGGCTCCGTAAGCCAAATCGGGGGATCGGTTTATATGGGGGCTATATATAATTATGGACCGATGTGGACAAATTTTTGCATGGTTGTTAGAGACCATATACTAACACCATGTACCAAATTTCAGCCGGATCGGATGAAATTTGGTTCTCTTAGAGGCTCCGCTAGCCAAATCGGGGGATCGGTTTATATGGGGGCTATATGTAATTATGGACCGATATGAACCAATTTTTGCATGGTTGTTAGATACCATATAAAGGGTGATTCTTTTGAGGTTAGGATTTTCATGCATTAGTATTTGACAGATCACGTGGGATTTCAGACATGGTGTCAAAGAGAAAGATGCTCAGTATGCTTTGACATTTCATCATGAATAGACTTACGATCTGCAACAACGTCGAATTTTCAGTGAATGGGCCCTAGAAAAGTTGGCAGAAAATCCGCTTTTTTATCGACAAATTTTGTTCAGCGATGAGGCTCATTTCTGGTTGAATGGCTACGTAAATAAGCAAAATTGCCGCATTTGGAGTGAAGAGCAACCAGAAGCCGTTCAAGAACTGCCCATGCATCCCGAAAAATGCACTGTTTGGTGTGGTTTGTACGCTGGTGGAATCATTGGACCGTATTTTTTCAAAGATGCTGTTGGACGCAACGTTACGGTGAATGGCGATCGCTATCGTTCGATGCTAACAAACTTTTTGTTGCCAAAAATGGAAGAACTGAACTTGGTTGACATGTGGTTTCAACAAGATGGCGCTACATGCCACACAGCTCGCGATTCTATGGCCATTTTGAGGGAAAACTTCGGAGAACAATTCATCTCAAGAAATGGACCGGTAAGTTGGCCACCAAGATCATGCGATTTGACGCCTTTAGACTATTTTTTGTGGGGCTACGTCAAGTCAAAAGTCTACAGAAATAAGCCAGCAACTATTCCAGCTTTGGAAGACAACATTTCCGAAGAAATTCGGGCTATTCCGGCCGAAATGCTCGAAAAAGTTGCCCAAAATTGGACTTTCCGAATGGACCACCTAAGACGCAGCCGCGGTCAACATTTAAATGAAATTATCTTCAAAAAGTAAATGTCATGGACCAATCTAACGTTTCAAATAAAGAACCGATGAGATTTTGCAAATTTTATGCTTTTTTTAAAAAAAAAAGTTATCAAGCTCTTAACAAATCACCCTTTACTAACACCATGTACCAAATTTCAGCCGGATTGGATGAAATTTGCTTCTCTTAGAGCGATCGCAAGCCAAATTTGGGGGTCCGTTTATATGGGGGCTATACGTAAAAGTGGACCGATATGGCCCATTTGCAATACCATCCGACCTACATCAATAACAACTACTTGTGCCAAGTTTCAAGTCGATAGCTTGTTTCGTTCGGAAGTTAGCGTGATTTCAACAGACGGACGGACGGACATGCTCAGATCGACTCAGAATTTCACCACGACCCAGAATATATATACTTTATGGGGTCTTAGAGCAATATTTCGATGTGTTACAAACGGAATGACAAAGTTAATATACCCCCATCCTATGGTGGAGGGTATAATAACAAAAAAATTATTTTAGACAAACATTTATATGCGTATTCTTCAAGTGTATTCTTGGTTAATGGCCTTTTAGAGAGAAGCTAATTTGTTTCAAGTGCTCAATTCGCTGTTGCTTGAATTGCAATTTATCGTTGTAAACGGACAACTTCAGTTTGCTATGCAAGTTGGTAGTCAAAACATTCCTAACCATGGGTTCTATGGCTTTTCATGTCTCCTCTTATCACCTTAAATGATCTGAAATTTTATATGCGCATTTCAGAAACAATGATTAGATGGTACTTTTCATTGCCCAGGAGGGTGATAGAACAATGTTGCAACTTCAAATTGGAAAATCGCCCTCTTGGGTTTGGTGGATAAGATTTTAGTGTTGTTTTTTGTGGAATTACGTGATTCGTGGTAATTATTCACTGCAAAATTGTTTCAGTTGCTGTTTTTATTGAGGAATTCAGTGATTAGCATATTCCAAGGAATTGCTCGCGATTGTCTGCTGTTTGGTGCACAGACTTAACAAATTAATCAAACTGAACAGCAACTGTAATAGAGCCGTTCCAGGACTTCTGATAGTCCTGATAAATTTAAACTTTTGTTAAAGTTGAATTTTCGTAGTTGTTTTTTTTTTGTTCGTTTTGTATGTCAAGTCGTTGTGTTCTTGTTTTTATTCAAATTAAAGGGTCAATTTATTTAACCTTCGTTATGTCTGTCCAATTGTCTGCGGGGGTGTTATCACACTTCATCCCTTTTTTCTTTGGTGTGGATGATAAATTTGTACGTAAATGAATTGTTATTTAAATTATATGTTAAAAGAAGTGAATAATTTATGAAGTATTTGCCTTTTTGGAAATTATTCTACCATGATGAAAATTAAATATCTGTTTACGGGTATATGTTAATGTGGCAAGTGCGTATGTGACACCACTTTCTATGAAATCTCAATTTTCCAGAATGTGTACCATATCTAGTTCTTCAGTTAAAAAGTAGGTTAGGTAAGGTTGAAGTTGCTGCCAGATTTATTTTCAGGCTCACATAGTCTATTAAGTCCATTGTGATACCACATTAAGTAAAACTACCTATTACATATTGGCACTTCTAGTTTTAACCGCTGAATCTTCTCGATTAGTTTCTTCTGCTGAACCAACCCGATGTTCCTAAAACATTAGCAGTTAACGTTTTCCAGGTCCGCTAGTAATCTAAAAAACAAAATGCAGGGTACTCACACAAGAGGTGTTTGATTCCATTTCCTCCGCATCATGACAGCTCATACAGTAGTCATTATACTTCGCACCAAACTCGCCTATCAGGCAGCATCCCGTTATAGCAGATATCAGGAGTGATATCTGACGTCTTGAAAACACTAGCATATCTAGTGCGCGGTTTAAGTTTAGATGGGGCCATATTTGTTTAGTGTCATCGCATCCCTTGCAATTCTCCCATCGGACATTGACCACCATAATAGCCTTTTCACGCAGTATGAGCTTGCAAGTAGATGTAAAGGCATAACAACAGATTCTAGTTCCGCTGGAATATGTAAGGTAGTTCCTAGCTTCGCTAACTCATCCGCTTCGCTGTTTTTTGGTATGTTTCTGTGGCCAGGCACCCATATCAGGTGAATATTGTACTGATCAGCTATCTCATTGAGAGATTTGCGGCAGTCAATGGCCGTTTTCGAGTTAAGAAACACAGAGTCGAAGGATTTAATTGCAGGTTGACTGTCTGACAATACCAACATTTGATGGAATATTAATTCTCAATCAAATTGCCACCTATTTTATTGCTAATATTTCAGCCTGAAAAACACTACAGTGACTAGGTAATCGTTTCGCTATTTTAAGTTCCAGTTCTTTAGAATGTACTCTAAAACCTGTAGTAGGTGCTTAATTTTCACGGAGCTGAATATACTTATGTGTTTTTATAATCTCGGTAGCCTATCATTGTAATAGAGAAGAAACAGGTAGGTTTTCTAGTCTCATACCATCTGGCACATTTCTACTGCTTTCTTTTCATGGTACTCTCTACTTTATTCTTTTCATGGTACTCTCTTCTTATTCTCTTACTGAAATCCCCAAATCGTCTTCAATTTCTGTTCCTAAGTTGGATATAGTTGTATATAGTTCCTTCTCTATAGTGACTCTCCAGGGAGCCATCGTGGTACGATATCTAAATTTGAAGCGATTCAATTAATTTTTGCACACTTGACAATACACAGATAAAAATAAGATTGAGAACCAATTACTTTTTTTGGAAAACCAACGACAAAATTCTTAATTTTCCTGCAACAAATTAAGTTTTAATTTTAATAACCATTATTACAAATAAGTTGTTAGCAATCCTTGCCATCAGAAGGCGACAAATAATTTGTGTTCTCAATAACATAATTTGTAAGTTAGGTTAAAGTGGTAGCCCGATTAAGATTCAGGCTCACTTAGACTATTCAGTCCATTGTGATAAGTAATTTGTTGAGCATCAAACATTACAAAATATTTGTTGTTGAACGTTACGTTTAACCCTCAACAAATATTTTGGAATTTGAACGAAAACATATTTGTTAAACGTCTATTTATGGTTTGTTGAACGTCTATTTAAGAACCTATAACAAAAAATATAAATTATTGGTGTCTTCAATAAAATTTGTGACTTGTTAGCGTTTGTTAATAAGCAACAACAATTTTGTTTTTTAACAAGTATTCCCTCTAAACGTCAAGTAAATCAGAGTAGTTTTGATTTTGCTCTATTGGTTTATAAAAGGGACAACCCTTTTAAAGATGTCGTACAACAAACACCTTTAAAAAAACCAACAAACAAATGCCTTTCTGTATTTTCTCATGAGTGAGATCTTTGCTTGCTATAAAACACGTGCTCATACTCATTTTGTTCTAACAGTATTCTTCGCACACTTTTTAGCTTTCGTACATATTCTCAGCGATATGTGCGTCACCAGTCTTATTTTTGTTTTCATAACTATAGCTGTCAACTATTTTCTCAACAAACCAATTTGAAAAATTCAGGATGTTTTTACTGTTTTCTCTGTCAAGCATCTACAAACACATTTCAACAACAAATGCCTCATATTCAATAGACAAATTTGTTGAGCATCAACAGTTTTTACATACAAATAAAGTTGTTAATATTTATTTGGGGTTATTTTTGTGTGTGTACTAACAAACTACCGGGAGCCACCGTGGTGCAATGGTTAGCATGCCCGCCTTGCATACAAAGGTTCGTGGATTCGGTTCCTGCTGCGATCGAACACCAAAAATTTTTCAGCTGTTGATTATCTCTTCTCAGTAATGCTGGTGACATTGCGGAGTGTTTCAAAGCTTCTCTAAGTGGTTTCACAGCAATGGGTAACGCCGTTCGGACTCGGCTATAAAAAGGAGGTCCCTTGTAGTTGAGCTAAATATGGAATCGGGAAGCATTCAATTATAAGAGAGAAGATTACCTCTGTGGTATCATAATGGACTGAATAGTCAAAGTGAGCTTGAAATATCGGGCTGCCACCTAACCTTCTCTCACATGTTAAGAAATATGGAACGCTGATTGCTGTTCCTCGCCAAAAATTTAATTTCGGAAAACTGGATAAAAAGCTTATATGCATTTTTTATTGAATTCATTATGTACAAATATAAATGTGTCTCAGCGCCCTCAAGGCATTTTTGAGGCAATCCGACAAACTATTTACAAAACACCGTCAAAATTAAAACAAAAAAAGTATGTGGTGTTACTTAATTAATAATTAAATGTTTTCATAACTATGTTATTTACACACATGCAAGAAGCATTTCAATATTTTGTAATAAGTGCTCTTTTAGTCTTTTCTTAAAAATTGAAATTGTCTGAGAGTTTTTGACGAACGTAGGCAATTTATTGTACTCCTTACTACCATGATAATCAATTCATTGTTTTGTGATTTCTAATCGACATCTGTATACACGAAGATCTGAACTTTGTCTTGTATTGAAATACTGCTGATTTCGTTGCAAGTTCATAGTATGGTAGCCAATATTATGTAGCACTTTATATATACATTTTAATAATTGCATCCTATGTAATCCATATACAGGGAGTATAGTTTTCGCCACATCCTTGTACAACAAGCGAGTAGGATACATTGATGATAGTCTATACACATTTTTCAAAGCTTTATTTTGAATTACTTGTAGTCTGCGTTTTTCTTATATCCGTAAATCGAGGACAAATAGCTTAATTTACTTTGTATCATAGATTCAAAGATCATAATTTTCGCTTTAGTATCAAGTTTATTTCTTAGTTTGAAAAGAATTCCAGTTATTGAAGAATGTTTCAAACGTAAATTTTGAATGTGAAATTTCCATGATAACTTGCTCTGGAGAAAAACTCCTAATTATTGCACAGTTTCAACTTCTTGTATATCATTTCCATTTAGTTCAATCGGGCATTGTGCTAACGGTTTTGCTGCGGTCCGAATCGAATACATTTTGTTTTGCTGGCATTTAAAACAAATTTATTCCCAAACGCAAATTTCTGTATGAATTTACCATCATAATTTCTATAAAATTTTTTAATTGTGAACTACTGTTATAAGGATATAGCAAACATAAGTCATCCGTATACATGATTATCACATATATCCTGAACAAAAGGGGACCTAAAACGCTGCTTTTCACATTGTGCATTGTACTGCTACAGTTGCCTATCTTGGCAAACTGCTCTTCCATTGATGAAACTTAAAAAAAAAAACAAGTTCTAGACCAACTACACCATAAAGAGAAAGCTTTTTAATCAATATTGTATGGTCAATCAGGTCAAAAGCTTTGGTGGAATCATAAAACATTCCTCCTGCGCCCTTGTACCCATTGTCTAAGCACTCACAGATGTAGTTAACTACATTCACCACTGCCTCATCGGTATTGCAACCTTTAGTTTTCTACCATTTCTAAACCGCTCGTCTGATAGTGGACCGATTTATTCCAGCAACAAGTGGCTACCGCTGGAGCCCTTCAACATTTAAATGTGAATAAATCTGTAGTTTCTCGCACCATTGCTCATTACCGTGATACTGGCATCGCGTCCAATAAGTGGACGAAACACAACGGTAACAACGCCAGAAATAATGCAAAAAATGAAGTGAGCTCGCCGAAGCACAAATAAGTTGGACTGTCAAGAAGTTTCTCGCTTGCACTCCAAATTGATCTGTTTGTGAAAAAACAAAAAGATCGGCTTTACTATTCAAAGAGGACAGCTGAACATTTTCACAGAACTCAAGTTCCGCCGATGATAATAGTGTGTACCGAATATTATAAGGAAATTTTTTAAAAATAAAAAAATTATAAATGCCCTGGGAGGACAAACATTTCATCCGCAGACCATGAACATTCCAATAGGACCCAGTATCATCGCACTGAGCACGCGTTAACCAAGCACACACCAAAAAATTTCACGAAAATTTTTTCAATTAAAATTTTAATTGAGTTTTAAAAAATATTCAATTAAAAATTTAATTGATTCGTGCTCATTAAATCATTACAACTATTAGATAATAGCCCATTACATCGTTAACAAAACAGGCGCTAGTAATGACTTTCTTATTGACTGCAGGTAAATAGGGAAATTACCCCACGATTGTTACATAGTTAAGCGTGTCATAATAACATAACCTATGACAGATGCAATTCGATGGCATTAAACTACAGGCGTATTCCTGGGACTCAACCCCCTTCGAATAGAGGAGATTAGAAATTAAAGAGCGAAATTGATGTGACATCTTGCAAGAGGCACGCTTTAGCTTCACAATGGACCTAATAAATGCGAACAAAATCTTAAGGAGCACAAAATTGCACATGCTCCTTTAATTGTTACACATGGTGATACACCTCCAAAAAAATAAGCCAGAGTGCATACACAAGCTGCTTCATAGAAATTCAGATATCTTGAATGGCTTTCAATTCCCTGAGTGTTTGGCTAAAGTTTTGAGGAGTTGCTGAGATTTAATTACATCTTTGGGATAAGAATACAAGAGGGCTACAAAAACAAAACAAGACAAGGAATTGACGATGATGAAATTCATGAATGAATTCTAAAGATGTTTGGTAAATATGAAAGGAATAACAACCACTCTCGATTCGCAAGAGGATCGCAGCCTAATAGAGAGGCACAGAGAGATAGGGAGTGTAATTGTGTGTGTGTGTTGTGAGTTTGATCCTTCCGGTAAGACAATGCCAGGACATTCTTCTACACTCTGAGTAAAACTGGTCCAACAGGAAGCAATGTGTGCTCTGATTCATTTAATGCTGATCACATTAGCACATACCTTGCTTAGAGATGTTAGTGCATTTTGCAAGGATAACGCCAAATTCCAATAGTCATTTGTACATTTGTGTCTTTGGCAGAGATTGAATGCAGCTGTCCAACCACCACCGCGAATTGTCATAGTCTTCTAGTCAACAATTGCACCATGGAATATTCAATTTCTTCATTGTCTGCAGCAACTCCTTGAAAGATTTTTGGTAACCGGTTTTGACGCAAGTGCTACGCCCAACATGTCAACGTCTTCATCTGGCGTGTGGGTATGTCAAAGAAATATGACATGTGCTTCTTATTGTCCTTGCAATCCGGAGGAGTAGGGGGTGGGGTGTCTGTGATTTAACAGAACTTTTATTTCATTTGCAAATTGAGCGTTGGCAGCCGCAGTCCTTTGGTTATCCTTTTGTTATTGTGCAGCTACTGTTCTTCTAGCACACGTTCACTTTTCATTTCATTACACTACCGGAAACGTGTGTTCCTCTTTTGTTTTGCCCCTTGAGGCAAGGCTGGTCGAGGACAACATGTCTGTGGCTCAACATTTTCGCGTTTGTTGACACACACGTAAGGACTTTAGTACGGCCAGCTAGGTATCCGTTCTTTTCCTTGCTGTTCTTTGTATAGTTGTGGCGGCGGAGTATGGTCCAACTAGGAAGGCATTTGAACATTTGTTATGTTAATGCTGTCTCCATACAATGTGAAATATAAGATTTTAGTTCCATGGCTTGTTTTCTCGGCGCCTTCCCACTAACCACTCGCTCTTTCCCGTGCCGATTTTGTTTTAGCATTCGCTTGGTTTGTAGTCATAGTCCTTTCCATACGGCATTCTTTTTTTTGGCTCGTGTTCTATTTCCGGTTAATTATTTGAATGAATTGCCACGTAAAGTGGGGGACAAACAATGCAAGCCATGAAATGAAAGCGAAACGTTTTTTCCTTTTGTTATGTGGTCCATATGTTAGGTGTTTTCCTGCGTTTCGTTTAGTTTTTTCTCTCTCTCTCTGATTTCTTAAATCTTTTGTTGATCTTGAATTGTCTGAATGAATGTTAAAGGCTATTTCTGTCAGAGTTTGGCTTAAGTTTCCTGTCAGCTTTGCTGTCTAACATCACGAAGAGAATGAAGCCTAGCCCAGAAAAGGGAAATCGCTTGTCGGTGATTAAATTACAAAAAGGTTCTCTCGATATCATTTCAAGTTCACTGACATGAAGGCTCGTGCCGAAATTGTCATTGATCCCTAATGGAGAAAGTATTCCACTTCAATGATATCAACAAACAAATTAAATTCCATAGAGAAATGTGATATTCCATATAAAAGCAAAAAGTTTTACTTGTATTTGGGATTTTTTTCTACATCAGCAATTTATTACCTGTCCATTAAAAGTAGACACAATCAGTTAATTCCCTATTGGGTCTGTGCAAAGAACATCGGCGATATATAAGGGCTTCCAAAAATAAGTGGATACACATTTTTTGAAAGTCTGATCGGAAACCCCCAATTTAACATAGCCTTGTTATAAGCCGTCTATCGGACACAGAGAAGGAATATGATCAGACCAAACATGTTTTAAGAGAAATATGTTATTTTTCGTGACCTAAAAAAGTGAACGTCGTTCACGAAATCGTGAACGTCCGTGGACGAAACCGTTTTGATTTTTCCAGTACGTTGCAGTTTCATGTTATTACACCCAGATAAGGAGTAGCAAAATGTTATTTTTGGATGGTGACCATATAACATGTTAAAGGCAACCATGTTATTTTGTCGTAAACCATGTATCTGATTCCGACAAGCATGTCGGAGAAAACAAAATTTTTGCGACAAACATGTTACATGGTCTCCATCCAAAAAAAAAATTTGCTCTTGAAAGATGGTTGAGGTGATCATATACATTCTCTGTGTGTATCGTCCGATTTTGGAACATAATACAAAGTTGAGTAATTGTCCGAAAACAGCCTTCCAGGTGTGTCTGATTTTCTTCTTTTGTTGGACTACAAAGCAAAAACGCGTGTAAAAATAGGAGCAACACTTTATTTTAACCCTTAAATGACAGTGCTGCATGTTTTAAGATACAAACAGAAAAAATATTACATCTTAAAATTTTGGCCGAATTCTATGAAATCAAGTTTGTTGTAATTCTGAGTAATCTGCAGTTAAAATTAAATTTTAACAAACAATTCAAAAAAAACTACAAATTGGAAGTTAAATAATATTTACCAGAGATGAAAGTAATGTTGGTACTTAATGTTGTTGGTTGGTGCAAAAATATCCCTATTCTCTAATAAAATCAAATTGTTTATTTGTAAATAAAAACTTAGTTTAATGCGCACTCAATTTTTTGAGATACAACCACTACTTTATCAAAAACCACATACATTTTTTTTTGAAAAAATGTGTTTTTGTGTTTTTCGGAGGAATCGGTGCTCTTGTGCAGTTAAGGGTTAAAGCCATGTTTTACTTGAAAAATAGCAATATTTCTATTTGATGTTGAATCTGAATTTAAAAAGTATAGTAGTCGTTAATACGTTTGCAAAGGGCTTTGATAGCACTGAAGAAAAAAGAAAAAAAACGAAAGAGAGATGTGTCTTAAATGTTAACCTGTGTTTAACAAATTTATAATTTCACGTAGTTTTACGCAGGGCTGTGGAGTTGGAGCCGGAGTCGGAAGATTTTGCTGAAGTCGAAGTCGGAGCCGGAGTCGTATAAATTTTGCTCGACTCCGACTCCGGCGAAACAACATTTGAAAAACACTTCATATCTTTGTAACTAAAGAAATATTTCGACAAATTAGATTCGATTGGGGTTTTTAATCGAACAACGAAAAACGAAGTAGTGGATTTCAGGTCATTCAAAGTGTATTTATATGGGTGAAATTTCACGGTGATATAGGTTTACTACACGCAAAAAAATAATTCTTTCCTCCCAAACGAAATTTAAGACAAACAAAGTTCGTTTCTCATTTGCTTTTCGTTGAAAGGAAGTGCATTTGGAAGAAAAGTATATACTTTTTGGGATAAACGTTTATTCTTTTCCAGGATGTAAAAACAATTTCATAAAGACTAACTCAAAAAAATTTTTTTCTGGCTAATTGCATTTTCCCTCACATCTTTCTCACTTCCACGAAGTTTTTTAGTTCTAAGCACCTTTTTCTGTAATACCAACAATGTAGAAGAAATTATACGATTTTATAAATTTTTAAAATTTTTTTACCTTTCGCCTGGACGGAGAATCGAACCGCGGACCATGCACTTTGTAAGCCAACACACTAACCACTGAGCTACGTACCTGTTATGGTCATCAATAGATAAATATCCATATAAGTTATATTTATATAGCATAGCTTGCGGCGCCCACGAATCGAATAAACAAAGTTTATTTAACAGAAACAAACATTTAGTTTGGCACCGTGGAGCAGTGGTTGCTACGTCCGACTTGCATGCCAAGGGTCGTGGGTTCGATCCCCGCTTCGACCAAAGTTTTTTTTTTTGTTTTTTTTTTACATATATTCCAGATATGTTCGGAAGATTCCGAAAAAAATGTTCAACATTACATTGTAGTATATTAAATTTTGAACTGTAAACTGTGTCTTATTAAAGACCTAAAGTCGGAAAAGAACAGTGTTTGATATAAACGAAATGGACTGTGTTGTTGTTTCAAAAATAACTTTTTTTATTGAAAAAATAAAAATTTTGTAACAAACGAATTTTTTTTTGTGATAAAAGTTTAAAATTTTCGAAGCAATTCAAAAAACTCTAACAAAAGAAAAACGTTTTCCAAACGTTGTTTTTCTTTGCGTGTAGAATATGGGCTGAAGTGATCAATTGTCCATTTTTATACCCTTCACCACTACTGTGGTATAATAAGTTTGTGCATTTGTATGTAACGCCATGAAGGAGTAATCATAGAACAACCTTTTAGTATACGGATCGGCTTAGAATTAAATTCTGAGTCGATTTAGCGATGTCTGTCTGTCCGTCTGTCTGTCTGTCTGTTGGTGTATTTTTGTGTGCAAAGTACAGCTGGCAGTTTTAGTCCGATTGTCCTAAACTTTGGTATATGGTCCTGTTTCGGCTCAAAGACGATCCCAATTGATTTGCAATATATATTTTTCACCGATCTGGTCATAATTGACGTGTATATCAACCGATCTTCCTCAAATTCCGTACATCCGAATATTTTATGAGTCTCGAAAAACTTGCAAAATATCAGCCAAATCGGTTCAGATTTAGATATAGCTCCCATATATAGCTTTCGCCCGATTTACACTCATTTGCCCACAGAGGCCAATTTTTTGCTCCGATTTAGTTGAAATTTTGCACAGGGAGTAGAATTAGCATTGTAACTATGCGTGCCAAATTTGGTTGAAATCGGTTCAGATTTGGATATATCTCCCATATATAGCTTTCGCCCGATTTACACTCATATGACCACAGAAGCCAATTTTTAACTCCGATTTAGTTGAAATTTTGCACAGGGAGTAGAATTAGCATTATAGCTATGCGTGCCAAATTTGGTTGACATCGGTTCAGATATAGCTCCCATATATATGTTTTTCTGATTTCGACAAAAATGGTCAAAATACCAACATTTCCTTGTTAAATCGCCACTGCTTAGTTGAAAAGTTGTAAAAAAACTCTAACTTTCCTAAACTTCTAATACATATATATCGAGCGATAAATCATAAATAAACTTTTGCGAAGTTTCCTTAAAATTGCTTCAGATTTAAATGTATCCCATATTTATACTCTGCGCCACACTGTGGAACAGAGTATTATAAATTAGTACATATGTTTGCAACACCCAGAAGGAGATAGACACATGGTGTCTTTGGCAAAAATGCTCAGGGTGGGCTCTTGAGTCGATACAGCGATGTCCGTCTGTCAGTGAACACATTTTTGTAATCAAAGTCTAGGTCGCAGTTTTGGTCCAATCGACTTCAAATTTGGCCAAGTGTGGGTTTTGGCTCAGAATAGAACCATATTGATTTTGGAACAAATCGGTTCAGATTTAGATATAGCTCCCATATATATTTCGCCCGATATGGACTTAGTTTTACCCTAATTTGCTTAAAATTTTGCACAAGAAGAACAATTAGTACTATAGTCAAGTGTGCCAAATTTTATTGAAATCGGTTCAGATTTAGATATATCTCCCATATATATATTTCGCCCGATATGGACTAATATGGTCCTACAAGCCAGAGTTTTAGCCCAATTTGGTTGAAATTTTGCACAGGGAGTAGATTTAGCATTGTAGCTACGCGTGCCAAATTTGGTTGAAATCGATTCAGATTTAGATATAGCTCCCATATATATCTTTCGCCCGATATGCACTTATATGGACCCAGAAGCCAGGGTTTTATCCCGATTAGCTTGAAATTTTGCACAAGGAGTACAATTGGTAGGATAGTCATATGTGCCAAATTTGATTGAAATCGGTTCAGATTTAGATATAGCTTCCATATATATATTTCGCCCGATATGGACTTATATGGCCCCAGAAGCCAGAGTTTTGGTCCAATTTGGTTGAAATTTTGCACTAGGAGTACAATTAGTAATATAGTCATGTGTGCCAAACTTGATTGAAATCGGTTCAGATTTAGATATAGCTCCCATATATATGTTTTTCTGATTTCGACAAAAATGGTCAAAATACCAACATTTCCTTGTTAAATCGCCACTGCTTAGTCGAAAAGTTGTAAAAATGACTCTAATTTTCCTAAACTTCTAATACATATATATCGAGCGATAAATCATAAATAAACTTTTGCGAAGTTTCCTTAAAATTGCTTCAGATTTAAATGTTTCCCATATTTTTTACTAAAATTGTGTTCCACCCTAGTGCATTAGCCAACTTAAATTTCGAGTCTATAGATTTTGTAAAAGTCTATCAAATTCTGTCCACATCGAGTGATATTTAAATGTATGTATTTGGGACAAACCTTTATATAGAGCCCGCAACACATTTGACGGATGTGATATGGTATCGAAAATTTGGATCTACAAAGTGGTGCAGGGTATAATATAGTCGGCCCCGCCCGACTTTAGACTTTCCTTACTTGTTTTTTTATAAATTTTGTTCAATTTGACAAAAAAGAAATTTAACCAATTTCTATCATTTTAAACATTTTAGTTAAACTCTTCTAAAATGACCCTACCATTTGTTTCATGGTGGGTTCACTTTTTTTTTGGGTGTAGAAGAGCATTTTGGATGTACATTAAATGTAATGATTTACGAAGAATTTTTTTTGGTGGGATAATCATACCTTCCAAAGCATCGAGCATTAAGTAGAATTCCATCCAATGCTTTCTGGTGTGGAGAAGCTCATTGGTTACTTCATCCCCATACAAAACCAATTAACATTTCAAATTTTATTTACAAAAAATCCTTATCACGCTTTGAGCCAACTCTAATAGATTTCCATATCAAGTTCAAAATTCCCACGTTCTTTCCCTCTTGGCAATTGTTCATGGCCCATTAGAAAAACGTCTGTTTGTTGTTATCGTTTTTTAAATATGCTAATAAAAATCATATTTCCTGTCATATTCCCTCACAGCCCTTAACATCCGGTTCGGAAATGTTGCCAACATTATGATTAGGAAAATTATCGGGTGGTTAGGGGGAGTTCCGTTGAAAAGCATATTCAACCCACTCATTTGGCCAGGCATAAAGCTGGCTAATAATAGTTGTTAACTTGTGGCAGTCGCTGGAAAAAAAGGAGAATGAAACGAAAAACAAGTTAAACGCTACCAACGTCGTCTATATTATCACCGTAGAAGGAAGAAAGGGGGCACAAGTTATGACATATAATGCCAACTCCCGCCCAAGTTGTTACAAGTTAACAAGTTGTAAGGACACGCACAAATGGGTATGCGTGTGTGTGTATTGATCTGTAAGCCTTGGGAGATGCGGTGTGAGCATGTTTACATTGAATAACACTTAGGTTAAATGCTGGTGCGTGCAGGGTGGTGAACTGGTCTCGTTGGTTTTTGATGGCATTGAAATATAATGGGGGATGCAACCTCCTCGCGGTTAAGCCTATTATTTTATGACATTGTTTGTCGTGTGACCACACGAACTGTGACTACCCATCATTTGTAACCATCCCCCAAAGTGAAGTTAAAGTGAAACACACATCCCGAAAAGCATTTGTAACCATTTAGCATTTCTCGCCCGTCAGATTTCCTTGTTTTGGGAATTTCCGTTTTTCTGGCAGCCATAGAATTATAATTTGTAACAAAAATCCCAACGATTGAACGTCGTTCCCAGAGTCACGCGCCTTAATTGGCCTTCTCCCGGTTCTACTGCTGTATCTTGTTTTTCGTGTGGGGGAGTATAGCAAGGTCCTTGTGTTGCCGAGAGTATATTTGTGTATGTGTGTTTGTGAGTGTATAATAACCAAAGTGTTTTTATTTAGTTATTATCTATTTGCTTTGTGACTTCATGTTTTCTCTTCGCACTTTTATTTTTATTTATATAAGCGCGTCCGGTTACGGTTTTGTCATCCTTTGTCATTTTATGATTTATTGGCTTTTCCTTAATATCCGTCTATTACACACTAAGTGTTTGGTTAACGGAAATTATTTATTTACCCAAAATTAAGTTATTACCAAAGTCCTTAACTTTTGGTATCCTAACGGAAATGGGATAACATTAATGGGTTTCATGCGAAATGGAAAGGGACTAAAACTTTGGAAGGAATTGGAAATATGCAGAGAAACTATTGGTTGGTAGTTGTAAAATTTCGAAACAAAAAAATTAAATACATACGAATTATATACTCGAAATCTTCACTAAGTCTTTATCCAAAAAAGGCTCGGTACATGGACAAAAAGAGCGTTCGTCCTATGTTTCGGTGTTAACGAATCATTATGGGAACTCAATTTTTTAAATATATTATTTTGTAAGCATATAACGTTCTTGGACTAGTAAGCATAAAATGTTTGGAACATATGGCACATCAACCAGAGAGGCATAGCTTTGGCAGAGCAGATAGATGACTCCACATTTTGCACGGTGAACGAAGAGGCCACCACGAGAATTATGGGTGACTGCAGCAGTTCGCCAGATTTATATTTAGCGTCGCCTGGTCTGATAAATGACGTTTCCTGGTTCCCATAATTCTCACCATTAACCGACCCTCCGATTTCATAACCTCTGGACGCCGGACGTTTATCAATCAAAAGAAAGCCAACTGGGAAGGCTCAGGGACTGGTAAATTGTGGTCAACAGTGAGAGCCCTCTCGAACCCCGCTACAAGGGATGATGGGATTTCAGTCACCTTTGGCGACGTGACTGTGACTGACCCGATGAGATGCGCCAAATACTTCAACCGACTGTTTGTCGAGCATCCCGAGAGTGATAGAGCGAAAAGGAGAGCCACTCGTCGCATGCGTGGTCTCCGAGCCGACGACACACCACAATTTACCGCTGCCGAAGTTACCAATGTCATCAACAGCGCGAAACCATCTAAGGCGCTGGGCCCCGACGGAGTTTCAATGCTGAAGCATCTGGGAATATTGGGAGTTGAGTACCTGACCAGACTCCTCAATTTGTCCTTGGAATCACTCATTATACCCGATGTCTCGAAGATGGGAAGAGTAATTCCACTACTGAAGCCAGGCAAAGATTCGAGTAAAGGTGAATCGTACAGACCGATATCCCTTCTCTCGCCAGTAGCCAAGACACTTGAGGCACTACTCCTCCCCAGCCTTGTGGAGAATTTTCCAGCTGCCCACCATCAACATGGATTCCGTAAGGTACACAGTACGACGACGGCCTTACATGCGATGGCGAAACAATTCCGACAAAAAATTACCCCAAGATTCTCGGGATCACATTCGACAGCCTTTATAAGTCGTCCGCCCATGCCACTGCAATTTGTGATAAGCTCAGCGGTAGAAACAAGGTCCTCAAATCGCTTGCCTGCAGCACTTGGGGTGCGGACGAAGAAACCTTGTTAACTACATATAAGGCAATTGGCCGGTCAGTGGTAAACTATGCAGCGCCAGTGTGGACACCTCAAACGAGCGATACCCAGTGGAATAACATACAGACTTGTCAGAACGCTGCCCTTAGAACCGCAACAGGATGTCTCCGCAGTACACCCCTGGATCACCTTTATGCGGAGACCAAGATCATCCCAGTGCGTCGACACAACTACATGTTGTCAAAGCAGTACCTCTTGGGTTGCCATCGAAGTTGTCATCCGAATCACCATCTTGTGGATAGACAACCTCCACCCAGGAATGTAAGGGGTTCTTACATTCCTGGGTGGAGCCAGAGATCCAGCGTTACAAAAGAGAGCCTCTAGATCAGGCAGCATACCAGACAGGTCTGAACAGGATTCATGAGGATACTGTAGCTGAAGCGGTGAGAAGCTACAAGATTAATCCTGATCTCGGAGTCCGACCGCCGCCCATTGCACCGGAGGAGAGAGACCTCCCACGGCAGACAAGGGTAGTTTTGGCCCAACTAAGATCAGGCAAGTGCAGCCGCCTCAATTCATACTTATCAGTGACTGATAGCAGCGTAGCTGACGTGTGTCCCATATGTAATCAAGGGCCACATGACACTCGTCACCTTTTTGCTTGCCCAGCTAAGCCTACCCGTCTCACTTCCAGATCACTCTGGACACACCCCATCCTTGTCGCAGAGTTCCTTGATCTGGCTACCAGCTGAACTACATACAAAAGCATAGAACAAAATGGATGAAACTACATTAAAAACTGTTACAACAACAACAACAACGTGTGTGAGTAACAAATTTTGGAAAAAAAATCTGAAATCACGAACACAATCACGCTCATGATTCGATTTCGCTTACACTTATTATGTCAAGACTATAATTACGCTTTGATTTTAGTTAGCAAAAAAATATAGAAAATATTCCTAAGCTATTGCTTTCACCGAAAAAAAGTAAACTGTTTTATAGGAAAAATTAACTACCTCGCACGAAAATTGAACTAAATTTTACTCCACATTTTGAGATTTCCACAAAGCGTTGTTAAAACCAGGAAAATTTAATGCCCTTTTGTACTTTTTAACTGCAGTTACATCCTCTCATAGAAGAAAAAATTAACTAGAAGTAAAGTAGAAAATCATTGGCGCCAAATCATGACCATTTTAACCATACAGTAGTTCATTCTTACTATTTTTGGGAATCGTACGAAAATCTTCTTTTGCTTTAGTTCATATTGAACTTATTCATATTGAACCCACATTTAGTTCATAAAATTTTTGAGGCATACTTAAAAAAGTAAAATGTCATTAAGTTGTGGAAAATTTCAGAAAAAATAATAAAATTTAACTTCTAGCAAATAATTTATGTCCAATAAAAATAAGTTAAATTTAGCGTTAGGTTAACTACGGAAATTTTTTCTCTGTTTAAAATACATCCACAAATTCTCTTTAGATATATAGAAATATTTTGTTTTGTTTTAGAATTGTACTGTGTATGAAATACATTAAGGATAAAGAAGGAAATAGAAACTTCAAAAAATTTTTTAAAAAGTGTTCCCATTCATGTCTTGTTCTCATTTCATTACATAAAACTAGAAATCGGAAAATTAAAAAAATACATATTTTTTTAAGTTTATCCAATTTTAAATTGCTCTAAGACCCCATAAAGTATATATATTCTGGGTCGTGGTGAAATTCTGAGTCGATCTGAGCATGTCCGTCCTCCGTCTGTTGAAATCACGCTAACTTCCGAACGAAACAAGCTATCGACTTGAAACTTTGCACAAGTAGTTGTTATTGATGTAGGTAGGATGGTATTGCAAATAGGCCACATAGGTCCACTTTTACGTATAGCCCCCATATACACGGACCCCCAAATTTGGCTTGCGAATCCTCTAAGAGAAGCAAATTTCATCCGATCCGACTGAAATTTGGTACATGGTGTTAGTATATGGTCTCTAACAACTATGCAAAAATTGGTCCACATCGGTCCACTTTTACCAATAACCCCCATATGAACGGACCCCCAAATTTGACTTGCGAATCCTCTAAGAGAGGATTTAAATTTGGTACATGGTGGCTTAAATTTGGTACATGGTGTTAGTATATGGTCTCTAACAACCATGCAAAAATTGGTCCACATCGGTCAATAATTATATATAGCCCCCATATAAACCGATCACCAGATTTGACCTCCGGAGCCTCTTGGAAGACTAAAATTCATCTGATTCAGTTGAAATTTGGTACGTGGTGTTAATATATGGCCTCAAACACCCATGCAAAATTGTTCGAAATTGGTCCATAATTATATATAGGCCCTATATAAACCGATCTCCAGATTTGACCTCCGGAGCCTCTTGGAAGAGCAAAATTCATCCGATTCGGTTGAAATTTGGTACATGGTGTTAATATATGGTCTCTAATGACCATGCATGCAAATTGGTCCACATTGGTCCATAATTATAAATAGCCCCCATATAAACCGATCACCAGATTTGACCGATTCGGTTGAAATTTGGTACCTGAAGTTAGTATATGGTATCCAACAACAATGCAGGAATTGGTTCATATCAGTCCATAATTATATATAGCCCCCATAAAAACCGATCCCCAAATTTGACCTCCGTTGCCTTTTGGAGAAGCAAAATTCATCCGATCTGGTTGAAATTTGGTACGTGGTGGTAGTATATGATATTTAACAACTATGCCAAAAGTGGTCCATATCAGTCCATAATCATATATAGCCCCCATATAATCCGATCCCGAGATTTCGTTTTGGAGCCTCTTGGAGGAGCAAATTTCATACGAGTCAGTTGAAATTTGGTACATTGTGCTAGTATATGGCCGTTAACAACCATGCCTAACTAGGTCCATATCGGTCTATAGTTATATATAGCCATCAGATAAATCGATCCCCAATCACACAAAAATTGGTCCAAATCAAGTTCATAATTGTATATAGCCCCCATATAAGCGACCCCCATATTTCAATTCTGGCTCTCTAGGTACCGCGCAAAAGTACACATCGATTAGCAATTATTTGTAGACTTACCTATACATAACTTTTTTGTCTAATATATACCACGATGGACTAACTCACAATTTAGAAAAAGATGTTAAGAAGTTTAAGATACCACAACCCAAGTAATTCGATTGTGGATGACAGTCTTTCGTAGAAGTTTTGTTTTAGAATTGCACTGTGTATGAAATACAGTAAGCATAAACAAGAAAATAGAAACTTAAAAAAAATTGAAAAGCGTACCCATTCATGTCTCGTTCTCATTTCTTTACATAAAAATAAAAATCGGAAAATTAAAAAAAATATTTTTTAAGTTTATCCAATTTTATTAAAATGAAATCGGAAATGATAAAAAAGATTCACACTTTAGCACTGATGCGAAAAATTTCAATTGAATTCTAAAAAAATCACAAGGAAAAAACTTTACATTCAAAAAAATACGTGTACGTTCGAATCCGTACACTGCAAAAAAAAAAAATGGAAGTTGTTCCAAAGTTACAACTTTAAAAGCACTTCCGAACATGTCCTACACGGGAAATTCTTTTAGTTCGAGTTTTTATAATTCCCTTTTTCCGTATTTTTAATTAACATAATTATAACTTTTTTGTTTCAAATAGAGTAAGATTTAATAAAATGGTACATCCATTCTACAAAAATTGGGTATTTTTGAAAATATTGCATGTTAAACGTTTCACGAATGCATTAAAATCTATAAAAAATAATAAGAAATATTTATTTGGCAAAATATCACAAAATTTTTTAATTCACATCTAAAACGCTGATTTCGGATCAAAGTCAGTGCAACGGCCGTTAAAAAGGTGGACATCCGTCATATGACAAGCACATGTTAAATTCATTGCTACTTTTGTGACGCTTTTTTTGCTGAATGGACCGATAATATCCAGATGCGACACAAATTTTTGTGGACCTAAAATATTTCTACACTGAAAAAAAGCATGTCCGGTTCCAAAGATTTTGTCTTTACTTTAACAATTTTGGCATTGATTCCGAGCCAAAGAAGAGGAGAATACAAGTAAGAATACTTTTAAGACACAATTCCCTTTTAAATTTGGGTTTTGTGTACTTGATTTTAGGAAGCAAATTTTAAATATTCAGTTTTTCAGCTTTTTTTTCGTCATAAGCCATCAAAGTCCAGTTAACGACAATTTTATTTTGCAAATTCAAACACGACTTCCAGTAGAATTTATGCTATGTTTCAAGTAAAAACGTCTTTAAAATAAAGTGTTGTTGAAAAACATGTCCTATTTTTGAACGATTTTTTGCTTTGTAGTCAAGATGCAAAAAGGCAACAAATTTAAAGACAATTTCATTAATTTTAAAGAATTTTTCTGAATTACTAAAGTCAAGTTGACCTTACCCCAAAAAATTTGTCTTTCATGTTATGATACCCATTTTTAAGTCAAATCGCTTAATTATAAGGACAATACGACTTCATTGAAAAGTTTATCGACTTTTGAACAAGGAAAAAACTTTATATTAGAGAAATGCGTCTTCTATGGTAAGCAAAATTTGCATTCGTATTTTAAGGACATGAAATCTTTGGTCTCACGACAATATTTTTTTCAGTGTATGAGAGCTATACAAAAAATACATAAACCGATATACACCAGATTCGGCACACCTATTTGTTGGACCTAGAATATTTCTAGATTTCCAGTTTCAGACAAATCGGATAAAAATTGCAATGTTTAAATATCCCATATAGGCATCGGTTTATAAGTAGGCTACAAAAATATGTGCTGTAGCGTGATTACAACACACAGACGGACATGGTTATATGGAGCCACCGTGGTGCAATGGTTAGCATGCCCACCTTGCATACGCAGGGTCGTGGGTTCAAACCCAGTTTCGACCAAACACCAAAAAGTTTTCCAGCGGTAGATTACCTCACCGAAGTAATGCTGGTGACATTTCTGTATGTTTCAAAGCTTCCCTAAGTGGTTTCACTGCAATGTGGAACGCCGTTCGGACTCGGCTATAAAAAGGAGGTCCTTTGTCATTGAGCTTGATGTCACCATAGAATTGGGCAGAACCCAGTGATAAGAGAGAAGTTCACCACTGTGATATCACAATGGACTGAATAGTCTACGTGACCCTGAAATATCGGGCTGCCACTATACCTAACCCAACCTAACCATGGATATATTGTACGTTATTTCAGGCTTACTCAGTTCATTGTGATACCACAGCGATGACCTTCTATCTTATCACTTAGTACTGCCCATGTTTAGCTCGTTGATAAGGACCACCTTTTTATAGCAAAATTTATTTTAAAAAATCGGTGAAACCGATTTTGATACTCAGAGAAATATCACCAGCAACAGACTGGAATAAAATGAAAGGTTGCTTGCCTTCATAAATTTATAATAATCAATATTTGGCCTTGGTTTATTGGCTGTATACACCATTAAACAAGAGAAATAAGAGACAAATGGTTCACACAATCACAATTATCAATTTTTTGCATACTAGAATCCCAACCAATCTTTTTGCTGGGTTTAGAAGTTCTCAAAAGTCGTCAAAACTTTGAATTTTCCAATTCCAAAAAATTTAAATTTCCAAATTAAAAAAAAACAGATTTTCCACACTTGGTAAAGTCAAAAGTTTTGAAAAATCTCGGCAAAAATTGGACTTTTCCAAAATATTTCAAAAAGTCTTCTTCGACTTTTACAAATTTTTGGAATAGTGGAAAAGACCACTTTTTTGATTCCGCTAATAATCCCTAGCCGTGATTCACACATTTTTCTCTACATGTATTTATTTTGGTGTAAATGCATATGTCTCCTCAGCAAATGAGTGGAATAGAATTTAAAAAGTTTTCGTTATTCCTCATGTGAATCCAATTACTTTTTTGTGGCATTAACATTTCACCTCCCACAAAACACATCTTCAACTAATTTCACTAATTGATATATGCTCGCTTGTAAACTACCAAGTTAGTCTGCTGGCAGGAGTTGTTACAAAGGACATCACCGTATAAAAACCCTATAATTATGGTTAAACACCAACACTTGTAAATAATGTCAACAACACCTACCCCTCTAATGGGTGATACAAAGCTATCACCCAGCTTCCTCATTCTCATTTTCTCCATCCCACAATCATTTCGAAATGAATTTCTTTTCAAACATGTTGAGAAGAAAAAATGAAATCGGGGAGAAAAAGCCAGAAACAAATCTTTTCATTTATCCGAAAAGTGACAAGTGAATCAATGGCATTTGCCCAGGCATACAGTGGGATGTCGATATTTTTCTATGGCAGATAATGGAAGAAAGCCAATTATGGAGTGCGAAAATATCCTCATCACCATAAATAAACGCAAAACACTTGCGAATATGAATGGAAATCATAATCGGTGGAAGGAAATCGAAATCCCATATGAATAGACGAGTGAATGGAATGAATGAATGGATGACTGAATGTGAAATGCGAATTCCAAAAACGATTATGAATTTGTTTTTGCGGGGGGAGGGAAGGAAGAATTACTCTCTGCCATTAATAAGAATAACACGGACAATTTGACAACAACAACACATGAGGCCTTCGTGAGGATGTCACTGATTCTGCTGAATCCAATGCATATGAAATATTCCATGATGTTAAGAGGCAGGGGGAAATTGTCCAAAGGATTGGGTACCACCCACCAGCTTGTTTTTGAATGTTAGCTTCAATGGATTTTTGTTTTGATTTCTGATGATTTTTCTATAATTACAATTCACACGTTCTTTCAATTGTGTAGCACACCAAAAGGTGGATTATGACTGATGATCAATGCAAAGCTTACGAGGAAATATGAAATAGCAAGGCTTAGTAGGAAATCCTTTAAATACTTTGCCTTTGCATTGGAGAACACTTAAAGATACCAATGCCTTCCGACGATGCAACTAACCCATAGTGCCACACCCATGTTATATATATGATAAGGAGTTTCAAAAAAGATTATTGATGTTAGTAGAAACCCAACAGAAAATGGGTAAGAGCACAGAACAAATAGTTTTTGAATTTAAAAAAAATATTATCTGATTCAATAAATTTTTTAATTATTTTGTGTAATGGTGCTAGGTTAGGTATAGTGGCGACCTGAGATTTCAGGCTCACTTAGACTATTCAGTCCATTGTGATACCACATTGGTGAACTTCTCTCTTATCACTGAGTGCTGCCCGATTCCATGTTAAGCTCAATGACAAGGCACCTCCTTTTTATAGCCGAGTCTGAACGGCGTTTCCCCATTGCAGTAAAACCACTTAGAGAAGCTTTGAAACACTCAGAAATGTCACCAGCATTACTGAGGTAGGATAATCCACCGCTGAAAAACTTGAAATGGTGCTAGGCATTACACCATCTGGACACCATCTCTGATGGGCAAGGAACTTGGATGTTAATCCAAAGAAAATGGAGCTAGTGATCTTCCCTAGGGGAATAAAAACCACCGGATATAAAGACCCACAATTTCAAGGAACGAGATAATATATGGGAGTTGTCTTAAGCTCCAGACTAAACGGGCTAAAAAATACAGCTCTTCGTCTAAAGAAAACCTATGCGGCACTGTATGTGTGTTCCAAATCTGGTTGTGGAACGTTGGGGAATAGAGTCCTCCTTAATGCAGAGATAACATCGAACGTAGTCAGACGCTGTCGGATAGAGCTTTGATCTTCACCGAACAGCATAATATTACTCTGGGTTGGGTACCTGGACATTATGGAATAATGGGTAATGAGGAAGCAGATGTGCTGGTTAAAGAAGGTGTACGCGAAAAGCATATCATCCTCTAGGCTTCCTCTGCGGTTTTTGAGCAAACCAAATTGATATTGGAGCAACAAGAGTAGTAAGAACTCTGGATTTCTACACTGAAAAAAAAAAAAAACATTGTCGTGAGGCCAAAGATTTCATGTTCTTAAAATACGAAGACTTTAAAGCTTCTACCATTTTCGATACTGGACTTCCGTTTCTTTCAGGATATTGCTGATGTACGGAACTGGACCAATTCTTTTCTAAAAATTGTAGTCATCCTCCATAACTTTATCTAACATAACTTAACACTTAATTGTTAATTGAAGTGATTAATCGAACTGAACGGAATATTTGCGCAATATTGCTTCAATTTTGCTTAACAAATAATTAAATCAATTTTTTATCGAAAGCGACCATCAAGGATGGTGGTGGTAACAATGTCCCAATGTCTGTCTATTGTATTGTAATCATAGGTTAGGTTAGGTGTAGTGACAGCCCGATATTTACGGCTCAGACCATTGTGACACCACAGTAGTGAACTTCTCTCTGATCATTGGGTGCTGTCCGATTCTATGGTGACATTAAGCTCAATGACAACGGACCTCTTTTTATAGCCGAGTCTGAACGGCGTTCCACATTGCAGTGAAACCACCTAGAGAAGCTTTGAACCTCTCAGAGGTGGGATAATCCACCGCTGAAACTTTTTGGTGTTTGGTCGAAACTGGGTTTTAACCCACGATCCTGTGCATGCAAGGCGGGTATGCTAACCGCGGTGGCTCCCATCCATGTAATCATGCTACAGCCTTCAATAATGAAGCTATCGTTCAGAAATTTTGCACAAGCTCATCGTTTGTGTGTAGGCAGGTCAAGTTCGAAGATGGGCTATATCGGTCCATGTTTTGGTATGGTCCCCATATAAAACGACCTCCCGATTTGGGGTCTTGGGCTTATAGAAACCGTAGTTTTTATTCAATTTGTCTGAAATTGGAAATCTAGAGGTATTTTAGGACCATAAAGAGGTGTGCCGAAAATGGTGAGTATCGGTCCATATTTTGGTATAGCCCCCATATAGACCGATTTTACTTCTTGGGATTCTAGAATCCGAAGTTTTTATCCTATTTGCCTGAAATTGGGAATCTAGAGGTATTTTCGGGTCATAAAGAGGTGTGACGAAAACGGTGAGTATCGGTCCATATTTTAGTATAGCCCCCATAAGAACGATCTCCCGATTTAACTTCTTGGGTTTGTAGAAACCGTAGTTTTTATCTGATTTGCCTGAAATTGTAAATATTCTGGTATTTTAGGCTCAAAAAACGTGTATCGGTCCATTTGGTAATGCCTCCATATAGACCGACTTCACTTCTTGAGGGTGTAGAAGGCGCACTGTTCATGATCAGTTGCTTGAAACTCAATGTAAAATTTCCAGATTTTACTTCTACAGATTTAAGATTTCAAATCAAGACGTTATTTTATAATTTTCTTGCACACTTACAAGAGATGTTAATGATTCCTCTAAAACTCAAACAAAACTGGTTCTTATAAATCCAGAATCTGATATAGTCCTCATAGGTGAAATCTTTAAATTTATCTTCGGGAAGTGTCCTCAAGCCCTCCTGAAATTTCAAAGCAAACCCTAATATTTGGTTCATGGTGGTGGGTATTTAAGATTCGGCTCGGCCGAACTTAGTGCTGTATATACTTGTTTTTAGTTAATTTTTGCTTTTCGAAAAGGGTGCATGTCGTAAATGGTAGTTAAAAAACCAAAAATGTCAGAAAATGTTCGCTAATTTAATTAATCTCCAAATTTGGAATACAATTTAGTTCAATTTTCGTGCGAGATAGTTAATTTTCCCAATAACATAGTTTTCTGTTTTTCTGTTTTTCTGTGCACGGTGACGGTGAGCATTTAAGATTCTGCCCGGCCGAAATTCAACAAAAAATTGGTAATTCTCTTAGTTTTCAAAATGTTCGATGGGAGAATTGCAAGGGTTGTAACGACACCAAATATGGCCCCATTTCAACTTAAACGGCACACTAGATATGCTAATGTTCTCGAGACGTCAGATATCACTCCGGATATCTGCTATAAAGGGTCGCTGCCTGATAGGCGATTTTGCAAAAACTATTGGCGCGAAGTATAATGACTATTGTATGAGCTGTCATGATGCGGAGGAAAAAGAATCAATTAAACACCACTTGTGTGAGTGTCCTGCATTTTGTGTAAAGCGCAAGCTTTTCGGAGCATATAGCTTCAGATTACTGGCGGATCTGGAAAACGTGAACTTAAGCAGTCTGCTAATGTTTTTGGAACAATCTGGTTGGTTCAGCGAAGAAAAATAATCGAGAAGGTTCAGCGGTTAAAACTAGAAGTGCCCATATGTAATAGGTACTTTTAGTTAATGTGATATCACAATGGACTGAATAGTCTAAGTGAGCCTGAATATTAATCGGGCTGCCACTTTAACCTAACCTAACCTAGTTTTCAAAATCTTCTCAACAAACTTCTATGGAAGTGAAATAATCATACTGCACAGGAGATTACATTTTTTAATTTATTTTCATGCTTTTATACCCTAAAACATATTGGTTGGAGTATAATAACTTTGATCTGCCAAAAAATGTGCCTACCAGAAATATTGATTTTAGACCCCATAAAATATATACCAATCGACTCAGAATCACCTCCTGAGTCGATCTAGCGATTGGTGTCCGTCCGTCCGTCTGTCCATATATTTGTTGTTCGCAGGATTCCGGTCGCAATTATGAACCGATTTTGATGAAATTTGGTATAGAGTGGTTTTTGGGCACAAGGACGAACGCTATTGAATTTGGAAGAAATTAGATCAAATTTAGATATAGCTCCCATATATATGTATCGCCATTTACTATCCTATCGGCGTCAAAATTGCCACAGAGTCATCCGAAGGATCATCCTTTAAGTGTGCCAAATTTCATCGAAATCGCTTCAGATTTAGATATAGCTCTCATATGTATGTATCGCCCGATTTTCTGAAATTTGGCAATAAGTCCTTATTTATAAACCGATCTGACTCAAAGTTGGCCAAATTTAATTTTATACCACTCACTATATGTGCACGAAATCATCGAAATCGGTTCAGATTTGGCTATAGCTCCCATATATATGTATCGCCGATTTTCACAAATTTTGCCATAAAACCCTTATTTATAAACCGGTCTTACTCAAATTTGGCTTACTCTAATGTTCTACAGTACTGACTATATGTGCAAAATATCATTCAAATCGGTTCAGATTTAGATATACACAGTCTTACACAAGTTTACATACCCCTGAGTTTTTTACCTATTAACTAAACATGTTTCTTGTTGTTGTTTATAACCCACACCACACACATCTTCTTGACAATTAACAAATACTTTGTTTTTCAAAATAATTTACTAAAACTAAAGGATATATATGCATATTTTTTAAAATTTGATTATTTAAAGAAAATATAAATTCTTTAACCGTATGCAAACTTGTATGAGACTGTGGAACTCCCATATATATGTAGCGTCCGATTATCAAAAATTTGCCTCTTATAACCATATATTTCACCATAGTAGTCTCATTTATTAACCGATCTTACTCAAATTTAGCACAAGGTAATCCCCTGTAATATCAACAAAACCTGCAAAATAGAATCCAAATCGGTTCAAATTTAGATATAGCTTCCATATATATGTGTGTTGAAAAATGTACTCCTTATAACTTTATTTCTGACCATAATAGTCTTATTTAGTGCTGGATCTTACTCTAATTTAGCACAAGGTAACCTTCTGTGGTATCAACCAAATCTGGAAAATATCATCAAAATCGGTTCAGATTTAGATATAGCTCCCATATATATGCATCGATCGATTTTCCCAAATTTGGCCATAATACTCTTATTTATTAACCAATGTTGCTCAAATTTCAAATGTACATGTATTAGCCGATCGTACTTAGACTACATGTAGCTCTTACATAAATCTATTACCCTATTTTCAGAAATTTGGATTTATTACTACACTAATTGATCGATTTTAATAATGGACTCAATATTAGTGGCATACTAACTCTGTAGGTCCAGCATCAACTATACCTCCTAATATCAGACATTTCTGTTCAGATTGTGATAAAACTTCCATAACAATGTACCCATTAATGTTCTTAAATATGGAAAATGCGGGTTTTCCGCAAACCTGTACCATTGATACCCCACAAACGATGTTTACTAATTCAGTAGGGGTGGTTTAGAGTATGATATAGTCGGCCCCGCCCGACTTTCTATTTTACTCATTTATATTATTTTCTATTTTATTTTGTGATATTAAAAAATAAATTTTTACTTATAATGGCCAAAAGCTATTATTTTTGTCCAATAGAACTTCATCGGGAGTGGAAAAGAATTGATGGAGGATCTCGAGATGGGCTTACTAAGAAATGGTTGTGGAACAACTTCCAAATTTTTCGCTGGGTTAATAATCATTCCATTGTCGATGGTATATATTGAACACTGAACTAAAACTACCGCTTCACTATAAGAACAGGTCATTTTTAGATATATTCACTGAAAGAGTTGGAATCTTCAAAAAGTGAATAAATGAATCCTTACCAATCTAAAGAGGTTAATGGAAAAAAAAACTGGGTGGTGGCACTAAAACCGACTTGTTTTCAAACTTTTTGTCCCCCCCCCCCCACTTCGATTAGAAAAACAATTCCACCATTCGCCCTTTAAACAAAGACCTTAAGAGCAAAGAAGTTTGGCAAACAGAATCACTGCCTCAGATTACATTTTTGGGATGGGTCGGTCTGTGGTTTCGGTGGTGGTGATAAACCATTCGGTAACAAATCAAGAATGATTTTGTGAATAATCTTTCCGCACAATTCTCCGTGAAAGCCATAGAAATGTCATCAGCAAACAAACGGATTAAATGTGTAAACGTGTTTCCCTCGGCGACAGCCCATAAAGGAGGCAGACCGACAGCACTGCTTGTCAAAAAATGGCAATTGTTCAACGAAAACTTTGGAGTGCTACAAGTGCCCAGGATCGACATTCTGCCATAGAGATTTGTGAATGTTGTTTTCAAGGAAATTTAAAGTAACACCCATTTAATTGCCGCATGGTGGATTACATTAAGGGGTTAGGATGTAAAAACACCCTCACGAACACGAAACAACTTGGGACAATTTTTACATACCGTACCGAATTCTCTCAAATCTTAGACAATTCAAGATTTTCGCATGCATGTAATTGACAGGTTATTTTAAAATAATTATGATTGAAATTATTAAATCTCTGTGCGAATTACATGTTTAACATGTTCCTGATCTTAGAACTGTTTTTAAAAAACGTGATTGAATTGCCCATTTAATTTAAAAAACGAAGTTTACATACATCCTAATGAGCTTTGTTGCCGGTATTACTAATTACTTTGGTGTGACAATTGCCGCAGGAGTGGTAGACCATACTTTGTCTTGTCGTTGGTCGCTTATCTCTAAATCGGATTAAAATCTATTCACTGTCTCGTAGAATATCATAAAAGGCTTGTCATAATGAAATTATGTGTCAGTGAAAATTTAAATAAATTGCCTGTGAAAATCTCATAATGATTCCGAAAGCACATTCGTGGGAATATTTTGTTTGCCATTATATTTGGAAATTTCTAATCTAATTAACTCAACATTAATTTATTCAACTACAATTTAATGTTAATTTCTTTAATTTAATTGTATTTGGTTTAATTTATTTTCATTTATTATACCCTCCATCATAGGATGGGGGTGTATTAACTTTGTCATTCCGTTTGTAACACATCGAAATATTGCTCTAAGACCCCATAAAGTATATATATTCTGGGTCGTGGTGAAATTCTGAGTCGATCTAAGCATGTCCGTCCGTTCGTCTGTTGAAATCACGCTAACTTCCGAACGAAACAAGCTATCGACTTGAAACTTGGCACAAGTAGTTGTTATCGATGTAGGTCGGATGGTATTGAAAATGGGCCATATCGGTCCACTTTTACGTATAGCCCCCATATAAAGGGACCCTCAGATTTGGCTTGTGGAGCCTCTAACGGAAGCATATTTCATCCGATCCGGTTGAAATTTGGTATATGGTGTTTGTATATGGTCTCTAACAACCATGCAAAAATTGGTCCACATCGGTCCATAATTATATATAGCCCCCATATAAACCGATCCCCAGATTTGGCTTGCGGAGCCTCAAAGAGAAGCAAATTTCATCCGATCCATCTGAAATTTGGTACATGATGTTGGTATATGGTCTCTAACAACCATGCAAAAATTGGTCCACATCGGTCCATAATTATATATAGACCCCATATAAACCCATCTCCAGATTGGGCTTGTGGAGCCTCTAAGAAAAGCAAATTGCATCCGATCCGGCTGAAATGTGGTACATGGTATTGGTATATGGTCTCTAACAACCGTGCAAAAATTTGTCCACATCGGTCCATAATTATATATAGCCCCCATATAAACTGATCGCCAGATTTGGCTTGCGAAGTCTCCAAGAGAAGCAAATTTCATCCAATCCGGTTGTAATTTGAAACATGGTGTTTGTATATGATCTTTAACAACCGTGCCAGAATTGGTCCATATCGTTCCATAATTATATATAGCCCCCATATAAAACGTTCTCCAGATTTGACCTCCGGAGCCTCTTGGAGGAGCAAAATTCATCCGATCCGGTTCAAATTAGGAACGTGGTGTTAGTATATGGTCGCTAACAACCATACCAAAATTGGTCCAATCACACAAAAATTGGTCCATATCGGTTCATAATCATGGTTGCCACTAGAGCCAAAAATAATGTACCAAAATTTTATTTCTATAGAAAATTTTGTCAAAATTTTATTTCTAGAGAAAATTTTGTTAAAATTTTATTCGGTTCATAATAAAATTTTCATCATAGTCAAAATTTTATTTCTATAGAAAATTTTGTCAAAATTTTATTTCTATAGAAAATTTTGTTCAAATTTTATTCGGTTCATAATCATGGTTGCCACTCGAGCCAAAAATAATATACTAAGATTTTATTTCTATAGAAAATTTTGTCAAAAGTTTATTTCTATAGAAAATTTTGTTAAAATTTTATTTCTGTAGAAATTTTTGTCAAAATTTTCTTTCTATAGAAAATTTTGTCAAAATTTTTATTTCTATAGAAAATTTTGTGAAAATTTTATTTCTATAGAAAATTTTGTTAAAATTTTATTTCTGTAGAAAATTTTGTCAAAATTTTATGTCTACTTTGTCAAACTGAATTATACACGTATTGGATCGATCTTTTTTTATTTAATATATACCACGTATGGACTTACATACAATTTAGAAGATGGTGTTAGGAGGTTTTAAGATACCTTGCCATCGGCAAGCGTTACCGCAACTTAAGTAATTCGATTGTGGATGGCAGTGTTTAGAAGAATTTTCTACGCAATCCATGATGGAAGGTACATAAGCTTCGGCCTGGCCGAACTTACGGCCGTATATACTTGTTTATTTTGTGATATTAAAAAAATGGAAATTAGAAATGCGTGATGTCATTAAATATTTACATAAAAAAGGTTTATCGGGACAAGAAATTCATAATGAATGTGTTAGGTGAAACTGCTCCTTCATATGCAACAGTAAAAAAAAGCATTGAAGATGAACCACGTAGTCGACGTCCAAAAACAGCAAAAGTGCATGATATGGTATTAAATGATCGACGAATAAAAGTGCGTGGAATTGCTAATATCATGGGCATCTCAAATGATCGAGTCCATTTAATTTTGCATGAAGAACTACAGATGAAAAAACTTTCTGCAAGATGGGTGCCGCATTTGTTAACAGTCGATCGAAAACGCATAAGAATGAACATTTCTCAAGCTTGTTTGGATCATTTTAAGCTAAATAAAATGGATTTTAAGCGTCGTTTCATAACTGTTGATGAGACATGGATCCACCACTATACTCCAGAGACAAAAAACAATCCAAACAATGGAGTGAAGCTGGAGGAGTGCCCCAAAGAAGACAAAAACAATTCAATCGGCCTGTAAGGTTATGGCAACAGTTTTTTGGGACTTCAAAGGTATTTTATTGATTGACTATCTGCAAAAGTGTAAAACAATAAATTCAGAGTACTATTGCAACCTTTTGGATCAATTAAATGTACAAATTCGAAAAAAACGTCCTGGCTTACTACACAAAAAAAATCATTTTTCATCAAGACAACGCACCAGCGCACAAGAGTGTTTTAACAATGACTAAAATCAACGAACTAAAGTACGAGTTGCTTGACCACCCACATTATTCTCCTGATTTAGCTCCCAGTGACTTTTACTTGTTCCAAAATCTAAAAAATTCCTTGCTGGCAAGCGTTTTACCTCAAATGAAGATGCAATTACAGTTGTAAACCACTATTTTGAAGAGCTTGAGGAAAACTATTTTAATCTAGGGATAGAATTGTTGGAAAAGCGTTGGACTAAGTGTATTGAAGTTTCAGGAGATTATATTGAAACATAAAAATATTTTTGAAAAACTAACTATTCTCTTTCGTTGATAGGCTAAGAAGTTTCCAAACCGCCCTCGTACAAACAACGTAGGAGAAATTATTCGATTGTATATTTTTTTTTTTAAATTTTACCTTTCTCCTGGACGGAGAATCGAACCACGTACCATACAATTTGAAAGCCAACACATTACCCACTGGGCTACGTAGCAGTCATAGTTATATCGTTTTCGGCGCCCACGAGCCGATTAAACAAACTTTGTTTAACGGAAACATGCATTTAGTTGGGCAGAAAAATACATTTAGTCGACCGAACACCAAAAAGTTTTTTGTTTGTTTTTTTACATATATTCAAGATATGTTCGGAAGATTCCGAAAAGATGTTCAACATTACATATTACTATATTAAATGTTTACTATGAACTGTAAAATGTGTCTTATTAAAGACTTAAAGACAGAAAAGAACAGAGATTGTTATAAATGAAATGGACTGTGTTGTTGGTTCAAAAAATATTTTTTTTTATTGAAAAAGTAACAATTAAACTTTTTCGTTTGTTACGAAAAAGTTTAAAAATTTCGATGTAATTCAAAAAACTCTAACAAAAGGAAAACGTTTTTGGTACACGTTTTCCAAACGTTTTTTCTTTGCGTGTACTTGTTCGATTTACTATAAATCTCAAGGTCGACTTTTTGGGCTGGCCAATCGGTTGTTTTGGCTGTAAAAAGGATATTCTTTTCAGAGATTGGCGCTCTTGCTAATAATCTTTAAAATATGGATCTGTAACAGGGCTTTAATGTTTACCACAGATACACTCAAAAGAACAGTTTCTTTTTGTGGCGATAGAAATTTTTGGCAAACAAAGTTTACTTTTCATGTTAACCCTTAAATGCACAGTTCACCATTAATATGCAAAATGGTAAATAAAGAAAAAAATGTGTATTTTTTTTTAAATAGTGGGTGTATCTTTAAAACTACGCACTATGGAGCCAATGGTCAGTTTTTGAGGCAATAAATCACAGGAAACAGCTAGACCTTTAAAATGTCGTACAGATGATTATAATGTATTCTTAAGACTTCAGTAAAAAAAAATTAAGACATTCGGGCAGTACCACGCCCATTTCCAGTACGGGTATTAAAGTGCTTCTCCAGGTGGAGACCCCTGGAAAATAATTCTTGAAATTTAGCGATTGCACTGCTCTGAAATGAAATCCTGTTTTAGACGAAATCAGCTGATCCTTATGTAAAAGGATCTCCTGAAACAGAATGACTGCCCATTTTGCCCCATCATGCCTAGTTTTCGAGATATCCCTGAAACAAATTTTTTCTGACATTTTTCATAAATAAAGAAGATATCTCGAAAACTAGATGTGATAGGGCAAAACGGGAAGTAAATTCGGATTCAGGAGATCATTTTACATAAGGATCTGCTAGTTTCGTCTAAAGAAGGGCTCAAAAGATGATTTGTGCAGAACAGTGTAATTGCATCATTCTGTGGGAGATAACATTTATTTATCAACTGACTCTAAATTACAAACTAATTTATATTAATACATTTCAAAAAATTACTTTTAAAATGAATCAATTTCTTGGTGTGAGTGTTTAAAACATACTGGGTGTTTGGATACAATATTCAAAATTTAATCAATCTAAAAATAGAGAATTTTGTTAATACTCGTATATACAAAATAATTGGCTTTTGTACAAAATTCTTACTTGAAAATTTTCTGTTTCATCAACTTCTAATTCAAAATTAAAATGAAATGGATCCTCTTCGTAATCTTCAGAATCTGAAACATCTTTATTTATAGCTGCACTTGACGTACTTGGCAGTTGATACTCAGGGATATCCGGAATTTTTAAAAGAGAAATAACATCTCTTGGAAGCTGCAAACTTCTCTTTTTTGAAAGACGATTTTTCAGATATATACTTGATAATAACGGGTCTGAAGAATCCAGGGCCCTGTTAAAAATATCCATTATATTATGCGGTCCTTTTTGTAAAATTTATTTCTCGCCTCAGATGCATTTTCACCAGCACATCCGAGAGGTACGATTGACGCTTGCAATATTTGGAAAGAATGTGCTAAAATTTTATGCAAAGTCGCTGACATTGGGTACCACTCGTAATGTTTAAAATATATCTCTGCAGTTTTATAGCAAAATTGTTGCAAATGGTCGGCACTTATTTCAAATTCAGAGTTAATTGCGATAAGAATTGTATGTAAATGTTTTAAAAGTTCGATATTAAAGTTGGTTATAGAAGAAAGTAATTCCGGATTAAAAAATGATTTTCGTGTCGTATTGCCGACATTCGTGGACCCGCTCCTATTGCTTTTCGGCTTGTGGACATGAAGGCCCATTTTTTGCCAAAATTGTTCTTGAATTTCGCGCTTTCTCTTTAGCATAAGGACTTTCTTCTCAGCACTCCGATTTTGCCATTTTTTAATATTAAGTCTATATGAAAGATTAAGGACAAATTCAAAACATCGAATCCAGGCGTGTAATGGGCTTATATCACATTTTAATGCATTCGATTTCAGCCCAAATCGATGAGCTTAAATTGAGCTTAAATTTTTTATTGACAAAAACTGTTTTGGATTTCCACCACATATCGGACACGACTGAGTACTCTTTGTTTCCGTAAGTACGTTCAAAATTATTAATTTGTTTTTTCACTGTCGTCATAGAGTTCTCATAGACACGTCTGTTGAATTTCGCGGAAATCCAGTTGGTAACATGGGTTTTCTATCATTTTCAACCAAAAGTTAAATATATCCAAATTTTTAAGTTTTACGTTATCTGAAAATAGATTTTTATAAAATGGTGCAGATTGGAGTAGCTAAACAAAAACTAATAGTACACATTATTACCTTTCTCCACACATAAATTTTTTCACGGATACGCTCGGATAAAGAAAGTTCTACTCCACAGAACATATGGACGACAACAAAAACTACACAAAATAGACAGCACATGTGACACAAAAAACTATTCATCAAATCATTTTTTTTCTTAATTTAATCACATGTTGCTTTACATACCTTTACAAGTGTAATCCATTTTACAAAATTTTTATAATTTTAAAATTTTTTGCTTGACGGCCAAAATGACTTTGTTGTTTGTTTATTGTTGAATATCAGAAAATGTAGCAAAACAAAATATGGCAACTTTGACTGCTCGGCATGTCATCATGAGGTGTTACCTGATTTTAATATTTGATATTTGGATGTTTCAATGTGTTTTATGTAAAATTCCGTTATTATTATTTTTAAATAGTTGACTTAAAAAATTGACTTTTTGCCTCAAAGACCTGTAATTGGCCCCACAGTGCTACGGTGCGATTTAAACTAAGTTTTTATTTATAAATGAACAACTTGATTTTAGTAGAGAATGGAGGTGTGCATGTGAGTAATATTTTCCTCACGCTCACGCACACTCACGACGGAGAAATCTTATTCACCCACGATATTTTTTGATAGGACTCACGCACGCTCGCCAAAAGAAAATTTGTACTCACGCACGAAAATCTTATAAATGTCGTGACTCACGAAAAATATCGTGACTCACAAAAATGTCGTGACTCACGAATCATTTTATGAGTAATTTACCTATAGAACCTGAATGAAAACATGAGTATGATTAAAATCGAGAGCGTAACTCTTAACACCTAGCATGTCACTAAAGTTATAAATTAATTCAATTCATAAGCACTTTGTGTTCGTAAGCGGGATTATTTTCGTGAGCGTGTTTTTCCGAAATTCGCTCACGCACACTCACGAAGATTATTTTCGTGACTCACGCTCACGCACGAGATTTGATTGGTTAATCACGCTCACGCCCACTCACGCCGTTGCCGTCAGCGTGACTCACGACTCACGCGTGAGTTACGAAAATTTCGTGTCACGTGCACACCTCTAGTAGAGAATGGAGATATGTTTACACTACTCAGTTTTTTACAAATTTTTAGTTTTTTGAATTTTTGGTCAAAATTTGATTTTTATTTTTGACTGTAGATTTCTCAGAAGTACAACAAATTTTGCAGAAAAACAAATTTTTGGATATAGCGCTATGATACAACAAACTTTATTTCATAGTATTCGGTCAACATTTTAAGACGAAAGAATTTTTTTCTGGCTGTATCTTAAAAGATGAAGTGCGCATTTAAGGGTTAAACATTTTGTTAAAGTATTTATTATATATTGGTGACAAATCTTCGTAAGTTCGGTATTATTTGCTCTTCAGAAAATGCTTTTATAACAAAAGAGCGGAATGCACATCACCGATGATAAATTCATTTTAATTTTCGTTAGACTAAAACTTCGTTCCGGTGGATAGTATTTATTCTGTGGGTGTTCATCTCGTTTCCTTCTGGGTGTACGAACCGTTTGTACTAATAATAAATATTAAATGGAATATTTTTGCAATGTTCGAAAATCATTTAAATAATTATTGCCACCGAAGAATTCTATTTGCAAATTTAATTTGCGACAATTATATTCTCTAAATACACGACTAAACATTTTATTTCTCTCTGTACATACCTTATGCGATATAGCTTGGTGTTATTTTAAACCTGCTGAGAAATATTTCACTTCCTCATTATTTCAAATGTTGTTTTTAGCTCTTGTAATAGGGGTTATTTAGGACATGTCCTGTTGAGTACCATGTATAGGCTTCCTTGAGAGCATTATTAAAGTGTATGCATGTACATGTGTGCTAGCTGGGATTAACGAAATGTTTTGGTCAAGTAAAATAGTTATGGGCGGCTAATGGAGGGAAATTAGCAATTATTCACTTTACAAATTAGTGAAAATCTTAGGATTTAAAAACATATTTTCCCTATTGTTCTACCAGGCAGTGAGACAATTATCCTGGTGAATCTCAGCTGCCCTGCTCTCTGGCCTCTAGTCTGGTTTGTAAAAAAATAGATTTAGAGAATTTTGCGTGTGTAATGGAATGGTAGGAGCTCTAGATCTACTTAACCGTAGTGATTACCACGATTACAGAGATTAAAGTTCATTTATGAAAAGTACACAATTGAAAATACTGCAAGGCTCTATGTACCGCACCGGAGAATTTTATCACAACTACATGGAGAGATTGTGTGTGAGAGCTCAATCCTCTTGCATTCAATTGTATAATTTTTTCTACATTTCATTCGGTTCTAAAGGTATTTCGTAATTTTCTTCTTTTCACATTGATAATATTGGCGGATACGGATGCCATTGCAGTCTGCCTACAAGGATCTGTATTGGGTTTGTGGTGTAATCGCTTATGGGCATTCCAAGAATTGCACCTTTTAATGGAATTGTTGTGTTATCTGTTAGCGGCAGTTGTAATTGCCTAACTCGCAGACAATCTTCTGCAATCTCCTTCAATCTTTTGCCGCTCCTTTTTCATTGATCTGATTATTGAATGGCATGAATGCGGTTTACCACAGCTGCTGTCAAGGCTTTGTTGTGATCTCATTATTACCTTGCGGGGAATTCTTATGCAAAATGCTACATTCTAATGTTGATTTGTGTGGTTTGTTTTGAAAGAAACCGTCAGCAATTATTGGCTTACTGCGATCACCTGATTATAACGAGGTGGTCCATTTGATGCATGAATGAATGAGTATCTATCGCATTGTAAAAGTTGAATTGCTTAAAAATTATTCTTGGGAACTAAGTAACCCAAAAAAGAAAACTTTGTTGCGCCAAATATTAAGAAATCTCCAGCAAGAAATTATTCTGAAAATACCAGCTTTGTAATTCCTACACTTAAATTAGGTTTGGTTACCTTATCCTTGACATATCTAAAACTTTTTATAACATTTCTTTAATTTACAAGGAAGCTACCACGATGCTGGTACTACGAAGTGGTACCAATTCAAACGATCCTTTTTTGTGCACAAATGTTTATTTTAATGATTTTTTTAGTGATCCATTTTCTTTTACTATCATTGTCATTCCGCTTGTAGCATTTTAGGAAAAATGTGAACTATTGTATTTTTTAGTAAAGTTGTTCACGATATTAGGTTAGGTTAGGTTAAAGTGGCAGCCCGATTAAGATTCAGGCTCACTTAGACTATTCAGTCCATTGTGATACCACATTAACTAAAAGTACCTATTACATATGGACACATCTAGTTTTAACCGTTGAACCTTCTCGATTATTTTCTTCTGTTGAACCAACCAGATTGTTCCAAAAACATTAGCAGACTGCTTAAGTTAACGTTTTCCAGGTCCGCCAGTAATCTGAAGATAAAATTTGCTTACGCCTTACACAAAATGCAGAACACTCACACAAGATGTGTTTTATTGATTCCTTTTCCTCCGCATCATGACAGCTCATACAATAGTCATTATACTTCGCACCAATAGTTTTTGCAAAATCGCCTATCAGGCAGCGACCCGTTATAGCAGATATCAAGAGTGATATCTGGCGTCTCGAGAACACTAGCATATCTAGTGTGCGGTTTAAGTTTAAATGGGGCCATATTTGCTTGGTGTCGTTACAACCCTTACAATTCTCCCATCGAACATTTGCCATCATGACAGCCTTCTCACGCAGTAAGAGCTTGCAGGTAGCCAGAGGCACACCAACAGATTCTAGTTCCCCTGGAATATGTAAGGTAGTTCCTAGCCTTGCTAGCTCCTCTGCTTCGCAGTTCCCCGGTATGTTCCTGTGGCCAGGCACCCATATTAGGTGAATATTGTGCTGCTCAGCCATCTCATTGAGAGATTTGCGGCAGTCGATGGCCGTTTTCGAGTTGAGGAACACAGAGTCCAAGGATTTTATTGCACGTTGACTGTCTGAGTATATATTAATGCCAATATTGCTTGGAGCATTACTTCTCAGCCAATTCACCACTTTTCTTATTGCTAATATTTCAGCCTAAAAAACACTACAGTGATCAGGTAATCTTTTCGCTATTCGAAGTTCCAGATCTTTAAAATATACTCCGAACCCCACTTGGTCATCCAATTTGGAGCCATCAGTGTAGAAATCTATATACCTTTTATTCCCCGGGGTCCGTGTACACCACGCCTCACTGTTGGGAATTAGAGTCTCAAACTTTTTGTCGAAAAGTGGACTCGCCAAAGTGTAATCCACTACGTTAGGCACATCTGGCATTATTTTGAGGACCGAACTGTGACCGTAACTTTTTTCCGACCACAGCGATAGCTCGCGCAACCGCACAGCCGTTGTTGCAGCTGACTGTTTGGCCAAAATGTCTAAAAGCAATAGATGCAATATGACATTAAGGGAAATTGTTCCTGTCTTGCTGAATGCGCCTGAAATACACAAACACGCCATACGCTGAACTTTGTCTAAACTTGTCGGCTGGTGAAGTACCGGCCACCAGACTACAACACCATATAGCATTATAGGTCTAACCACTGCCGTGTATAGCCAATGCACAATTTTTGGTCTTAGTCCCCACTTTTTCCCTATTGTCTTTTTGCACGAGTATAAAGCTACCGTTGCTTTCCTCGCCCTTTCTTCAATATTAAGCTTAAAGTTCAGCTTCCTGTCCAAAACAACGCCAAGGTATTTTGCACACTCCCTAAAGGGAATTTCAATACCCCCTAAGGAAATAGGCCTAACCGTGGGAGTTTTGCGATCTTTGCAGTACATGACTAGTTCTATCTTTGCAGGATTTACCCCAAGACCATTATCTTTCGCCCATTTCTCAGTCATCCGGAGGGCTCTCTGTATAATATCTCTAACTGTTGATGGGAATTTTCCCCTGACTGCTAGCGCCACATCATCTGCCTATGCCACCACTTGTATCCTTTCTTTTTCTAGGGAAACCAGAAGGTCGTTTATAGCAACATTCCAAAGAAGAGGTGATAGAACTCCTCCTTGATGAGTGCCTCTGTTCACATACCTTTGTATGTTTGCTTGTCCTAGTGTGGCTGAAATGCGTCTCTTCCTTAAAAGTTCGTCTAACAGCCTAAGTATACCTGGATCAACATTCAGAGTTGTCAGTCCATTTAATATCGAGCTCGGATGGACGTTATTGAACGCCCCTTCGATGTGTAGAAATGCCACGATTGTGTATTCTTTGACAGATAGTGAGCTTTCAATAAAGCTGACTAGTTCATGTAATGCGGTCTCAGTAGACCTGCCTTTCGAGTATGCATGTTGTCGTTTCGAGAGCAAACTTGAATCGACGCTAGTTCTAAGATAAATATCTATCATCCTCTCCAGAATCTTAAGTAGGAATGATGATAAGCTGATTGGTCGGAAATCCTTCGCATTCGAGTGAGAGGCTTTTCCCGCTTTAGGTATGAAAACGACTTTTGATTCTCTCCACTTACGTGGAATATATCCTAAGTTGATACATCCTATATATATCGCCGACAACCAGGGGATAATTCTGTCAGCCACCGCTTTTAACTCCGCCGGAGTAATTCCATCAGGTCCGGGGGATTTGAATGATCCAAAGCTATTTAACGCCCATTTTATTCTAGATTCTGATACAATTTCCTCGATAGGAAACGACCGCTGAGCCACTGTGGCACCGCCAGTGCATGGTTCAACCGTCTGATTTCCGGGAAAATGTGTGTCCAATAGTACCTCCAGCGTCTCCTCACTTGACGTTGTCCAATTGCCCTCCGATGTTTTAATGAAACCTGGAGCGGAGCTCGTGGATGCTAGCACCTTCCGTAGTCTGGAAGCCTCGGACGTATTCTCAATGCTGCTGCAGTAATCATTCCAAGAGTTATGCTGAGCCTTTCTCAGTTCTCGCTTGTATCCTCTCAGATTCTTCTTGTAAGCGTCCCAACCCACAGGAGCTCTGGTGGACTTTGCTTTGTTAAAGAGCTTCCTGCACGATTTCCTCATATTACCTAACTCCGTAGACCACCATGGTGGTCGATTTTTCCCCCTTGGCTTCCCTTTAGGGCATGCAGCTTTCAGTGAAATGTTGAAGGCCTTAGTAATCCTCTCCACTGCGTGTTCGATAACTTGCACAGTGCTCATATTTGTCTCTGGTATTTCCGGTATCATCATATTGAACGATTCCCTATACCTATTCCAGTCAGCTTTCCTAACATTTGGCGGAAATATGGTCTTGGTGGTATGAACATCAAATTTGAAACTGATGTAGCGATGATCTGAGAAGCTGTGTTCACTTAAAACATGCCACTCAGATATCATTTCATTCAGTTCTTGTGAGGCCAAGGTGATGTCCAAAACCTCTTGCCTGTTCACGATATTAAAGTAGGCAACAAATGATTCAAATAAGGAAAATTTTCTCACATTGGGCAAAATTTAACTAGGATCAACTAATTTTCATGACTTTAGGATCCTCTGGAAGGAGCAAATTTCATTCAAATTTCATCCGACCCCATATTTGACATGCGGAGCTTCTAAGAGAAACAAATTTCATCCGATCCGGTTGAAATTTGGTATATAACGTAAGTATATGAACCCTAGCTTTCGCATAAACGGATTTGGCTTTCGGATCCTCTAGGAAGAGCAGATTTCATCCGATCTGACTAAAATTTGGTATGTGGTCTATGTCCACAACTATACAAAAATTGGTACAAATCGGTACGTAATTACATATATCCCGATCCCCAGTGTTGGTTTCCGGATCCTGTGGAAGGAGTAAATTTCATCCGATCCGGTTGAAATTTGGTACATGATGTTTACCCTTAAATGCACATTGTATCTTTTAAGATACCACCAGACAAAACAACTTACGTCTTCAAATTTTGACCAAATTCTACGGAATCAAGTTTGTGGCATTTAAAACATCATAACGCAGTTTAAAAATATATTTTGTTGAGGAAAATCTAAAGTACTTCTGTGTAATCTGAAATCAAAATTGAAAATTAAATTTTGAAAAAGCTACAAATTGGAAGATTAATAACACAAGGGAACAATGGTTCTGTTGATTAAGAACTGAATATTGTGTTTAAAGTTATCTGGAAAGCTGAATCCAAATCTGCACTTGTTTTTTTTTCTATCAGCTCAACTTTTCGAGATATACCGTAATGTTCAAAATGCAGGCACTTCCGCTACATAGATTGGAATAACTGGAAAACAGTTCACCATATTAAATTAAAAAAAATCCGAAACTCCAAACAATACTCTCTTTTAGCCGTGCTTACATTGTTTTTCAATTTCCTAAGTAGTTTTAGAGATATCGTTCAAGTTAAAAAAAAAAAAAATTAAGAAAAAACAATTTTTTGGTTCTTTAAAAATTCCCAACAAATAAAAATGGGACAACAAATTACAGTTTTGGCCTAGAAATAGTTAGTTTCGAATAAAATTAGCTTTATTTCCGATTGTAACTTTGGTTTTTGTTCACGATTTACTGAATTGATATAAATAGCGATTTCCATACAAAAATAACATTTTCTAATGTGTAAGTGTTTGTATTTTTATGTGATTTTTGTCCCATTTTTATTTTTTATGAATTTTTAAGAACAATTTTTTTTCCAATTTTAATTTTTTTCCTAACTTGAACGATATCTCTAAAACTACTTGGAACATTTATAAACAATGTAAGCACGGCTTAAAGAGAAAAAAACAAGTGCTGATTTGGATTAGTAAAAATTTGCTATAAATTTCAAAACAACACAAAAAAAGTTCCATTTACCAACGTTATATAGATTTCTTGATCGTTGGCTCCAAATTGGATGGTCAAGTGGGTTTCGGAGTATATAGTTATATGGTCATATGTTAAGTTATATAGTTATAAGTTATGTTGGTCAGATGGAACAATAATAAAATAAAAGGTGCTTAAGATTTCACCAAAGAGCGATGAGATCTAGAGCCAAGTTCGGATGTTCTCAAAAAAAATAACGAAAAACTTAGTAGAAGTATGTCAAGACGAGTTGAAACCGTAACAAGAAACAAAAAACTATGGGCTAAATATTAAAAGGAATAATGAAAAAATTAGTAGAGGTATGTCAAGACGAGTTAAAACCGTAACTAGAAACAAAAAACTATGGGCTAAATACTAAAATATTTGAATTTACTGTATTGTGCATAAAGTGCAAAACTGGATGCATGCTTATTTTTATTTTAGTTTAATTAATGAAATTGTATGGGTATATAATTTTTCTGAATGTACGGTTTTGTTTGACAGGAAATAAAATATAAACGAAACAATTTGTAGCAATTGGACTCAATAAACGGCTTTTATTAAGCAAATAAAGCATACTCCGAAGTGGCTAACATGCACGCTGTATATATAAATTTTTGAGTCTGAGACCAATATTTTGACGAAGTTACTATAGCCCCTCTCATCCTATGCTGGGGTAAAAAATGATGCAGATAAGCAGTTTAAAAATCTTCCGACTAAGTTCCTATTAAAAAACAAGCTATTGAGCTCTAAACTGAACTTGCTTTTTGAGAATATTGATAAATAAACGATTCAATAATTACAAGTTGACTATTTTAAATAAAAATTAAACAAATTTATAATTTATTAATTCAATATGTCTTTTTACAAGATTATTTAGTTTATCGATCTTTTTCTAATTATTAAATTTTTGTCTATATTTTTTCTGAGCGTTCACGATCATTTTTAAATTGGTATAAAAGTTTTTTAAAAACTCGCTTTTTTCATATTTTTAATAAGAAATTTTAAATTATTTTGTTTCAAATAGGTTAAAAAGTGTGTAAGAATTAATAAAATTGTACAAATTATTTAAATTTTGTCGAAAAAATTCTAAATCCATTCTAGAAAATTTAAAAAATTTTTGAAAATATTTGAGGTCAAACGTTTTAGACAAGCGGCGGAATGCAATAAAAATCATAAAAAATTTAAAAAAATTTATTTGGCAAAATATAACACAATTTTATAATTCACATCTAAAACATTGAATTCGGGCCACACCTTAAGAAATGATGCAAATTCAGTTAAACGGCGCCAATTTGGCACCACTTCCGGATCCAAAAAAAGAGATGCTTTTTTGCTGGGAAATATTGAACTATTCCATTATTTTTATTATTCGATTATTTTATTTACAATAATAAGTGAGGGGAAAGTATAGTTTATCTATAATGTAGATTCTACACTGAAAAAAATATTGTCGTGAGGTCAAATGATCCAATGGTTTACTACTGCACATGGTAAAAACAATAATTACAAGTTGATTATTTTAAATAAAAATTAAACAATTTTATTAATTCAATATGTCTTTTTACAAGATTATTTAGTTTATAGATCTTTTTCTAATTACTAAATTTTTGTGTATATTTTTTCTGAGCGTTCACGGTCATCTTTAAATTGGTATAAATTTTTTTTTAACTCGCTTTTTTCTTATTTTTAATAAGAAATTTTAAATTATTTTGTTTCAAATAGGTACAAATTATTTAAATTTTGTCGAAAAAATTCTAAATCCATTCTAGAATATTTGTAAATTTTTGAAAATATTTGAAATCAAACGTTTCAGACAAGCGGTAGAATGCAAAAAAAAATCATAAAAATTATAAAAATAATTTATTTGGCAAAATATAACACAATTTTATAATTTACATCCAAAACATTGAATTCGGACCACACCTTAAGAAATGATGCAAATTCAGTGCAACGGCTGTTGAAATTGTAGACATCCGTCCTATGACAAGCCCATGTTAAATTCATCGCTTCTGCGCCAATTTTGCACCACTTCCGTATCCAAAAAAATTTTTTTCACTATTTTTTGGAATATTGAAGTATTCCATTATTTTCATTATTCGATTATTTTATTTACAATAATAAGTGAGGGGAAAATATAGTTTATCTATAATGTAGATTCTACACTGAAAAAAATATTGTCGTGAGGTCAAAGATTTCATGTCTTTAAATACGAATGCAAATTTTGCTTAGCCTAACATAGAAGACACATTTCTCTAATAAAAAGTTTTTTTTTCCTTGTCCAAAAGTCCATAAACTTTTCAATGAAGTCGTATTGTCCTTATAATTAAGTGATTTGACTTAAAACTAGGTATCATAACATGAAAGAAAAAATGTTTGGGCTAAGGTCAACTTGACTTTAATAATTCAGAAAATTTCTTTAAAATTAATGGAATTGTCTTTAAATTTGTTGTATTTGTGCAACTTGACTACAAAGCAAAAAATCGTTCAAATATAGGACATGTTTTTCAACAATTTATTTTAAAGACGTTTTTACTTGAAAAATAGCATAATTTCTACTGGAAGTCGAGTCTTAATTTTGAAAATAAAGTTGTCGTTAACTCGATTTTAAATGACTTTGATAGCGTATGAAGAAAAAAAGCTGAAAATGCGTTGTTGTAGTTGACTGTAGAAACAATAAGCATTGTTCGACTGTTCAACACTTAGGTGAATTCTAACAAATTAGCTTTCTAAAAAATATATTTCGTGTTGTTGCATTACTATGTAACAAAACGAAATAAAAATAAGATTAAGGGACTTGTAAGTTATATGAAAAGATGATGTACAGTGGGAGAAAAGATTATTCAATTTGTAAGAGGAAAATTCCCAAATGTTTCCTCCATAAGGAGTTAGCATAAAGGGTCCTAAATTGAGTTATCTCTCCCAGCCAGATCTATGCTAAAGGCTGTGGAAAGATTCATTCGCCCGAACCGAAACATGTACAGTCCAGACGTGTATATATTTGTATCTGGCGTTTTCTTTTCAATGGCTATATTAACCATGTTCCTTAATCTATATTTGTCCATAAAGCTCGAAAAATAATTGCGAACAATTAAAATTTGCTTCCTAGCCAAGCCCAAATTTAAAAGAGAATTTTGTCTTAAAAGTATCCTTACTTGTATTCTTTGGCTCGGAATCAATACCAAAATTTTTAAAGTAAAGACAAAATCTTTGGAACCGGGCATGCTTTTTTTTTAGTGTACACAATGAATCAATTTTTTGGAAATTTTTGAGGAAATTAGCTCTAAGCTATATCATGCATTCATCAAACTCTAAGACAAATAATAATATTTGGCCGCTATCATCAAAAACAAGTATAATTATGTTCAATTCAAATCCGTTTTCATTTCTTTGCAGGTACATGCAGCTGTAAGGAATCATTTTCATACACGGAACATGTCTGCCAGCATTGATTCCCTCGAAGAGTTTTTCAATGTACGTATTCATGCATAACGATTATTTGAAAACATTTCACTTGTTCCTACGCAGGCAAACCAGAGGATGAGGATCATTTGTGTTTTGTTCCTTCTTTTCAATCGCTGTTGCTCTTAACATTTCGGGCAAACAGGCATCTTTAGAAATTCCAAATGAATTATTCCCATGGTTGTATACAAGTGCCTTCCCAATAGAATGCTTTGGCCAAGGCATCCGTTTGTATGTATGTTGTGATTTCCTTTTTTCCAAATGAGTACAAATGTTTAACCAATTTTCTATCTTAATTATTGTAACTATTTTTCCAACACAGCCACTGTGTTCAAAAGAGTTCATTTACAACAAAACATGAAAATATTTTTAGGGTTTATTTCATATTTAGGGTTATTAGCATTGAAAAGGAGTTAAAGGATAATGGATGGAATATTTCACCATAGGAGTGAATACGAAACTGAAGGAGTTGTCCGGTTGAATTGAAATTATTTTGTGGGCGTTTGTGTGAAAGGATGTTTGTTTGTGGTATTTAAAGGATTAAACTGACCTATATTATTTGGTTTAACACAGTTGATATGTTTGGAGTCGAATGTAGAATCTAAGCAGTAAATGGGATATTTACAAAAAAAAAAAATAAATAAGGAAAGAATAAAAATTCGACTGCAATAAATATTATCTTTGCTATCTACCAGGGTTAGAGATAGATACACGGTATTAATAAGAAAATTGTGGGAACAAATAGAGACCGAATTGAACCATTGTTCCATTAAAAGAAGAGAAAGAAAGCTTTGCAAATATTGTAAATGTATTATTTTCTCCTGTTTTTATAACTGAATAAATATTTTTATAACTGAACAAATAAATAAAATAATTATAAAAAATCTATGGGAAATGTGCACACGCAGAGAAGGAATAAGATCACCTCCTAGAGTAAAATGTTATATTTGGATGAGAAAAGAACATTTTGCTGCAAAACTGTTTTTTCGCCAGTTGTCAAAATTAAAGGGTGATACGGTCAAAATTTGGTCAATATAAACTTGACGCATTTCTTTCAATTTTGCATTTAAAAAACCAGAACATCCCCTGTGTGTAGAATGTTGCTCCAGCGTGTCAAAATTTTGCTCGCGCATCACGAAAATCCGAGCTACTCGCACGCAAAGCTGGCAAAATCGCTAAAAGTTGCCAAATCAACGGTTACAAATGTAAATAAAGTCTTTGGGGAACGTTTGTCGACAGCCAGGAATTCTGGATCGGGGGGAAATCCAAAACCGGAAGCCGCTGAGACGACAAAGAGAGTTGCCGGTAGTTTCAAGCGAAACCCTAACCTCTCTCTCCGAGATGTCGCAAATAAGCCGTGCATCGAGCCAAAAAACGAGCCGGACTATCGACTTACAAGAAGGTAGTGACTCCAAATCGCGATGATAAACAAAATACGACGGCCAAAGCGCGATCCCGGAGGGATGCTGACGAAGTTTGACTGCGTGGTAATGGACGAGGAAACCTACGTCAAAGCCGACTACAAGCAGCTTCCGGGATAGGAGTTTTATACGGCAAAAGGAAGGGGAAAGGTAGCAGATATTTTCAAGCACATAAAACTGTCAAAGTTCGCAAAGAAATATCTGGTTTGGCAAGCCATCTGTACCTGTGGCTTGAAAAGCAGCATTTTCATAGCTTCCAGGACTGTCAACCAAGAAATTTACGTGAAAGAATGTTTGAATAAACGTCTGATGCCTTTCCTGAAGAAACACGGTTGTTCCGTACTGTTTTGGCCGGATTTGGCATCTTGCCATTACGGTAAAAAGGCCATGGAGTGGTACGCCGCCAACAACGTGCAGGTGGTTCCCAAGGACAAGAACCCTCCCAACACGCCAGAGCTCCGCCCAATTGAGAAATACTCGGCTATTGTCAAGCGGAACCTAAAGAAGACCAAAAAACTGCTAAGGACGAGCAGCAGTTCAAGGCAAACTGGCTTTCTGCGGCGAAGAAGGTGGACAAGGTGGCTGTACAAAATCTGATGGCAGGTGTCAAGCGTGAGGCCCGGCAATTCGGATTTGGAAAAGCGAAAGCCTAACTGAATATTTTTCCTGAATTTTATACTAATTGAACTTGAAAAAGAAATTTAATTTGATTTTTTAAATAAATGATTTCACCGATTTACACCTTGACCAAATTTTGACCGTATCACCCTTTATTTTGAAGCATTTGTTTCGAATTCTGTTGGCCCAACCAACTAACTGCCATTTAGCAACCGAATCCTATTTGAAATATTTTTAAATGTCACTTCAATTTTTGTTAATTATTTGGTGCTCAAGAAGATACTTTTTTTTTCAATGAAACGTTCCAAATGGCGATTTTTAAACCACTACAAAGTTGCATCCACAATGCTGTTCAAACCATTCTTTTGATGATGACCGGCTGTAATTATGTCTTGATATAGGAGTGAATCATTTGTGTTGGGTATATTATAGGGTACGTACCACACCCCAATCGGATTTAATGATATATCTCTAGGATGCTTTGTGTACTTGGAACCTCACATATATGTCGTTGTGAATAAAGTGGTTCTGAAAGTTCTGAATAAAGAAGGTTCTGAACTGTTTTTAAAAACATGAGTGCACCAAAATCTAACTAATCTTATTTGATTTATTTTTAAACAATAATCCAATATGTCAACGTTGTACAATGGACCCAAATGGATACAAAGGGCCATGGGCCAGATTCAGCCGAACACTCAAAAATTATTTATTTTTCATAATGCCTAACACACTATCGGGACGCACTCAGCAATAAGAAGTTCATCACTTGTGGTTTCAAAATTGGCTTGCTTGTCTAAGCGTGTCTGTAGGCACCGACCAAAATAACTTATAGCGACCAAAAATTACTTATATGCACAAACTAGTAATACGGGTCCATTTTTATGCACTTTCAACTGAAGGTCATAATGGGGTGTGTATTAAATTTTGTGTGCCCAACCGCGAAAACATTTTAAGGACATTAATTGTTATCATACAATGTATTTAGCTATACATCTTTAATACAAATATTTAAATGTATTTAAACCAAATAAAAAAAAATAAAATAAAATTTAAATGAAATTAAGTTTTTATTGGGGTTGGGTGACACAACCATATGAAGGGAACATTCCATCGTCTGATACAACCAACTCCATATATAGTATTAGTTGGAGTTCCCATAATTCGATTGAGTCGACCGAATTTGTCGGGTGACACAACTGCCAACTGATAGTTGGTGCAACTGCCAAAAGGAGGTTGGCAATAAATTCGGTTATCACAACCAATCTGTATTCTCTGTGTACATTTTTAAACAAATTTAGGACAAGAATACGTGAAATTGTTCACCCTCTGGTAAAGTCTCATGTCTTTTAAGTAAAGCAAACTTTCATTGAAGTAAAGAAAAACCACTTTGATTTAAAGAAATTACCTTTAAATAAATTGATAGACTAAGACTTATTTTGAGAATTTTGCATTTTTTTAATTAATTATGTGATTGTTGCATCATTTTCGTGATTTAAAAAATTAATCCGATCAATTAATTTCGTGATTAAATCAGAAACAATTTTCGGTGTAAATGGCTTTGCTAAAAACTGGTTTTCTTGGACATGTAATGGTCTCAAATTATATGATTTAAATAATAGAACATATTTGCCGTAAATTTTGTATGTCCAATTTTTTTGGGTATTATAATATGTCGAAATTGTCTTTTATTGGAGTGTTATTTTTAACCAAAAAGAAAGTATCTTTGCATCATTTATGCATGTATTTTTGATCGTCTAAGATTAGTTAGATTTTAACTAATATGCGTTCAATTTACCTATCTGCCCATATATATAGTTCTTTTTTATTTCAGTGAGCTATAGCTAATTTGTGGGTGTTGTGAAGAATTAACATCTTAATGAACTAATTTGCTAAGGATTAAGGAATTATCAGTGTTCGTGAGACAATAAAAACAAAATCCATTGGAGAAGATAATTGTAGGGGATTATCATTGTCAATGAGGAAAATCGGATATTCTACCTTTAGGTAACTTTTCGCTCTCTCTGTCTTTCTCTGTTTCTCTCTGGCAAAGGTTGCTAATCTATTTAAATGTTCTATAAAACAACAGAACAATAAAAAAGTAAAATGTGAAACATTTCTGCATGGCCTGGGAGGACAAAAGCCAAGAAATGAATGGATTTAAGGATAAAAAGGATCACCGATCTTAATTGCCAACAAATAGTGCAGACTATAGCAAAAAATAAGACGATTGCCAAAAAACAAAACTGGAGAAAATTCATGAAAACAGAAGATGGGATAAAAATCCGATTGAGTTATTAACTACTTAAGTAAGCATATGCGTGTGAGTGGGAGAGAGAGAGTGAGTATATAGCCTTCAACCGATATGAATTGAATTTCTTTTACTCTATGGTCTCTTCATTATTTCAACATACTCGTAAGAAATTCGCCAAAATGTATGCGACATGCGAATCGACATAATCGTTATGTTGAACATCCCTTAAGCCTCGAACGGTAATCTCTCAAATACTTTAAACTACTTTCCTCAACATTTACAATCATCGGATATTACAACAACCATGTGCGCTGTATTTGAAGTTTCCTGTTCCTGTTTTCACAAACCCTTACAATAGGGACAATACAAATTGCTGGATAAACATTTACTACCACTCACTACGGGTGATAGACTCACTGGCCTCCGTGCTCAAGAACTTGTGGATATAGGTGGTAGGATAGGATAGGATAGGATAGGATGGTCCAGTCTCATGAGATTATGTGACCAGAATTAGAGAATAGGCAGCCGCCGCCGCCTGTATATGCGTAACCCACATAATAATCATCGCTAGTTTTGTTCATTGTTTTACTTTTGAATGAATGCAAAATATTAGGACATTAGAGCACCCAGGCCTCATTGTCCCATCACTAGCCTGCAATAGTTTTGCTGGAATGTTTTCTGGAAATTTCAATTGTTTTATTTTTGAATTTCTTTTACCATTCAGTTGTAAAGTGCATTGTGTCCGGCAAGGATATACAAAAGTGGGTATTTGTATGTGGGTGTACTTGTCTGATGGCTAATGCCCAGATTTAAAGGATTACAACAATCGTTCGATTGGTTAACTAACATGCAACGACATTGGACAAACAAAATCGGATTAGTAAAGTAATTGTCCGTCTTTCTATGAGTACTTTGACCATACACATGAGACCGATGGTTTAAATATGGGAAACAGCAAATGCAAATGGGGTTATGTAAAGGATCAAAATCTATAAACTTCTACTCAACTTCCTCTCGAAGATTTCATGAGGGGCAACTTTTTTTATGTCAATATAAAGGACATCCCCCTTTATAGGCATCCCCCTTTAACGTCATAATTGGACCACTTCTAATCGTTGTGTAAACATTGCAACAACCTTGAGATATACACTTTTCCTGCAACTGATCCCGCCCGTTGTCCCGACACATCTAAAGGTGAGTACTATGTTCGAGTTTTTCACCAAAACACTAAATTAAAAGTGCAAAAATATATATGAAGACGATAACATTTTTATCAAGTCTCTACCAATTATGGATGGAAAAGATCCAATGTATTGATTGCGAACCATATAATATTTCAAAATTAATTGATTAAAAAAAGTAACCGTGAAAATAAGCTGGTTTTCAGCTTGAAAACTGAACATAGTACTCAGCTTAAGATGTTAAGGCCTTATTATATTTAAAAAAATGTTATGTCCCAAACATAATATGTTCTCACATATTATCATATACATATGTCGCAAGCATGTTATGCTAGTTTATGAGTTCCAAACATATAATTTTTACACTGACACATATAAAAAACAATCTTTTTCGTCCGTGTGATACCAGAGAATCCCATCAAACTCCACCACGCTGACCTCACACAAAAGAAAAGACCCACTTTTGCATGTTTAGGAAGTTTTTCGTTTTGATGTTTAGTCTAAAGCCCTTTTGGTTTACTGACGCTTAAAATATAACCTCGTGGAAGTGAAAAAGATTTGAGGGAAGATGCATTTTTTTGAGTTAGATAAGAGATTGGTTGGAAATCGGTTGAAATAATGAAAATTTTACATTTGTCCCAACCTATCTACTATATTTGCTATCATATTATGGGCAACACAACCAAATGATGAAGGTAGCCACAACCTATGTTGTCAGTAGACCCAACCAACACCATATGTGGTATTAGTTGTGTCGACCGAATCAGTCGGGTGACACAACTGTCAACTGATAGTAGCTGCAACCAGGGCTGTGGAGTCGAGCCAATTTCGCTCGACTCCGACTCCAGCATTTTTCATCAGCTCGACTCCGACTCCGTAGTCGACTCCGGGTAATATAACTTAATCTAATTTTAATACCACTAATTTGTAGTTCTATTGTGGGGGTACCGTAAGTGGATCGATATGAAGTATCGAAAGTGCAAAAAAAGGTCTTAATTTCACATTAGATGCCAATTGTACTCTATATTTCAAATTTAGGGCAATGTTTAATAAATAAAATAGTGATATAAATACCCATCATAATATGAGAAGATACCAACAGTATATGTAACATATTTGTGGACCAAAATTATTGATATTGATTGATACTATCTCAAATCCTTTAAATTTGTTTCGAGCTATATAAAGGTTTATATTTCTATATGCATGAATTTGAATCTGAATCGATTTAGACAAAATTGTATATATTTCTACAAAATCTATGTACTTAAAATTTAAATCTAACGTTATGGGACGTAACACAATTGTAACGAAAAATAAAAATGCAAGGAACGTCTAAAGGAACGTCAAAGTCTGTACAACTTTGTATTTAGATCTACATTTTGATAAAATCTCAAATCAGACTTCTACAAAACTCGGGCAATATTTGGAAATATGTATAATTGTTTAGACAATTTTGCAAAAATGCATTTATGATTCATTCATTGAAAAATTTGAAAATTTGTGTCATTTCAACAAGTGTTCGACTTAGCAACAATTTTTACAAAATTGTATGCTCACTGAATACAATTTTGGAAACATTTTCTACAGAAACAAAATTTTGACTAAATTTTCTATAGAAATACAATTTTGGAAAATTTTCTATAGAAATAAAATTTTGACCAAATATATAGAAATAAAATTTTGAATAAAATTTGCCAAATTTTTTTACAGAAATAAAAGGGTCTTACCCCCAATGAAAACCATTTTTGCTGCCCGTTTTGCTCCAGAAACAACTGAGGATGATATTCATTTCTACATAAAATCAAAACTGAATGCAAATGTAGACATTAAGGTATCTAAACTGCAATTTGTAGAGAGGAGGAACAAGTCGTCATTCAAAATTTTCGTACCTGAGGACATTTTTGACACAGTGGTCAATCCGGAATTTTGGCCTTACAGAGCTGTGGTGCATGAATTTGTTTTTAGAGATAGAGTTGCCCGTTTACCTGCACGTCCCGTTGAGCAATCAAAAAACTGAATAAAACCCTGTCTGATACGAATTTTACTTTAGTTTATCAGAATGTTAGGGGACTTAACACAAAATTATGCAACCTATATACGGATAGCTTTGGCTTTGATTATGATTTGATTATATTTACTGAAACCTGGCTTCAAAGTAATATCTTAAATACCGAAATCTTATGCGACAAGTACCAAATTTATAGATGTGACCGCACAATTGGTTTGAAGAAATCTGGTGGCGGCGTCCTAATTGCTGTTTCTTCGAAATTTGCTTCATCAAAAATTGATATTCCAAATGAACTTCAAATTGAATATATAGGAGTGAAAATAAGGTGCGACCATAATTCATTGTTTGTGACTTGCTCCTATATTCCTCCTGGTTCTTGTAACGATGTTTATAATGCTCATTTGACTGCTATCCAATCGGTCCTATCTACTGCGAGATCCTCTGATTTGATTGTTTTGTCTGGTGATTTTAACATTCCATCTATTACATGGAAATATTGTGAGGAAATGAATTACTCCGTACCAATGCTAAGAAATGAATATCAATCTGAATTTGTTGAAAACTTGTTAAAAGATGGTCTTTTTCAAATTAGCAACATACAAAATTCGAATAATAAATTACTTGATTTATTTTTTACAAATGAACTAACAGATGTGTTTTTATCACGCGTCAATGCCGTTGTAAATCCTGAAGATGTTCATCATCCCACTGTCTGTATGGATATAAATATGTCTTTTTCGAGATCTATGCGAAAAAAACTCGTATCGAAAACTGATAAAATATTCTCTTTTAATAGAACTGATTACGAAAAACTGAACTCATTACTATTTAATGTGGATTGGAATAAAATCTTACCAGCGAGAAATCTTGATGAATCAATAAATACATTTTATGAAACTTTGAATTCATTCATAGCCCAATCTGTTCCATTAATTCGAATAACTTCTCACACTGGTCCACCTTGGAATGACAGTAAATTACGTAACTTGAAGAATAGAAAGAATAAAAATGTATAAAAAATCTGGATCTGTGACTGACTATGCAAACTACTCAATTGCTCGTTCAGAATACAACCTGTGGAATAAACAATCCTATAGCAATTATTTATCGAAAATTAAAAATGAACTGAAGCTTAATCCAAAGTCATTTTACAGATTTGTTAATTCTAAACGTCAATCAAATGTGTATCCAAGAACCCTTCACTATGGTGCTGTTGAAGGGGATGATAATGAATCTATATGTAATTTGTTTTCAAAGTTATTTGCAACAACTTACTGCCATAAGGATTTCAAGCAATCTGATGCGTACCCATATAAGATACAGGAATATTCGACATTCACTACTCCATTTATTTCTCCTGATATTGTGATGAGTTATATGGAAAAGATAAAATGTTCATATCGCCCGGGCCCTGATGGGATTCCCAGTAACATCCTCAAATATTGTGCTCATTCTCTTTCTCTTTCATTTCTGTTTAATGAATCTTTGCGCACAGGTCACTTTCCTACATTGTGGAAGAATTCATTTATCATTCCGCTATTTAAAAATGGAAGCAAGTCAGATATTACGAATTATAGAGGCATTGCTAAATTAAGTGCTATTCCAAAACTGTTGGAGAAAATTATTTCTGATAGTTTGAATCATCAAGTCTCCTCTCTTCTATCGCCTAAACAACACGGCTTCCGTAAATCTTGTTCGACCATAACAAATATCTTGGAATTGACTACAATGGTTAATGAAGGCTTTAGAGATCGTTTACAGACTGATGTCATTTATACTGATTTTAGTAAGGCGTTTGACAAAGTAAACCATTCACTTTTACTGTACAAACTGCATCGCATGGGCTTCAGTGAATTAATGGTATCCTGGTTTGAAAGTTATCTAAAGAATCGTACACAATTTGTAGTATTTGATAACATTATTTCAAAATCAATACATGTGCCTTCTGGTGTTCCACAAGGCAGTCATCTTGGCCCTCTATTGTTCTGCTTATTTATAAATGACCTTCCATCAGCCATTAAATATGGTTACACTCTCATGTATGCTGACGATGTTAAAATTATAAAGGTTATTCGGAATAGTGATGACCAATCCTTACTCCAATCTGATCTGAATAGCATGTACAGATGGTGCTCATCAAATATGATGGAACTGAACATAAGGAAATGCAAGCATATCTCTTTTTATAGATTAAATTATATCGACACGAATTATAACTTGAATGGCACAACGCTTGAAACTGTTGAATCCTTTAAAGATCTTGGAATACTTTTGGATCGCATGCTAAATTTTAGATCTCACATTTCTATGACTGTAAATAAGGCCTATGGATCATTTGGATTTGTCAAGCGCTGGAGTAAGGAATTTTCTGACCCATTTGTTACAAGAAACTTATATACTTCACTTGTGCGTCCTATCCTGGAATATGGATCTGTAATTTGGGACCCACAGTACCAAATTCATTGCAATCGTATTGAATCTGTTCAGAAACAATTTTTACTGTTTTGTTTACGTCGGAATAACTGGACACCTCAAACCTTGCCGTCTTACAAAGAAAGACTATCGCTCATCAAATTACCTACACTGAAAAGTAGACGTACCATGCTGAATATCTGTTTTATGGTTAATTTAATTAACGGAAGATTTAAATCTGACTTCCTTATTAACAGCATATCATTCAATGTACCCTTTAGACCTACCCGCAACTTTGAACTGCTCCACATTGAATACTTTCGAACGAACTTTGAAAACAACGATCCACTTCGCCGTCTTTGTAAAGAATTCAATAAATTTTATTATTATCTTGATTTGTCAGAAGAGAAATACAATGTAAAGAAAAAGATAACATTATTATTAAATACTTGATATATTAACAAACGATATGTATATAATGTAATATATTACTGTTAGTCTGTAAGGGTTTAATCCATAGATGAAAATAATAAAAAAAAAACATAATCAATAGAAATACAATTTTAAAAAAATTGTGTAGCACACCAAATTTTGCAAAATATTCTATAGAAATAAAATTTTTACTAAATTTTATATAGAAAAAAATATTTGTATAGTAATAAAATTTTGAATACATTTTTTATAACAGTGAGTATCAGTGAGCATCATCAGCAAGAAAAAAATTGAGAAAATTTGCTATAGAAATAAAATTTGACAATTTTTTCTTATAGAAATAAAATTTTGAAAAAAAATTATCAATAAAATATATTTTAGAAAAATTTTAGAAAAATTTTTGTGTAGTAAATAAAATTCTGCAAAATATTCTACAGAAACAAAATTTTTACTAAATTTTCTATAGAAATAAAATTTTGACAAAATTTTCCATAGAAATAAAATTTTGACAAAATTTTCCATAGAAATAAAATTTTGACAAAATTTTCCATAGAAATAAAATTGTGACAAAATTTTCTAATAAAAAAATCTATTACTATAAAATTTTGGTAAAATTTTATATAGAAATAAAATTTTGACCAAATTTTCTAATAAAAAATTCTATTACTATGAAATTTTGGCAAAATTTTCTATAGAAATAAAATTTTGACTTAAATTTTTATAGAAATAAAATTATCAATAGAAATAATATTTTGAAAAAATTTTTGTGTAGCAAACAAAATTTTGCAAACATTGTATAGAAACAACATTTTGACTCAATTTTCTATAGAAATAAAATTTTGACTAAATTTTTTATAGAAAAAAAATATTTCTATAGTAATAAAATTTTGACTAAATCTTTTATAAAAAAAAATATTTCTATAGTAATAAAATGTTGAATAAATTTAGAGAAATAAAATTTTGACAAAATTTGCTATAGAAATAACATTTTGACAAAATTTTCTATAAAAAACAACTTTGAAAACATTTTCTGTCAATATTCCACATAAGATATGTATATGACCTTAAAATAAAATTAAAATAAAAATAATATCGATTGTTCGAAATATTTCAAATAAACTGATAAGGGCATTAAAATGCAAAAACAATAGAAAAGGAAGATTGGAAAATGGACGACGTCATACCAAAAGTTGCATTTACGGTGTTCGATACATACACGTTCGTTCATTTTTAATTTGCAATATTTTTTGTTAAAAACTCACAAATGATGTTAAATTTTGTGTAAATAATAATGAGAAACTTTTGACCGATTGTTCTACGTCATTCCCTGATATAAATTTCTTTTTATTCTTAGTTTAATTTGTGGAACAAAAAATCATAAACGACACGTTTGCATCGAACGCCGTCAATGGTTTGATACCCTCTGCTGGCATTTTCCCATCTTCATCTTCCATTGTTTTTGTTAAAATGGATCGATCCAGCATCTGCTTGTCAAACATTCTAGGAAACGTAAAAAGATAGACGTAATTGGAAGTTGATTTTCATTTACAATCATCCTGTACATTGATCGAATGAATAACGCAATGGAAACTAATTTGCGTAAAAACTTGCTTAGTTACAAAAATGTGAAGTGTTTATAAAAATTTGGTTTAGCCGGAGTCGGAGTCGAGCAAAATTTTTACGACTCCGACTCCGACTCCAGCAAAATCTTCAGACTCCGACTCCAAGACTCCGACTCCGGCTCCACAGCCCTGGCTGCAATTGCCAAAAGGAGGTTGGCAGTAAATTCGGTTGTCACAACATATCTGTGTTCTCTGTATATGAAATTGTTTTCACATCCTGCAAAAGACTCAAATGGTAAACGATGGTTGTTTGTCTAACATTTCGTTTTAGAGGAAAGAAACTTTGATCGCAACTATTATCGCTTCTTTGTTTTGGACTTGAGACACTAGTTAGGGACAAATTCCGATTTTTCTATACGTAAAAAAGCGTGAGTTTGAATGGTTTTCTTTTGTTACATTTTTTGTATTTGTTCAAAAAGTTCAAGTTTGTATCATCAAAAAATTAGTTTATTACAACATTTTTATTTTCCCCGTAAATAAAAACATTTTTATTTTCGCCGTAAATAAAAACATTTTTATTCTAAAACCACATCCGATTTCGTTTATATTAAGCTCTTTTTTTCGAAGAACGAACGAAACTTGATTTAGTATTAAAAATGTTTACGAAAAATGCTTGAATACCTAAAATAATAACATTATTTCCGTTTTTATTCTATCCCAAAGTTATTTCGTTTGTAAGAAACGGAGAATTAGATGTTTGCAACTAAAATTCTTTGTTTTCATTAAACGAAGTTTCTTTAAATGTATTTTGTGTGTGTATTACACACTGGTCTTGTGAGCAGATGACTGCATCGATATTTGTGTGTTGTTGAGTACACTCTGAAAAATATATTGTGGTTAGGCCAAACATTTCTTGTCCTTGAAATACGAATGCGAATTTTTCTTACCATAGAAGATGCATTTCTATGATGTAAAGTTTTTTCCTTGTCTAGTTTACTGGAAAGACTAAGGTCAAAATTAAAAATTAAGGCATTAACAAATAGGAGATGTCTTTAAATACTTTATTTTAAAACGTGTTTTACTTGAAACATAGCATACATTACAATTGAAGTCGAGTCTGAATGTGGAAATCTATATTGTCGATAACATGTTTTTAATTTTCATTGTCGATAACATGTTCTCTGAGAGCACATGAAAAAAAAACAGAAAACTCAAATTCAAAAGAGAATTTTGTCGTAAAGTTATCTTTAATTCAATTCTCCGCTTCTATGCCTCGGAATCAATACCATAATCATTGGTGTAAAAACAAAATCTTTACAACCGGGCATGCTTTATTTTGCGTGAAGAATATAAAAAGAATTTTCCTAATATCGGAGGAAAAATGGAAATTGTGGGGAATTTTGTGAAAAAAGTCAATGTAAGGTAACATACTTTAAAATGAAGTATTGGAAAATATATCATATGTTTGAACCCTTTTTTGTTTTGTACTCAAGATACAAAAAGTCAACAAAGTTAAAGAATGAATTTTGATTTTTTTACGGACATAAAAACTTCATTGAAAAAACGATCGACTTTTGGATAGGGAAAAAACTTTATATCAGAGAAATGCATCTTCTATGCTAGGCAAAATTTGCAGTCGTATTTTAAGGTTATGAAATCGTTGTCCTCACGAAAATATTGTTTTTTTAGTTTCTTAATCAATGCTTTAGATGGAAAACGTGGTAAGTTTAATTTATATTTTTAAGCATTTTAAAATAATGAATGGCACAAATGCTAGCCACTGTATATACATGGTGATGCCCGAAATACTTACAATGGGGTATTTGCTTTTGTTTATTTCCAATCATCCACACATAAAACTATGCCCAATCAATTGTGTAAAAGAAATATTTGCAGCTGTTGTCTTTTGTAGTTGGTTCCCTGAATTATACATCTCCTGTAAATAGCCATTGTCTGGGTCAATGATTCATTGACCAATGTCCTTGCGTTGCCATATATACGATTTGGCTCTACTCTCTACACACACACACATGCTAACTATCACACAATGATGTATCTTCATCCAAGGATACTATAACAGGATGTAATCCTGAGTTTACTTACCACAGATTATGCAAGTTACAATAGTAATCGAAAGAGAGAGAGAGAGAGCGATAAGTACTTATATATGCTCATCCTTAGATTGCCTATATGTAATCCTTGGTATCCTTGGTCTGCAGGATAAGATTTACATCATAATACTTACGACAATATGTGTTAAGTTCCCGTAACTATTGACTGCAATATGCGTAGGTGTAAATTGTTTAATTTTCAACGTTAATATGGGTGCCGATCCGTGGATGGATTTGAGTTTGGTCTGGTCGCGTGACAGGCCTGCCCATAGGTGTAAATCATTTTATTGGTTTAGTAGTTCAAGTTGAGGTTTGTGTAATTTTCTGCGATTTCCTTCTTGGCTTTAGGCGACTTTCTATGGAGATTTATGTAATCATTTTGCATTTGAGATTTGCGTGGATATTGCATCTTATGGCCTCTTCATATTCACACCAGATTTAAGAGAAAATGAGTAACCTCAATAACGATTACAACTACGATTGAAATCCAGTGACAGTTTGTGAATATTATTTGTCCAAATTTAAGACTAATGCGACATATAAGGTTTGTGGTATTAGATAATCCGAAATAGGTGTGAATGAGATAATTCTATTCCATGCAAAATATTGAAGATTTGAAGCTTAAGATTTATTACAATCACATATTTATTTTGTTCAAGGGTCCTAAACATTTGGTTTAAAAAAAAATTGAGATTTACTGTGGGACAATATTTGATCCAAAAGATGGGAAGTATACTTACTTTGTCATTCCGTTTATAACACATCGAAATAAAGTTTATATATACTGGGTCGTGCTGAAATTCTGAGCCCACCCATAGCGATGTCCGTCGGTCCGTCTATTGAAATCACGCTAACTTCCGAACGAAACAAGCTATAGACTTTAAACTATGCACAAGTAGTTGGTATTGATGTAGGTCGAATGGCAAGTGTGCTATATACCAGAGCCAATGGAGGAATAAATTTAATGCGATTCGGTAGAAATGTGGCTCTAACTGTCATTGGCTCATGCACACAGAGAACAGATTGGTTGGAAATCGGTTATGATAATGAAAATTGTATATTTACAATTAAATATTAGTTGTGTCAACCTATTTTCTTTAAATGCAATGATTTATTTGTGCCTAACATCCTTTGCCAAATATTTCAATAGAGTTTCGTGTGTAATATCCCTTTTGAAACGCTTGGTTTGAATTCTGTTTGATGCGACAAACCTTAAATAAATTTCGCAATTGTCATTTAGTAATCAACACTGGTGTACGGGTTTCACAACAGAATTTAATTTGAAATATTTCAATATTTTAATATTTCTTTACTATTAAGTATTTAGTGCCAAAGAAGATGTTTTTTCCCCTTTCAAATTAAACTTCGAAATCGGACGAATTGTAAGCTCCGGCATCCACGATGTATCCATTTCAAGGTATTTCTTTGACGACGGCAATTAATGGACGTAAGTAGAGGATATTTATAAGTGGATACACGGACGAAAAATATTGTTTTACATGTGGGTGTAAAAATTATATGTTTGGAACTCTAATTATATATAACATGTTTGGAACATATATGTTAATATTATAGAACATATTATGTTGGAGACATTACATTTTCTAAAATATTATGTCTCTGGATTCAAACATATATAATAATTTTTTTGTTATAGTTGGTTTATTCTTCAATCATTATTGTTCTTTTTGATTTAAGCTTATAACCATGCATTGTCTAAACTATAAATGTAGCTTAACCAACTGAGGAAAAGTATAAAATTTTGACAAAATTTTCTATAAAAATTAAATTTTGAGAAAATTTTCTATATAAATAAAATTTTGACAAAATTTTCTATAAAAATTAAATTTTGAGAAAATTTTCTATATAAATAAAATTTTGACAAAATTTTCTATAGAAATAAAAATTTGTCAAAATTTTCTAAAGAAATAAAATGTTGTCAAAATTTTCTAAAGAAATAAAATTTTGTTAACATTTTCAAAGAAAATAAATATTGGCAACATTTGCTAAAGAAATTAAATTTTGACAAAATTTTCTATAGAAAAATTATTTTGAGAAAACTTAGAAATAAAACATTGAAAAAATTTTGTATACAAATAATATTTTGACAAAAGTTTCTATATAAATAAAATTTCGAGAAATTTTTCTATAGAAATAAATTTTGACAAAAGTTACTATAGAAATAATTTTTTTTTTTATAGGAATAAAATTTTGAGAAAATTTTCTGTAGAAATAAAACTGGCAAAATAAGAGTTTTTTGTTTGGTAGTTTTTTTGGTAGGATATATCCACGGATGATATAAAATTATGTATTACCAAGCTACGAAACCAATGGAAACTTAAAAAATGACAAATTCTTCTGAATAATTGTATTTTCTGAAAGGACGTTAATGTTATTAATTGTTCCCAACACAATAATTGCAATTTCTTTACGCTGCTTTTAAAACCGTTCTAAAACCACCCAGCAAAAAAGATTGGAAGTTTTCCACAAACATTTCTTTAAAAGCGCATCATGGAATCCACCATCGATTTTTTCAACTTCCACAGCAGTCATTTTGTACAAGAATTAGAAAGTAAGTACGCAATTAGATTATTTCAAGTGAAAATTTAAGCTTTGTATAATTACATTTCACAAAAAAAAAGAAAACCAATAAAAAAGTAAAAAATAAAAATAAAAAATTATATTTCATACCCGCTGAGATTTGACTTTCATGGAAGTCCTTTTGAGAAAGTTTGGCATATTACGGTAATTTTTAATTTGTTGATTTTTAATGGAAAAATAGAGCAATACAAACGATCCAAAAATTGAGTACTTCCGTCCTATAACAAACACATCCCAGCAAAAAAGAGGTGCCAAAAAAGTAGTTTGGATCCCTAATTTGTGATCCGGAAGTAGTGCAAACTTGGATCATCTCTAATGAATTTTACATGGGCTTGTCATGTTATTAAATTTTTTTTTTAATTTATTTTTTATGTTAAACATCGTTTTTATTTTCGGCATATATTTTTGTATAAATTTATATTTTCCATTAAAAATTTAAAATTATCATAATTTGCAAAACATTCTCAAAAGAACTTCTTTGGAAGTGAAAAAGTCAAACGACACAGGTTCAAATCCCAGCTGATTTGAATTTATTTTTTTTACTTTTTGTTTTGATTTTCCTCCTTTTTGCGAAATTTATTTGTCCAAGACTTAAATTTTCACTTAAAACGGCCTCATTCCGTACTTTCTAAGACTTGTCCAAAAGGATTGCATCGGAAGTAGAAAAACATCGATAGAGGATCCCGGGAAATGTTTGTGGACTTGTCTAAAAGGACTGTATCGGAAGTGGAAAAACAATTGATGGGGGATTCCTAGATGAGCTTTAAAAGAAATGTTTGTGGAACAACTTCCAATTTTTTTGTTAGGATGTAAAATTCATTGGAGATGATCCAACTTTGCACTACTTCGGGATCACAATTTGGGGAACCAAACTACTTTTTTGAAGCCCTTTTTTTGCTGGCCACTAATGTGAAAAGTTCCAGGGTGTTAAGTGTGTCGAATTTGATCCAAATCGATTCTGATTTAGATAAATCATCCATATATATGTTCTTAAAAAACTGTCTTGGTTAACCCTATATTGCCGTGCATTCACGAGATAGGGGTTCCTCCAATGTGGAAACAGGGAATGGAAACAAATTACCCAGCAATAAAATTGGAACTGTAAAAGCACTTCCAAAAATGTCATCCTAATGCCATCCTTTTAACCCTTTCGACCCTAAAGTTGCCTGTGGGCAACTTTTTGTGTTTTGAGACTCACTGTCAGCGTTGTTTTTATTTTTGTTCATGAAACTGTAACGGTATCGAAAGCTACAAATGTTTTCTTCAAGTTGAAAAAAAAATAGCTAATTTGGTTGGCAATTAGCATTTTTTTCATTAGTACGCACGTGCCTCAAGAAAAAAATATTTGCGAATTTGGAAAACGGTTTTTATAAATTAGATTTTTTTCAAAAATTACAACAAAACTGTTGACAGTTTTTATTAAATCGGTTGTAGTATATATCAAACAAAATATTTGTGGAAGTCAAATGTTAGAATTGCAAAAAACCAACATGTGAGAAATTTTTAAAGTTGCCTGTGGGCAACTTTGGGCAATTGTGGTAGTAAAATTACATATTTTTGGACATGAGACCTACAGAAAAAAAGTTTGAAAAACAATGATATTAAACAAATTTTGAACTTCGATTGGGATGTCCCAGTGACAATGAATGAGGCAATGATGTGGAAAACATACATATCTGCAGTGCTGAGGAGGAATTGGAAAGGAATCGTAAAAAGGGAAGAACCCATAGATATCAGCCTTCTTGGCAACCCAGAAAAAAGTGACCACTTCTTTAAGTTAAAATGAACTCATTGTGAAGAAAGTTGAACTTCGTATAGCGCCAAAGACATTTTTATTTGTTTGAACGATGTGATTTTCGTAGAAATTAGGTAGAATGTATTCCATATATTAGTTAACATTTATGTACCACTATACTACAGAATGAAAAAATTTAACTGAATTGAATTCATATATGGAATGATTTTATTGAAAAATTTTCATTCATTTGGACAAATCTTACATATTTATGGTAAACCTTTTTCTTCAAAATTAGAACTGCTTACCTTCGTTTTTAAATACAGTTTTATTTATTTATATAGGCATTTTTCTTCAATAAAAGACATGTTTTATTAATATATTAAATATATTTATGAAGGACTAACAGCATCGACTGGCCTTGAAATATCAGTTTATTATTCCACTATTTCCAATTTCCATGTAAAGTTACCAACTGTAAAACGTAATGCTTTTCTTCTTCTTGTTCCTTTCACTTTTAATAAGATGCTGCGTAACGATTTTGTCCTCCTTTTATAATTTCAATACCTACAAATATTAAAAATTATAAACCAATTTTTTCACAAAAGTTTAGCGTCACTGTATGAATGTTATCTGATAATTGAAGATTCCAAAATGAAGACGAATGAAGGGGTTGTTATTATGTTGCTGTTTTCTTTCTTTATACACCATCACGAACATTGATAGGCTTACTGTTTGTTATTTATGTTCAATAATTTTGAAAAAACGAAAAATTTTCTCACTAATTTAAAATAACAAATATTTTATTTGTTATTTATTATATTATTTTACTATATTATTTTTTAACAATCTCTTCGTATACCATAACAACGCGATTCCAATTAAAAAACAAGCCACGCGCAAACATATCGATTACATCAATGACAGGTATCGATTACAGGTAGATAAAAGAAATATAGGAAAATTTTCTTATATTCTAACAAGTGTGTTTCCTTAAGTTTTGAAAGGATTGAATACCTCTTAGTACGAATGAACTAAAATATTTTTCTATGCCAAGTGTTATTCGTATGTATAATAAGCTTTCTATAATAAAAGAAGTCAGTATAATACTGAGAAATTTTATAAGAAATTTTACTAAATTTGAGAAAACTTGGTTTTAGTTCGGTTTTTGTTTATTTTTATGAATGCTTTGTTATCCGTGAATAAAATTTTCTTGTTCAGTAGTAAATTCTTATACCCAGCGAAGAAAACAGTATTAGTAAAATTCCATGCCTTATTCTAGTTAATGAACTATTCCTATCTGCTTTCAATTTAGGATTTTTTTACTGAAACAAGTAAATTTTATTATTTCACACAAAAATTTAACTTAATGGAAATAAAATGGCTAAACTACATCGATGGAAATTTTTCCCTTTAGTTTCGAAGGCACTTTTTTCTGGGTGTATTGGTGGATTAGCACGAATATTGGCGCTTTACTATACTTTGGGTTTTTAGACCGCCAGTTAAACTGGTATGGGTTCAGTGCAAAAAAAAACATTTTCGTGAATCACGCATGATTAACGCGAAGCCGTGAATGAAATTTAAACTAAATCTCGTGAATGTGCGAGAACGGGACTAAACAAAAATTTGTCGTGCGTGAGTAAAAATCAAATTGTGTTCGTGATTTGCGTGAGTAAAATTTCTCCGGAAACACGCTCACGATTAAAATTCACGTTCACGATCCAACTCACGCTCATGATAAAATTGACGATCACGATAAAAATTCACATTCACGTTAAGACAGAGACAGAAAAAAATCACACTCGAGAACAAATTCACGTTCACGATTCAAGCACACCGATTTGAATCACCTTCACGGATTTTATCACGCTTAAGATTTCAATAGCGTCCGTTGTTTGATTAGGAAACATATTTGAATTTTGCTAATGGTTCCGTCGTGAGTTATGAATGTTACTTACTGATCAGTAACGCTAATTGTCGTGCTTCGAAAATGTTCCTGAGTGAACTACGAAAATTATGGTGAATCATGCAGGAACGTGAGGCATACAATTTGTTCGTGCGTGAGCGTGCGTGAGTATAACTTTTCATTTCGTGAATTTGCGTAAACGTAAATTTCTAAAATCCAATAAAACGTAATACGTCTATAATTACAAAACAAACCATTTTTTAGCCACAATTGCCCAAAGTTGCCCACAGGCAACATTCTCTACCGCCCAAACGAGTAGGCGTGGCGACCCGAAATCTTGGCTAGACGCTTATTAAATGATTAAGAGTATACAAAATGTTTAGCTATATCTATAAAAATTCGGGGTCGAAAGGGTTAATTCAATTTTTTATAACTCGCTTTTTCCATTTTTTTAATGTGTAATTTTAACTTTTTTGTTTCAAATAGATTAAAACAGAGTAAGAATTCTAGAAAAATTGCAAAGTTTTGAAAATATTTGAGGTCAAACATTTCAGACAAGCGTTAGAATGCATTAAAAATCATAACAAATTATAAAAATTATTTATTTGGGCACAATATCACAAAATTTTTTAAATCACATCCAAAAAACTTAATACAGATCACGCCTTAAAAAGTGATTCAAATTCAATGCAACGGCTGTTGAAATGGTGGACTTCGGTCCTATGATAAGCCCACGTTAAATGCATCGCTTCTGCCCAATATTTCACCACTTCCGGATCCAAAAAGAACATTTTCACTGCTTTTTGGAAACGCTTTGTTTGCTGGGTATACTTCGGCGCAAATCCCGACATTTTTTTCTATATAATGAAGCGTTTTGTAGGCATATTTCCGGAATAAAATTTATGCTAGTAAATTTTATCTAAACTCATTAATATTCTCCCGATTGAAGGCATATTACTCAAAGGAATACCTCGCCTTCATCAATGGGTTCCCTGTGCTCGAACCGCACTTTTTCACACACTCACAAAATTTTCGCACTTCTGCGGGAATGTCTACTTTAATTGAATCCACTGAATGTCAACTGTAATTGGTCATGTCACATTCATTGGATAAATGAAATGAATTGAATTCGAAACCATTGTTTTCGTGCCGAAATGAAGTGAAATTGTACATTTTGGATTTGTCGAATGTACAAGAGTTGCTGTTTTGTTTTTTTCGTTATTGTTTTATTTAAATTACCTTTTTATCTAATTTAGAGGGCATCAGAAACAAAAATTCTGACACGGGGAAACCCCCTTTCATGTATGTTTCCATGATTTATTTTGATTGGATTCGAGAACGAGTGCCTCTTAGTGTTCATGTGGAAGAGCAGTGAACGAACAGAAGTAGCTGCGGCTGTTTCATGTCGTATTATGGTGCAATTGCCGTTTTAAAATTCCTTTTTTTTTTAAATTGGTTGCTATGCAAATGCAATTACGTTTAGGGAAAGGGACCCACTATAGAAATAGAGGAGGTCGGTCGGTTGGTCTGGTGGCACATGGATAGCTTGCTAAACTGACTGTTTGGAAGTTGGACAGCGAGTATACGTGAATTACTATAAATTGAAATGGCTCCGAAATGAAAGAAATGGAATAAAAATTGCGCCTACAAACCAATTGAACAATTTCATTTGAGACTGAAAATAGTTTTTGCTAAAAAACAACGTTGCGATGATGATAGTGTCTGGCTATAGCATAACAGTATTTGGTCATCTAATTATTATACTAGAGAAAATTAAAAGGCATTCGCTGACATACACTGAAAAAAAAGCATGCTCGTTTCCAAAGATTTTGTCTTTACTTTAAAAAATTTGGTATTGATTCCGAGCCAAAGAAGCGGAGAATACAAGTAAGGATACTTTTAAGACACAATTCTCTTTTAAATGTAGGTTTTGTGTTCTTGCTTCTAGGAAGCAAATTTTAATTTTTGTTTTTTTTAAGCTTTTTTTCTTCATATGCTATCCAAGTCCTTTAAAAACGAGTTAACGACAATTTTATTTTCCAAATTCAGACTCGACTTCCAGTAGAAATTATGCTATGTTTCAAGTAAAAAACGTCTTTAAAATAAAGAGTTGAAAAACATGTCCTATTTTTGAACGATTTTTTGCTTTGTAGTCAAGATGCAAAAAGACAACAAATTTAAAGATAATTTCATTAATTTTTATGCATTTTTAAAGTCAAGTTGACCTTACCCCAAAAAATTTTTCTTTCATGTTATGATACCCATTTTTAAGTCAAATCACTTAATTATAAGGACAATACGACTTCATTAAAAAGTTTATCGACTTTTGGACAAAGAAAAAAGCTTTATATTAGAGAAATGCGTTTTTTATGCGAAGCAAAATTTGCATTCGTATTTTAGGGACATGAAACCTTGGGCCTCACGACAATATTTTTTTCAGTGTATGCACAGAAAAAAGTGAACTGTTTTATGGGAAGAAATTGAAAATTTCTAAACAATTTTTAAAAATTAACCAAATAAAAATATTTGTCATAAACCTAAGTTAATTTTAGTATTAGTTTAAAAGCTGACTTTTTGTCTGTGTGCACAGTATGCATGAGGAGAAAGAATACAATCACTTTTGGATTTTGACCTTCCCTTAAAGATCAAAATAAAGATTTTTTTAAGGAAATATCTAGCTTTAAAACTAAAGGGTGGTTAAAATTTCAAGGGCCGATGTTGATTTTGAATAAAACACAAACTATTTAGAAAATTATTGTAATTTTGTTTTATTATGATATATTGGTATTACTCAATTATGTATGGAACAAAAAAACCGGCCAAATGGGCGCTGCGACCTCGGTGGCACACCTTCATCTGATGGTCCAAATTTTCGATGACGCTGAGGCATAATGGATGTTATATGCCGCACCAAACAGTCACTCTTTGTGGGTGCATTGGTTTTTCGACAATCACTCTTGGATTCTCATTCGCCCAAATGCGGCAATTCTGTTTATTGACGAATCCACTGAGGTGAAAATGTTCCTCATCACTGAAGATGATTTTCTCCGAAGATTGATCATCCACTGTTCCCATTTCTTGTAACCATTTAACACGTTGTTGGATTGGGTATCTCTCCATGGTTCAAATTGAGTAAGTCAGAAATAGAGAAATGTCACACAAAATTCGGAAAAAACTTGGCGTTTAGGTGTGGTTCACATTCAACATCGGCCCTTACAAAGTAACCACCCTTAGGATTACGATGCAGATCTCATTTATCGAATTTTCATTCTCTTTTTGCGCTTTAATAATTAAGCTATTCACGTATGTACAAATGCCAGTTGAAAATACCAACTTCTGATAAATATTTCAAAGTAACGAATGTTTTCTTAATTCCAAAAAATAAAAAAATTAACTGCTAAATCCTCCAAATAAATCTTAGCCAATATTTGAAGCATTTTTATATTAACTTTAAAAATTCAATATATCAGTTAATTTATTTTATTTAAATCAAGAATGTTTTTCTTTACTTGAATTACTTATTCCCCGTACAAATATAAAATTACGCTCTTGAGGTAATAATATTCCTTCCCAGCAAAAAAGCGTCGCCAAAAGAGTAGTTAAAATGTTCTTTTTAGATCCAGAAGTGGTGCAAAATTGGCGCAGAAGCGATGAATTTAACATAGGCCTGTTATAGAACGAATGTCCATCATTTTAACAACCGTTGCACTGAACATACACCACTTCTTAAGGTGTGATCCGAATTCAGTGTTTTGGATGTTGATTAAACATTTTTGTGGTATTGACAAATAAACAATTCTTATATTTTTGTAATTTGTATTATTTTATAATTTGTAATGTATTCTTATGCTTGTCTGAAACGTTTAACCCCAAAAATTGAATTAAAAGAACTTCTTGTGTAGGTAAAATAAGCAATATCTTTGGGAGTACACTTTAATAATCTTTTTGTGTACGTTAGTTAGAAAAAAACTAAAAAGGGAGAAAATTATACGAAAATGAAGCATAAATATTTACTAAATTTACATCTGCCACAAAATAGTACAGAATTTCTTAAAATTTTGAAATTTTACCAATAATGCGCCCATCGTGAACTTCGTATGGAACTAAAGACATTTTTGTACTTTTGAATTCCAATTTCTTCCTTCAATTTACGAAATTTTCTTTAGCAAGTGAAAAAAATATTGATTTCTACACCCAGAAAAAAGTGACCCCTTCTTTAAGTTAAAATGAACTCATTGTGAAGAAAGTTGAACTTCGTATAGCGCCAAAGACATTTTTATTTGTTTGAACGATGTGATTTTCGTAGAAATTAGGTATAATGCATTCCATATATTAGTTAACATTTTCCTATATTTATGTACCACTATACTACAGAATGAAAAAATTTAACTGATTTGAATTCATATATGGAATGATTTTATTGAAATTTTTTCATTCATTTGGACAAATCTTACACATTTGTGGTAAAATTTTTACTTCATAATTAGAACTGCTTACCTTCGTTTTTAAATACAATTTTATTTATTTATATAAGCAATTTTATATTCAATATAAAAGACATGTTTTATTAATATATTGAATATATTTATTAAGAATCAACGGCATCGAATCTCCTTGAAATATTAGTTTATTATTCCGCTGTTTCCAATTTCCATGTGATATTATCAACTGTAAAACGCACTTTTTCTTCTTCTTGTACTTTTCACTTTTAATAAGTTGCTGCCTAACGATTTTGTCCTCCTGTTACAATTTCAATACCTACAAATATAAAAAATCATAAACCATTTTTGTTAGAAAAGGTTAGCGTCACTGAATATTACCTGATAATTGAAGATTCCAAAATGAAGACAAATGAAAGGGTTGTTATTCTGCTGGTGTTTTCTTTCTTTATATACCATCACGAACATTGATAGATTTATTTTCAAAAAAAGAAAATTTTTCTCACTAATTTAAAATAATAAATATTTTATATATTTTATTTGTTATTTATTATATTATTTTACAATATTATTTTTTAACAATCTTTCCGTATACCACAACAACGCGATTCCAACTAAAAAAACAACCCACGCGCAAACATATCGATTACACCCACGCGCAAACACATCGATTACGATGACAGGTATCGATTACAGGTGGACAATAGAAATATAGGAAAATTTCCTATATTCTAACAAGTGTGTTTCCTTAAGTTTTGAAAGGATTGCATACTTCTTAGTACGAATGAACTAAAATATTTTTCTATGCCAAGTGTTGTTCGTATGTATGAAAAACTTTCTATTATAAAGGAAGTCGCAATTATCATTTTATAAGAAATTTTACTAATTTTGAGGAAACTTGGTTTTAGTTCGGTTTTGTTTATTTTTACGAATGCTTTGTTATCGGCGAATAAAATTTTCTTGTTCAGTAGTAAATTCTTATACCCAGCGAAGAAAATAGTATGAGTAAAATTCCATGCCTTATTCTAGTTAATGAACTATTCCTAACTGCTTACAGTTTAGGATTTTTTTACTGAAACGAGTAAATTTTATTATTTCTCACAAAAATTTACCTTAATGGAAATAAAATGGAAAACTATATTGATGACAAATTTTTCCTTTACTTTCGAAGGCACTTTTTTCTGGGTGTAATAATTTTCCTTGAATTTGTCGGGAAATATTTTTTTACATTTCTAAAAGAGGCGTGACATCGGCGTTTGAAATACAGTTTAGTTAAAATTAATCCAAATTTTCCAAAATTTTCCTTCCTGGTGGGTTCCCTGCTTTTTTGAGTGCACACCAGTCTCACTCTAACATCGGTGAGCTCTTGCACTTTTTGGTACTTTAATGCATTTAGTTCCAGCTCAATATGGGTTGCATCCGTTCTCGCGATAGGTTCATTGCAGCGTGAATCTCGATCAAATCTGACTTGCAATTTCGGTACTAAAGGGTGATTTGTTAAGAGCTTGATAACTTTTTTTTTAAAAAAAACGCATAAAATTTGCAAAATCTCATCGGTTCTTTATTTGAAACGTTAGATTGGTCCATGACATTTACTTTTTGAAGATAATTTCATTTAAATGTTGACCGCGGCTGCGTCTTAGGTGGTCCATTCGGAAAGTCCAATTTTGGGCAACTTTTTCGAGCATTTCGGCCGGAATAGCCCGAATTTCTTCGGAAATGTTGTCTTCCAAAGCTGGAATAGTTGCTGGCTTATTTCTGTAGACTTTAGACTTGACGTAGCCCCACAAAAAATAGTCTAAAGGCGTCAAATCGCATGATCTTGGTGGCCAACTTACCGGTCCATTTCTTGAGATGAATTGTTCTCCGAAGTTTTCCCTCAAAATGGCCATAGAATCGCGAGCTGTGTGGCATGTAGCGCCATCTTGTTGAAACTACATGTCAACCAAGTTCAGTTCTTCCATTTTTGGCAACAAAAAGTTTGTTAGCATCGAACGATAGCGATCGCCATTCACCGTAACGTTGCGTCCAACAGCATCTTTGAAAAAATACGGTCCAATGATTCCACCAGCGTACAAACCACACCAAACAGTGCATTTTTCGGGATGCATGGGCAGTTCTTGAACGGCTTCTGGTTGCTCTTCACTCCAAATGCGGCAATTTTGCTTATTTACGTAGCCATTCAACCAGAAATGAGCCTCATCGCTGAACAAAATTTGTCGATAAAAAAGCGGATTTTCTGCCAACTTTTCTAGGGCCCATTCACTGAAAATTCGACGTTGTGGCAGATCGTTCGGCTTCAGTTCTTGCACGAGCTGTATTTTATACGGTTTTACACCAAGATCTTTGCGTAAAATCTTCCATGTGGTCGTATAACACAAACCCAATTGCTGCGAACGGCGACGAATCGACATTTCACGGTCTTCAGCAACACTCTCAGAAACAGACGCAATATTCTCTTCTGTACGCACTGTACGCATTCGTGTGGTTGGTTTAATGTCCAATAAAGTAAACTGAGTGCGAAACTTGGTCACAATCGCATTAATTGTTTGCTCACTTGGTCGATTATGTAGACCATAAATCGGACGTAAATCGCGAAACACATTTCGAACCGAACACTGATTTTGGTAATAAAATTCAATGATTTGCAAGCGTTGCTCGTTAGTAAGTCTATTCATGATGAAATGTCAAAGCATACTGAGCATCTTTCTCTTTGACACCATGTCTGAAATCCCACGTGATCTGTCAAATACTAATGCATGAAAATCCTAACCTCAAAAGAATCACCCTTTAGAAAAAATATATAGTCACATCTAAATGTTGAATGGCTCAAACAATATTCACTTGTGGTTTTGAATGCAAAAGATCAAAATTCTTTTCTAGGATTCTAATAAAATAAAATGAACTGTCACTGAAATAATCTGTCAGCTGTCGTAATTAAATGTAGGGATAATGAAATTGAAAATTCCAAGTAAATGACTTTTTGTCAAAAAAAAAAAAAACAGACAGTCGATTTTTATACCCTCCACCATAGGATGGGGGGTATATTAACTTTGTCATTACGTTTGTAACACATCGAAATATTGCTCTAAGACCCCATAAAGTATATATTCTGGGTCGTTGTGAAATTCTGAGCCGATCTGAGCATGTCCGTCCGTCTGTTGAAATCACGCTAACTTCCGAACGGAACAAGCTCTCGACTTGAAACTTGACACAAGTAGTTGTTATTGATGTAGGTCGGATGGTATTGCAAATGGGCCATATCGGTCCACATTTACGTATAACCCCCATATAAACGGACCCCCAAATTTGGCTTGCGAATCCTCTAAGAGAAGCAAATTTCATCCGATCCGGCTGAAATTGGGTGCATGGTGTTAGTATATGGTATAATTATATATAGCCGCCATATAAACCGATCACCAGATTTGAGCCTCTTGGAAGACCAAAACTCATCTGATTCAGTTCAAATTTGGTACGTGGTGTTAATATATGGCCTCAAACACCCATGCATATAGCGGTCCATAATTATATATAGGCCCCATATAAACCGATCCCCAGATTTGACCTCCGGTGCCTTATGGAGATGCAAAATTCATCCGATCTGGTTGAAATTAGGAACGTGGTGGTAGTATAAATATGATATTTAACAACCATGCCAAATGTGGTCCATATCAGTCCATAATCATTTATAGCCCCCATATAAACCGATCCCAAGATTTGGTTTTGGAGCCTCTTGGAGGAGCAAATTTCATCCCAGCCAGTTGAAATTTGGTACATTGTGCTAGTATATGGCCGTTAAAAACCACGCGTAACTAGGTCCATATCGGTCTGTTATATATAGCCCTCAGATAAATCGATCCCAATCACACAAAAATTGGTCCATATCAAGTTCATAATTGTATATAGCCTCGACATAAGCGACCCCCATATTTCAATTCTGGCTCTCTACGTACCGTGCAAAAGTCCATATCGATTCGTAATTATTTGTACACTTACCTATACATACCTTTTTTGTCTAATATATACCACGTATGGACTAACTCACAATTTTGAAAACGATGTTAAGAAGTTTTAAGATACCACAACCCAAGTAATTCGATTGTGGATACATTCTTTCGTAGAAGTTTCTACGCAATCCATTGTGGGGGGTACTTACGGCCGTATATACTTTTTTTTTTTGAATCTTTGAATTGGACTAAACTACTTTCTATACTTTTGAAAACCGATTCTTATCAAACCAAAATCGATCAATCAACATTTAACGAAGAAATCGAAAAAGGATCGGATCAATAGTTTAAAAAGTCGAATGTCCGTCGTTTCCAGATTTTGAAAAAGTCGCAAACCCCAAAAGTCGGCATATCAAAAATTTTAAATAGTCAATAAATCACCCTTTTGATCGACCTGATAACAATCTCCACTTATTATTTTTAGTTAGTGTGATGTCACAATCGACAAAATATCTTAGTGAGTTTGAAGTAATGGGCCGCCAGCCAATACACAGAAAAAATTTTCCGTAGTTGGAAAAAAATTATTTGCTTGTAGTTAAATTTTATTATTTTTATCGAAATTTTCCACAGCTTATGAAATCTTACTTTTTTTAAGTATGTCTCAAAAATTTAATGAACTGAACGTGAGTGTAAAGTTCAATGACCGTACACATAAGTTCAATATGAATTAAAACAAATTAAATTTTCGTACGATTCCCAAAAATAGTAGGAATGAACTACTGTATGGTTAAAATGGTAATGATTTGGCGCCAATGGTTTTCTTCTTTACTTTTAGTTAATTTTTTCTTCTATGAGATGAACTGCAGTTAAAAAGTACAAGAGACCATTAAACGGAGTAAAATTTAGTTCAATTTTCGTGCGTGGCAGTTCACTTTTTTTCGGTGTATAACCTAATCGAACCTATCAATTGTTGAAGTACTCCACAATGACATGGTCCTGAACGTGTACTCTTCCCAACAGATATTGTTATTTAAAAAAAAGAAAACGTTGCAAAAATTTTACTCGAGGTAAAAAGTTCATAAAGTCGTCTTCTGCTTGGCTGGTTTGTTTTTATTATGTCTGTGCCGCTGCAGTGGCTTTGTAGTTTATTGGTGCAATAATAGAGCTGGGATTGCAAAAAAAGACACAGGCAACATTAGTCAAATTGCCAATTGCACTGTGAAATTGTTGATTTTGTTCACTTTGCAAAAAAGACAATTAAGCGAAAAGTGTTTGCAAAACACGGAACTCTGAATGGGAGGACAAAGTATTTGAAACTAATGGAAAAGCTTTAATTTGTCGTGGCAACAGTAGTCAATAGGCCAACATTATACTGATTGATATGCTATATACTATATCAAAGTATAGGATAGCAAAATAAATTATTTTGAAATAATAATTCGAGAACATTTGAAATACAGAACTGAATTTTTCCATAAACGCAGTTTCTATTTCGAATTTCAATAATTAAATATTAATTTTGTAAAATCGTCAACGAGTTAGAAAATAATTTTAGTTTATGAAATGTTGCATTGATCGAAATATTTTAATTCCCTTTTGATATTTAAAAATTATTTGGTAAAGTAAGGAATTCAGATATATATGCCAGTGCATTTTAACAAAAACTTCAATGTTTAAAAATATGAAATGACTGATTTTTAAAAATATAAAAAATTTATTTCGTTCCTTCCATGCATTAAAAACACAGTGAACGCTCTACATCCAGAGAAGGAATATGATCACCTCAAACATGTTTAAGAGGAAAATGTTATTTTTGGATGGTGACCATGTAACATGGTTTTCGCAATCATGTTATTTTCTCGGAAACCATGTATCTGATTTCGGCAAGCAGGTTATATTTGACGAGAAAATAACATTTTAGTGACAAACATGTTACATGGTCACCATACAAAAATAACATTTTGCTCTTGAAACATGTTTGGGGTGATCATATTTCTTCTCTGGGTATAAGTACTTGCACCAGGTTACATACGGACGAATGGACATCGCTAGACACGTTATGGGGTCTAAGACCAATATTTTGATGTGTCACAAATGAAATGACAAAGATAGTATACCCCCCATCCTATGGTGGAGTATGAGAAATGCTGTAAATTCTGATTAGTTTCCCCGCATCTTGTAAACGAAACCTAAAATTAAAATTGGGTTTCACCTTTCTTTCACTCGGATTCAATGCCAAAGTCGTTAATTTAAAGACAAAAATCTTTGTAATTTGATATGCTTTGCTTTTCAGTGGTTGTTTGCATCACATAAACTTGTACCTAACCTATAATTCTGCCAACACAAATACACTTACACTTCTCTGTTATATATGTACATTGTGTGAAGCACCTATAGCATTTTGTTACTTCTCTCATCTCCAAGAAAGTTTTTGAGGACAAATCTCTTGCAAAATGTCCTTCAAATTGTCTCTAATGTGATGACAAAGCCAATACACATTTTATCATTCCGGGCCAAGCCAAAAGCACTTGGTTTCTATTTAATATTTACATAAGAGCAAGCTCCTCCATTTGACATTCGATACAAAGTCTCTGTCTGTCTCTGTGTACCAATGTTGTTTTTTTTTTCAAGATGCTCATGCAAAAAGAAGAAAAAAACGCAGAGAAAAACTACAAAGAAGCCTAGTTTTACCAATACCACAGGCCATCCAAGAGGAGTGCTGAAAGCCAAAGCCAACACAACACAAAACTGGCAATTGGCAAAACTTACAGCCCAACAAAGGAACGAACCCATGAAGCAGGCAGGCCCATGGTGAAAACATCAACATCATGAATATATAAAATAATGTTTAACCAGTGCTCAATTTGAGATCAGAGGCGCTTTTAAGTCGATGCCACTTTCAAGTTGCAGTCAGCCAACAAAGGACGCCCAACAGAAATGTCCTCACCACACAGCAAACTTGGGGAGGGTAAAAATGTTACACTTCACCCTCGCCCACACTCTCTCCAAATGGGTAGAAGGAAAAGAGGCACCTACAGCATTTCGATGTTCGTACTCTACTCTTGTCCCCCTTCTATAGGTTGAGAGAGGAGATACCAACAATGCTATGCGATTAACTTGTCAACAAAAGACCCCACTTGCATTTGCACACTCAAATCCATGTATGTGTACACAAAGTACTAACCATCTTGCTGAAGAGAGAGAGAGAGAGAATGAGGCAATGCTAAAGGACCCAACTTTCCACTTTTTTCTTGTAAGCAACGATGTCGAATAGCACTCTTGTCGTTGTACAACAAAAACTAAACTCGTTGTTTTTTTTCCTTTTGACTTTCTTGACGAGATGATAGTAGTGGTGATGTTGGTGGCAACATGCCACGAGCTAAAGTGTAACAGAGGACTATAAGAATAATGAATCCTTAAGCTACGTACATCTAAACTAAATCAAAACAAAAGAAACGTTTGAATACAAAAGCAAGAATCTTTGCAAATATAAGTAAAATCTACAATGTCGCCGATAAGCTTCAGCTGCTGCTGGACATTTTAAAGCTACGAGAAAGACAAGACCCTTTGGAATAAATTTGAATAGGCATAACCGACTTTTTGCACTCAGGGCGATTTCGTTTGGGGGAAAAATATTACCTTGGTGTTACACTAATTTTTCCCTCAATGTATTTCACCTAAATGACAGTGTCATAGTCATAGCTTCTGTATCCAGAAGCTTTGAGAGTGTCCTTTATATTGTGCAATCAATTTCGAGAATTTATTCGATTCGAAATCGACACAAAATATATAATAATCGATTAATGCGATTTATAGAACACTTCTTTCTCACCAGAATTTTTTAATTGCTTCCCGCGAAAAATCCAAGAAAGCAATTTTCAAATACCAAAGAGGCCTGTCTAATAATATTTTTATGACCATGCACACACACAAAAAAATTTTTTCTGATTCAATCACAAAATTAATTGATCCAATTAATTTTTTAATTGAAATGTCTTCAATCACGAAATGATATTATAAATCATAATATAAAATTATTTGATTAAAAAATCAATTGATTTCATTAGCAAATTTCAATTAATTTTTTAATTGATTCAATTAATTTTTTAAATGATGTTGATTGCAATATTCAATTAATTTTTTTATTAAAAACGACACTATTTTTAATCACTATATACTATATTTCAATAAATTTCTATAACTTTTTTTTATCATTTTTAATTCCATTCAAAAAATTATTGTTTCAAAAAAATTTTAATCGAAAATTTAAAAAAAAATATCTATAATTTTTTAGCTGACTTACTCTTCCGAGTTTGATTAAAACGTTAATTGTATCAAAAAATTTTTAATTAATTTTTTCAATTATTTTTTTTTAATTTAATTGAGGTTTAAAAAATATTCAATGAAAAATTTTATTGATTCAACAAAATTTTTAATTGTAACAGAAATCAATCGAAAATTTTCGTTTGATTTTTTATTAACTTTAAAACACTCTCCTTTGAAATTTTTTGAAATTACGAATCCTTCGTGATTACCTGGGGTTATGTATAAAGGCAAATAGCATGTTCAATTTTGAGAATTACGGTTCTCAAAATAATACCAATATCTGTGGATTACACTTAGGCAAAAGTCCTATTTTATTCCTAGCAGTGAATTGGTGGTGAGCACAGTATCCATGGAATGTAGATTGCATCGATTTCAATGGCAATTGTTCAAAACTGAATGAAATTAAATTTACACAACACTGAGAATGAATTTATTTAAAATAAATAAAATAAAATTCCATTTACAATTTTCTGCTCGTTAAAGGGATAATGTTCACAAGGAATCGAATCCTCATTGGTAATAAAATTTAATCTGTTTTTATTTCTGTGGGTAAATGTACTAATCCTTAGATATCGAAAAACACACCAACCACAGCTAACACAAATTTTTTCGATAATTTTGAAGTTAATCAATCTTTGACAACATCTCTCACACAGCCTATGAGAAACTTTAATTTACTTAGCAAATTGGCTTTTAATGTTAAACTCACACAATACATTCGAGATTTTGACCTCTGACAGTTTTCAGCTTTTGCACATTGTAATTACAAATGTACATTTGTATATCCCATCACATACACCCCTCTTTTTTCATGCCGAACTATCAAATTTCCCCCGAAACTAAATTCTCCCCTATTTGGTACACAAATAATCTGCCACCCAATGTAGGGTACAAAGAACAAGAAAAGCCAGCAAAAAAACACAAAACTCAAATTGAATGTCCTTTTACGTCTCCAGATATATGAATGTGTACATAGAAGAGCCAAAAGTGTTAAAGGATCTGTATGTCTTTTTATGTTTCTTTCTTCTCTAACTGGCAATGGTAGTGGTGATGATGTTTTCGTCTTCTCCTTCTCCGCGGTCCCTTTAGTATATGCAGTGTATCTAGCTGCCATAGGATCTTGTAAGGCCAGGCATAGCAAAAAAAAACAAAGGTGGGGGAACTGTCTCAGCAGCGAAAAAAGCAGAGCTTAATCCTTAATAAATATTTTATGTATTGCATACGGAGGAGCACAAAGCCAAAGCAAAGCCAACGACAGTCCGTTTACTAAGGGGCTCTATTGTTGTGTATGGCAAAGTGGCACACACATACACGCATACAGACAGAAAACACCAATGATGCCCACTTATGTACACAAAAATACAAAATGATGATGTTCACTTTTTGTCCTGCATCCTGCATTATCCTTTAAACTCTCTCAGTCTGACTAATGTAACCAATACTCTGTCTCTTTCTGTCTCTGGTTAGCTGACTGGTGGCCCAGACAAGACCAGACCCAACCAGCCCAATCTAAATATGTATATACGTATGGGTATGGAATGAGGTCCTTAAGAAAGAGATTTATGAATATTTAAAGAGGGCGTGTTTGTGTCTACGAAAAGATATCCGTACATACTACACAACCACCATAGTCGTCTTCGTCCCTATTGTTATCCTCCCCTTCATCTTTATATTTACCCTCACCATTATCCTTGTGTGCGTTCGTATGTTTTTTTTTGCTTATTTCATTCATATTTTTTGGTTGAGTAAATAATGAGCAAATGATGTCTCAAACGGTTGTCTTTATGGGAGTATATGCATGTGTGGGTGTGTGTGCGCGTGTATTTGATTGGCAAAGAGAGCAAATACCCATATATTCTCCTACTCTCCGATGACACCACAAACTATCATCCCACACATACGTGAGCGAGCAATGAGAGTTAACTTTGCATTGATTTTTACTCTCTCTTGCTCTTTTTGTTAACAAAAACAACAGAGTACATTTCCCCTCTTACTGACAAATGGAACATTTTAGGCTCTTCTCATTTTCCTTCTCTGTCATATTCATTTGGCTTAGCCTCTTCATATAGGGGTAGTTGCTCTCTTGTCCATATTTGCAACCCCTCTATAGATGGAAATTTGCTCTTTTTCTTTTGTTGGCCCAGAAACAAAAACAAAATTCTACCCCCGTCATGAAACCAGTTACCCAGTGAATGCACATGTCAGGGTGTTTTTCTTGTTTCGTCTGCCACTGACATAGAATGCCAAGAATTTCATAAATTTTAAGCATACTTTGGGCAAACAAAACTCATCCATCATTCGTCTTTCAACCGTACAAACGTTTAAAACGCAAAACGTACAGCGCTGGTTTAACAAAATTTTACGTCGCAAAATTTAAATAAAATATAACGGTTATGAATTCGATTGCACCCACAAACGGATCTATGTTTTAGTGACTTTACGGAAAGGATAGAAAAATTGCAGTTTCTAAAAAGAGATAGACAAACATTTTTGATTGAAAAAAAAAAATATATATATATATATATATATATATATATACAACAAGTGTCTGATAAATTACAAACAAAAGTGTTCAATAGTGAAAATAAACTTTAAAGTTTTGAAAATTTTCCTTTTCAAAACTTTAGCGGCCAAGATTGGATATTAAACCTGTGGAGCTGTACCAATTATGGTCTACTTTGTACGTATACATTTTTTTAATCAGAAAAAAATTGTTTCTGTAATTGGTATTGGAACAATTTAAATGCAAATGTTTTGTTTGTATATGATATGTTTAAAAAGTAAAGTTTTCAATTAATTAAATTAATAAATTTTAAATAAATTGTGCTTACAAAAATTCTGTTGTATATTTTTCGCGAGCAAAAAATAATTTTTGCAAACAAAATTTTATATAAAGTTGAATATATTAATGCTGAAAAAAATCATTGGGGACAAACAAGGTTACGGTTGCCATAAGATTATGTGCCTTTTAAAAAATAAAAACTTGAACAACAGAACAACAGTTCGTTGATCTAAAATTTTGTTCCGATACTAAGAATTAGGTTTTTGTGTGCGGTGAAAATTAATTCCAATTGCGGTTGAGAAATACCGTCGGCCGGCAAATAATTCTGTCCAATAGGAATATTTTGGTGCGGATTAACTTTCAAATATTTACCATCTACATTTTTAATAAGAAATTTTCTTTGACGACTGCAATTTTAAATCTTGATCTTAATTTTTGAACATTTTTTTATCAATATCGAAGTATTAGGTACACTGAAAGAATAGTTTTAGTTTCTCGATAAATTCGTTTAGAATCCGTTTTAGAAGAGATGTGAAATTTTGACAGAATTTGAGGTCATATGATTCAGCCAAACTTTAGAATGTATTTAAAATAATAAAATAATTATAACAAATATTTTTTGGGTAAAATATCATAATTTTTTTAATTCACATTGGAAACACTGAACTCGCATCACACCTTAAGAAATTATGTAAATTCAGTGCAACGGTTGTGGTCATCCATCCTATGACAAACCCATGTTAAACTAACGCCACTGTGCAAATTTTGTACCATGTCCTGATCTAAAAAAGCACATATACATTACTTTGGGCGATATTTGGATTTGCTGGGATGCCATACATTCCGATTAGATTCGAATAAACGCGGATATAATAAAAGATTTTGTACAACCAAATGTATCTTTAATTAGTTTTTTTTTAACGTCAACTAAAACTTGTTGAAGACAAATACTATATTGCTATGATGACTATAAATTCAGATTTATTTGTTCTGCCTAATAATAATTTTAATTGGCCTAGACTAGAAATGGCATCAGTCCTTCGGATGTTTCGCTACTTCACTATTTCGGGTTTCGTTTGTAAACAAACAAAAAATAGTAAAAAACTGCAAAAAATAAAAAAATCTTTGCATTTTCGATTGTATTCTCTACCCAAAGACCTGCTGAAATATTCTGTCGAATTTTCCGCCAAAATTCTCAGTCTTTCAAGAACACTTTTCAATTTTTTTGCTTAAATAGCGTAAAACAAACGGGCTTTTAATACCACCTGATTGTTAAGTGCGAAATAAGCTTATCTCTCGAAGAGCAATCTTGGATATATACTAAAGGTAATGACTTGGGAAAAACTTTCAAATATCTTTGCTGGAATACTAAATAATTCATTAAAAATGAAATAAAATAAAATAAAATAAAGAATACGATATAAATAAATAAATTAAGTTAAATGTAACTAAATTATATTTACGGCCATTTTCATGTACCTCCGCTAGACTTTAACGGCCAGGTAACAGAAAGTACACAAAAAAAAATTCCGTAGTTAAACTAACGCTAAATTTAACTTATTTTCATTGGAAAAAATTTATTTGCTTGTAGTTAAATTTTATGATTTTTATCGAAATTTTCCACAGCTTAATGCAATCTTACTTTTTTTTAAGTATGTCTCAAACATTTTATGAACTAAACGTGAGTATAAAGTTCAATGACCGTACACGTAAGTTCAATATGAACTAAAGCAAAAGAAGATTTTCGAAAAATTTTCGGTAATTAAGTTCCTAACTGGCATATTGAATATATAAGCAAGGTGATAGCTATGTCCATAATACGGTTTAAAAGTTCGTTAGTTAACGGAGCACTAACGGAGCTTCATAAAATGGGGATTAATGTTATAAAATATTAAACTCTGGAACGAAATTTTTGACAAACGAAATTATCGTTTTATTTGATTTTAAAGAAAACATTTTGGTAGCAAAAAAAATCTTGTCGGAAATTTCATTCCTCAGATATTAAAACTCTTTCTTCAGTGTTATATCTGTCAAAATTAGGCGACATATATATGTATCCTAAACCTAAAAAAAGTGATCGCACCATGAAAGAAAATTTAGGTTTATTTTAGACACTTTTATCTAAAATATTTTAATGATTGCAATATTGTACAAATTAATATTTTTTTGCTAAATTGAAGAAAAGTTTAGTTTTTTCTGCTGCTTATGAACATCCCAGCAAAAAAATTTGGAAGTTCTTCCAAACGCACAACTTTAAAAGCACTTCCAGAAGATTCACTCCCAATGATGTTCTTTATTTTAACTACCCAGGAAGATCTTTAATTCAATCTTTTATAACATGTTTTTTTCATACTGTTAATGGATAATTTTAACTTTTTTTGTTTCAAATAGGTTAAAAACAGAGTAAGAATTCATAAAATGGTGCAGATTAGTTAAATTTTGTCGATAAAAATGCTAAATATAATATGAAAAAATTGTGAATTTTTGAAAATATTTGAGGTCAAACGTTCCCGAGAAGCGTTAGAATCCATTAAAAATTATAAAAAAAATTATAAAAAGTATTTATTTGACAAAATATCACAGAATTTTTTAATTTACATCCAAAACATTGAATTCGGATCACGCCTAAAGAAGAGATGCAAATTCAGTGCAACGGCTGTTGAAATGGAGAACTTCCGTCCTATGACAAGCCCATGCTAAATTCATCGCTTCTGCGTCAATTTTGCACCACTTCCGGATCCAAAAAGAACATTTTCATTACTTTTTTGGCGACGCTTTTTTTGTTGGGATATTTGGAAGGAAAATTGGAGTGAGAGGAAATTTGTTTTCAGTATTGATTATTTTTGTGTTTCAAAATGTAGACTACATAATACATAGCACCACTATATATAATGTATAAAATAAAAAATTTCATGAGCTTCTCAAAATTGTACATGCTATTCAGCTTCAACAACTGATTCGAGTTGAGATTAACTCACCCAATTGATTTTAGTTCAATAAAGTTTATCCATTCTAAATCAAAATATTTGAACATAAACAAAATAAAAATTTGAAATTAAATAGAATTAAATAAAATAAATAAATAAAAACATCTTCACAATTCTGTAATGGTTAAATTTGACGAATAAATTATAATGTTTCAAAACAATTCTCAGTAAGGAATTTAAAAAAATGGTATTCATCAATAATTCGACCTCATTTAGTTGTTATTTTTATTATTTATTTTTTTTTTTCAAATATAAAATCAAATATATTCTTATTCATACTATTGAATATCATTTTAAGTGGTAAATTAAATAGTTAATTAAATTTATTACAACTGCTGGCCTAGATGCTTAAACCCGAAGAATTCACACTGTAAACTTCCCTACCAATGGCAGGCATTAAAGCGTAACAAAAAACTGCAGGAATCCAACAAAATTTTTCTTTTGTCAATCAAAACCCCAACTCAATATGCTTCACGTCAGTGCACAGAGATTAAGCCAAGTGTGAAAACCGCATAAAAGAAAGCAGGAAGCAAGGAATTAATGCACTTCGGCTACTGCATAGTTTCCATCATTCTTAGAACAACGGGAAGTCTTAAGGATCATCCCAATTTTTCGTTGCGTTATCCTTCTGATTAATAAAAAAAAAATAGTGACCTCACAACACTTGGCTATTTTCAAAACCACGAGTGGAGTGGGAATACAAAAACTCCTTGGGATTCCTAAATAATTGCGCCAAAATCCTGTTGAGTATTGATCCTGTGCCAACGGGAAAACAATATGCTTTAAACAGTCAGGAAAAAAACAAAACGAAAGAATTTTTGGGCAGAATAACAAGGAATAAAGCCTGTGTTTTTTGTTGTTGTGCCTCTCCATATGCAAATAAATGAAGGGATAAAATCAAGCTTTTTTTGCATCAATGCATCCACCACAATGACAAAGAAAGAAATCACTTAGAGATTAATTGAAAACCGCACGGGTTATATTACCAATAGCCCACAATTTGAATTTAGGGTTTTTTGCTTTTAAGGATCGATTGTTTATGGTCTTTGGGCATTTCTTAAGGCAAAAACACGCGCTTTGTTTAGTCAAAATAAAACAGCAGCAGTCGATATGGAAATCATTAAAATAATCATCAGCTTTAATTAGTGGCAACCCTTTGGCGATATCCTGCCGTCGGGAAAGTTCTTTTTTCCCCGTCGCTCACTCTCTGTAGAGCTCACGCGTTTTGTTTTATGTCAACTCTGAGGAGGTGTGCCTATCAAAAGATGCTGGATATCGAAAATGTTTTGATTTTATTTAACTAAGCTCTAATTGGTCGATAACGACCACAACCATTGATTGATTGATTGATGGATGAATGAATGAATGAATCAAATATAACAACAAAAACAATACAAATATTGCAAAACAACTTTTATTTATTTGCCTCCTTTTGTTTTCTTGTTTTGTCTTTTTAGAGTCCTCGTGGCATGCAACCCTGCAGTCCATCAGGCGTTTTAGCGGTAACAATGCCTCCTTCAAAAAGTCCCACCATGGAATGTGCTGCTGCTGGTCAAAAAACTCCAGAACCTCAGGCCCTGAATATCAACTCGGCCATCAACAATAGCATGACCTCCTCCACTTCATCCACCCCATTGAGTACCCGCAATTGTCCTTTGAAATTTTCTATTGCGAAAATTATGGAACCAGATCAACGGTCTCAGGCCACATCGAAAACAAATCATATCAGTATGAAGGATGAGGATCGCTCCTGTAGCCCCATTGAGGTAACCAGTGATGATGTGTGTGAGTCCTCCAGTAATGTCAACGCCAATGCTGAGGATAACTACGATTCAGCCTTTAAGAAATATGTACCGTCCTCAAGTTCTTTAGTTGCTCCTGGCAGTTCTGGCTCCAGTACTTCAGCTGTGGTGCAACAATTTGTATCCTCCCGCCATCAGGAATTGTTGAGTCAATATCCATTGCTCTATTATGCTGCCCCCAATCAACTGATGTGTGCAGCTGCCGCCGCTCAATATGCTGCCCTAACAGCTGCTCAACAACAATCTTTACTCAGTGGAAATCCAGCAGCCACTGCAGCCCATTTGAGTTCATTTACCGCTTCGCTTAATTCCCTGCATAGTCAAACATTACGTCGCCAATTGGCAGCTCCTGGAACCAGTCACCATTTGGCCGCCGCAGCTGCAGCTGCTGCTGCAGCCCATCATCAGGCTGCCTTGGCTTCGGCCCATCCGCAATTACAACAAAGTTTGGAGAAGTCCCCCATGGCTCACAAGTCTCGGGAGACCGCCTTGGCAGCCGGAGTAGCATATCAGTCTCACAAACGCAAACATTCTCCTGCCTCCAGCCATAACAACACCTCATCCTCCATCAGTGATCCTTGCTCACCACCTGAGGCCCAAAGAGTACGAGCCGATTCTCCCAGTTCCATTGATGACAGTCCCAATTCCGTCAATGGTGGTAAACAGAAAACCTTTTCCTGTCTAGAATGTGGCAAGGTCTTCAATGCCCATTACAACCTAACGCGTCATATGCCCGTCCACACGGGAGCTCGTCCCTTTGTATGTAAGGTGTGTGGCAAAGGCTTTCGGCAAGCCTCCACCCTGTGTCGTCATAAGATCATTCACACCTCAGAAAAGCCTCACAAATGTCAGACTTGTGGGAAGGCGTTCAATCGCTCATCCACTCTGAATACCCATACACGTATCCATGCCGGCTATAAGCCCTTCGTCTGTGAGTTCTGCGGTAAAGGATTCCATCAGAAAGGCAATTATAAGAATCACAAGCTCACGCATAGTGGCGAGAAGGCTTACAAATGCAACATTTGCAATAAGGCCTTCCACCAGGTCTACAATCTGACCTTCCATATGCATACACACAACGACAAGAAACCCTACACTTGCCGCGTATGCCACAAGGGATTCTGCCGCAATTTCGATTTGAAGAAACACATGCGTAAGCTGCACGACATCGGAAGTGGTCCTTTGGATTTGGATGAGAATACCAATGAACGCTTGGAGAGACGTCGTGAGTATACCAGACGTGATCAGTCCATGGATTTCCATGGAGCCAATCTCAACTCGAATTCATCGGATGGATCCATGTCGCCACCCATTAATGTAACTACACCTCCATTGTCCAGCAATGAAGGTAGTAGCTCAGCGTGGCCACCATCGTCCCAGTATTCAGGCAATCATCCTCATAACTATTCCGCTGCTGCTTTGACACCACCAACAGTGACGAATTTTCGCACAGCCACTGAATATGGTGGATCTTCGGCCTTCATCAATTTCGCCCAAACAACAGCGGCGGCCACAGCCAGTGGCCACCTAAATCCAGGTCATGGACAACATATGACACAGGCGGCGGCGGCGGCCAATCATCAGCGACTATCGGCAGCGGCGGCAGCCGTAACGGCCATGGATAATGTACCCTTCATTGCCAAAGTATTTTGACACAGATACTATGCAGATACCTTGGCCACAACGGTTCATCACCATCCACACCCCAATCAACGCCACACATCCCCATTTGTGGGTTCTACCAGTGTTCAAAATTCTTGTTCCACATCTGCAGCCTCAACACATACATCATCACAAGCCTCATCGACCAAGAGTATTCTAATCGATTGACTGCAATTTGTAGCAGCAGCAGCGGTAGCCACTGCAATGCCTCCACAACATGTGATGACCGTGGAAACGCATACCGAATATCGTCAAGAGACGTCGGCAACATCAAGTCATCACGATGTGGTGATAGATGAAGACAACGATGAAGAATTGGAGCCCGAGAAAGCATTAATGATGTCAAGCACTACAACTTTGGGAACAGCTGTACAGGCTCTCAATGGCTTATTTTGAGAGAAGAGCACATATCAGTTGCTGGATGCTTAGGAAATGCAGAGAAATGTAATATCGCTCTCTTCCTATAAATGAAGAGAGGCAGAGAGAGAGAGAGAGAGAGAGAGAGAGAGAGAAACAAAAGAAAACGAAAGGTTTCACTATGACCTTCTCCAAATCCATTATAACTTAATCCTAGTTAATGCTAGTTAGTACAGAACATTGGATGTCAAGAGAGAGAGAGAGAGAGAGTCATAAACTAAAGTTGATCTTTAGCACCACCTCACCGTATTGTACCATAATGTTAAATATATTCAAAGAAAAAATTATCCCAAGGCTCTAACAGCCTTTAGTAACCGTAACATTGAGTGTGATTTTTGAACTTAAGAGACAAAAAATATCCTTTAATCCTAAGAAAACTCAATTATACTTTTTTGTCATAAAAATTGTTAAAATTTAGTGAAATTGTAAAGAAATTCTTATAGACGCCTATATTTACACATGCGTATGTGTGCAAATTGTATATAAATGATAAGCCTTTATGAATCATTATTCATGTGAAGTAAATGTGAATTATTACCATAGAATTTGTTCTTTGCTTCTTTTAGTTAGACATCTGTAAATGTTGTATGTAAAAGATTGACTATAGCAACGTCCCAAAAATATGAACTGTACACACAGTCTAGAGTACTGATATCGAAGAAAAAATTATTATAAACAGAAATGTATGTATTTATCATCCACAAATAGAATCTATTTATTCGAGTCATTTTTTTAAGTAATTTAATCGAATAGGAAGTTTTACGCTCTCTAAGGATATTTCATAGCATAAGAATGGTTTTATTTATCATAAAGAAAAATGTTTTAAATTTAATTGAATCAAATAAATATAGAATCAAATTTACAAAGTGTGTTTTTATTATTTTATCTTAGCACTGACAAACAGCCTTTCATGTGAATTTTACATAAGAGAGTGCTGACCGATTCCACTTTTTGGATTATTAAAGGTCGAATGGCGTTTTCAGGATAGGAGGAGAATCACCGTATGGGAAACCAGAAAATCTCCAGCTTTGTAAGTTGATGAAAACCCCACAAATAATATTTGTGTTTAGCTAAGGATCGAAACGCTTATTTAGGTCCCAACATCAATGGCATAGAAGTCTCATTGGCTAGTTTCCCATCCTCTTTCCTCTATAGTCTATTAAGCAAGTTTACCTTTAGTCAATTTTCAGTGGAATTGGTTACAAAGAAAAAAAATATATATATTTTCGTTAGTACTAAGATTTGTTGCCCTTAAAATAGGAATGCGAGTTTTGTTTAGTATAGAAGTCGCTTTTCTCTGATACAAAGGTTTTTTTCCTTGACTAAATGCCGAGAAACTTTTCAATGAAGACGTTTTGTTCTTCTCCGAGTAATTTGATACGATTAGATATGAGTTGATAAAAAAATGGTAATGTTCCACCACTTATTACACGGGCCGACTTAAAATTGGGTATCTTAACATGAAAGATTTTTTTTTCAAAATAAACGAATTTGTCTTTAAATTTGTTGACTTTTTTATCTTAAGTACAAAGCTGATAAGTGTTCAAAAATAGGAAAATTGTTCAATACACAGGTTGGCTGATAAGTCCCCGGTCTAACACATTTTTTGTCAAAATTCGTTTTTATTATTCAACATAGTTCCCTTCAAGAGCGATACGATGATTATAACGACACCCAGAAAAAAGTGACCCCTTCTTTAAGTTAAAATGAACTCATTGTGAAGAAAGTTGAACTTCGTATAGCGCCAAAGACATTTTTATTTGTTTGAACGATGTGATTTTCGTAGAAATTAGGAATAATGCATTCCATATATTAGTTAACATTTTCCTATATTTATATTCCACTATACTACAGAATGAAAAAATTTAACTGATTTGAATTCATATATGGAATGATTTTATTGAAATTTTTTCATTCATTTGGACAAATCTTACACATTTGTGGTAAAACTTTTACTTCATAATTAGAACTGCTTACCTTCGTTTTTAAATACAATTTTATTTATTTCTATAAGCAATTTTTTTTCAATAAAAGACATGTTTTATTAATATATTGAATATATTTATTAAGAATCAATAGCATCGAATATCTTTGAAATATTAGTTTATTATTCCACTATTTCCAATTTCCGTGTGATATTATCAACTGTAAAACGCACTTTTTCTTCTTCTTGTACTTTTCACTTTTAATAAGTTGCTGGCTAACGATTTTGTCCTCCTTTTACAATTTCAATACCTAAAAATATAAAAAATCATAAAACATTTTTGTTGCAAAGGGTTAGCGTCACTGAATATTACCTGATAATTGAAGATTCCAAAATGAAGACAAATGAAAGGGTTGTTATTCTGCTGGTGTTTTCTTTCTTTATATACCATCACGAACATTGATAGATTTATTTTCAAAAAACGAAAATTTTTCTCACTAATTTAAAATAATAAATATTTTATATATTTTATTTGCTATTTGTTATATTATTTTACAATATTATTTTTTAACAATCTTTCCGTATACCACAACAACGCGTTTCCATCTAAAAAAACAACCCACGCGCAAACATATCGATTACACCCACGCGCAAACACATCGATTACGATGACAGGTATCGATTACAGGTAGACAATAGAAATTTAGGAAAATTTCCTATATTCTAACAAGTGTGTTTCCTTAAGTTTTGAAAGGATTGCATACTTCTTAGTACGAATGAACTAAAATATTTTTCTATGCCAAGTGTTGTTCGTATGTATGAAAAACTTTCTATTATAAAGGAAGTCGCAATTATCATTTTATAAGAAATTTTACTAATTTTGAGGAAACTTGGTTTTAGTTCGGTTTTTGTTTATTTTTACGAATGCTTTGTTATCGGTGAATAAAATTTTCTTTTTCAGTAGTAAATTCTTATACCCAGCGAAGAAAATAGTATGAGTAAAATTCCATGCCTTATTCTAGTTAATGAACTATTCCTAACTGCTTACAGTTTAGGATTTTTTTACAGAAACGAGTAAATTTTATTATTTTTCACAAAAATTTATCTTAATGGAAATAAAATGGATAAACTATATTGATGAAAATTTTTTCCTTTAGTTTCGAAGGCACTTTTATCTGGGTGGACCTTCCAATTTTTTGATACCATTTTGGTAGTACTCCTTCGGTTTTGCCTCAAAATAGGCCTCAGTTTCGGCGATCACCTCTTCATTGCAGGCAATTTTTTTCCCTGCGAGCATCCTTTTGAGGTCTGAGAACAAGAAAAAGTCGCTGGGGGCCAGATCTGGAGAATACGGTGGGTGGGGAAGCAATTCGAAGCCCAATTCATGAATTTTTTCCATCGTTCTCAATGACTTGTAGCGTGCGTTGTCTTGGTGGAACAACACTTTTTTCTTCTTCATATGGGACCGTTTTGCCGCGATTTTGACCTTCAAACGCTCCAATAACTTTATATAATAGTCACTGTTGATGGTTTTTCCCTTCTCAAAATAATCGATAAAAATTATTCAATGCGCATCCCAGCGGAATTTTGAGTCTTTCCACACTGAAAAAAATATTGTCGTGAGGTCAAAGATTTCATGTCACGAAAAAAATGTAAATGGTCTTTATGGCCATGTAATGGTTCTAGACATGTCTATACTTAACCTATAAAAATACTTTTTTCCTTGTAAAAAAGTAAAAAAAATTGAATGGTCAGGTACATGATTTTCCCGACCATTTAATGGTCTCAAATTCTATCATTTAAATGATAGAACATGTTTGCGGTATTTGAGAACCATTCAAATGCTTATTGCCACCATAAATTTTTCTCCGCTCGAAAACTATTTTTACAAAGACAAAATACATGGTTTTCGCGGCAATTACATGCTCTAGATAAGCATTAAATGGATGCGGCAACCATGTCCAAACATGGTTTTTCTGTGCGTGTATATAAAAATAATATGCATTTAATACTAGCGACGCCATCTATGTGTCAGACCGGAGACTTATCAGCCAACCTGTTAACAGACTTTGATTGTACGAAGAATAGTTTGCGAAGAATATTTCATAAAAATACCCTAAAGGATTCAAAATCTTACAAAATGTTTTGTAATATCTAAAAAATTACACCATTTCTGTTTTTGTTTTGTTTTTACATTTAGGGTATAGATAGAAACATATGCTCGTGTGTGTATTTCAAACTGGCATATAAACAGAAAAGCGTGCAAAGTAAACAAATCGATATAAGACGACTATCAGGACTATTTGGCCAAGGTACGTTAATTTCGAAGATGGTTGTTTCGTGCTTCAATTTTCTGTTCGAAAGGAAGATGAAATTATATAAAACTATGACATGTTCACAAATATTTTATGCAAAAGAGTAAGGATAGATGACGAAACAAATCATGTGGAATTTTCAAAAATAAACTAATACCAAATACTTAAAAAAATCATTTTTTTTTCTGATTTAATCATGAAATTAATTGATGCAATTAATTTTTTAATTGAAATGTCTTCAATCACTGAAATGATAATATCAGTTAAAAAATTAATAGATACTATTAATATTTGTGATTGATATTTGTTTCAATTAAAAAATTTGTTGAATAAATAAAATTTTTAATTGAATATTTTTTAAAACTCAATTGGAAATTTTTCGTGAAAGTTTTTTCTGTGTAATAATAATTTTAGCATTTTAGTTTAACAACGGTTTTTTGTGTACCGCTGACAGATTTTTTGTCGGTCGAGACTGGGATTGAACCTACGGCCTTTGTATGAAAGGCGACAAAACTTGAATAATTTGTACCATTTTATTAATTCATACGCTGTTTTTAAGCTATTTGAAATAAAAAAAGTGTAAATTACCCATTAAAAATTTAATTAGAGGAACTTCCTGTGTAGTTACAATAAAGAACATCTTTAGGAGGACATTTTTGGAAGCGATTTAAAATTGTGCCTTTAGAATAACGTCCAAATTTGTTTGCTGGGAATCTACTCCATTTTGGCAGTCAAATGGCTAAAGATCTGATAGTATTCCATGAAAGGTAACGCCTTATGTCCGTATTCAAAATAGTTTATAAATAGTTTTATATTAAAAAGATTTGTTTTTAGCACTGTTTTTTTTAATATGGGGGTTATACTATATACTACACCCTCAAAAAAATCGCCTCTCTAACATATGTTCCAAACATATTTTGCAGGAAGCACATATATTATTGGATGCTGCAGAAACATTAATATGTTTGTTTTATGTGAACATATTCTATTTTTGGAAGCATTTTGAGCCAAAAATATTATATGCTTGGAATAATTTTCCCCAAAGAAGATTGTGCTCATTCCCTAACATAATTTTCACTTCCACGAAATTTTTTAGTTCTTGGCACCTTTTTCTGTAATACAAATAATGTTGAAGAAATTATTCAATTTTATAATTTTTTTAAATTTTACCTTTCGCCTGGACGGAGAATCGAACCGAGGACCATACAGTTTGTAAGCCAACACACTACCACTGAGCTACGTAGCTGTTATAGTCACCAGAAGACAATTATCGTTATAAGTTACATCTATATAGCATAGTTTGCAGCGCCCACGAGCCCATGCAAACATAACATTATTTAACAGAAACATACATGTGTTGGCAACGTGGAGCAGTGGTTAGCATGTCTGCCGTACATGCAAAGGGTCGTGGGTTCAATCCCTGCTCCGACCAAACACCAATTGTTTTTTTTTTTAATTCACACATTTATATTTATACTATATTAAATTTTTATAATGAAACTTCGAAATGTGGGTTATTAAAGATTTACAGTCAGAAACAGTGCTTGATATAAACGAAATGGACTGAGCTTTTGGATAAAATATTATTTTTTATTGCAAAAATAACAATTTTGTAACAAAAAACTGGTTTTGGTATAAAAGTTTGATATTTTGGAAGGAATTCAAAAACTCTAACAAAGGAAGAACGTGGGGTCGAGTATAAACATACATAAATAATTTTATAATATACACAAATTAAATAATATTTAGACTTAAATTAAATAATATTTAGACTTAAGCGTATAAAATTTTTGGCCTTATCATAAAGCAGTTTCCGAAACAACATATAAGCGGTTTCACAGAAATTGCTCTCTTTCGATTCTCTCGCTGTGTTAATTTGATATCTTTCGTCAACCCTCCCGGTTTTTATCTCTATTTCTTTCTCTATACTCTCTCTCTCTCTCTTTCTGTCGCTCTCTGAATAAAATATCACAACATATATATGTTTACTCGAAATTTGTAAATTTATATATGTTTACATTCACACATATAATTTTTATGAAACATGCATGCCCCAAACATAATATATTCTAACATATTAACATATGTGTTCCAAACATTTAGTGTTAGTTTGAGAACATTAAATGTTTGCACTTAAATATATTGTGTTTAAAAATTGTGCCCGAAACACATTTTGTTTATATCGAAACATATGAAAAACATATTTTTCTAACAGTGTATGTATCCATCTATATATATAACATATATATAAAATTCAAAGTATGTTTGTTTATTTGTTTGTATGTTCCGGGTAAGCTCGGAAACGGCTGAACTGATTTACTTGAAATTTTTAGAGAACGTAGAGGGTGCTCTTGTGTTGCAAATAGGGTAGCTCTGTTTTTGAGATCTGGTCGTGGACCTCTCAATTCCGCGACTTTTTGAAAAATTGACCAAAGATCTCCGATTTGCTTGATTTTCAGGGAAGATTAGGGGTGTCCGCTACTTTATTTTTTGATATTTGGCCTTTGTCCGACTTATTTTATAAGTGCAGTGAAAAAAACTAAACTTCTCCGATTTACTTGAAATTTACAGAGGACGTGGAATTAATAATTAATTAATATGGGTGTATTATATTCTGATATTTGGACGTGGAGGGGAGCCTGCCCTTGCCCGGCTTTGAAGCCCCCAATAACTTAAGTTCTCCGATTAACTTGAGCACGAGAACGGATAAAGCCATTTAGTTGAAATTTTCAGAGAACGTAGAGGGTGACCATGCTGTAAAAAATAGGGTACCCCACTTTTATATTTGGATGAGGAGGGAGACTTCCTCATTGCCCAATATTTTGAAAATTGGGCCAAAGTTCTGCGAGTTACTTGGAATTTTCAGGAATGGTTATGGTGGCGTCTAGACAAATATCCCCTTCTTTTTTCGACATTTTAAAACCTAAAGAAAAGTTCTCCGATTTTTTATTGTTGAAATTTCAGGAAAGATTGGGGAATTCCCTGAACAAATCCCCTAACTTTTTTCAATATTTGATCGGGGAAGGGGATGTCCTTTTTTAAATAACAGAGCAAAATTCAAAATACTTTGTTTTACTTGAAATTTACAGGGAACTTGGGACTAGGTGGTAAATGATATGGGGTACCTGATTTTTCAATATCTTGTGGAGAATATACACCTTCTCTTTGTTCTATTTTCTTGGAAAATTTAAAGTTTTCTGATTTTCTTTAAATGTGCTGGGAAGGTAGAGCATGGTCCTTTATGGGTACTAATTATTAAATTTTTGATATTTGCACGTTTATTGACAGACAACATAGATGGTGCTTCATTTTCCGGTAAATATTCGGAAAGGCATCGTCCCTGTAACCCACACTTTAATAAATGTTATGATTATATTTTTAGTATTTTCTCATTTAATTGACAGGAGACATAGAGTGTTTTTATCTTCCTCCAAGCATTCCACACAGGAGGAAGAAAAAGGTGTACTTCATTTGTTGTGCCAGTAAATGGATTTCGTAGGTCCTACTCTTTAAAAGAGTTCTCCGGTTCATTTTTTGGTAAATAACTTGACGAAATTTTGATTATTGATTTGATTATATTATTATTCGCCAAAATTTAAATACACTATACGTCAAACACTTCCGTGAGTGAAATCTCTGTTAAAAATAAGCGTCAATTCTGCTGAACGACTAAAACTGCTATGGGTAACACCAATTCAAGAAAAATAAACCACAGATGAAAGGAAAATGTTGTGTTCACCGGGAACCATGTATCGTACGTGGGCTTATCTATCCTTCGAAATATTCTGTGAATGATATGATTCTTCCCTAAAAATGAGATATTTTTTACCAAATAGTCTCTCAGTTTAAAATAATCATGAAGGTGCAGCGAAGCGGACCGGGTTCGGCTAGTAACTTCTAAATTCACATCATCTTAGACTAGAAAAATCAAAGGTATTGGTGCCCTTGTAGAAAAGGGCAACCCACAACGAAATAAAATGTAGGTAAAAAAGTAAAACCTCTATGTCATTAAAGCCAATTTAACTTTATATTAGTCCATAGAATTATTATGTTTGGAGAAAATTTCCTTTACTCTAAAAACATTTTGTGTACGTTAGTAAAATGAACTAAAAAAACGGGAAACAATTATACACAAATGAAGTACAGTAATCCCTCGATTTACGTCGTAATTGGTTCCGTAATTTGACGACGTTAATCGAAATGACGTAAACCGAATTTAAAATTGCTCATACTTACTACTAAATCCATTCAATTATGTATGTACATTTAATTATGTGAGTACACAATAAAAAACTTCAAAAACAAGTATATACGGCCGTAAGTTCGGCCAGGCCGAAGCTTATGTACCCTCCATCATGGATTGCGTAGAAACTTCATCTAAACGCTGCCATCCACAATCGAATTACTTAAGTTGCGGTAACGCTTGCCGATGGCAAGGTATCTTAAAACCTCCTAACACTATCTTCTAAATTGTATGTAAGTCCATACGTGGTATATATTAAATCAAAAAAGATCGATTCAATACGTATATAATTCAGTTTGACAAAGTAGACATAAAATTTTGACAAAATTTTCTACAGAAATAAAATTTTAACAAAATTTTCTATAGAAATAAAATTTTTACAAAATTTTCCATAGAAATATACATTTTGACAAAATTTTCTATAGAAAGAAAATTTTGGCAAAAATTTCTACAGAAATAAAATTTTAACAAAATTTTCTATAGAAATAAAATTTTGACAAAATTATTTATAGAAATAAAATTTTGCCAATGATGAAAATTTTATTATGAACCGAATAAAATTTTAACAAAATTTTCTCTAGAAATAAAATTTTGACAAAATTTTCTATAGAAATAAAATTTTGACAAAATTTTTTATAGAAATAAAATTTTGACAATGATGAAAATTTTATTATGAACCGAATAAAATTTGAACAACATTTTCTATAGAAATAAAATTTTGACAAAGTTTTTTATAGAAATAAAATTTTGACAATGATGAAAATTTTATTATGAACCGAATAAAATTTTAACAAAATGTTCTCTAGAAATAAAATTTTGACAAAAATGTCTACAGAAATAAAATTTTGACAAAATTTTCTATAGAAATAAAATTTTGATAGATTATTTCTGGCTCTAGTGGCAACCTTGATTATGAAACGATATGGACCAATTTTTGTGTGATTGGACCAATTTTGGTATGGTTGTTAGCGACCATGCCTAATTTGAACCGTATCGGATGAATTTTGCTCCTCCAAGAGGCTCCGGAGGTCAAATCTGCAGAATGTTTTATATGGGGGCTATATATAATTATGGACCGATATGGACCAATTCTGGCACGGTTGTTAAAGATCATATACTAACACCATGTTCCAAATTACAACCGGATTGGATGAAATTTGTTTCTCTTGGATACTTCGCAAGTCAAATCTGCGGATCGGTTTATATGGGGGCTATATATAATTATGAACCGATGTGGACCAATTTTTGCATGGTTGTTAGAGACCATATACCAATATCATGTACCAAATTTCAGGCGGATCGGATGAAATTTGCTTCTCTTTGAGGCTCCGCAACCCAAATCTGGGGATCGGTTTATATGGGCGCCATATATAATTATGGACCGATGTGGACCAATTTTTGCATGGTTGTTAGAGACCATATACCAATACCATGTACCAAATTTCAGCCGGATCGGATGCAATTTGCTCCTCTTTGAGGCTTCGCAAACCAAATCTGGAGATCGGTTTATATGGGGTCTATATATAATTATGGACCGATGTGGACCAATGTTTGCATGGTTGTTAGAGACCATATACCAACATTATGTACCAAATTTCAGGCGGATCGGATGAAATTTGCTTCTCTTTTAGGCTCCGCAAGCCAAATCTGGGGATCGGTATATATGGGGGCTATATATAATTATGGACCGATGTAGACCAATTTTTGCATGGTTGTTAGAGACCATATACCAACACCATATAGCAAATTTCAGCCGGATAGGATGAAATATGCTTCTGTTAGAGGCTCCACAAACCAAATCTGAGGGTCCCTTTATATGGGGGCTATACGTAAAAGTGGACCGATATGGCCCATTTTCAATACCATCCGACCTACATCGATAACAACTACTTGTGCCAAGTTTCAAGTCGATAGCTTGTTTCGTTCGGAAGTTAGCGTGATTTCAACAGACGGACGGACGGACGGACATGCTTAGATCGACTCAGAATTTCACCACGACCCAGAATATATATACTTTATGGGGTCTTAGAGCAATATTTCGATATGTTACAAACGGAATGACAAAGTTAATATACCCCCATCCTATGATGGAGGGTATAATAAATGTAATTCAGAATTTGACGAATTTTCGGCAAGAATTTCAAAAAATAAATGTTTCGATGTCGTCATCGTTGGAAGTTATTTCACTTATGGAAGACGTTTCTGATTAAGTTGGCAAAAAAATCGGCGACGTAAATCGAAGTTGGATGGAACAAAAAATTTGACGACGTAAACCGAGGCGACGTAAATCGAGGGAATGCTGAATAAAGGTTTACTAAATTCGTACTTCTCACAAAATAGTTCATTAATTCTTTAAATTTGTAAATTTTACTACAAATGAGCTCATCTTGAACATTTTTGCAATTTTGAACTTCAAAATACAAAGTTTTCTTTAACAAGTGAAAAAAATATTATAAAAAAATTGTACTTATTTTTGTGATATCGGCGTGATGTCATATCACACTTGGAATTTTCTAAAAATAATCCAAATTTTCTAAAATTAACTAATTTTTTCCTGGTGGGTTCACAGTGTTTTCAGCGTATATTTGAGAAAATTTTAATGAACATATGTTATATGAGTTAATACGTTTAGTGAAAATTTTGTATTTCGACAGTTAAAGAACAAAGGTTAACATATGCCAAACAATCCTTAGTTGCAAAGTTCAAGAAGACACAATTCAGGTAAAATTTACTCGTTTTAGAATATTATGAACTGAATAAGTAAAAGTGTGTACTTTGTTTGTGTGAACTGTTTTTCCTTATATTGCATCCATGTCATTACCCTGTAGGAATGTCTCACTCAAAATCAAACTAACTTTTTACTAACTAATTTGAGGCGGCTTATTATTTATGCAGTCTTGAGTCAGGTGAATTTTTCCCAAACTCACTTTTTCTCGATCAGCAATGAGTTACCTTTTTACTCACTCTAAGCTGATGCATATTTAAGTGAAGTAAAGTCATGGAAACAATTCAAATAAACAAACAAAAAATATGTATTGACTTCTATAACTGTCAATTTGGATTTGGCTTTTTATATTTGTTTCAATTTAGCTTTTATTTTCAGAGAACTTTTGTAATTTTTTGTCACGGAAATGCATAATTTGTCATAGAAATGCATAATTCAAACTCAATATAATAATTAAACTTTCCTTATTTCCACTAGAACCCATCATTATCAGTGAAGGAATAAATGGAAACTTCGAATAAAAGTGTTAAATGGCTGTTTGAGGACGAAGATATTGGGAAATACACTTAAGCCTTTTGGACTTCCCTGACGAATGCCACTTCCATTCAGTGTGCGTCATTATAAAAGTAGGTAAAACTCCCTCTGAGTTAAACGAGAAAATTAACACAACACTCAAACTCAAGACAAGATGAACTCATCTAATATTATCCGAACTTTTACTTACGTTATATTTTATTTAATGTAAAATAATTTAAAAAAATCTGAATTGTTATTATTTTTTAATTAATGCAAAATAAAATGAATCAAAAATAATAAAACAAAATATTTTATTATCCACAAAGAGCTCACCATAGACCAATCAGTTAAGAGCTAACTCATAGTATGCTCATATATTATCAGCCTAAAGCTAACTCACTTTGAGCTAAATTTTGGTTAGCTGAAGCTTACACCCAGAAAAAAGTGCCTTCGAAACTAAAGGAAAAAATTTTCATCAATATAGTTTATCCATTTTATTTCCATTAAGCTAAATTTTTGTGAAAAATAATAAAATTTACTCGTTTCAGTAAAAAAATCCTAAACTGTAAGCAGTTAGGAATAGTTCATTAACTAGAATAAGGCATGGAATTTTACTCATACTATTTTCTTCGCTGGGTATAAGAATTTACTACTGAAAAAGAAAATTTTATTCACCGATAACAAAGCATTCGTAAAAATAAACAAAAACCGAACTAAAACCAAGTTTCCTCAAAATTAGTAAAATTTCTTATAAAATGATAATTGCGACTTCCTTTATAATAGAAAGTTTTTCATACATACGAACAACACTTGGCATAGAAAAATATTTTAGTTCATTCGTACTAAGAAGTATGCAATCCTTTCAAAACTTAAGGAAACACACTTGTTAGAATATAGGAAATTTTCCTAAATTTCTATTGTCTACCTGTAATCGATACCTGTCATCGTAATCGATGTGTTTGCGCGTGGGTGTAATCGATATATTTGCGCGTCGGTTGTTTTTTTAGTTGGAATCGCGTTGTTTTGGTATACGGAGAGATTGTTAAAAAATAATATGGTAAAATAATATAATAAATAACAAATAAAATATATAAAATATTTGTTATTTTAAATTAGTGAGAAAAATTTTCGTTTTTTTTTAAATAAATCTATCAATGATAGTGTATAGTGTGTAAAGAAAGAAAACACCAGCAGAATAACAACCCTTTCATTTGTCTTCATTTTGGAATCTTCAATTATCAGGTAATATTCAGTGACGCTAACCTTTTGCAACAAAAATGTTTTATGATTTTTTATATTTGTAGGTATTGAAATTGTAAAAGGAGGACAAAATCGTTAGGCAGCAACTTATTAAAAGTGAAAAGTACAAGAAGAAGAAAAAGTGCGTTTTACAGTTGATAATATCACACGGAAATTGGAAATAGTGGATTAATAAACTAATATTTCAAAGAGATTCGATGCTGTTGATTCTTAATAAATATATTCAATATATTAATAAAACATGTCTTTTATTGAAGATAAAATTGCTTATAGAAATAAATAAAATTGTATTTAAAAACGAAGGTAAGCAGTTCTAATTACGAAGTAAAAGTTTTACCACAAATGTGTAAGATTTGTCGAAATGAATGAAAAAATTTCAATAAAATCATTCCATATATGAATTCAAATTAGTTAAATTTTTTCATTCTGTAGTATAGTGGTATATATATAATATAGGAAAATGTTAACTAATATATGGAATGCATTATTCCTAATTTCTACGAAAATCACATCGTTCAAACAAATAAAAATGTCTTTGGCGCTATACGAAGTTCAACTTTCTTCACAATGAGTTCATTTTAACTTAAAGAAGGGGTCACTTTTTTCTGGGTGTATGCAGGTTTGAGTGAGGACTGAATCGTTCCAATGACAACACGTGGTAAAACTGAATAGGATTTTACATGGGAAATGAGTTAGGATTTGAGTCACCTGTGACTCAGTTATGACTAACAATTTATTAACTCAAAGTCACCTCAATTTCCTACAGGGTAATATAAAGAACATGGAGGAAAATTTAACCAATTTTCATTGGACTTATAAAAAGACGCATTTTATGTAACCTAACATTGTGTTTCGTCAACATTTAAGTAGATTTTGAACCCTTCGACAATTTATTTACATGTCGTTAAACACGAGATAGAAAGATCTATGAAGAATCATTCATAAACTTTGTATCCACATATACGAGTAAATTTCTTTGACTACTTTTAATGGCATGGAGTAGGAAATGTAGGAAAAATTTCTCATGAAGAAAGAAATAGAAACAAAACAATCCCAAATAAAGAAACATATCCCATGGATTCATTCACTTCTGCCAGAGTTCATCCACCATTTTGTATGTGTCCCGAAACCACTTAATGTACACAGGATAAGGATATGATGATGTCCTAAAAGATAATAAATATCCCATTAAATTAACATATGTGAAATGCATTTAAATTGCAAATGTACATAAGGACTACCAAGGAGATGCATACAAGCGAAGGGTATTACATCCCAGCAAACATTTTCGGATTTAAATATTTAAATACTATCTGGACCGGGCCGCGTGGATGGTCCCATTTTTTCTTTTATTTTTAACTGTATCTCGAAGAAAATCAAAATCAGAGTGTTGACACGGACGCACTGAAAAAAATATTGTCGTGAGGCCACACTCAAAAAAAAAGTGAACTCAATATTTCATTACAGCTAATTTAACTTTATTTTAGTTTATGGAATTATCATGTTTGGAGAAAGTTTCCTTTACTCTAATAATTTTTTGTGTACGTTAGTTAAATTAACTAAAACCGAGGAAAAAATATACTCAAATGAAGCATAAAGATTAACTAAATTCGTGTCTTCCACAAAATAGTTCAATATTTCCTTAAATTTGTAAATTTTACCAAAAATGCGTCCATCATGAACTTCGTATGTCACTAAAGACATTCTTGCAATTTTGAACTCCAAGTTTTTCCTTCAAACTACAACATTTTCTTTAACAAGTGAACAAACTTAGTTATGTCTAATAAATTTTCTTGAATTTGTCGAAAAATATTTACTTAGTTTTATGACATCGGCGTTATGCCAACGTTTGTAACACTGTTTAGTTAAAATTTTCTACAAATATTAAAAATTTTCTAAAATTACCCGAAAGTTTTCTTCCTGGTGGGTTCACTGTTTTTTTCAGTGCAAAGATTTCATTTCTTTAAAATACGAATGCAAATTTTGTTTAGCTTAAAAAACGCATTTCTCTAATATAAAGTTTTTTTGCTTGTCCTTATAATTAAATGATTTGACTTAAAAATGGGTATCATAACATGAAAGATAAATTTTTTTGGGCTAAGGCCAACTTGACTTTAATAATTCAGAAAAATTCTTTAAAATTAATGAAATTGTCTTAAAATTTGTTGTCTTTTTGCTTCATGACTACAAAGCAAAAACTCGTTCAAAACTAGGACATGTTTTCCAACACTTTATTTTAAAGACGTTTTTACTTGCAAAATAGCATAATTTCTACTGGAAGTCGTGTCTGAATTTGGAAAATTAAGTTGTCGTGAACTTGACAAAAAAAAAGCTGAAAAAGCGAAAAATTAAAATTTGCTTCGTAGCGTCACTAAAACCAAATTTAAAAGAGAATTGTGTCTTAAAAGTATCCTTACTTGAATTCTCGGAATCAATACCAAAATTATTAAAGTAAAGACAAAATCTATGGACGCACGCTTTTTTCAGTGTGAAAAAGGCTGTTTTTCATATGTTTGGAAGTCAAAATTTTTAACACAATATTTTTAAGTGCAAGCATATAATGTCCATAAATTAGCATAACATGTTTGGGACATATATGTTAATATGTTGGAACATATTATGTTTCGGACATAAAATGTTTGTATTAATTTAGAAATAGCCTATAAACATATATGTGTTTGGAAAGAGTGACCTAGAGAGTATGCTGCAAGTAAAATAGTGGAAGTAACCAATTGGCGCCTTAAAAGTATATCCACACAAAAAAAAATTTCATAAAATTTTTTTTCTACCAGTGTATGCCCCAAAGTGAAACATAATATGTTTGAACAATACAAACAATATTTTTTGGAACAATCCTGAAAATATATATGCTTGACGCAAAATGTGTTTGGGGTATATGTTGCAGAAGCAATTTTTTTGAGGGTGTAATTATTTATAAAATAATGTTTTATTCAAAAAGCTTACTTGGAGCCAAAGATTTTGGTCTTCCTTTAAGGATTTTGGTATTGATTCCGAGCAAAAGATGCGGCTTCTTCAAAATAAAGACATTTTGTTATCTTTTCCCGGTATATTAATAAAGCTTTTCACGTACAAACAAATGCCAGTTTAAAATCCGAATTAAAACGGATGCCTCAAAAGTAAAAAATGTTTTCGCAATTTCAAAGAAACTTTAAAGATGCAAAATCCTCAAAATAAGTCTTAGTCTATATTTGAAGCGTTTTATTTTATATCGAAAAAAACACTACTTAAGTTTTGCATAAGTGAACTGCTGCTTAGAGAGAATTGTACAAATTCATTTTTGACTTATTAGAGCCAATTTCCATGCTAATTAAAAATTGTTAAATCTCTAACTACACGCTCACAAAAAATCGCTTCTGTAACATATACTCCCAAACATATTTTGCTTCAAGCATATACATTTTTGGGTATTGCCCAAACATTTATATGTTTGATCTCTTCCAATGTATAATATGTTTGAAAGCATATTAGTCTAAACAATATATGTTTGGGTAGTCTAAGTTTCAAACATTTTGTATTTTTGCATCCAAATTCAATAATGTTGTCTTCCAAAAAACAATATGTTATTATGTGAACATATAATATGTTTGGAAGCATTTTGCACCCAAAAATATTATATGCTTAAAAAAATTCTCCCAAACAATATTGTGCTCAAAATTTTATTTATTTATTTATATATTTACAATCATAACGAATTATGAAAATAAACAGGTAATATAGGTGCTAACAACAAGGCCGTAGCCAGGATTTTAATTCGGGGGGGGGTTCAACTTAAAAAAAAAATATTCATATAATCTCATGTGTAGAAAATTTTATTTATGCATATGTATACAATATTTTTATAATATTAAATTGAGCCGACGGGCTTTTTGGGCAGCAAACAAATCAATTACTTCTTCAGTCGGCACATTTATTCGGCGATGAACCGACATTAATGCCAATCCATTGAGTCTACTCTCGCTAGTCGAATTTCTAAGATACGTCTTTATTCTCTTCATTGTTGAAAATGAAAGTTCGGATGAGTACGTAGTAACTGCAGGGATGGAAAATGCAGTACTATAGTACTTTTTTCAATACTTTGTCACCCCGGTCAGTACCGTAGTACCCCCGCGAATGATTTAGTACATTTTGTGTAGACATTTTTGAGTCGATATCAGATTTATGGTACAATAGCTTTGACAAAATATTTTAATATTTTGAGAAAGTCTTTATCAACCTTATTTGCTAATAGTCTTTTACAAATATGGCAAAACAGACATGTTCATGTGGGAAGAAAATCTCGATTTTGTAAAAGACATAGTCAAAAACATGATTTTATTGAACTTCAAGAATGTTTTAGTCAAAAAAAGAATGCGATTCTATATTATCGATTTTTTTATTTCGGTAGAAAATGCTGTCAAAATTTTATTTCTATATAGAATTTTTGCAAAATTTTATTTTTATAGAAAATTTTGTCAAAATTTTATTTCAATTGAAAATTTTGTACTAATTTTATTTCTATAGGAAATTTTTGCAAAATTTTATTTCTGTAGAAAAAATTTTGCAACATTTTTTTTCACAGATTTTTTTTGCAAAATTTTATTTCTACAGAAAATGTTTGCAAAATTTTATTTATATTTATCAAAATAAAATATATAATAATACACTACACTGCATAATACACTACAATACCAATTGATAAATAATAATCTTATTAAACATATCAACAAATAAGAACAAAAAAAAAAACAAACAACAAAACTTTAAATATCTTAAACATTATTAGTAAACACTTTTGATTTGATAATTCGATTCCCTTCCTTTTGGTGTCATAAAACAGCATAACATGCGGGAAATTTGAAATTAGGAACGTACTGGACCGCGTGTTAGAATTGATTTCCAGCAGAAGGAATTCACAAAATATCCATTTTAAACTGATAATAACATATGAATTAAACTGACGATGTGATGCACATTTTCATCCAGACGTTGTTGATTTCAACAATTTGTTGTTTTTAACAATTTTAATTGGTTGCACTTGTAATGTTTCTGGAAACTTTTTCTTGTCGATAAGCCACTCATTTTTCATTGGTCAGCTTCTTAATGTTTGCAAGAATGTAGCATCCAAAGATTTTAGTTTTCTGCAAAGAAATTTAAATTTAGTGACTTCTCTAAAGTGTTGATTTATTTTTCATATTGACGTACCAATTATTATAAACTATTTGAAGCAGTTCCAGTTAATTGTCCACCATTTTTTCATCGGTCAGCTTTTTAATGTTTTCAAGAACGTAGAATCCATAATTTAGTTTTCGGCAAAGAGATATACATTTACTGACTTCCTTAAAGTTTTATTTCAATTTTTATTTTCACTTACCTATTTTTATAAACTATTTGGTTATTTGCCTTAAATTTTCCATTTTTTTTATTTCTTGCAATTGACCACGAACTTCGTTGCACAAATAAGTATTGAAAACCACATGGTTTTTTCGTTGCATTTTAGGGTAGTGTTTTGTCAAAGTTTTCTCATATCATCTTCAACACCTTTTCAAAGATTTCGTCAACATTTTGGCAAATTGGAAGTAATTAGCAAACAATTTGAAGATGTATTGAAGATGAGCTATTTTAAGTCAAGTTGAATTTATGTTGAAAATTATATTTACCCTCAAACTGAAAAGTTGTTCCATTTGAAAAACGCTCATTCTGTGTTTATTGGGAATATGCACGTTTGGAAATATCTCTTTATTGCACTCTCCAAGTGCTTCCATCGCTGAATTAGGCAGGTTCTTTTCGCAGGTTTTGCGCCATTTCATTTACACACATAAGCGTAGGAAGGCCTCTGGGGAGGGGGCTTAGACCCCCCCAGAAAAATTTTAGCCCCCCAGAATTTGAAACTCTATTTATGATTTTCCATTTTTCAATAAATGTCAATAATTTTTTTTTTTTAATTTTTATAAAAATTAAACAAGTATATACAATCGCACAAAGTTCCGCTAAAGACTTTCATGAACAATCGAATTACTTGGGTTATGATAGCAGTTGCCGATGGCAATGTTTGAAGTCAGATATTTATGAAATAAAGCTGTGGTTGAACTTATGATTGATTTAGTTTAGTCAATTAAAAAATAGTAATTGATATTAAAACTCTTCTTTCATAAACTAATATCTTAATAATGGTGCGAAAAAGCGTCGCCAAAAAAGTAGTGAAAATGTTCTTTTTGGGTCTAGAAGTAGTGCAAAATTGGCGGCCGTTTCAACAGCCGTTGTAATGAATTTGCATCACTTCATAACGTGAGATCCGAATTCAGTGTTTTGAATGTGAATTAAAAAATTTTGTGATATTTTCCCAAATAAATAATTTTTATACTTTTTTATGATTTTTAATGCATAATGACGCTTGTTTGAAACGTTTTTCCTCGAATAATTTCCAAAATTATCGATTTTTCTATAATGGATTTAGCAGTTTTGTGGCAAAATTTGAATAAAATTTGTACCAATTTATTTATTCTTACTCTTTTTTTTAAACTATTTGAAAAAAAAGAAACAAAAAATGACACATTAAAATATGAAAAAAAATGAAGTAAAAAAACTTCCTGTGTAGTTAAAATAATTGAGGACATTTTTGGAAGTACTTTTAAAGTTGTGCCTTTAGAAAAACTCACAATTTTTTTGCTGGGAAAAGTGTGGAACTACTTTTAGTTGCTTTATTATAAATTAATTGTCGAGTTATTTTGATGTCTAATTTTTTATTCAATTTTATGAAATAAAACATTAATTGAACCTATAAGTTCAGTCTATAAATTTTTAGCTAGGGGGGCTATAGCTCCCCCCTAGGAAAATTGTCTAGCTACGCTAATGTTTACACATGTGTGTTTGGCTGGTTCGTTGTTGTTGCTATAGCCAAACAAAGCGAGTCATGTTCACAAAAAGAACAACAAACACAAATAAAAAGCAGAAAGACATTTTCCAAAAATGAAATTTGTGGTGCGAGAACAAAAACAATTTGTTTTTTTCGACCGTCGTTTGACGGGCTTTTCAACTAGTATTCTATGATTTGTGCAAGTTTTATAGGTAAGCGTTTTTCAAAATAAAACCTCCAGCTTTTCTTAAACATCTTCGATAAGATTTTTCTATGCAGCTAAAAATATATATTTATATAAAAATATTCATTCATTTCGGGGGGGTTTGATCCCCCTCATCCCCCCCCCCCCGTGAATACGGCCTTGGCTAACAACATAGGTTTTCGACCTGAATGCTCAAAATTTTGTTTCTGCCCAATTGTATATTCCCCAACATCATTCTCACTTCCACGAGATTTTTTAGTTCTTAGCACCTTTTTCTGTAATACAAACATTGTAGAAGAAATTATTCAATTGTATGATTTTTTTTTATTTTAATTTTACCTTTTGCCGGACGGGGATTCGAACAGCGAACCACACAGTTTGTAAGGATCAAAGAAGTAGCTGATCAATTGCCCAAGGAAAAATAAAATGTTAATTTTGCAATAACAAGCAACAACCACCAACTTAATTCAATATCGCTCCCTGTTAAATAGCGCTCCAAGCTACTAAACACATATATGTTTATAGGCTATTTCTAAATTAATATATGTTTGCATCCAAACATTTTATATTTACAAACATTTTATGTCCCAAACATAATATGTTCTAACATATTAACATATATGTTCCAAACATGTTATGCTAGTTTATGAACATTATATGCTTGCACTCAAAAATATTGTGTTTAAAAATTTGTGTTCCAAACATATAATGTTTATAGCCAAACATATGAAAAACAGCCTTTTTCATCCGTGTAGTCATTCGCTGATGCAACAAAAGCTTGGATGAACATTATTGTGTAGAACGAACAAACGTTCAAAATTCTGAATTTATGTAATTTAACAATATTAAGTGCACATTCTTTATTTTTAAATCACGAAGGAAATTTCGTGTCAACGTCTTTAGTTCCTCGAATAAATATTTCGTTTTCAACAAATTTTATGCAAATCCGATTCTCTTAAAATATTTCGGATAGAGTTTTGATTTGAATTCTAAAATCCGTTAAAAGCCGTCTCAGCCAATTGGCTCCTTGTGTTGCCTCTGCTAAGGCTATGTATTCAGCGGTTGACGATAAGGAAACACTTGGTTGTTCAAAATCAGATTTTCTATAACAAGTTTACAAAATAGTGATATTGTTTTCTTTATTTTTTACGAAAAGATGTTAGGTATGAGGCGGTATCGAGCTAATTAACGGCACTACATGCTGATTAAGGACTCTACGCCTTCAGCGAATCGTATCATAGGCTTATCGCTCTAATCTCCATTGAGCAAAAACCAATAGGTAGTTGTTACCTATTTTGCTAGGGTTAAAGAACAAACAATATACAGTGAGTCACAGTGAAAATGGCCCACCAGATTAAATGTAAATATTTTGAAATTTTATCTCATATTTGGCCAATCAGAGATCCAAATGTTAGTTTTCTCTTAGGTAAATCTAATTAATAACAATATTTGGTGAGTATAAAGTTCAGGTTCACCAAAAGAAATGGCAAAAATATAACGGTTTTCTTCCAGCATTTCATCACATTTGCTTTTACCTGTTACATTACAATGTTCTTAGAATATTAAAAGTGCAAACACGCAACAAAGTGGTCGATTAAAATTTTCTTGAAAAAAAGATAAAACAATCGAAAAATGGGACCTCACACTTCGTTTGAGATGCGAAATTTAATAATAAATCGTTTTAAAAACGGCGTAAGTCAATGGCGAATTGCAGAAATGGTTCAAGTCCCTCGTGGAACCATTAAACATATAATTAAAAGGCATACTGATGAAAATCGGATCATTGATAAGCCGAGATCCAGTTCAAAAAAACTGTTTTCTGACAGAGATGAACGATGGATAGTAAATAAATGTCGATCTAACCCCAAACTAAGTGTTCCAAATATTCGAGATTTGGTGGCCAAACATCTCCAAGTGAATTGCCATGCAGAAACCATCAGAATAGTTCTCCACAGATCAGGATTACATGGACGAATTGCAAGAAAGAAACCGTTCGTAAGTGCTAAGAATAAGAGATACCGATTACTATTTGCCCATGCGTATACAGCAAAGGAATTTTCGTTTTGGAAAGATGTTCTATTCGTAGATGAGTCGAAATTCAACCTTTTTGGGTCAGATGGTAGAAGAAATGTGTGGAGAAAAGCAAACGAAGAACTGCACCCAAAGCATTTACGGCCAACTGTTAAACACGGCGGAGGGCATGTGATGGTTGTGGGTTCTTGCTCTGCTGCGGGTGTTGGAAATCTCATTTTTATTGAAGGCAACATGGACAAGATGCAATATCTGTCTATTTTGAAAGATAATTTGAAGCAAAGTGCGGAAAAGCTGGGCATTGGTAGCTGATTTCATTTTTACCAAGACAACGACCCAAAACATACAGCTCATGTTTAAAAGAGTGGCTGCTTTATAATTGTCCGCGTGTCATAAAGACTCCAGTCCAGTCTCCGGACTTAAATATAATAAAAAATTTGTGGTATAAACTTGAAGTGGAAATTCGAAAATATCATATATCCTGCAAGGAAGACTTGAAGAGAGCATTAGTGGAAGAATGGCAAAAAGTAAGCCCTTCTTACACAACAAAATTGGTAGAATCCATGCCATGACGCTTAAAATCAGTCATTAAACAAAAAGGAATTTCCACTAAATATTAGATATAATTTATTGAATTAAAATATTTAGTTAAACATTTTGGGTCATTTTCACTGTGGCGTGAGTTTTTTTGTTTTCCTTAAAAACATTTTTGTTTTATGAATTGATAGAATTTTAAGGTCTTTCTAATATTATATTTAGTTTGTATTTATCTATATTTTAAGAAAATAAAAGAAATTGAAATATATATTTGCAAGAAAATGAGGTTTTCATTCTAACAACTAAATTTGTGTGGGTGGGCCATTTTCACTGTGACTCACTGTATATATAAATATTTCGCCATCTGTCGGACGAATTTCAAACTATACAGAAAAATTTGCTAAAATCGGTCCAGTAGTTTTTGAGTTTATCGATCTCGAAACCCTTCATACCCATATTGAAGTATTTTAAATTTTTGTTTATAATAATATTGTGAAATTTTTACTCAGTTCAACTCAATTGCTGAAACTGCACTCAAAAAAATTTGAACTCTCTATTTCACTAAAGCCAATTTAAATTTGTTTTAGTTCATGGAATTATTATGTTTGGAGAAAGTTTCCTTTACTCTAATAATTTTTTGCGTACGTTAGTTAAATTAACTAAAAAATGGGAAGAAATGATACACAAATTAAGCATAAAGATTTACTAAATTCGTATTTCTCACAAAATAGTTCATTATTTCTTTAATTTGTACAATTTACCACAAATGCGTCTATCATGAACTTCGTATGTCACTAAAGACATTCTTGCAATTTTGAACTCCAATTTTTTCCTTCAAAGTACAAAATTTTCTTTCACAAGTGCAAAAAATTAATTATGTCTAATAAATTTTCTAGAATTGGTCGAAAAATATTTACTTATTTTTGTGATATCGGCGTGATGCCAACGTTAATACTGTTTAGTTAAAATTTTCTAAAAGTATTCAACATTTTCTAAAATTAACCAAAAGTTTTCTTCCTGGTGGGTTCACTGTTTTTTCAGTGTGTGAAAATTGTTGTGACAAAATCGGATTTGGGTACAACGTGGAGGCATGCAAAATACCAAACACGCAGAATTAAATTTATTAAGAACTCCGATTTTAATACGGTTATGCGAAATCCAACTGGCAGTGGTACGCCTATATTTAATATTTTTTATGAGAAAAGGCCTTCTCCAATCAAGTAAGACATAACAGGTTGGCTGATAAGTCCCCGGTCTAACAAAGAAAAACACATTTTTTGTCAAAATTCGTTTTTATTATTCAACATAGTTCCCTTCAAGAGCGATACAACGATTATAACGATCTTCCAATTTTTTGATACCACTTTGGTAGTACTCCTTCGGTTTTGCCTCAAAATAGGCCTCAGTTTCGGCGATCACCTCTTCATTGCAGCCAAATTTTTTCCCTGCGAGCATCCTTTTGAGGTCTAAGAACAAGAAAAAGTCGCTGGGGGCCAGATCTGGAGAATGCGGTGTGTGGGGAATTTCACTAATACTGTTTTCTTCTCGGGGAGTAAGAATTTTCAACTAATAAAGTCTGGTGAATACGGTGGGTGGGGAAGCAATTCGAAGCCCAATTCATGAATTTTTGCCATCGTTCTCAATGACTTGTGGCACGGTGCGTTGTCTTGGTGGAACAACACTTTTTTCTTCTTCATTTGGGGCCGTTTTGCCGTGATTTCGACCTTCAAACGCTCCAATAACGCCATAAAATAGTCACTGTTGATGGTTTTTCCCTTCTCAAGATAATCGATAAAAATTATTCCATGCGCATCCCAAAAAACAGAGGCCATTACTTTGTCAGCGGGCTTTTGCGTCTTTCCACGCTTCGGAGACGGTTCACCGGTCGCTGTCCACTCAGCCGATTGTCGATTGGACTCAGGAGTGTAGTGATGGAGCCATGTTTTATCCATTGTCACATATCGACGGAAAAACTCGGGTGTATTACGAGTTAACAGCTTCAAACACCGCTCAGAATCATCAACACGTTGTTCTTTTTGGTCAAATGTGAGCTCGCGCGGCACCCATTTTGCACAGAGCTTCCGCATGTCCAAATATTGATGAATGATATGACCAACACGTTCCTTTGATATCTTTAAGGCCTCTGCTATCTCGATAAACTTCATTTTACGGTCATTCAAAATCATTTTGTGGATTTTTTTGATATTTTCGTCGGTAACCACGTCTTTCGGACGTCCACTGGGTTCACCGTCCTCCGTGCTCATTTCACCACGCTTGAATTTTGTATACCAATCAATTATTGTTGATTTCCCTGGGGCAGAGTCCGGAAACTCCTTATCAAGCCAAGTTTTTGCTTCCACCGTATTTTTTCCCTTCAGAAAACAGTATTTTATCAAAACACGAAATTCCTTTTTTCCATTTTTTTCACAATAACAAAAGTTGCTTCACAAAAGACGCTCTATCTCACAAACTAATTGACTTACAGACGTCTTGAGGACGATTCGAATTGCTTCCCCACCCACCGTATTCTCCAGACTTTATTAGTTGAAAATTCTTACTCCCCGAGAAGAAATCAGTATTAGTGAAATTCCATACCTTATTCCAGTTAATGAACATTTAAGCGCTTTCTGTTTAGGAAAGTTTTACTGAATCATATAAATTTGATTATTTTAAACAAAACTTGAAAATAAAATGTGTAAACTAAATTGATGAAATTATTTTCATTTTTCAAAGGCACTTTTTAAGAGCTTTAGGAGAATTAAAAAAACACATAAAATTGAGAAAAATTCATAAAATATTATTTGAACTATAACTTAATTGTCTCATTCAAATTTTGACCGTGACTGCACAGAAAAAAAGTCTGTTGTAATACTGATGCTAAAATGAACTAATATTTTTTCCAAACATTATATTTTGTTTTAGTTTATTTTTAAAATTTTGTAAAAAATTTTTCCCAGTCCAACAATTTTTTCTTTATACCAAGTATGTCTCAAACATTTTGTGAACTAAATGACAGTAAAATTTCAATGACATACAAATTAGTTCAATTCTAACTAAAAAGGAAGAAGTTTTTTGTACATTTCTCAAAAATAGTAAGAATGAACTACGGCGTGGTTAAAATGGGAATGATCTGGCACCTAAGATTTTTTCTTCATTTTTTGTTAATTTTTTCTCTTCGAGAACGTGTATTTTGTAAATTTTAATTTAAAAAAGTAATGAATCTCAAAATTTGGAATTTAGTTCAATTTTCGCACAAGATTGTTCATTTTTCCCCCCACCATGAATCAAATATTATAGTTTCCTTTGAAATTTCAGGGGGGTTTGATGAGAGATATTCTCCCAAGCACAGCAGCTCAACCTGTACATTTCCCGAAGATAAATTTAAAGTTTTAACCTTTGAAGACTATAGAAGATTCGGATTTGAAATCTAAAATCGGTAGATTTTCATCCCTCTGGAAATGTTACATTCAGTTTCAAGCAATTTTCATGATCAGTGCGCCTTCTATACCCTCAAGAAGTGAAATCGGCCTATATCGAGGCCTTACCAAATGGACCGATAAAAACAAAATCCGATACACGTTGTTTGTTTTTATACCCTCCACCATAGGATGGGGGTATATCAACTTTGTAATTCCGTTTGTAACACATCGAAATATTGCTCTAAGACCCCATAAAGTATATATATATATATATATATATATATATATATATATATATATATATATATATATATATATATATATATATATATATATATATATATATATATATATATATATATATATATATATATATATATATATATATATATATATATATATATATATATATATATATATATATATATATATATATATATATATATATATATATATATATATATATATATATATATATATATATATTCTGGGTCGTGGTGAAATTCTGAGTCGATCTAAGCATGCCCGTCCGTCTGTTGAAATCACGCTAACCACCGAACGAAACAAGCTTGACAAACTTGAAACTTGGCACAAGTAGTTGTTATTGATGTACGTCGGATGGTATTGCAAATGGGCCATATCGGTCCACTTTTACGTATAGCCCCCAAATATATAGACGGACCCCCAAATTTGGCTTGCAGACCCGTTAAGAGAAGCAACTTTCATCCGATCCGGCTGAAATTTGGTACATGTTGTAAGTATATGGTCTCTAACAACTATGCAAAAATTGGTCTACATCGGTCCCTAATTATATATAGCCCCCATATAAACCGATCCCCGATTTGGCTTGCGGGGCCTCTAAGAGAAGCAAATTTCATCCGATCCGGCTGAAATTTGGTACATGATGTTAGTATATGGTCTCTAATGACCATGCAAACAATGGTCCATATCGGTCCATAATTATATATAGCCCCCATATAAACCGATCCCCAGATTTGACCTCCGGAGCCCCTTGGAAGAGCAAAATTCATCCGATTCAGTTGAAATTTGGTACGTGATGTTAGTATATATTATCCAACAACCATGCAGGATTTGGTTCATATCAGTCCATAATTATATATAGCCCCATATAAACCAATCCCCAGATTTGACCTCCGGTGCCTTTTGGAGAAGCAAAATTCATCCGATCTGGTTGAAATTTGGTACGTGGTGGTAGTATATGATATTTAACAGCCATGCCAAAAGTGGTCCATATCAGTTCATAATCATATATAGCCCCCATATAAACCGAACCCGAGATTTGGTTTTGGAGCCTCATGGAGGAGCAAATTTCATCCGAGTCAGTTGAAATTTGGTACAGTGTGCTAGTATATGGCCGTTAACAACCATCCCTAACTAGGTCCATATTGGTCTATAGTTATATATAGCCCTCAGATAAATCGATCCCCGATCACAAAAAATTGGTCCATATCAAGTTCATAATTGTATATAGCCCCCATATAAGCGACCCCCATATTTCAATTCTGGCTCTCTACCACGTATGGACTAACTCACAATTTAGAAAACGATGTTAAGAAGTTTTAAGATACCACAACCCAAGTAATTCGATTATGGATGACAGTCTTTCGTAGAAGTTTCTACGCAATCCATGGTGGAGGGTACGTAAGATTCGGCCTGGTCGAACTTACGGCCGTATATACTTGTTTCATTTCAGTTTAAGTCGCCTTCGTAATTCGAAGATTATTTATTACTGGAAAAGTTTACGAAATAGAACAATATTAACTGGAAACGTAGGTGCTCATGATTATAAGTAATATAAAATATCATAAATATTCATATTCTTTACTCGCTGGACTTTAATGCTGTTTTTAATAAAAGGGGTCATACATTTTGATAAATTATGCATGCATTAAGAATTAGGGAGTATATTATGTATATTAGTGTAAAACTACATATTTTTCAATGCAAAAAATGTATACTTTATTTATAATATTAGAAAATTCATTAATATTATGTATACATTCATAGTCAATAAAAACCTGTATTTTTTAATTTATGATTTTTTTTTCATACAATTTATGAATTCCGTGTTTGGAAATTTTTTGTGAACACTATTCATAAAATAAATGTATTATTTTTTTGTGTGTATGCTATCAAAGCCCTTTAAAACCATGTTAACGACAACTTCAATTTCCATATTCAAATTCGATTTCCAGTATAAATTATGCTATGTTTCAAGTAAAAAACGTTATTAAATTATTAACGCGTTGAAAAACATGTCGTATTTTTGAGCAAATTTTTGCTTTGTAATCAAGATGAAAAAAGACAACAAGTTTAAAGACAATTTCACTAATCTTACAAAATTTTTTCAATTATCAAAGTCAAGTTCACTTTAGTCGAAGAAAAGTTTCTTTCATGTTATGATACCCATTTTTAAGTCGAATCACTTAATTATAAGGACAAAACGACTTCATTGAAAAGTTTATCAACTTTTGGACAAGGAAAAAACTTTGTAATTTGTAAGAAGTCTTTGAAAAATTCGGCATAAAATATTTTCTCTCAAATATTAGCAATAGGGTTGTTGTCAAATATTTAGCTACTTTTTGCCTTACTTCTTGCACTTAGTTTTTGCTGGGATATGGTCTATATGTATATATCATCAGCATTCACATATGTCTGGATAGATATCTTTACGAGCCATAAACAAAATACGAAAGAATGGCGTTATTCAAGTGGCGCGCACATATTCTCCCAATATATATGTGAATCTAGGGAGGAGTGCATCCTATCCCTAGATACTGAAGCATTAAGCATTTATGTAAATTTCGCGTGTGTCTAACGAGTACAGATGCTGGTAGTATCCTTCGGATACCGAGCAGAGCAAGGAAATATGTAAATGAGACGTTTTTGTGTTGTATTTCGGTGAGTGAGCGAAAAAAGGTAAAATGAAAACAATTAGTTTTGCATTTTCTGCGGCTTTCAAATTGCTTGTTTTTATCCTTTTTGCCAAGTTCTGTTACCTATCAAAAGATGGAGGGAATATGCAACAATGGCTGCTGTTGGTGGTGCTGCATAAAAAGTCACAGCAAAAGCTAACAACCAACGAAAAGATTCTTGAAGTGTCTCCACAAGTGGCAAATGTTGTTTGCGCGTTGATAAACTTCCTCTTCGCATTATTTTATTTTGTTTTGTTTTCTTGACTTGCAGTTGCTAAAATGTAATTATACTAAGTATTTAATGTGCTTTGTAAAGGGAGAAGCTACTCCAATATATGGCAGCACTATAGGGAATTATGTAATGTGGTGGTTTCCGGAAGTTCATGTTGTTATAGGTAAGTATTTGGGAAAATTCAGATATTATATTTATTTGAATATCCAATTGACGTCAATTTGTAAAAAGTCCGTACACAGAAAAAGGTTCGTAGTTAAACTAACGCTAATTTTAACTTAACTCTATTAGGTTTTTTGCGAAATTTCCCACAGCCCAACGAAATTGTCCTTTTTTTAAGGTATTATGTCTCAAACATTTTATGAACTAAACGTGGTATTCAGTTTACCCAAAATATAACATACTCGTAAAGTTAACTGTTCAACTTTTGGTTTCTTTTGATTGGTTTGATTGGTTTTTGGCCAACAATATGAGAAAACACAAATGAAGTCTGCACACATACATTCAGGAAAAACAAAAGTAAGTTGTGGGTATGGAAAACTGCTTACCAAGAGCATTTGCGCCATACTCTCAGCAATAATGTATGATTGAAAATAATAACTTACCATCGCTGTACTTTTACGCTTACAATATATACGATTTCCATGAGTATAGCAGCTCAGAATGGAAACTTCATTGCGTGTTCATACTTAATTCATGCTTACAACTTAGCTCTGGGTAGGTTATGTATCAGGCTCACTTAGATTATTCAGTCCATTGTGATACCACATTGGTGAACTTCTCTTTTATCACTGAGTGCTGCCCGATTCCATGTTAAGCTCATTGACAAGGGACCTCCTTTTTATAGCCGAGCTCTGGGTAATACGGCAGAGAAGTATGCCCTTGCGAAAGTAAAAAAGATTTCAATTTTAGTACGATTAAATGGAAATCGTCGCTTCTCTGCAGCATTACGAAGAGTTAAATAGTCTTGGAAGGATTCGTCCAAAATATTTTACAATTTTCTTAAAAGAAGAGGATCGTGGCAGGATTCGAACAGAACCCAAGTTATAATATATTTCGTAGTCAGCCACGCAAAGTACAGTGACCGACTGTTTTTTTTTTTTTGAATAGCTTCGAAAAGTTCAAAACTTCATCATAACACAAAAAAAAAATTAATTTTTGCAATAAAAATATTATTTATTCTAACATTGCAGCACTGTCCTTTTCTGACTTTATGTCTTCAATAAGACACATATTGTGGATTTGTATTAAAAATTTAGTGTTTGGTACCTCGGTTTGGTTTGTTTTTCCTAAATAAAGTTTCTTTACATCGGATTGTGTGTGCACAACAATGTGGTCTATAAATAGAACTGCTTGACTGTATGCCTTGCTTGTGCGTTGATGACGATTATTGTTTGTTGATGACAATAATATCTACGTGACACAGTGGATAGTGTATTTGTTTAGAATCTGTATTGCCCGCGGTTCGATTCTCCGTGCGAACGAAAGGTAAAATTTGAAAAAACAAAAATATTTGTATATATATTTTTTTACAGAAAAAAGAAAAGGCAACTAGCTGGAAAATGTGCGGACTTTTGAGTCTTTCCACGCTTCGGAGACGGTTCACCGGTCGCTGTCCACTCAGCCGACTGTCGATTGGACACAGGAGTATAGTGATGGAGACATGTTTCATCCATTGTCACATATCGATGGAAAAACTCGGGTTTATTACGAGTTAACAGCTGCAAACACCGCTCAGAATCATCAACACGTTGTTGTTTTTGGTCAAATGTGAGCTCGCGCGGCACCCATTTTGCACAGAGCTTCCGCATGTCCAAATATTGATGAATGATATGACCAACACGTTCCTTTGATATCTTTAAGGCCTCTGCTATCTCGATCAACTTCATTTTACGGTCATTCAAAATCATTTTGTGGATTTTTTTGATATTTTCGTCGGTAACCACCTCTTTCGGGCGTCCACTGCGTTCACCGTCCTCCGTGCTCATTTCACCACGCTTGAATTTTGCATACCTATCAATTATTATTGATTTCCCTGGGGCAGAGTCCGGAAACTCCTCATCAAGCCAAGTTTTTTGCTTCCACCGTATTTTTTCCCTTCAGAAAACAGTATTTTATCAAAACACGAAATTCCTTTTCCATTTTTTTCACAATAACAAAAGTTGCTTCACAAAAGACGCTCTATCTCACAAACTAATTGACTTACAGACGTCAAATTTTGACACGAATCATTTGAAGGTTGTTACTATATAAAAATAATATGCATTTAATACTAGCGACGCCATCTATGTGTCAGACCGGGGACTTATCAGCCAACCTGTTAGTTTTATTTACGCGAATATAATGTTTGAGAGGACAAATGATTGAGCATGAAATTGAAGAATTTTTGTGTGTCCTCGAAGATGATGCTTCATCTTGTGATGATGGTGATCCTAATTTTGTAGTTGTAGAATAATGTTTACCTTCAGAACAATCAATTTTTAATGACACTGAATTTTTTGACATTTCGGAGGATAATGTGTGGTACATTCGTCATTCCAAATATAGTGAATGTATTCTTCACACAAATACTGGAGTTACACCGTATGCTATTCCTCGAATTTGAAATGTGAAAAGGGTTATAATTCACTATAGAATTTTGAAGAACTGTCTGCTTTCGATCAATTTTAAAGCATCATATTAAATCATGCGTTAGCTTACAGATCACTGATTTTTTCAATAAAAAGGAACTATGTATGTTACCTTAGAGATACAAAATAGGTAGCTTAGCTAAATGTAAGTACATCATCAAAAGAATCGACACTTTGGACCAAACGGCCGGTTGTTTTTCTCCAATATACTACATACTAGAGGTCTGCACAATTCCATTTGTAAATGCAGAGTACACGTGTACTTGCCACATGAGCAGGGCTGCGGAGTCGAGTCAATTTTGCTCGACTCCGGCTCCGACTCCGACTCCAGCATTTCTTATTAGCCTCGACTCCGACTCCGACTCCGGAGTCGACTCCAGGTGGTGTACCTAAATCTCATTTTAACAGTATTCCAATTGTAATTTTAAGGTGTATGTTAGTGTTCCAAAAATAGACCGATATAAGTATTCTATTGTGCCATATGTATTTATATGTCCAAAAGAACTCTAATTTTAATTTTTGATATGACTCGACGACAAATCTCAGCATTTTAGGGATGTAAAAAACTCTCCATTTTAATGCCAGGCCAATAAATTAAAATATGACACAAGACTCTATAGAGACCACATCCAAATATGGGTATAATAACAACAATATCCAGAATATGTATTTATAAAAACCAAAAATTTTAAAAAAATAATTAGGCTTCCAGTAGTTTAAGAAGTAAAATCTCTGTATTAATCTATATAGGCATTTTATAAAAAATAAATATACACCCAGACCTCGCTTTGCGTCGTTTCGTTTTGCGTTGTTTCGAAGTTGCGTCGCTGCTGAATTAGTACTAGTTTTCACTTTGCGTCGTTAGATTTTCAAAGTTGCGTGGTTATCTGTCTCCAATCTTTGCATGGTTTGCCATATAAACTCATAATTCACTTTGGGTCGTGTTTTTTGGAACGTATCTGCGACGTAAAGCGAGGTCTAGGTGTATATAAAAAAGAAAAATACACAAAAATCAAAATGTTGGGCTAATCAGATAGGAAGTTTAGATGTAAAAAAATGTAATGTGTCGGATATATAAAACAAACATAAACTGTCATAAATTACGACGGGCGGAATTTTAAATAACCACTACCATACAACAGATGACAGGAATAGCTGGACAGTTACGAATATTGTTCCTATAGAAGTAAAATGGTGAAACATCGATTTATAAATGGACATTAGAGGCCATTAATTTAATGTAAAGAATTTCGAGTGACATTAATGAAACAAACTTTCTCCCAAAAGTCCGCCTCAGATGGCACGTTGACAGAGGTTTAATTTAAACTTACAGCTTCCAAGGACATCGGGTGTATATGGAGATTTCGCAAATAATTATCTCCATATACAAAATCTGGGCCGACGGGAAATTTCCGCATTTATTTATTGATCTCAAATAACTCAAAATTTCTGACAAATCTTATGAAAATTTTAGAAAATGCATGGTTTTAAGCTGAAATCAAAAACAAACCCAGCCAACTACATTCAAATCGATGATTTGGATTTGGCAAAGGAAAAGAGATATGCTTGCAAATTTGTTTAGGCAGTAGCCGACTATCAAACCTTTTTTCGGAAGGTTCATGTGTAGTTCACTTTGGGTTGAGTGAATTACCCGAATTTATTCTGATAATTGGTTCATAGGTTTGATGCAATTATAGGATGCTGATGAGGAATGTGGTAATTCCAAAACAGCTGTACATCCAACCATCTTGCAGTCTATAGGGCTTTGCCCAAATAAATTTGACAAGCATACTTTTCCTCTGTTGGTTAAGCTACACTTGTAGTTTAGTCAATGCATCGTTTTAAGCTGAAATCAAAAACAACAATAATGACTGGGAAAATTTTCTTAAAACAAATCGGAGATGGGTTTATACGATATGTGGGTGCTACTATATCACAAAATTGTTCGGTATGACCCATCTTCGAACTCAACATGCCTACCAAAAATTCAGAACGTTAGGCTCTACTGCTGTACTGCCTTAAAATTGTACCTTTACCAAGAGAATATATAAGCTTAAAAATTGATAGTTTAATATTTTAAAAATGGACTGTACAATTGATCAATTCAACCCATATTCTAGTAAAACCCTACTCTTTATATCACCGTGAAATTTCACCCATATAAATACACTTTGAATGGCCTGAAATCCAGTACTTCGTTTTTCGTTGTTCGATTAAAAACCCCAATCGAATCTAATTTGTCGAAAAATTTCTTTTGTTACGAAGATATGAAGGGGTTTTCAAATTATGTTTTGCCGGAGTCGGAGTCGAGCAAAATTTATACGACTCCGGCTCCGACTCCGACTCCAGCAAAATCTTCAGGCTCCAAGACTCGGGCTCCGGCTCCGACTCCACAGCCCTGCACATGAGTACATCTATTTGAGAGAGTCGCAAAACAATTGGTACACATTTTGATGAACACCAAAAGCCACGAGCAGTGTTGCCAGGCGATTTTTGATTCTTCCCCCCAAATCTTAAGAAAAAACCCCTAAATTGGTCTAGCCTTTTTTAAAAAACCCCCAAAAAATTTAAGAATGTAAAAAGTACAAAAAGGGTCCCAAATTTCGTAAAAAAATCCACTTCAAAAACTTAATTTAACACAAATATATATACTGAAAGAAGTGTTTTCTTTTCTGAGAAACGAAATTTTAGACAAAAAGATAACGAAAATAATGATATTGCATAATTGCTTGTATTTAGGATCTTCTTATTGACTTCCCTCATATTTTTCATGCCAGAATTGTTCCGAATTTGCTTTAGAATTGCTCCACTTTATAAGGTCTAGGACATTTTTTTACCCCCAAAAATCCCCCTAAATAAATGTTACCCCTAAAAATCCCCCTAAACGTGAAAAACCCCTAAATTTGGGGGAAAACCCCTAACCTGGCAACACTGGCCACGAGTAACTTCTTGTCGCTACTCTGATGTCTTCACTACCAACAAACACATATTCCTCTTTCTCTCTTATTGAAGTGTACACAGAGTGATCACGTCGAGTATGTTGCGAGAAAAAAACTTCATAGAGTACTCCACACGCACAGAAAAAACATGTTTGGACATGGTTGCCGCATCCATTTAATGCTTATTTAGAGTATGTAATTGTCGTGAAAACCATGTATTTTGTCTTTGTAAAAATAATTTTCGAGCGGAGAAAATATATGTTGGCAATAAGCATTTAAATGGTTCTCAAATGCCGCAAACATGTTCTATTATTTAAATGATAGAATTTGAGACCATTATATGGTCAGGAAAATCATGTACTTGACCATTCAATTTTTTTTTACTTTTTTGCAGAGAAAAAAGTATTTTTATAGTTTACGTGTAGACATGTCTACAACCATTACATTGTCATAAAGACCATGTACATTGTTTTCGTGACCATTTAATTTTTTAATTTTTTTGCAGCGACAAGAATTTTATAAAAACATTGAGCAGGTACACACGATTTTCATTTTGCGCGTCAGTCGTGTGTTGATTGTTTCTTGGAATGGACGGAGAATACGGAATTATTGTGTTTTGTGTTAATTTATTTATTCAGAAATGGCACGTGGTTTTATGTGAATACAAAAAAGGAAAGTGTAATTGAAAAAAATGTACCTGGTTTTTGTTCTGCATTTTGATATATGGTATAATTTATTTTTATTTGCAGTTACATGATGTCTGCGTTTGTACATTTGATGGACACGAAGTAAATATGGAATGATTACTTATTGTTGAAATTGAACCAAACTAGAGTGTGTAAAAATATGTGAAGTTTGCTTGCACGACATTATAAATACAAATAAACAATGAATTAGTTTATAAATAAATAAAAACAAATAAATAAAGTTGATTTTGTGTTTTTTTTCTCAAGTGGCGTCCTTTTTTCGACGACGAAAAAAGTTTTTTCATAAAAATCAAAACATTTTAGGTTGTGACCATGTTCTTTTAACTAGAAGAAAAACATTTTTGACGAATAACATAACATTTTAGATCGTGACCATTGTCTTTTAATGGAAACAAAATTCTTTTTTATCAATATAATAACATTTTAGATGAGGACAATTGTATTTTTCTTAGAACCATGTTCACTGAGCCAACATGGTTGCAGGTTAAAATGTTACATGGTCGCCGCAAAAATAGCTGCTATCATATTATTTTGCTCTTCGAATATGATTGTGACAATCATGTTTCTTCTCTGCGTGCATGTACCCGTGCAGTTTCAGAAATACAAAAAAACAGTTATTCTCCAAAATATATATTTTCGGTTTGTTGTAAAGAACGGCAAACGTTAAGGTAAGTGTGTGACATACATAAATATATGAAATATGTGACATACATACATACCTATGATTAATAATAATAGAAAGTTTTGCTTCGCACATAACTGAGAAATACTTGTGGTACCACGTGAAGTGAAGAAAATCCATGTTGTACTTTTTCTCAAGTACTTACATTTTTATGGTTCCTTTTTTTCGTAACACATATTGTTTCGGATAAGTACTTGGTGATATTTGACAAGCAAGTGTTCTCTTCACTTTACTACTTGCGCTCTGAGAGAAAGACAGTGTATGTACTATATTCGACAGCGAATTTCATACATGTAGTGAAAAGTTATTCGATGCAGACCTCTACTACATACTTTATAATATTATGTGGACCGAAACAGATCATGAATAATTGAAAAATTAATTTCACAGACTAGTCGCGGTTTGTAGAACAATTCGGCTAACTCTAGTTCAAGTTCAAATCAAAAGACATATGCGACTTTCCCGTGCAGAAATCTTTGCACCTATAGTACAAAGAATTCAAGAAGAATAACCACCTAATTCTGGTTAGGGTAGGTAATGTGGCAGCCCTTTATTTCAGCCTCACTTAAACTATTCTGTTAATTGTGATGCCACAGTGGTAAACTTCTCTCTTATCACTGAGTGCTGCCCGATTCTATGTTTAGCTTAATGACAAGGGACCTTTTACTATGGCAGAATACGAACGGCGTTCCACATTTCGGTGAAATCACTTATGAAGTGTAGTTTTTAGAACCCAAAGCGCTAGAAAATAAAAAGGTTTTTGTTCATCAATGAAAAACTTTCACGGTATGTCCGTCTCACCGACAGAAAATTGCAGTAACAACAACCTATTACCTTTTGATCAGGTACACATCTCAATTTAATTCATAAAAGTAAGTGTGGGTCAAAATAAGACCCCAACATAAAATGCGTGACATAGTTACTAAATTAACTAAAAGGTCATTATTTTAACGAAATTTGTTCTTAATATTGTGTTAGGTTAGGTTAGGTGGCAGCCCGATGTATAAGGCTCACTTAGACTATTCAGTCCATTGTGATACCGCATTGGTGAACTTCTCTCTTATCACTGAGTGCTGCCCGATTCCATGTTAAGCTCAATGACAAGGGACCTCCTTTTTTATAGCTGAGTCCGATCGGCGTTCCACATTGCAGTGAAACCACTTAGAGAAGCTATGAAAACCCTCAGAAATGTCACCAGCATTACTGAGGTGGGATAATCCACCGCTGAAAAACTTTCGGTCGAAGCAGGAATCGAACCCACGACCTTGTGTATGCAAGGCGGGCATGCTAACCATTGCACCACGGTGGCTCTGTGTTAATTGCGTGTCTTAAGATTTAAGTTGCATAATCCTTCATATTAGGTCAGCTTTTCTTTCAGTGAACTTTTCTTCCAAACAAACTTCCTATTAGAATTACTTTTTGTGTGTAGAGATAGGAGATTACATTTGAAAATGGTTATGGTTATCTTTATATAAAATAGCATTCCATTGAACTGAGGCCAATTTGTCCTAAAAACTGAGAAGAAATCTTCAGAAATCGGCCTTAAATTCGTTGATTTTTTGTAACATGACCATAAAACAAAAACGAATTCATTAATAGGAATGGTCTTTCAATACTTTCTTTTAAAGGAGTGTTTCTTGGAAACAAGACATAATTTTAACGTGATATTGAGTCTGAATTTAGAATTTTAAATTATGGTTGACACATTGAAAAAAGAGCAGGAACAACATTTTAGATAAACTAAGATTTATTTTGACGCTAAAAAATTTTTGAAATCAAGTAAAAAATATTAACAAAACCGTTGCATCGCTTGTCATAAGTACAAGTTTATTTGCGTTTGTATAAAATTTGTATGTGATGGAAAAATTTAGAAAAAAAAAATAAAATAAATTCAAATTTTCTGACCCAATATCAATTACGAAAAACTAAAAATTTAAAATAGAAATGCGTCTTAAATGTGCCTTTCTAAGTTCTCAATTGTACCAATTGCTCAAATTGTTTTTGCAAATGTCCCAAATACTATGAAATTCTATATTACCTGTTATACGGTGTTGGGCATAATGATACTGTCCATATTTTCTTGTTAAGATGTACACTTGGCCATTCATCAAAAATCACTTGAAGATAACACATTTATTTGCTTTCTTTTGTTCCTATTCCAAAAAATCCTTTGATCTGTCGTAGCACTTTTTAATTTGAAAGGAAACGCACAATACCCTCCATAGAGTCACTCGAATATCGACTAGAACTTCATACCTATTTGAATCTCGTATTCAAAAGCATATGCTTCGCAAGTGCTTGAGAAATGTCAGACAAATTGTCAAGTGAGTGGCGCTTTGAATTATATTTGCCGGAACCTTTTTATCTTCTTCCTAGTGTTTTTTCCATTTTTTTAATTCGACCTTTAACAAATACTATATGCCAAGAAATAATCCAATTTAATTAAAAAATCGGAATAAATAATAAAATCGAAAGTAAAGAAATAGGGAAAGCATAAATTTGTTTGTCTTCGAAACGGAAGTAGAAATCAAAATGTCTCTGCCGAATGTTTTCGTTGAAGAAATTACCGAAAATCTATTAATGTCAGTTCAAGCATTCATTCGAGTGACTTTTGAATTTATTTTGAATTTTTAATAAACTGTCAAATCTTGAATGTCAAAGCAAGTGCCGTTTCAACTCTCAAACCCCCAAAACTCCAAAAATGTTGTGTTCTCCCTGATTATGGGGATTGATTTAAATGCAAAAGCTTTCCTCATTTGCAGCATATGCTGCGGCATTACCACCCGCTGGCGGACGCATGCTATGACCCTGGCCACACAGTAGCGGGTGGAAACAAACATCCGCCGCAGGTTTTTGTATGGTGTAGAGGCAATCGTTATCGTGTCATCAGTTATGGTTATCTGTCAGGACATTTTAATCATTCAAATCGCCTTTTACTTTAAATTGACTTTCAACACGGCGTCATTTACTTTGAAGTCACAATGATTCTCTCTAATGACCTTACTCTGTCTTATTTTGTTGTTTTTTATTTTATTTTTTTTTATAGAACCAAATCAGATACTAAAGATTTTATTGATATGTCCTATTTATCTGAGATACACTGTTTCCAAAAAGTTGTTTTTGTTGAAACGAAATCGAAACACTTACACTTCAAAAAATTTTGGTTATTATACACAGCAGAAAAAAATGTAAAAAAGGACTTTTCAGTGGTTGTCTTTTACCTGGCTTTACTTGCACCACAACTGAACTTAACCCAGCAAAAAAGAGTCGCCAAAAAAGTAATGAAAATGTTCTTTTTGGATCCAGAAGTGGTGCAATATTGACGCAGAAGCGATGAATTTAACATGGGCTTGTCATAGGACGGAAGTCCTCCATTTCAACAGCCGTTGCACTGAATTTGCATCACTTCTTTAGGTGTGATCCGAATTCAATGTTTTGGATGTAAATAAAAAAAATCGGTGATATTTTGTCAAATAAATAATTTTTATAATTTTTAATGGATTCTAACGCTTGTCGGAAGCGTTTGACCTCAAATATTTTCAAAAATTCACAATTTTTTCAGATTGGATTTAGCATTTTTTTCGACAAAATTTAAATGATTTGTACCATTTTATGAATTCTTACTCTGCTTTTAACCTATTTGAAACAAAAAAGTTAAAATTACCCATTAAAAGTATGAAAAAACAAAGTTATAAAAAATTGAATTAAGAGAACTTCTTGGGTAGTTAAAATAAACAACATCATTGGGAGTGCATCTTCTGGAAGTGCTTTTAAAGTTGTGCCTTTGGAAGAACTTCCAACTTTTTTTGCTGGGAACATACTCAGCCACAAACGCCATTGAACACATAGCGTCGAAACGTCAATTTAGATGTTTGTGATATTGGTAGAAAATGAACAAATGTAGGAAAAATATAACTAAAAATATAACTGTCCCTGTTATAGATGCAAAAGAGCCAGATAGGTGTTAATTAACCCTATGATAGAGACATTTAAACCGGTTAGGGGATGGGCTCATTGTGTTCTAAAGACAAATGCATGAAGTGGCTACCAACCGGCTAAATATAACCAGTCCCATGACCAGTATAAAATTCCAACTGCTTGGAAATGGGGGTCCATTGGCACCAAAAAAAACTGAAGGGATACGAACCCCAGAATCTTGGAATAATTTTTTGTTAGCATTCTGATGCTATCGACATTTACTTGCCGACTGTACTGTTGCTATACAGATAGTGACTAGTGTTGCTATGGGTTAGGTGGTCATTATATTCAAGATTCTCTATAAATGTCAGAAAAAATAGAAAGTTTTATTCATTAAATTTTTACTCCAATCTCAATATGTTTTGTTTTAGATAATAGTGAACTTATGTGTACGGTCATTGAACTTTATACCCACCTTTAGTTCATAAAATATTTGAGACATACTCGTAGTTAAAAAAGTAAGATTTCACTAATCGGTGCAAAATTTCGAAAAAATAATAAAATTTAACTACTACCAAATAATTTTTTTTTTTTAATAAAAAGAAGTTAAATTTAGCATTAGGTTAACAACGGATTTTTTTTTTCTGTGTATAATTGGATTATAACACAAAGGAGTCTCGGATTTTTTTAATTTTAAGATGGTGAACCGTTTTCAAGATATTCCAATATATGTAGCGGAAGTGCCTTAATTTTGAATATAACGGTATAAAAGTCGCAGATTTGGAATCAGCGTCTCAAATAACCTTAAAAACAATATTCAGTTCTTCATCTACAGAACCATAAAAAAACTAGTGTGAGTTTTGTCCCATTCTTAAATTTTAGGAATTTTTAAAAACAATTTTTTTGGTCACAACCTATAATGTTTTGATCTTTATGAAAAAACTTTTTCGTCGTCGAAAAAAGGACGCCACTTGAGAAAAAAACTCAGAATTAACTTTATATATTGGTTTTTATTTATTTATAAATTTAATCATTGTTTATTTGTATTTATAATATCATGCAAGCAAACATCATATATTTTTACACACTCTATTTTCAATTTCAACAATTTACTTCGTGTCTATCAAATGTACCAACGCAGACATCATATAACTGCAAATAAAAATAAATTATACCATATATCAAAATGCAGAACTAAATCCAGGTAATTTTTATCATTACACTTTCCTTTTTTTGTTTTCACATAGAAGAACGTGCCACTTCTCAATAAATAAATTAACACAAAACACAATAATTCCGTATTCTCCGTCCTTTCCAAGCAACAATCAAAACACGACTGACGCGCAAAATGAAAATTTTTGTCTGCAAAAAAATTAAAAAATTAAATGGTCACGAAAACAATGTACATGGTCTTTATGGTCATGTAATGGTTCTAGGCGTGTCTATACATAACCTACAAAAATACTTTTATCCCTGGAAAAAAGTAAAAAAATTGAATGGTCAGGTACGTGATTTTTCCCGACCATGTAATGGTCTCAAGTTCAATCATTTAGATAAAAGAACATGTTTGCGGCATTTGAGAACCATTTAAATGCTTATTGCCAGCATATACTTTTCTCCGCTCGAAAATTATTTTTACAGAAGCAAAATACATGGTTTTCGCGACAATTACATACTCTAGATAAGCGTTAAATGGATGCGGCAACCATGTCCAAACATGTTTTCTTCTGTATGTGTATGTAGCGAAAGTGCTTTAATTTTGAGCTTAACGGTGTATCTCGAAAAGTCGAGCTGATAGAAACCATGTGTAAATTTGGTTTCGGCGACCTCAAATTACTAAAAATTTGCTATAAATTTCAAATTAACACAAAAAAGTTCAATTTTATTCCCCTGTGTAATCGGAAATCTCATAAGAAGACTCTTGTAAAAAAAAAAAGAAAATTATTTCAACTAAATGAAAAATAATTATAAATATAAGTTATAGGTTATTACGTCAAAAAAAATTTATTGAGCTTTTCAATCAAACTCAATTAAAGTTTTAATTGATCTAGTTAGTATTTAAGTAATCGATTAAAATCAATTAATTTTTTAAGCACCTATATTTATACCCTTCACCACTACTGTGGTACAGGGTATAATAAGTTTGTGCATTTGTATGTAACGCCAAGAAGGAAAAGTCTGAGACCCATCGTTTAGTATACCGATCGTCTTAGAATTAAATTCTGAGTCGATTTAGCGATGTCCGTCTGTCTGTCTGTCTGTATGTCTGTCTGTCTGTCTGCACACTCAAAAAAAATCGCCTCTCTAACATATGTTCCAAACATATTTTGCAGGAAGCACATATATTATTGGATACTGCCGAAACATTAATATGTTTGTTTTATGTGAACATATTCTATTTTTGGAAGCATTTTGAGCCAAAAATATTATATGCTTGGAAGAATTTTCCACAAAGAAGATTGTGCTCATTCCCTAACATAATTTTCACTTCCACGAAATTTTTTAGTTCTTGGCACCTTTTTCTGTAATACAAATAATGTTGAAGAAATTATTCAATTTTATAATTTTTTTAAATTTTACCTTTCGCCTGGACGGAGAATCGAACCGAGGACCATACAGTTTGTAAGCCAACACACTACCACTGAGCTACGTAGCTGTTATAGTCACCAGAAGACAATTATCGTTATAAGTTACATTTATATAGCATAGTTTGCAGCGCCCACGAGCCCATGCAAACATAACATTATTTAACAGAAACATACATGTGTTGGCAACGTGGAGCAGTGATTAGCATGTCTTCCGTACATGCAAAGGGTCGTGGGTTCAATCCCTGCTCCGACCAAACACCAATTGTTTTTTTTTTAATTTACGCATTTATATTTATACTATATTAAATTTTTATAATGAAACTTCGAAATGTGGGTTATTAAAGATTTACAGTCAGAAACAGTGCTTGATATAAACGAAATGGACTGAGCTTTTGGATAAAATATTATTTTTTTATTGCAAAAATAACAATTTTGTAATAAAAAACTGGTTTTGGTATAAAAGTTTGATATTTTGGAAGGAATTCAAAAACTCTAACAAAGGAAGAACGTGGGGTCGAGTATAAACATACATAAATAATTTTATAATATACACAAATTAAATAATATTTAGACTTAAATTAAATAATATTTAGACTTAAGCGTATAAAATGTTTGGCCTTATCATAAAGCAGTTTCCGAAACAACATATAAGCGGTTTCACAGAAATTGCTCTCTTTCGATTCTCTCGCTGTGTTAATTTGATATCTTTCGTCAACCCTCCCGGTTTTTATCTCTATTTCTTTCTCTATACTCTCTCTCTCTCTCTCTCTCTCTCTTTCGCTCTCTGAATAAAATATCACAACATATATATGTTTAATCGAAATTTGTAAATTTATATATGTTTACATTCACACATATAATTTTTATGAAACATGCATGCCCCAAACATAATATATTCTAACATAGTAACATATGTGTTCCAAACATTTAGTGTTAGTTTGAGAACATTACATGTTTGCACTTAAATATATTGTGTTTAAAAATTGTGCCCGAAACACATTTTGTTTATATCGAAACATATGAAAAACATATTTTTCTAACAGTGTGTTGATGTATTTTTGTGTGCAAAGTACAGCTCGCAGTTTTAGTCCGATTGCCCTAAAATTTGGTACAGGGTCCTGTTTCGGCTCAAAGACGATTCCTATTGATTTTGGAAAAAATCGGTTCAGATTTAGATATAGCTGCCATATATATTTTTCACCGATCTGGTCATAATTGGCGTGTATATCAACCGATCTTCCTCAAATTCCGTACATCTGAATATTTTATGAGTCTCGAAAAACTTGCAAAATATCAGCCAAATCGGTTCAGATTTAGATATAGCTCCCATATATAGCTTTCGCCCGATTTACACTCATTTGCCCACAGAGGCCAATATTTAACTCCGATTTAGTTGAAATTTTGCACAGGGAGTAGAATTAGCATTGTAACTATGCGTGCCAAATTTGGTTGAAATCGGTTCAGATTTGGATATATCTCCCATATATAGCTTTCGTCCGATTTACACTCATATGACCACAGAGGCCAATTTTTAACTCCGATTTAGTTGAAATTTTGCCCAGGGAGTAGAATTAGCATTGTTACTATGCGTGCAAAATTTGGTTGAAATCGGTTCAGATTTAAATATATCTCCCATATATAGCTTTCGCCCGATTTATACTCATATGACCACAGAGGCCAATTTTTAACTCCGATTTAGTTGAAATTTTGCACAGGGAGTAGAATTAGCATTATAGCAATGCGTGCCAAATTTGATTGGAATCGGTTCAGATTTAGATATAGCTCCCATATATATGTTTTTGTGATTTCGGCAAAAATGGTCAAAATACCAACATTTTCCTTATAAAATCGCCACTGCTTAGTCGAAAAGTTGTAAAAATGACTCCAATTTTCCTATACTTCTAATACATATATATCGAGCGATAAATCATAAATAAACTTTTGCGAAGTTTCCTTAAAATTGCTTAAGATTTAAATGTTTCCCATATTTTTTTACTAAAATTGTGTTCCACCCTAGTGCATTAGCCGACATAAATTTTGAGTCTATAGATTTTGTAGAAGTCTATCAAATTCTGTCCAGTTCGATTGATATTTAAATGTATTTGGGTTAAACCTTTATATAACCCCCAACACGTTTGACGAATGTGATATAGTATCGAAAATTTAGATCTACTAAGTGGTGCAGGGTATAATATAGTCGGCCCCGCCCGACTTTAGACTTTCCTTACTTGTTTTTATTTCTAATTAACCCTTTCACTACCGATGTCCACCTAGGAGGACATTCGAAAACGACACCAAACTCTATTTCCCCATTTAGTTTCGATTTATTTCTCGATGTTATTTTAAAGTAGAGGCTTCAATCCAAAGCTATAGCTATAAATATTTTCCATATTGGTGAGCACTAAAATGCATTTCTACAAACTTCTTTAACAATAAAAGAAAAATACGAAATTTTGACTCCATTTTTCTACTGTATGTCTCTGGTAAATGGACATTCGTACTATAAAACTATAGCTGATATTTTTTTCAGGTTCTTTTTTGTATTTTTCTCACACTTCGATAGATATAATAGGTCAAATAGCACTTATTTTCATTGAGCTATTTGGTCACAATTTAAGAATCAAGTTTTCAGAACAAACTCATATAGCTCTTGAAGTAATTGAGGTATGTCCTCAGAATTGCAATTTTTATTCTACATGCTGTTAACACAAGTAAAAACAGAAGAAAAATTAAAGTTTGTAATATTAGGTTTATTTCGGTAGTGAAAGGGTTAATTCTGTGATTGATAAAATCACTGTCGTGATTGAAGCTATTTCAGTTAAAATATTAATTGGAACAATTATTTCGCGATTGAATCAGAATTTTTTCAATCAGTGTTGGTAATATTTTGGTAGGTATTTTCCCCAATTCAGAACGATTTCATATCCAAATGTTACCAATTTGAAGGGAAATTCCGCAATAAAAATTCCCAACAATTTTTCATAGATCAAATTTGGCATGCATAGCTAGAATGTTAATTTTACTCTCTTTGCAAAATTTCTCGTAAATTGAAGTAACATTTAAGCCTCTGTAGTCATACGAGCTTAAATCTGGCGAAAGATATATATGGGAACTATATATAAATCTGAAACGATTTCAATACAATTTGGCACACTTGATGATACTATTAATTGTACTACTGGCCTCTGGGACCATACAAGTCAATATCGGGTGGAAGGTATGTATTTCTTCCAAAATGGGGTTCTACTCTGTCTATTGGCGTAGCTAGAGGGGTTTTCTAGGTTCCTACCAGAACAATTTTGAGCCACTTGGAATATTTATCGAACATTACTATGATGTGTATAACTTTATATATGCGAAATTCTTTATTTATTTTATTTATACCAAATAATATATTTTATAGTATAGGAAAAGTTTAAAATCTAAGCTTCGTGAGTTTGTGTCGAAATTATATCCATAATATGTAAATGCATTAAATGTTATCCGACAATAACTGTCAACGTGTCTATCTATGTAGCCTAAAGGACACCAGGCGAATTGAATGCACATCAAGATGAATAAAACAAAAAATTGATAGGATGTATGTATGTCGATCGCAGGTTCAACTTCCTAAAAGGATTTTGCTCATCTAAATACAACATTTGGAAAATTTCTCCTTAACATATTCACGCATTATGTCTAAAACTAAGTACATATAATTTTGTTGATCAATTGTGGGGGAAGCTTAGCCCCCAGAGAAGCTTTCTAGCCCCGCCAAAGATTCTGACCCAAAATAAATACCTGTGTCAAAAAACAAATGTGTTCACAGACTGACGGACTCAGGTTGTTTGTAGTATCAATATTTTTTTCTGTGTATATTTATTCATTTCATTAAAATAATGAATACAACTTGGAAGTTGAACCCCTCCTCAAGACTTCAGGATATAATCTATCTACATTTGCAATCATTTTTTTAAATCATTGAATAATCATCCCTTCATTGAGGTGTCTTTCATGGCAAGCAACTTGGCTGCTAGGTAAATGAACAAATTGAGTTGGTGTTTGTTTTTTGTTTTTTCATCGGTCTCGTTTTTTTTTTTTAATTTTAGATGAGAGTATGCGCTAACCACTTGTCCTCTGGTCCTTTGCGATTTACATTTTTCACCCGCCCTTTCATCAATTGTTGTGCAAGTCCTTCAAGTCGATGTCGTTTTGATGTTTACTCTTCATGTCCATGCTTCGATGACCAGTTGAGAGGTTTGTCTTATTTGTCATTGTGTTAGAGCTAAGAAAAACATTGGAAGTTTTGTTTGCCATCCAATTGAGGCTATTTGAGAATTGAAAAAATCAAATTATGTCTTCTGCCAATGTGCTTACCAATGTCAAAATGTGACACTTTTTGTGAGGAATTATCTATGACTAGAAGCCAATTTTTCGAGCAGATTCATATCGGGGACATAATCATGCAGTGTTTTTATTAAAGGTGGCTTCGTTGTAATGTTCCTAAAAATGTTGGTATAAATATATACGAGGGTTTTCTATCATATTTCGGGATTTGAGACCAAAAACAAATATTAATTCACGTTACAATTCCAAAATGCACATTAACTAGATTTCAACTGCCTTAACCCTCTGTAGCTGAGGTGGTCTAATTTTAACAAAATAACTTACGTGGGGTCCAGCAATCCTTATTTCTAAACTGATATCCTATCACAATGGACTGAATAGTCTAAGTGAGCCCGAAACTTAATCGGGCTGCCACTTAAACCTACACCAAAAAAAAAAATCGCTTCTGTAGCATATACCCCAAACACATTTCAAACATATATATTTTCAGGATTGGTCCAAACAAAATAGTGTTTGTATTGTTCAAACATATTATGTTTCACCTTAGGGCATACACTGGTAGAAAAAAATTTAATGCATTTTTCTTTGTGTGGATATATTTTTAAGGCGCCAATTGCTTACTTCCATTATTTTACTTGCAGCATACTCTCTCTCTCTTTCTAAATACATATATGTTTATAGGCTATATCTAAATTCATATATGTTTGCATCTAAGCATATTATATTTACAATCATTTTGTATCCCAAACATAATATGTTCTAACATATTAACATATATGTTATGCTAGTTTATGAACATTACATGCTTGCACTTAAAAATATTTTGTTAAAACATTTGAGTTCCAAACATATAATTTTTACACCCAAACATATGACTCATTCGGTCAGGACTATACGGTGGTTGACCATTAAATTGCCGTTATGGGAGCTCGAAATGAACATTTGAAGTTGCTGTAAACAACACGAACAACGCTCGTATGATAAAACGATCTGAGTATATATATAACCTCAAAAATGTCAAGCTTCACGATAGAGCTGTCAGTTGGTAGGTTGCCAAATCTCTAATTATAAAATTATAAAATATTGTCGCAAATATCTCAGCAAGATGACTGAGTAATTCAATATTCATCCTGACCAAAGGAACATATGAGGGAACTGCAAAACTGCAAATTTATACACTGCCGTACAAATTCCAGGAGAAATAGAACATCCACCGTTTGCCATTTTTTTGTCGCAGGCAGGAAGTTTGTTCGGATGAAAAAAAAAATTTTGTGAGTCTTTTATGTCTGAAAAACATTCATCTTTTTCCCATTTTCTACCAAAGAATGGAACAATGTAGATACGATTTTAAGATTGCTTGTAAAGGGTGATTTGTTAAGAGCTTGATAACTTTTTTTTTAAAAAAAACGCATAAAATTTGCAAAATCTCATCGGTTCTTTATTTGAAACGTTAGATTGGTCCATGACATTTACTTTTTGAAGATAATTTCATTTAAATGTTGACCGCGGCTGCGTCTTAGGTGGTCCATTCGGAAAGTCCAATTTTGGGCAAATTTTTCGAGCATTTCGGCCGGAATAGCCCGAATTTCTTCGGAAATGTTGTCTTCCAAAGCTGGAATAGTTGCTGGCTTATTTCTGTAGACTTTAGACTTGACGTAGCCCCACAAAAAATAGTCTAAAGGCGTCAAATCGCATGATCTTGGTGGCCAACTTACCGGTCCATTTCTTGAGATGAATTGTTCTCCGAAGTTTTCCCTCAAAATGGGAAAACCAAGTTCAGTTCTTCCATTTTTGGCAACAAAAAGTTTGTTAGCATCGAACGATAGCGATCGCCATTCACCGTAACGTTGCGTCCAACAGCATCTTTGAAAAAATACGGTCCAATGATTCCACCAGCGTACAAACCACACCAAACAGTGCATTTTTCGGGATGCATGGGCAGTTCTTGAACGGCTTCTGGTTGCTCTTCACTCCAAATGCGGCAATTTTCAACCAGAAATGAGCCTCATCGCTGAACAAAATTTGTCGATAAAAAAGCGGATTTTCTGCCAACTTTTCTAGGGCCCATTCACTGAAAATTCGACGTTGTGGCAGATCGTAAGTCTATTCATGATGAAATGTCAAAGCATACTGAGCATCTTTCTCTTTGACACCATGTCTGAAATCCCACGTGATCTGTCAAATACTAATGCATGAAAATCCTAACCTCAAAAGAATCACCCTTTACAATTAATTTTATTGCGGCTCAAATACTTTCAGTTTGATTTTTGAACATATAATTGACGGGTGCCGAGAAGATATATTTTCTTCGACTTAGACCCCAATATCCTAAACCACATAGTGGTCGGGGTATAATAGCTTTGATCTGTCAAAAAATGTATCTACCAGAAATATTGATTTAAGACCCCATAAAATATATACCGATCGACTCAGAATCACCTCCTAGTCGATCTAGCCCTTGGTGTTCGTCCGTCGGTCGGTCCATGTATTTGTTGTTCGCAGGATTCCGGTCGCAATTATTAACCGATTTTGATGAAATTTAGTATATGGCGTTTTTTTGGCACAAGGGCGAACGCTATTGAATTTGGAAAAAATCGGATCAAATTTAAATATAGCTCCCATATATATGTATCGCCCGTTTTCTATAAATGGGGTCAGATTGCGCCCATTTACTAACCGATCAGCGTCAAATTTACCACAAAGTAATTTATTTTACCACCCTCTAAGTGTACAAAATCGGTTCAGATTTAGATATAGCTCCCATATATATGTATCGCCCGATTTTCTCAAATTTAGCCATAAGTCCCTTATTTATCAACCGATCTTAATCAAAGTTGGCCAAATCTAAGTTTCTGTTGTACGTCATATATTTACAAAATCATGGAAATCGGTTCAGATGTAGCTATATCTCCCATATATGTGTATCGCCCGATTTTCCCAAATTTGGCCATAAGTCACTTATTTAACAACCAATATTACTCAAATCTAATTTTCTATAGTACTTAATATATGTGCAAAAAATCATGGAAATCGGTTCAGATTCAAATGTAGCTCCCATATATATGTATCGCCCGATTTTCCAAAATTTGGTCATAATAGCTTTATTTATTATCCGATCAAATTTAGCACAAAGTAACCATCTGTGGTCACAACCAAACCTGCAAAGTATCATCGAAATCGGTTCAGATTTAGATACAGCTCCCATATATAACATATGCATCTCTCCATTTTTCCAAATATGGTCATAATACTCATACACGCAGAGAAGGAATATGATCACCTCAAACATGTTTCAAGAGCAAAATGTTATTTTTGTATGGTGACCATGTAACATGTTTGTCACTAAAATGTTATTTTCTCCTCAAATATAACCTGCTTGCCGAAATCAGATACATGATTTCCGAGGAAATAAGATGGTTGCCAAAACCATGTTACATGGTCACCACCAAAAAATAACATTTTGCTCTTAAAACATGTTGGAGGTGATCATATTCCTTCTCTGGGTGTATTTATTATCCAATGTTACTCAAATTTCAAATGTTGAAGTGTTAATAATGGACTCAATATTAGTGGCATCCCAGCAAAATAATTTGGAAGTTCTTCCAAAGGCACAACTTTAAAAACACTTCCAGAAGCTGCACTCCCAATTATGTTCTTTATTTTAACTACCCAGGAAGTTCTTTTAATTCAATTTTTTATAACTTGTTTTTTTTTCATACTTTTAATGGGTAATTTTAACTTTTTTGCTTCAAATAGGTTAAAAACAAAGTAAGAATTCATAAAATGGTACAAATCATTTAAATTTTGTCGAAAAAATATGCTAAATCCAATCTGAAAAATTTTTGAATTTTTGAAAATATTTGAGATCAAACCTTTCCGACAAGCGTTAGAATCCATTAAAAATTATAAAAATTATTTATTTGACAAAATATCACAGAATTTGTTAATTTACATCCAAAATATTGAATTCGGATCACATCTAAAGAAGTGATGCCAATTCAGTGCAACGGCTGGAGGACTTCAGTCCTATGACAAGCCCATGTTAAATTCATCGCTTCTGCGTCAATTTAATAAGTAAATATTATTCGACAAATTCAAGAAAATTTATTAAACATAAATAATTTTTTTCACTTCATAAAGAAAATTTTGTAGTTTGAAGGAAACAATTGGAGTTAAAAATTGCAAGAATGTCTTTAGTGATATATGAAGTTCATGATGGCCGCGTTTGTAGTAGAATTTACAAATTTAAAGAAATAGTGAACTATTTTCATCTAATTATACAATTATTTTTCGAGCTTTATGGACAGATATAGATTAAGGAACATGGTTAATAGAGCCATTGAAAAGAAAACGCCAGATACAAATCTATACACGCCTGGACTGTACATGTTTCGGCTCGGGCGAATGAACCTTTCCACAGCCTTTAGTATAGATCTGGCTGGGAGAGATAACTCAATTTTGGGCCCTTTATGCTAACTCCTTACGGAGAAGACATTTGGGAATTTTCCTCTTACAAATTGAATCATCTTTTCTCCCACTGTACATCATGTTTTAATTTAACTTACAAGTCCCTTAATCTTATTTTTATTTCGTTTGTTACATAGTAATGCAACAACACGAAATTTATTTTCAGAAAGCTAATTTGTTAGAATTCACCTAAGTGGTGAACAGTCGAACAATGCTTATTGTTTCTACAGTCAACTACAACAACATGTGACAACTTACAGAAACTGGTTTCCAGAATACAACAACAATTCTAACGCGTACATTAGTCGTGTTTTTCCTAGTTTTACGACGGGCTCATCGTTGCTTATTATATTTCATGTTAGCCTGATACCGAAACAGGCAATTGACGTCCAAATGCATTATATCTAATTATACAATTATTTTTCGAGCTTTATGGACAGATATAGATAGATTAAGGAACATGCTTAATAGATTAAGGAACATGGACGTCAATTGCCTGTTTCGGTATCAGGCTAACATGAAATATAATAGTGAACTATTTTGTGTAAAATACGAATTTAGTAAATCTTTATGCTTAATTTGTGTAAAGGGTGATTTGTTAAGAGCTTGATAACTTTTTTTTTTAAAAAAAACGCATAAAATTTGCAAAATCTCATCGGTTCTTTATTTGAAACGTTAGATTGGTCCATGACATTTACTTTTTGAAGATAATTTCATTTAAATGTTGACCGCGGCTGCGTCTTAGGTGGTCCATTCGGAAAGTCCAATTTTGGGCAACTTTTTCGAGCATTTCGGCCGGAATAGCCCGAATTTCTTCGGAAATGTTGTCTTCCAAAGCTGGAATAGTTGCTGGCTTATTTCTGTAGACTTTAGACTTGACGTAGCCCCACAAAAAATAGTCTAAAGGCGTCAAATCGCATGATCTTGGTGGCCAACTTACCGGTCCATTTCTTGAGATGAATTGTTCTCCGAAGTTTTCCCTCAAAATGGCCATAGAATCGCGAGCTGTGTGGCATGTAGCGCCATCTTGTTGAAACCACATGTCAACCAAGTTCAGTTCTTCCATTTTTGGCAACAAAAAGTTTGTTAGCATCGAACGATAGCGATCGCCATTCACCGTAACGTTGCGTCCAACAGCATCTTTGAAAAAATACGGTCCAATGATTCCACCAGCGTACAAACCACACCAAACAGTGCATTTTTCGGGATGCATGGGCAGTTCTTGAACGGCTTCTGGTTGCTCTTCACTCCAAATGCGGCAATTTTGCTTATTTACGTAGCCATTCAACCAGAAATGAGCCTCATCGCTGAACAAAATTTGTCGATAAAAAAGCGGATTTTCTGCCAACTTTTCTAGGGCCCATTCACTGAAAATTCGACGTTGTGGCAGATCGTTCGGCTATTCATGATGAAATGTCAAAGCATACTGAGCATCTTTCTCTTTGACACCATGTCTGAAATCCCACGTGATCTGTCAAATACTAATGCATGAAAATCCTAACCTCAAAAGAATCACCCTTTATAATTTTTTCCTGTTTTTTGGTTCATTTATTCGACGTACTCAAGGAATTATTAAAGTAAAGGAAACTTTCTCCAAACATAATAAATCCATGAACTAAAATGAGATTAAATTGGTTTTAGTGAAATAGAGAGTTCACTTTTTTTAGTCTACATATCGTCACATTTACTGAACCATCAACACGCACAGAAAAAGCATGTTTGGACATGGTTGCCGCATCCATTTAATGCTTATTTAGAGTATGTAATTGTCGCGAAAACCATGTATTTTGTCTTTGTAAAAATAGTTTTCGAGCGGAGAAAAATATATGTTGGCAATAAGCATTTAAATGGTTCTCAAATGCCGCAAACATGTTCTATTATTTAAATGATAGAATTTGAGACCATTATATGGTCAGGAAAATCATGTACCTGACCATTCAATTTTTTTTTTTTACTTTTTTGCAGAGAAAAAAGTATTTTTATAGTTTACGTATAGACATGTCTACAACCATTACATGGCCATAAAGACCATGTACATTGTTTTCGTGACCATTTAATTTTTCAATTTTTTTGCAGCGACAAGAATTTTATAAAAACATTGAGCAGGTACACACGATTTTCATTTTGCGCGTCAGTCGTGTGTTGATGGTTTCTTGGAATGGACGGAGAATACGGAATTATTGTGTTTTGTGTTAATTTATTTATTCAGAAATGGCACGTGGTTTTATGTGAATACAAAAAAGGAAAGTGTAATTGAAACAAATGTACCTGGTTTTTGTTCTGCATTTTGACATATGGTATAATTTATTTTTATTTGCAGTTATATGATGTCTGTGTTTGTACATTTGATGGGCACGAAGTAAATATGGAATGATTACTTATTGTTGAAATTGAACCAAACTAGAGTGTGTAAAAATATGTGATGTTTGCTTGCACGACATTATAAATACAAATAAAGAATGAATTAGTTTATAAATAAATAAAGTTGATTTTGTGTTTTCTTTTCTCAAGTGGCGTCCTTTTTTCGACGACGAAAAAAGTTTTTTCATAAATATCAAAACATTTTAGGTTGTGACCATGTTCTTTTAACTAGAAGAAAAACATTTTTGACGAATAACATAACATTTCAGATCGTGACCATTGTCTTCTAATGGAAACAAAATTCTTTTTATCAATATAATAACATTTTAGATGAGGACAATTGTATTTTTCTTAGAACCATGTTCACTGAGCCAACATGGTTGCGGGTTAAAATTTTACATGGTCGCCGCAAAAATAGCTGCTATCATATTATTTTGCTCTTCGAATATGATTGTGACAATCATGTTTCTTCTCTGCGTGAAGTAGGTCATAGTAATTTTGGCTTCAAGTCTTCCACTGAAATAAGTATATTCTCTTCTACTTTTTGTTTCTATCTGTTTATAATTTATGAACATTCCTGAGAACTGAAACTTCTTCGAACATACCATCATCTTGGATATAATCGAATTCGATGTCCAGCTGACAAGACATATTTTGAATTTTCGACGTTTGTTACTTTTTCTACATTTACTACGCGAATGTGATGTTTACAACTTTGCGACAGTCGCAAACCTAAAAAAGTTTGATACAGACCATCACTGATCAGACGCCGTCGATAAAAACGGCTCAGCTTCATTCTCCGATAATGAATATCATATGAATTGCCAATGAAGCACCTTTTGATGCGAGGCGTAAGCCAACTTTAGTGTCATATATCTATGTTACTGACAAACTGGACTTATTAACAGCAAGAGCATCGCAAGTGTAAGTGTTTTTATACCAATATGAAATACCTTATCTAATATTTAGGTTAGGTTAGGTGGCAGCCCGATGTATCAGGCTCACTTAGACTATTCAACATTGGTGAACTTCTCTCTTATCACTGAGTGCTGCCCGATTCTATGTTAAGCTCAATGACAAGGGACCTCCTTTTTATAGCCGAGTCCGAACGGCGTTCCATATAGCAGTGAAACCACTTAGAGAAGCTTTGTAACCCTCAGAAATGTCACCAGCATTACTGAGGTAGGATAATCCACCGCTGAAAAACTTTTGCTGTTCGGTCGAAGCAGGAATCGAACCCACGACCTTGTGTATGCAAGGCGGCCATGCTAACCATTGCACCACGGTGGCTTTAGGTTAGGTTATTCTTTAAATTGAAACTTTATAACGAAAGGTATTCTAGTTTGGAAGCAAGTTATGTTTCGTTGTGAGCGGGTGCAATTAAAATATTATCCTGAAAATTATACTACCATAGCAGCAATATGTTACAAGTAAATATTTGCACTGTAGCCTTAAGGAATTGCATGACAATATTCAATTTGCCTTTATCATGGCAGATTTGTTTACGAAATCTAAACAATATGTAATATTCATAACATTAGTAATAATGCACACATTAATCAACGAACAGATGAAATGCTATGACAATTCAGATAACAAAAACAAATTCATATTAGAAAATGGAAAATAACCGAAAAACCAAACAACAAACCAATGACACATCAGGGATATGACTTCAAGGTTCATCCATTAAAAAAAGTCTCAATAAACAACATTGGAAAAAGATATCCCTTAAAATGGATAGCATTTTATGATTTTTGTTGTAACACCCATCATGCAACTCAACTTTGCAAATGGCTGAACTTTTCATTTACAATGGCAAGATAGAAAATGTCAATAGCACAAAGTTGCCTTTTAAGTGCAATCTAAAAGCAATATTGAGGTGCATAATAGCAGATGAAAACCACCTTAATGTACATATTGGATATTCCATATAAAATTAAGCTACATGAAAAGTATGGAAAGCTACACCCTCAAAAAAAATCGCTTCTTTAACATATGTTCCAAACATATTTTGCAGGAAGCACATATATTATTGGATACTGCCGAAACATTAATATGTTTGTTTTATGTGAACATATTATATGTTTGGAAGCATTTTGAGCCCAAAAATATTATATGCTTGGAAGAATTTTTCCCAAAGACGATTGTGCTCATTCCCTAACATACTCGTTATTTTCACTTCCACGAAATATTTTAATTCTTGGCACCTTTTTCTGTAATACAAATAATGTTGAAGAAATTATTCACTTTTATAATTTTTTTAAATTTTACCTTTCGTCTGCACGGAGAATCGAACCGAGGATCATACAGTTTGTAAGCCAACACACTAACCACTGGGCTACGTAGCTGTTATGGTCACCAGCAGATAATTATCGTTATAAGTTACATTTATATAGCATAGTTTGCAGCGCCCACGAGCCCATGCAAACATAACATTATTTAACAGAAACATACATTTGTTTGCCACGTGGAGCAGTGGTTAGCATGTCTGCCTTGAATGCAAAGGGTCGTGGGTTCAATCCCTGCTCCGACCGAACACTTTTTTTTTTTTTTTAATTTACACATTTATATTTATACTATATAAAATTTTTATAATGAAACTTCGAAATGTGGGTTATTAAAGATTTATAGTCATTAACAGTGCTTGATATAAACGAAATTGACTGATTTTTGGATAAAATATTATTTTTTATTGCAAAAATAACAATTTTGTAACAAAAAACTGTTTTTGGTACAAAACTTTAAAATTTGGAAGGAATTCAAAAACTCTAACAAAAGAAGAACGTGGAGTCGAGTAGTAACATACATAAATAATTTTATAATATAAACATAAATTTATTTAGGCGTGAACAGTTTTTTACTAGCATTTAACACGATCGGTCTAAAATGCCTTTTATTTTTCTTTAATAATTCATTTTTAAATTGTTTTAGCTGCAAAACTCGAACTTAATGCCCGCTTTCATATTAAAAGGTGTCCGTCAACTCCTCTTGGACTACTTATTAATAAAGAGGAACTAAACTTTGTTTTTATACATTTTACTGTGTAATTTTTCACTATTTCCTCCTTATTTAATTTTACTGTCCCAACTCTAAAAAGAGAATAGTGCCCTTTCGTTATTTTTATGAAGACCCCTGATTTCTTTTAACGCACCAAGAAAAAAATTGTTCCCATAATGCCAAAATGATAAACAAAACACATGTCCACACATACATAAAATGCTGCTCTCAAGGCGAAAACACATGCTTTTTTTCAAATTTCTATTCTCTTGGTTCCGAATGTCCATTCTCTTTATTCAAATTAAATAATATTTAGACTTAAGCATATCAAATTTGTGGCCTTATCATAAAACAGTTTTCCGAAACAACATACAAGCAGTTTCACAAAAATTTCTCTCTTTGGATTGTTTCGCTGTGTTATGTTGATATCTTTCGTCAACTCTCCCGGTTTCCATCTCTATTTCTTTCTCTATACTCTCTCTGTCGCTTTGGATAAAATATCACAACATATGTATGTTTAGTCGAAATTTGTAAATTTATATATGTTTGCATTCACACATATGATTTTTATGAAACATTTATGCCCCAAACATAATATATTTTAACATATTAACATAGATGTCCCAAACATTTAGTGTTAGTTTAGGAACATTACATGTTTGCACTTAAATATATTGTGTTTTAAAATTGTGCCCGAAACACACTTTGTTTATATCGGAACATATGAAAAACATATTTTTCTAAGAGTGTATGGACATATATATGGACAAAAAGATGGATGGACGGACATGTCCATCCATCTTTTTTTTCATAAGATACAGATTGCAGTTAGAGAATGGAGCCATCGACGACAGTTCCACCACACTGAAAAAAATATTTTAGGATGCGAAATTTACAAAATATTAAGGACAAATTTCATTAAAATAATAAATTTTAATTAAATTAAAAATTTAGGACATAAATTTTGCAAATTTGCGTCCCTCCGTTAAAGTCGCATGTCTTTGAACTAAGGCTAATTTTCCTTAAAGTAAAGAAACACATTTTTGAATTAAAGAAATTGTCTTTAAATTAACTGAAATATTGAAACTTTAGATTTAAGATAAAAACGCTTCAAATATAGACTAAGACTTATTTTGAGGGTTTAGCATCTTTGGTGTAAAGTTTTTTTGGAATTAAAAAAACATTTTTTACTTTGTAGTATCTGTCATAATTTGGAGTTTTAAATTGGCATTTGTTTGTACGTGAGTACCGCGAAAAGAGAATGAAAATTTGATAAATAAGATCAGTATCCTAATTTTAATTTTATTGGTCCCAGATTTAAAGCCAGATAGGTCGCTAAAAAATGTCTTCATTTTAAAGAAACCGCATCTTTGGCTCGGAATCAATACTAAAATCCTTAAGGGAAGGTCAAAATTTTGGGATCCAAGTAAACTTTTTTTTTTTTGAGTGCAGTGAGCAGCAAAAATCATAGTAACCATGTTGGCAATGGTACACAGAAACAAACGAATTGATCCAATTAATTTTTTATTGGAATGTCTTCAATGATAGTATCACCAACGTCAATTAAACATGTAAGGAAAATCCAAAGTCGGACGGGCCGACTTTATTATACCTTTCACCACTTTAAAAGACAAAAATTTTTGTCACCATCTCAAATCTATCAAATTTATTGAAAGCTATATATAAAGGTTTATATTCCTATATGTACACCGAAAAAAAGTAAACTGTTTTATACACGCAAAAAAATAATTCTTTCCTCCCAAACGAAATTTTAAACAAACAAAGTTCGTTTCTCATTTGCTTTTCGCTGTAAGGAAGTGTATTTAGAAGAAAAGTATATACTTTATATGATAAACGTTTATTCTTTTCCAGGAAGTAAAAACAATTTCATAAAGACAAACTCAAAAAAAAAAACATTGTTTTCTTGCTAATTGCATTTTCCCTCACATCTTTCTCACATCCACGAGTTTTTTAGTTCTTAACACCTTTTCCTGTAATACCAACAATATAGAAGAAATTATACGATTTTATAAATTTTTAAATTTTTTTTACCTTTCGCCTGGACGGAGAATCGAACCGCGGACCATGCACTTTGTAAGCCAACACACTAACCACTGAGCTATGTACCTGTTATGGTCATCAATAGATAAATATCCATATAAGTTATATTTATATAGCATAGCTTGCGGCGCCCACGAACCGAATAAACAAAGTTTATTTAACAGAAACAAACATTTAGTTTGGCACCGTGGAGCAGTGGTTGCTACGTCCGACTTGCATGCCAAGGGTCGTGGGTTCGATCCCCGCTTCGACCCAAGTTTTTTTGTTTGTTTACATATATTGCAGTTCGGAAGATTCCGCAAAAATGTTCAACATTACATTGTAGTATATTAATTTTTGAACTGTAAAATGTGTCTTATTAAAGACCTAATGTCAGAACAGTGTTTGATATAAACGAAATGGGCATAGTACGAAAATTTTCATTTGTTTTAGTTAAAAATGAACTTATGTGTAAGGTCATTGAACTTTATACTCGCGTTTAGTTCATAAAATGTTTGAGACATACTTAAAAAAAACGAAAATTTCTTTGGATGTGGAAAGTTTCGCAAAAAATAATAAAATTGAACTACAAACGAATAATTTTTTTTGCAATAAAATAAATTAAATTTGACGTTAGTTTAACTACGAAAATTTTTTTCTGTGTACAGGTATTTAAATTTGAATCGATTTGGACAACATTTTTACACATCTACAAATTCTTCACAATTAAAATTGAAATCGGCTAATGCTCTGGGACGGAACACAATGTAAGTAAGAAATATGGATATTTAAAGCTAAAATCATTTTTATGCAATTACTCAAAAGTGCATTTATGATTTTTCGAGAATTACAAGAATTTACAAGGATATGGGCTAGATCTCGCTAAGATAGGTGGCCAGTTGTGGGTTTAAGAAATATTTAGACAAATCGGGCGATATTTATAGAAGTCAAATACTTAACATAATCTTAACCGATTCTGTGGAAAGTATTGTGTGTAACATGTGGGTATTCTGGTCACCTTTGCCAGAATCGGAAAAACCTATATGTATATGGGAGCCATATCCTAATCCTAATCGATTTGGAACAAATTTGGTACACATTGCCAAAATATCAACTATACTCGTAACAGTTTAGCATTGTAAGTAAATCCGAATGAATCTTTGTCTTCCGGTGGTCATATGAATCTAAATAGGGCGTAAAATATAGTATATCTAAATCTGAACCAAATTGAGAGATTTGCGGCAGTCGATGGTCGCTTTCGAGTTAAGGAACACAGAGTTCAAGGATTTTATTGCAGGTTGACTGTCTGAGTATATGTTAATGCCAACATTTGTTGTAATATTACTTCTCAGCCAATTCGCCACCTCTCTTATCGCTAATATTTCAGCCTGAAAAACACTACAGTGATTAGGCAGTATTTTCGCTATTCGAAGTTCCAGGTCTTTAGAATATGCCCCGAAACCAATTTGTTCATCTAATTTGGAGCCATCAGTGTAGAAATCTATATAACGTTTATTCTCCGGGGTCTATGTGCACCACGCCCTACTGTTGGAAATTTATTGCCGAAAAGTGCTTTCGTCAGAGTGTAATCCAGTACGTTTGGCACATCTGGCATCATTTTGAAGACCGAACTGTGACCGTACCACAGCGATAGCTCGCGCAACCGCACAACCGTTTTTACAACTGACTGTTTGGCCACAATGTCTAAAGGCAATAGATGCAGTACGACATTAAGGGAATCTGTTTCTGTCTTAATGAATGCGCCTGAGATGCACAAGCACGCCATACGCTGAACTTTATGTAATCTTGTCCAGACCACCACCGGACTACAACACCATGTAGATCTAAACACTGCCGTGTACAATTTTCGGTTTTAGTACATGTTTGTATGGGAGTTCGCTACGAAAAGACGAATGTGGAGTGCAGTTTTATGGGGGCACTAACAAAATGTAAACCTACTGGGTGCATTTCGGAGTCTTAAGTCTCTGATGTCATAAACACGTTAGTCTGATGAATAAAAATAAAATTTTGACAAAATGTTTGATAGAAATAAAATTTTGACAAAATGTTCTATAGAAATAAAAATTTGGCAAAAATGCTAACCATTGCACCACGGGAGCCACCGTGGTGCAATGGTTAGCATGCCCGCCTTGCATACCCAAGGTCGTGGGTTCGATTCCTGCCTCGACCGAACACCAAAAAGTTTTTCAGCGGTGGATTATCCCACCTCAGTAATGCTGGTGACATTTCTGAGGGTTTCAAAGCTTCTCTAAGTGGTTTCACTGCAATGTGGAACGCCGTTCGGACTCGGCTATAATAAGGAGGTCCCTTATCATTGAGCTTAACATGGAATCGGGCAGCACTCAGTGATAAGAGAGAAGTTCACCAAAGTGGTATCACAATGGACTGAATAGTCTAAGTGAGCCTGATACATCGGGCTGCCACCTAACCTAACCTAACCTAGTCTGATGAAAAAAAAATCTTTCGTTAAAACTTTGTAGAGACTAGGGGTACCACTTATGGGTCCAATATAAAAAGGAAGCCCCACACATCTTAAGGTATGATGTAAATTGTCCCATATGTTCAGCATTTCTCGTAATAGGCATACATTTCTGCAATGATTTACAGAAGATGCAAAAAGGAAGCACTTCTCATAAAGAACAAATAAAATTCAACGGTCGACTTATAATGCGACCTCAGCCATTAAAATCTAAAAGCCGCAGTTCAAACGATACAAAAACCACAAACAAAGGCAAATGCTTAGCACATTTTAGGACACTTAGCACCTTTGTTTAGGATCCATCCATTCTCCATTTGAGTGAGCGACCGACAAAAGCGATAGAATGGAAAATGAACTCCTGTCACGATGGGGGCCTGCACTTAAACCAAGTGACTGCTTTCAATGGATGTGAAACGAAAGGACGAAAGCATAAAGATGCAACATATGCATTTCCCATTTCGCAAATGATCTGATCATCTCCTTCCCCTCTATTCTTATTTGGTTTCTTAACATTTCGATATGGTGATGGTGGCATGGCATACAGTAGAATTTGCACTTAGCGGATTCGCTCCTCTTTGCGATTTTTTCTTTATTATGCCAGGCATTATCAAGCTATTGTCGAAGATGATTGCAAAATAATTGCAAAGGAAAGCAAAAAGTGAAAAATCCTTTATCCTCATTCATAGAGATACACACCAACACACACACTCTCGAAACCTCCATTCGGCAAGCCAGCAAGGCAAACGATGTCAAGATTTAAAGATAGGTCACAACCTTTGGTATCATCATCATCTACTATCGTTCTATCAACAACATCGTTAACGCCATCGCCTTGAATGCAATATAGTGCCACCACCACCATCACTCACATCATCATCATCGCTCAGCACCATTATCGCTATCCTTATGCTAGCCATCAGTATCAATATCAATGGGGTTCTTCATTAGTTGAATGGATGGATGGATATATAATCGAAATCTTTGGCAACAACAATCGCACTTAGTCAACAATAGACGGCTTGCTTGTTCATATGGAATTGTCTTGGTTAGTGGGTAGTAGGTATTAGGATATACGATTTACGTCAATGCCTTAAGACGGCTGGAATACTGGAGTTATAAGCTGAATAAAAAACATATTCATCATCATTGACACTTTGTAGTATAGTACAATTAACATTATTCCTTGATAAGGATATTAATTTCATTCAAATACACTGAAAAAACGCCTGAACAAGCAATGATTTTGTTCGGAGCAGCATATAAATTGAAACGGACGTTCTTGAACCCATTCCAGGGAGCCACCGTGGTGCAATGGTTAGCATGCCCGCCTTGCATACACAAGGTCGTGGGTTCGATTCCTGCTACGACCGAACACCAAAAAGTTTTTCAGCGGTGGATTATCCCACCTCAGTAATGCTGGTGACATTTCTGAGGGTTTCAAAGCTTCTCTAAGTGGTTTCACTGCAATGTGGAACGCCGTTCGGACTCGGCTATAAAAAGGAGGTCCCTTGTCATTGAGCTTAACATGGAATCGGGCAGCACTCAGTGATAAGAGAGAAGTTCACCACTGTGGTATCACAATGGACTGAATAGTCTAAGTGAGTCTGATACATCGGGCTGCCACATAACCTAACCTAACCTAACCCATTCCAAAGGACACGTCGACGGCGACAACTTAGTGGGATTACCCCATAGACAAGTCTGGTCTGGGACAGACCCCTCGGACTCAGAATCACCTCCTGAGTCGATCTAGCCCTCGGTGTCCGTCCGTCTGTCCATGTATTTTGGATTTGGATTCCGATCGCATTTATTAATCGATTTTGATGAAATTTGATGTTTTTTGGGACAAGAATGAACGCTATTGGAAAAAAATCGAACAAATTTGGAAAACATCAGATAAATTTTAGATATAGCTCCCATATATATGTATCGCCCGATATCGACAAATTTCTACCGATTTCACACAAAGTTGGCTAAATATAATATTCTATACTCTGAAAGAAGAGTGATTTTTCTGAGAAACGAAATTTTAGACAAGCAAATTATTCTTTTGTCACTAAAAAACTTTTTTAACATCAAACAAAAAGGATTAAAGATAACCACTGAACTGCTTATTATCGATTTTATTTCCTCTTAAAGAAAATACTTTATAAGAAACGGGAATTCCGTTTGTCGTTCCGGAGGAAAGTGTGTTTTCTTTGGGTGTAGTACGAACTATATGTGCAAAGAATCATCCAAATCGGCCCAGATTTAGATATAACTCCCGCATAGATTTATCATCGGTTTTCCAAAATTTGGCAACAATAACCTTATTTATATCTTATTCAAATTAAGCATGAGGTAACATTCTGTGGTATGAACGAAACCTGCAAAATATCATCCACATCGGTTCAGCTTTAGATATAGCTCCCATATATATGTATCAGACGATTTGATGAACCGATCTTACTCAAATATTGTGAGTCTGACAATAAACAGGGCTGCCACTTTAACCTAACCTACTCAAATGTAGTATTTCTTAATGTCGTCTATAAGCATTGCAAACCAAAATTCCTTTTTAAAAAATTGTTTATATTTATATGAATTTGCAAACACAAAAGACGGTGAAAACGATGTAAATGTTATTGTATGACGTAAGGACAGTTTTGTTCGTTTGTAGAAAAACGATACTAAAATGTAAAAACTCCTTTCTTTTTGTAAGTAAATGCATACAACACATTCACATTAGTTGCGAAATAAATTCCTCTTCTGTAAACTTTTTGTGAAATATGGGTAGAAATGAGCGCTACGACCGCGCTATCCAAAATTGTATTAAAAAGTCTAAAGTCGGGCGGGGCCGACTATATTATACCCTGCACCACTTTGTAGATCTAAATTTTCGATACCATTTCACATCCGTCAAATGTGTTGGGTGCTATATATAAAGGTTTGTCCCAAATACATACATTTAAATATCACTCGATTTGGACAGAATTTGATAGACTTTTACAAAATCTATAGACTCAAAATTTAAGTTGGCTAATGCACTAGGGTGGAACACAAATTTAGTAAAAAAATATGGGAAACATTTAAATATGAAGCAATTTTAAGGAAACTTGACAAAAGTTTATTTACACCCTCAAAAAAAATCGCTTCTCTAACATATGTTCCAAACATATTTTGCAGGAAGCACATATATTATTGGATACCGCCGAAACATTAATATGTTTGTTTTATGTGACCATATTATATGTTTGGAAGCATTTTGAGTCCAAGAATAGTATATGCTTGGAAGAATTCCCCAAAGAAGATTATGTTCATTCCCTCACATAATTTTCACTTCCACGAAATTTTTGAGTTCTTCGCATCTTTTTCTGTAATACAAATATGCTGTTTTTTTTTCAAATGTCTATTCTCTTGGTTCCGAATATCTATTCTCTTTATTCCGAATACTCATTCTACTATTCAAATTAAATAATATTTAGACATAAGCATACCAAATTTTTGGACTTATTATAAAACAGTTTTCCGAAACAACATACATTCACAGAAATTGCTCTCATTTCATTCTCTCGCTGTGTTATGTTGATATTTTTTATTCAACCCTCCCGGTTTCCATATCTATTTCTTTCTCTATACTAACTCTCTCTCTCTCTCTCTCTGTCGCTCTCTGAATAAAGTATCACAACATATATATGTTTACTCGAAATTTGTAAATTTATATATGTTTACATTCACACATATTATTTTTATGAAACATTCATGCCCCAAACATAATATATTCTAACATATTAACATATGTGTCCCAAACATTTTGTGTTAGTATAGGAACATTACATGTTTGCACTTAAATATATTGTGTTTAAAAATTGTGCCCGAAACACATTTTGTTTATATCGGAACATATGAAAAACATATTTTTCTAACAGTGTATGATTTATCGCTCGATATATATGTATGTATTAGAAGATTTGGAAAATTAGAGTCATTTTTACAACTTTTCGACTAAGCAGTGGCGATTTAACAAGGAAAATGTTGGTATTTTGACCATTTTTGTCGAAATCAGAAAAACATATATATGGGAGCTATATCTAAATCTGAACCGATTTCAATCAAATTTGGCACACATGACTATATTACTAATTGTACTCCTAGTGCAAAATTTCAACCAAATTGGGCAAAAACTCTGGCTTCTGGGGCCATATAAGTCCATATCGGGCGAAAAATATATATGGAAGCTATATCTAAATCTGAACCGATTTCAATCAAATTTGGTACACATGACTATATTACTAATTGTACTCCTAGTGCAAAATTTCAACCAAATTTGGCAAAAACTCTGACCTCTGGGTCCATATAAGTGCATATCGGGCGAAAGATATATATGGGAGCTATATCTAAATCTGAATCGATTTCAACTAAATTTGGCACGCATAGCTACAATGGTAAATCTACTCCTAGTGCAAAATTTCAACCAAATGAATTAATTTATAAATAAATAAAAACAAATAAATATAGTTAATTTTGTGTTTTCTTTTCTCAAGTGGCGTCCTTTTTTCGACGACGAAAAAAGTTTTTTCATAAAAATCAAAACATTTTAGGTTGTGACCATGTTCTTTTAACTGGAAGAATGGTCGCCGCAAAAATAGCTCCTATCATATTATTTTGCTCTCGAATATGATTGTGACAATCGTGTTTCTTCTCTGCGTGTGAAGAAAATTTTGTCAAAATTTTATTTCAAAATAATATTGTCAAAATTTTATTTCAGCAGAAACTTTTGTCAAAATTTTATTTCTATAGAACATTTTGTCAAAATTTTATTTCTATAGAAAATTTTGTGAAAATTATATTTCTATAGAAAATTTTTGTCAACAATTTTATTACGAAATATAGAAAATTTTGTTAAAATTTTATTTCCATAGAAAATTTTGTTAGCGTTTTATTTCTACAGAAAATTTTGTCAAATTTTTTAGTTATATTGAAAATTTTGTCAAAATTTGTTTTTTGCATTTGTTTGCTGTCACCTAACCTAACCTAGATTCCCAAAGTTGAAACCCGTGGCAGAAAACTTAAAATTACACATAATATAAAGAAAAGTATCAATTTATGCATAAAAAAACATCCATTTATCGCATCTAACTAACTAAGAAATGATCTGAATGTCAACTATTCAAAAAACACACATTGGAAATGGATTTAGAGTCCGTAGTGCATGAAAAGTTTCATTGTTATCCAAAAAGAATTTTACACAACGATTTGGACAATTTCCATAGTAAATTTTGTCAGCGTTTTATTTCTACAGAAAATTTTGTCAAAATTTTATTTCCATAGAAAATTTTGTCAACGTTTTATTTCTACAGAAAATTTTGTCAACATTTTTAGTTCTATTGAAAATTTTGTCAAAATTTGTTTTTTGCATAGAAAATTTTTTCAACATTTTATTACCATAGAAAATTTTGTGAAAATTTTATTTCCATAGAAAATTTTGTCAAAATTTTATTTCCATAGAAAATTTAGTCAAAATTTTATTTCCATAGAAAATTTAGTCCAATTTTTATTCTATAGGAAATTTTGTCAAAATTTTATTTTTATAGAAAATTTTGTCAAAATTTTATTTCTATAGAAAATTTTTGTCAAAAATTTTATTTCTATAGAAAATTTTGTCAAAATTTTATTTCCAAAGAAAATTTTGTTAAATTCTACCGAAAATTTTGCCAACATTTTTAGTTCTATTGAAAATTTTGCCAAAATTTTGGACATTTTTTTTAGATTATCTAAAAAAAAATCTTATTTTGGAAAATTTTATTACTATAGAACATTTTGTCAAAATTTTATTTTTATAGAAAATTTTGTCAAAATTTTATTTCCATAGAAAATTTTGTCAACGTTTTATTTCTACAGAAAATTTTGTAAAAATTTTATTTCCATAGAAAATTTTGTCAACGTTTTATTTCTACAGAAAATTTTGTCAACATTTTTCGTTCTATTCAAAATTTTGTCAAAATTTGTTTTTTGCATAGAAAATTTTTTCAAAATTTTATTACCATAGAAAACTTTGTCAAAATTTTATTACCATAGAAAATTTAGTCCAATTTATATTCTATAGGAAATTTTGTCAAAATTTTATTCTATAGGAAATTTTGTCAAAATTTTATTTCTAATAACTCTGGCTCGCGGTCGTGCCATGGTACATTTGGCAGTCGGAATGTATCAACCCTGATTTAAACCGATGGTGAGAATGCCAATATATAGATTCCCAATGTGGTATCACAATGGACTGAATAGTTTAAGTGAGCCTGATACATCGGGCTGCCACCTAACCTAACCTAGATTCCCAAGGTTGAAACCCGTGGCAGAAAACTTAAAATTACACATAATATAAAGAGAAATATCAATTTATGCATAAAAAAAAACATCCATTAATCGCATCTAACTAACTAAGAAATGAATGATCTATTCGAAAAACACACATTGGAAATGGATTTAGAGTCCGTAGTGCATGAAAAGTTTCATTGTTATCCAAAAATAATTTTAAACAAGGATTAAAGTTAGCTAAAAATCAGATTGGCCTAAGCAAAATATGCCACTCAAATGGATCTTCCAAGACATACAGAAAGGTACACAAAGAAGTGATTCCAAGACAATACAATCATTTTGTTAGAATGACCGGTAGTACAGTCGCCAGAATTGAACCCAATAGAAAATTTGTGCAACAAAGTTAAACGGCCAATCAGGTACATCAAATTGCGATGGGCTCTGGAATCTAATACAGGATGCGTGGAACGAAATTCCGCTATATTTTCGCCAAAATTTGGTCGATTCAAAGCCTAGAAGATGTTCTACTTCTCTGGATAACAAATGATCCGCAAATAAGAACTAATGTAATACTACGGTTTTATGGAACAATATTCAGTATAAATATCTATATAGTTTTAAACTTTCATGGAGTGTCCTTATTTTTTTTTTCACACGTAAATCATGTCAATATATAACAAATCACAAAAATATCGAATTGCTCGTACAATAGTAACAAAAATTTTATTTCTAATTTTGTCTGGAAGGAATTTCGGAAGAATTTTCGATTTTTTGTTCGGTTTTTAATGTTATCTAAATGTGGGTAGGCATTGTCCCTATTATTTTTCATATATTTTTCCTTTCCCGATTTTCCCTAATTTGGCCATAATACCAATTTATAATAAAATGTTCCTCAAATCGCAATTTATAATAATGGACTCACTTTTAATGACATTCTAACTCTGTATATGCACAATCAAGTATAGATCCGAAAATCAGGAATTTCTGTTCAGTTTGAGCTTCCATAAATAAGTACCCTTTAATATTCTTAAATGCCTATATCTATTATACCCCATAAATTACTAATTCAGTAGGGGTGGCTTAGAGTATGAAATAGTTGTCTTCGCCCGACTTTCTACTTTATTGACTTGTTTTCTTAATAAGTGGTTAGAAAACTGTTGCCTCATTATGTATATATGATTAAGTATTAGGACACAAAAACTCCATAAGGAACAGTTACATTTAATGTATGACGGATTATATAAAATATAAATTTTTCATTGTCAAAAAAAATAATATAAATTATTTCATTAACATTATGTATACATTCCAATTCATTCAACAGCGGTATTTGTTAATTTATGAATATTTTTCCTACAATTTATGAATTTCATCAAATGAAAATTTTTTGAGAACATATTCATAAAATAAATGAATGATTTTTTTATGTGTAAAGTTTGCGAGACTTAGGTTAATTTAATGAACAGTGCCTGACATTAACAAAATGGGGTAGCATTATGGAATAAAAAGTACTTTTTATAATAAAATTTATAACAATTTTTTAATATTGTTTTTTTCTTGATATACAAACAATTTCAAAGAAATTCCAAAAGAAAAAAAATTATCAGAAACGAGAATTGAAACCAGAACCTATATTTGCGATTCTGGTACTCAACTATATGTACCAATTTTCTGTTTAAAAGACCCTCACATTGCGATTTTCTGAATCTAACAACTAAATTTCAGCATATGATATGAATAGGCGTATTTAGATCTCAACTTTAGTGAGAGCGAGTTCATCATCATCATAACCATCATCGTAGAACATATCCTTAGGTCGGTCATTCATTCATAAAAACTACCACCATCACCACCAACGTTCTTCCAGTACTGTTGATACATCGACAATGAACGCGTATTGAGTTCTTTTATTAAAGGACTCTACAGATTGTAAGAGGGACTTATGGTACGTGGAGGTGATAACGATTATGCTTGTTTAGACCATTCTCAATTAGGGGGAACAATATGTTCCTACATCCCCCGTTCAATGTAGCATTAATGTCTGTGTGTGTATTTCGTTACCGAGTCGTGAATCTTTCCACACATTTTTCATTGAGCAACACTGAACAAAGGAATTGGATTAAAAATTCCTTATCTTCATTACGTAAACGTTGTTAAACTGTCAGTTATTATTTTTTTTTGTTTTTAGAATTTTCCATTGTTATTACATGAATGAATAGATCGATGTGGATGGTTGGTCTGCCAGGTCGAATGGGATGAATTTTCATTCATTTCATATTTTGCCTGTTTTCATCGAGCCTTCAGAGATTTAATGTCCAGATTAACGATGTGGATGTTGATGACGAGCATAGAGAAAAAAAGACATATTTGGAGTGGATATCAGAGATCAAGCGTGTTTTTCTATTGGGAAGTTGAACAAGTGTTGTATTGCTCGCATTAAACGATGCTAAATGTTGTTAATATCCACTCTAATCTGGTCTAAGTAGAGATATATTTCAGTCAGACATGGATTATCAATATCCGCGTTGTAACATCACCAAGGCAGTGAACTGCAATTACTCGCTATTCAAGTTCTAATATTTAAACCTAAATGCTATAACAGTTTCTGAAAACATAAAAATATGTTTGTTGTTGTGACGGTTATAAGCACATCTAATATAAGAAACAAGTAAGGAAAGTCTGAAGTCGGGCGGAGCCGACTAAATTATACCCTGCACCACTTTGTAGATCTAAATTTTCGATACCATATCACATCCGTCAAAGGTGTTGGGGGCTATATATAAAGGTTTGTCCCAAATACATACACCCTCAAAAAAAATCGCTTCTTTAACATATGTTCCAAACATATTTTGCAGGAAGTACATATATTATTGGATACTGCGGAAACGTTAATATGTTTGTTTTATGTGAACATATTATATGTTTGGAAGCATTTTGAGCCAAAAATAATATATACGTGGAAGAAATTTTCCCAAAGACGATTGTGCTCATTCCCTAACATACTCGTAATTTTCACTTCCACGAAATATTTTAGTTCTTGGCACCTTTTTCTGTAATACAAATAATGTTGAAGAAATTATACACTTTTATAAATTTAATTTTAAAATTTTTATTTTTTTTTTTAAATTTTACCCTTCGCCTGCACGGAGAATCGAACCGAGTACCATACAGTTTGTAAGCCAACACACTATCCACTTGGCTACGTAGCTGTTATAGTCACCAGCAGATAATTATCGTTATAAGTTACATTTATATAGCATAGTTTGCAGCGCCAACGAGCCCATGCAAACATAACATTATTTAATAGAAACATACATTTGTTTGCCACGTTGAGCAGTGGTTAGCATGTCTGCCTTGCATTCAACGGGTCGTGGGTTCAATCCCTGCTCCGACCGAATACTTTTTTTTTTAATTTACACATTTATATTTATACTATATTCAATTTTTATAATGAAACTTCGAAATGTGGCTTATTGAAGATTTATAGTCAGTAACAGTGCTTGATATAAACGAAGTTGGCTAATTTTTGGATAAAATATTATTTTTTTATTGCAAAAATACAAATTTTGTAACAAAAAACTGTTTTTGGTACAAAAATTTAAAATTTGGAAGGAATTCAAAAACTCTAACAAAAGAAGAACGTGGAGTCGAGTATAAACATACATAAATAGTTTTATAATATAAACATAAATTTATTTAGGCGTGAACAGTTTTCTTACTAGCATTTAACACCATTGCTCTAAAATGCCTTTTATTTTTCTTTAATAATTCATTTTAAAGGAAATGAACTTTTTAAATAGTTTTAGCTGCAAAACTTGAACTTAATGCCCGCTTTTATATTTGAAGGTGTCCGTCAACTCCTCGTGGACTACTTATTAATAAAGAGGAACTTATTAATAAAGAGGAAAATACATTTTACTGTGTAATTTTTCACTATTTCTTCATTATTTCATTTTACTGTCCCAACTCTAAAAAGAGTATAGTGCCCTTTCGTTATTTTTATGAAGACCCCTGATTTCTTTTAACGAACCAAGAAAAAAATTGTGCCCATAATGCCAAAATGATAAACAAAACACATGTCCACACATGCATAAAATGCTGCTCTCAAGGCGAAAACATATGATGTTTGTTTTTTCAAATGTCTATTCTCTTGGTTCCGAATGTCTATTCTCTTTAGGAACATTACATGTTTGCACTTAAATATATTGTGTGTTATAAAATTGTGCCCGAAACACATTTTGTTTATATCGGAACATATGAAAAACATAAAAAAGAGTGTACATTTAAATTCACTCGATCTGGACAGAATTTGATAGACTTCTACAAAATCTATAGACTCAAAATTTAAGTCGGCTAATGCACTAGGGTGGAACACAATGTTAGTAAAAAATATGGGAAACATTTAAATCTGAAGCAATTTTAAGGAAACTTCGCAAAGGTTTATTTACGATCTATCGCTCGAAATCAGAAAAATATATATATGGGAGCTGTATCTAAATCTGAACCGATTTCAACCAAATTTGGCACGCATATCTACAATGCTAATTCTACTCCCTGTGCAAAATTTCTAAATCGGAGCAAAAAATTGGCCTATGTGGTCATATGAGTGTAAATCGGGCGAAAGATATATATGGGAGATATATCTAAATCTGAACCGATTTCAACCAAATTTGGCACGCATAGCTACAATGCTAATTCTACTCCCTGTGCAAAATTTCATATGAGTCATATGAGTGTAAATCGGGCGAACGATATATCTGCACCGATTTCAACAAAATTTGGCACACTTGACTACACTATTAATTGTACTCCTATTAACTGTATTCCAATTTCAACCAAATTGGGGTAAAATTCTGGCTTCTGGGACCGTATTAGTCCATATCGGGCGAAAGATATATATGGGAGCTATATCTAAATCTGAACCGATTTCAATAAAATTTGGCACACTTGACTATAGTACTAATTGTTCTTCTTGTGCAAAATTTTAAGTAAATTAGGGTAAAAGTCTGGCTTCTGGGGCCATATAAGTCCATATCGGGCGAAATATATATATGCACATAGAAAACAGATTGGTTGGAAATCAGTTGTACTAACGAAAATTCGATATTGAGTATTAAATATCAATTGTGCTGATCTATTTTCTTCAATCACAAACATTTTTGTGTCCTTAATACCATTTGGTTATAATTTCAATAGGTATTCGTTTGTGATTCAAAACAAATGGTTGTAGCAACTAAATGTCTCTTTTTAGAGCAATTTTATTAGAATTCGACTGATAAGACCTACTTTAAATAAATTTTGTTACTACCATTCTGTTGTCCTCACTGATATACGGTATTCTCAACCGAATGCCATTTGATAAATTTCTCAATTGTCATTTCTATTATAACAAATTATTTAGTGTCCAAAGAAGACGTACGTATGTATACTTGTTTCAAACAAAATCACCAAATTTAAAGCGGATCTAATAAAATGCACAGGCACTACGACCTACAACACGTTACATCGAAGTTTTGATACATTTTCGGGTAAGTTCTAAATTTTATAAATTCCGAAATGGATACACTTATCCTCTAACATTCTAATTTTATTTGTTCGTTTCTCAACTATATAGGTCCATTTTTAAGGTATGCAACAATCCGGATTAAACAGCGATTTAGACCAGGCTTTTAAAAAGCTACATTTCCGAAAGACAAAAGCAGTTGGGTGTGGAAAATATTGCTAAATCTGAACGATTTTACGAAATATTTTCACATCACGAATGTTAAATTATTGATATCCATCAAATAGAGGACCATATATATTTTTGATGCATATAACGATTTCCCACATTCTGGGCCAAGGTTTGAATTGTAACTTTTTTGGACGAAAAATGAAATAAGTTTAATATACAATTTGTATTCATGTATTTACTGAAATATTTAATATATGCAAAAAATACAATGCACGCGGCTATAGAATTATCATTCAAATCGGTTGTGGGGATTATTAAGGTTGGATGATACAACTGAAACATGAAGGTGCCAATAACCAATTTTATTGGCTGTCATAGCCAACTCCATATACATTCTAAGTTGTAACTCCCATCATTCGATTGAGTTGACCGAATTAGTCGGGTGACACAACTGCCAACAGATAGTTGCTGCAACTGCCAAAATGAGGTTGGAAATAAATTCGGTTATCACAACCAATCTGTATTCTCCGTGTGGGAGCTATATCTAGATCTGAACCGATTTCTTCCAAAATCAATAGGGTTCTATTCTGAGCCAAAACACATAGTTGTGCCAAATTTGAAGTCGATTGGACTAAAACTGCGACCTAGACTTTGATTACAAAAATGTGTTCACGGACAGACGGACATGGCTCTATCGACTCAGGAGCCCACCCTGAGCATTTTTGCCAAATACACCATGTGTCTATCTCGTCTCCTTCTGGGTGTTGCAAACATATGCACTAACTTATAATACCCTGTTCCACAGTGTGGCGCAGGGTATAAAAACGCACATAAGAAAATGTTATCGAAACACCATGCCTATATGGTGATTTTTAGTGTGAAATATGTTTCATATAAGAAAAACAAAAAAAAAATGAAAAAAGAACTATTTTACAATTACTCTAGATGACAACGCTATTAAGAATATAACTCATATAGGAAAATTTGGTTATGAGACGACAACTATTCATTATTTTTTTTACCGACTGCACTAGAATTGTTTGTAATAATTGAAATATAATAACAGGAATTTGAAGAAGAGGAAGTAGAGATAACAGACACAACAAACTGGTAAGAAACCCAGATGTAAGCAGTTTTTAAAATATTCGGTATAATGATTATAAAATCTGAGGTCTAAATCATTCGTCCAAAGAAAAACAAAAGTATTTATTTTAAATTATACCAATCAATTTTGGAACTATAGTATGGATAAAAGAATAACAAACAAAACTAAGTACATTTTGAAAAGTACAAATTGATTTTTAACATTTTTATTTAATGACAGAAAGAACTTATATTTTCGTACCCATATGAATGTATGTTTAAAAGGAACTTTTTCTATAAATGTCAATAGTTTTATTAAGCTTGAGATCTTAGTATTTTCCTTTATTTTTCATCTATCATTCCTAATATTTCGTAATTTTCACTGAATTGCTTCTTCAGAGGGGATTTGATCTATAATATTATTGTAATTAATTAGATTAAGTTAACCAATTAAAATCTATAAGTACATAAAACATTTCAAACATCTTATTCTAAAAAACAATCTACCAGACGAACATAACGTTAGCAAGCAACAACTATCTTTCACTTACATATGAGACAATGATAACAAAACAATACTTATTATAATGGAGCATCACTGCTCTCGTCTACTTTATCTATTGCACTGGTTGTCTAAGGTTGTTGTTCGGATTATTTCTCATATGTTGGTCATCGTTTTTGCTTATCATATACCTGTATATGTGGGCGATGTTGTTTGTGTCCGTTTTGTAATTTATTCGTCGATTTGTTGGTACCAACAACGGACACAAACATCATCGCCCACATATACAGGCATATGATATGCAAAAACGATGACCAACTGACGAGGAACCCTGTGGTGTTGGAAGTATCATTCTCCACAATGTAGTTGATTACACTGTTAGAAAAATATGTTTTTCATATGTTCCCATATAAACAAAATGTGTTTCGGGCAGAATTTTTAAACACAATATATTTAAGAGCAAACATGTAATGTTCCTAAACTAACACTAAATGTTTGGGACACATATTTTAATATGTTAGAATATATTATATTTGGGGCATGAATGTTTCATAAAAATAATATGTGTGAATGTAAACATATATAAATTTACAAATTTCGAGTAAACATATATATGATGAGATATTTTATTCAGAGAGCGACAGAGAGAGAGAGAGAGAGTGTAAAGAGTGATACCGAGATGGAAACCAGGAGGGTTGACGAAAGATATCAACATAACACAGCGAGAGAATGAAAAGAGAGCAATTTCTGTGAAACCGCTTGTATGTTGTTTCGGAAAACATATTTAAGAGCAAACATGTAATGTTCCTAAACTAACACTAAATGTTTGGGACACATATTTTAATATGTTAGAATATATTATATTTGGGGCATGAATGTTTCATAAAAATAATATGTGTGAATGTAAACATATATAAATTTACAAATTTCGAGTAAACATATATATGATGAGATATTTTATTCAGAGAGCGATAGAGAGAGAGAGAGAGTGTAAAGAGTGATACCGAGATGGAAACCGGGAGGGTTGACGAAAGATATCAACATAACACAGCGAGAGAATGAAAAGAGAGCAATTTCTGTGAAACCGCTTGTATGTTGTTTCGGAAAACAGTTTTATGATAAGGCCAAAAATTTGATATGTATGTTTTTGTTAAATAATGTTATGTTTGCATGGGCTCGTGGGCGCTGCAAACTATGCTATATAAATGTAACTTATAACGATAATTGTCTACTGGTGACTATAACAGCTACGTAGCCCAGTGGATAGTGTGTTGGCTTACAAACTGTATGGTCCTCGGTTCGATTCTCCGTCCAGGTGAAAGGTAAAATTTAACAAATTTATGAAATTGAATAATTTCTTCAACATTATTTGTATTACAGAAAAAGGTGCCAAGAACTAAAAAATTTCGTGGAAGTGAAAATTATGTGAAGCAATGAGCAAAATCTTCTTTAGAGAAAATTCTTCCAAGCATATAATATTTTTGGGCTCAAAATGTTTCCAAACATATATTATGTTCACATAAAATAAACATATTAATGTTTCGACAGTATCCAATAATATATGTGCTTCCTGCAAAATATGTTTGGAACATATGTTAGAGAAGCGATTTTTTTGAGGGTATATTCACCAATAATTTTGAATACTAACTCCTTTCTGCACACAAAGTAATCGGAAGGGTTCCTATACACACTGGAATGCCACGACGTAATCTTTAAAAAACCATTTAAGCATTCTGAGAGTACCGTAATTCAACGGTGAAAAATAAAAAACAAAACATATTTGTGAGTCTTTTTCTAAGTTTGGTGGTGTTCGGATCGTTTTTGTATCATATATTTAGTAAGTACGTCAATTATTATAATATTATTTTTCTAAATTTTAGATTCCATTCCAGTGATCGTTTCCCAATCAGCAAAGCAGTCCAATTTCAGAAAAAGGGTAATTAAAAATTGATTTTTGTGGAGCGGAACGACTCAAATTTAGTATTTATTTAAGCTAAACTTTTTATATTAATTTTTTTTTTCAAGATTTAATATAATTAAAAACAATGTAATCGTTTAGGAACCATTGATCAATGGTTTCGTTCTACTATCACAACTCAAATAACCAAGCAACTAGTTCTGATACGGTGAATCAGTAATCGAAACGGGGGCAATTCATACCCTCGTAGGACATGTCCATGTTAAATTCGCCACTCAAACCCATTGAACGTAATCAGATGTAGAACTACTACACATTACACGATGTGTAGCTACATTCTGGAACAAAACTAGTTCCTTGTACCAGCGGGAATAATCCGAACAACAACTTTAGACAACAAGTGCAATAGATAAAGTAGACGAGAGCTGTGATGCTCCATTAATTAATTGACCATGTTAATTTTTTAATTGAAATTGCTTCAATCACAATAATGATAGTTCAACATTTTGATCAAATTATTTGAAAAAATTAATTACTAAAATTAAATTTAATTAACATTTTAATGGGATATGGGATATTCGGTGATATTTTTTCAGTGTGCAGATCCCAGATGTGCTCATTTGTTGTGGTGTTCTTTTCCAAGATATGGGAATGGGCGCGTTTACATAAAGGAAAAATTTAGGCATGCAGAAACAACTATTTTTATATTGAAATTTGGTACATGATGTTGGTATATGGTCTCTAACAACCATGCAAAAATTGGTCCATATCGGTCCTTAATTATATATAGCCCCCATATAAACCGATCCCCAGATTTGACTAGTGGAGCCTCAAAGAGAAGCAAATTTCATCCGATCCGGCTGAAATTTGGTACATGATGTTGGTATATGGTCTCTAACAACAGTGCAAAAATTGGTCCACATTGGTCCATAATTATATATAGCCCCCATATAAACCGATCCCCAGATTTTGGCTTGCGGAGCCTCAAAGAGAAGCAAATTTCATCCAATCCGGCTGAAATTTGGTACATGATGTTGGTATATGGTCTCTAACAACAGTGCAAAAATTGGTCCACATCGGTTCATAATTATATATAGCCCCCATATAAACCGATCCCCAGATTTGGGTTGCGGAACCTCAAAGAGAAGCAAATTTTATCCGATCCGCCTGAAATTTGGTACATGATATTGGTATATGGTCTCTAACAACCATGCAAAAATTGGTCCACATCGGTTCATAATTATATATAGCCCCCATATAAACCGATCCCCAGATTTGGCTTGCGAAGTCTCCAAGAGAAGCAAATTTCTTCCAATCCGGTTGTAATTTGGAACATGGTCCATATCGGTCCATAATTATATATAGCCCCCATATAAAACGTTCTCCAGATTTGACCTCCGGAGCCTCTTGGAGGAGCAAAATTCATCCGATCCGGTTCAAAGTAGGAACGTGGTGTTAGTATATGGTCGCTAACAACCATACCAAAATTGGTCCAATCACACAAAAATTGGTCCATATCGTTTCATAATCATGGTTGCCACTAGAGCCAAAAATAATCTACCAAAATTTTATTTCTATATAAAATGTTGTCAAAATTTTATTTCTTGAGAAAATTTTGTTAAAATTTTATTCGGTTCAAAATAAAGTTTTCATCATTGTCAAAATTTTATTTCTATAGAAAATTTTGTCAAAATTTTATTTCTATAGAAAATTTTGTTCAAATTTTATTCGGTTCATAATCATAGTTGCCACTCGAGCCAAAAATAATCGACCAAAATTTTATTTCTATAGAAAATTTTGTCAAAAGTTTATTTCTATAGAAAATTTTGTTAAAATTTTATTTCTGTAGAAATTTTTGTCAAAATTTTCTTTCTATAGAAAATTTTGTCAAAATTTTTATTTCTATAGAAAATTTTGTGAAAATTTTATTTCCATAGAACATTTTTTAATATTTTCTTTCTGTAGAAAATTTTGTCAAAATTTTATGTCTACTTTGTCAAACTGAACTACACGCAAAAAAATAATTCTTTCCTCCCAAACGAAATTTTAGACAAACGAAGTTCGTTTCTCATTTGCTTTTCGCTGTAAGGAAGTGTATTTGGAAGAAAAGTATATACTTTTTGTGATAAACGTTTATTCTTTTCCAGGATGTAAAAACAATTTCATAAAGACTAACTCAAAAAAAAAATTTTTCTGGCTAATTGCATTTTCCCTCACATCTTTCTCACTTCCACGAAGATTTTTAGTTCTTAACACCTTTTTCTGTAATACAAGGTTAGGTTAGGTTATGTGGCAGCCCGATGTATCAGGCTCACTTAGACTATTCAGTCCATTGTGATACCACAGTGGTGAACTTCTCTCTTATCACTGAGTGCTGCCCGATTCCATGTTAAGCTCAATGACAAGGGACCTCCTTTTTATAGCCGAGTCCGAACGGCGTTCCACATTCCAGTGAAACCACTTAGAGAAGCTTTGAAACCCTCAGAAATGTCACCAGCATTACTGAGGTGGGATAATCCACCGCTGAAAAACTTTTTGGTGTTCGGTCGTAGCAGGAATCGAACCCACGACCTTGTGTATGCAAGGCGGGCATGCTAACCATTGCACCACGGTGGCTCCCTTCTGTAATACAAACAATGTAGAAGAAATTATACGATTTTATAAATTTTTAAAATTTTTTTACCTTTCGCCTGTACGGAGAATCGAACCACGGACCATGCAATTTGTAAGCCAACACACTAACCACTGAGCTATGTACCTGTTATGGTCATCAATAGATAAATATCCATATAAGTTATATTTACATAGCATAGCTTGCGGCGCCCACGAACCGAATAAACAAAGTTTATTTAACAGAAACAAACATTTAGTTTGGCACCGTGGAGCAGTGGTTGCTACGTCTGACTCTCATGCCAAGGGTCGTGGGTTCGATCCCTGCTTCGACCAAAGTTTTTTTTTTTTTTTTTTTTTTTTTTTTTTTTTAACATACATTCTACATATGTTCGGAAGATTCCGAAAAAAAAATGTTCAACATTACATTGTACTATATTCAATTTTGAACTGTAAAATGTGTTTTATTAAAGACCAAAAGTCAGAAAAGAACAGTGTTTGATATAAACGATATGGACTCTGTTGTTGTTTCAAAAATAACTTTTTTTATTGAAAAAATAAAAACTTTGTAACAAACAAATTTTTTTGGTGATAAAAGTTTAAAATTTTCGAAGCAATTCAAAAAACTCTAACAAAAGAAAAACGTTTTCGGTACACGTTTTCCAAACGTTTTTTTTCTTTGCGTGTATATACGTATTGGATCGATCTTTTTTGATTTAATATATACCACGTATGGACATACAATTTAGAAGATGGTGTTAGGAGGTTTTAAGATACCTTGCCATCGGTAAGCGTTACCGCAACTTAAATAATTCGATTGTGGATGGCAGTGTTTAGAAGAAGTTTCTACGCAATCCATGATGGAGGGTACATAAGCTTCGGCCTGGCCGAACTTACGGCCGTATATATTTGTTCTCTTTCAAATATGAAGTTAATTCATCCAATGATTTTTTAAATTGAAATTGCTTCAATCACAATGATGATCTAAGTCACGACATTAAATTCTTAGTAACTTTAAATTGGTTTTGGTAGCAAAATTGTGGCCTAAGAGTGTCATTTTGGTTTTGGTTAATTTTTTTGCCAAATGTTAGAAAATTTCATTAGTTTCATAAGTGTTTACATACTTTAATGACTAAAAATGAGAAAAAAAATATTGTATGCAACTGAAGTACATATATTCACTAAATTCTAAATTTTACCAAATACACGCAAAAAAATAATTCTTTCCTCCCAAACGAAATTTTAGACAAACAAAGCTCGTTTCTCATTTGCTTTTCGCTGTAAAGAAGTGTATTTGGAAGAAAAGTATATACTTTTTGTGATAAACGTTTATTCTTTTCCAGGATGTAAAAACAATTTCATAAAGACAAACTCAAAAAACAAAACATTGTTTTCTTCCTAATTGCATTTTCCCTCACATCTTTCTCACATCCACGAGGTTTTTTTTAGTTCTTAATACCTTTTCCTGTAATACCAAGTTATATTTATATAGCATAGCTTGCGGCGCCCACGAACCGAATAAACAAAGTTTATTTAACAGAAACAAACATTTAGTTTGGCACCGGGGAGCAGTGGTTGCTACGTCCGACTTGCATGCCAAGGGTCCTGGGTTCGATCCCTGCTTCGACCAAAGTTTTTTTGTTTTTATTTAACATATATTCCATATATGTTCGGAAGATTCCGAAAAAATGTTCAACATTACATTGTAGTATATTAAATTTTGAACTGTAAAATATGTCTTATTAAAGACCTAAAGTCAGAAAAGAACAGTGTTTGATATAAACGAAATGGACTGTGTTGTTGTTTCAAAAATAACTTTTTTTATTGAAAAAATAAAAATTTTGTAACAAACGAATTTTTTTGGTGGTAAAAGTTTAAAATTTTCGAATCAATTCAAAAAACTCTAACAAAAGAAAAACGTTTTCGGTACACGTTTTCCAAACGTTTTTTTTCTTTGCGTGTAGTTCATATTTTTCTAAAATAAATAAATTTTATTGAAATTATTCCTGCCTTAAACTTCGTATAGCGCTAAAGACTTTTTAATAATTTATAACCCCAGATTTTTGTTTCAAAATATAAAATTTTCTTAAATAACAACAGACAAATTCTTATTTTTAATAAATTATCTTCAATTTGACAAAAAGTATTAACTTATTTGTATCATGTAATTAGTAAAATATTTGAGATTAAATTTTCTAAAATAAACCTACATTTTCTTTCGTGGTGGTTTCTTTTACCAGAGACTTAGAAAATAATTGAATAGATTGTGCTTTTTACAAAAATTAAGCCAATTATTAAACAAAGGTTGAGTTAAAGATCATAATATTGAGAGATCATAACCAACCAAATATCAACAACAGCCTAGCAAAAAAAAAAATAGATCTTTTTCTACAATAAAAAAAAGTGAACCCTATATTTCACTAAAGCCAATTTAATTATATTTCATTTTCATGGAATTATTACGATTCAAGAAAGTTTCCATGACTTTAATAATTTTTTGCGCACGTTAGTTAAATTAACTACAACAGAAGAAAAAAATATATAGAAATGAAGCATAAAGATTAACTGAATTCGTGTCTCGCACATAATAGTGCAGAATTTCTTAAACGTTGTAAATTTTAACAATAATGCGCCCACCTTGAACTTCGTATGGCACTAAAGGCATTTTTGCAATTTTGAACTTCAATTTTTTCTTTCAAACTATGAAATTTTCTTTAATAAGTGACACATAATAATTTGTCGAAAATTATTTAATTATTTTTGTGAAATCGGAGTGACATCTGCGTTTCTAATATAGTTTAGTTAAATTTTTCTAAAATTAAGCAAATTTTTCTAACATTAACTAAAATTCTCTTTCCTGGTGGGTCAACTGTTTTAGTGTCCATCCAATACAAGGTCATCTAGAGATGGACTTTGCTGCATTATGTAAAATGTCTTTACGTAGAGATAAAAGTAAAAAAATATTAAGGAAATATCGTTATTTGGGTTTTGCTTATTTTCTTTAAAACGAAATCCCAAGGAAGCCCTATTAAATTCATTATGTCAAGCCTTCATTATTTCTGAAATATCAGAAATAAAAAATTAAATATTAATTAATAATTAGAAACCTTTGTGAATGGGGTACAATGATATGAATCGGCATATGCCTGTTTCCCTCCCTCCAATTAAGTTATCTTATTTAGGTTAACAAACAGTTTTTGTTTTTTAACAAAATCTAATATTATGTAATTATGACATCATGTATTGTGACCTAAAATATCAACCATCACAAAAAATAAACGAATTCGCTTTTAAGCTCAAAGGTCATTTTGGGCTATTAATTCTGCCATCCTGCCTGAGCCACATAAGCTGCAAACAAAGAACAAACATCAGATGTTTCAGGTCCCAGATAAGGCTCAAATGGCTACAATGGGGGTTCACAGCGAAAATACATTTGAAAAGAATACAAATGAAGTGTCGGAAGTGATTACAAATCAAAGTCCTTTTTTACGAATGAATGCGCAACGACAACAGCAAATGACGACCGACCTGGGGAAATCCTTCCAACCATTCATGGAGAGCTCGAATGTACAAAACCTTTAAAAAGGTAATCAGGTGTCATTACAAATAATCACCTAGCACGCCACAAACACTCAGCGCTCCCCCTTATGTTCCACACCCACTCCACAACAGACAGACAGTCTCTATACAGACAAAAGGACCAAAAGGCTCATTCAATGACAATGTAATGGTGGTGGTGGTGTTACTGCTAGCAAAAGGAAGCGCTAGCCAATTCAAATGGTCAGCAAAAACTTTATTTGGCCCTGACATGTTTTAAGTCCATACAATCACCATACAAAGTGAATGGAACCTCACAATGTAGAGGACAACGCCACAACTTGTCACTGAACTCACATTGTCAGGATATCTCTTGAGCAAAAAAATTACAACAAAGATTAATGTTTACTACTCGCCTAACATTAGTATGTGGGTGTCTGCGTGTGTGTATGTGCAGTGACATCACATGCAAGGAAACAGACAATAAACTTTAAGTTAACTCGAGACACCCCCTCAAAGGACTTCTGAATTAAAATCCGAAGGGTGGCTGGCAGTGAATGTGAACAACTCTTTTTTGGTATTTGAATAATGCTGGCATTCTGTTTACGTTACAGGTGCAGGCATGTCGTTGGAATTTATCCTCCCACCCCCCAACGCTATACCACTCTCACTGTCGTTCTGTAGTGTTTAATATTCCTTGTTAAGGTTTTTCATATGTTAATTTTCTTTATATCGCAAATTCGTCTATGACTTGAAATATTTTATATATTTAAATGTTCAAAGGGTTATTTGAAAACCCAACATACATTTGTATTAAAGTTCGTGTTAATTCAACACAGCAAATATAGCACTAAAATATTTCCCATTAAAAGAATTTCGATTAATAAATAAATTGATACATTTAACTTTTTAATCAAGATAGAAACAACAAGTCATTAATTGATATACAAAAAAGTTTAAGAAATGTAAAGCCTACTTTTACCATATAAATTCCTTCGATAAACTGTCAATAAATTGTTCTGCATATAAGTCAGTTAAAAAAGAGATGGAATTGTTTTTAATTTCTAAATAAAAATTATTTCAAATAATCAGTTTTTAATCAAACTAAAAAACACAGTCAGATAAGAAAGTAATTGAAAATATTTGTTTTTTTAATTCAAAAAAATTAATTGAGTTTTTCGATCGATATCAATTAAATTTTTAATTGAATCAAATTGAAAATTTCAAATCAATTAATTTTGTAATCAAATATTTTTCATGACCAATTTAAGCTGTGATCGATACTATCATTTTTGTGATGAAGACATTTCAAAAATTGTTTCTGTGTGAACGATTTGAATTTTTAATTCGACTTTCTCTAAGGTCCTAAAACAAATGTGAGAAGGAAATGAGCAATATCGGCAGGTGAGTGAATTCCTATTCGTTCAACATATTTGTTTTTTTTTTTCATTTCTACTACATATTTAAAATATTTTTATTTTTGGCAAAAATAAAAATTTTGTAGCAAACATTTTTTTGTGGTATAAATTTGAAGTTGGTGAATTTTTCCAAACCTTCGGGATTTTTGTGTTTACATACCCATTTGAACATCCCGAGAAGGAATATATCATATGTATTTCATGTGCATACAGCAAAACAAAAAATAGAAAATATTTTAGAAAATTTCAACTAAAATATATTACTAATTGCAACTGATCCAAATAAATTAATACTCTTGAGGAAAATATTTAAAACATATTTTTTTCCTATTTTTAAAGAAAATTGCATATTTTGATGGAGAAAATTGATGTTAGAAACTGTTAAAATACCGTTAGTGCTATTCGAAGTTTAACACAGGCATAATTTCAATTTACTCATTTTATTAAAATTTTAAATTCTTTTCTTTTTTTATTAAAATGTAAAAAAATACTCATACATACATACAAGAATGTCAATTATTTTTTTGTTCGAATTTTGAAATGAGAACATTTTGAAACATGTACAGAGAATACAGATAGGTTGTGATAACCGAATTTATTGCCCTTTGCTCTTTTTGGCAGTTGCAGCTACTATCAGTTGGCAGTTGTGTCACCCGACTGATTCTGTCGACACAACTAATACCACATATGGTGTTGGTTGGGTCTGTTGACAATATTGCTTATGGCTACGTTCATTATTCGATTGTGCTGCCCAACATAAATAATACACATGAACGAATAAAAAATTAATTACTACCCAGTTATATATTATGCGATATTTTATTTTATATTCATACACCCTCAAAAAAAATCGCTTCTTTAACATATGTTCCAAACATATTTTGCAGGAAGCACATATATTATTGCATACTGCCGAAACATTAATATGTTTGTTTTATGTGAACATATTATATGTTTGGAAGCATTTTGAGCCAAAAATATTATATGCTTGGAAGAATTTTTCCCAAACACGATTGTGCTCATTCCCTAACATACTCGTAATTTTCACTTCCACGAAATTTTTTAGTTATTGGCACCTTTCTCTGTAATACAAATAATGTTGAAGAAATTATTCACTTTTATAAATTTTTTAAATTTTACCTTTCGCCTGCACGGAGAATCGAACCGAGGACCATACAGTTTGTAAGCCAACACACTATCCACTGGGCTACGTAGCTGTTATAGTCACCAGTAGATAATTATCGTTTTAAGTTACATTTATATAGCATAGTTTGCAGCGCCCACGAGCCCATGCAAACATAACATTATTTAACAGAAACATACATTTGTTTGCCACGTGGAGCAGTGGTTAGCATGTCTGCCTTGCATGCAAAGGGTCGTGGGTTCAATCCCTGCTCCGACCGAACATTTTTTTTTTTTGAATTTACACATTTATCTTTATACTATATTAATAATAGTCAGTAACAGTGCTTGATATAAACGAAATTGAATGATTTTTGGATAAAATATTATTTTTTATTGCAAAAATAACAATCTTGTAATAAAAAACTGTTTTTGTACAAAACTTTAAAATTTGGAAGGAATTCAAAAACTAACAAAAGAAGAACGTGGAGTCGAGTATAGACATACATACATAATTTTATAATATAAACATAAATTTATTTAGGAGTGAACAGGTTTTTACTAGCATTTAACACCATCGCTCTAAAATTCCTTTTATTTTTCTTTAATAATTCATTTTAAAGAAAATAAACTTTTTAAATTGTTTTAGCTGTAAAAGTCGAACTTAATGCCCGCTTTTATATTTGATGGTGTCCGTCAACTCCTCGTGGACTACTTTTTAATAAAGAGAAACTAAACTTTGTTTTTTTACATTTTACTGTGTAATTTTTCACTATTTCCTCCTTATTTCATTTTACCGTCCCAACTCTAAAAAGAGTATAGTGCCCTTTCGTTATTTTTATGAAGACCCCTGATTTCTTTTAACGAACCAAGAAAAAATAATGCCAAAATGATAAACAAAACACATGTCCACACATACATAAAATGCTGCTCTCAAGGCGAAAACATAAGCTGTTTGTTTTTCAAATGTCTATTCTCTTGGTTCAGAATGTATATTCTCTTTATTCAAATTAAATAATATTTAGACTTAAACATATCAAATTTTTGGCCTTATCATAAAACAGTTTTCCGAAACAACATACAAGCGGTTTCACAGAAATTGTTCTCTTTTGACTCTTTTGCTGTGTTATATTGATATCTTTCGTCAACTCTCCCGGTTTCCATCTCTATTTCTCTCTATACTCTCTCTGTCGCTTTGAATAAAATATCACAACATATGTATGTTTAGTTGCAATTTGTAAATTTATATATGTTTGTATTCACACATATGATTTTTATGAAACATTCATGCCCCAAACATAATATATTCTAACATATTAACATAGATGTCCCAAACATTTAGTGTTAGTTTAGGAAAATTACATGTTCGCACTTAAATATATTGTGGTTTAAAATCGTGCCCGAAACACATTTTGTTTATATCGGAACATATGAAAAACATATTTTTCTAACAGTGTATATGTATAGTACAAATAAATCTAAACACGCTAAATGTATGGTAAATTGGAGGCAATTAGTAGATACAAAGTTTCCAGCAAAAAAATTTGGAAGTTCTTCCAAAGGCACAACTTTAAAAGCACTTCCAGAAGATGCACTCCCAATGATGTTTTTTATTTTTACTACCCAGGAAGTTCTTTTAATTAAATTTTTTATATTCATACTTTTAATGGGTAATTTTAACTTTTTTTGTTTCAAATAGGTTAAAAACAGAGTAAGAGTTCATAAAATGGTACAAATCATTTAAACTTTGTCGAAAAAATGTTAAATCCAATCTGAAAAAATGGTGAATTTTTGAAAATATTTGAGGTCAAACGTTTCCGACAAGCATTAGAATCCATTAAAAATTATAAAAAAAAAAATCAAAAATTATTTATTTGACAAAATATCACAGAATTTTTTAATTTACATTCAAAACATTGAATTCGGATCACACCTAAAGAAGTGATGCAAATTCAGTGCAACTGCTGTTGAAAGGGAGTACTTCCGTCCTATGACAATCCCATGTTAAATTTATCGCTTCTGTGTCAATTTTGCACCACTTCCGGATCCAAAAAGAACATTTTCATTACTTTTTTGGCGACACTTTTTTGCTGGGTTGTGTCTAGAACCTAAACCGTTTCTACATGTTTCTACATTTAATCATAAAAAAAAACAAGTAAATAATGTGTAAAGTCGGGCGGGGCCGACTATATTATACCCTTCACCACCATGTAGACCAACATTTGTGTTACCATCTCAACTACTTCAAATTTGCTGGGAGCTATATAAAGGTTTGCATTTCCAGATACAAATAACATACTTATAATGGAGACAATTGTTTGTACTTCTACAAAATCTCTAGAATTAAAATTGAAATCGGCTAACGCCCTGGAATGAAACACAATGTTAATAAAAAATATGGGAAATATGAAGCGAGAGAAATTTTAATGCAACTGTACAAAAGAGCATTTATGATTTACCAGACGATACTTATGTATTCGAGATATAGGACAATTTGAGTAATATTTACAATTTTTGCTACTCAGCAGAGGCGATTTTACAAGGATATTGGTTAGATCTTGCCAAGATATGTGGTCAAGTGTGGGTCCCAACTCTGGTGTACATATATATGGGAACTATATAATCTGAACCGATTGATTAAATTTGACATGCATAGTTAGAATAATAACTCTGCTATCTCTGCAAAATTTCACGTAAATGGGAGTATAACACTGGCCCCGTGGTCATTTGAGTGTACATCGAGCGAAATATATATATATATATATATATATATATATATATATATATATATATATATATATATATATATATATATATATATATATATATATATATATATATATATATATATATATATATATATATATATATATATATATATATATATATATATATATATATATATATATATATATATATATATATATATATATATATATATATATATATATATATATATATATATATATATATATATATATATATATATATATATATATATATATATATATATATATATATATATATATATAAAAGTCAATCTATGTTTGATTATTTGTTTGTTTGTTTGTTTGTACGTACCGAGTTGGCTCCGAAACGGCTGAACCGATTTACTTGAAACTTTCAGAGATCGTAGGGGGCGTCCATGTGGTGAAAATAGGGTACCTCATTTTTTGACACCTGGTCGCGGAGGGGGCCTCCCCTTTGTCGGACTTTTTGAAAATTGGACCAAAGTTGGCCGATTTGGTTGAAATTTTCGTTGAAGATTGGGGTTGGCATCTAGACAAAGATCCGCTACTTTTTATTTCGATATTTGGTGGCGGAGGGGGCCTCTCCTTTGTTCGACTTTTTTTTTAAAGTACAGTGAAAAAACTAAAATTCTCTAAATTATCTGAGATTTACAGAGAACATGTGGTGAGGTTATGGAATTAATATGGGGTACCCGATGATTTCATATGTGGATGGGGAGGGGGACCTCCCCCTTGCCCTACTTTTTGAAACTTGGAACAAAATTATGCGATTTGCTTGAAATTTTCATTGAATGTTGGGGTTAGGTTAGGTTAGGTTAGGTTAAAGTGGCAGCCCGATTAAGATTCAGGCTCACTTAGACTATTCAGTCCATTGTGATACCACATTAACTAAAAGTACCTATTACATATGGGCACTTCTAGTTTTAACCGCTGAACCTTCTTGATTATTTTTCTTTGTTGAACCAACCAGATTGTTCCAAAAACAGTAGCAGACTGCTTAAGTTAACGTTTTCCAGATCCGCCAGTAATCTGAAGCTATATGCTCCTAAAAGTTGCTTGCGCTTTACACAAAATGCAGGACACTCACACAAGAGGTGTTTAATTGATTCTTTTTCCTCCGCATCATGACAGCTCATACAATAGTCATTATACTTCGCGCCAATAGTTTTTGCAAAATCGCCTATCAGGCAGCGACCCGTTATAGCAGATATCAGGAGTGATATCTGACGTCTCGAGAACATTAGCATATCTAGTGTGCGGTTTAAGTTGAAATGGGGCCATATTTGCTTGGTGTCGTTACAACCCTTGCAATTCTCCCATCGAACATTTGCCATCATAACAGCCTTCTCACGCAGCATGAGCTTGCAGGTAGCTAGGGGCATACCAACAAATTCTAGTTCCCCTGGAATATGTAAGGTAGTCCCTAGCCTTGCCAACTCATCCGCTTCGCAGTTCCCCGGTATGTTCCTATGGCCAGGCACCCATATTAGGTGAATATTGTACTTCTCAGCCATCTCATTGAGAGATTTGCGGCAGTCGATGGCCGTTTTCGAGTTGAGGAACACAGAATCCAAGGATTTTATTGCAGGTTGACTGTCTGAGTATATATTAATGCCCACATTTTTTGGAACATTACTTCTCAGCCAATTCGCCACCTCTCTTATTGCTAATATTTCAGCCTGAAAAACACTACAGTGATTAGGTAATCTTTTCGCTATTCGAAGTTCCAGATCATTAGAATATACTCCGAACCCCACTTGTCCATCCAATTTGGAGCCATCAGTGTAGAAATCTATATATTCTTTATTCCCCGGGGTCTGTGTGCACCACGCCTCACTGTTGGGGATTAGAGTCTCAAACTTTTTGTCGAAAAGTGGACTCGCCAAAGTGTAATCCACTACGTTAGGCACATCTGGCATTGTTTTGAGGACAGAACTGTGACCGTAACCTTTTTCCGACCACAGCGATAGTTCGCGCAACCGCACAGCCGTTGTTGCAGCTGACTGTTTGGCCAAAATGTCTAAAGGCAATAGATGCAGCACGACATTAAGGGAATTTGTTCCTGTCTTGCTGAATGCGCCTGAAATACACAAACACGCCATACGCTGAACTTTATCTAAACAAGTCGGTTTCTGAAGTGCCGGCCACCAGACTACAACACCATATAGCATTATAGGTCTAACCACTGCCGTGTATAGCCAATGCACAATTTTTGGTTTCAGTCCCCACTTTTTTCCTATTGCCTTTTTGCACGAGTACAAAGCTACAGTTGCCTTTCTCGCCCTTTCTTCAATATTAAGCTTAAAGTTCAGCTTCCTGTCCAAAATAACGCCAAGGTATTTTGCACATTCACCAAAGGGAATTTCAATACCCCCTAAGGAAATAGGCCTAACCGTGGGAGTTTTGCGATCGTTGCAGTACATGACTAATTCTGTCTTTGCAGGATTTACCCCAAGACCATTGTCTTTCGCCCATTTCTCAGTCATCCGGAGGGCCCTCTGAATAATATCTCTGATTGTGGATGGGAATTTTCCCCTGACTGCCAGAGCCACATCATCTGCGTATGCCACCACTTTTATCCTTTCTTTTTCTAGAGTAACCAGAAGGCTATTTATAGCAACATTCCAAAGAAGAGGTGATAGGACTCCTCCTTGGGGAGTGCCTCTGTTCACATACCTTTGTATGTTTGCTTGTCCTAGTGTGGCTGAAATACGTCTCTTCATTAGCAGTTCGTCTAACAGCCTGAGTATACATGGATCAACATTCAGAGTTGTCAGTCCATTTAATATCGAGCTCGGATGGACATTATTGAACGCCCCTTCGATGTCTAGAAACGCCACGATTGTGTATTCTTTGACAGATAGTGAGCTTTCAATAAAGCTGACTAGTTCATGTAGTGCGGTCTCAGTAGACCTGCCCTTCGAGTATGCATGCTGTCGTTTCGAGAACAAACTTGAATCGATGCTAGTTCTAAGATAAATATCTATCATCCTCTCCAGAGTCTTAAGTAGGAATGAGGATAAGCTGATTGGTCGGAAATCCTTCGCCCTCGAGTGAGAGGCTCTTCCCGCTTTAGGTATGAAAACGACTTTTGTTTCCCTCCACTTTCCTGGGATATATGATAAGTTGATACATCCTTTATATATCACCGACAACCAGGGGATAATTTTGTCAGTTACAGCTTGTAACTCCGCCGGAGTAATTCCATCAGGTCCAGGGGATTTGAATGGTCCAAAGCTATTTAGCGCCCATCTTATTCTAGTTTCCGATACAATTTCCTCGACAGGAAACGACCGCTGAGCAACTGTGGCACCGCCAGTACATGGTTCAACCGTCTGATTTCCAGGAAAATGTGTGTCCAATAGTACCTCCAGCGTCTCCTTACTGGACGTTGTCCAATTGCCCTCCGATGTTTTAATGAAACCTGGAGCGGAGTTGGTGGATGCTAGAACCTTCCGTAGTCTGGAAGCCTCGGACGTATTCTCAATACTGCTGCAGTAAGCATTCCAAGAGTTATGCTGAGCCTTTCTCAGTTCTCGCTTGTATCCTCTCAGATTCTTCTTGTAAGCGTCCCAGTCCTCAGGGGCTCTGGTGGACTTTGCCTTGTTAAAGAGCTTCCTGCAGGATTTCCTCATATTACTTAATTCCGTAGACCACCATGGTGGTCGATGTTTCCCCCTTGGCTTTCCTCTAGGGCATGCAGCTTTCAGTGAGATGTTGAAGGCCTTAGTAATCCGCTCCACTGCGTGTTCGATATCTTGCACATTTCTCATATTTGTCTCTGTTATTTCCGGTATCATCATATTGAACGATTCCCTATACCTATTCCAGTCAGCTTTCCTAACATTTGGCGGAAATATGATCTTGGTGATATGAACATCAAATTTGAAACTGATGTAGCGATGATCTGAGAAGCTGTGTTCACTTAAAACCTGCCACTCAGATATCATTTCATTTAGTTCTTGCGAGGCCAAGGTGATGTCCAAAACCTCTTGCCTGTTTTTAGTGACAAAGGTTGGGACATCTCCCTTGTTGCAAACTACCAGATTAGTACGCAAAATATACTCTATTAGCGACTCTCCCCTTGCATTAGTATCACTACTTCCCCATATACTATGATGTGCATTCGCATCGCATCCCATAATGAGTTTCGCCTTTGTTTTCAGTGACTCCTCCACTAAGGTCTTAACGGCATATGGAGGCATCTCCCTGTCATGTCCCATGTAGACCGAAGATACCCAATATTTGCATTTGGCTATTTCTAAACTTGCAACGACAGTGTCTGTATTGCACATTGAGGGAAGCAGAAACAAATTGAGCTCGTTTTTAGCAATTATACAGGCTCGATTTACATCATTACCAGTATACTGCAATAGTTTGAACCCCGGAGTACTTAATTCACATATTTTGTTTTTGTAAACATATGGTTCTTGAATAAGAACTATATCTATGTCCCCTTTCATCAGGAGAACTTTTAAGGCAGCACATGCAGCCTTACAATGATGAAGATTTATCTGGAGGATCCGTAGGACCATCGAGATTTTCAACAACCGTCACATCAGCCGCTTCGATCGAGTCATCAAGAATGTCCTCTTCAGAGATATCGGTGACTCTCTCAATAACCATAGGTTCGACTTTGGTGAGTTCTGAGGCAATAGAAGCCTCCTCACGCATACGGTATCTATCCATGTCTTCAACTTTGGTATCTCCCTCGACTTCGCAAGAGGATCCGCTTACTTCTGATTCAGACAGAGGCTTGTCCATTTCTGAATCCTTTAGCTGATCGTTTTTATACACCTTCATTTGGATATAATGAAAGCCATAACATACACGGCCCTGGGACTTTGCCAGATGTGGCAAAGACTGAGTGTTCAATATAAACACTGCATGCCGTCTTGGTCCATCCACTTCATCCAAACGGCCAACCTTCCACTCAGCTGTTGGAAGATCTGGATTGCATCGTTTCAGTCTATTTAAAATAGATTCAGGGTCAGAAGGGTTTGCAGATATCCAGGCATGTGCTCTAGGTCTAGCCGGTATGTCTTTCTTCTCGACTAACTCTAGAGCAGCTCCTTCCCAAACTTCACCAATTAGTATCAGAGCAGCTTTAAAACATTCTATAGACCTCTGGTCCTCAAATGCGACTAGCTTAAATCGTCCTTGATACCAACCAGCCTCTTGGTGTCGAGGATCTGGGCCGGGAAACTTTTCCAGTACCTGTGAGTAGACGACAGATAGAGCATTCTCAATTTCCCCCCATTTTTGCTTTGGAACCATACCGTCCAATGCTCCTTTATTAATGATAGCCATCACAAGGCTATCTTTAGCAACTGAGGCAAACGATCTTTGATCCCTTTTGGAGGATGGCAGCTCATCCGGCGATCGTTCCCTTTTTCCAGTCTCAAGAATTCCTTGAGCCCATTTTAAGGAATCGCTTTGTTTAGCCGACAACGTGCTTGGGTCGACTGATCCTAACTTCTTTAGGATAAACAAAGCATTTCTGCGTTCCTTGAATCTCTTTCGTGAGGGATTACCTCCTTTTGATGTCGTTACCTTAGAAAAAGTTCGACTTGTCAGTGTGTCGCCACCTGTCGACCCGTCTACAGGTCGACTAATTGGGCCTAACTCTTGGTCATTGCCCAGATTTATAACTCCAGTCGATACCCGTCCACTGGGCCCTGAAGTTAGCAACCCAGTGGATGACTTGGAATTTCGCTGCATGGTGGCTTAATATCCCACCACACTTGAAATTCGTAGTAGGTACCTATTACTATGAGTTTATCCGCTATTGAAAAAACACGTCCGTTCCGTTCGACGGTTGAATAGGAATGTTGGGGTTGGCATGTAGACAAAAATCCGCTACATTATTTTTCGATATTTGGTCGGGGAGGAGGACCACCCCTTTGCCCAAATTTTTTTTTTGAAAGTTCAAACAAAACTAAACTCCGCCGACTGAAATTTTACTGAAAAAATGGGTTACGAAATTTATATCAGGTTCCTGATTTTTTAATAAAAATAAAAGGACATAGGGAGACATCCGCTTCTCTTAAGTACATACAGAGAAACAATTAAACTTTACCGAGTTACTTGAAATTTACAGAGGACTGGGGAGAGATCGTAACCTCCGTCAACCGTAATAGTTGATACCTGATTTTGTGATATTTGGACGGAAGAGAGGCCGCCCCTTTAGGCTTATAATTTCTTGACATTTTCTGGGACGTTTACAAAAGATACGCTAAATCACTTTTCGATATTTGGTCGGGGAGGAGGTCCTCCTCTAAAACTACAACAAAAAAATTAAGTTTTCTTGAAATTTACAAAGGCAGTGGGGGAAGGTTATGAACGAAGAGGCAACCTTCCTTGCCTCACACTTGAAGGAATGTTTCAAGAATTTTCAGGGAAGGTTAGGGGTGTCGATATTGTATCGGGGAAAGTGACGTCCCTTTAAAACAATAGAGCAAAATTTAAACATCTCCGATCTACTTGAAATTTACAGGGACGTGGCAGGAGGTGATTAAATTTATACATAATTTTTAAATTACTGTATGATTTTTCGATATCTGGGGGAAGGGGAAAATTGAAATAAACTTTATCGATTTACTTCGATAGAATTTATAGGGACCATTGAGTGGTTGCGAAATTAATATAGGGTACGTGATAGTCCGATATCAGGCCGGAGTGGAGCGAAGGTGGGGAGAGGGCTCCTTTTGTCCGTTTTTTTCTCTTAAATTGAAAGTAGAGGGTTGTCCGTAAATGGGAACTCGGTACATAATTTTATGATTTTTGCACAGGCTTCTGCCAGACTTCTTTTTAGTCTTCTTTTTAGTAAAGAGAGGGTTCCCTTTTGTCCGTTTTTTTTTCTTAAGTTGAAAGTAGAGGGTTGTCCGTAAATGGGAACTCGGTACATAATTTTATGATTTTTGTACAGGCTTCTGCCAGACTTCTTTTTAGTAAAGAACTTAAATTTACATGAAATTGACAGCCAACGTAGAGGGTGCATTCCAACATTTTAGCAAATGTTAATGTGGTAAAATTTTTTACTACTTTTGCTTTTCCCGACTTATTGGATGGGAAACAGTAATTCTTTGTCTGTTATTATAATATAGTGCACCCAGAAAAAAGTGCCTTCGAAACTAAAGGAAAAATTTTTCATCAATATAGTTTATCCATTTTATTTCCATTAAGGTAAAATTTTGTGAGAAATAATAAAATTTACTCGTTTCAGTAAAAATATCCTATACTGTAAGCAGTTAGGAATAGTTCATTAACTAGAATAAGGCATGGAATTTTACTCATACTATTTTCTTCGCTGGGTATAAGAATTTACTACTGAACAAGAAAATTTTATTCACCGATAACAAAGTATTCGTAAAAATAAAAAAACCCGAACTAAAACCAAGTTTCCTCAAAATTAGTAAAATTTCTTATAAAATGATAATTGCGACTTATTTTATAATAGAAAGTTTTTCATACATACGAACAACACTTGGCATAGAAAAATATTTTAGTTCATTCGTACTAAGAAGTATGCAATCCAATCAAAACTTAAGGAAACACACTTGTTAGAATATAGGAAATTTTCCTATATTTCTATTGTCTACCTGTAATCGATACCTGTCATCGCAATCGATGTGTTTGCGCGTATGTGTAATCGATATGTTTGCGCGTGGGTTGTTTTTTTAGTTGGAAACGCGTTGTTGTGGTATACGGAAAGATAGTTAAAAAATAATATTGTAAAATAATATAAAAAATAGCAAATAAAATATATAAAATATTTATTATTTTAAATTAGTGAGAAAAATTTTCGTTTTTTGAAAATAAATCTATCAATGTTCGTGATGGTATATAAAGAAAGAAAACACCAGCAGAATAACAACCCTTTCATTTGTCTTCATTTTGGAATCTTCAATTATCAGGTAATATTCAGTGACGCTAACCTTTTGTAACAAAAATGGTTTATGATTTTTTATATTTGTAGGTATTGAAATTGTAAAAGGAGGACAAAATCGTTAGGCAGCAACTTATTAAAAGTGAAAAGTACAAGAAGAAGAAAAAGTGCGTTTTACAGTTGATAATTTCACATGGAAATTGGAAACAGCGGAATAATAAACTAATATTTCAAGGAGATTCGATGCTGTTGATTCTTAATAAATATATTCAATGTATTAATAAAACATGTCTTTTATTGAAGATAAAATTGCGCATATAAATAAATAAAATTGTATTTAAAAACGAAGGTAAGCAGTTCTAATTATGAAGTAAAAGTTTTACCACAAATGTGTAAGATTTGTCCAAATGAATGAAAAAATTTCAATAAAATCATTCCATATATGAATTCAAATCAGTTAAATTTTTTCATTCTGTAGTATAGTGGTACATAAATATAGGAAAATTTTAACTAATATATGGAATGCATTATACCTAATTTCTACGAAAATCACATCGTTCAAACAAATAAAAATGTCTTTGGTGCTATACGAAGCTCAACTTTCTTCACAATGAGTTCATTTTAACTTAAAGAAGGGGTCACTTTTTTCTGGGTGTGCCTAATTTTCAGATATGTTGAGGAGAAGGATACCTTTCCTTGACAAACCCCACTTAAAATTCACAAGAAATATAGAAGATTGTCCAACTACTTGAGTACTGAACATTATTAAAAAAATTTGGAGGAAAGGGTACACCCTCTCCCGCCGTATTTGTACCTATAAACGAAAAATCAAGTAGTCCGATTTGTTTAAAAGAATTGAAATCTTTTCGAAGTTGTTTTCAGCACGAACGATATAGTTAACTAAGTTAATGCAAAATGTTCCTCCAAATACGCTTCGGAAGGCGCAGCGAAGCGGGCCGGGTTACGCTAGTATATATATACATAAACTTTGGCCTCTATGGTCATATGAGTCTAAATCGGACGAAAGATATATATATGGGAGCTATATCTAAATCTGAACCGATTTAGCTGATATTTTGCAAGTTTTTCGAGACTCATAAAATATTCGGATGTACTGAATTTGAAGAAGATCGGTTGATAAACACGCCAATTATGACCAGATCGGGGATAAATATATATGGCAGCTATATCTAAATCTGAACCGATTTTTCCAAAATCAATAGCGATTGTCTTTGTCCCAAAAAACGAGCCTATGGCAAATTTGAGGACGATCGGACTTAAACTGCGACCTGTACTTTGCGCACAAAAATACATGAATATATATATATATATATATATATATATATATATATATATATATATATATATATATATATATATATATATATATATATATATATATATATATATATATATATATATATATATATATATATATATATATATATATATATATATATATATATATTATATTTATATATATATATGGGAGCTATATCTAAATCTGAACCGATTCAACCAAATTTGGCACACTTACCGATACTGTTAAACGTACTCCTCGTGCAAAAGTTGAAGCAAGTCATGGCTTTTGAGGCCATATAAGTGCAAATCGGGCGAAAGATATATATGGGAGCTATATCTAAATCTGAACCGATTTCAACCAAATTTGGCACACTTACCGATACTGTTAAACGTACTCCTTGTGCAAAATTTGAACCAAATCACGGCAACACTCTGGCTTTTGAGGCCATATAAGTTCAAATCGGACGAAACATATATATGGGAGCTATATCTAAATTTGAACCGATTTCAACCAAATTTGGTACACTTACCGATACTATTAAACGTATTCCTTGTGCGAAATTTGAACTAAATCACAGTAAAACTCTGGCTTTTGAGGCCATATAAGTGCAAATCGGACGAAAGATATATATGGGAGCTATATCTAAATCTGAACCGATTTCAATCAAATTTACCAAGCATTGGTAGAATGTGCATTCTATTCTTTATGCAAAAATTCACGTAAATCGGTAGTAAACTTTGGCCTCTGTGGTGATATGAGTCTAAATCGGACGAGAGATATATATGGAAGCTATATCTAAATCTGAATCGATTTCAATCAAATTTACCAAGCATTGGTAGAATGTCAATTCTACTCTTTATGAAAAATTTCACGAAAATCGGTAGTAAACTTTGGCCTCTATGGTCATATGAGTCTAAATCGGACGAAAGATATATATATGGGAGCTATATCTAAATCTGAACCGATTTAGCTGATATTTTGCAAGTTTTTCGAGACTCATAAAATATTCGGATGTACTGAATTTGAAGAAGATCGGTTGATAAACACGCCAATTATGACCAGATCGGGGATAAATATATATGGCAGCTATATCTAAATCTGAACCGATTTTTCCAAAATCAATAGCGATTGTCTTTGTCCCAAAAAACGAGCCTATGGCAAATTTGAGGACGAACGGACTTAAACTGCGACCTGTACTTTGCGCACAAAAATACATGAACAGACATAAATCGACTCAGAATTTAATTCTAAGACGATCGGTATACTAAACGATGGGTCTTAGACTTTTCCTTCTTGGCGTTACATACAAATGCACAAACTTATTATACCCTGTACCACAGTAGTGGTGAAGGGTATAAATAAATGTACTTGTTAATAGATCCAAATCACTCGTTAGATGAAATAACTAGGACGTACCCACAATCTTTTCTCCAGCAACTTTGAGAGATTTCATATAAAGCAATGTGGAGGCATATTTTCGACTAATTTGTCCTATGTATAGTATTATTCCCAACTTCGAATATGACTTCACAAACGTTCTTTGAAATTTTATGCCCAATATTCCTGTTTGTCATTTTGCATCCACAGCTAATATTAATATATTTATAATTAAGCGGACTTGGAATTTTAACATTTTTAGTCGTCTTGAATTGAACTTTTTAGATTTAAGTTTTCCTTCGACTTTAACCCTGGAAAGTCATCCTTATTTTTTGTACACTAACGTCATCCTTCGTCATTTTGACTACGGCATATTTAAAGACGCTATAATTTGCATTGTGAGCAAAAATGGGAACCAAATTTGAGAATATTTTCTTATTCAATATGTTTTTAATTAGTATACAACAAAAATTCATAAAAAAGTTTAATTAGTATAGCTTAAATTTATCATTTCCCAATCGACTAAAATACATTTTAGATCGAAATTGAAATTATGCGTCGTCACTTTGACGAAGGATGACTGTCCAGGGTTAATAAATTAGCAATGATAAAAATGACACTTGAACAATATTTCAAATTACATTCGGCTGTGGCTACCGTATGTAAGTAAGTAGGTCGTATTGATCGATTTTGCGAACAGTGTTTAAAGAAGAGACATTTGGTTGCTGCAACTATGAATGAAAATTCATTCCAATTATCATCAAGTAGTAGAAATCAGTGATGCCAAATCCCGAATGGCAAAAAGCACCAAAAATATATTATCAATTCTAACATATCACCTCCCACTACAAAAACTACTAAAGCCAGGTAAAAGTCAATGCTCTACTAAAAAAAAAGACTTCCAAAGATATATTATAGAATTTTTGTTTATTGATTTGACGCATTTTTAATTTTATGAAATTATGAACCTCTATTCAAGTACACACTTTGTTCAGTTTGAAAGCTTCCATCCCATTCGTTTTTATCAGTAATGTCTTTCAAATTGCATATTATTTTTTTTTTCAGAGGAGAAAAACATTTTATCGACATGAAATTTGGAGGGAGTCTATTTTTTACTTCAGTTACGAGTGCTTTTATGATTTTAATACAAACATTTTTAATGACATCTTTATCATGTTCAGAAATTCGTCACTCGTCGCTAGGCATTTCTAAAGAATACCCTATATAACAATATTGATTAAAAAAAGAATCAATAACACCTTCATAACAATCAAATTCCATATTTTGCAATATAGTTGAGTTTCTTAACCCCTTCGACCCTAAAGTTGCCTGTGGGCAACTTTTTGTATTTGTAGACTAACTGTCAGCGTTGTTTTCATTTTTGTTCATAAAACTGTAACGGTACCCAAAGCTACAAGTGTTCTCTTTAAGTTGAATTAAAAAACAGCTAATTTAGTTGTCATTTAGCAAGTTTATTTTCATTAATACGCACATGCCTCAAGAAAAAACTATTTGCTAATTTGGAAAACGGTTTTAATAAATGAGATTTTTTCAAAAATTACAACAAAAGTATTGAAAGTTTTTATTAAATCTGTTGTAGTACATATCAAATAAAATATTTGTGGAAGTCAAATCTTAGAATTGCAAAAAACAACAAGTGAGAAATTTTTAAAATTGAAAAATTACATATTTTTGGACATGGGACCTAGAGACAAAAGGTTTGAAAAACAATGATATTAAACAGATTTTGAACTTCGATTGGGATGTCCCAGTGACGAGGAAGACATATCAGCAGTGCTGAGGAGGAATTGGAAAAGAATCGTAAAAAGGGAAGAACCCATAGATATCAGCCTTCTTGGCAACATACTGGTGGATTAGCACGAATATTGGCGCTTTAGTATACTTTGTTTTTTAGACCGCCAGTTAAACTGGCATATGTACAGAACAGAAAAAAAATATTTTCGTGAATCACGCATGATTCACGCGAAACCGTGAATGAAATTTAAACTAAATCTCGTGAATGTGCTTGAAGGGGACTAAACAAAAATTTGCCGTGCGTGAGCTAAAATCAAATTGTGTTCGTGATTTGCGTGAGTAAAATTTCTCCGAAATCACGCTCACGATTAAAATTCACGTTCACGATCCAATTCACGCTCACGATAAAATTGGCGTTCACGATAAAATTCACATTCACGTTAAGACAGATACAGAAAAAAAATCACACTCACGAACAAATTCACGTTCACGATTCAAACTCACCGATTTGAATAACCTTCACGGATCTTATCACGCTTAAGATTTCAATAGCGTCCGTTGTTTGATTGTGAAACATATTTGAATTTTGCTAATGGTTCCGTCATGAGTTATGAATGCTACTTATTGATCAGTAACTGCAGCGAGTCATGAGATTTGTCATGAATCACGCCAATTGTCGTGTTCCGAAAATTTTCGTGAGTCACGAGATTTGTTGTGAATTACGAAAATTGTGGTTAATCATGCAGGAACGTGAGCCATAAACTTTGTTCGTGCGTGAGCGTGCGCGAGTAAAACTTTTCATTTCGTGAATTTGCATGAACTTGAATTGCAAGCCACATGGCGTGCGTGAGTACAAATATTTCTTCGTGAATGCGCGTGAGCGTAAGTGAAATTCCACTCACGCGCACATCTAAGTATACATTTATTGTAATAATAACAAAAAACGTAAAAAAATCCAATAAAACGTAATACGTCTATAATTACAAAACAAACCATTTTATAGCCACAATTTGCCAAAGTTGCCCACGGGCAACATTCTCTACCGCCCAAACGAATGAGCGTGGCGACCCGAAATTTTAGCTAGACGCTTCTTAAATGACTTAAACATGATTAAGAGTATACAAAAATTTTAGCGATATATATAAAAATTCGGGGTCGAAAGGGTTAAGTTTTTGAAAGTCTAATCCGAATTTTTGTATGAAAAGATATCGTCAATTAAACTCGAATTGAAAAAAATACCGAAAACATTAAATGAAAATGCCAACATTAACATTAAATTGACCCAACTATCATTAAATTGACCCAACTAGGGAAATTCAAAATTAGTTTTGAATTTCAGATATCCCTCATTTACATCGGTCTCCCGATTAAATTTCTTGAGAGGGTAGAAGGCGCATTAATCATCCAAATTGCCGAAACGAGAAGTAAAATATGTCTATTTTGCTTCTTGTGAGAAAAAGTATTGGTGATGATAAACTGCATAATTTAGGTTTTAAATCATACAAAATGCGTTATTATATCCGAATTTCTTGCACGCCTATACAAGAACTTTAAAATACCTTTAAAATTCAAGGAAAAATTGGATGTTTGTTGCAAAAATGTTATTTTCTCGTAAATTGTATACCTGATTTCGGCAAGCATGTATAATTTTGGCGAGACGAGAGACTATAAATAGCACTAACCAGCAGCGATGTTCGCATGTTTAAATTAAACTGTCTCCCAAGTATAGATTCATTTATATACGAGTATCTATGTGTCCCAACTAATTTCCAATGATTTCTTAATATATTTCCACTTGAAGAATATTTGTTAAAAATATGAGTTCTAACTCAGTGTAACTTTTGTTCCTACCTTTTCAATCTATTATGCAACTATATGTCATACCTCTTACAATTTTGTGAGGCTTTTTGTCATGTTTGGCCACTTTTTAATAAATTACTTTATACTGCCATATTTTTTAAAGATTTATTGCAAATATTTGAATTTTCCTGCGTTACAAAAATATTATCTTAACACATCAAATTGGAATTGGCCACAAAACCCTGAGTTCTATCAAAGTTAATGTGTAATTTCTTTATCAAAAGTTTGTTGGGTTTGTTGACAAACTTTAAGGACTTAAGTGTTGAAGTGTAGTTGTGTGGAAAGTTAATTATTAAGTTTAGTTTGATCAAAACGGTATTAATTTGTTGGTGTTAATAAAGTTAATTTCTTCCACACATACACATGCTCAAAAAAAAACTAAACCCAAACGAGAATAAATGAGCGAATGAGCGTTGTATGGGAATCATTTGTTTCTCCAGCAAGAGGGTGAAGTGAAGTGTTAACTGGAGATAATTGTCTTGTTGAAATTTATTTTATTAAGTGGCTTCTTCATCGTTTCGATTATCATCAAAGCAAAAGCCACCATCACCAACACCCCAACCACCACCACCATAATCATCGGCATTATTAGAATCATAATGGTCGTCACACATGACATGCTAGAATTTTGTGTCTTGTTCTCACTCCTCGACTCGATTGTGTGATATTTTAATTGATATCACAAAATTTATGTGGGCATTCCAGCTGTCACACATCACATGCTGAGATTCTTGAGGCCATGTTCATTTTTGGGGTTAATGGCAATTGGTGAAGAAGTACACAAATAGTCACGATTAGTTTGAATAAAATTAGCTAAAGGGGCAATAATCTAAAGAACTTATGGAAAAGTTCACAATAAGTTTAAATAGTTAACGGAATCCGTTTCTTTTGAATAATAACAAAATAAAATTTCAAATTTAATTTTCAGAAATATATGAAAATGTTTGTATAAACTTTGTTCTGACATATGTTTATAAGAATTTGTAAATTTTAAGAACTTTTACATAATGTGTAAAAGTTTCAATATCCAAAGTCGTACCCCACCAGCCGTATAGCCTAGGAAATACTCCTCTTGATTACCACTTGTTCTGATCGATTATCAGTATTTTCTTTCTCATGAAGAAGTCAAAAATTGGATCAATTCAAGGATGGAGTCAAAATCGTTTGTAAGATAGGAAGGATCAGGCGTTTCTTTAAATAAACTTCCTTTGAATCTGCTTGCGTATGTGCTACAATCTGATCTATAAATGAAATAACTTGACTGTATGCCTTGTTTGTGCCGTGATGGGTATAGAGATATTTGTGTGTTACCGCCAATAGGAGCTTCACGTCCCAGTGGATAGCGTGTTTGCCTACATAACTTATGATGCGAGGTCCGATTCTCCGTCCGGACGAAAGGTAAAATTTACAAAAATTGTAAAATATAATATTTAGGAGTTGTACCAACACATGGATCGATTTAAACTAAATTTAATATAAATATTTTGCAATACGTCCAGATTTCCAATATCAAATAAATCTGATCAAACTTGAGGCATCTAAATGCTCAAAAATATTATCGGGATATCACTCCACATGAATTGATATAATTCAAATGATATGTTGATGATGATAATGATGTTTTTGTTATCATGAAAAGAGGTGATTTGAAAGCCGGTGGAGCTAATTTGATTGGGACAATTAGCTAATTTGATTGGACGATTCCGTCAACACGATGTGTTACAAACACACAAAAAAATAACTGCAAATAAATATTAACAACTTTATTTGTATGTAGAATCTGCTTATGCTCAACAAATTTGTCTATTGAACATGAGGCATTTGTTGTTGAAATGTGTTTGTAGATGCTTCACAGAGGAAATAATAGAAATATTCTGAATTTTCAACAAATTGCTTTGTTGCGAAAATAGTTGACTGCTATCGATATGAAAACAAAAATACAAGACTGGTTACGCACACATCGCTGAGAATATGTACGAAAGCTATATTTATATATTTTATATATTATTTGTATATTTTTCAATATGGTAGTTTCTTAAATGTGTTTTTGTATGAGATAAATAATAAAACCATATTAATATCGGGATTAGAGTTATTACAATTCTAATTAACTAGAATATATAGCACTGGGAAAAAAGTTGTCAAAATGCTTGCTAGACCCGGGACTACTCAAATTTAAAATTATCAAACATTTACAAAACTGAGTATAGGATTTTCGACACAAAAATGTTACATGTTCCCGTCCAAAAATAACATTTTGGTCATATTCCTTCTCTGTGTGTACTTAACAAAATATCTCCAAAATTGTTCCGGCAATTTTGGTGCAATTCATAGCAAAATTCTGTCAATTTTAATTTCAATTTAATTTTTTATCAATACACCAATAAATATGTTGCAGGTCATTGATAAACTCCAACAAACCACAAACAAATTTTTTCGTTCAAATTCAAAAATATTTGTTGAGGATTAAACGTAACGTTCAACAACAAATATTTTGTACTGTTGAATGCTCAACAAATTACTTACAAATTATGTAATTGAGAACACAAATTATTTGTTGCCTTCTGATGGTGACGATTGCTAACAACTTTTTTGTAATAATGGTTATTAAAAGTACAAATTAGTTTGTTGCAGGAAAATTAACAAATTTTGTTATTGGTTTTCCAACAAAAGTTATTGGTTCTCAAAAAAAGGTCGCCATGGAGTGTATAAATATCTCTAATAGTTCAATTACTTTTTTTCCAAAATTTTAACAAAGTCAGTATTTTGGACATAGAAGGACCACTTTTGTGCATATTCGTGTATTCACTAACAGCATTCCTTACAAAATTTACAATTACAATTTAAATTAAACGTTGTATACTCAACAAGTTGGAACTTCAAAAAACTACCGAATTTTGGCCAATTAATTTATAGACTTCTCCCAATATTTTGAGCTTGAACCGATTTCCACCCAATTTAGCCAATTGCTGAATATACCGTTCTCAAAATTCGTATCAAAAATTCCCATGATGAGGACATTAGTGTAAACAAGAATATACAGCCGCAAGTTCAACCAGGTCGAATCTTAACGTACAACATTTCAACAGAATCGGATGAAATTTGCTCTTCCAAGAGGCTCCGAAAACCAAATCTGGCGATCGGTTTATATGAGATCTATATATAATTATATACCGATGTGGGCCAATTATTGCATGGTTGTTAAAGACTATATACTAACATAACGTACCAAATTTCAATCGAATCCGATGAAATTTGCTTTTCCAGAGTCTCCCGAGGTCAAATCTGGGGATCGATTTATATGGACCGATGTGAACCAATTTTTGCATGGTTGTTAAAGACCCTATACTAACCTGATCGGACGAAATTGGTTCCTCCAAGAGGCTCCGAAAGCCAAATCTGGGGATCGGTTTATATGGGGGCTATATATAATTATGGACCGATATGAACTAATTTTTGCATGAATGTTAAATACCATATATTAACACCACTTACCAAATATTAACCGAATCGGATGAATATTGCTCCTCCAAGAGGATCCGCAAGCAAAAATCTGGGGGTCGGTTTATATGGGAGCTATACGTAAAAGTGGTCCGAGATGGCCCATTTGCAATACCATCTGACCTACATCAATAACAACTACTTGTCCCAAGTTTCCAGCTTGTTTCGTTCGGAAGTCAGCGTGAATTCAACAGACGGATTCGCTAGATGGGCTCAGAATTTCACCCAGAATATATAAACTTTATGGGGTCCAGTTGGACCAATATTTCGATGTGTTACAAACGGAACGATAAAGTTATTAAAGTGGGGTATCCCCCATCCCATGGTAGAGGGTATAAAAACATAAATTTCCCTATATTTCAGCTGTTTACCGCTAGGATATTGAAACCTTTTACTGTTAGTGGACACATTAGGCTTTTCGACTTAGCAATCGGTGCCTTGGTATTTGAGAATTTGATTAAAAATAAAAATTGCCGATTTTTCTATGAGAATAACTCATATACTACTTCACCAAAATGACTGATATAAAGCTTAAAACGTATCGTTATTTAGTGTTCTACAAGAGACAAGCAAATTTTACAATTGAGAGAATGCAGGTACCTTTTTCGGTAAAAATTCGGTATTACTTCGAAATTCTATATAACTTTTAATCTAAAGCAAAATTTTTGTTTTAAATGTAAGGAATGCAGCTAACAAAAAAGGAATGCGACCAAACATGGTCATTCTAGGTCCAAAATACCGACTCTACATAATATAGCTACAATTTGTTAAGGCCCATATTCGCGATCTATTAGAATCGCCAACTTTTTTATAGGAGTTGCAATTTTTTTATAGGTGTTACAAGTTCTATCCAGCAAGGAATCATGGAAATCGGTTCATAATTGCGAATTTTGCTGGTAAAACAAAATGTTTACAACGGAAGTGACCAACTGGGGACCCACAAACTTCCAAACTTAGAAAAAAGCATATCAGCTTTCACACAAGGGAAACCCCCATGTCCTGATTTACGAATTCGTAAAACCCAAACTTGTATGCAGCCTTTATCTTACTAGACGCAAGAAAATATACTACGGATTTATTATACGTATTTCGAATAGATAAAAATTTAACGAAAATTTCTTAGGAAAAGAGCGAATGACAATCCAAAGTTTGGAGTTTTGGGAACAAAGTTAAATATTTTGTGAAAGGTTTAAGATAAAGTTAAAGTAATTTTCGTTTATTTCAAATATTCATCTACATTTCAATAGCGAGAGATAAGTGGGTATTTGTTTATCTTTTCCAGCCTGTGGCTAGGTCATTGAAGAAATATTTGAAACAAGTAAAGAAAAAATATTTGCCCATTCATCGGTCATCATCGATATGAAGATTCCAAAGTAATGGAAATTCCATACAAAAAGATTAGGAATATGTAATATGTATAGTATAATATATGATTGCCACAAAAATGTATTTCTATTATTATCGAAATCAATTCCAATAACTATAACAACATTTTAATAAAACTCTAATTAAATACACAGGTTTGTTGGAATCATAACAATCCTTCATTCTTCATATTCTTCTTCATATTTTGCTAGTATGGTATATCTTGAGAATTATTACTATGGTGCCGAAAGCCACACTCCATAATTCATAAGCTGAAGATATACAATACTAATATGCAAAAAAATTCAGAGGGTGATATTGAATCAATGAGTATGATTGATGATGTTTCCATGGCTTTACAATCCCGTTGTCATGGATAGCCTCTATTATATTTTTATGCAATTTAAAAATTTATTCATAAATCTCATAAATGTTATCAATAACAATTTGCTATCAAAAATTGATACTAGAATGAACAGGAGTATTTACAAAAAGTTATATAAGGAGTAGCTGGAAATTATTCTTACGATTCTGTTTTAAAAAATATAATAAATTGAAAAAGACGCAATATAAATAAAATTTGATATGGAAAATTGGTAAAATATTTAAGATGGTGCATCTAAAACTGAAATGGGAAATACAGCATACAGGTGCGAAAAAGATTATTATACCCTCCACCATAGGATGGGGTATTTTAACTTTGTCATTCCGTTTGTAACACATCGAAATATTGCTCTAAGACCCCATAAAGTATATATATTCTGAGTCGTGGTGAAATTCTGAGTCGATCTGAGCATGTCCGTCCGTCCGTCCATCCGTCTGTTGAAATCACGCTAACTTCCGAACGAAACAAGCTATCGACTTGAAACTTGGCACAAGTAGTTGCTATTGATGTAGGTCGGATGGTATTGCCAATGGGCCATATCGGTCCACTTTTACATATAGCCCCTATATAAACGGACCCCCAAATTTGGCTTGCGAATCCTCTAAGAGAAGCAAATTTCATCCGATCCGGCTGAAATTGGGTACATGGTGCTAATATATGGTCTCTAACAACCATGCAAAAATTGGTCCACATCGGTCCATAATTACATACAGCCCCCATATAAACCAATCCCCCGATTTGGCTCGCGGAGCCTCTAAGAGGAGCAAATTTCATCCGACCCGGTTGAAATTTGGTACATGGTGTTAGTATATGGTCTTTAACAACCATGCAAAAATTGGTCCACATCGGTCCATAATTACATACAGCCCCCATATAAACCGATCCCCCGATTTGGCTCGCGGAGCCTCTAAGAGGAGCAAATTTCATCCGACCCGGTTGAAATTTGGTACATGGTGTTAGTATATGGCCTCTAATGACCATGCAAAAATTGGTCCACATCGGTCCATAATTATATATAGCCTCCATATAAACTGATCACCAGATTTGACCTCCGGAGCCTCTTGGAAGACCAAAATTCATCTGATTCAGTTGAAATTTGGTACGTGGTCTTAATATATGGCCTAAACACCAATGCAAAAATTGGTCCACATCGGTCCATAATTATATATAGCCCCCATATAAACCGATCCCCAGATTTGACCTCTGGAGCCCCTTGGAAGAGCAAAATTCATCCGATTCGGTTGAAATTTGGTACGTGATGTTAGTATATGGTATCCAACAACCATGCAGGAATTGGTTCATATCAGTCCATAATTATATATAGCCCCCATACAAACCGATCCTCAGATTTGACCTCCGGTGCCTTTTAGAGAAGCAAAATTCATCCGATCTGGTTGAAATTTGGTACGTGGTGGTAGTATAAGATATTTAACAACCATGTTATATATAGCCCCATATAAACCGATCCCGAGATTTGGTTTTGGAACCTCTTGGAGGAGAAAATTTCATCCGAGTCAGTTGAAATTTGGTACATTGTGCTAGTATATGGCCGTTGGGAGCCACAATGGTGCAATGGATAGCATGCCCGCCTTGCATACACAAGGTCGTGGGTTTGATTCCTGCTTCCACCGAACACCAAAAAAGTTTTTCAGCGGTGAGTTATCCCACCTCAGTAATGCTGGTAACATTTCTGAGGGTTTCAAAAGCTTCTCTAAGTGGTTTCACTGCAATGTGGAACGCCGTTCGGACTCGGCTATAAAAAGGAGGTCCCTTGTCATTGAGCTTAACATGGAATCGGGCAGCACTCAGTGATAAGAGAGAAGTTCACCAATGTGGTATCACAATGGACTGAATAGTCTGATACATCGGGCTGCCACCTAACCTAACCTAACCTAGCTAGTATATGGCCGTTAACAACCATGCCTAACTAGGTCCTTATCGGGGTATAGTTATATATAGCCCTCAGATAAATCGATCCCCAATCACACAAAAATTGGTCCATATCAAGTTCATAATTGTATATAGCCCCCCCCCCCATATTTCAATTCTGACTCTCTACGTACACGCAGAGAAGAAACATGATTGTCACAATCATATTCGAAGAGCAAAATAATATGATAGGAGCTATTTTTACGGCGACCATATAACAATTTCACCTGCAACCATGTTGGCTAAGTGAACATGGTTCTAAGAAAAATAAAATTGTCCTCATCTAAAATGTTATTATATTGATAAAAAGAATTCTGCTTCCATTAAAAGGCAATGGTCACGATCTAAAATGTTATGGCATTCGGCAAAAATGTTTTTCTTCCAGTTAAAATAACTTTTTTCGTCGTCGAAAAAAGGACGCCACTTGAGAAAAGAAAACACAAAATTAAATTTATTTATTTGTTTCTATTTATTTATAAACTAATTCATTGTTGATTTGTATTTACTATGTCATGCAAGCAACCATCACTTATAATTACACACTCTATTTAGGTGCAATTTCAAAAATAAGTAATCATTCCATATTTATCATGTCCATCACATGTAGACGCAGACATCATGTAACTGCAAATAAAAATAAATTATACCATATATCAAAATGCAGAACAAAAACAGGTACATTTATTTTCAATTATACACTCCTTTTTGTGCTCACATAAAACCACTTACCACTTCTGAATAAATAAATTAACAAAAAACACAGTAATTCCGTATTCTCCGTCCATTCCAAGAAACAATCAACACACGACTGACGCACAAATTGAAAATCGTGTGTACCTCTTCAATGTTTTTATAAAATTCTTTTCGCTGCAAAAAAATTAAAAAATTAAATGGTCACGAAAATAATGTACAATGTACATACGCAAGCTATAAAAATACTTTTCTCTCTGCAAAAAAGTAAAAAAATTGAATGGTCAGGTACATGATTTTGCCGACCATATAATGGTCTCAAATTCTATCATTTAAATAATAGAACATGTTTGCGGCATTTGAGAACCATTTAAATGCTTATTGCCAACATATATTTTTCTCCGCTCGAAAATTATTTTTACAAAAACAAAAAATATATGGTTTTCGCGACGATTAAATGCTCTATATAAGCATTAAATGGATGCGGCAACTATGTCCAAACATGTTTCTTCTGTGCGTGTACCGCGCAGAAGTCCATATCGATTCGTAATTATTTGTAGACTTACCTATACATAACTTTTTTGTCTAATATACCACGTACGGACTAACTCACAATTTAGAAAACGATGTTAAGGAGTTTTATGATACCACAACCCAAGTAATTCGATTATTGATGACAGAAGTTTCTACGCAATCCATGGTGGAGAGTACATAAGATTCGGCCTGGCCGAACTTACGGCCGTATATACTTGTTTTTCATATGTTTCGGTGTAAAAATTATATGTTTGGAACTCAACATTTGAGCACATTTTTTTAAGTGCAAGCATATAGTGTTTATAAACCAGTATAGGTTAGGTTAGGTGGCAGCCCGATGTATCAGGCTCACTTAGACTATTCAGTCCATTGTGATACCACATTGGTGAACTTCTTTCTTATCACTGAGTGCTGCCCTATTCCATGTTAAGCTCAATGACAAGGGACCTCCTTTTTATAGCAGAGTCCGAACGACGTTCCACATTGCAGTGAAACCACTTAGAGAAGCTTTGAAACCCTCAGAAGCTTTGAAACCCTCACCAGCATTACTGAGGTGGGATAATCCACCGCTGAAAAACATTTTGGTGTTCGGTCGAAGCAGGAATCGAACCCACGACCTTGTGTATGCAAGGCGGGCATGCTAACCATTGCACCACGGTGGCTCTCCAGTATAATAACAATAATGTTTATAATCCAATATAACATGTTTGGGTCATATATCTTAGAACATATATTGTTTTGGGCATAACATTTTCCTAAAAATAATGCAAAACATATCCCAGCAAAAAAATTTGGAAGTTCTTCTCAAGGCACAACTTTAAAAGAACTTCCAAAAATGTTCTCCCACAGATGTTCTTTATTTTAACTGCACAGAAAGCTGATTTGAGTCAATTTTTTATAAATCGCTTTTTCATATTTTTAATGGGAAATTTAAATTTTGTGTTTTTTTTTTTTTTGGTTTAAAACATATTAAGAATTAATAAAATAATACCAATTATTTAAATGTTGACGAAAAAAGCTAAATCCATTCTAGAAAATATGCGAGTTTTTGAAAATATTTCCAAACAAGCGTTAGAATTCGTTAAAAATCATGGAAAATTTTAAAATTTATTTATTTGTCAAAATTTCACATAATTTCTTAATTCACATCCAAACCACTGAATTCGCATAACTCCTTAAGAAGTGATGCAAATTCAGTGCAACGGCTTTTTAAATGGTGGACATCCGTCCTACGACAAGCCCATGTTAAAATCATCGCTTCTGCGCCAATTTTGCACCACTTCCGGATCCAAAAAGAACATTTTCACTACTTTTTTGGCGACGCTTTTTTTGCTGGGATATTAATTTAGAAATTTCGTATAAACATACAGTAAGTAACGGATATAAAAAAGTCAGAAAATTTCTTATTGCTTATACGAATTTACATTTGGATATAAGAAAAAAAATATAATATATAAAACTTCGGTTTTGAAAATCTCGTTTTCTAGTTTTCAAATATTTTTATTAAAAACAAAGAAAATTTAATAACTTCATTCTGCCATATAATAACATAGAAATAAAATCAATTTAAAAAAAAACAAATTATGCGTTTGTTATTATTCAATTAGTCCGAAAATTCATTAGCAGGATTTAAAATATTTTTTTTGTTTTTCTTTGATCAAATCAATTATATTTTCAATAGGTGAAAAAAATTAATAACGTCCAATAAATTTTCTTGAATTCTTCGAAAAACATTTACTTATTTTTAAATTTTCTAAAATTATATACACTGAAAAAAGAGTTTTCTTTTCTGAGGATCTACATTTTAGACAAGCAAAGTTTTCTTTTGACGCAAAAAAAAATCTTTCAAAGTAAATTAAAAATATAAGAGACAGTCTTTGAACCGCTTATCATAAATTCGGATTAATTTGAACATGTTACATGTTCTCCGTCTAAAAATAATATTTTGCTCTTGAAACATGTTTGAGATGATCATATTCCTTCTCTGCGTGCAGTACTTAATAGATTCCCCACGAGAATCGTTTTGACCATATAAAAAATACAACAATTCCAAATGTCTCATTATGACTATACTTAGTTCATTGAGAATTTTTCGAAAATCAATATTGCTGTAGTGGTACTATTTCAGATCAACAAAAACACACACACACACACCCTCATACACATACGTTCCAATATATCAAACAAAATGGCTATACGACGAATAAGATATGGCAATGAAAAAGTTCCTTTTGGATGTCATTTGACAGGGGCGTGTTCTGGTCTTGTCAGTTGGGTGGATGGATGGGTGACTTCATTATGAGCAACTTTGTGATTGCCAGTTGTTGGTGATTTCGTGGTTGTTATTGCTACCTCTCCTTAGTGTAGTTTTTGTTAGTTGCTCCCGGTGTTGAATATGCTATCAAGTATCATTGTTACAAATGCCTGGTTGCTAACCAGGCAAACGATGATGGTAGCACGATGGGAGGAATGCTGCAAGAGTAGTAAGTAGTGGTACATCGTTGCTGCCGGTTGCTCCTGGTAAACAAAAATATTTTTATGAACTCTGCTATTTGTGTTCAAAGTTCATTTCGTTCTTTTATGAACCTGGTAGATGTGAGTGGGTTTGTGTCCATTTGATTTTTGTGTCTTCCTTCGATGGCAATAGCAACAACAATAACAAGCTTGTTTGTGAAGTGGGATAGGTATCGTCATCATCACTCTCACCGCCATGAATGAATGAATGAAGAATGTCTGTATTTCGATTGGGCACTTGCCATAAATTATTCATAATGTCCTTTAGTCTCTTCATCAGTTGTTTGTTAGCGTGTGTGTGTGTGTGCATTTGGTCGGAGAGAGAGCGAGAAAAAAATTGTTTGGATTGGCGGGTGGTTGGATGAATATTTGATGGGTACGTATGTTTGGTGTTTTTTCTTGTGCAGCTTCATATCGGAAACTTGGGGCTGGAAATATTTGATGGGTGCCAAGGGCTTGGGGCATGGGGGTTGTAAATTCTATGGAAATACCCCATTGAAAAGTGAATTTAATGATTTAATCTCATGATGAAAATGTATTCTAATTGAGAGGCTCTCCTCTTGCCTAGAATTTTGTTTTATTAAAGATATTCCGTGGCAATTGTTTAATACTTCTAAGTGGCCAATATTTTTCGACTGGATAATATTTATGGTACAGGTAAACAATAATTGATATTGTATGAATCCATGGCAAAAGCGAATGATATGCATTTATATCAGTTTTCTTCAATTATATCAAAATTAATTTAAATGAACCAACACAACAATTTTATCACAATTTCGTCGAAAATCGCTTTTTGTTTACTTTCTGTAGATGTATGGGTCCTCTATGGTACTCGTATAGTAAGTGCTATAGAAAATTTGACTTTGCCAATTTCGAGTGAGATCGGTTGATAAATAAGTGACTTATGGTCAAATTTGGGAAAATCGGGCGATACATATATATATGGGAGCTATATCTAAATTTGATCCAATTTTTTTCCAATAGCGTTCGTCCTTGTACCAAACAAACGTCACATACCAAATTTCATCAAAATCGGCTAATAATTGCGACCGGAAACCTGCGAACAACAAAGACGTGGACAGACACCAAGCGCTAGATCGACTTGGACGCCACACTAGCCTCTCCGGAACTGATTGATAAGATATCTGAGTGGCAAGTTTTAAGGGAACATAGCTTCTCAGATCATCGTTACATAAGTTTCAAATTGGCTGTTCGTACTTCAAAGACAATATTTGCGCCAAATATGAGGAAAGCTGATTGGAATCAGCTTATCCTCATTCCCACTTAAGACTCTGGAGAGGATGATAGATACTTATCTTATAACTAGCGTCGATTCAAGTTTGCTCTCGAAACGACAGCATGCATACTCAAACGGCAGGTCTACTGAGACCGCATTGCATGAACTAGTCAGCTTTATTGAAAGCTCACTATATGTAAATGAATACACAATCGTGGCGTTTCTAGACATCGAAGGGGCATTCAATAACGTCCATCCGAGCTCGATATTAAATGGACTGACAACTCTGAATATTGATCCAGGCATACTTAGGCTGTTAGACCAACTTGTAACGAAGCCATGTAGTTCAGCCGCACTGTGACAAGCAAACAAACAAAGATATGTGAACAGAGGCACTCCCCAAGGAGGAGTTCTACCACCTCTTCTTTGGAATATTGCTGTAAACAATCTTCTGGTTTCCCTAGAAAAAGAAAGGATAAAAGTGGTGGCATACGCAGATGATGTGGTGTTAGCAGTAGAGGTGTGCACGTGAGTAATAATTTACTCACGCTCACGCACACTCACGACGGAGAAATCTTATTCACGCACACTCACGCACGATATTTTTTGGTAGGACTCACGCTCATGCACACTCACGAAAAGAAAATTTGTACTCACGCACACTCACGCACGAAAATCTTTTAAATGTCGTGACTCACGAAAAATATCGTGAATCACGAAAAATGGAGTGAATCACGAAAAACCTCATGACTCACCAATAATTTTATGAGTAATTTACCTATAGAACCTGATTGAAAACATGAGTATGATTAAAATCGAGAGTGTTATAAAAGTCTTTACACCTAAGCTGTCACTAAAATTATAAATGAATTCAACTCCTAAGCAGTTTGTGTTCGTACGCGGAATTATTTTCGAGTGTGTGTTTTTTCCGAAATTCGTTACTCACGCACACTCACGAAGATATTATTTTCGTGACTCACGCTCACGCACGACATTTGGTTGGTTAATCACGCTCACGCACACTCACGCCGTTGCCGTCAGCGTGAATCACGACTCACGCGTGAGTCACGAAAATTTTCGTGAGTCACGACAATTTCGTGTCACGTGCACACCTCTAGTTAGCAGTCAGGGGAAAATTCCCATCCACAATCAGAGATATTATACAGAGAGCCCTCCGGATGATTGAGAAATGGGCGGAAGAGAATAAAGGGTGAGGAAAGCAACGGTAGCTTTGTAAAAAGCTAAAAAGGCAATAGCAAAAAAGTGGGGACTGAAACCGAAAATTGTGCATTGGCTGTACACGGCAGTGGTTAGACCTATAATGCTATATGGTGCTCTAGACTGGTGACTGGCACTTCAGAAGCCGAGAAGTTTAGATAAAGTTCAAAGATTGGCTTGCTTGTGTATCTCAGGTGTATTCAGTAAGACAGGAACCGATTCCCTTAATGTCGTGCTGCATCTATTGCCTTTAGAGATTTTGGCCAAACAGTCAGCTGCAACAACGTATGTGCGGTTGCGCGAGCTATCGCTGTGGTCGGAAAAAGGGTAAGTTCACAGTTCGGTCCTCAAAATAATGCCAGATGTGCCAAACGTAGTTGATTACACTCTGGTGAAACCACTTTTCGACAAAAAGTTTGAAACTCTAATTCCCAACAGTATGGCGTGGTGCACAGACCCCAGGTATATAGATGTCTACACTGATGGCTCCAAATTTGATGGACAAGTGGGTTTCGGAGTATATTCTAAAGACCTCGAACTTCGAATAGCGAAACGATTACCCAATCACTGTAGTGATTTTCAGGCAGAAATACTAGCAATAAGAGAGGTGGCGAATTGGCTGAGAAGTAATGTTCCAACAAATGTTGACATTAATATATACTCAGACAGTCAACCAGCAATAAAATACTTGGATTCTGTATTCCTTAACTCGAAAACGGCCATCGACTGCCGCAAATCTCTCAACGAGATGGCTGAGCAGTACAATATTCACCTAATATGGGTGCCTGGCCATAGGAATATACCGGGGAACTGCGAAGCAGATGAGTTAGCAAGGCTAGGAACTACCTTACATAAATATGTTGGCTAAGGCGAAGAAGGTAAACTTTGGCTATCACCATATGCTTTGCATGAAGGGGGATTGTCCAAGGAAGTTAGGTTGCTCATTTATCGTCACGTGGTAAGGCCATGGGAAGAGTTAGACTGTAGGAGAGGTGCTAAGACCCTGTTTGAGGCTTCGGAGTAGGCTGATGTAGAATGCTACTGTTAGGTCGCCGTCTAAAAGGGCGCCGTACGATGCTGCGGCTTTTCCCAGGTTGGATTGTATTGTGTGGTTGGGCTGGTCTTGGGCGGTTATTCGTATATTTGCATTAGCGAAGTAATCGCTGTTGTTAGAATCGAACGCCGGTTCATTAATAAATTGTTTTTATTGCTTCAAAATATTGACATGTAATTATAGTAAACATATCTAAAATGGGAAATAAATGAATAAATTAAATTGGTAAAAAGAAATAAAGTCAAAAATATGCGATGCAGTGAAAAGAATATTATTATATGAAAAAAAAAACTGATGGTAATCATTCAAATCGAAATGCCTTGGAACAGACGTGGGAATTGTTATCAAATGAAGTTGGAGTTAGCGATAAGAATTTTAGTCTTTTTTTAAAGAAATATTCTTAGAAAAACTATGCCTTATGTATAGTCAGCGGTATCTGATTCATGGAGAAGTTCATGTGATCTAACATAAGCTTACAAATGAATTTAGATTACCAGAATTCCAATGAGCCGTGGGAGTTGACGCAAGGCGTAGACTTTTTGAAGGATACTTTTACGAAAAGACGGCAATTTGTTATAGTTTTGCTTTGTATCATTGGTAAAATGTTATTTTGTATATTTTTAGCAATTTTTCAACGGAGGTATTTGAAAGAACTGCTGAAAATTAATAAAGCAAAAGCTTTGCTAACGTGTATATTTGTGTACTTTATATGTACGTTTAATTCACCAACTATACATTAATTAATAATATATTAATTAAAGAATAGAAATACATCGACATCAACTTCAGCTTCATCTGCATGAATACAGCATATGAAGGACTTGACGACAAATACTAATCACATCAGGGAAAGCATGGTCCGAATGGCGGGTTCAGCAGAATAGGAACAGAGTCCTTATGCAGGCTATTTGCATCATATGGAATTTATAATGAACACATTGTTCATATGTAAGGTTTAGATAAATTTTCGTTCTTTAGTGTAATACGTACAGCATCAATACGCTATTTCCCTGATTAATTATTTTTATAAAATTGTCAAAATCTCGCACAACTTTAGTTGCATGTTTCACATATTTTAATACTATCATTTTTATATGGCTTGCTATTTCTTATTTTGAGTTAGCTTTAGTAAAGTGGATGTAAAATTCAGAGAATGAAGCCGACCCATTTTTGTCGGCGGCGGCTGACATTAAATTTTTGCATCCGGCGGCGGCGGCTTGACGGCTAAGCCGATATAAATAAGTCTCTTCGGCGGCGGACAATTATCCATTATAAAATCAATTTGAAGTTATTAGAATGGTAATGAGATTAGTTGTACAACCAATCGTACAATCAAATTTACATTTCATTCAAATTTTCTGAGGTAAATTTTTGCAAAATTATTATAACACTTTGAAATAGATTGATTGGGGGTGAACGGCTCAAAATTTTGACTAAAATTACTACAATTATTAATAAAGTTTTTTGATGTAAACCAATATTTTTGATTAATTGGCGGCTAAATTTGGGTCGAGATGAGCCGACATATTCGGCGGCGGCGTCGACTGGCAAAAAATGGCCGGCGGCGACTGAAATCGGCGGCGCGACTCGGCGGCTTCATTCTCTGGTAAAATTACTAGGTTCTTCGATGTATTGATATGTTTGAATTCGGGGTTTTTGGGCTGTAAACAAAACGAGAGTAACACAAAAACAGTTGACAGTTGCAAGTGACGATAATATATATTACGTAATAAAATAGCTTTTTATATTGGGGAGTGTTATCTACAATGGTTTAAAAATGAAATATATAAAAATGAAAACTTTTAGCCGCTAATAAATTTAATATCACCTATTATATATATTTCGATAAAGGTGGGTATTAAGTTCGAGTTTAGCCGCTAAAATCGAAAATATATTTGTAAAGACAGAATCATATCATAACTGTTTTGGCAAATTTTATTAAAACTTGGTGGGGAATGATCCGAAGTATAAATTGAAAAAGTTTATTTTCTTTAAAATTATTTATTAAAGAAAAGTAAGCGTGAAAAGGGCTTTTTTAGCGCGATAAATCGAACCTAATAACCACCTTAAGGGCGAAAGCATAAGTCATGGGAGTTGTCTCTTTTTAGGGCTGCAAGCAAACCTACTTGATATGGGGCGAGAGGAGTTGTACGATCTCTGGAATTCTAATGGAAACTAACCCTCTCCGCTTATGCACTTAAGACTAATTTCACGAAGTTAATTGTGCTGTGGTGTCATTATAGTCAACCTAATCCTTATGTGATCATATTCCATGTGAAAACAAAAGAAGCTATATCTCAATTAAATTTCATCTACAAGGATAACGAATAGGCTATGTTTCCATATTATATTAATGGTACCCAAGTGGTTCCATACGCTTGGATGAACCATTGTATCCGGACAAAAGCCATATCACTAAGACATAATTAAAGCAGCAAGCATTTCACTTATATTCGCGTATCAACTAACAATTGATATATTTCCATATAAATATAAGTGAGTATACTCTACGCAATACTTATTCGACATTCTAAAGGAAAAAAGACTAGGATGTCCCCAAAGGAAGAATAGCTTCTTAACATCGCTTTCTTTTTTTCTATAAAATTTTCTTTTTTTATGTATTAGGATACAAAAGAATACTTCCATCAAGCAATATAAAAGGAAGGTGATGCCAGAGAAGAAGGACAATAATGGCGAGGTTATGTCATCGAGGATTCATTAATAAAATCTCTGTTTCTTTCTTTACTTCAGCTCACTTATTATGTTTTTTTTTTTTTTTGTAACAAAATTACCAAAGTGTCACCTTTAATAAGGATGGCGAAATAATTCAGGTGGAATGTTGCAAAAGCAAGCCTGAATGCGAGTGAATGAATGGTGAGTGGATGAAGAGATACCTCAGTGTAGCAGGATGTGAATTTGAACAAATGATGTTCATACTCCCTGCCATACAAAAGCAGCATCCAGCATTAGACCCCATTCTGCCAGACCATGGTGTTGGGCTTGCATTGGAAGTTATTCATGTCAACATAATACGGATCAATTATGACGGTTCAACAAATTCGAATACAAACACTCGAATAGTGTGGCAGCATGGGCCGCATGCCACCTTGGCAAAGGGTGGTGGTAGGACTGGGTGGAGGTAATGAATAGAGGTATCACCATGATGACGATGAAAGAGGCTGTATGTCCCATTATTTTTTCATTGACCGTCATGAGGTCCTTATGTCCACCCAATCGTTACAGTTGACAATCTGTTCGCACTAAACAAAAGGTGCCCAAAAATGAAACGCACACAAAATGAAGGAATTATTTCCCCAGTTCCTACACTTAAAAAAAAAAAAAAACATTACACGATTCTCATCGAAACGACATTTTTAACAATCGTAGTAGCCCTTCGATGTACCAGTTAAATTAAAAATTCTCGGGCCAACACATATTGTCTCCTTCATGGTATCACACTGCTTAAAGCGAAACTCATATTTAAATTTTACATATTAGAAGCAGCAATTCGTGTTCGAATATATATATATAAACCATGTGTTTGAGATTTGTATGCAAATCTCAAATTTTTTGCGTGTGTAGAGCAGTATATTTGATATCAACTGATGTTCGAGTGAAATAGATCCCTGTTCCCAGTTGGTAAAGATGCTTAAAAACTTATTCACACCTTCAAATAATAGTTTTTAATGGGACTATTTTTCAACTTCACGGGAGGAGTTTTGTTAATTTAGATGTTCAAGGGGTACGTGTTATCAAAGCTTTAATGGGGAATCGAAAAGTGAAACAGTACGCGAATATTTTAAAATACCAATGGGCATTTGGAATGTTGAATAAGTAGGCATGAAACTCTCAAAATGTATACGTAACGTAGCAAAAACCAGTCGTGTGGCCAGTATTGGGGATTTTTCCCCGAATGGGGATTTTTCTTGCGATTTGGTATATTCAAACGAAATATAAATAAAATTATTTTTACTTAATTGTTTTTTTTTTCATAACACCTTCAATATTTTTCGAATTATTATCTACAACAATACGATTGTGGTAGCTTTTATTACACTTGTCCCAAAGCACGGGTAGCGTAAACTCTTCTGTTATAATAGTTTCCGTGTAGATTTCCATTAATATTTTTATTCGCTATGGACATTGTCCATGTCCGCAATGGGTTAAGTATCGCACCGACATTATAGTTAGCATTCCTGAACTTATAGATTATAATAAGTTATCAATCAACTTCACAAATGATTTGTACTGCTATAGCTATAGAAGTTTGTCTCGTTCATTTCGTTTGGAGTTACGAACCAATAAACTTGAATTTTCCTGCCTACTACAAATCGTCGCTTGATTGTTTCATTTTGGTATAAGTCAATCCAGACAAATTCATTTCGCTCAGGTAAAGATAACTCAAGTCCATATAACCACATCTATCAATTCTTTCTTAAATTGGGATCTGCACTACCAGTGAAAAATTGGAGAAAATGAAATAAATATATACAGTCCTCCAAATAAACATGGTCCTCCAAACCGGATCTTAATAAAAAGAAAAGAATTAGACAGATATAAAAATTTCCAACTTGTATTATCAAGATTATCGCATTGCATTTCTCGACTACAATATTTCATTACCCCTGTTTTATATTACTCTGTTCGCACATGTGGATAGTCGTGATAAAGTTCCCTCACTACTTTAATGAGCAATTCTCTCAAATAAAAGAAACACGGTTAATAGCAAGAAACTCGAAAAGTCATATTTCTATAATGAAACAACAATTCGATCAAACATTCTCCAGTTAATGGCAAAGCTTAGAAACCCATAATTTATATACACGACATTATGTATCACATTACATCAGATCTTCGATTCCACATTATCTCCCAATACATTATTCTCTAATTAAATGAATATACATAAGCTAGAGCAATAAAATCAAGTGACATCGATAAAACAACGATAAGCTTCAATAGTTCTCGACCAGTAAACTGACTCAATTTTATTCCAATATTCTGCCTAAGAATTCGTGATCAAAGAAGAAAACGTGTAACATCCTCGCCTTTGCCGTTTAATTTTCGGTTTTGTACTAGAACATTTTGCAATTTCATACGACCGGTTATGCAATTCAAGAGGAAAAACCATAATAATTTTAATGTGGTCCGCCACTAATTGCTGTGAAAAATATACATATAGATCAAACCACTATTAAAGTCTTAGCATAAGTAAAAGAGTCAAATCTGCGAAGACCACTTAATGTCTCACAACCTAAAACGTGTTTCATCATATTTTAACATAATCGAGAAATATTGTCCTGCAATAAAGGTTTCTAAAACGTGAAAAATCTACACTATGATCCACAACAGTGACACGGAAATAAATCACAAGTAAATTTCGTTTAATCAAAAAAAAAAAAAACCAAAAAAAAAGAAAGCTGGTGCATAAACAAATTTAAAGAAGAACCGATTAACACCAATTTCCAAGCAATAGTAGTGTCCAGAATAGTATATCCAAATAGTTTTAGAAATATCATTAAATCTATAACACACAATGCGTGTTTTCAATTATTTCTGACATTTTTAATCATCAATTTCTCCAGTAAGTTACAAGCAAACGGTCTCTATTTGTTTAGTAGAGACTATCCAAGAAAAAAGAGAAACCAAAGTAGAGAGAAGTGGAGAGAATATAAGATCGATTGCTCTTTGTTATTAGGTTGTTCCGAACAATCTAGTTCACAATACAAAAAGAAACTTAAATAAATAAAAAAAAAAACGAAAAAGAGAAAAAAGGAAGGTTAGTGTCTCGATTAATTTTCCCACTCAAATAATTACCATTTTACCAATTTTATTGGATTTACATAACTTTATTTCGCAACCAGTGCATAATATTTTGGATTCCCTCAAGTCTTCGGAAACACTTTGTGGTAAAAGTTTCTTTCGTCGAAAGTGGTTTAATAAAGTTTTTTGGTGCACTTAATCATCATTGATTTCCTACGAATATCCGAGTATTGTCCAAAGTAAGTACACCACAAACTTTATATTTTTCAACATAAAATCCAATACTGGACAAATCTTTTCTGAAGTCAATTAGGATAGTGGGGTGCACCCTTCTTCAAATTGGTATTTACTGTTATCGTTTTATCAGAAGTTTTAACTTTATGTACCGTCAATATGACTGCTTTACTTAATTTCACGCGTATCTCCGATAGCTTAATAATTTTTAATGCTGGTATAACCGATGATATTCTCGCCAACTCCTCGGTCCATTCTCTGGAAGTCCATAGAGAGGAAATCCGAGAGATCTGGCAGCGGGTAAAGCCATCATACGATGAAAGCCTGAATGAGCTTTCCTCCCATACTGGTGAGGAAACTAAACAAGATATTGAGACAATACAGGCACGATATCAAACAGTATATAGTACGTATGTGGATTGTGTGGCCAGGTTAAGAGTCAATTGAAAACAAAAGCTCTTCTTTTTCTCGTTCTCGGACCTCACACGATCACCCATATACTTCTCAGGTGAATTTACCCCCCTGCGATACCGAGGTCTTTCACGGGGACTATTCATCTTGGCCCACATTCCGTGACCTCTTCACGGCCATCTACATAAATAACTCCAGGTTATCATTAGTGGAAAAGCTGTTTCATTTAAATAATAAGACCAGAGGCGAAGCACGGGATATAGTTCGAAAGGCTCCATTGACAAATGATGGATTCGATGTGGCCTGGAATGGGCTCAAAACCCGTTTTGAGAATAAACGCCTACTGATAAATTCACAGCTTAAAATTCTATTAAACTTGGAAAATATTTCTACGGAGACGACTGACTCCATCAAACTTCTCCAAAGCACTGTAAATGGCGTTATTTCATCTCTCAAACTGTATCAAGTTGATGTAAGGACATGGGACCCTATTTTTGTGTATATTTGCTGTACCAAACTTCCAGAAGTTACGCTTACTCTATGGGAACAATCCGTTAAATCCAAAACTGAATGTCCACCATGGGGTGAGCTTGATTGTTTTCTCACCACAAGATTCCAAACTCTGGAAACCGTATGCGATCTTTCTACTGCATCTGCTTCCGTCAAAGTTTTTACTGGGAACAAGGTTTCTGCCAAATCGTCCATCCAGAAAAGGGTAAATACATATCAGAATACCACGGCAATACCCTCTTGTAAACTTTGTCCGACAGAAAAACACACTATTCGGTTGTGCCCTAAATTTGTATCCATGAGTTACAATGACCGTCTTTCATGCATTAAACGGCTCAAACTTTGTTTGAATTGTTTTTCAAAGAGCCATATATCTAAAGACTGCAAGAGCACTTACAATTGTGTCCATTGTGGCCAGAGACATAATACCTATCTTCATAGGAATAATTCAAGTACACATGAGCAGACCGCACCCATTTCTAGGACCGTTTCCGAAATATCCGAAGGTGACCCGAATTATGCCCCCGAATCTGAGAACTCTCTTAGTAATACGGAATCTACTACCAATGCAGTTCAATCCTGTGCTGCTACAGGCACTAAAATGGTTCTTCTGGGCACAGCCATTGTCGACGTTATTCACCATGGCGATGTATTTAAAGCTAGGGCGCTGTTCGATAATGGTTCAGAAGCGTCATTCATTTCCCAAAGCTTTTTTAATTTATTAAAATTGGAAAGTAATGCTATTACAACTGAGATATCCGGACTGAATGGATCTGTCTCGGCTTGGTCGTATAAATCATGCGCTTTAAAAATTTCTTCTCCTATTCAGCCTCATACTTTAATACATGCTACCACTATTGTTATACCTAAACTCACTTCTTCGTTGCCAGCATTTACAGCGAATTCGAGTTTGTTTGAGAATCTTCCGAACATCGTACTTGCTGATCCGAATTTCTACAACCCATATAGATATATTATTTGGTTCAGATATTATTCCGACGTTGATGCTTCAGGGAGTTATGACAGAGGTCTGTGGATCCCTTATGGCGCAGGAGACCATCTTTGGATGGATACTCACTGGGCCAATTTCAAAAACATCTGTTGTGTCATTTCATACGACTGTTTGCCTTCACAATGATATTGCTTTAGACAAACAGATATCCAAATTTTGGGAGATGGAAGATCTCCCAAGGAAGAAGCAATTATCTCCGGATGAACAATTTTGTGAAGAGAACTTCCAAAAGACAACTAAGCGGGACTTATTCGGAAGATACGTGGTAACGCTTCCTTTCAAAGAAAACTTTCGAAAGGCCATAAAACTGGGCCAATCGAGAGGTATTGCAGTTGCTCAATTCCTTAGAAATGAGAACCGCATTTTAAAAAATGTCGATCTTAATGAACAATACTCCAAGGTTCTTAAAGAGTACATTGACCTGGGTCATATGAAAGGTATCTCTTCCATACAATATCCTAACTACGAAAATTCGTATTATATGCCACACCACGCCGTTGTCCGTCCGGAAAGTAGCACTACTAAAGTTCGAGTAGTGTTTAATGCCTCGTCGTCCACATCCAATGGAATTAGCTTGGACGACACACTTCACTGTGGTCCATCCCTCCAGAAAGACTTAAATAATTTGCTCCTCAATTGGCGATTTCACAAAATTGTGTTCAATGGCGACATCGAAAAGATGTACCGCCAAATTCTGGTTGATTCCGAGCATACCCCATTCCAGCGAATTATTTATCGCAATTCTCCGCTTGAGGAACTTTCGGAATATGAGTTACAGACCGTAACATTTGGTGTCAACTGTGCACCTTACTTAGCGATGCGGGTTATTCAGCAGCTAGCCGTGGACGTTATGGACACTCATCCATTGGCTAGTGACGTTCTACAGTCGTGCATGTATGTGGATGACGTTTTGGCTGGTAGCCATGACGTACATTCTTCCATTCGTATGAAGAGCCAACTAGTTTCGGCATTAAAGTCCGCTGGATTTTCGCTACGGAAATGGACTTCTAACTCAAAGGAATTTCTTGCATCCATTCCCAAAGAATATTTATTAAATGAAGAATTTCTGGAGTTTGAAGACAGTAGCATGGCAAAAACATTGGGGGTTAGATGGAACGCCCGTTCGGACTGTTTCTACTTTTCTGCAAAGACCTTAAACAATTCTACGAATCCGACAAAGAGACAAGTTCTCTCCGAAATTTCGAAACTTTTCGATCCGGCGGGCTGGCTTTGTCCATATATTGTTCTTGCCAAGCTACTGATGAGGGATATATGGGTGTCAAAAATTGGATGGGACGAACAGCTGTGTCCTGAAGATCTCAGATCATGGAATCTGTTCGTAGAAAATTATTCCCAAATCGGAGAGATGAGGATTGCTAGGTGGTTAAATTTTACGCCAGGTTGTGACGTACAACTACATGGATTCTGCGATGCGTCCGAAAGGGCATATGCCGCGGCCATTTATATTCGTATTTCGACACCAATAGGATCCGTTACCACTCATCTTCTAACCGCAAAGTCCAAAGTTTCTCCATTGAAGACGATATCAATTCCTCGTCTCGAATTATGTGGCGCATTGCTTCTTTCCGAAACCATGGATTCTATACAGAATGCATTGCCTATTCAGTCCTACGAGATTTACTGTTGGACCGATTCCACAATTGTGCTAGCTTGGCTAAGCCAGCCATCTTACCACAGGAAGACATTTGTGGCAAATCGGGTTTCAAAAATTTCCGAGATTGTAGGTAAAGAGCATTGGTACCATGTAGAGTCCAAAGACAACCCTGCAGACATTGGTTCCCGTGGAGCCTACCCTAAAGAATTTTCCAGTAATAACCTTTGGTTGTATGGTCCACCTTGGCTAAAATTAGCTCCAAGTTTCTGGCCACTTTCGAATCCCAATTTAGTAGATGAAAGCCTCCTTGAGCCTAAAACAATTCAAGTGCATTGCTCAAATTCTCATAATTTTGAAGACCCTTTGAATAGGTTCTCCTCTTTAGGAAGAGCCCTACGGGTTCTGTCCTATGTATTCCGTTTTACTTTCATATGTAAAAAGATGACACGATTCGATTCCATAACAATATCAAGCTCCGAAATTTCAAATGTGAGGAATCGTCTTATACTACTTGCCCAGAAACAACATTTCCCATTGGAGTACAAGCAGCTATCGAACAAAAAAGAACTTCAAAAATCTAGCTCACTTTCAAATCTAAATCCTTTTTTGGATAAAGATAAATTACTGAGAATTCACAGCCGTATTGACACTTCCAATAATTTAACGTATGACGAGCGCTTCCCCCTTATATTGCCATACAAATGTACGCTTTCCAGGTTGCTAGTAAAATTCATTCATGACATTACGTTACATGGTGGGAACAGCTTAATGCTAAGAATGCTACGGTTGCAATTTTGGGCAATTTCCGAGGGCCAAAAACTTGATTAAATCCGCTATCCACAATTGTAAAGTATGTGTCATTTCAAGGCACAAATTACAAATCCAACTAATGGGTTCTCTTCCTCCAGAGAGAACAACACTTTCCAGGCCGTTCACGCATACAGGCCTTGACTTCGCAGGGCCGTTCGAGATTAAGAATTACGCTGCACGATCTTGTACTATAACCAAAGGTTATGTGTGCGTCTTCATATGTTTCGCAACCCGTGCAATTCATCTTGAGTTAACAAGTTCGCTTTCCGCTCCTGCATTTCTTGCATGTTTCCACAGATTCATATCTCGAAGAGGATGTCCAAATACTCTTTACTCCGACAACGGAAAAACTTTCGTTGGTGCGTCAAAAACATTAACGAAAGATTTCATTCATACTTCTCGTGAAGGCCTATTATCAAGTTTCTCTCATCAGAATATTAAGTGGAACTTCATCCCGCCAGGCGCTCCACATATGGGAGGTTTATGGGAAGCTAGCGTCAAAAGTTTTAAAACTCATTTCCAAAAAATGGCGGGCTCTCATAAATTTACCTTTGAAGAATTTTCCACCATACTTTCACGTATCGAAGCATGCTTAAACTCAAGGCCAATATCCCCAATGTCCGAAAATCCTGAAGAGTTACTCGCACTAACTCCAGGCCATTTTCTAATTGGGGGTCCTATTCTTTGTCCGGCTGAGCCTATAGAATCCGAAACTAGGCTATCCATATTTAATCGATGGCGTCGAGTAAAGGCTCTTTCCCAGCAATTCTCGGCCCGATGGAAACACGAATATTTAAAGGAGCTCCACAAGCGCAATAAGTGGAAGAGTCCTCAGCCTAATGTCAAAATAGGATCCATGGTTGTGGTCAGAGATGAAAATCTACCTCCAAATGAATGGAGGTTAGGGCGTATTTCCAAACTTTATTACGGGAAGGATAACTTGGTTCGAATGGTAGATATCCTCACCCAGAAGGGTACTATAACGCGGCCAACAGTAAAAATTGTTTTACTTCCTCCATGTTAAATAGTGTCAATCGATCTAACCTTATTTCCATATATTCCTTAGCATGTCGTCCATTCAAAAACGCATTTCCAAAGGCTACAACTCCAAAAATTCTTATTCCTGCAAGGTTTGCATGAAATACCATGGTCTACGCCAATGCACGAAGTTCTTGAGAACAAATCCTGAAGAGAGACTCAGACTAGTCATACTCCACGGTTACTGTCCAAACTGCTTAGCCCACCAACATTCCGCTGGTTCATGTTTTTCGAAAAAGGGTTGCTTTTCGTGTGGCGGTAACCATCACTCTCTTCTACACATATCTAAAGCCCCTGAAAAAAGGACTACTGGGCCACAGCTAACACACGAAAAGAAACCCCTTTTAAATTTGGCTCAACGACGAACAACACCAGCAACTACTAGTTTTACGATCACATCCATAACGTCACCAAGCACAACAAATCTGTTTCCTACCGCAGTCGTTTTGGTTAAGATTGGACAAAAGCGTCATCATGTACGGGTAATGCTGGATGTATGCGCCTCTACCAGTAAAATATCTAAGCATCTTGTCGCCGAACTGGGACTAGCAACAACTCTCTTAGGTAAAGAGATTATATGTAATGTCACCTTGTGCTCTCGACAACCACCACATATATCTTTAGAGACTACAATGCAAGTAAATAATCGCATATTAATCAATACACCCCAAAGGACCATCGATGCAACTATACTTCAAAAGCTGCCAAATATAATTCTAGCTGACCCGCAGTTCTACAAATCAGGCCCCTTTGCCATCGTTTTGGGGTCAGATGTATATGCTCTTGAATATTAAATTTACACGATTTAATTTAATATCACCTATATCTTGAATTATGAATATGCTAAACTTATATCCATATACCTTAAAATAAGAAATATGAAATTTTGCATTTAGATTTAGTAACGAAAATACCTTATTATATTGCAATACTGCAACAGAGGGCGGTAATGTCCATGTCCGCAATGGGTTAAGTATCGCACCGACATTATAGTTAGCATTCCTGAACTTATCGATTATAATAAGTTATCAATCAACTTCACAAATGATTTGTACTGCTATAGCTATAGAAGTTTGTCTCGTTCATTTCGTTTGGAGTTACGAACCAATAAACTTGAATTTTCCTGCCTAATACAAATCGTCGCTTGATTGTTTCATTTTGGTATAAGTCAATCCAGACAAATTCATTTCGCTCAGGTAAAGATAACTCAAGTCCATATAACCACATCTATCAATTCTTTCTTAAATTGGGATCTGCACTACCAGTGAAAAATTGGAGAAAAAGAAATAAATATATACAGTCCTCCAAATAAACAGACATTAACTAACAAATATTGGACACAAATGATCAATTCTATCGATATGTTAAAAAATTGCAAAAGAATGAAGTCATTATAGCCCAATAATAGTAAAATCAAAAAAAGAAAATTCCCAGCGGGAAATGGGAGCGACGTGGAATCGTAGTTGGAAGCTCTGTTGGGGTAGCTATAAGGCTGGGCGCTGCACTACGTGTTCACTTCAAAATAACAGGATTAGATTGGAGATTAAGGCCTTGCCTCTCGCTTCTATTCGTATGCCTTCTAGAGATAGAAGGCATGTTATCAGGCCTACGCTCGTATGGCTTATATAATGCCTTCAAACTAGGTACAAAAATTACGCCTTCCAAAGAAGGCCTGGACGGGAAGGCATAAAAGAACCCAGCAAAAAAAGCGTCGCCAAAAAAGTACTAAAAATTTTTTTTTTTTTTTGGATCCCGAACATTTCAACAGCCGTTATATGAATTTGCATCACTTCTGTGATCCCAATTAAGTGTGTTGGATGTGAATTACAAAAATGTAACGCTTGTCTGAAATGTTTGGCTCAAATATTTTCAAAGTTCTCAATTTGAATGAATTTAACATTTTTTTTCGACGAAAGTTTAATAACTTGTACCATATATTACCCTGTTTTTAATCTATTTAAAACAAAACAAGTTAAAATAGCCCATTAAAAATATGAAAAATGCGAATTATAAAAAATTGTTTTAAAAGAACTTCCTATGAGTTAAAGAACATCTTTGGGAGGACGTTTTTGGAAGCGCTTTTAAAGTTGTGCCTTTATAGAACTTTCAAATTTTTTTCTGGGAAAGGGTGTAAAAATAATGATTTTGAAGCAAGGTTGACTATGAACTGAATATTTTCTCTAAAACCTTTTAAGTTAGAATTTAATTTGACTTAATTTTCCTATACAGGTTATCTTATTTTTGTACACTGAAAAAAATATTGTCGTGAGGTCAAAGATTTCATGTCTTTAAAATACGAATACAAATTTTGCTTAGCATAGAAGACGCATTTCTCTAATATAAAGATTTTTTCCTTGTCCAAAGTCGATAAACTTTTCAATGAAGTCGTATTGTCCTTATAATTAAGTGATTTGACTTAAAAATGGGTATATTAACATGAAAGAAAAAATTTATAGGCTAAGGTCAACTTGACTTTAATAATTCAGAAAAATTTTTTAAATTTAATGAAATTGTCTTTAAATTTGTTGTCTTTTTGCATCTTGACTACAAAGTAAAAAATCGTTCAAATATAGGACATGTTTTTCAAAACTTTATTTTAAAGAAGTTTTTTAACATAGCATAATTTCTACTGGAAGTCGAGTCTTAATTTGGAAAATAAAGTTGCCGTTAACTCGTTTTTAAAGGTCTTTGATAGCATATGAAAAAAAAAAAAGCTGAGAAAGCGAAAAATTAAAATTTGCTTCCTAGAAGCAAGTACACAAAACCCAAATTTAAAAGAGAATTGTGCATTAAAAGATCAAACACGAAAAACTCAAATTTAAAAGATAATTGTGTCGTAAGTATCCTTACATAAATTTTTCACTTCTTTGGTTCGGAATCAATACCAAAATCATTAGTGTAAAGATAAAATCTTTGGAAACTGGCATGTTTTTTTCAGTGTACGTATATCCAGAGATGGTGTGAATAAAAATTTATTTGAGTGAAGATTTCTTTTATAATATTAACGCAGAAATTATTTTTATTTAAAAATTTATTTGACAATTAAATATGCGTATGTACTCGAAGGAAGAATTTTTAAGACAAAGAAAACAAAATACAATTTTTGGTATACATTTAAGAATTCAAAGCATATGTGATTGAAGTAAAAAAAACAATATAATATCAAAAAGTTACAAAGTGTAAATTAGTGTTTTAACACCCCCTCTCAATCACATCTTCTCTAATTGAAGTTCACTACGAAATTGAGTAAACTTCGAGGCATCGAGAGCCTTAGTAAAAATATCAGCTAATTGAAGTTCCGTTGATATTTGTTCAATTTTAATAAGTCCCTTTGATACGTAGTCACGAATGAAGTGGAATTTGACATCGATGTGTTTTGACCTTTTGCTTTCAGAATTTCGAGCAATACCAATACATCCACGATTATCTTCGTAGATTTCGGTTGGTTTCATTTCAGTTAGAACTTTAAGATCTATTAGGACTCCCCTTATCCAAATTGCCTCCGAAACAGCATAACTAAGGGCTACGTACTCAGCCTCACTTGATGATGTTGCCACGATAGTTTGTTTCTTGCTGCACCAAGATACGGGGCAACCGAAGACCTTAAAAATAAAACCGCTTACTGATTTCCGGTCGGTATTATCAGATGCCCAATCGGCGTCGGCAAAACCAATTAGTTCTTCATCATTTAAATTATCTTTAAACATTAATTCGTAGTCTTTTGTCCCTTTTATGTAGCGAACTACTCTTTTTAGCGCTGTCCAATGAACGTCGCCGGGCTTGTTTTGAAATCTAGCTAAGTATCCAATTTGGTAACAAATATCCGGTCGAACACTTAACATCAGGTACATCAAACTTCCTAAAAGTTCTCTATATGGTTTTTCTGTAACATCAATTGTATCTTGAGGAAGACATAAACCTTTTTCCATTGGTGTTTTGGTTGTGTTACATTCTTTCATAGAAAATTTTTCTAAAATTCTATCAATGTGTGTTTTTTGGCTTAATTTCATGGTTCCATTCAAACGGTCATATTCAATTTTTATTCCCAAGTAATATTTTAATGGACCACAATCCGACATTTTAAAAACAGTACCAAGATTTCTTTTTAAATCTTCTATCATACTCAAATTATTTCCAGCAATTAAAACGTCGTCGACATAAATAAGTAAATATAAAATTGAGTCTTTCCCGAATTTTGTATAAAGACAAGAGTCATACATAGACCTTTTGAATCCAAGATTCAATAAGAAGTCATTGAATATCTGGTTCCAACATCTTGGGCTTTGTTTCAGACCGTAGAGTGACTTTCGTAGTTTACAGACATGGTCACGAGGAGCAATAAGTCCTTCTGGAATTTCCATAAAAATAGATTCGTTTAAGTCTCCGTAAAGAAATGCAGCTTTGACATCAAGTTGGTGGAGATATAATCGCTTTTTCGTACTCGTTGCTAGTACAATTCGTATGGTACTTAGCTTCGCAACTGGAGAATATGTCTCCTCATAGTCTATACCGTAGTTCTGTAGGAAACCTTTGGCTACTAATCGAGCTTTGTAACGATCAACGTTTCCATTTTCATCTTCTTTTACTTTGAACACCCATTTTGATTTCAATATTTTCTGATCACTTGTCCGAGGAACTAATTCCCATACTGAGTTTTCTTTCATTGCATCCAGTTCGTCCTTAACAGCTTTCAACCATTTATCTTTCTCAGGATGTACTTCTAAATCAGAATATGTTCTTGGTTCAAGGGCATTTGAAGAAGTGGCTAAATGTGCATCACCTTTCGTCAACTCCAAGGTTTTATTCTTTAATCTTTCACTTCGCCTTGGTTGAAATTTCTGAATTACTTCCGGAGATTCATAATTTGATTCATCACCACTCGTAGCATTATCAACTAATGTATCCGACAATTGTCCATCTGGGGTTAAATGGGATGATTGCAATTCTCTTTCTTCGGAAACGACACAATCTTCTGTTTCCCCCTCTTGCTCGTTTGTCTCATAAATTATGGACATATTCGGAATTTCGTGATTTTCATCATTTTCGGAACGGAACGGAAATTGTTTTTCATCAAAGCGAACATCTCGTGCAATTTCAACTTTTCTTCCTTTCTGATTCCACATCCTGTAGCCATTACAAGCGTATCCAATCATAACCATTTCTTTAGATTTGGCATCCAATTTCTTTCTATTTTGTTTAGGAATCCACGTAAAGCCCTTGCAACCAAATATACGAATCTTTGACAAGTCGGGCTTTCTATTGTATCAAATTTCAGCAGGCGTTTTCTTCTCCAAGAGAGATGAACACGGGCTTCGATTAATTAAATATGTAGCAGTTAATGCTGCCTCGCCCCATAATTCTTTCGGTACTTTTGACTCTATCAGCATTGATCTCACTTTTTCTACCAAAGTGCGGTTAAATCTTTCAGCAACTCCATTCTGCTGAGGAGTATATGCTACCGTATGATGAACTTGGATACCTTTCTTTTTAAAATAATTTTTCGCATCTTTGCTAAGATATTCTGTGCCGCGATCTACTGTTATCATTGCAATTGGTACATTATGAAACGCACTTACCATTGACTCAAATTCAACAACTTTGTCAAAGACTTCTGATTTCTTCTTTATCAAATATATGTGTGCAAAATGGCTATAATCGTCAATAAAACTTACGAAATATTTATTATTCGTCCTTAACAGCTTTCAACCATTTATCTTTCTCAGGATGTACTTCTAAATCAGAATATGTTCTTGGTTCAAGGGCATTTGAAGAAGTGGCTAAATGTGCATCACCTTTCGTCAACTCCAAGGTTTTATTCTTTAATCTTTCACTTCGCCTTGGTTGAAATTTCTGAATTACTTCCGGAGATTCATAATTTGATTCATCACCACTCGTAGCATTATCAACTAATGTATCCGACAATTGTCCATCTGGGGTTAAATGGGATGATTGCAATTCTCTTTCTTCGGAAACGACACAATCTTCTGTTTCCCCCTCTTGCTCGTTTGTCTCATAAATTATGGACATATTCGGAATTTCGTGATTTTCATCATTTTCGGAACGGAACGGAAATTGTTTTTCATCAAAGCGAACATCTCGTGCAATTTCAACTTTTCTTCCTTTCTGATTCCACATCCTGTAGCCATTACAAGCGTATCCAATCATAACCATTTCTTTAGATTTGGCATCCAATTTCTTTCTATTTTGTTTAGGAATCCACGTAAAGCCCTTGCAACCAAATATACGAATCTTTGACAAGTCGGGCTTTCTATTGTACCAAATTTCAGCAGGCGTTTTCTTCTCCAAGAGAGATGAACACGGGCTTCGATTAATTAAATATGTAGCAGTTAATGCTGCCTCGCCCCATAATTCTTTCGGTACTTTTGACTCTATCAGCATTGATCTCACTTTTTCTACCAAAGTGCGGTTAAATCTTTCAGCAACTCCATTCTGCTGAGGAGTATATGCTACCGTATGATGAACTTGGATACCTTTCTTTTTAAAATAATTTTTCGCATCTTTGCTAAGATATTCTGTGCCGCGATCTACTGTTATCATTGCAATTGGTACATTATGAAACGCACTTACCATTGACTCAAATTCAACAACTTTGTCAAAGACTTCTGATTTCTTCTTTATCAAATATATGTGTGCAACATGGCTATAATCGTCAATAAAACTTACGAAATATTTATTACCATCCCAAGTTTGAGGATCGAGTGGGCCACATACATCAGTGTGTATTCTCTCCAAAACTCTTGTAGTTTTCGGACGATTTCCATTAAAAGGATTGCGACAATGTTTACCTTGGACACACGCGTCACACATGCCAATTGAAGACACTTTTCCAATTCCATCTACCATATTGTATCGCACCAAATCTTGTAAGCACTTATCACTAGGATGTCCCATTCTTGAATGCCACAATTTGCTTTCATCAGATGAACTCGTAAATGCATTTGCTTTGTTGGCTATTTTCATTTTCAATTCATAAAGGTTACCATTTTTGAAAGCTTCCATGATGACTTTACCATTCTTTTTAAGTAGCGCTGCATTTTTAGAGAATTCTAAAGTGATTCCATTTTCAGTCAATTTTGGCACCGATAATAAATTATCACGGAGTTCTTTTACGTACAAAACGTCTCTAATTGTAACTGACACATGGTTGCAGCTTGTTTTTATCGTTTATCTTTGAAGAAGTGGCTAAATGTGCATCACCTTTCGTCAACTCCAAGGTTTTATTCTTTAATCTTTCACTTCGCCTTGGTTGAAATTTCTGAATTACTTCCGGAGATTCATAATTTGATTCATCACCACTCGTAGCATTATCAACTAATGTATCCGACAATTGTCCATCTGGGGTTAAATGGGATGATTGCAATTCTCTTTCTTCGGAAACGACACAATCTTCTGTTTCCCCCTCTTGCTCGTTTGTCTCATAAATTATGGACATATTCGGAATTTCGTGATTTTCATCATTTTCGGAACGGAACGGAAATTGTTTTTCATCAAAGCGAACATCTCGTGCAATTTCAACTTTTCTTCCTTTCTGATTCCACATCCTGTAGCCATTACAAGCGTATCCAATCATAACCATTTCTTTAGATTTGGCATCCAATTTCTTTCTATTTTGTTTAGGAATCCACGTAAAGCCCTTGCAACCAAATATACGAATCTTTGACAAGTCGGGCTTTCTATTGTACCAAATTTCAGCAGGCGTTTTCTTCTCCAAGAGAGATGAACACGGGCTTCGATTAATTAAATATGTAGCAGTTAATGCTGCCTCGCCCCATAATTCTTTCAGTACTTTTGACTCTATCAGCATTGATCTCACTTTTTCTACCAAAGTGCGGTTAAATCTTTCAGCAACTCCATTCTGCTGAGGAGTATATGCTACCGTATGATGAACTTGGATACCTTTCTTTTTAAAATAATTTTTCGCATCTTTGCTAAGATATTCTGTGCCGCGATCTACTGTTATCATTGCAATTGGTACATTATGAAACGCACTTACCATTGACTCAAATTCAACAACTTTGTCAAAGACTTCTGATTTCTTCTTTATCAAATATATGTGTGCAAAATGGCTATAATCGTCAATAAAACTTACGAAATATTTATTACCATCCCAAGTTTGAGGATCGAGTGGGCCACATACATCAGTGTGTATTCTCTCCAAAACTCTTGTAGTTTTCGGACGATTTCCATTAAAAGGATTGCGACAATGTTTACCTTGGACACACGCGTCACACATGCCAATTGAAGACACTTTTCCAATTCCATCTACCATATTGTATCGCACCAAATCTTGTAAGCACTTATCACTAGGATGTCCCATTCTTGAATGCCACAATTTGCTTTCATCAGATGAACTCGTAAATGCATTTGCTTTGTTGGCTATTTTCATTTTCAATTCATAAAGGTTACCATTTTTGAAAGCTTCCATGATGACTTTACCATTCTTTTTAAGTAGCGCTGCATTTTTAGAGAATTCTAAAGTGATTCCATTTTCAGTCAAATTTGGCACCGATAATAAATTATCACGGAGTTCTTTTACGTACAAAACGTCTCTAATTGTAACTGACACATGGTTGCAGCTTGTTTTTATCGTCCCTTTTTGATAGGCCATCAATTGTTCTGAATCTTTGGCAACACAAATTGTTACTGGATGGTTCACTTTTGTGAGATCATCGAAACACCAATCATACTTGCACATATGATCCGTGGCACCAGAGTCTATTTTAAATGAAATATACTTCGAGGAGTTCGAACATCTCTTACCAGCAGCACTATCAGACATAAAACAAACAGATTCAGACGTTGACGCTGTATTTGCCTTTTCATTTCCTAATCGAACACGACAGTCCTTCTGTTTGTGTCCCCGCTTTTTGCAACGGAAACAAATGCCAAGATATTTCTTCGGCTTCTTCTCACCAGTAAAAGCGGACACCTTTGTTACGTCATCTTCATAGCGATCTTGTCGTTTGGCATCTTCAGCTAACAGCCTTTGTTTCACAATATCTATGGATAGATCGTCTTCCTTCATGTTTTCCAACGCAGCCACTACCGGGTCAAAGGCATCTGGTAGTGTGACAAAAAGTTGAGCTACCACATCATTTTCATTTATATTAGCTCCAGACGTTTTCAATTTTCTTATTAGATCGTCAAATGCTAATAAGTGTTTCCTTAAATCATCTCCAGGTTTCATTCTCAAAAGGGCCAACTGCTTTCTTACCAAGGTCTGACTCGTAACCGACTTCTTAGCAAATGTATTTTGCAGAGCAGACCACATCTCCTTCGCAGTCTTTTTATCGCAAACACATTCCAAATACTCATCAGCTATTAGACTGACAATTGTAGATTTCGCCTTTTTATCCTTTTTAGCGAATGCCGCAACTTGTCCTGGTTCAGCGGGCATGTCCGCATTTATGGCATCAAGCAAATCCAAAGAATCCAAATACATCGTAACACGATAGCTCCAGTTTTCAAAATTAGATCCACGGAATTGTAATATTCCGTGACCTGATTCGTGCTTGGTGTCGCCCATAACCTTTTATAATATTAACGCAGAAATTATTTTTATTTAAAAATTTATTTGACAATTAAATATGCGTATGTACTCGAAGGAAGAATTTTTAAGACAAAGAAAACAAAATACAATTTTTGGTATACATTTAAGAATTCAAAGCATATGTGATTGAAGTAAAAAAAACAATATAATATCAAAAAGTTACAAAGTGTAAATGAGTGTTTTAACAATTTCTAATAATTACATGCTACATATTAGGCCAAGACCATCATTAGTATTTTGCTTAAAATTATAACAGGTTGGCTGATAAGTCCCCGATCGAACAAAGAAAAACACATTTTTTGTCAAAATTCGTTTTTATTATTCAACATAGATCCCTTCAAGAGCGATACAACGATTATAACGACCTTCCAATTTTTTGATACCATTTTGGTAGTACTCCTTCGGCTTTGCCTCAAAATAGGCCTCAGTTTCGGCGATCACCTTTTCATTGCAGCCAAATTTTTTCCCTGCGAGCATCCTTTTGAGGTCTGAGAACAAGAAAAAGTCGCTGGGGGCCAGATCTGGAGAATACGGTGGGTGGGGAAGCAATTCGAAGCCCAATTCATGATTTGTTGCCATCGTTCTCAATGACTTGTGGCACGGTGCGTTGTCTTAGTGAATAACACTTTTTTCTTCTTCATATGGGCCGTTTTGCCGCGATTTCGACCTTCAAACGCTCCAATAATGCCATATAATAGTCACTGTTGAAGGTTTTTCCCTTCTCAAGATAATCGATAAAAATTATTCCATGCGCATCCCAAAAAACAGAGGCCATTACTTTGCCAGCGGACTTTTGAGTCTTTCCACGCTTCGGAGACGGTTAACCGGTCGCTGTCCACTCAGCCGTCTGTCGATTGGACTCAGGAGTGTAGTGATGGAGTCATGTTTCATCCATTGTCACAAACACCGCTCAGAATCATCAACACGTTGTTGTTTTTTGTCAAATGTGAGCTCGCGCGGCACCCATTTTGCACAGAGCTTCCGCATATCCAAATATTCATGAATGATATGACCAACACGTTCCTTTGATATCTTTAAAGCCTCTGTTATCTCGATCAACTTCATTTTACGGTCATTCAAAATCATTTTGTGGATTTTTTTTGATGTTTTCGCCGGTAACCACCTCTTTCGGGTGTCCACTGCGTTCACCGTCCCCCGTGCTCATTTCACCACGCTTGAATTTTGCATGCCAATCAATTATTGTTGATTTCCCTGGGGCAGAGTCCGGAAACTCATTTTCAAGCCAAGTTTTTGCTGCCACCGTATTTTTCCCCTTCAGAAAACAGTATTTTATCAAAACACTAAATTCCTTTTTTGCTATCTTTTTCACAGTAACAAAAGTTGTTTCACAAAAGGCGCTCTATCTCACAAACTAATTGGCTTACAGACGTCAAATTTTGACACGAATCATTTGAAGGTTGGTACTATATAAAAATAATATGCATTTAAACTAGCGACGCCATCTATGTGTCAGACCGGGGACTTATCAGCCAACCTGTTAAACAGAAAAAAATATAAACAGAAAAAAGTTAAGTGTTATGGAATCTTCCATCTCTGTTATGAACACATGTTAAATTTGGTTCGATCTGGCAACTCCTTCATATAGAAACAGGTGTTCAAAAAATACGCATCCGCAATTTTTTTTACAATGGAAAAATTAGAAATGCGTGCTGTGATTAAATATTTACATAAAAAAGGTTTATCGGGACAAGAAATTCATAATGATATGGTGAATGTGTTAGGTGAAAGTGCTCCTTCATATGCAACAGTAAACAATTGGGTTGCTGAATTTAAACGTGGTCGTACAAGCATTAAAGATTAACGACGTAGTGGACCTCCAAAAAAAGCAACAACAACAGAAATTGTAGCCAAAGTGCATGATATGGTATTAAATGAACTACGAATAAAAGTGCGTGCATTTAATTTTGCATGAAGAACTACAGATGAAAAAGCTTTCTGCAAGATGGGTGCCGCATTTGTTAACAGTCGATCAAAAACGCATAAGAATGAACATTTCTCAAGCTTGTTTGGATCGTTTTAAGCGAAATAAAATGGATTTTAAGCGTCGTTTCATAACTGTTGATGAGACATGGATCCACCACTATACTCCAGAGACAAAAGAACAATCCAAACAATGGAGGAAGTGCCCCAAAGAAGACAAAAAGAATTCAATCGGCTGGTAAGGTTATGGCAACGGTTTTTTGGGACTTCAAAGGTATTTTATTGATTGACTATCAGCAAAAGGGTAGAACAATAAATTCAGAGTACTAGTGCAACCTTTTGGATCAATTAAATGTACAAATTCGAGAAAAACGTCCTGGCTTACAACACAAAAAAATAATTTTTCATCAAGACAACGCACAAGAGTATTTTAACAATGGCTAAAATCAACGAATTAAAGTACGAGTTGCTTAACCACCCACCTTATTCTCCTGATTTAGCTCCCAGTGACTTTTACTTGTTCCCAAATCTAAAAAAAATCCTTACTGGCAAGCGTTTTACCTCAAATGAAGATGCAATTACAGTTGTACACTAGATAGGGTCACGGCCTAAAGGGGAAAAAAGTTGATGCGGTCACCCCCCCCCCAGTTTTGTAGCATATTCGAAGACAATTTCAGAACACCAAAACTTTTTTTCCGTGCATCCTACGACCCCCCAAAATACAATTTATTGTGCTGTGCCGTCATTTGAAGTCCGATTCGTGGATGATCAGGGGCTATATTTCGTGTATTGGTCATTTTTGACTCCGACGTCAAATTTGATTTTTAATTTTTTTATTTCGCTTCGTATACCCCTATGATGTCCATTTCTGATAACCATTATAAAGATATTAACAAAATATGAAACTTTTGCTTTTGAAGTATTTACTTATATTCATAAACAAAAAAGTTACAGAGATTTTAAAAAGTCAATAGGTCACCCTACACACCACCAAATAGTTTTTGCTGTCATGATCGTTATGCTGCTTACACATTGGCTGCATTTCTGCCTTTCAACATCTGACTCCGACGTAATTTTTTTGCGTTTTCTTTTCTTGCAATGTTGTCACATAAGTAAATACTTTAAACAAGAATATATTAGATTAGATTTGTATTTGATTTGAGTACATTTCATGTTTATTAATATACAATTTTATTATGCGACTAACAACTTTTTAGAATTAATTTATAACAAATCCTGTCGAGAATCAAGTTTACTATGTTGTTGGCGACTTTTAAATTTGGATATTATGTAACCCAATCGTTTATCATCTGTAACATGACTAGTAGATTCATTAACAACTCGCACAAAGCGTTCGAATTTCATTTTGTTTTCACTTTTTTCAAATACTATCAACAGCCTTCTCTCACAAAAATATGGACAGATTTAAAAAATCATGTAGCGAAAGTGATTGTTAGAATTTTAAAACAGTAGGCTCTCAAATTGTTCTAGCAAAAACAATGCACTTTGCATTAGAGGTGTGCTCGTGAGTAATATTTTGCTCACGCTCACGCACACTCACGACAGAGAAATATTATTCACGCACACTCACGCACGACATTTTTTGGTAGAACTCACGAAAAGAAAATTTGTACTCACGCACGAAAATCTTTTTAATGTCGTGACTCACGAAAAATGTCGTAACTCACGAAAAACCTCGTGACTCACGAATAATTTTATGAGTGATTTACATATGGAACCTAACTGAAAACATGAGTATGGTTAAAATCGAGTGCGTTATAAAACTCTTACCAACTAGGATGTCACTAAAATTGTAACTGAATTCAACTCGTAAGCATTTTATGTTCGTAAGCGGGATTATTTTCGTGAGCGTGTTTTTCCGAAATTCGTTACTCACGTACACTCACGAAGATTTTATTTTCGTGACTCACGCTCACGCACGACATTTGGTTGGTTAATCACGCTCACGCACACTCACGCCGTAGCCGTCAGCGTGACTCACGACTCACGCGTGAGTCACGAAAATTTTAGTGAGTCACGACAATTTCGTGTCACGTGCACACCTCTACTTTGCATAACGCAGAAAATGCCGTAGTGCAAACAACGAGTATGTATACAAAGGTACCGTTAGAAATGTACAGATAAACAGGTTTTGTGTTCTAAATGCCTTATAAATTAATTTCGTAGATGTGAATAACGATGTGCATGTGGTTTCGATCGGACATCAGACAACACAGCAAAAACTATTTGGTGGTGTGTAGGATGTAGAGGTGTGCACGTGAGTAATAGTTTACTCACGCTCACGCACACTCACGACAGAAAAATCATACTCACGCACACTCACGCACGATATTTTTTGGTAGGACTCACGCTCACGCACACTCACGCACGAAAACGTCGTGACTCACAAAAAATACCGTGACTCACGAAAAATACCGTGAATCACGAAAAATATCGTGACTCACGAATAATTTTATGATTAATTTACCTTACCGAAGTGTCTGAAAACATGAGCATTATTAAATCGAGAGTGTTATTAAACTCTTAACATCTCAGGTGTCACTAGAATTGTAATTGATTTTAACTCTTAAGCGTTTTATGGTGGTGAGCAGGAATATTGTCGTGAGTGTAATTCATTACTCACGCACACTCACGAAGATATTATTTTCGTGACTCACGCTCACGCACGACATTTTGGTTTGTTAATCACGCTCACGCACACTCACACTGTTGTCATGAGCGTGACTCACGACTCACGCACGAATCACGAAAATTTTCGTGAGTCACGACAATTTCGTGTCACGTGCACACCTCTAGTAGGATGACCTATTGACTTTTTAAAATCTCTGTAAGTTTTTTGTTTATGAATATAAGTAAATACTTCAAAAGCAAAGGTTTCATATTTTGTTAATATCTTTATAATGGTTATCAGAAATGGGCGTCATAGGGGTATACGAAGCGAAATAAAAAAATTAAAAATCAAATTTGACGTCGGAGTAAAAAATGACCAATGCACGAAATATAGCCCCTGATCAACCACGAACAACGATATGCGTTTGTTTTCGATCGGACTTCAAATGACGACACAGCACAATAAATTGTATTTTGGGGGGTCGTAGGTTGCACGGAAAAAAAGTTTTGGTGTTCTGAAATTATGTTCGAATATGCTACAAAACTGGGGGGTGACCGCATCAACTTTTTTTCGTGACCCTATCTATTGTACACCACTATTTTGAAGACTTTGACGAAAACTATTTTAATTAAGGGATGGAATTGATAGAAAATCGTTGGACTAAGTGTATTGAAGTTTCAGGAGATTATATTGAAAAATAAAAATATTTTTGAAAAACTAACAATTCTCTTTCATTGATAGGCTAAGAAGTTTCCGAACCGCCCTCGTAGTCAAAGAAATCCTGACATGTTAACTGTATCTAATAAATATTCTAATATTTTCAAAATTTTCTATACCTTGTTACATTCAAAATGAGCATATGATATATAATTACAAAATCTGGCACTCTTCCAATCTAGAAAACTATTTTGAGTATTTAAAAGATGCATGTTCATGTATGTCCTAATATACGATAAATAAAGCGTTTGTGAGTTCCAGTCATAAGCGTAGGAAGGCCTCTGGGGAGGGGGCTTAGACCCCCCCAGAAAAATTTTAGCCCCCCCCCCAGAATTTGAAACTCTATTTATGATTTTCCATTTGTCAATAAATGTCAATAGTTTTTTTAATTTTTAAAACAATTAAACAAGTATATACAATCGTACAAAGTTCCGCTAAAGACTTCTATGAACAATCGAATTACTTGGGTTATGGTAGCAGTTGCCGATGGCAATGTTTGAAGTCAGATATTTATGAAATAAAGCTGTGGTTGACATTTTGATTGATATATTGATATTAAAACTATTCTTTCATAAATTAATATCTTAATAATACTGCGAAAAAGCGTCGCCAAAAAAGTAGTGAAAATGTTCTTTTTGGGTCTAGAAGTGGTGCAAAATTGGCGGAGAAGCAATGAATGTAATATGAGCTTGTCATAGGACAAATGTCCACCGTTTCAACAGCCGTTGCAATGAATTTGCATCACTTCTTAAGGTGAGATCCGAATTCAGTGTTTTGAATGTGAATTTGAAATTTGAAAATTTTGTGATATTTTCCCAAATAAATAATTTTTTATTGTTTCTATGATTTTTAATGCTTTCTGACGCTTGTTTGAAACGTTTTTCCTCGAATAATTTCCAAATTTCTATAATGGATTTAGCAGTTTTATGGCAAAATTTGAATAATTTGTACCAATTTATTTATTCTTCCTCCTTTTTTTAACTATTAGAAAAAAAGAAAACAAAAAATTACACATTAAAATATGAAAAAAATGAAGTAAAAAACTTCCTGTGTAGTTAAAATAATTGAGGACATTTTTGGAAGTGCTTTTAAAGTTGTGCCTTTAGAACAACTCACAATTTTTTTGCTGGGAAAAGTGTGGAACTACTTTTAGTTGCTTTATTATAAATTAAATGTCGAGTCATTTTGATGTCTAATTTTTTATTCAATTTTATGAAATAAAACATTAATTGAACCTATAAGTTCAGTCTATAAATTTTTAGCTAGGGGGGCTATAGCCCCCCCTAGAAAAATTGTCTAGCTACGCTAATGGTTCCAGTCTGTTTATTTTCTTGCTCTTCAATAATAATTCAAATTTAAAATTTCAAGCAATTGTTATGATAGACCTATGGTAAAAATATATCCCATTTTAAATACACCGGAATGGGGGGACACTAATTCCTGGAAAATGGATGAAAATAGCACCTTACATGTTCTCTAATTAAAATTATGAAACAAATGTTTCTATGGGTCATGGTTAGGTTAGGTTAGGTTAAAGTGGCAGCCCGATTAAGATTCAGGCTCACTTAGACTATTCAGTCCATTGTGATACCACATTAACTAAAAGTACCTATTACATATGGGCACTTCTAGTTTTAACCGCTGAACCTTCTTGATTATTTTTCTTTGTTGAACCAACCAGATTGTTCCAAAAACAGTAGCAGACTGCTTAAGTTAACGTTTTCCAGATCCGCCAGTAATCTGAAGCTATATGCTCCTAAAAGTTGCTTGCGCTTTACACAAAATGCAGGACACTCACACAAGAGGTGTTTAATTGATTCTTTTTCCTCCGCATCATGACAGCTCATACAATAGTCATTATACTTCGCGCCAATAGTTTTTGCAAAATCGCCTATCAGGCAGCGACCCGTTATAGCAGATATCAGGAGTGATATCTGACGTCTCGAGAACATTAGCATATCTAGTGTGCGGTTTAAGTTGAAATGGGGCCATATTTGCTTGGTGTCGTTACAACCCTTGCAATTCTCCCATCGAACATTTGCCATCATAACAGCCTTCTCACGCAGCATGAGCTTGCAGGTAGCTAGGGGCATACCAACAAATTCTAGTTCCCCTGGAATATGTAAGGTAGTCCCTAGCCTTGCCAACTCATCCGCTTCGCAGTTCCCCGGTATGTTCCTATGGCCAGGCACCCATATTAGGTGAATATTGTACTGCTCAGCCATCTCATTGAGAGATTTGCGGCAGTCGATGGCCGTTTTCGAGTTGAGGAACACAGAGTCCAAGGATTTTATTGCAGGTTGACTGTCTGAGTATATATTAATGCCCACATTTTTTGGAACATTACTTCTCAGCCAATTCGCCACCTCTCTTATTGCTAATATTTCAGCCTGAAAAACACTACAGTGATTAGGTAATCTTTTCGCTATTCGAAGTTCCAGATCATTAGAATATACTCCGAACCCCACTTGTCCATCCAATTTGGAGCCATCAGTGTAGAAATCTATATATTCTTTATTCCCCGGGGTCTGTGTGCACCACGCCTCACTTTTGGGGATTAGAGTCTCAAACTTTTTGTCGAAAAGTGGACTCGCCAAAGTGTAATCCACTACGTTAGGCACATCTGGCATTGTTTTGAGGACAGAACTGTGACCGTAACCTTTTTCCGACCACAGCGATAGTTCGCGCAACCGCATAGCCGTTGTTGCAGCTGACTGTTTGGCCAAAATGTCTAAAGGCAATAGATGCAGCACGACATTAAGGGAATTTGTTCCTGTCTTGCTGAATGCGCCTGAAATACACAAACACGCCATACGCTGAACTTTATCTAAACAAGTCGGTTTCTGAAGTGTCGGCCACCAGACTACAACACCATATAGCATTATAGGTCTAACCACTGCCGTGTATAGCCAATGCACAATTTTTGGTTTCAGTCCCCACTTTTTTCCTATTGCCTTTTTGCACGAGTACAAAGCTACAGTTGCCTTTCTCGCCCTTTCTTCAATATTAAGCTTAAAGTTCAGCTTCCTGTCCAAAATAACGCCAAGGTATTTTGCACATTCACCAAAGGGAATTTCAATACTCCCTAAGGAAATAGGCCTAACCGTGGGAGTTTTGCGATCGTTGCAGTACATGACTAATTCTGTCTTTGCAGGATTTACCCCAAGACCATTGTCTTTCGCCCATTTCTCAGTCATCCGGAGGGCCCTCTGAATAATATCTCTGATTGTGGATGGGAATTTTCCCCTGACTGCCAGAGCCACATCATCTGCGTATGCCACCACTTTTATCCTTTCTTTTTCTAGAGTAACCAGAAGGCTATTTATAGCAACATTCCAAAGAAGAGGTGATAGAACTCCTCCTTGGGGAGTGCCTCTGTTCACATACCTTTGTATGTTTGCTTGACCTAGTGTGGCTGAAATACGTCTCTTCATTAGCAGTTCGTCTAACAGCCTGAGTATACATGGATCAACATTCAGAGTTGTCAGTCCATTTAATATCGAGCTCGGATGGACATTATTGAACGCCCCTTCGATGTCTAGAAACGCCACGATTGTGTATTCTTTGACAGATAGTGAGCTTTCAATAAAGCTGACTAGTTCATGTAGTGCGGTCTCAGTAGACCTGCCCTTCGAGTATGCATGCTGTCCTTTCGAGAACAACCTTGAATCGATGCTAGTTCTAAGATAAATATCTATCATCCTCTCCAGAGTCTTAAGTAGGAATGAGGATAAGCTGATTGGTCGGAAATCCTTCGCCCTCGAGTGAGAGGCTTTTCCCGCTTTAGGTATGAAAACGACTTTTGTTTCCCTCCACTTTCCTGGGATATATGATAAGTTAATACATCCTTTATATATCACTGACAACCAGGGGATAATTTTGTCAGTTACAGCTTGTAACTCCGCCGGAGTAATTCCATCAGGTCCGGGGGATTTGAATGGTCCAAAGCTATTTAGCGCCCATCTTATTCTAGTTTCCGATACAATTTCCTCGACAGGAAACGACCGCTGAGCAACTGTGGCACCGCCAGTACATGGTTCAACCGTCTGATTTCCAGGAAAATGTGTGTCCAATAGTACCTCCAGCGTCTCCTCACTGGACGTTGTCCAATTTCCCTCCGATGTTTTAATGAAACCTGGAGCGGAGTTGGTGGATGCTAGAACCTTCCGTAGTCTGGAAGCCTCGGACGTATTCTCAATACTGCTGCAGTAGTCATTCCAAGAGTTATGCTGAGCCTTTCTCAGTTCTCGCTTGTATCCTCTCAGATTCCTCTTGTAAGCGTCCCAGTCCTCAGGGGCTCTGGTGGACTTTGCCTTGTTAAAGAGCTTCCTGCAGGATTTCCTCATATTACTTAATTCCGTAGACCACCATGGTGGTCGATGTTTCCCCCTTGGCTTTCCTCTAGGGCATGCAGCTTTCAGTGAGATGTTGAAGGCCTTAGTAATCCGCTCCACTGCGTGCTCGATATCTTGCACATTTCTCATATTTGTCTCTGTTATTTCCGGTATCATCATATTGAACGATTCCCTATACCTTTTCCAGTCAGCTTTCCTAACATTTGGCGAAAATATGGTCTTGGTGATATGAACATCAAATTTGAAACTGATGTAGCGATGATCTGAGAAGCTGTGTTCACTTAAAACATGCCACTCAGATATCATTTCATTCAGTTCTTGCGAGGCCAAGGTGATGTCCAAAACCTCTTGCCTGTTTTTAGTGACAAAGGTTGGGGCATCTCCCTTGTTGCAAACTACCAGATTAGTACGCAAAATAAACTCTATTAGCGACTCTCCCCTTGCATTAGTATCACTACTTCCCCATATACTATGATGCGCATTCGCATCGCATCCCATAATGAGTTTCGTCTTTGTTTTCAGTGACTCCTCAACTAAGGTCTTAACGGCACATGGAGGCATCTCCCTGTCATGTCCCATATAGACCGAAGATACCCAATATTTGCATTTGGCTATTTCTAAATTGGCAACGACAGTGTCTGCATTGCACATTGAAGGAAGCAGAAACAAGTTAAGCTCGTTTTTAGCAATTATACAGGCTCGAATTACATCATTACCAGTATACTGCAATAGTTTGTACCCCGGAGTACTTAATTCACATATTTTGTTTCTATAAACATATGGTTCTTGAATAAGAACTATGTCTATGTCCCCTTTCATCAGGAGAACTTTTAAGGCAGCACATGCAGCCTTGCAATGATGAAGATTTATCTGGAGGATCCGTAGGACCATCGAGATTTTCAACAACCGTCACATCAACCGCTTCGATCGAGTCATCAAGAATGTCCTCTTCAGAGATATCGGTGACTCTCGCAATAACCATAGGTTCGACTTTGGTGAGTTCTGAGGCAATAGAAGCCTCCTCACGCATACGGTATCTATCCATGTCTTCAACTTTGGTATCTCCCTCGACTTCGCAAGAGGATCCGCTTACTTCTGATTCAGACAGAGGCTTGTCCATTTCTGAATCCTTTAGCTGATCGTTTTTATACACCTTCATTTGGATATAATGAAAGCCATAACATACACGGCCCTGGGACTTTGCCAGATGTGGCAAAGACTGAGTGTTCAATATAAACACTGCATGCCGTCTTGGTCCATCCACTTCATCCAAACGGCCAACCTTCCAATCAGCTGTTGGAAGATCTGGATTGCATCGTTTCAGTCTATTTAAAATAGATTCAGGGTCAGAAGGGTTTGCAGGTATCCAGGCATGTGCTCTAGGTCTAGCCGGTATGTCTTTCTTCTCGACTAACTCTAGAGCAGCTCCTTCCCAAACTTCACCAATTAGTATCAGAGCAGCTTTAAAACATTCTATAGACCTCTGGTCCTCAAATGCGACTAGCTTAAATCGTCCTTGATACCAACCAGCCTCTTGGTGTCGAGGATCTGGGCCGGGAAACTTTTCCAGTACCTGTGAGTAGACGACAGATAGAGCATTCTCAATTTCCCCCCATTTTTGCTTTGGAACCATACCGTCCAATGCTCCTTTATTAATGATAGCCATCACAAGGCTATCTTTAGCAACTGAGGCAAACGATCTTTGATCCCTTTTGGAGGATGGCAGCTCATCCGGCGATCGTTCCCTTTTTCCAGTCTCAAGAATTCCTTGAGCCCATTTTAAGGAATCGCTTTGTTTAGCCGACAGCGTGCTTGGGTTGACTGATCCTAACTTCTTTAGGATAAACAAAGCATTTCTGCGTTCCTTGAATCTCTTTCGTGAGGGATTACCTCCTTTTGATGTCGTTACCTTAGAAAAAGTTCGACTTGTCAGTGTGTCGCCACCTGTCGACCCGTCTACAGGTCGACTAATTGGGCCTAACTCTTGGTCATTGCCCAGATTTATAACTCCAGTCGATACCCGTCCACTGGGCCCTGAAGTTAGCAACCCAGTGGATGACTTGGAATTTCGCTGCATGGTGGCTTAATATCCCACCACACTTGAAATTCGTAGTAGGTACCTATTACTATGAGTTTATCCGCTATTGAAAAAACACGTCCGTTCCGTTCGACGGTTGAATAGGAAAAAAAAAAAAAAAAAAAAAAAAAAAAAAAAAAAAATATAGGTCATATATGACCTATATTAAATATAAATCATCACAGTGTCCTCTTAAATATTTGATGCTTAAAATCGAAAGATTTTATACTATTCATTCCATTGTGATACCACATTGGTGAACTTCTCTCTTATCACTGAGTGCTGCCCGATTCCATGTTAAGCTAAATGACAAGGAACCTCCTTGTTATAGCCGAGTCCGAACGGCGTTTCACATTTCAGTGAAACCACTTAGAGAAGCATTTGAAACCCTCAGAAATGTCACCAGCATTACTGAGGTGGGATAATCCACTGCTGAAAAACTTTTTGGTGTTCGGTCGAAGCAGGAATCGAACCCACGACCTTGTGTATGACAGGCGGGCATGCTAACTATTGCACCACGGTGGCTCCCAACAATAATATAGGTCCTTCTTCTTTCAATTCTCAAAGAAGGTATAGAATAATGCTTGCGGGCATTTTTTTAGAAATGAAGTGCAAGTCATTTTAACATGCATGATAAGAGAAGGCATATGGGAAGGTGGTAAGGATCCGAAAACCATGGATTATGAAGGCATAATTGTGGCGGTACTTCTCAATTTTCCCGCTGGGTTAAGACGATTCAACGCGAGTTCTTGCTATAAACCATTGCACAATATACCTTGTCGCTCACACTTGTGTCGTCTCGCTTATGGGTAAGCATTTTGAGTGATAACTCTTGCGCTACACCACACCCAGAAAAAAGTGCCTTCGAAACTACCTCCTACTACTCCTATTACCAGGTATGAGTACAAATATGTCTGTGCCATAATAGGTTACAACTTCTTCGTACATATATCAGTAGTAATACTTTTACACGGGCATGACATTGGAGGAAAGTACTTCGGTGCAAGCATACCAGCAATCGAAAAATGAGTACTTCGTCGCAAGAATACCAGCTCTTCAAAAATAATAGCTTTACCATAAATATACTCAAAAAGTGCGAGTGAGTTTTCTGCTCTAATATCTATTTATACACCCTCAAAAAAAAATCGCTTCTCTAACATATGTTCCAAACTTATTTTGCAGGAAGCACATATATTATTGGATACTGCCGAAACATTAATATGTTTGTTTTATGTGAACATATTATATGTTTGGAAGCATTTTGAGCCCAAAAATATTATATGCTTGGAAGAATTATCCCCAAAGAAGATGTGATCATTCCCTCACATAATTTTCACTTCCACAAAATTTTTTAGTTCTTGGCACCTTTTTCTGTAATACAAATAATGCTGACAAAATTATTCAATTTTATAAATTTTTTTTTAAATTTTACCTTTCGCCTGGACGGAGCATCGAAACGAGGACCATACAGTTTGTAAGAAAACACACTATCCACTGGGCTACGTAGCTGTTATAGTCACCAGTAGACAATTATCGTTGTAAGTTACATTTATATAGCATAGTTTGCAGCGCCCACGAGCCCATGCAAACATAACATTATTTAAATAAACATAAACTTCGAAATGTGGGTTATTAAAGATTTACAGTCAGAAAAGTGTTTGATATAAACGAAATGGACTGTGCTTTTGGATAAAATATTTTTTTATTGCAAAAATAACAATTTTGTAACAAAAAACTGTTTTTGGTATAAACGTTTCAAATTTTGGAAGGAATTCAAAAACTCTAACAAAAGAAGAACGTGGAGTCGAATATAAACGTACATAAATAATAATATACACATAAATTTATTTAGGCGTGAACAGCTTTTTACTAGCATTTAACACCATTTTAAATTTTTGTACTTAATTTCATTTTTACCTTTAAGGCCGGTATTAAGTTGGCATTATCGCTCTAAAATGACCCTGTTTTGCTTTTACTTTTCTTTAATAGTTCATTTTAAGGAAAATAAACTTTTTCAATTGTTTTAGCTGCAAAGCCCGAACTTAAACCCGCTTTTATATTTGAAGGTCTCCGTCAACTCCTCTTGGACTACTTATTAATAAAGAGGAACTAAACTTTGTTTTTATACATTTTACTGTTTAATTTTTCACTATTTCCTCCTTTTTCATTTTACTGTCCCAACTCTAAAAAGAGTATAGTGCCCTTTCGTTATTTTTATTAAGATCCCTTTGTAATTTTTGTATATTTTCCACCTTTTTTTTTAAATTTCCTTTGCCTGAATTATTGGTTTTATCATAAAACAGTTTTCCGGTTTCACAGAAATTGCTCTCTTTTGATTCTCTCGCTGTGTTATGTTGATATCTTTCGTCAACCCTCCCGATTTCCATCTCTATTTCTTTCTCTATCTCTGTCGCTCTCTGAATAAAATAGCACAACATATATATGTTTACCCGAAATTTGTAAATTTATATGTGTTTACATTCACACATATTATTGTTATGAAACATTTATGCCACAAACATAATATATTCTAACATATTAACATATGAGTTCCAAACATTTAGTGTTAGTTTAGGAACATTACCTGTTTGCATTTAAATATATTGTGTTTAAAAATTGTGCCCGAACACACATTTTGTTTCCGAAGTTATGAAAAACATATTTTTCTCTTATTCTCGGTCTATTTCTGTCCCTTTCTCTCCCTCTGTTTATATTAATGCACAATTTGTACTTTGAAAATCTCTATGACGCCAGGAGGAATCGAACTCAGACCTGTTGTTTTGCAATCCAACACACTATACCCTACTCCATGGCATGGATTTATTGAATGTTGTAATTTTGCAATACAAAATACTATACAACTTAAGAAAACAAGGGTGTATTTTATTGGCATTATCAATTAATATGTTGCAATTTTTTCTGAAATGTAATTTTCGCTAAAAATTATTTTTTGTATCATTATTACATCTGTTGACTAGAACACATTGCATTTATCGGAAAAAAACAAAACAATATTTCGTAATAGTATATATTCTACAAAAATTAACATCCGTCTTATTTATAATACATGTAAACATGTGTGCGAGGTTCTAAATTTTACCACCACGTGGACAGTTAAAGGTTAACTGTACCCACAATCGCTGTAGATGTTCCCAGCAAAAAAAGCGTCGCCAAAAAAGTAGTGAAAATGTTCTTTTTGGATCCGGAAGTGGTGCTAATTTGGCGCAGAAGCGATGATTTTAACATGGGCTTGTCATAGGACGGATGTCCACCATTTCAACAGCCCTTGCACTGAATTTACATCTCTTCTTAAGGTGTGATGCGAATCCAGTTATTTGGATGTGAATAAAGAAATTTCGCGATATTTTTGCGAATAAATAATTTTTAAATTTTTAATGATTTTTAATGCACAATAACGCTTGTCTGGAACGTTTGACATCAAATATTTTCAAAAATTCGCAATTTTTCCAAAAAGGATTTAGCATTTTTTTTCGGCATAACTTAAATAATTTACACTATTTTATTAATATTTAATCTGTTTTTAACCCATTTGAAAAAAATAAATTTTAAATTTCCCATTAAAAATATGAAAAAGCGAGTCATGAAAAATAGACTCAACTGAACATCCTGTGTAGTTAAAATGAAGAACATCTTTGGGAGGACTTTTTGAAAGTGCTTTTAAAGCTGTGCCTTAAGAAGAACTTCCAAATTTTTTTGCTGGGTTATTCTTTTTTGAAAAATGTCAAGAAAAAAACAAACTTTCAAGAAAATTTTAATTTATCAATACTACAACTAGTAAGATATTACTGGAAGAATCACTAACGCTTACCCAGTTTTTGCTGGGTAAAGGAAAAAATGTTCATCAATTTAGTTTAGCCATTTTATTTCCATTAAGTTAAATTTAAAATAATTAAATTTATTTGTTTCATTAAAAAAAATCCTAAACAGAATGTAGGTAGAAATAGTTCATTAACTAAAATAAGGTGTGGAATTTTACTAATCCTGATTTTCTCTAGGAGTTATACAAATTTACAACTGTACAAGAAAGTTTTATTCACTGATAAGGACGCATTCATAAAAATGAACAAAAATTGAACTAAACCCGGGTTTCCTCAAATTTAGTAAAAAATGTTATAAAATGATAAATCTGACTTCCCTTATTATAGAATGCTTATTATATGTATGAATAAGACCTAGCATAGAAAAATATTTTAATTCACCCAAACTAATAGGTATTCAATCCTTTCAAAACTTAGGGAAACCCACTGGTCAGAATATAGGAATTTTTCCAATATTTCTTTTATCTACCTATTATCGGTGTAATCGATATGTCCGATATGTTTGCGCGTGGGTTTTTTCAGCTGAAATCATGTTTTTTTTTCTTCGAAATTAGTTAATTCTAACTTAAAGAAGGGGTCACTTTTTTCTGGGTGTATAAGAAAACACACACAGAGTTTTATAGCGTCATATCATCACAACGCTTCTCGCTCGTACTCTGTTGTCATCCTTAATATTCTAAATGTTGTTGGCTTTGTGCGTACGTAATAATGGAAGTAATCAATTGGCACCTTAAAAAAAAAAAAAAAAAAAAAAATATATATATATATATATATATATATATATATATATATATATATATATATATATATATATATATATATATATATATATATATATATATATATATATATATATATATATATATATATATATATATATATATATATATATTTATATATATATATATATATATATATATATATATATATATATATATATATATGTTATTAACATTTTTTCTACCAGTGTATGCCTAAGTTGAAACATAATATGTTTGAAGAATAGTTTGTTTGAACCAATCCTGAAAATATATATTCTTGAATCAAAATGTGTTTGGGGTATATGTTACAGATTTTATTGAGGGTGTATGTTATATCCGTGATGCAGACAAGCGTTACCATTGCGAATTTTCTGAAAGTGGCAATCATCGCAAAAAGTGGCACAATTATTTTTGAAAAGTGGCACAAAAGGTAGCACATTCTTTTTATTAACTTATACAAAAAAAAAAAAAACTTAAAAAATTATTGTACAAATTTAACGAAACAGAAAACAATTCATGTATTTCCAAATTAACATAAATAGTAAAATTTTAGTCACATATGCGTTATAAAATTTGGGTTATATATTAGTTTATAAGTCCTTCATCATGAGGAATGCATTTCTCAAGTTCCCTCACCCAGAAAAAAGTGTCTTCGAAACTAAAGGAAAAAATGTTCATCAATTTAGTTTAGCCATTTTATTTCCATTCAGTTAAATTTTTGTGTCAAATAATAAAATTTACTTGTTTCAGTAAAAAAATCCTAAACTGAAAGCAGTTAGGAATAGTTCATTAACTAGAATAAGGCATGTAATTTTACTAATACTGTTTTCTTCGCTGGGTATAAGAATTTACTACTGAACAAGAAAATTTTATTCACTGATAACAAAGCATTCGTAAAAATAAACAAAACCCGAACTAAAACCAAGTTTCCTCAAATTTAGTAAAGTTTCTTATATAATGATAAATTTATTTATTTATTTTATTTATTTATATTCCTACTACGAAGTATTCAATCCTTTCAAAACTTAAGGAAGCACACTTATTAGAATATAGGAAAATTTCCTACATTTCTTTTATCTACCTGTAATCGATACCTGTCATCGATGTAATCGATGTGTTTGCGCGTGGGTTGTTTTTTTAGTTGGAATCGCGTTGTTATGGTATACTAAGAGATTGTTTAAAATAATATAGTAAATTAATATAATAAAAAAACAAATATAATATATAAAATATTTGTTATTTTAAATTAGTGAGAAAAATTTTCGTTTGTTGGAAATTGGTTTATAAAAAAAGAAAACACCAGCAGAATAACAACCTCTCCATTCGACTTCATATTGGAATCTTCGATTATCAGGTAATATTCAGTAACACTAACCTTTTGTGAAAAAATTGGTTTAGAATTTTTTGTTTATATTTGTAGGTATTGAAATTGTAAAAGGTGGACAAAATTTCTAGGCAGCAACTTATTCAAAGTGAAAGGTACTAGAAGAAGAAAAAATGTGTTTTAATATTTCAAGGCCAGTCCATGCTGTTGATTCTAAATAAATATATTTAATATATTAATAAAACATGTCTTTTATTGAAGAAAAAATTGCCTATATAAATAAATAAAATTCTATTTAAAAACGAAGAAAAGCAGTTCTAATTTTGAAGTAAAAGGTTTACCACAAATATGTTCAAACAAATAAAAATGTCTTTGGCGCTATACGAAGTTCAATTTTCTTCACAATAAGTTCATTTTAACTTAAAGAAGAGGTCACTTTTTTCTGGGTGCTGGCAACTAAATTTAGAATTGACAGAATGGAAAGACAAGTTTGTACTTTGAGTCTGTTTGTTAATTTATTTTTCATCAAAGTACACCGAAAGAATTTTCTTCGTAAAAAGAACGAAAAATTTCGTTAAAAGTACGAAATTTGTCATTGTTATACAACCGAAGAAACTTTTCATTAAAAGTACGAAATATTTCGTACTTTTAACGAAGAAAAGTTCTTCTAAAATTTTCGTAGTTTGTAAGAAAAAAATTCGTACTTTTTATGAAGAATTTTCGTACTTTTTATGAAAAATCTTCGTACTTTTTATGAAACAATTTCGTTCTTTTTATGAAAATGTTTCGTACTTTCTATGAAAAACTTTCGTACTTTTTTTTTTGAAAAATGTTCGAACTTTTAGAAAAAAATGTTATAGTCGAAAGTGCATTTGGTTGTAGTTACAAGTGTGAAAAATTACATCACTACTTTACATCTTAAGTTTTTGAATAAATTTTAGTTTTATTGCTTCAATTTTATTCATAGCGCTCTATCACCCAAATGAGAAGTAGCATAGACATGCATAAAAAAATAGTATAAAGGAATACGCTCAAGCACATTATAAAAGACAATTTTATGTCGCGAACGGAAATTTTAAAACTTCAATGAAACTTCTTCGTTATTTCAAAGAAAATGTTTCGTACTTTTTATGAAGAAATTCTAACGCAGAATGTTTCGTAGAATATTCGTAAAAACTTCTTCATAAAATTCATGAAATTTGAAGAAAGTTTCGTTAAAAGTACGAACTTTTTACGAAGAAAAGTTAATGTAGAATATTTCGTAGAAGTTTCGTATATTCGTAAAATGTTCTTCGTAAAATTTACGAAAACGAATGAAAATTTCGTTATTTTAATGAAGAATTCACGAAGAATAGTTAATGAAGAATTCTTCGTAAAATTAACGAAGAGAATTCTTTCGGTGTAAGCGTTGAAAAAATGGGTTCAGCGCAGGAACAGCTATGAGATAAAACAAATGCTCACTAAAATAATTTGTTTATATATCCTACTTTGAACCAAAAATCTTTAACATTTTCACTTTGAAATAATTGGCTATAGCTGGGATCTTCAGATTTATACACTAATATGTTAAGCTCGTTTATAAAATCATCAGGTCATTTAATTGCATATACGATATCAACATAATTTACATATATCATCACTTATTTTTAAGTAATGCGGACCTAAGAGTCTTATATTATTCATTTTTTTGTCATTTATGCCACTTATGGATAAAATTTGATCAAAAATAGTTTGATAAAAATTTAGTATGTTTTTTTACCTGTATTAATATCAGTTTCAGGAATATTTTCTGAAACAGTTTGTGATTTGGCCTTGTGGCCTACGTATTTTGCAATTTCTCTCTCTTTCTCTCACACTGATTGTACTCTTTTTTCAACTGAGCTTTCATGGGATCCATCATCAATTATTCTTTCATATCGTTCTATGGTGTTAAATTCCCATAAAATTTAAACTTTTGGAAAAGTGGCACACATTATCGTAAAAGTGACACAAATTCGTAAAAAGTATCAAATTTAGTGGCACAAACAAAAAGTGGCATCGGCCAAAAAAGTGGAAAATTTGTCACAAAAGTGGCACAAAGGTAACGCTGATTTAGACCATATCTCCCATTAATATTTGCCCGATTTACCTGAGATAAGAATTAGAAGTTCTTTGTATCCATGTATTAATTTTGTTATATGTTATTGCAGTGTCACGAATTTAAATGTTAAAATGTGAATCAATATATATATATTTTTTTAATTTTCATAAACATTTTTCACAAATGTATTGGGCAGAGATCGTAACGTCGCAAGGTATTTGATATATATTTACGACTATTTTACCATATGTCATAAAAGACGCATAACGTTTTTTTTTTTCTTTGTCCAAGAGAGGATAAACTTTTTAACGAAGTTGTTTTTTCCTTGCTGTAAAGTGCTTCAACTTCAAAATACCCATTGTAATCTTTACACGAAAAACAATATTGTTGAAGTAAAATCAACTTGGGTTTAATAATTCTAAAGAAACTCTTCAAATTAATGATTTTTTTTTTAAATTTGTTGACTTTTTGCTAAACAACATTAAAAACAAGTATATACGGCCGCAAGTTCGGCCAGGCCGAATCTTATGTACCCACCACCATGGATTGCGTAGAAACTTTTACGAAAGACTGTCATCCACAATCGAATTACTTGGGTTGTGGTATCTTAAAACTTCGTTTTCTAAATTGTGATTTAGTCCATACATGGTATATATTAGACAAAAAAGTTATGTATAGTTAAGTCTACAAATAATTACGAATCGATATGGACTTTTTGTACGCAGAGAGCCAGAACTGAAATATGGGGGTCGCTTATATGGGGGCTATATACAATTATGAACTTGATATGGACCAATTTTTGTGTGATTGGGGATCGATTTATCTGAGGGCCATATATAACTATAGACCGATATGGACCTAGTTAGGCATGGTTGTTAACGACCATATACTAGCACAATGTACCAAATTTCAACTCAATCGGATGAAATTTGCTCCTCCAAGAGGTTCCAAAACCCAATCTCGGGATCGGTTTATATGGGGCTGTACGATTATGGACTGATATGGACCACTTTTGGCATGGTTGTTAAATATCATATACTACCACCACGTACCAAATTTCAAGCAGATCGGATGAATTTTGCTTCTCCAAAAGGCACCGGAGGTCAAATCTGGGGATCGGTTTATATGGAAACTATATATAATTATGGACTGATAGGAACCAATTCCTGCATGGTTGTTGGATACCATATACTAACATCACGTACCAAATTTCAACCGAATGGGAAGAATTTTGCTCTTCCAAGGGGCTCTGGAGGTCAAATCTGGGGATCGGTTTATATGGGGCCTATATATAATTATGGACCGATATCGACCAATTTTTGCATGGGAGTTTGAGGCCATATATTAACACCACGTACCAAATTTCAACTGAATAAGATGAATTTTGGTCTTCCAAGAGGTTCCGGAGGTCAAATCTGGCGATCGGTTTATATGGGGGCTATATATAATTATGGGCCGATGTGGACCAATTTTTGCGTGATTGTTCGAGACCATATATTTACACCGTGTACCAAATTTCAGACGGATCGGATGAAATTTGCTTCCCTTAGAGGCCTCGCAAGCCAAATCGGGGGATCGGTTTATATGGGGGCTATATATAATTATGGACCGATGTGGACCAATTTTTGCATGGTTGTTAGAGACCATATACTGACACCATGTACCAAATTTCAGCCGGATCGGATGAAATTTCCTTCTCTTAGGGGCCTCGCAAGCCAAATCGGGAAATCGGTTTATATGGGGGCTATATATAATTATGGACCGATGTGGACCAATTTGTGCATGGATGTTACAGACCATATACTAACACCATGTACCAAATTTCAGCCGGATCGGATGAAATTTGATTCTCTTAGAGGCCTCGCAAGCCAAATCGGGGGATCGGTTTATATGGGGGCTATATATAATTATGGACCGATGTGGACCAATTTTTGCATGGTTGTTAGAGACCATATACTAACTCCATGCACCAAATTTCAGCCGGATCGGATGAAATTTGCTTCTCTTAGAGGCCTCGCAAGCCAAATTTTGGGGTCCGTTTATATGGGGGCTATACGTAAAAGTGGACCGATATGGCCCATTTGCAATACCATCCGACCTACATCAATAGCAACTACTTGTGCCAAGTTTCAAGCCGATAGCTTGTTTCGTTCGGAAGTTAGCGTGATTTCAACAGACGGACGGACGGACGGACGGACATGCTCAGATCGACTCAGAATTTCACCACGACCCAGAATATATATACTTTATGGGGTCTTAGAGCAATATTTCGATGTGTTACAAACGGAATGACAAAGTTAATATACCCCCCATCCTATGGTGGTGGGTATAAAAAGGGGATATGTCTTTTAACACTTTATTTTAAAGACATATCGTAGTTTCTACTTGAAGTCGTGAAAATTAGGAAATTTAGGCTATCGTTTAAACGTTTAAAAGAGAATGGTGTCTTGAATATGTCTTTACTTCAATTCTCCGTTTCTTTGGCTCGGAATCTTTGGAACCGGACAAGCTTTTTTCAGAAAACTACGTTTTATATGGTGTTTTTATATGATCCATCGTATGTATATACAATTATACGTAACTTTCAACGCCGATTCATTAGAAAAGGGTTAATTTACTTTATAAGTTCCTATGCAAATAGTGTTCATCTTACAGCTTTGATCTATAAGAATCGGTGACAGGAATATGGTGGTAATTTTTGGTTTGTTTTTTTTTTCTTCTGAATCTTACGAAAGGTTTACGTTTTGTTAACGTTGGGTAATCCTTACTATGGACTTTCTTATATCCAAACCAAACAGGTGACACGCCACGGTATCCCTGAGATCTGTTTCTCCGATTTATGTCACCCTCTCCCCGAATTTTTGTTTAGAATATTAACAAAACTCTTAAAATGTATAGCTGTGATAAATAGTTCTGCATGTATCTTACTGTTAGAATCAATGAAATTTTCATTGAAAAATTTCACTGTCGAAACATTTTTGCTTCGAATTTCAGAATTCCAATTTTATTATATTGGTGAGAGGAATTTAACTACACAGTAGATGAAACTCTTCCATGAAGGAATTCTCTCTTAAAAACTAACCGATTTTGCTTAATGACTAATAATTCTTTGGGTGCACCCAAGGCCGTAGCCAGGATTTTAATTCGGGGGGGGTTCAACTTAAAAAAAAAATATTCATATAATCTCATGTGTAGAAAATTTTATTTATGCATAGGTATGTATACAATATTTTTATAATATTAAATTGAGCCGACGGGCTTTTTGGGCAGCAAATAAATCAATGACTTCTTCAGTCGGCACATTTATTCGGCGATGAACCGACATTAATGCCAATCCATTGAGTATACTCTCGCTAGTCGAATTTCTAAGATACGTCTTTAATTTCATCATTGTTGAAAATGAACGTTCGGATGAGCACGTAGTAACTGCAGGGATGGAAAATGCAGTACTATAGTACTTTTTTCAATACTTTTTCAACCCGGTCAGTACCGTAGATTTAGAAAAAATAAAAAATAAGATTTAAATTAATATTGAATCTTTGGATTAAGAAAAGTTGACTTGGATATGAAGATGGATATTCCTTCAATGATTTTGTTTTTGATTCCGAGCCAAAGATAAGGCTTCTTTAAAATAAGGCATGTTTTTACGGAGCTAAACTGAAAAATATATGTACGTGATATTAAAGACCACGCAACCTAAATTTTAAAATATTAACGAAATTTCCACAATATTAAGGACTAATTTCTTTAATGTAATGAAATTTTAATTAAAATAAAGTTTACTATCATGACTTTAACAAAAAGTGTTATATGTAGGACACAAATTTTGGAAATTTGAGCCAAGGCAAAACTTCTTTAAAGTAAAGAAAAACATTTTTGATTTAAAGTAATCGTCCTTATCTTTTGAATCTTTGGTTGAAAGTTTTTTTTTCCTTTAATTAAAATCATATTTTTTTACTTCGAAGTATCCGGTATAATTTTTATTATTAAATTGGCATCTGTTTGTACATGTATCAATAACAAAATCCTTAGGGGAAGTTCAAAATCTTTGGATCCAAATAAATTTTTTTTAGTGTATCTAGCTTAAGATCTAGGCCATAGGCGTAGGAACGACTGTGGGGTGGGGACTTAGACCCCCCAGAAAAATTTTAGACCCCCACCCCCCAGAATTTGAAACCCTATTTACGAGTTTCCACTGTGGTGCAAAATCTGCGAAGAAGCGTTGAATTTAACGACGAACAAGTAATGAAAAGATTTAACTTTTTTTTCATATTTTATCAAATGATATCCGATCCAAAAGCTAAAATTTCAATGCTTAGTGGGATTTAGTACCTTTTGTGTAGACATTTTTGAATGATTTAGTACCTCTTGTGTAGACATTTTTGAGTCGATATCAGATTTATGGTACAATAGCTTTGACAAAATATTTTAATATTTTGAGAAAGTCTTTATCAACCTTATTTGCTAATATTCTTTTACAAATATGGCAAAACAGATATGTTCTGTGGGAAGAAAATCTTGATTTTGTAAAAGACATAGTCAAAAACAGGATTTTATTGAACTTCAAGAATGTTTTAGTCGAAAAAAGAATGCGATTCAATATTATCGATTTTTATTTCTATATAGAATTTTTGCAAAATTTTATTTTTATAGAAAATTTTGTCAAAATTTTATTTATTTATTTATTTATTAAATTTAACTTAGCTTATATAAATATAAGGCAAGTATAAAGAAAAAAAGAAATAGCATTAGCTACAAAGGCTATCAGCTACTTGTCAAAATTTTATTTCAATTGAAAATTTTGTAAAAATGTTATTTTTATAGGAAATTTTTGAAAAATGTTATTTCTATTAAAAAAATTTTGCAACATTTTTTTTGCAAAATTTTATTTCTATAGAAAATTTTTGCAAAATTTTATTTATATAGAAAATTTTGTAAAAATTTTATTTTCTTTAAAATTTAGTTTCTTGACAATAATCTTCCAGTGAAATTTTTGTTGAAATTTAGTAAAAAGTACCTTTCCGCCCAAAAAATACCTTTTTTGTACTTTCTTAAAAATTGTATTTTCCATCCCTGAGTAACTGGCAAAGTGACCAAAATTTTTAAAAGAATATGCACGTTTGGAAATATCACTTTATTGCACTCTCCAAGTGCTTCCATCGCTGAATTAGGCAGGTTCTTTTCGCAGGTTTTACGCCATTTCATTTACACATGTGTGTTTGGCTGTTTCGTTGTTGTTGCTATGGCCAAACAAAGCGAGTCATGTTCACAAAAAGAACCACAAACACACATAAAAAGCAGAAAGACATTTTCCAAAAATGAAATTTGTGGTGCGAGAACAAAAACAATTTTTTTTACCGTCGTTTGACGGGCTTTTCAACTAGTATTCTATGATTTGTGCAAGTTTTATAGGTACGCGTTTTTCAAAATAAAACCTCCAGCTTTTCTTCAACATCTTCGATAAGATTTTTCTATGCAGCTAAAAATATATATTTATTTATATAAAAATATTCATTCATTTCGGGGGGGGGGTTTGATCCCCCTCATCCCCCCCCTGAATACGGCCTTGGGTGCACCACTTGAAATGAAACCTGAAAGAAAAATGTTGTGTTTGCCCTGAACCATTCTATATTACGATGGCTTTATCTTATTCCTTAACCTTAAGAAAAAGCCATAATCACTCCCAACAACAAATTAAAATCCGTCGTCGTGCATCCCATCTCTAGTTGGCATTAAAATTGAGTCAGAGTGAAATCGCATATCTTTGCCAGGACAAACATATCAATTTCCACCAATTTTCGTAACTTTTATCAACCAAAGTTTAAAATTTAATGTAAATCCACAATTTTCAATTCAAATGAATTACCAAAGCTCAACTATTCCATTCATATGCACCACTCCTCATATAAATACAAATCTTTGATAGTAAAATATGGTTTTGAGTTTTTGGTGGTTATATTTTTTGAATGGCATTCCCATGATGATGAAGTGGAATCATGATGTAGCTTCATTACTTTAGTACATGTGGTCCTTTCGACTGAATGCATTGCCAACACTTCACAGATTTATGGTTATAACAATATAACATGGATTTCATTCCACTGCATCCAAAAAATAGTTCCCATTTTGTTGATTTCATATGTTCAACATTCCATGAATTCTTGGTAAACTTAATATGGTGCTCGGTGAAAGTGTGGTTGTATGTGCTGAGTTTCCATTACAAAATTTGGTTACGAATATTCCACTTACTGCCATTGGGATTTGGAATTCTTTGATTGATGAAAGGGAACCAAATAATGGATTGAAGTGTACAGAATTTCAATGAATTTCTCTTTGATAATTACACTTAACTGCTGGTTTGTTCCAATGCCTCAATGTAGTTTGAGGAATAGCCAGTGCACCCATGTGCATTTTGTACACCGCCAAAGTGTGTTCAAAGTGAGAAGAGTCCCTATAGGTGGACATATATGCAATACCATACCTTTGATATGGCGAGTGAGGAGTAAGTAAATCTAATATCACTTTTCATTAAAAAACAATACACACTGTACATTTTTTTACTATTCTTTCATTAGAAATGCCGTTATGCCGTTCTTGTCTTCAGAGTTAATACTTTTTTACTACAGATTATTGTCTCTACTGAAAAATAAAAAAAAATTAGAGTTACTACCGTTTTGTTTAATAGGTGCGAAATCCAGATTTTTTTGTAAATCCACCCAACTTTTTCCAAAATTCCAGACATTTGAATCTGGTAACCCTAGTTTTATTCGGATTGGCGACAAAGCCATTAACAGTTACCGCACCGAAAAGAAACCCATGACTTTAGGAGATATGTCATTCTCCTGACCACGACGCTACACCTAGAAAAAAGTGGCCCCTTCCTTAAGTTAAAATGAACTAATTGTGAAGAAAGTTGAACTTCGTATAGCGCCAAAGATATTTTTATTTTTTTCAACGATGTGATTGTCGTTGAAATTAGGTAGAATGCATTCCATATATTAGTTAATAAAGGGTGATTCTTTTGAGGTTAGGATTTTCATGCATTAGTATTTGACAGATCACGTGGGATTTCAGACATGGTGTCAAAGAGAAAGATGCTCAGTATGCTTTGACATTTCATCATGAATAGACGAACGATCTGCCACAACGTCGAATTTTCAGTGAATGGGCCCTAGAAAAGTTGGCAGAAAATCCGCTTTTTTATCGACAAATTTTGTTCAGCGATGAGGCTCATTTCTGGTTGAATGGCTACGTAAATAAGCAAAATTGCCGCAGTTGGAGTGAAGAGCAACCAGAAGCCGTTCAAGAACTGCCCATGCATCCCGAAAAATGCACTGTTTGGTGTGGTTTGTACGCTGGTGGAATCATTGGACCGTATTTTTTCAAAGATGCTGTTGGACGCAACGTTACGGTGAATGGCGATCGCTATCGTTCGATGCTAACAAACTTTTTGTTGCCAAAAATGGAAGAACTGAACTTGGTTGACATGTGGTTTCAACAAGATGGCGCTACATGCCACACAGCTCGCGATTCTATGGCCATTTTGAGGGAAAACTTCGGAGAACAATTCATCTCAAGAAATGGACCGGTAAGTTGGCCACCAAGATCATGCGATTTGACGCCTTTAGACTATTTTTTGTGGGGCTACGTCAAGTCAAAAGTCTACAGAAATAAGCCAGCAACTATTCCAGCTTTGGAAGACAACATTTCCGAAGAAATTCGGGCTATTCCGGCCGAAATGCTCGAAAAAGTTGCCCATAATTGGACTTTCCGAATGGACCACCTAAGACGCAGCCGCGGTCAACATTTAAATGAAATTATCTTCAAAAAGTAAATGTCATGGACCAATCTAACGTTTCAAATAAAGAACCGATGAGATTTTGCAAATTTTATACGTTTTTTTTTTAAAAAAAGTTATCAAGCTCTTAACAAATCACCCTTTACTACAGAATGAAAAAATTAACTGAATTGAATTCATATATGGAATGATTTTATTGAACTTTTTTCATTCATTGGGACATCTCTTAAATATTTGTGGTAAACCTTTTTACCTTTAATTTTATTTATTTGTATACGCAATTGTTCTTCAATAAAATACACGTTTTATTAGTATATTAAATATATTTATTAAGAATCAACAGCATCGACTGGCCATGAAATATTATTTTATTATTTCACTATTTCCAATTTCCATTAAATATCATCAACTGTAAACCACATTTTTTCTTCTTCTTGTACCTTTCACTTTTAATAAGTTGCTGCGTAACGATTTTGTCCTTCTTTTACAATTTCAATACCTACAAATATTAAAAATCATAAATCAATTTTTTCCAAAAGGTTAGCGTCACTGAATGTTACCTGTTAATTGAAGATTCCAAAATGAAGACGAAAGAAGGGGTTTCTTTTCTGTTTTCTTTCTTTATACAAATTAAAATAACAAATCTATATATATAAAATTCAATCTATGTTTGTTTATTTGTTTGTTTGTTTGTTTGTACGTACCGAGTTGGCTCCGAAACGGCTGAACCGATTTACTTGAAACTTTCAGAGATCGTAGGGGGCGTTCATGTGGTGAAAATAGGGTACCTCATTTTTGGACACCTGGTCGCGGAGGGGGGCCTCCCCTTTGTCGGACTTTTTTAAAAATTGGACCAAAGTTGACCGATTTGGTTGAAATTTTCGTTGAAGATTGGGGTTGGCATCTAAACAAAGATCCGCTACTTTTTATTTCGATATTTGGTGGCGGAGGGGGCCTCTCCTTTGTTCGACTTTTTTTTAAAGTACAGTGAAAAAACTAAAATTCTCTAAATTATCTGAGATTTACAGAGAACATGTGGTGAGGTTATGGCATTAATATGGGGTACCCGATGATTTCATATGTGGATGGGGAGGGGGACCTCCCCCTTGCCCTACTTTTTGAAACTTGGAACAAAATTATGCGATTTGCTTGAAATTTTCATTGAATGTTGGGGTTAGCATGTAGACAAAAATCCGCTACATTATTTTTCGATATTTGGTCGGGGAGGGGGACCACCCCTTTGCCCAAAATTTTTTTTTTGAAAGTTCAAACAAAACTAAACTCCGCCGACTGAAATTTTACTGAAAAAATGGGTTACGAAATTTATATCAGGTTCCTGATTTTTTAATAAAAATAAAAGGACATAGGGAGACATCCGCTTCTCTTAAGTACATACAGAGAAACAATTAAACTTTACCGAGTTACTTGAAATTTACAGAGGACTGGGGAGAGATCGTAACCTCCGTCAACCGTAATAGTTGATACCTGATTTTGTGATATTTGGACGGAAGAGAGGCCGCCCCTTTAGGCTTATAATTTCTTGACATTTTCTGGGACGTTTACAAAAGATACGCTAAATCACTTTTCGATATTTGGTCGGGGAGGAGATCCTCCTCTAAAACTACAAAAAAAATGTAAGTTTTCTTGAAATTTACAAAGGCAGTGGGGGAAGGTTATGAACGAAGAGGCAACCTTCCTTGCCCCACACTTGAAGGAAAGTTTCAAGAATTTTCAGGGAAGGTTAGGGGTGTCGATATTGTATCGGGGAAAGTGACGTCCCTTTAAAACAATAGAGCAAAATTTAAACATCTCCGATCTACTTGAAATTTACAGGGACGTGGCAGGAGGTGATTAAATTTATACATAATTTTTAAATTACTGTATGATTTTTCGATATCTGGGGGAAGGGGAAAATTGAAATAAACTTTATCGATTTACTTCGATAGAATTTATAGGGACCATTGAGTAGTTGCGAAATTAATATAGGGTACGTGATAGTCCGATATCAGGTCGGAGTGGAGCGAAGGTGGGGAGAGGGCTCCCTTTTGTCCGTTTTTTTTTTCTTAAATTGAAAGTAGAGGGTTGTCCGTAAATGGGAACTCTGTACATAATTTTATGATTTTTGCACAGGCTTCTGCCAGACTTCTTTTTAGTCTTCTTTTTAGTAAAGAGAGGGTTCCCTTTTGTCCGTTTTTTTTTTTCTTAAGTTGAAAGTAGAGGGTTGTCCGTAAATGGGAACTCGTTACATAATTTTATGATTTTTGTACAGGCTTCTGCCAGACTTCTTTTTAGTAAAGAACTTAAATTTACATGAAATTGGCAGCCAACGTAGAGGGTGCATCATTTTCCAACATTTTAGCAAATGTTAATGTGGTAAAATTTTTTAATACTTTTGCTTTTCCCGACTTATTGGATGGGAAACAGTAATTCTTTGTCTGTTATTATAATATAGTGCACCCAGAAAAAAGTGCCTTCGAAACTAAAGGAAAAATTTTTCATCAATATAGTTTATCCATTTTATTTCCATTAAGGTAAAATTTTGTGAGAAATAATAAAATTTACTCGTTTCAGTAAAAATATCCTATACTGTAAGCAGTTAGGAATAGTTCATTAACTAGAATAAGGCATGGAATTTTACTCATACTATTTTCTTCGCTGGGTACAAGAATTTACTACTGAACAAGAAAATTTTATTCACCGATAACAAAGCATTCGTAAAAATAAAAAAACCCGAACTAAAACCAAGTTTCCTCAAAATTAGTAAAATTTCTTATAAAATGATAATTGCGACTTCCTTTATAATAGAAAGTTTTTCATACATACGAACAACACTTGGCATAGAAAAATATTTTAGTTCATTCGTACTAAGAAGTATGCAATCCAATCAAAACTTAAGGAAACACACTTGTTAGAATATAGGAAATTTTCCTATATTTCTATTGTCTACCTGAAATCGATACCTGTCATCGCAATCGATGTGTTTGCGCGTGGGTGTAATCGATATGTTTGCGCGTGGGTTGTTTTTTTAGTTGGAAACGCGTTGTTGTGGTATACGGAAAGATTGTTAAAAAATAATATTGTAAAATAATATAACAAATAGCAAATAAAATATATAAAATATTTATTATTTTAAATTAGTGAGAAAATTTTTCGTTTTTTGAAAATAAATCTATCAATGTTCGTGATGGTATATAAAGAAAGAAAACACCAGCAGAATAACAACCCTTTCATTTGTCTTCATTTTGGAATCTTCAATTATCAGGTAAAATTCAGTGACGCTAACCTTTTGTAACAAAAATGGTTTATGATTTTTTATATTTGTAGGTATTGAAATTGTAAAAGGAGGACAAAATCGTTAGGCAGCAACTTATTAAAAGTGAAAAGTACAAGAAGAAGAAAAAGTGCGCTTTACAGTTGATAATATCACATGGAAATTGGAAACAGCGGAATAATAAACTAATATTTCAAGGAGATTCGATGCTGTTGATTCTTAATAAATATATTCAATGTATTAATAAAACATGTATTTCATTGAAGATAAAATTTCTCATATAAATAAATACAATTTTATTTAAAAACGAAGGTAAGCAGTTCTAATTATGAAGTAAAAGTTTTACCACAAATGTGTAAGATTTGTCCAAATGAATGAAAAAATTTCAATAAAATCATTCCATATATGAATTCAAATCAGTTAAATTTTTTCATTCTGTAGTATAGTGGTACATAAATATAGGAAAATTTTAACTAATATATGGAATGCATTATACCTAATTTCTACGAAAATCACATCGTTCAAACAAATAAAAATGTCTTTGGCGCTATACGAAGCTCAACTTTCTTCACAATGAGTTCATTTTAACTTATAGAAGGGGTCACTTTTTTCTGGGTGTGCCTAATTTTCAGATATGTTGAGGAGAAGGATTCCTTTCCTTGACAAACCCCACTTAAAATTCACAAGAAATATAGAAGATTGTCCAACTACTTGAATACTGAACATTATTAAAAAAATTTGGAGGAAAGGGTACACCCTCTCCCGCCGTATTTGTACCTATAAACGTAAAATCAAGTAGTCCGATTTGTTTAAAAGAATTGAAATCTTTTCGAAGTTGTTTTCAGCACGAAGGATATAGTTAACTAAGTTAATGCAAAATGTTCCTTCAAATACGCTTCGGAAGGCGCAGCGAAGCGGGCCGGGTTACGCTAGTATTTTATATATTTTATTTTTATTTATTATATTATTTTACTATATTTTTTTAACAATCACTCCGTATACCATAACAACGCGATTCCAACTAAGAAAACAACCCACGCGCAAACATATCGATTACTTCGATGACAGGTATCGATTGCAGGTAGATAAAAGAAATATAGGAAAATTTCCTATATTCTAACAAGTGTGTCTCCTTAAGTTTTAAAAGGATTGAATACTTCTTAGTACGAATGAACTAAAAGTGTTATGCCAAGTGTTATTCGTATGTATGATAAGCTTTCTTTAATAAAGGAAGTCAGAATTATCATTTTATAAGATATTTTTACTAAATTTGAGGAAACTTGGTTTTAGTTCTGTTTTTGTTCATTTTTACGAATGCTTTGTTATCAGTGAATAAAATTTTCTTGTTCAGCAGTAAATTCTTATACCCAGCGAAGAAAACAGTATTAGTAAAATTCCATGCCTTATTCTAGTTCATGAACTATTCCTCACTGCTTTCAGTTTAGGATTTTTTACTGAAGCTAGTAAATTTTATTATTTTAAACAAAAATTCAACTTAATGGAAATAAATTGGCTAAATTAAATTGATGAACATTTCTTCCCTTAGTTCCGAACATTTTGACCGCCCTTGAATGGTTCGCAATGTCCTATAATACTTACTAAGGAACCCACATTTGCATAAACTCACCTTGTTAGCCTCAGTGTTCTTCCTCTATTAGAAATTCTTGAGGCATAATAATTTCAATGATATGTTACATAAAGAAACATATTAATCATGCATATTTTCTTAAACCTAACAACCTATTTATATGACTAGAACATTTAAAAGAAAATACATGTTCGTGTTAAATGCCGAAAGTGGTCCATATCAGTCCATAATCATTTATAGCCCCCATATAAACCGATCCCGAGATTTGGTTTTGGAGCCTCTTGGAGGAGCAAATTTCATCCGAGTGAGTTGAAATTTGTGGATGACAGTCTTTCGTAGAAGTTTCTACGCAATCCATGGTGGAGGGTACATAAGATTCGGCCTGGTCGTATATACTTGTTTCATTTCATTTATTTATTTATTTTGATTTCGTAATACAAAAGATATATATCCAATAATGGATATTAGAATCAATTTGCAGATTCAATCGAATTCCGAATTTTCGTTTTATTTTAATTTACTGCGCTACAAATTCTTTCTACGTTGGAAGACGAATATGGCAGACAGAGCAAGCTGGATAAAATTTTTGAAAGTATTGGAAACGCCTGAGTGTCATTTCCTCGTTTTATATCTGAAACGATTTTCCAATAGATTATTGTAGAATTTGTAACAAGTTTCATTTTTTGATAATTCTCGAGCTACATCAACAAAGTCTTGTTTATTATTTTTATCTAAAATATTTGGAAAATATTCCGTTAAAATTAAAAAAGAACTTCACGGACGAACGTACGTACGTCCCGTACGCTTCAAAAATACATCGGGCTGAAGAATAAATTCTTGAGAGAGTAATCATTAATATCGAATCGCATCAAAGTTTGTTTCATCGGCTCTATGTAATACATTTTGCAACTTTCAACAAATTTTATTATATAGTCCTCTGTTAAATTACATGTACTATATTTTTCGTTGAAATATAGTCCACTAATATATTATCCAATAGATCCATATGAAGGTCTTGAATATAATCATCCTTCACAAAGTTTCTCAAGATGGTATTGAGAAGGCGATGTTATTCCGTGTATAAATTTTGTATAAAGTTTGTTGAGGTTGTTAATATTTTGTTTGTTATTGTTGGTTTCTCTTCAATCGTTATTGCTGTTGATTTCAGCTTAAAACCATGCATTGACTAAACTACAAGTGTAGCTTAACCAACAGAGGGAAAGTATGCTTGTCAAATTTATTTGGGCAAAGCCTTATAGACTGCAAGATGGTTGGATGTACAGCTGTTTCGGAATTACCACATTCCTCACCAGCATCCTCTACTTGCAGCAAAACTATCAACCAATTATCAGAATAAATTCGGGTAATTCACTCAACAAAAAGTGAACTACACTTGAACCTTCCGAAAAAAGGTTTGATAGTCGGCTACTGCCTAAACAAATTTGCAAGCATATCTCTTTTCCTTTGCCAAACTCAAATCATCGCTTTGTAGTTGACTGGGTTTGTTTTTGAGCGTGATTCCTCTATCTTCATTCGTTTTGTTTGTTATTGTTGGTTCCTCTTCGATCATTATTGTTGTTTTTGATTTCAGCTTAAAACCATGCATTGACTAAACTAAATTAGATATAATGCATTTGGGCGTTAATTGCCTTTTTCGGTATCAGGCTAACATGAAATATAATAAATATTTACTGCTGCGATTATTTATGACACTTCACCACTTTGAATTGCATGTTTTTCGATAAATTAGTCACAATAAATTGTTATTGTGAATCGGAGAAGCGTCACTTTATCAAAATACTATCGGGCAACACCGTCGCGACTTGCACTGATGAGATGTTCTGGATAGAACACCAGTGCAACGATGTTCTGGATAGCCCATACAAATTTTGCATCCAGTGCTAAAAGAAAACATCCCTATTTATGGCCATTCACCCCTTTTTATTTCATATTATTCGGCAAATCAATCACAATAAATTGCCATTGTGAATCGAGGAAACGTTACGTGATCAAAATGGAAATTGGTAGCATATCAATGGAATTTGAAGCATTGTCAATTTAAGTTTTGATATGACTATTCGACCACACTTGCGCTAACTGCCTTCTCCAATTACATTGTAAAGGTTGTTAATAATAGAAAAGGAACTATAGCAGCTGCCCTTGATTTTTCAAAAATATTTGATACGTTTGATTTCCCGCTACAAGTGCTTAAAGTTTTTTCAAACTTTCTCAAGGATTGATATCTAAGGGTCAAAATGGGCGATGTCTCACAACAACGATCGGTACCAACAGGTGTGCCTCAGGGCTCTCTGCTGGGAGCGGTGTTTTATAATATATTTGTTAGTGACACTGCAGGACCTCCTTCTGGATGGTTACTACTTATGTATGTTGATGATGTTTTAATCGCCTACTAATGAGAGATCTGCAGAAACACGATTAAATGATTACTTAACATCAGTAAGCTCGTATTTTAAGATGTGGGAAGGAGATTAAATATTAACAAATGTACTGTGACGAAATTTACGCGCAATCACGGCAAAGTTTATCCCAATATTGTGAGACATGTCCCGAACATAATAGTAGATGGTAATACTATTCCTGTATCAGATGAGTTCAAATATTTAGGAGTAATTTATGAAAATTTTTACATTCAAACGGCATGTGGATAACATTTTAAAGAGATCCAAAAGGTAAAACTTCTCATATATACGCATCTTTTTAGACCCTTTTCAGTCTGGTTTTCGATTTCATTGAGCCAGATGGAAATGCTTAGGTTATGGGAGAGACGAATTTCAGCCACCTTTTTAGGCATACGTGGCAGAGTAGGAGACGATGGCATATTTAGATATCCTAACAATGTTCTGGATAGCTAATACAAATGTTGCATCGAGTACTAAAAGAAAATAGGCAAACGCCAAAAGTTTGTCAAGCTGACAATAAAGCTTAAAAAAAACAGAGAGCGGTATCATCGTATTTCCATGTATAGTGGCTAGTTGCACATCTACGCTAGAAAATCGGAATATGTACCTATTACGTCAACAGTAATAATGTGATTAGTAAACTACTTTTGATTTTTTGCAAAGGAGCTTCAAACCGATTTTGAAAAGAATTAGCAAAATAATTTAACTTTTTCAAAGGTGTACGATTAACTATGACATAACGATAACGATATGCTTTTACCTATTACGTCAACAGTAATAATGTGATTAGTAAACTACTTTTGATTTTTTGCAAAGGAGCTTTAAACCGATTTTGAAAAGAATTAGCAAAATAATTTAACTTTTTCAAAGGTGTACGATTAACTATGACATAACGATAACGATATGCTTTTTCATAAACCAAGACAAAAGACAGAGCTACTCTCGGAATTTTCTAAATCAATATTGACCTAAGTTAATTAATGGCAACTAAAAACAATAAACAAAAAATTCTTACAATAACAGTATGATTGCCTATACCAATTGAGCTTGTATAGCTAAACAATTGGCTCGATATAATACAAGTACAAAAACTTTGGGCTGAGGGTCAGTTACGGATTACCTACCTTTGGTTATCCACCACATAATTCATTGCAACCCCTGTCCTTTTCAAAGTTTAAATGGATGAACATATAATTTGACGTTGATATGTTGGGGGATAAGATTGAACTAATTCGTCAGCAGGTGGACGGTGTTTGAACATCGATTACCCATTTCCTGGGGCCACCTATGTGGGAGAATCTATGAATTTTAAAATTCCCCTCACAATGGTTGTGCTGTTTGGTCAATTGGAGACATGCTGTGAGTCCAGGATATACACAATTGCCATTTATTGCAGCATATGTGAGATATTTAAAGCTTCTATTGTTTCTTTATATCCTTAGGCTGTTGCTTACACATTGGCTTCGAGTGAAAACATTTTGGGGATTTGGAATTTTTTCCTCTATGGTCATGATTTAATGAATTTATTACTACCCCCAAAAACGAATCTTGGATTAGGGTTGAAGTTTATATTTCAGACTTTTATGACATTTTTTAATATTTACAAAATTTTTGAGTAAGACCATGCATAAGTTCAAACTCAGGTACTAACAACTCCCAAATAAATAAGAAGAGTTTATTTGTTTGATTGATGATAGTTATATTTATTATCTTTGTATAAAAATGAATAAATTTAAAATAATCACATTGAAATGAATTGAATACAAAGCAAAAATTAAAGTAATACAAAAAAGGTTTCTCATTTACATTTTATTTTGTTGACAAAAGAGTGTAAGTAAATGGACAACAGTTCTATTTATACTGCTGACATGGCTATAAATCACAACAAAACTAATAAATCAAAATGAAGTTGGTAGTTGGGAACATTATGTCTGAATAGTTTCCTCTCCAAAATCCCCACCTTCGTGAACGGACCCGTTTGGGGAAGCTTCACCATCATTCGCTCCTACATCAACGTGCAGTATAGCTAGCTTAGAAACAGGACGTCGATATACACCTTGTTCGGACTGTAGCTGATCGTGCAACACAATCTTTACCACGGAACAAATGAATTGCACGACCACATTTCCATTGACTTCTCGGCAGATCGATATCACACAGGACGACTAAGCAGCCAACTTTTAATGGTTGAAAAGACAAATACCATTTTGTTCGTCGAGTCGGGCATATATTCACAAACCCATTGCTGCCACAAACCATTCTTCTTATTCTGAAAAACTCTCATTATTTACTCAAACACGTCAGTAAAATTTGACATATATTCGAGTTCTTTATCAATGCCAACGAAATTTGTTCGGTTGTCAATTCAAATCGTCACTGGAACACCTCTTCGGTCTATTTCCAGATGAACGGCTTGGATGGTAAGACAGGTAAATAGGTCTACCCATCTATTTTCCTTTCGGCGGAAAATGATAACGTGGACAGGATGGAAATTTAATTAACGATTCGTAGAAATTAGGATCAATATCCGCGGAGGGCACATTGACAAAATTTGCATTTACCTCATTTACGTCAATTGCATCAGAAGTGCTCAATCTCTCACCAATACCAATCTCTCTGAAGGTCCTCCACTTCGTCTTTGTCTCAGTAGCAGAGCGAAAACAGCTACAAAAGTTGAGTAACTTTAACATTACAGATCCCACCGGATCGTAACTCATCCCATAGCAATCCAGTCAAAAAGAAATTCCATCTGGCGTATGTCTCATCCCGTATATCATTATTAAACCAAGAGTTTTGTCCTAATACGAAAAGGGACGTAAGCATCATAAAGGAACTGGAAGCTACCATGCAGCAATTCAATCTGCTCATTCACAGTCGGAAATTGATATATTTGATCCCAATATGTATTCGCAATTTGATGTGATAGCTGATCGTATTCAAAATTTCTCCCTAATGTGTGTTATTTGTAAAGGTATAGTGTGTCGGCATCGAGGTATTGACTGGGAAAATATTCAGAGACGACATTTCGGAAGCTAGGGTCGTCAGAGTCAATAGACGACCCTGTTATGACAACATAATTTTACGACACCTTCAACGTAGCCAAATTAGTGAAAAAATATCAGTATGAGCGATAAAAATATTCTACGAAAATCCTTTTTCACTTTTCTTCGTCTTGGACCTTAAATTATGCACGTATTGCAATTAATCAAGCAATAATTAAATGAAATTCGAAGAATTCCTCGTTGGGTATTACGGCTAAGAATTTAAAAAAGTCTCCTCCAGTCTCCAGTTTTGCTATCACTAATCATATTGGAGCAACTCATAATAATCTATATGAATTTTGAGAAATGTTTGTGCAAGATATTTTCAGTGACTAGCTGTATAGTTTTCAGTGAAGAAAAAAATCAGATATACAGACCGTAAAACAGTTTCGGGGACTTAATTCATCTTTAGTCTCGCCATAATTTCTCCACACTCTTTCTAAATTGAACGCTTCGACCGCCTAGATTAGATGCTCTGGAGGTGGAATGACGTAAGGCCTGGCTATATATTTTAGTCCTTTTTGGACCTTTGAGAAATGTATGTTTATCGAATTTCCTTGGTTGCTAAATAGTAAAAATAACTTGTTAAACAAAAATTGGGCTGTAAGTGAAGTATGTAATATACCGTACGAGTTTCCAAGAGTAGTGATCATGTTCAACATAATTTTTAGCGTTTACGCAGGTACCATTGGTAAGAAAATTAATACGCACTATGCATAATTTTTGTCTACATTCGTATTTAACTACATCTTGATTTTTTTTATATATATTTTTGTTCTCTAACACAAATTATTTCGTAATTCATTTTTGAACCTTCATAGACCGAATCAAACTATGGACTGACTATATTATTCATAACATACCCATATAACCATCACTTTTGAACGAAGTTCAATTTTACTTGGTTCAGAACTTAAATCCGTCTTCTTCTGATTAGGCCATTCAGCCTCATATTTCATAACAAAATCTAGATTCATTTTCCACCTCCCATTCTGGTTATATTCTTTGGGTAGATTTGCCCTTGTAGCCTCATCTGCTGGATACGCAGAGAAGGAATATGATCACCTCAAACATGTTTCAAGAGCAAAATGTTATTTTTGTATAGTGACTATGTAACATGTTTGTTACTAAAATGTTATTTTCTCGTCAAATATAACCTGCTTGCTGAAATCAGATACATGGTTTCCGAGAAAATAACATGGTTGCGAAAACCATGTTACATGGTCACAACCCAAAAATAACATTTTGCTCTTAAAACATGTTTGAGGTGATCATATTCCTTCTCTGGGTGAATCCTTCAAATTTGTTGGGTGCCATATACAAAGGTAAATATATTTGGACACCATTTTTAGATTTATGCAAAATCTCTAGACTTAAAATTTATATTGGTTAATATCCTAGGACGGAGCACAATATTAATAAAGAAAGGGAAATATATAAATCTAAAGCCATATTTATGTAATTTCGCTATTCGATAGATATGTATTAGAAGTACGGGAAAATTTGAGTAATGTTTGCAAATTTCGACTTACCAGTGGCGATTTTAAAATGAAAACGTGTGTATTTTGGCCATGTTTGCCCAAAACGGAAGAACATATATATGGGGGCTTTGCATCAATCTACACCGATTTTGACCAACTTTGGCACACTTTGCTAAAATGTTAATTGAACTCTCTGTGCACAATTTCAAATCGGGCGAAAGATATATGGTAACTGTATCTAAATCTTCTTCAAACAAATTTGGCAGTGTCATTTGTACTTCATGTGCAAAATTTAAATCAAATCGGTTGATATCTGGTGAAAAATATATATGGGAGCTACATCAAACAATTGAACCGATTTCTTCCAAAATCAATAGGGTTTAATTCTGACCCAAAGCACAATATTGTGGCAAATTTAATGTCGATTGGATTTAAATTGCGACATAGTCTTTAATTCTAAAAATGTGTTCTCAGACAGACGGACATGGGTAGATCGACATTAAATCTAAAGCCGTTTTTATGCAATTTTGCAAAAGCATTTTTATGCGCTTTTGCAAAATTGCAAAATCCTTATTGGTAAGAAATTTAATTGGTACAAATTTCATGACTAAACCGGCAATGGTTCAAAAGTTATTGAAAATGCAAAAGTTTGCGTTTTTCAAATTGTATGAACCTCTTTGTAATGTCTTTCAAATTTCACAACATTTTTTTAAGACGAGAAAAATATTTTTTCGGTATTAAATTTGGAAATATTAATATGTGGAGGAACTCTATTTCTTATTTCAGTTATGAGTGCTTTGTGAATTTAATACAAACGTTTCAATGACATCTTTATCACGTTCAGAAATTCGTCACTGGTCCCTTGACATTTCTAAAGAATACCCTAAAATACCAATATTGATTAAAAACAGAATCAATAGCATCTTCATAACAATAAAATTCTCTATTTGGCAATATAGTTGAGTTTCTTAAGCTTTCAAAAGCTAATCTGAATTTTTGTATCAGAATATATCGTCAATTAAACTTAATACTGTTCAACTTGGAAAAAGTACCAAAAGCTCTAAATGAAAATGCCAGAAAGATTTTTTGAAAAGACACTAAAAAGGCAATTTGGGGCTTTTTGGAAAACAAAAAGCACTAAATTTGGTGCTAAAAGCACCAAAATGCCATCATTGCACAAAGTGTTGTCACTCTTACCTCTATGTACGAAGGTTACCGTACGCATTCGATACCACGTAATTGGAAGACTGCAACTTTATGATTTTTAAAAATTTTTCTGGCATTCAAATTTTTGATGAATTGGGCAATTGTGGGAGAACAAGTGGCACCGAATATCAAGCGCTTCATCAAATATGTGTCCTCTGGCAAATTCACGTTTCCATTCTTCCATGAGAATATAACAGTTCTGGTTCATTTACGCCACACCAATTTGGTGAGACATTTCCTGAATGTCTCCACACACAGCGATGGGGCCTTCTCTAAATTTAAAGATAATGGTGATTAGTGGATTACTCGTTAGTTTCAGTGGCAGCATCAAATACGTATACCCTTTTGATTTTTATTCGGATTCTGTACACCGACGTCTCTTTCTTCTGGTTAGTTTTCGACAGTTGCTTTTAAGCGAGTCAAGTGACAACTCTGTTTTGCCAATGACATATCTGTAGATAAATAAACATTGGAGATTTAATACTTTTCTTTGTAGTGGCCGATTAAGATTATCGTAATATTAATTTGCTCGGTGTTTTCCAATTGGTAATGTGTGGTCGACCATGTTTCCTAGACCGCGGTAGTTATGAAAGTCAATGAGGGTGGCTGATTCCTGAGGTTACAGACAATATTCGGTCCATTGCATTTCACGCTTTGTGGACAATTTCCATACTAGTTCACTGAGAAATAACGCTCACCTTAAGTTTTCTTAAAAAAAAATTTTGCATGTTGGATACTTTGTTGGCATCCTTGAGTATTGCTTCCAAATTATCATTGGATATAGGGGGAATGGCCTATCAATTTTGATGTTGCACAGAAAAAAAAAATCTCCCAAACGTTTCCAATAAAAAGTTGATTGAATTTGCAAATTTCAATTAATAAATCAATTGACACAATTAACATTTTAATCAAGTTAGAAACATTAAGTTAATTAAGTCAATGATTGAAATTAAAAAAAATATTTAAAAAATTAATTGATACAATTAACTTTTTAATCAAACTCGAAAGACTCATGCGCATATATATATATATATATATATATATATATATATATATATATATATATATATATATATATATATATATATATATATATATATATATATATATATATATATATATATATATATATATATATATATATATATATATATATATATATATATATATATATATATATATATATATATATATATATATATATATATATATATATATATATATATATATATATATATATATATATATATATATATATATATATATATATATATATATATATATATATATATATATATATATATATATATATATATATATATATATATATATATATAATGTTAGTTCTACTTCTTTTGCAGAATTCTACGTAAATCGGAACAAAAGATTGGCCTCTGGGCCATAGGAGTGTAAATCGGACAAAAAAAATAGTGATCGTCTTTGCGCCGAAAAAGGACCCTATGCCCAATTTGACGACGATCGCACTTAAACTGCGAGCTGGACTTTGCACACCAAAATACATCAACACGCACAGAAAAAACAGGTTTGTACATGGTTGCCGCATCCATTTAATGCTTATCTAGAGCATGTAATTGCCGCGAAAACCATGTATATTTTGTTTTTGTAAAGATAATTTTCGAGCAGAGAAAAATGTATGCTGGCAATAAGCATTTAAATGGTTCTCAAATGCCGCAAACATATTCTATTATTTAAATTATAGAATTTGAGACCATTACATGGTCGGGAAGATCATGTACCTGACCATTCAATTTTTCGACTTTTTGCTGGAAAAAAAGAATTTTTATAAGTTACTTATAGACGTGTCTAGTACCATTACATGGCCATAAAGAGCATGTACATTGTTTTCGTGATCATTTAATTTTTCTAACTTTTTTGCAGCGAAAAGAATTTTATAAAAACACGATTTAAATATGGAATGATTACTTATTGTTGCAAATAGAGTGTGTAAAAATATGTGATGTTTTTGAATAAGTTTATAAATAAATTAAAACAAATAATAAAGTTAATTTTTTGTTTTCTTTTCTCAAGTGGCGTCCTTTTTTCGACGACGAAAAAAGCTTTTTCATAAAGATCAAAATATTTTAGGTTGTGACCATGTTCTTTTAACTGGAAGAAAAACATTTTTGACGAATACCATAACATTTTAGATCGTGACCATTGTCTTTTGATTCAAACTATATTCTTTTTATAAATATAATACATTTTACATGAGGACAATTATATTTTTCTTAGAACCAAGTTCACTGAGCCAACATGGTTGCAGGTTAAAATGTTACATGGTCGTCGCAAAAATAGCTCCTATCATATTATTGTACAACTTTTCAACCGTCGAACGAAACGGACGTGCTTTTTAATAGCGGATAAACTCATCGTAATAGGTACCTACTAAGAATTTCAAGTGTGGTGGGATATTAAGCCACCATGCAGCGAAATTCAAAGTCATCCACTGGGTTGCTAACTTCAGGGCCCAGTGGACGGGTATCGACTGGAGTTATAAATTTGGGCAATGACCAAGAGTTAGGCCCAATTAGTCGGCCTGTAGACGGGTCGACAGGTGGCGACCATTTGACAAGTCGAACCTTTTCCAGGGTAACGACATCAAAAGGAGGTAATCCCTCACGAAAGAGATTCAAGGAATGCAGAAATGCTTTGTTTATCCTAAAGAAGTTAGGATCAGTCGACCCAAGCACGCTGTCGGCTAAACAAAGCGATTCCTTAAAATGGGCTCAAGGAATTCTTGAGGCTGGAAAAAGGGAACGATCACGGGATGAGCTGCCATCCTCCAAAAGGGATCAAAGATTGTTTGCCTCAGTTGCTAAAGACAGCCTTGTGATGGCTATCATTAATAAAGGAGCATTGGACGGTATGGTTCCAAAGCAAAAATGGGGGGAAATTGAGAATGCTCTGTCTGTCGTCTACTCACAGGTGCTGGAAAAGTTTCCCGGCTCAGATCCTCGACACCAAGAGGCTGGTTGGTATCAAGGACGATTTAAGCTAGTCGCATTTGAGGACCAGAGGTCTATAGAATGTTTTAAAGCTGCTCTGATACTAATTGGTGGTTTGGGAAGGAGCTGCTCTAGAGTTAGTCGAGAAGAAAGACATACCGGCTAGAATTAGAGCACATGCGTGGATACCTGCAAACCCTTCTGACCCTGAATATATTTTAAATAGACTGAAACGATGCAATCCAGATCTTCCAACAACTGATTGGAAGGTTGGCCGTTTGGATGAAGTGGATGGACCAAGACGGCATGCAGTGTTTATATTGAATACTCAGTCTTTGCCACATCTAGCAAAGTCCCAGGGCCGTGTATGTTATGGCTTTCATTATATCCAAATGAAGGTATATAAAAACGATCAGCTAAAGTATTAAGAAATGGACAAGCCTCTGTCTGAACCAGAAGTAAGCGGATCCTCTTGCGAAGTCGAGGGAGATACCAAAGTTGAAGACATGGATAGACACCGTATGCGAGAGGAGGTTTCTATTGCCTCAGAACTCACCAAAGTTGAACCTATGGTTATTGCGAGAGTCACCGAGATCTCTGAAGAGGACATTCTTGATGACTCGATTGAAGCGGCTGATGTGTGTACGGATCCTCCAGATAAATCTTCATCATTGTAAGGCTGCATGTGCTGCCTTAAAAGTTCTCCTGATGAAAATGTTTATAGAAACAAAATATGTGAATTAAGTACTCCAGGGTTCAAACTATTGCAGTATACTGCTAATGATGTAAATCGAGCGTGTATAATTGCTAAGAACGAGCTCAACTTTGTTTCTGCTTCCTTCAATGTGCAATACAGACACTGTCGTTGCCAGTTTAGTAATAGCCAAATGCAAATATTGGGTAACCTCGGTCTACATGGGACATGACAGGGAGATGCCTCCATGTGCCGTTAAGACCTTAGTGGAGGAGTCACTGAAAACAAAGACGAAACTCATTATGGGATGCGATGCGGATGCACATCATAGTATATGGGGAAGTAGTGATACTAATGCAAGGGGAGAGTCGCTAATAGAGTTTATTTTGCGTACTAATCTGGTAGTTTGCAACAAGGGAGATGCCCCAACGTTTGTCACTAAAAACAGGCAAGAGGTTTTGGACATCACCTTGGCCTCGCAAGAATTGAATGGAATGATATCTGAGTGGCAGGTTTTAAGTGAACACAGCTTCTCAGATCATCGCTACATCAGTTTCAAATTTGATGTTCATACCACCAAGACCATATTTCCGCCAAATAGGATAAAAAGAAACGAAAGTAAATAAAAAAATCACATATATTTCATTGACTCCAAAATGAACGATGTTTAATGGTAGGTTTAAGAATCTATTCTTCTTGATCTGTTCCAAAATTCTTGAAGGGCTACGGATTCGTCTTTTCGTAAATTGCAGAAAGTTTTCGTAGCAGTACGCTGAAAAATTAGAAGAAACTCCATAATCTTGTACACACTGAGACATATGAAGAATATTGTGTACATTGAATGTTACACTGCATTCGCCAAATATCTTTCCAAAATTTTGAACAAATAACTGGAACAAATCATTTGCTGTATTAATATTCGATTCGAAGTGTTTTGTGTTGAGATTAAACGATACGCTACATGTAGGACAATTATTTCAAAGTAAATGTCGTCGTCAACAATGCCATTCAACACAATTGGACCATAATATAAAATAAACTGGCCAAATTTGGTGGCTTTCCATTTGGCAAGTTCCTCTATTCCTCGACGTTTTCTCTGAAATTCAGAGGAGCAATAGGCATATAAGCCCAAAAATCGTCCAGATAGAATTTTCTGGTTTGCGTTAGTTAACGATACATTACTTTTTGAGTTTTTTAATAATGTTAACTTTTTTTTGCTACCCCTAGATCTAGCAAATGCATTGTATCCAGGGGAAACTGTGCAAAATGGTTTACATTCCCAATCTGCTATGGGAATTCCCACAACTATTTTTATGAAAATTCTTTTGGGTCCTTTTAAAAAAATCTTGATGTGTACGCAGTTGGGAAATTTCTGAAGAGAAAATAGTAACGTTGTTTACACGAGTGCCAACTTGGTAGCACTTCATTCATCCAAACAAAGCGCAATGGCCAACTACATCGCAAAGAAAGGACCTAGCAGAGGTATCGCATATAAATGCCCTAATTTGCACACTCATACAAAATGATCTGATTTTCTTTTAATTGCTCCATTTTATATCAGAAATCATGTAGAGAATTGTCAACATTGGTTTATTAGGTCCCAAAAACGTACCAATTAAAAATACACCTATATTTTCAATATTGGTAGTTCACCCTAAAATGGGCCACAATGAATTACCTGAACTTTTAAACAAGGGTATACCATCAATACCGATATCAATAAAAATTGTGTCGCTATCAACCAAAAATTCTTTTGGAATTTTTTATACCCTCCACCATAGGATGGGGGTATATTATGTAACACATCGAAATATTGCTCTAAGACCCCATAAAGTATATATATTCTGGGTCGTGTTGAAATTCTGAGTCGATCTGAGCATGTTCGTCCGTCCGTCTGTTGAAATCACGCTAATTTCCGAACGAAACAAGCTATCGACTTGAAACTGGGCACAAGTAGTTGTTATTGATGTAGGTCGGATGGTATTGCAAATGGGCCATATCGGGCCATTTTTATGTATAGCCCCCATATAAACGGACCCCCAAATTTGGCTTGCGATTGCTCTAAGAGAAGCAAATTTCATCCAATCCGGCTGAAATTTGGTACATGGTGTTAGTATATGGTCTCTAAAAATGAGTTCATATCGGTCCACTTTTACGTATAGCCCCCATATAAACGGACCCCCAAATTTGGCTTGCGATTGCTCTAAGAGAAGCAAATTTCATCCGATCCGGCTGAAATTTTGTACATGGTGTTAGTATATGTTCTCTAACAACCAGGCAAAAATTGGTCCACATCGGTCCATAATTATAAAGGGTGATTCTTTTGAGGTTAGGATTTTCATGCATTAGTATTTGACAGATCACGTGGGATTTCAGACATGGTGTCAAAGAGAAAGATGCTCAGTATGCTTTGACATTTCATCATGAATAGACCTACTAACGAGCAACGCTTGCAAATCATTGAATTTTATTACCAAAATCAGTGGCAGAAAATCCGCTTTTTTATCGACAAATTTTGTTCAGCGATGAGGCTCATTTCTGGTTGAATGGCTACGTAAATAAGCAAAATTGCCGCATTTGGAGTGAAGAGCAACCAGAAGCCGTTCAAGAACTGCCCATGCATCCCGAAAAATGCACTGTTTGGTGTGGTTTGTACGCTGGTGGAATCATTGGACCGTATTTTTTCAAAGATGCTGTTGGACGCAACGTTACGGTGAATGGCGATTGCTATCGTTCGATGCTAACAAACTTTTTGTTGCCAAAAATGGAAGAACTGAACTTGGTTGACATGTGGTTTCAACAAGATGGCGCTACATGCCACACAGCTCGCGATTCTATGGCCATTTTGAGGGAAAACTTCGGAGAACAATTCATCTCAAGAAATGGACCGGTAAGTTGGCCACCAAGATCATGCGATTTGACGCCTTTAGACTATTTTTTGTGGGGCTACGTCAAGTCTAAAGTCTACAGAAATAAGCCAGCAACTATTCCAGCTTTGGAAGACAACATTTCCGAAGAAATTCGGGCTATTCCGGCCGAAATGCTCGAAAAAGTTGCCCAAAATTGGACTTTCCGAATGGACCACCTAAGACGCAGCCGCGGTCAACATTTAAATGAAATTATCTTCAAAAAGTAAATGTCATGGACCAATCTAACGTTTCAAATAAAGAACCGATGAGATTTTGCAAATTTTATGCGTTTTTTTTTTAAAAAAGTTATCAAGCTCTTAACAAATCACCCTTTATATAGCCCCCATATAAACCGATCCCCCGATTTGGCTTGCGGAGCCTCTAAGAAACGAAAATTTCATCCGATCCGGCTGAAATTTGGTACATGGTGTTGGTATATGTTCTCTAATGACCATGCAAAAATTGGTCCATAATTATATATAGCCCCCATATAAATCGATTCTCAGATTTGTCCTCCGGAGCCTCTTGGAGGAGCAAAATTCATCCGATCCGGTTGAAATTTGGAACATGGTGTTAGAATGTGGTCTCTAACAAACACGCAATAATTGGTCCATATCGGTCCATAATTATATATAGCCCCCATATAAACCTTTTCCCAGATTTGATCTCCGGAGCCTTTTGTCAAAATTTTATTTCTATAGAAAATTTTGTCAAAATTTTATTTCTAAAGAAAATTTTGTCAAAATTTTATTTCTATAGAAAATTTTGTCAAAATTTTATTTCTATAGAAAATTTTTTCCAAATTTTACTTTTATAGAAAATGTTGTCAAAATTTTATTTTGTCAAAATTTTATTTCTATAGAAGCTTTAAACTTAATTATATACGTATTTAATCGGCTTTTTTAGTTTAATATATACCACGTATGGACTATGTGGTATATATTACGGTGTTAGGAAGTTTTAAGATAGCTTGCCATCGGCAAGTGTTACCGCAACCCAAGTAATTCGATTGTGGATGACAGTCTTCAGTAGAAGTTTCTACGCAATCCATGGTGGAGGGTACATAAGCTGATGGTAGATGGTAGTAGAAACCTGGACACATTGTTCTGAGAATTGCCTTTTCCCTTCTTACATTCAATAATCCATCTAAACTCAGAGGTACGTTCAGATTTTCTGAGTTTAATGTCTTCAATAGGCCATTAACACATACTCGGGTAGGCTGATATTCTTGGTACCAGTCCACCAATTTTAAGCACAATGGAGATCTTTTTTTATTTTTTGAACATGACCCAACCAATTATACGTTATTTGAATTACAATCGCCACTTTCTAGCAAACTAACATCATATCCACAACTCTTTTCTTTATTATTTTCTTCACTTTTAGATGTTTTTAACCCATCTTCGACAGTGCCTCTAAATAATTTTAATAAGAATTCTTTTTTCCGATTTAACAAGTCCTTTTAAAGTTCTTTTGCTCATTCTGTATAATAAATAAACACGACTGTCTCCAACGAAATTAAAACACTGAATGAAATAACACGTGTTGCTTCAAATTCACTTACAGATACTCGTTAGCTTATGACATAAGGGCTTATGAAAGGTCTCTTGCAGTGTTGCCAGGTAATTTTTGATTCTTCCCCCCAAATCTTAAGAAAAAACCCTAAATTGGTCTAGTCTTTTTTCAAAAACCCCCAAAAATTTTAAGTATGTAAATAGTACAAAAAGAGGTCCAAAATTTCGTTAAAAATCCTGTAGTGATACACTTTAAAAATTAAATTTAACACAAATATATAAACTGAAACAAGATTTTTTCTGAGGAACAAAATTTTAGACAAAATAAGCTTTTTTTAATGCTAAAAATTTTCTTTTGAAGTCAATAAAAATCATTACCCTACTTGTCACAAATTCGGGTTCGACTCCTGCTTCGACCGAACACCAAAAAGTTTTTCAGCGATGGATTATCCCACCTCTGTAATGCTGGTGACATTTCTGAGGGTTTTAGAGCTTCTCTAAGTGGTTGCACTGCAATGTGGAACTTCGTTCGGACTCGGCTATAAAAAGGAGATCCCTTTACATTGAGCTTAACATGGAATCGGGCAGTGATACGAGAGAAGTCCACCAATGTGGTATCACAACGGACTGAATAGTCTAAGTGAGCCTGATACATCGGGCTGCCACCTACTCTAACCTGACCTTGTTTTTAATTGTATCAAATATTAAAAATGCCCCTTCACAGAATGTCATTGCATACTTGCTTGTATTTAGGAACATGGGTTGACTTCCCTTATTTTTTCAAAATTCATGTCAGAATTGTTCCAAATTTTGTTGAGAATTGCTCAACTTAATAAGATATTTTTTTACCCCTAAATAAATGTTACCCCTAAAAATCACCCTAAACGTGTAAAAAACCCCTAAATTTGGGGGGAAACCCCCAACCTGGCAACACTGGTCTCTTGGCTTGTAGAAGTGTACAAAGGAGAGCATGACTAGCTCTTTTTTTTAACCGTTATATTTTTGTCTCGTTGGTTAATAACTTATTATTATATGAGAAAAGGGACAGCGATCTTCATAAACAAAGACCTTTTTTAAGGCCTAATTTAAGCAATCGATCACGAATGAGTATCAATTTTTTTTTCTAAGAAGTAAGAGGTCTTACAAAAGGGTTTTGTTATAAGACCTAAACGTATGAGTATTGCCTCCAAAATAAGAGCTCCGTGAATGCTTTAAATCGTAAGAGCTCTTGATTTACGCCGCTGGGAGCTTCTAATGTATACTTCAATAGTATATTAAGTATGTGTGCACACAGGGACATAGCAGGAGTGTAGAAATTATGGTATATACAGGGGAACAAGATTGTTTTTGTTATTTCTCTAAACAAAAAACATAACACCAATGTTTTTTTATGGAAAATCTTAATTAAAATTGAAAATATAGATTGAAATCATAAATGTTTAATTGATTCAATTATTTGTTAATCCAAACATAAATCAAGTGAGGTAATTACAGTGCACTCGTGGTAACGTGAACTCCGCATAACGTGAACACGCTTTTTCTTACACTAACTACTCCGTAACGCTGAAAAACATGAAAGTGACGTTAAAGACAGATTCACAATGCCAAACACAATTTCAAATACACCTACGGATGTTTTTAGTGATCTAGTTTGACTTTTTTCGTGCATTTTAATTATTAATTTATATTGCATTATAATTCCATACCCACTGATATTTTTCCGATCTCTTTATATTAAATTTTTTCATAAAATTAAATTATGTTTTTTATATTACTAATAACAAAAATAAAAGACTATCACGCTAGAACGTGTAATTCTCCCGAATACGGTTAGGTTAGGTTAAAGTGGCAGCCCGATTAAGATTCAGGCTCACTTAGACTATTCAGTCCATTGTGATACCACATTAACTAAAAGTACCTATTACATATGGGCACTTCTAGTTTTAACCGCTAAACCTTCTTGATTATTTTTCTTTGTTGAACCAACCAGATTGTTCCAAAAACATTAGCAGACTGCTTAAAGGCCTGGTTATGCATCCAAAAACGAAACGTAAGCGTAGCGTGGCGTGTCAGCTGTTTGTTTTTGCTATACGACAGCCCATACAAACGATTACCCAACGTTTCCACAACGTAGACGTGTCGTATGATTCAGAAAAAACAAAAGTTGGCGTGTGGTTGTCGTATCAGCTGATCGAAAAAAACTAGCGTCATCAATTGAAAGAAGAGGCAAAAAGTTATTTAGTGAAAATAAAGTTAATTAAAACATAAAACTGGGCTGTGTTCGTTTAAAATGGATGAAGAGAAGTTAATATTATGCGTGCAATCGCATGAATGTATTTATAATAAATTCTGTGCAGAATACCGACTTCCCGAAAAAAAAGCAACAGCCTGGAAAAGAATTATTTTTTCTATATAGTCTCCACAAGTTTAAAAGACTTAGATTCACTTCTATATCACTCCAGTTCATTTTGAATTTTAAGAAAATCAACCTTTTGCGCCTCTTTTTGATAGTTTGTTTATAAGCTATCTGATCATATGCTACGTTTTTTTTTCAATTAGGCTAATCGCCAAAAAATCATACGTTGCCGTTACGCTACGGCTACGCTACATTTTTAGATGCATAACCAGGCCTTAAGTTAACGTTTTCCAGATCCGCGAGTAATCTGAAGCTACATGCTCCTAAAAGTTGCTTGCGCTTTACACAAAATGCAGGACACTCACACAAGAGGTGTTTAATTGATTCCTTTTCCTCCGCATCATGACAGCTCATACAATAGTCATTATACTTCGCGCCAATAGTTTTTGCAAAATCTCCTATCAGGCAGCGACCCGTTATAGCAGATATCAGGAGTGATATCTGGCGTCTCAAGAACACTAGCATATCTAGTGTGCGGTTTAAGTTTAAATGGGGCCATATTTGCTTGGTGTCGTTACAGCCCTTGCAATTCTCCCATCGAAAATTTGCCATCATAACAGCCTTCTCACGCAGCATGAGCTTGCAGGTAGCCAGGGGCATACCAACAGATTCTAGTTCCCTGGAATATGGAAGGTAGTCCCTAGCCTTGCCAACTCATCCGCTTCGCAGTTCCCCGGTATGTTCCTATGGCCAGGCACCCATATTAGGTGAATATACGGTTATGTTTTGTTCTGAAACTCGCTGAAGTTCGCTAACATGAACATTTTCGCTAGCGTGAACTCTCTTGGTTCTAAATAGTTCACGTTACCGCGATTGCACTGTAAATTTTTAACTGTATCACTTAATTTTTAATTGGCATCATCAAACGTGTGATTGAAGCAATTCAAATAAAAATTACTTGTATCAATTAAGCTCGCGATTGAAGCCAACAATTTTACTCTATAGTAGTTATACTGGATGAGCAAGGAACGATATAAATCTGCCAGACGCCTAAAAAATTCTCTATTCAGTTTTGAAGTAGGGGTGATTACGCGCCTTTGGATATTTCTAGATTTAAAACACACAGCCTAGGTGTGCACGTGAGCGTGATTAGGAAGCGATACATGCGTGATAAAATCCCTTGAGATCCACAATAAAAAAGAATGGTAGAGAAGTTTGGCATGCTACCCATATGTATACTTTTATGTACCATACAACAATATATTGTTGTTTTAGGTGAATGTTTTGAACAAACTGGACTTTTGAAGGAAACATAATACGATTTTTGTCACGTCCGTTTTGTTTGCTCTGGTTGCTTCAAACTTGGTCCAAATGGAGGCACATTTTGCCAAATTTCAGGAGCCGATGGGTCTGGAACATGTATAGAAATATAAAAATTTAGATCGACACGATTTCCATGGAGTTTAAATAATATTTTTACACGTGCAGTTTCAATATAGTGGATATACATAACGGTATATTTTTACAGCCAATTTCTCATATCCGAAACGAATGCTTTCGTTCGACTAGAATGCCCAAAACAGTTGAATTTATAAAAAAAAAATCAGCTGTTTTTGGCATTTCCGTCGAACGAAAGCGTTCGTCTCGGATATGAGAAATTGGCTGTTAAAGAATGTTGGTCGTATTTATTGTCCCAAACACAAAAATTTGCTTACGTTGCTAAAACCACTAATTAGTGGACCTCATCATACAGAAACGCACTAAACAGTTTCAACCACGTATAAAAACCGATTTAGTGATTCAATCACAAAAAAATTCCCAACTTAAAAAACTTTAATTCAAGAATTCATAAACCATCACGCTGTAAATCATATAAAAGATAAAGTACGTATGAATAAAAATCAAAAAGGTCAACCGGGACCTCATCACGCACAGAAGGGTTAACCAACCAAATGCTTACAAGTTGAATTTCCTTATAATTTTAGTGACACTTAAGATGTTTAGAGTTTAAAAACGCTCTCGATTTTAAACGTGCTGATATTTTTGGTTAGGTCCCCAGGTATATTACTCATAAAATTGTTCTGAGTCACGAGATTTCCCGTGAGTTGTAACGGCCACCAAATCAGACCATATCCTTTCCAGTCGGATGCTACAATGTTTCCGGCTTTGCTCAGGGCTTGGGGGGTGTTCATGCTGGAATGGATATGGCTCGGCCAGTTACAATAATATTAAAATTATTAGGGAGCTATCATTAGTATAGTTGAAACGAAGGATCTAATTTTTATAAAAAAAGGGCGGAAGTTGATAAGTCGAAAGTGCTAGATGTTGAGGACAAATCGGATACCCACGCAACCACGCCGATTTTTCATAGTGATTCGGCCCATTACTATTCTATACCCTTATGTCTTCAATTTCGTGTACGGTATAATTTTATTGAATTTAATTCATCATGATACGTAACCGAACAAAACAAAATTGCATTTTTATATCGCCAAACGTATTTTCTTTATATTTATACAAAACAAACAACGAACAATGTGGACGATGTAGATAAGATATAAGGATCAAATTTGTTTAAAGAAAATCGTGTAAGATGGCTATAGTACAAAACAATTATATAGTCTAAAACTTAATTATATCTACATATAGTAATAAATAATTTCCAATGTATTAAATAATAAATACTAGTAAATACTCACAGAATAATCCCAGGATTCCGCATCCACAAGCGCTTGTTGATCAGGATGATGGAGACTATTATTTGAGCAATAACTATGAGGTATATAGGGGATACAATTGTTGATTTAAATAATCAATGTTAGTAATGGGGGACCAAATCGCAACATGTTTAGAGGCATACAACTAGTACACATTTATAATCAGGGCTCATATCAAAATTATTTAAAAATGTTATATTTATCTTGTCTGCATCGATGTTTCTAGGCGTTCCGTATTTGATTGCATGACCGATGAGTATTTAAATAAAATAAAATTTCTGTTTCTTCTTTTCATAGCTCACGCTTTTCTTTTAAATTTTCCATGACAATATTTCGGAAGCAAAAAATGCAATTCGTGTTACTGCTCTTTCTATTCATATAATTCTTTGATTCTGGTTATGGGCGGAGGCTGCGAGTTTGAACCCACAGCCTCTGTCTTGGAAACTTCGCTCTTTTCCTAGTATTAGACCACACATTAAGTCACGCCATTCCCTTTTTTTTCTATCTTACCTAATATATGATTATATTCTCTACCAATGGGCCTTCCGAATACGAATTGTTTTTGGTCCAGCCTTTTCCTTTCCTTCTTTTTTTCTCGTTCTTTTTTTTTTCTTATGTTACAAAATTTGTCCAATGTTCCTCACCAAATTTCTTGAATTGAAATTTATATATTTTTTTCCATTTTAATTTCTTGTTGTCAAATCAGTATTGGCTGCCTTGTTCAGAAAAATTTCAAACATATATAGGTTTTTTTTTCTGAAAACCAAAGTGAGGGACCGTAAGGAACCTCACAGAGTCTACGCGTATATAGTGAGTCACGCCATTTTGCGTGATTTAAGATACTTCTAATCGCGAGGGTACGTGAGTGTGAAACCTTAAAACTTTTTCGTTCTCGAAAAGTAACGGAAGGATAATAAATTAAAGACAAATTAAACATTCCCCGCAAAAACATTTGGAAGTTGTTCTAAAGGTACAACTGTTAAAGCATTTCCAAAAATGCCCTCCTGAAGATGTTCTTTATTTTAACTACACAGGAAGTTCTTTTAATTCAATTTTTATAACTTGCTTTTTACATATTTTCAATGAGTAATGTTAACTTTTTTGTTTCAAATAGGTTAAACCCCGAATAAGTATTGATAAAATGGTACAAATTATTTAAATTTTTTCAAAAAGATGCTAAATCAATTCTAGAAAAATTTTATTTCGAAAATTTGAGTTCCAACGGTTAAACAATCGCTAGGATAAAATAATAATCATAAAAATAATAAAAATTTCACATACTATTGCATAAATTTTTAATTCCCATCCAAAACACTGAATTTGAATCACACTTTTAGAAGTGATGCAAATTCAGTGCAACGGCTGTTGAAGTGATGAACATCCGTCCTATTACAAGTCCATGTTAAATTCATCGCTTCTGCGCCAATTTTGCACCACTTCCGCATTCAAAAAGAACATTTTCAATAGTTTTTTGTGACCCTTTTTTGCTGGGATTATTATTTTGAAGAAGAAAACGCGCCATCTACGGCGAGCAAACAAACAACAGCGTTGTGAATGGGTTTGGGCCGCCTATACCGTTCGTGGTCTTGTTTTTTATTATTGTGAATGACGAATTTGGGTATTTTACCCGATTGTGATTTACTGCTAGAAAATACGTCATGGTTGTTGTACGTACTACATTTATCTAACTCACGAACCATCACAATTATATTCGTGCATTCACAATGGGCGTGTATATTAGAGGAGGTTGGTTGAATTAAAAGTTGTCGCATTTCAAAAAGGCGTTATTATTATGATAAAATGAAACATTTCACAGGTGGACATTTTGAAGCACTGCAAAGACGATCTACATAAGATATTGAGGGACTTTAACGGCCACTTATCATGTCGCTCCGTTAGGCTTTAACTGTTTGTTAACAAAAAGTACACTGAATATATTTTCGTTGACGGTTCATTTCAACTGAACATTTTTTACCAGTTAAATTCCTAACTGACTTATGTGTACATGATTTATTGAACAAAACTGAATAAAATGTTTACATATCACAACCAAAATTATTATAATAATACTCTTGGCGTTGCCAAATTCTATGACTGCAATATAGAGCGATCACCCGATTTTATTTCTTGAGCGAATCCGAGTAAAAGGCTTTAAATGATCCATTAATTAAATAAATTTATAATAAATGATTTTTGGGCGTTATGACCAAATCGTATAATTATAGTTTGAGCTTTATGTCCTCCTTCATCGCGGTCATATGCCTCGAAAAATAAGCGGACAAAAATTAATGTCCGAATGGGAGCCACCGTGGTGCAATGGTTAGCATGCCCGCCTTGCATACCTGCTTCGACCGAACACCAAAAAGTTTTTCAGCGGTGGATTATCCCACCTCAGTAATGCTGGTGACATTTCTGAGGGTTTCAAAACTTCTCTAAGTGGTTTCACTGCTATGCGGAACGCCGTTCGGACTCGGCTATAAAAAGGAGGTCCCTTGTCATTGAGCTTAACATAGAATCGGACAGCACTCAGTGATAAGAGAGAAGTTTACCAATGTGGTATCACAATGGACTGAGCCTGATACATCGGGCTGCCACCTAACCTAGCCTAACCTAATGTCGGAATACAAAAACTGTTTTGGGTAACAAAATACGTACGTTATGAAATTCAAAATGCCGTAACTAGAAAGACAGTGCAGATCTCGTGGTCTTTAAGTAAATGCAAAGACAATTAAGGAGAGCTAAAAATACTTCCAAATGCTCCACAAAGTACCCAAGAAAGGACGCCAGAAAATATATTTTAGCAAACCACTATTATGGACGCCGGTTTGGCATACAGTCTTTTTGTGTTCCATCCCAGTAACTGAAATAATAAATAATATGGATGATGGAGATGGAGTCGAGCACCCCGAGAGTGATAGAGCGAAAAGGAGAGCCATTCGTCGCATCCGTGGTCTCCGAGCCGATGACACACCACAATTTACCATAGCCGAGATTACCGATGTCATCAACAGCGTGAAACCATCCAAAGCGATGGCCCCTGACGGAATTTCCATGCTAATGTTGAAGCATCTGGGAATACTGGGAGTTGAGTATCTGACCTCCTCAATTGTCCTCCCTAGCCTTGTGGAGAATTTTCCAGATGCACACCATCAACATGGATTCCGTAAGGTACACAGTACGTCGACAGCCTTACATGCCATTTCGACACATATCAATAAGGGACTTAATCAGCCCAGGCCGTGTCATAGGACGGTCCTCGTGGCGCTTGACCTATCGAAGGCATTCGATACGGTCAACCATGCCAGAATTTTCAAGGACATCAAGAACACGTCCCTACCGGCTGGAACCAAGCATTATCTTTGCGACGCCAGTCGTATGTGGAATTTAGGGATAGAAAATCAAGACCCCGCAGAGTGAAACAGGGAGTTCCCCATGGTGGGGTGATATCTCTGGCACTGTTTAACCTCTACCTATCCTCTATTCCACACCATCCAGACGGCGTCGAGATTGTATCATACGCAGACGATTGTACAATCTTGGCATCTGGGCCCAATGTTGATGACATCCGCGATCGTTTAAATGTCTACTTAGATAATCTTACCAGTTATTTCACTGCGAGAAACTTTAGGATATCCCCCACCAAATCCTCAGCCACACTATTCACTACATGGACGGCAAAAGTGCGCAGGCAGTTGAATATTAGTGTCGATGGCGAAATAATTTCGACCACAAATTACCCCAAAATTCTTGGGGTCACATTCGACAGCCTTTTCAGGTCGTCTGCCCATGCCACTGCAATTTGTAATAAGCTCCGTGGTAGAAACAAGGTCCTCAAGTCACTTGCCGGCAGTACTTGGGGTGCGGACAAAGAAACCTTGTTAACTACCTATAAGGCAATTGGCCGGTCAGTGGTAAACTATGCAGCTCCAGTGTGGACACCTCAGACTAGTGCCACGCAGTGCAATAACATACAAACCTGCCAGAACGCTGCCCTTAGAACTGCGACTTGGTGTCTCCGCAGCACACCCCTGGATCACCTTTATGTGGAGACAAAGATCATCCCTGTGCGAAGACACAATTAAAGGGTGATACGGTCAACATTTGGTCAAGCGAAAACGCGTGTAAAACGGTGAAATCGTTTATTTAAAAAATCATATTAAATTTCTTTTTCAAGTTCAATTAGTATAAAATTCAGGAAAAATATTCAGTTAGGCTTTCGCTTTTCCAAATCCGAATTGCCGGGCCTCACGCTTGACACCTGCCATCAGATTTTGTACAGCCACCTTGTCCACCTTCTTCGCCGCAGAAAGCCAGTTTGCCTTGAACTGCTGCTCGTCCTTAGCAGTTTTTTTGGTCTTCTTTAGGTTCCGCTTGACAATAGTATTTCTCAGTATTTCTCAATTGGGCGGAGCTCTGGCGTGTTGGGAGGGTTCTTGTCCTTGGGAACCACCTGCACGTTGTTAGCGGCGTACCATTCCATGGCCTTTTTACCGTAATGGCAAGATGCCAAATCCGGCCAAAACTGTACGGAACAACCGTGTTTCTTCAGGTAAGGCAGCAGACGTTTATTCAAACACTCTTTCATGTAAATTTCTTGGTTGACAGTCCCGGAAGCTATGAAAATGCTGCTTTTCACAGGTACAGATGGTACAGATGGCTTGCCAAACCAGATATTTCTTTGCGAACTTTGACAGTTTTATGTGCTTGAAAATATCTGCTACCTTTCCCCTTCCTTTTGTCGTATAAAACTCCTGTCCCGGAAGCTGCTTGTAGTCGGCTTTGACGTAGATTTCGTCGTCCATTACCACGCAGTCAAACTTCGTCAGCATCGTCGTGTACAGCCTCCGGGATCGCGCTTTGGCCGTCGTATTTTGTTTATCATCGCGATTTGGAGTCACTACCTTTTGTAAGTCGATAGTCCGGCTCGATGCACGGTTGTAGACGATACACCCAGCTTATTTGCGGCATCTCGGAGAGAGAGGTTAGGGTTTCGCTTGAAACTACCGGCAACTCTCTTTGTCGTCTCAGCGGCTTCCGGTTTTCGATTTCCCCCCGATCCAGACTTCCTGGCTGTCGACAAACGTTCCCCAAACACTTTAATTACATTTGTAACGGTTGATTTGGCAACTTTTAGCGATTTTACCAGCTTTGCGTGCGAGTACCTCGGATTTTCGCGATGCGCGAGCAAAATTTTGATACGCTGCTCTTCTTGCTTGGTCGGCATTTTGACAACTGAAGAGTGAATTCCAAAATCAAAATAGGAGCAACATTCTACACACACACCTTCAAAACGAGGGGTGTTCAGGTTTTTTAAATGCAAAATTGAAAGAAATACGTCAAGTTTATATTGACCAAATTTTGACCGTATCACTCTTTACATGTTGTCAAAGCAGTATCTCCTGGGTTGTTATCGCAGTAATCATCCTAACCACCATCTCATGGATACACAACCACCACCCAGGTACGTAAGGGTTGATAAACATCATCTATAGCGCGAGATCCAGCGCTATAAAAGAGAACCTCTAGATCAAGCAGCGTACCAGGCAGGTTTGAACAGGATTCATGAGGATACTGTAGCTGAAGCTGTGAGAAGTTACAAGGTTAATCCTGTTCTCGGAGTCCGACCACCGCCCATAGCACCGGAGGAAAGAGACCTCCCACGGCAGACTAGGGTAGTTTTAGCCCAATTAAGATCAGGCAAGTGCAGCCGCCTCAATTCCTACTTATCAGTGATTGATAGCAGCGTAGCTGACGTATGTCCAATTTGTAACCAAGGATCACACGACACGCGTCATCTTTTCTCTTGTCCACACCCAGAAAAAAATGTCTTTGAAACTAAAGGAAAAAATGTTCATCAATTTAGTTTAGCCATTTTATTTCCATTCAGCTAAATTTTTGTGTGAAATAATAAAATTTACTTGTTTCAGTAAAAAAAACCTAAACTGAAAGCAGTTGGGAATAGTTCATTAACTGGAATAAGGCATGGAATTTTACTAATACAGTTTTCTTCGATGGGTATAAGAATTTACTACTGAACAAAAAAATTTTATTCACTGATAACAAAGCATTCGTAAAAATAAACAAAAACCGAACTAAAACCAAGTGTCCTCAAATTTAGTAAAATTTCTTATAAAGTGATAATTATGACTTCCTTTATTATAGAAAGCTTATCATACATACGAATAACACTTGACATAGAAAAATATTTTAGTTCATTCGTACTAAGAATTATTCAATCTGTATAATTTTGGGTGCTCTACGAGAGTGGACTGTAAATATGCTTGCAAACTCCCAAAATTATGTCCAATTTTAGTTAGTTTCAAAGGCAAAGAAAAAAGTAAAGGCAAAAGAATTTCAGTTTAAACAGGAATTTCAGTTTATTAGGTGATCTGCTTTTCGTCTTACCGCTTGTGTTGTAGCTGCATAAGTGAAACACAAGCCAAACACTAAGAGCTCGAATAATGCAATTCAGCTAAAATTTCAGTGGAAGTTACGTTAAAATGGTGGCCCTTTATTGAGCCAATTGAGCAAAAGGTTTAATTTCGTGAGTAGGCCAATTGGATATAGGGTTGCCATGAATCATGAAATAAATTATGAATCTTAATGTAATTAATAGAAATTCATATACATAAGACTATTCTTAACAAACACAAGTTCATTTTTAATTCTATTGAATAATTTTGTTAGATATTCAATATAAACTTCATTAAAGGACAAAAGCTGTTGAAGGCACTTCAACACAATCCTTTCAAAACTTAAGGAAACACACATTTCTTTTATCTACCTGTAATCGATTCCTGTCATCGATGTAATCGATAACAGGTTGGCTGATAAGTCCCCAGTCTGACACATAGATGGCGTCGCTAGTATTAAATGCATATTATTTTTATATAGTACCAACCTTCAAATGATTCGTGTCTGTAAATCAATTAGTTTGTGAGATAGAGCGTCTTTTGTGAAGCAACTTTTGTTATTGTGAAAAAATGAAAAAAAAGGAATTTCGTGTTTTGATAAAATACTGTTTTCTGAAGGGAAAAAATACGGTGGAAGCAAAAACTTCAATAATTGATTGGTATGCAAAATTCAAGCGTGGTGAAATGAGCACAGAGGACAGTGATCGCAGTGGACGCCCGAAAGAGGTGGTTACCGACGAAAACATCAAAAAAATCCACAGAATGATTTTGAATGACCGTAAAATGAAGTTGATCGAGATAGCAGAGGCCTTAAAGATATCAAAGCAACGTGTTGGTGATATCATTCATCAATATTTGGATATGCGGAAGCTCTGTGCAAAATGGGTGCCGCGCGAGCTCACATTTGACAAAAACAACAACGTGTTGATGATTGTTGATGGTGTTTGCAGCTGTTAACTCGTAATATACCCGAGTTTTTCCGTCGATATGTGACAATGGATGAAACATGGCTCCATCACTACACTCCTGAGTCCAATCGACAGTCGGCTGAGTCGACAGCGACCGGTGAACCGTCTCCGAAGCGTGGAAAGACTCAAAAGTCCGCTGGCAAAGTAATGGCCTCTGTTTTTTGGGATGCGCATGGAATAATTTTTATCGATTATATTGAGAAGGGAAAAACCATCAACAGTATACAGTTTATATGGCGTTATTGGAGCGTTTGAAGGTCGAAATCGCGGCAAAACGGCCCCATATGAAGAAGAAGAAAGTGTTGTTCCACCAAGACAACGCACCGTGCCACATGTCATTGAGAACGATGGCAAACATTCATGAATTGGGCTTCGAATTGCTTCCCCACCCACCGTATTCTCCAGATCTGCCCCTAGCGACTTTTTCTTGTTCTCAGACCTCAAAAGAATGCTCGCAGGGAAAAAATTTGCCTGCAATGAAGAGGTGATCGCCGAAACTGAGGCCTATTTTGGGGCAAAATCGAAGGAGTACTACCAAAAAGGTATCAAAAAATTGGAAGGTCGTTATAATCGTTGTATCGCTCTTGAAGGGAACTATGTTGGATAATAAAAACGAATTTTGACAAAAAAATGTGTTTTTCTTTGTTAGACCGGGGACTTATCAGCCAACCGTTAATTCCTCATTCACATTACACTTCCACGTTAACTAGATTTCAACTGTCATATGCCTTATAAAAAGGGGTTTTCAAATCTACTTTTAGTAGATTTCGAGACTAATGTGAATGAGCTATAAGGTTTATTATGTTACCCATAGGATTTTCAATAACCAAAAGCTTTTAAAAAAGACCACACAGAAAAAATTTTCACGAAAATTTTTCCAATTAAATTCTTAATTTAGTTTTAAAAAATATTCAATTAAAAATTTAATTGATTCAACATTTTTTTTTGATTGAAACAAAAATCAATCACACAAATAATAGTATCAATTAATTTTTTAATTGGATCAATTAAGTTTTTAATTGACTGTCAATTAATTTTTTAATTGATACTATCGTTTCTGTGATTGAAGACATTTCAATTAAAAAATTATTTGGATCAATTAATTTCGTGATTGATCAGAAAAAAGTTCTTTGTGTGCAGTTAGTTTTGTTTGTTATACCCTAATTTGGAAAAAAAAATCAGACTTGTTCAAATCGGATTTTTTCAACAAAGTTACAAGGTTTAGTGTAATCGAGTTAAAAATAGCAGTAGTGTCTGTTGTCCGTTTCTGCTGTTTGACAGACATTTCACTGCGTCTACTAATAAAAATTTTTGAAATGCACTAACGAATAGGAAACAAAACTTTCAGTGCAATTAGAAGAAACATTTGCTAAAAGCAATTATTTCTGCCATTTAAATCAAAATGCAATCAATCACCCTTATTCCTGAAGTCGCCCTCGCCGTCGCTTTTTGTCGCTTTTCGTCAATCGCCACTAATTGGTATTGCGTTCGTCGATATATTCTGCTATCGAAGAAAATCGGTATTCCTGGTGCCGCTTTTTGTAGCCAACATCGTCGCTTTTTGTCGCCTTTAAATTTACCAGCGACGAGTTTAGTGTTTAATTTTTGAAGAAGTTTTTTAGACTTTATTAATCGAACAATTGAAAAATAAATGTAAAAAATGGAAATTGGTAAGAGGTAAAGTGACTAATCTTCAATAATTACAAAAAAATGGGAAAAATCAGTATATATAGCAGTTATGGTCATCACATTGAAATCACAGAAAAGAACACTGTACAATTAAAGTAAACGTGTTGATTTTCAATTCCATTTATTTTTAATAGAAATCCAAGGCCAAGGCCAATGTATTTTATTTAGCACCAAACTTAGGTAACAATTGTGTCGAACTTTGAATGATCCTTGGACACATAATGTCAACGTCGTTCCAATTGTATATCCCGGATGTTGTTATTATCCTAATGTAGATATCTAAATCATTTCCCGAGTCAAATTTATCATTTATTTTGATTTTCCAAGTCAACATTGGATTACAAACAGCATTTTAAACGCAACCCAATAAACACAGAATGAGCGTTTTTCAAATGCAACACCTTTTCAGTTTGAGGGTAAATATCATTTTCAACATAAATTAAACTTGACTTGAAACAGCTCATCTTCAATACATCTTCAAATTGTTTGCGAATTACAACCAATTTGGCAAAATGTTGACGAAAACTTTGAAAATGTGTTGAAGATAATTGGAGAAAACTTTGACAAAACACTACCCTGAAATGCAACGAAAAACCCACATGGTTTTCAATACTACTTTGGACAACAAAGTTCGTGGAAGAAATACAAAAAAGTGGAAATTTTTTAATAATCAATTGAAATTGCTTATAATAATTGGTAAGTAAAACTAAAACACGAAATGAAAACTTTAAGGAAGTCACTAAAATCAAATCTCTTTGCAGACAACTAAAATATTTGGATGCTGATTCTTGGACACATTAAGAGACTGGCCGATGAAAAATGATAGTGGCTTATCGAGAAGAGAAAGTTTCCATAAATCAAAGTGCAACCAAAAAACTTGGTATTTATTCTTTTCCATATCAACAACTACTGGATGATAATTCGCATCACATCGATAGTTTAATTTACATCGCATCATCGGTTTAATTTGTTATTTTGTGAATTGAAATTGCTGGAAATTTATTCCAATTATCTAGTCATCAAGTTCCTGAAAATTGCCAGTATTTTAATAACAACAATTTTGTAACACCAATGCTCTTGAGGAAAACACGAAGTACGTGGTCAGTTGGAAGAAATACAAATTGGTAAGTCAAAATAAAACGTGAATTGAAAACATAATGGAAATCACAAAACTCGATTGTTTTGCAGAAAACAAATCATTGGATGGTATATTCTTGGAAGATGTTGGCCGATGAAAAACCGATGAAGGGAACAACAAAGAAAAGTTTTCAGAAAACTTACAAGGTGCAACCAATTAAAACAAAGTGCAACAATTCCTATATCAAGAACTTCTGGATGAAAATGTGCATTACATCCCGTCATCAGTTTGATATTTTGTGATTTCCACTTGCTGGAATCTATTCTAAAGGTGGGTACTATGTTCGGTTTTCGAGTTGGAAACCACTTTATTTTCGCGATTACTTTTCCTCAAATTATCAAAATTATAAATGGAAACAAACTTATTCCTGTAAAGTCTTGTCGAAATCTAGAGAAACAAGAAACAGCGCATCAATTGAGTTAATTTATCTGCTTTATATTGAACTGTTTTAATAAGGTAACCACGAAAATTTCAACGCGAAAAGCGAACATAGTACTTACCTTAACACACAAGCCACCAAGTTCCTCGATAGTAATTATTTCAAATTGCCAGGATATTAATTAATAGTTATTTGACACCAACATTATGGAGGAAATGGAATTATACATGTAAAAATGTTTAAGATATTTAAAGTTGTATTCATAGTTTTATTTATTAATACGTTTAATAAGATAATTACATTTTGATTGGTATTATATTATTATTTTTATATATTATTAATGTTATTTTTAAGATTATTATATTTGTTAACGAAAAAAATAATAAAATTTACAAAATCTCTAGAAATTTAGTATTGACTTTCAGTTAGAACTAGGATTGACTTTCATACAAATTGTGGTTTGAAAGTATTCGCAACAATGCTAATTTTTTATTTTTATCACATTGAAAACTGTTTGAGAAATTATTGAGTAGCGATGCATTTCAATTTGAGGATTACAATTGAGAAATTATTGCTATTGTGTTGAATTTTACTGTTGAGGGTAATGTCTGTTTTTTGTTGAGAACGCGATTTTCTCAACAATTCCTCAACTTGAATATTACCCTAATCCTTTGAAAAAATTTTTGAAAAATTATTGAATTTTAGTATTTTTCAAACGTTTGTGTTTATTGGGAAATAATTAAAATTCAGTTTTGCACATCAGCCGATTGTTTTCTTTCACGATGATCCTTGTGCCATTGATCTCAGCGTCGTCACCATTTTTGTAGTTTTGGAAGCTTTAACTGTCGTTGAATATATATCCACATTTTTTCCGTGTCAAATTAAATATTTTTTCTTAATTGTCCGACTTGGGATTGCGTCAGAAATAAAAATATTTTAAACCGAAAAAATTAAAATTCTTTTTTTGCACATCAGCTGATTGTTTTCTAGTGATATCGGCCTTTTATTACCGAGTATTGTAATTGGTACAAAAAGTAATCGTCGTCGTCGCCGTCGCCACTTCGCAGGAATACCAAATGAATGACGAGACGACTTAAAAGCGACAGACGACAAAAAACGACGGCGAGAGCGACTTCAGGAATAAGGGTGAATATTAGCCATTGTTATTGGAAAATCGTATGTTTCTATATTTGTAATTACGTATTATTATAGCGGGGTTTTGCTATTTCCAACAACATCATACAACAGCAGTATAGAGTATAAAAATTGTAAAAAAACATTTGTTTTCAAAAGCATATTTTACCACCAAAATGTATATTCCTATACTCTAAAAATCCCTAAAAGATCCTAAATGCAATCAACAAACTGTTTGTTTGCTGTTACCTTTACTTACTTTGATAAGTATTCAGATTTGCGTGCAAATACATGGCATATGCCGACAATATTTGCTATTTCGGGAAAGAGTGATTGCTTTTCGGTTGTCAGCAGATATTCTGATGCGTCCACTACCAACTTTCTTTGTGTGTACAATGCTCAATTAAAATAAAAACACGATATTATTGTATAGTATTACATCATTATTATTATTTTTATTGTTTAATGGTTGTTAAGTGGAATTAAACCCAATATCAAATGTATTTGATTCGCCTTCTCTTGAAGCTGAAATTAAAGCTAATTTAGGATATACGAGTAAGTAGTAAAAATGGATTTACTTAACATCAAATAATTAAACTAGGCTTATGCAAAAAAGAAAACACATTTTTTAATATATGTATAAACTAAGTCTCCTCACCCACAAAAAGGTGTTTGGATGGGGGGTAAAGAAGACGAAAAAAAAACTGTATACGACAAAAATAATTCAGGGGTTAACATAATTGTTTTAAAAAATGTTGTTAGTTATAGTTTTTTTGTTTTTAAACTAATTTAACTTAACTTCATTTGATTGATCAGAAAAGACACGTGTTGTTGTTGCTGTTGTAAATCAGGATATTACAATTACAGTTAAAATAGTTATGCAAATTAGACTAAAATCTAGGTAAACTCACACTTTCACTCGCACACGTAATGCAAAAAGAAACAAAACGTAACATAACAAATTAGTTTAGATAACAAAACAAGCGTCCGTCTTCCATATTTTTTTTTTTGGAACGATTATATATTAAAGAATTAAGTATCTAGTTTTAATGACATTAAAAAGAAAAACAAATGCTATACTTGTTAAGAACTCATTTGGAGAGGAGTAAGGAATATATGATCTTCTAGAGCTCTTTTTTTCGGGAGTGACTGGGAGAAAAAAGACCTTTAAAAAAACTTCCACTTATCCTAAATTTCAGCATGTTTTTCACTCCTTATGTTTTGTTATTCTTTAGTAAAATAAACAAAAAAAAAATTACATTTATGGATTTTTTCACTTCACATATGTTAAATAATATATTTTAGTTTTAATATTTTACATGTAATTAATTAATTAGTTCATATTATTAATAAACATAGAGTAATTGTAATAATTATATTTATAGCAATAATTATAATAGTAATAAAAAAAAACATTGTTAGCTACTAATATTTTGTATTTAAATGTAAATTTATCTTAATATGTTTTTGTTTTTTGTTTTAGTTGTAATTTAAATTAGTTTATGTATATAAGAATTCATTAATATCAAATTATATTAGCTGTGTTTGTTTTTCACATTTCCCTTTGTTTTAGTTTTGTTTTTTTTTTTAGTTCAGTAGTTCACATATTTTTTTTTTTGTTTTCTATTTTGATTTTACACACTAGGAGTTGTTCTCACAGTCATCGGGTTTGTGCTTCATACGGAAATTACTCAACAAATCGGCACAATTGTTCACCATCATCATGTAGTCACCGTTCTCCAAATTCGCTTGTTCCGTGCTTGAGTACGTATGATTTGGTTGCTGATTGTTTTTATCATTTCTGAAAGAAGCGAAGAAAGTCAAATCAAATTAGTTCTAAAGGTAGAACTGGATTATAAACTAAATATTAAATAGATTTGTGTTGATTATATCTCGAAACACGTACTGCAATGTTTGCATGGCGGTCTTCACTTTTCTACAAATGGTGCCTTACATTATGTGGCACGTCATTCGGAGTCAACTATGACACTTTGTTCTGCCCCAACTCTTGAAATGAGGCCCTCTCTTGCCCCAAATAGAATAACTTATGCAACATTACTCATTCCAATATTCACTCAGTGAAAATGAACCTCCTTTTTATAGCTGAGACCGAACGCGAAGAGAAGCTTTAAGAACCCCCAGAAATGCCTTAGTATTACTAAGAGAGAATAATGCACCGGTGAAGTTTCTGGTGTTCGGTCGACATTGGGATTGTCTAATTTTGATAGCAAGGCGGGCATTCTTACCATTACATCACGGTGGCTTTTTCATTGACATGAAACTATAATTCGGCAGCACTCATTGATATTTTCTCGAGGTAATAAAAAACCAAAGTCGGGTGCATTCGTTTCCAAATTCATAATTTATAAAAATACAAATAAAATATCTTGTGAACACATACGGACAGAAGGATATGTTGTCAATATTTTTGGTAGACTATATGGTCCCAGCAAAAAAAAATCGAAAGTTGTTCGCCAAATATTTCTTTTAAAGAGCATCCCGGAATCCCGCACTAAGTTTTTTCCACTTCCGATGCAGTCCTTTTGGACAAGTCCACTAACATTTCTTTTAAAGCGCATCCCGGGATCCTCTATCGAGTTTTTTTTTCACTTCCGATGCAATCCTTGTGTACAAGTCTTAGAAAGTATGGAATTGGGCCGTTTTAAATGAAAATTTAAGTTTTGGACAATTAAATATCGCAAAAAAGAATAGAAAATCAATAAAAAAGTTTAAAAAATAATTAAAAAAATAAATAATCATCCCGCTGGGATTGGAACCTGTGCCGTTTAACTTTTTCACTTCCATGGAAGTTCTTGTGAGAAGGTGTTGCAAATTACGATAATTTTTATTTTTTCTTGATTTTTAAAGGAACAAATACATTTATACAAATATATATGCAAAAAAAAAAAAAAGAAAATAGAAACGATGTTTAACATAAAAAAATAATTTCTTAGAAAAATTTTTAATAAAAAATCTCCGCTGGTGAGATTTAAATCTGCGTTCTTTATTTTTTCATTCATAATAATAAAGAACATCTTAGGAAGTAGTTAGAATGTTATGTCGTGATGTCAAATTATGTTACGTTCATGCCACAAACATTTGAATAGACTTTTTGATGCATCTTGTTCAATGTCGTTTGTAGCTGTGTGTGCTAAGGAGTTCTGTTATGGTGCCAACAGACCCAGGTTCAAACCCCGTTTTTCAATTTGTAAAAATTAGATAATGAGAAAATAAAAGTGTAATAAAAAATACAAATAAAAAGTGAAATTGGAAAAAATTGTTTTTTAGTTTTTTAAATTTCTTCATCCAAATGAATTTTCAAGGCACAACTTCTAAAGCAATGCAAATCATCCAAAACTGGAGTTCTTCCGTCCTATGACAAGCCCATATAAAATTCATTGGAGATGATCCAAGTTTGCACTACTTCCGGATCACAAATTGGGGGGATCCAAACTACTTGTTACTCTTTTTTTGCTGGGGTACGATACAAATATACACTGTGTCAAAAAGCTATTGTACTCCTCCGCAGTTAAACCAACGTTATACCTTGGGGTTCAGCGAATACATTATTATGTTGTTTAGGCACATCTAGTAATACAGGTACAGATACCCAATCCCACGGCGGCGGGTTCTACGCACCGGATTGACCCGATGGATACCAGCCATCGGCCAGCGGCTGCCACCTCAGTGTACGTGTTGTCTCGTCCGTTTTTTCGTGTTGGAGAAGGTGCATCCCGGGGAGCCTTCTCCGCCTGCTTTTGGTCCGAGCCGGGATAGAGGAAAACCCCGGACCATGGTACTGTGCCGTCTGCCGAAATCGAATTCACCATCGCTCGGTTTCGGTGAGGTGTAACCGGTGCATGGAATGGGTGCACTTCCGGAACTGCTCCGGCCTAACATCGCTGCGGGAGTATAGTCAAACTGACTTCGTGGCAGGATGCTGTGCCAATGACAGCAGCAGTGGGTCATCTGATTATGTGACCCCACCGACTTCTCCCGCACAACAATATTCTCCGCGGCAGCATCTTACACCGAATATTGTTGTACCAGTTCCGGAGAGTGCATCATTTTTGCAATTTAATTGCAACGGGCTCCGTGGTAAGATTAGTGAGGTCGTAGACTTTATGAATCGGTACAGATACCCTTAACGTCATCGCACATCTATTACGTTACGATATATTAGGGAAACACTGAACGGTAACCAAGCCAGTGAGGCTATGCGACCTTTCAACTGTGGTCAGAGAGGAGTACGGCCATGCGATTTTCAAAACTCCACAGGCAATTTCAAAACGGATGATTTAGTAACAGAAGGAACTACCATACATATTCCATGAGAAATAGTTACCTGACGCAAGTGCGATTAGGATGGCGAATGACATAATAGCCAGCTTTATTTTTATTGAAAATTTTGTCTACATTTTATTTCTTTACTTTATCAAAATTTTATTTCTATAGAAAAATTTTGTGGCAATTTTATTCTATAGAATATTTTGTCGAAATTTTATTCTATAGCAAATCTAATCAAAATTTTATGTTTATGGAAAATTTATAAAGTACCTCCTAGGTGGAGAATTCTACCTAGAATTTAATGGAAATAGAAGGAATCGATCCTTGGAAAATTGCTGAAGAGTTTAATATTCACCGAATAGGAGTGTCTGACCGAAGGACCATGCCAGACAACTACAAAACGGATAATTTAAAGAGCTAGCCTCTACTACACAGAAAAAAATTTCACGAACATTTTTCCAATTAAAGTTTAGAGTTTAAACAAAGATTCAATTATAAATTTAATTGATTCAACAAATTTTTTAAATGAAACAATAATCAATCTCAACAATTAATAGTATCAATTAATTTTTTAATTGACTTTCAATTAATTTTTAATTGATACTATCATTTCTGTGATTGATCAAACATTAATTGGATCAATTAATTTCGTGATTGAAGACAAAAATATTGGTTTGTGTGTACCTTACAGATTCCACGGAAATTATAATTCGTCAGTATGTCAATTAGAATGGCGAATGACAAAGGGAAGTAATGGTTGCAAAGACATCAATTAAATGTTGTCTATTTAATACTCGATTTGGCTGATAGGAGAGTGTGGAGAAGAGTTGAAGTGATCATTGATTCTTCGACTGATCTGTCGAAGTCGACGCTTTTTTAACTTGAAATTTATCCAATCGACTTTTTGGCAAATCCACAAACCGAACATTTATGTTGGCCAAAACGGATGGATAATAACGGATGTTAACAAAAACTCGAATTCTCATTACAAGCCATAGTTGATAAATAATGACTACTATATGAGTTGTCACGATTTTGAGCAAAATGTCTAAGCGAAATTTACATTTTTTTTGTGAAAACATCTTTGTTATATAAAATAACTTATTGTCGAACTACTACTTACTTATTTTGTGTTATATTTGTTAGCATATTTTGTGTCATAATCACAGCATTCTCCAATTCTTTTAGCATTAAAGAATCCTCACAATTTCTGAGATTTGCATGCAATTGTAGTACAGTTTGTGTGGTTGTGTATAATTTATTTATTACATTATGAACTTGAGATTTTGCTGCAAAAGAAAATAAAAATTGTTTAGTAAATCATTTTCCGTATTTTAAAATAATCCAAGGAATCTACACTTACGATCTCCATTACTATCCAAATCGGCAAATTCAACAGCCTCAAAGACTCCACGTGTTTTCACAACATTGGGACTGTTAATTACTTTATTCTTATGATCAAAGGCTAAATTACGCGGACGTGGTGGCACAATAGGTTTTGCATTGGAAGAACTGCCCTGGGTTTCTTCAGAGCTGGAATCATCTTGAGGGAGTGCTGTGAGAACAGAGGGCCAAATATATTAATTAGTTGTATAAATTTGTAAAAGAATATTTTGGAAGGCTACTAAGAACAAGTACGAGTATCAAGAGTTAAGACGATTTACAATTTGCTGATGGTTATTCAACAATTGTCCCTTCGATGCTTAATATATGTTTTCCCGAGCCTGCAAGGCTTCCTTATTATTTGACTGATATTTGTTCCAGCAAGGTATTTTGCTATTGACCTAAACATAGACTCGGGCTGAACTCATTGATAATAGAGGAAATCACAAGTAGTGGTATAAGTGGAGTGAATAGGCTAAGTGAGCCCGTCGAATTGGTCCGTCATTAGTACAAACATAATAGTACAAACCTCTAATAGTATTAAGTAGTTGATGTGGATTACTACTTGTGATTCCCAGAAATCTTTACCGGCCCACAGAACAGATACAGCCTGTTTCGTGGTACGTATCCATGTTTCGTTGACTAAAATGAAACAACTAATGTCATGTCCCCTTTCTAGACGACAAAAAACTACCTGACCACGTTAGAGCTCTATCCGTTTTGGCGGTGGCCATCAATTTGATCGCATTATCTTCTAAATGCCATCATCGAACCACCCGCTTCCATGGCACTAAAAAAATACTCATCACTCCAGTGCTCCGATATCAAATTGTCTTTACTTTATTGGTGACATATTCGGGTCCTTACCAATCAAGTTCCCTATTCGGGAGCCACCGTGGTACAATGGTTAGCATGCCCGCCTTGCATACAAAGGGTCGCTGATTCAATCCCTTATTCGACCGAACACCCAAAAATTTTTCAGCTGTGGATTATCCCCTCTCAGTAATGATGGTGGAATTACTGAGTGTTTCTAAACTTCTCTAAGTGGTTTCACTGTAATGTGAAGCGCCGTTCGGACTCGACTATAAAAAAGAGGTCACTTTGTCATTGAACTTAACATAGAATCGGGCAGCACTCAGTGATCAGTTCACCACTGTGGTATCACAATGGACTGAATAGTCTAAGTGAGCCACTATACCTAACATAAACTGAGTTCCGTATTCACAACCAATTCACAGAACCGCTTTGCTGGTTCTGTGAATACACAACTAATTTTTGTATCTCCTGGGTTGGTTGTAACCAACATGAACACAGAGGTCACAGTCGCGGACGGACTTCGCTAGGTCACTCAGGACGCTGCACCATGTGTCTACCTATCTCCTTTGGTTTTGGTTGTTACATACATAAACACTAACTTCTAAAACGCTTTTCCACAGTGGTGTAGGGTATTTAGAAATACCATGTGATATCAGAGCGAGATATTTTTGTAGGTGGTTCATGTCATAGAGAGGTGATTTACATGACTAAGCTATTAGAAGGAAGTTCACATTTTTGGAATTGAATATAGAATCGATCTGGAATTAATAATGTTTACATTATGTTTTATATTTTCAGCGAATATATTTTAAGCAGATCGATTTAGTTTAAACAAAACAAGGCAACTTCTATTTAGGGCCGAGTTCGAACAGCGTGCAAACAGTGTTAGGCACCACATAAAGAGGAAATCTGAAAAATGGTCAGTGTCAAATCACCCTTGAAAAAGGTTTTGGTTCTTTGCCCGATTCCATAATATTCTATGACCTAATTCATTTCGTAATGTAGAAAAAATTTCCATCTTACCATTATTAAAGCTTGTTTGTAAACCTCCCTTGCGGCGGTTATTATTACCATTGGTGTTTTTGGAATTATAAGAACGATTGGCAGCTAAAAAGAAAAAATATTAAGATCCAAAGTCTGTGTAATGCAAAAAAAAAAACAATTTTCTTACCCGTTGGTCCATTGGTTCGACTTTGGCCATTTGAACCAGATCTGCCTCGGCTATTGCTTTCTGTTTCTGAATCACTCTGCAATGGTCCAAATACAAATCGAATTAGTACAACAAATAACAAAATTGTAAATAAAATTTGACTCTTACTTGATTGAGTACACCCATTGAGGCATTTGCACTTAAATTAGTGGAAGAACCTTTAATTTGCAGACTATTACGTTTACTGGCTGATCGGGTGGCTGAGCTATTGCGATGAGCAGCACCCGTTTTCTGGGAAGAGCTATTTGATTTGCCACCTTCGAGAAGAAATCAAGAAAATCAGTTAAGACTAGTTTTGCGATATGGATTGTCAGTAACATACCTTTACCCATATTGCCCATATGTAAATCACTAAGGGAACAAGCCCTTCGTATGGATGAAGAATCCTCAACAGGCATGGGATTTAAATTTTTAGGATTACCTAGAAATAGAGAACAGAAAAGGCGAAATCATTTTTAATAGATGCTCTTCCAAGATAAGGAGCAACAATAAATTGACAACAACTTAAGTGAAATTAAAAATCCTTAAATGAAAAGTGGGACGGTTATAAATTCACAAATGACACAGAGAATCTGAGATGAAGAAATGGTATATGACTCGAAGGTCAATGTTTTGCTACAAAATATCCAACTTAAAAAAACAAACAATAAAAGGTGCTCTAATCTCAAAACTCAATGACATCGAGAGAACAAAAAATTAAAGTGCATTTAAGCCCAGCTAGTTTTGCAAACCTTCAAGCAGTTTTTCTACATTCTCCATGGAAGCCTTTTCACTCTCATCCTCTTTCTCGTCTTCATTGTCCACATCCGAATCGGCCTTTACCTCTTTGGCCAATTCAACCTCTACACCATCACAATCGAGTTGAACACGTTGCATGAGTTTCTTGTTGAGGGCATAGGTCTCAGTACTCTCAAGGACATCGGGCAGACTTACATTTCTCTTGATATGGCGGGCATAAGCACAAAGATCCGCATCGGAACTATCGGCCAATATACGCCTTTGCTCATTTTCTATGTCCTTTTCGATGCCCTTGGCTAGCATATCAAAGTTCATGGTCAAGGATTTGACATAGCCTCGTTGCTTGGTATTACACTCGAAGGGACGCATTCGTGATTCGGTGGCCAAACGAATTTGCTCAAATTTTCTCTCTTCCATGGCGATTAGCTTTTGGATGATATCAATTTTCTTGGCTATATTCTTACACTGATTGCTGGTGGAGGATGGGGATGATGGCGATGACGACTCATTGGAACTGGGATTTTGAGTAATTTCGGTATTGGCCAAATTTTTCTTGTGTTTTGGATGATCTCGTTTCTCCCGCTCAAGTTTGATTTCATCGACCACCTGCTGTAGCCCTGGCTTCGTATACAACTTCAGGCTATCCATGGTCATGTTATCATGCTCATCGTTTCCATTCTCCGAAATGAACATTTCAAAAGTTTTCTCACCATAATCCGAGGGAAGGCTGGAACCCGTGGAAGGCGACACATTAAGGTTTATATCGTTTAGTGGGCATGTGGTCGTGGTGCTGGCCCCATTGGCGTTAGCTCTTTTGCTACTGGGCGTATACTTAATTTGGGATACGGTATTGAAACGCACCGATATTTTTGGCCTCTCCTTCTGACGCATTGAGGTGGCTCGACGCGATGGCGAGTTATCAAACTTCGACACTTTCTTAAGGCAACTTTGTGCCGCCAAAGCCCCAGAACTAACCGACGGTCTCATATTACCCCGCTTTTTCTGGGCTTGCAATTCAGCCTGTTTTTCTCTTTCGAATTTTTGTAAATTCCTTTCAAATTTTCTTACCACACTAGCGGTACGTGAGCTACATCTCAAGTCGTCGGCATTAACCTCAAACGAACACGATTTCTTTAGGGGATCTTTTGCCACCTGCAATTTACCAGCTTCCACTGTGGAGGTTAGGGTCGATTTAAGATTTTCTGGTTTAACGGGAACCGGAGGCTTTTGTTTTACCGGCTTCTTTTGGAAAAGTTTCTCATTGTAAGTCTTTTGAGCTACCTGTATGGGATTGGTGTTTCTTTGCCAACGTGTCTGGGCAAAGTCTGAACTAATACTCTTACTCACTCCCGAGGAGTACTGTTGATTTTTGCATTTTAATGTGGGTATATCGTCTGAAACCTTGGAAGATGTTAATGATGCTTGTTGTTGTTGTGGATGGTGTTTTTGCTGTTGTTGTTGTCGTTGGACCTTTGAGGGGGGATCAGTTAGTTTAGGATATGTTTTCGAGGTTGGTAAAGGTTTTGGTGGTATCATTTTCCTGTCATTTGTTGCTTGGATTTTCTCCAGATTATAACTGGAGACATCGAAGCTATCGTAGGGTGATGTGGTCCCCTGCAGATGACGCTGCTGCATGTAGTAGTCAAAACTACCATAAGCATTGGGACTTGAACCATATGATTTGGAAACCATTTGAGCTGCGGCTATGGTTGATGTGGGACCATGAATAATGAAATTTCGTAGACCGGCATGTTTTGGTACTTGGACTTGTTGATCCAAGGGAGCACTTTTGCAATCACTCTCATCTGACAAAATACTCTCCATGCTATTACAATAACTGCCATCGTCCATAAACTCTTCCGATAATAGGGACTCTTGGCTTCTATCTGTAGCGAAGGGATTGTTGGAAGTCAAAAAGAAGGAAGCACTGGAATGGCGTTGAGTTTCCAAAAATCTTGCCTCCTCCAAACGTCTAGCTTCGGCCATTTGTTCGGGATTATCTTGGAGTATGTCAGAGAGAGACACCTTGCGCTCACATTGATAGATTTCCTGGTAGACATAGAACTCTGAAAAGGAATGTTTTGGGGCCAGAGGAACATAGGGTTGCCTTATCACTCGAGGGCTTATGGATCCTTCGGGTGAATAATTCAAATCACTTTTACGGCCCATTGGCAGATAACCTCTATGCATTGCCAAATTCTCTGGTACCGATTTCGAGGCCACAATCTGTGAATGTCTCGTACCCGAAATGGGGTCATACACATCGACTCCTATATCATCGAGATCTCCATACTTTTTGGTTATTTCCTCGATCATCTTCTCCGTATCGGCCTGAATCATATCGAGAATAGTGCGAGCATCATCGGCATATACCGAATGCCGCTTAGGTTCAGTGATGATGATCGATTTGTTATCCGAAGACCATTCAACTTCCTCGTGTACCGGTGACACCGGACAAGATTTGTAGTGCTTTAGAATGCTAGGCGTTCGGCGATTGTTGCCATTTGGATTACGTTTGGCTTTCACTTGGCCCCCAGAAGCCGGTAGGGTAGAACTAGAAAATGGTTTCTGCTGTTGCTGTTGAACCTGGGATGACTTTTGCGTGCTGTTGTTGTTATTGTTGGGTCCCATAAATGGCACTCCTGGTGGGGGATGTATTTGATGGACTCCTACATGATGAGGATATGGTGGATATTGCTGTTGCACTTGTCGCATTGCTTGACAATTTTGTTGGAGCACTGACTTTGAGGCAGCGCAATTGAAGAAATGCTGTTGATGTTGATGTGGCGGCAACATTGGTTTGGGTGAATAATGGGCTTGAGATGATGTCTGTCCGCGTTGTGGTGATCTCTCACCACTGCAGACATTAGAAGCAGATTGTCCATCCACTTCATTGGCATATCTAGAATACTGTGGGGCATTTACATTGCAGAGTGTGGGATCAAAAGCTTTTGTATTAGTAATCAATCGAACAAAGAAAGTTTTTACATTTTTACAATAAATTTTTAAATTAGCATAACATTTTCAAATACGAGTTATCATTACAAATTGGCAGCGTGTTTGCATTTTGTGATAGAAAAAATACACAAGAGAATGGGGGAGGTAAACGAGAGCATAAGAGAAACAATTTTTTATTAGCTTAGTTACAGATCAATCATGGAGGTCTATACAAACTATGTATAAAAGAAAAATGCTACATTAATCGGAGATAAGGGATCTAAGGGTAATGATATCAATGGAATATCTCAAACTCCGAAGAAGATGGTTGAGAAACGTATATAGGGTGAGTTCACTTTATCACAGAATTGAGTGGTTAATTTAATCAATGTTGTCCTCATTAATTCAATTGTAGGGGTTTTGAAACATAAGGTAACTATTGCTAACGATTTTTTTGCAAAAGGCTATGCTTTACTATGCTTAAAACATTTGCAATTTATACAAAGTGTCTTAATTAAAAAAATATATTTTTTAGTTTGTTTTTTTCTCCTGAAAAAAGTTAATAATCGATACTATAGCCGTGCCATTTTATGGCTTCTGGGCATTTTTTATTATTTTGGTATGGACTAGATTAAATGGCCATTCATATACTCTGGGATTCTATTCCACTGCTTTTTCAGATTCACGTAAAGATCCTCTGGATTTTCAAATATTTCACTAGCAATTTACAGGATATTGAAACGCCCAAACCCCAAGTGGCATTTCCTAAGATGCATATCAGGGTTGATAAAGTTGACATTTTTGTACTTTTTAGACACTATTTGAGTACAGAAAGTACCGCGGTAACCCCACAATGTGGTACCTTTTTCAACCTTCTGTAAGTTGTAACAGGTTGGCTGATAAGTCCCCGGTCTGACACATAGATGGCGTCGCTAGTATTAAATGCACATTATTTTTATATAGTACCGACCTTCTAATGATTCGTGTCAAAATTTGACGTCTGTAAATCAATTAGTTTGTGAGATGGAGCGTCTTTTGTGAAGCAACTTTTGTGAAAAAATAGAAAAAATGAATTTCGTGTTTTGATAAAATACTGTTTTCTGAAGGGATAAAATACGGTGGAAGCAAAAACTTGGCTTGATAATGAGTTTCGGGACTCTGCCCCAGGGAAATCAACAATAATTGATTGGTATGCAAAATTCAAGCGTGGTGATATAAGCACGGAGGACGGTGAACGCAGTGGACGCCCGAAAGAGGTGGTTACCGACGAAAACATAAAAAAAAAATCCACAAAATAATTTTGAATGACCGTAAAATGAAGTTGATCGAGATAGCAGAGGCTTTAAAGATATCAAAGCAACGTGTTGGTGATATCATTCATCAATATTTGGATATGCGGAAGCTCTGTGCAAAATGGGTGCCGCGCGAGCTCACATTTGACCAAAAACAACAACGTGTTGATGATTCTGAGCGGTGTTTGCAGCTGTTAACTCGTAATACACCCGAATTTTTCCGTCGATATGTGACAATGGATGAAACATGGCTCCATCACTACCCTCCTGAGTCCAATCGACAGTCGGCTGAGTGGACAGCGACCGGTGAACCGTCTCCGAAGCGTGGAAAGACTCAAAAGTCCGCTGGCAAAGTAATGGCCTCTGTTTTTTGGGATGCGCATGGAACATTTTTTATCGATTATCTTGAGAAGGGAAAAACCATCAACAATGACTATTACATGGCGTTATTGGAGCGTTTGAAGGTCGAAATCGCGGCAAAACGGCCCCATATGAAGAAGAAAAAAGTGTTGTTCCACCAAGACAACTCACCGTGCCACAAGTCATTGAGAACGATGGCAAAAATTCGTGACTTGGGCTTCGAATTGCTTCCCCACCCACCGTATTCTCCAGATCTGGCCCCCATCGACTTCTTCTTGTTTTCAGACCTCAAAACGATGCTCGCAGGGACTGAGGCCTATTTTGAGGCAAAACCGAAGGAGTACTACCAAAATGGTATCAAAAAATTAGTACTACGTTATAATCGTAGTATCGCTCTTGAAGGGAACTATGTTGAATAATAAAAACGAATTTTGACAAAAAAAAAATGTGTTTTTCTTTGTTAGATCGGGGACTTATCAGCCAACCTGTTAAAATATGAATTGGGACATTGTTTTCAAATCAACTAGAAAATGTTGCTTGTGGAAGTCTGTGGTATTCAGAGAATATTAAATATAACGGTGATGAATACGTCTGAATACGAATAAGACAGATCGTATGTCACGGACTGCTAGACATGACAATCATCACCTGATTCGGCTTAGCTTTGACGAAAGTACCTCTAGGCTTCAAAACGGTACTTTTTCGAAGATGATTCAGTGCAATTTCAAGAATGGTATTTATCATCTCTGGTGTATATGACAACATTTCATTTGTCATAATAATTTGGATCAATATCCCTTGTCAATAATGTCGTTTTCTGAAATAGCAAACATTGCTTGCTTAACTTGAGTCTTCTAAAACAAGCTTTAGTTTGAGGAACATACTTGGGCCTCTAGTTGGATGTTTTATGCATCTCTAAGGACGACAGATATATTCAAGTTCTTGAGCGACTTTAAAGAAGACCACTTCAGGAAGAAGGACTTGGGAAAATTTGCCCTATGCAATATTACTTTGACGCTATTTGCTTACGTTTAATTCGATAAGCCGTTCTCAATTGTATAATTATAGAAATACGGGAAAAATTTAATAAAATAGAAAAGAAAAAGGTGTAAGTAGAGTGGTCAAAATTGGTGGTTAAAAACCGGTGAACCGGTTTATCTACTTACACCGATTGTTGTTTTCGGAAAAACCCATTTTCGTTGGACCGGTAGAACAGGTGTTTGTTGGTACCTCAACAACCCGCTTTCGATTCTTATACTTTCATTTTAAAATTACCAAGTTAATGCCAAATTTAAGCAAATACATCTGGGTATTTTAATAAACTGCAATGAAAACATTTCTAAATAGCTACAACGAACATTTGAATTTAAATAAATTGTGTCCAACTTGTAATAAATTATCGAATTATTGTTTTCGTTGATTTTAAATACCGAGAAAACTCTGTTTTTTGATCGCTCTGGGTGTTAGATAGTTTCAATAGTTTTATTTAGATAATAAGAATTTAGACGATCCATAAAAATGATTTATTATTTCACCGAGAGATTACACCAAACAGGTTTCAAGAGCACCATGTTGCTTTTTCCCAGGGAGCTTGTAACATTTTTGTCGCAAAAAATATTCTTTTCTCCTCAAACATAACATGCTTGCCGAGATCACATACATAAATTTCGAGAACAAAACATGATTACGACAAATAGGTTACATGTTCCCCGTGAAAAAGTAACATTGTGCTTTTGAAACATGGTTGGGTGATTATATTCCTTCTCTGCGTGTTGGGTTGGTTCGAAATATACCAAGATTCGTGGCAATGCTAGCTGCAAATATTTTGAGCATGAGATGAAATATTTAAGTTAGGAAACTGCTGATAATCTACTGGAGGATAAAGGCCTTCGCTGGTGTTGTAAGAATTGCAAACAGTACGATGTGGAATTTTATTATTTCTTCAAGAATACCCGGAAAGAGTTTGAAACCATGAATAAAGAACTCAAATGCCTAATGGACAAATTTACCAATTACAAGACTATGTTTGATAATGCCTCGTGTCTGGAGCAATACATAGGATCCCCATCAAACTCTATAACCAAAAGGAAGAAAACGTCTGTTGACACATTAAACAAAAAATTATCGACTGAAAACTCTATTGTTCAGTTTCCTACGACTATTTCTGATAAATCAAATATTCCCGCATTATCTGTAAACGATGCTGCTGTTTCTGAATCTTCAAATACTCTACAACTACGCCATAATGATATTGAAATGAATCTCTCTCCAATAAACACTCCGTCTGGTTCAAATTCATTTTTTACACCCAAAACTAATCCAATAATACGCTTAAAGTAATCGAGCCGAAGAAGACTATATTTATTGCACGTTTTGCAGCTGATACTACAACTGAAGATATAGCGAACTATATAAAATACAAACTAACACCTGATATCGATCTTACCGTTATTAAATTTAAGTATACAGAAAAACGCTCCGAATCTTCATTTGAACTGATTGTCCCGGAAGTAAATTTCGAATCCATAGTTAACCCAGATTTTTGGCCTCCTAAAGCCATAGTACGAGAGTATGTATTTAAAGAATCAGTTAATAACGACATTGCTTATTTACCTAAACGTCCTATTGAAAATCCAAAAAAGTAATTACAGTACTGTCTAATAATCAAATGTATCAAAATGTTAGGGGTTTGAAGTCTAAATTGTGTGATCTTTATACTTCTAGTTTTGATTTAAATTATCATATTATTGTTTTTACGGAAACTTGGCTCAATGATACTATTTTTAATTCTGAAATTTTAAGTTCAAAATACCAGATCTATAGATGTGATCGTGTTAATTCATCGAAGAAGACAGGGGGAGGCGTTTTAATTGCTGTTTCATCTGATTTATGTTCTGAATTAATTACATCTACTGACAATGACATTGAATTTGTAGCGGTTAAAATAAAATTAAATAAAACGATTAAAATCTATGACATGTAAGTTTGTCCGTTTATGGTTTTCAATTGTAGTATTGTCAGATATTTTGATAAAAAATATCTGATAATACTGTGTCTCGGACCAAAGTTTCTGGAGATCAAAGTTAATATACCTTGATAACATTTTAGCATTGATATCATTACCCTGTTTTTGTATTCCTGTTTCTAGGGGATCTTACAAAACTACCATCTTTCATTTTGGCTTTACTTACCGGTTTTGGCATAACGATTTGCGGCTGTTAAACCGCGTGATCCATCCAAATTTCCAGCCAAACTTAAATCTGAGATGCTATGACTACCACGCAGCGAACGATAGCCAACCTGAAAATTTGTGAAAAAATAGGTTATACAAATTCCAAGAATAATTCAAAAGGTAGATATTAGTATTGTTTATTTGTGTAATAGACTTAATTAAATGCATTGTTACAAAGTTAAATGCATTCATATAATAGCGAAGACGAAGCTTGTGTCTAACTCTTTACCCCTCTTGTATGACTTTGGAGGTCATTAAATTGTTAATCCAAAAGCTATTTTTAGGAATGGAGTTTTTGCGTTATTCTTCCTAAGCATTTTGTTAGATAGTACAGCAAAGCTTTAAAACATAATGTTATATCCACGAGCTAGCTACAAGTGATTGACCTGCCTTCCCATATGGGATGATCAAGCTCACGCTCTCAAAGTAAATAAAGTGAAAGTTCAATAACTGGTTAGTTAATGCTGATGGGAGCTTGCTAGCTACCTAGCAATTTTTGATGCTGGTCGACATGAAATGAAAAAGATGATTATTATGATGATGAGTATATTTGCAGATGATGCTGTAAATTTGCAACAAGCATCGGTGGTTCAGTGGTAGAATGCTCGCCTGCCACGCGGGCGGCCCGGGTTCGATTCCCGGCCGATGCAATCCATTTATTTTTGTTTTTTGAATTATATAGTGCCATTAATTGTACTAGTCAGTTACTCACATCAAAAATTCATGACATTATGTAAAATTGTGAAGAGTAATATTTCGTGGAAATGTTTAATATGACGACACGAAAAATTCTGTTTTTGCAACCGATTTGCTCAAATTTCCTCTCAACTATTGTCACTACAAATAGGAAAATCTAGGGGAATAGTTTTAGAAAGTTATCTCATAATACCAAACATTAAGATCACCAATAAGTTTTCTTAAAACTTAATGAAAACGTTACATCTTAAGCTGAGTACTATGTTCACTTTTCAAGCTGAAACCAGCTTGTTTTCACGGTTTAATTTAGAAAATTGAAATTATTTGCAAACAATTCCCTGAATCTTTTCCATCCATTATTTGGCAAGACTCGATCAAAATATAATAGTCTTCATAAATATATAAGTACTTTTAATTTAGTGTTTGGTGAAAAAGCGGAACATAGTACTCACCATTACAACGTACACACAAAAAAATTTTTTCTGATTCAATCACGAAATTAATTGATCCAATTAATTTTTTAATTGAAATGTCTTCAATCACGAAAATGATAGTATCAATCACAGTTTTAATTGGGCATAGAAAAAATTCTTGATTAAAAAATTAATTGATTTCATTGCCATATTTCAATTAATTTTTTAATTGATTCAATTAAAAATTTAATTGATGTTGATTTCAAAACTCAATTAATTTATTAATTAAAAAAAGGTAACAATTTTCAATTAAATTCTGAATTGGCTTAGAATTTTTATTTGGATTAACAATTGATTGTTTGAAAAAAAAATTAATTAAAAATTTAAAAAAAATGTTCATCATCATCATAAACTGACTTAGTCTTCCGAATTTGATTAAAAGTTAATTGTATCAATTAACTTTTTAATTAAAAATTTTAAAATTTTCAATCATTGACTTAATTAACTTAATGTTTCTATCTTGATTAAAAAGTTAATTGTACCAATTAATTTATTAATTGAAAAAAATTTCAAATTCAATTAACTTTTTAATTGGAAATATTTTGGTGATATTTTTTCTGTGTATTTAATTAAATTATGTTTGGGGTTTCCGCAAAACACTAAATTAAAAGTGCAAAAATATATGAAGACGGTTATATTTTTATCAAATCATGGATGAGAAAGATTGATTGCGAACTATTTCTTTTTTTTCAATTATTTCATTCAAAAAGTATCCGAGCCGAAAACCGAATATAATACCCATTTTATCACAATGGACCACTTGTCGAAGTGAGCCTGGAATAATACTTTTCCGAACCTCAAGCCGAAACAAGAAATAAATTAAAACAAAATGTCAACTATATTAAGGATATATGTATATTTTTGGCACATTTTATTATAATTTGAAAAGGGAATGATCCAAAGTACAAATTCAAAAAGTTTATTTTCTTTAAAATATTCCCACGCAGCACCGCCCTAGCTACGCCAATGCACGTCGACTTATATTTATATATAATCCCGATTTTCATATAGTTATGTGAAATTAAATTAACAATAGTTCTGAAATTTGGCAAATTTTGCCTTTGCATGGTTCAATATCGACTCTGATCGATATTAGAATTTTCTTACTCTTATTCTATAAGGAAAGGTTATTCGTAACTAAATACAAATGTTACCAACAAAGTCGAAATTAATTAAATTAAATTTAAAAAAAAAGTATGAAATAAATGGTTTTAAAAATGTATACCATATGTACAATACAAATTGCACAAAAGTCAAAAACAAAGTATTTTACGTAGGTTTACGACGTTTTTGACGTATTGTAAAATACGTCGTAAATGTATGTTTATGACAGACCATCTCTGACGGAGAGACATGCTTGACTAGATAGACTGTGTCTATAGTGCGGGGTTTATGCAAACATACAGTTTGAAAAACGATTGGTATTGATGACATTGCAAACATTTCCCAACAGATAATGAAGGATGATTTTTAAGAGTAATAGGATAATTCAAATGGACGAAAGAGAATGGTCTTGCAGTAAATCCTGCAAAGATAGAATTAGTCATGCCCACGGTTAAGCCCATATCCTTAGGGGGTATTGAAATTCCCTTTGGTGAGTGTGCAAAATACCTTGGCGTTATTCTGGACAGGAAGCTGAACTTTAGGCTTAATATTGAAGAAAGGGAAGAGAAAAGCCACGATAGCTTTGTACTCGTGCAAAAAGGTAATAGGAGAAAAGTGGGGACTAAAACCGAAAATTGTGCATTGGTGTTGTAGTCTGGTAGCCGGCACTTCAGCAACCGACAAGTTTAGATAAAGTTCAGCGTATGGCGTGCTTGTGTATCTCAAGCGCATTCAGTAAGACAGGAACAGATTCCCTTAATGTCATGCTGCATCTATTGCCTTTAGACATTTTGGCCAAACGCACCCTCACAAAAAATCGCTTCTGTAACATATACTCCCAAACATATTTTGCTTCAAGCATATACATTTTTGGGTATTGCCCAAACATTTATATGTTTGATCTCTTCCAATATATAATATGTTTGAAAGCATATTGGTCTAAACAATATATGTTTGGGTAGTCTAAGTTCCAAACATTTTGTATTTTTGCATCCAAATTCAATAATGTTGTCTTCCAAAAAACAATATGTTATTATGGGAACATATAATATGTTTGGAAGCATCTTGCACCAAAAAAAATTATATGCTTAAAAAAAATTCTTCCAAACAATATTGTGCTCAAAAATTTATTTATTTATTTATATATTTACAATCATAATGAATTATGAAAATAAACAGGTAATATAGGTGCTAACAACATAGGTTTTCGACCTGAATGCTCAAAATTTTGTTTCTGCCTAATTGTATATTCCCCCACATCTTTCTCACTTCCACGAGATTTTTTAGTTCTTAGCACCTTTTTTTGTAATACAAACATTGTAGAAGAAATTATTCAATTGTATGATTTTTTTTATTTTAATTTTACCTTTTGCCGGACGGGGATTCGAACAGCGGACCACACAGTTTGTAAGGATCAAAGAAGTAGCTGATCAATTGCCCAAGGAAAAATAAAATGTTAATTTTGTAATAACAAGCAACAACCACCAACTTAATTCAATATCGCTCCCTGTTAAATAGCGCTCCAAGCTACTAAACACATATATGTTTATAGGCTATTTCTAAATTAATATATGTTTGCATCCAATCATATTATATTTACAAACATTTTATGTCCCAAACATAATATGTTCTAACATATTAACATATATGTCCCAAACATGTTATGCTAGTTTATGAACATTATATGCTTGCACTCAAAAATATTGTGTTTAAAAATTTGTGTTCCAAACATATAATGTTTATAGCCAAACATATGAAAAACAGTCTTTTTCATCCGTGCGGTCAGCTGCAACAACGGCTGTGCGGTTGCGCGAGCTATCGCTGTGGTCGGAAAAAATGTGCGGTCACAGTTCGGTCTTCAAAATAATGCCAGTGGATTAAACTCTGGCGAAACCACTTTTCGACAAAAAGTTTGTAACTCTAATTCCCAACAGTGAGGCGTGGTGTACACAGACCCCCGAGCATAAAAGATATATAGATTTCTACACTGATGGCTCCAAATTGGATGGACAAGTGGATTTCCAGATCTAAAGATCTGGAACTTCGAATAGCGAAAAGATTACCTGATCACTGTAGTGTTTTTCAGGCTGAAATATTAGCAATAAGAGAAGTGGTGAATTGGCTGAGAAGTAGTGCTCCAAGCAATATTGGCATTAATACATACTCAGACAGTCAACCTGCAATAAAATCCTTGGACTATATGCTCCTTAACTCGAAAACGGCCATCGACTGCCGCAAATCTCCCCACGAGATGGCCGAGCAGTACAATATTCACCTAATATGGGTGCCCTGCCATAGGAACATACCGGGGAACTGTCAAGCAGATGAGTTAGCAAGGCTAGGAACTACCTTACATATTCCAGGGGAACTAGAATCTGTTGGTATGTCTCTGGCAAACTGCAAGCTCTTACTGCGTGAGAAGGCTGTCATGATGGCAAATGTTCGATGGGAGAATTGTAAGGGTTGTAACGACACCAAGCAAATATGGCCCCATTTAAACTTGAACCGCACACTAGATATGCTAGTGGTCTCAAGACGTCAGATATCATTCCTGATATCCGCTATAACGGGTCGCTGCCTAATAGGTGAATTTGCAAAAACTATTGGTGCGAAGTATAATGACTATTGTATGAGCTGACATGATGCGGAGGAAAAGGAATCAATTAAACACCTCTTGTGTGAGTGTCCTGCATTTTGTGTAGGGCGTAAGCAAATTTTAGGGGCATATAGCTTTAGATTACTGCGGACCTGGAAAACTTAAGCAGTCTGTTAATATTTTTGGAACAATCTGGTTGGTTCAAGTGAAGAAAATAATAGAGAAGGTTCAGTGGTTAAAACTAGAAGTGCCCATATGTAATAGGTACATTTAGTTAAATGTGGTATCACAATGGACTGAATAGTCTGAAACTTAAACGGGCTGCCACTTTAACCTAACCTAACCTAGGATAATTCAGAAAAATACATGAAATCTTCATTTGAATCGATAGAAGGGTCCACGTGGTTTAATGGTTCATGCGAATGGATGTTTTGTTGAACTAAACAATTTGTATTGTTTTAAAAAATTTAATGATACAAAACCTGCTCAACGAAAAATGACGCTGCGCCACCCCCCCCCCCCCCCCCACCATTTGGGAAGCTCTGATCTAGACTCTACATCTCACGGTAGCGCTCACTATTCACAGTTAGGTTACGATTCCAATCAATTTTGAAGAAGTACGGTCCAATGGTGCCACCAGCCCATATATCGAACCAAGCTGTGACTTTTTCTGGACACATAGGGGTTGGCCTGTCGCGAACTGTAACTTTTGCGACATACGTTTACGACGGTATAATACTTATGACGCAAAAGTCGTAAACCTAATGTAAAAAACCTAATTTTGAATTAAAGAAATTGTGAATATTTTTCAATTTTATTTAGTAGGCTCCCCGATAAAAGGGATGCAAAAAATGATTTATATTGTATTTATTCAAAACGCTACTAGTTTTACTTATTCTCAAGTTTTTCTTAACCCGTTAATAACATTGAAACTCCTTCGCACATATCATCATCTTGGATTTCATTTGCTTCCTATCGGAAGGGACTGAAGTTTGAGTTTCCGTCTTTTGCTACTTTTTCTACATTTACGACGCATATGTGACGTTTACAACTTTGCGACAGTCGCAAACCTAAAAAAAAGCTTGATGCAGACCATCTCTGACATTGGCTTCTACAGTGCCTCTGGCTGATCTTCACTCCAAAATCGACAATTCTGCCAGGAATGAGCTTCGTCGCTGAACACAATAAGCTCGCGGTGATCGTTCTTAGTGGAGCACGCATTTTGATAATAAAATTCAAAATTTTGACAGTGAAACAAAATACAAAACGTGCATAGCTGTTTAAACCAGTGTTGACAAAAAGATTAAGCTAAAAAAATCACCCTTTAGAAACTTTTTTTCAGACTTTCGGATAATTGTGACGCCATTTTTAAATAAGACTAATTGAAAATATCACAAAGAATTTAAATCTTTTCCCTTTAATAGAGGAATTTCAGCCTTAACGAGATATTATAATTATTTCGATTAGTTGTTAATTCGTTGTGCTAAAATATACTTTGTGTACTGTTAGTTTTTATGAAATCTGTTCATCGAAGACCAGTTTTTAGTGTAACATCTAAGAAAACAATAATTAACATGTATAATGTGCGTAAGATAGAATATTTCATGAATTATTATCAATGCAATTGTTAATTATATTAGCCCCTGGTCAATTTTATTTGATATTAATAGGCCAGTATGATTGAAAAAATGCTATATTGAGTGGAGAGGTTAAATTTGAAGCAAAATTAAAAATATTTGTATTTGGCTACACCAAATGTTTGGTTACTTTAAGGACACTGTGCTCACCTCGGGTATGGCAGTTAACTTTTTAACACCATTTTTGCGTGCACCCTATCATCCGTAGCAGAAAAATTTTTACACATATATATGTATATATATTTAGAGTGTGTGTGTGTGTGAGGTGGAAGGACATACACATTTTTTTGTAAAATGAACCAACAAACAGAATATATATTTAATAGAGGGTATACGTATATATGTAAAATAAATTTAACCGAACAAAGGTATAACCCGCAAACACCCACGACGAAAAACAGAAAAATAAAACATAATTAAATTAAAGAAATAATAATAAATAAAATACAAAACATTCAATGTGATTCGAAAATTTTTATCTGAAAAACAAATTCGAACAAATTCTCAAGATCATGCCATTTAGACGGCATGTTATTTGTATTAGAACCACTCCACTGTGCGGTGAAAATGTTAAATGCTCGCCATAAAAAAGGTCCGAATTCTCTTCGAATATGATCATGACAACCCTGTATGTGATCCTGAATTTTACGGCACTTCTTGAAATCCCCGCCACTTTTATCCGTGATCGAGACAGTATGTTTGGAAAAATATCACTTTATCCCCTTTTGAATTTAGACAATTTTCACTAAGTTCTTCACAATTTTATGTAACCACGTTTTCAGTGCTTTTGGTTTCTTCAAATGATTTATTGATTTATTTTGGTGCTACTTACTCTTGATATTTCAAAAAATATCTAAACGGCTCTTCAAAAAATAGTGATGGCAAAATACTTTGATTTTTGTTTTTGGACATTTCCCGTCACAGTTTGCGATTGTTATAGTGTCACTTAAGACTATGATAGCAAAGGTTATAATATCGAACTTTGAAAACCTCACGGGAACCTAACCTATCCGTGCTATACTTTTTTGTACAACTTCGATTTCAATTTTATATAAAATCACCAAAAAGTCTTACTTTAGCCTGAACAGAGCATAACTGAAATTTCACTTGTTAAATGCAATTTAAAATTAATCTTCTAAATTCTTCATAATTTAATAAATCCATGTCCATTAACACATAAGGGTGGGTTGTCATGTGTTTTATATACAATCACCAAAAATTTCTCCAAATATTCTTGTAAAGAATATAAGCGTCAAATTACTTGGTATTTAAATTTAAAATTTAAGTTTAAATTTTCGAATCACATGTGATAATCTTATATCTTATAATATATTGGATCGAACTTACATTTTCCAGTTTTTGTTTAGCTTCGTTTATAACTTTTAGTAATTCTTCCTTCTTTGTATTGGTGTATGATTTTGTTATGGTTGGCGGGGCGGAAACACCAGGTTTACCATTTTCTGTATTATGTTTGGCACTTATGCTGCGACGATCTGTATTAGAGAAATAAAGAAAAACAAAAAAATATGTGTCCATTAGACATCACCATGCCGCATATTAAAGCAAAAACACACAAAGAACAGAACAAAAACAAAAATCTTACTAGTACTGCCTCTTTCGAGCAAATTACCAGGTCCGTCGGGTAAAGCTGCTTGTAGAAAACTAGATGATGTTTGTGGTATGCTCTCAGAGCTACCGCCAAGTGTTGAGGCCAATGATCGATCAGCATTTTCAGCACTGGGAGTGGATCCTTCATCTTCAGTATCAGAAGTACCGGTTCCTGTACCAGTACTGGCCGTATGTGAACCATTACCGCTAAGCGTAAGACCAGCTTTCTCAAACTTTTGGCGACGCACTGACTTCCGTAGTTCTTCTTCATTCATGGCATTGACTTTGAAATCTCTATAAGAAAAAAAAATAATAATGAGAAATATAAGAGACGTGAACAATTTTTCCATAATGATCTTTATAAAAATGTTGAAAGCCGACTTTTTCCCAAAAAAGTTGTAGAAGTCGACTTTTGGTAATTTACCATTTCGACTAACCAACTTTAGATATTTTGAATACTTGAGTTTCATCGACTTTCGAGGATGACCAAAATTGACCAATCGAACTTTTAATGGAATAGTCGGCCTTATTTGAAAGTGAATTGCGATTTAAAAAGGATATTTGTGCACAGATAGATAGATTTGCCGATTGAGGGGCAAAACAACCCTTTTTATCAAATAGAACATCCAAATTGGGGGTATGAGACAGGGTGCTAAAGGAGGTAGAATTAGATAACCCAAGCCTGAGAGAGTCTTAATGTGTTTAGGCACATATAGGACAAAAATTCAGTACGAGAGCGCGCACGTGATCTTTTTCAGGGAAATTATATGTTTGGCGAGAACGATGGAACTTGCACCATTTCCTGTCACTGTTATGTTTTCACAGCATGCTGGAATTCGTATCTAGATTAGGAACACAAAAGTAGTCAATTAACAAATCGACTTTTCGTCAAAAGAAGTAGAATAGACGACCCTTTGTAATCTTCAAATCTAACTATGTATATACTTTTAAATTTTCCGATAATTGAGTCAACTTGACTTTTGTTGTCGCCCAAATGGACTTCTGATAGTGACCAAAATCATATAATTGACTTTTAAGAAACAATCGAAAAGACGGCTCCGATTTGGAATACGTCGTAGTTATCAGACATGCAGTATTCCTGTGACACGAAAATTAAAATGTGGGAAATTTCAAGTGCATTTCCTATCAAATTTTAATATTTCAGCTTTTAGAATTAATACCGGTACACAAATATAAATTCCAAATAAGTCAAACTTTTAACTAAGCTGGAACTTTCAAATATGTGGCCTTCAACATATACCTCTCAGGCATTGCACCATTACTAAGATGATGCAGTTCTTTTCCGGTTTGGTGAAATCTTCCAATAGAAATACAATTTTCTATATCAACTCCGTCCGATTTGATAACAAGAACTTTACTCTATAAACAGCTTACGAGCTAATTAATTTCCACATTACAACAACTTACGTGGGAGTACTTGGTGATATGTTATTGTAGAACATGCCATGATCCGAACTTGTCCTCTCACCATCTGATATATCCTCAATATCACCATCATGGTCATTGTTCGATATGGTATCAAAGCGTAAGACTTGTTTACGATCAACTGTTAAAGTGGCTGAAGTCACTCCTCTGCTGGTTCCCGCCGTTCCCGATGCCAAAATGGTGGGTACTGTGCCGGTGTTATTACTTCCAATAAATTTCATATCCCTTCTAGTTTCCATGCCGGAATCAATGGAAGAATCTTCACTTAAATATGTTTGATTGTACATAATGTCCTTGGAGGAAGCGCTATTGTAGTCTGATGTTTGGGTATTACCAAAACCAGGATGATGCATAGTTGGCACTATACCCGATGTGGTCGATACACTACCCAAAGGACTTTCTGAGTTTGATCTTATATCGGTTAAATCGGCATCCAATTGCCCTCTTTGAGCCCAACGATTGCGGGGTCTATTTCCTAAGCCACCAGCCTGACTAGGTGATGAACTTAGATTTGTTATTGAAGAGGAATTGTTGCCAGCAGCTGGGGGTATATTAATGGCTGTTGATTCCGGTTCGGCAGCTAGAGCCGAAACTCCAGCCTTACGTTTGGCCCACTGAGGCAATTGGCCCACATCGGATAGTTTATAACCAGGCGTAAGAGGCACTTCCCCTTGTAGAAAATTGGGAGACATTGCCACTTTGTGATCTTCAACTATATCGGGGGTGGGTGATTCCACTATAATGCCTTCGGGTGCAATTAAAGCTGATGAAATAGATCGTGAAATAGGGGCATGACCAGAACGTAATCTCTGTTGTGATAATCTTGCTTGCATGGTCACTATCATATCATGCGGGACTTGCCAAATGAAAATACAGCCATCACCACTGGCCGATATAAGATGGCGACAATCGTTGGTGAATTTCAAACCAGTCACCAACTCACTGTGACCATACATGCGGGCCATACACTCATTGGAATAGTAGTCGTAAACGGCTAAAGTTTTATCCGTACATGATGTTGCCACATATATGCCACTGGGATCAAGACTAAGTTTGATAAGACTACCCTCATCGGAATGCGAGCCCTTGAAAGTTTTGGTATGTTTAGAGTTTTGGGTACCATAGACGCGTATATTACGATCTTGACAAGCGGTGAGTATATGTTTGGCATTCGAGTCCACTTCCATGTCGTACAGAGTTGTTTTACCCGATGTATGAGTACCACGAAGGAAAATATTACCCTAGAAGAGAGGAGAAGAAAATAAAAGGACAGTGTTTCTCTGTATGGAATATGGAAGACATTTCGTATTTACCTGAAATGTTCTAAACATGATCGATTTATCAGCACCACACGATATCATTTGGAAACTCAAACCAGCCCCCACAAACTTGATCGATGTTATGGACGACGAATGATCATCCAAAGTCTGCAGAAGCTTATAATCTTGGGCCACATCGAAAACATGGATCAAACGATCTCGACTAGCACTGGCCAAAAGTTTCCGATCGATTTTCTCATTTGAATACTCTAGGCACAAGACCTCCGACTCATGAGCCTCTATAGCGGTTATCAATTGTAAATTATTTAAATTATAAATGCGTATGTTGCCACTCCTATCGCCACTGGCTAAATGCTCCAACTCTGGACTAATTTTGATACAACGCACACCATTGCGGCCATCATAATTGGAATTGTTCGTGGCCGAATTCTTGTCGCCCACAATTTCCAGATCCTTGATGAAATTCATGTCATCATCGATATAAACAACCTTGAGTAATTCCTTGGAGTAGATATTTTTACGATAGATTTCATTATTGGCACAACCCTCTAGACCCCAGACACGAATCGTATCATCGGAAGAGCAGGTCACAAATGAGTCTTCGGGTAGCGTGTGGGAAATTTCACGTTCCATGTTATATGGCACAGTTTCAACACCCCAAATACATGTGGAGTGATAGAGGAAGGAATGTGATTTGCCCACACGTTTTATATCTCGCATGTCCCAAATATAGAGTGAGTGGTCATTATAGATACAGGTTACCTGAAAATGCGGTTAAATTAAATGCGCTATTAAAGCAAATTCACTCATGCTTACCTTTAACCTTTGTTCGTCGTAGGCCATGGCTATACAATCGGGATATTTAGCCTGCGGTGGTACTGTCATAATATGATTGATATGTATACCCTGAGCCACGTCCACGCCCAGATAATGTGTTCGGGGCAATGTGGTCACATATTCCAGTGTACTGGCATTGAATATTCGTATGATGGCCTCAGCACAACCGACCAAAATGAATTGGCCCGCCACACTTATGCAATTGGCATTGGTTGTGCGACACTGCACCCACTTTTCGAGAAGACGTCTTGAACTGAATTCGACCAAATGACCTTGCCGTGTTATGGCGTAAGTACTTTCCGAACATGCCCCTTTGCCACAGGCCACAGCACAGAAATCATTATCACGCAAATCTCCCAATATGGCACTGCGACCCATCAATGGAACAGGGTCTTTGTATTTGCGTCCACCTTCCAAATACCAGTATTTCACATGACGATTTCCCACCGTCACAAAATAACTGCCATCCTCGGCAAAACTAACAGCAGAAACTTTAGAGCTAATTTTATTCGAGGCCATTTTAAGATTGGATTTCCAATCGAATACATTGACGATCATGTCATGTTGGGAACCGACAGATACCAAAAATTTCCCAGTAGGAGAAAAGGCCTAAAGAAAGCAAGAGGAGATGGCTCAATTAATTGACTCGATTTGGCTTTCTTTCTTTATTTCTACTTACCACACATGTTACGGCATATTTGTGATCCACAAATTCGGCAACTACGTTACCTCCTGTGCAGTGTTCTAGATTACCATTGGGTGCTTCAAGTTCCCATACTTTTATGGCCGGATTCATGCCACATTCTCCAGTGGCCACATAGCGACCACATCGTGAAAATGCCACTGAGGTGAAAGCTTTGCGGGATGTGTTGACCAAATAGGCCTGTGTCTGTCGTTTGGCATTGAATAAAACAATTGTGCATCTGGAAGAAAAGGGAATATACTATTAGAAAAATTGGTGCTTGAATGGAGCATTTTATTTAAAATTTATTTTTTGCGGTCGTTTTGTTTAACTTCATTTTATCTATGATGTCCTCAAGACCATGTGCAGGGTGGTTGATATTTATTGCTACCAACTTCAGGTGGCTAACTTTCCAAATCGTCTGACAGCTGACAGATTTATTCTGGTGGCATATCACTTTATTGTTCACAAGAATATTGTATGGATCTGTTGCATTTGGAAATAAAGTTATTCGTAATGAAATTCAAGAGTGATAGTGTGTTTGCTATATTTGGCTGGGAAACCACAAGTGGCTACCAAGGGAGCGCTCCAGCAATTAAATGTGAAAAAATCTCTTGTTTCTCGTAGCATTTCTCGTTACCGCATTGCTGGCAGTTTTGCATCGCGTCCAAAGTGGCCGAAAAAAAAACTATAAAATGATCCGAAAAATTATGACCAGATTTGATCAAATCCATGCCATAGTGAGCGGAATATAGCACGAGAACGGATGTAATACATATTGAAAAATGAGTTTGGACTTAAGCCTTTGAAGTTCCAAAAAGTGCAAGAGCTTAACGATGTACAAAAAATGTTAGATTGGAAATATCCAAGGAGTTGCTATGCTTGATGACAACGAGAAGCCATTCCAAATTGAGCAATTTGTGAACAAACAAAATGTTGGAGTTTACTCCCCAAGAGGGTCAGCTGAAATTTAACACCTTCGAATCGCTATCAGAGGGGTCAAAATCAATGCCGAATATTATCGAGAAAGTGTCCTAAACATTCTAACAGATCTCAGCACCTTCGCACCCGGCACGCTTGAACCAAGAGTATCTTAAAAAAGGGGTTTCTTGCTTCATTTCTACCGCACAATGGCCACCAAAATGTCTAAATCTCAATCCGTTGGACTTTCGCGCATTGGGCATTTTAGAGTTACAAAAGTGTCGATCATTGCAAGACAACGCTTCGCCGAGAATGGGCCAAAATACCGCAGAACCGCTTTCGCGCTTCACTTTGTTGCATTACACCTCAGCCACCCTTTATAGCACAGATTCCTTTGTTGCTTGGAAGATCGCCCTAGCACTTCGACCACCCCTCCTACCATGATCACTATCTATTTCTCCCCTGCACTATTTCAATCCACTCATATTACACACTAACCTCACTTTATTTCCACCAGCAGTCAGAGGTAATAGAGGAGTTTAGGCATGGTATCACAAAGACTCTACCATTCCCAACCTAATCTACAGATAGCGAGAGGGACCTACAAACCCATGCAAGAAATATAATTATCTCCGAATTATCTCCGAATTATCTCCGAAGGAGCCTCTCTAACTTAGAGCGAAAATTTCAGTTTTTGATCTAGCTACACAGGTGCATTCTCAAGAGTTGAGGAAAAATATCATCTGACGACGAGAGACAACTGCATATAGAAACAAGATCGCTGCTATTCCAGCATCGATCTGGTATTTCCATGTATTCGTGTAGCAAACTTACACTTTTGTTTCCAGCGTGCCCAGCTATCTGAAGGATAAGACACTTCCATAACTCTGAATGCTCGGGTGGAGGCGGATTACCTCCTACAAATGGATGTAGATGCTTGAGTATCATTAATTTATTGACATTTTTCTTGTATTAATTTTGCAATTCAGCTATGGATGATACATACAGTTCTCAGGAGATTCAGAAAATCACATTAAAATAGAAGATATACCCCAATTTCGAAACATCCCCTTTTCACGATTATTAAAGGCAAATATAAGAAAAATATTATTGAATATTGTACCACCAAATTTGCAGACTTGTATTTTCATGTGTTCTAGAAAAATCGTCATATGCTGTGATTCGATGTTTTCGATAGAATCATGATAACATACACTAATATCAAAAGGATTTGAAAATAAAATTTGAAAGATGTTGAGCTTCAATCCCACTTTTTCCATCAAGATGTAATTTCTTTGAATGCCAATATAATTTATGACCTTGATAATAATATGTCAGTGCAATGCATCCTTTGGAAAATATTATCACCTACGGACATTTACCAAGACCATATACATACCATATCTAACGATTGCCGAATTACTGTAATATCATGGGAAAATTATGTTAAATCATTCAATTTCAATTTAGTCTATTCCTCTCATGCGGAAAAGTGAAAAAGTTTCTTTTTCCCATAGCATTTCCTTAAATCATGTGCGAACATTATTTATGTATGACGCTCATTGAATATGGGTGGCCCCAAAAGACAAGCCAAAACAAGGATATGTGTATAATGGTACGAATGGTACGTTATTGGCATACAACATTCACCACACTTATACGGCAAAGTTAGGGGGAGGAATTCCAGGAATACTATGGGTGACCGCCATGCATGACCTGCTAAGAAGTTTGACAAAAGATGGATATAAACCCTTCTGTTAGCAAAAATGAACAATTCTAAAATTTTCTAATGCAAAAAGGACGATCCTGCGAACCCAATGGTAAATACTAGAGAGAAATAATTGATATACATATGAATTGAAGATGGATGAGAGACCCAGACACAGAGATCCTATTACGGAATATTTTTGACAGGTTCAGAAATAATTCGAGACCAGTGGAAGTGTTTACGAATATCCAGGACGGGAAATGAAAGCAATAAGAGATAATGTACGTTGACGATCCATACTTGAATACAAGAGAAATGTCAAAGCTAGACAGCAATTGGGTCCAGGTGGTTTGTCTACGAACAATCTGAAGCCCATTGGAGAGAATGGTGTTAGATTCCTGGCTCCTCAGTACAGCGCTATTTGAATTCAAAGCTAACATTGCAGAAGGATTTAATAGTTGGAGGCGGCGTAATGCACCGTTTATAACATACTAGGTATACTTTTTTCTTTGGGCAGCATTTGGGGATATATATAAAACAAATGGCTACGCTGGCTTGAATCCACTAGCAGTCAAGTCAGTGTTGTCATGTTTTTATGCAAAATTTCCTAAAAGTCGTTCAAATAAAGGCGTTGTATGAACTGCGAAAAAAGAGATATTGTGAAAACTTCGCTCCCTAATTATCTTAACAGAGAGTTAGTCAACCTTGCAGTTGATAGGAAATCCTATGTGGAATTTCGAGTAAAGCTTGTACGCTTCTAAGGAATATACAAGACGTGCATCGCAGTGGAGAACTACCCAAACATTTCTAAATTTTATATGTCTTCTCTATCACCACCAGACATTTATCTGGTATCCTATGCAAACAGGGGCGCTCGATATCCAAGTCTACGAACCCTTAAATTCTTGAGGTTACGTTTAGCAAGCATGAGGAATTGGTTCCCAGAGAATGAAACCGCCGAGTCGCGCAGCCAACTTGAGTCATCTGGACTCAAATTTAGTAGCCAATTAATACAATGTATTTATTTTTAAATTTAATATGTCTTCTCTATATAAACACTGAAAAAAATATTGTCGTGAAGTCAAAGATTTCATATCCTTAAAATAAGAATACAAATTTTGCTTAGCTTAGAAGACGCATTTCTCTAATATAAAGCTTTTTTCCATATCCAAAAGTCGATAAACTTTTCAATGAAGTCGTATTGTCCTTATAATTAAGTGATTTGACTTAAAACTGGGTATCATAACATGAAAGGAAAAATGTTTGGGTTAAGGTCAACTTGACTTTAATAATTCAGAAGAATTCTTTAAATTTAATGAAATTGTCTTTAAATTTGTTGTCTTTTTGCATCTTGACTACAAAGCAAAAAATCGTTCAAATATAGGACATGTTTTTCAAAACATTATTTTAAAGACGTTTTTTACTTAAAACATAGCATAATTTCTGGTGGAAGTCGAGCCTTAAATTGTAAAATAAAGTTGTCGTTACCTCGTTTTTAGAGGACTTTGATAGCATATGAAAAAAGCTGAGAAAGCGAAAAATTAAAATTTGCTTCCTAGAAGCAAGTACACAAACCCCAAATTTAAATGAGAATTTTGTCTTAAAAGTATCTTTAGTTGTATTCTCCGCTTCTTTGGCTCGGAATCAATACCAAATTTTTTAAATTAAAGACAAAATCTTTGGAACCGGGCATGCTTTTTTTTCAGTGTAAGTATTAATAATTGCAATATTTTCTGCCAACACTTTGAACCACAATCAATCTATATGAAGTTACTATAATACTATAAGCAAAAATCTAGCTCAGAAAATTGAATGTAAATTTTATTGTAAGATTAATTTTACAACTAATCTCATTATCATTCTGGTAACTTCAATTTGATTATATAATGGATAATTGTCCGCCACCGACTGGACAAATTTATATTGGCTTCGCCATCAAGCTGCTTCGGTCAGAGCCTAGTGTCTGCCGCCACCCACATAAATAGGCCGGCTTCATTTCGACCAACGAAATTATTAAGTGTCCCCCCGAAGATTATGTGTCCCGTTTGGACTCGCAACACACTTGAAGGCGGCTCTGGGCTATAAAATGTTGACATTTTATAGCGCCTCATTCTTATACTCCGATCTTTTAAATCTGTGCCGAGAGATTTCCACTGAGAAGTAATTTTTTCAGCGTTACTAATGATGCACGGAAAAAATTTTACCGTTAAACATTGTTGGTTTTAGTTTTATTTTATTACTTGTTTCGGAAATTATTTCAAGTAATTTAGGTTCAGTATTGTGTACGTTAGGCTCATTTATGGTGTCTTCTGTTGTTGTAAAAAAATGCGCACTTTTTTGCATTTTGTCCGGAAAATGAGGGTCTTTCCTATAAAACAGGCAAAAGTGCGAAAAGGCTTCGAATTCTGTTGTGAAAATAGTGCCACGCATAGAGGCAAATTGCGGGCACTGCCGACAAACAAGTGTGCTGCCATTGCCCTGTATGCTTCTTTGAATTCTTTTCTGCCCGCTGAAATGATAGCATTTTTAGGTTGCTGGCAACATTTTAAAAATGCGCATTCTGTACAGACAAGATGAAGGCCAAGCACTTTTTCAGAAAAGAAAACACCATTAGACTATACAAGCCATTGTGTTACCACAGTGGTGAATTTCTCTCTTATCACTGAGTGCTGCCAGATTCTACGGTTAGCTCAATGTCAAGGGACGTTCTTTTTATAGCCGAGCCCGAATAGCGTTCCCTTTTTGCTTTGAATGCACTTCGAGAAGCAAAAATAACACCAGCAATAATTTGTGGTGGTAAGCCCCTTTTTGGTGTTTGGATGAAACTGGGATTGAACCCATGACCTTTTGTATGCAAGATGCCATGCTAAACATTGCACTACGGTGGATCCTTTTATACCATGTACAACTGTGCCAATAATTTTATGAGCTCAATGTGCATATAAAATTTAATGACTTTTTCGTAAGATTCCCAAAAAATTAGTAAAAATGAGCATCGAAAAAATGGGCATGATTTGGCTTCAATGATTGTTTTTCAGTTAAGTTTTCATTTATGAGTGAGCATACTTTGGTAAGTAGCAAAAAGCTAACCAAGCCATTACATTTTGCTTGTTTTCACAACTCAATGTGGAAATCCCAAAAATGGGAATACAATTTCCATTCCATTTTCGTACGAAGTAATTAAGTTTTCATTTAAAAAAAGTTTACTTTTTTCTGTTAATTGAAATATGAAAGTCTGTTCAGGAATATACTCGTATCCTCTTGGTATGGAATCACCCATAATATATGCTACCCACTTACATAAGGTTATCAATGTCAACAACAATTTTCACATGCATTTTTGGCAGCTCATAAAAATTTACCTAAGCACTGACGGGATGTCATGTGAAAAATGGCTTTTCGCCATTATCTCGAATGCAGTTTTTTCACTCAGGAAAAAGTGGTATAGGCTAAACCATTAATGGAGGAATGAAGAAGAAATAAAAATGCTCATATAATATTTACGCTTGTTAGAGGCAATTCGACTATTAAAGTGATGTGAAATCAAAACCTACAACCATGGAGACATAAGTATACCAGTTGATGGAAGGATTGGATGCGAGACGAAAACTTTAGATGTGTCTATGATGAGGGTGATACGTAACCTGCATTAATATCTCTTCCTGATTTAAAGGATGGTAAGCAATAATGTTGGTTTTTGTTTGCTAAAATCAAAAACCATGATAAAGTAGTTCCGCAACTTGTGTCGGAATCATCCATGACTGTGGGATGGGAAAACAAAATTTTTTTGGTAATATAGAGATTAGAAAATAATTTGCATAGCTAAATGTTTTGGCAAAAAGGGTCATTTGACATTTATTTGCTGGCCTATGGGAAGGGAATTTTGTGTACTGAAGATTCATTGAAAACGTTATACAATAATAGCAGTGAAAAAGAAATTGGAACAAAAATAATATTTATTATAGTTTTTAAAATTGTAACGAATAATAAATAAAAGAAATTTCGTCGAAAAGTTCAAACTTTTATCACCAAAAAATGGTTACAAAATTTTTATTGTTTTCTTTAAACGAAGTTCCTTTGAATCTGTTTGTGTGTGTCCCACAATCTGGTCTATAAACAGAATTACTTGATTGTATGCAATGCTTGTATATTGATGTTTGTGTGCTTCACATTATACACTGGGCTGCATGGCCCAGTAGATAGATAGTGTATTTTCATACAAAACGGATAGTCCGAGGTTCGATTTTCTGTTCGAACAAAAGATAAAATTTTATAAAATCAAAGAGAAAGTGAAGCTAACTAAATAAATCAAGTGTGAAAAATATAGAGGAGGAAGCTCTTAGACAGAATATTCCAAAAACAATATTTTAAGATAGTTTTTATCAAATTCTTTTGACATTCTGTAAAAGATGTAAAGGTTTATCAGAAATATTTTTAGTTTTCATTTAAACCGATTTTTTTATAGAGAAAAGAAAATGGCAAATTATGTATAAAATTTGGCTCACCTACACGGATGAAAAAGACTGTTTTTCATATGTTTGGCTATAAACATTATATGTTTGGAACACAATTTTTTAAACACAATATTTTTGAGTGCAAGCATATAATGTTCATAAACTAGCATAACATGTTTGGGACATATATGTTAATATGTTAGAACATATTATGTTTGGGACATAAAATGTTTGTAAATATAATATGCTTGGATGCAAACATATATTAATTTAGAAATAGCCTATAAACATATATGTGTTTAGTAGCTTGGAGCGATATTTAACAGGGAGCGATATTGAATTAAGTTGGTGGTTGTTGCTTGTTATTACAAAATTAACATTTTATTTTTCCTTGGGCAATTGATCAGCTACTTCTTTGATCCTTACAAACTGTGTGGTCCGCTGTTCGAATCCCCGTCCGGCAAAAGGTAAAATTAAAATAAAAAAATCATAAAATTGAATAATTTCTTCTACAATGCACAGTGGGCCAAATGACATGTTTTTGATGCATTAAATCAACGGAAGCACCCAGAGCTCTGAAATTTTGTACATATACCACTGGGGATGAGAATAAAGTATGATAAAAATTTTGGACCGATCCGCCCACTGTCACGCCCACATTCAAATGAAGGCCAATTTCAACCCAAAGGAAGCGCCTAGACTTCTGAAATTTTGTACATGTACCACTGGGGATGAGAAAAAAGTATGATAAAAAATTTGGACCGATCCGCCCATTGCCACGCCCATTTTCAAATGAAGGGTGTATTTCAACCTAAAGGAAGCGCCTAGAGCTCTGAAATTTTGTACATGTATCACTGGGGATGAGAATAAAGTATGATCAACATTTCGGACCGATCCGTCCACTGCCACGCCCACTTTCTAATGGGGAATGTATCTCAACCACTTTGAACTATCATACACCAAATTAAATATATCAATATGTAGTAACATTGGAAACTGAAATTCTACATTAGAACTGATGCTGTTACTCAGCAATTTTAGTTCAATTCAATCTCTTACTCTCTCATTTTAGCTAAAAAATTTACAAACCATTATTTCTGCAACACTATGTAGAAAATATTACAAAATGTCCAGATTTTGCCAACCCTGTATGTGTTTGTAAAAAAAAACATTTTTGCGTTTCCAAAAATTTTGTTGTTGAAACACGTTTGAAGTGATCATATTACTTCTGTAGGTGTCACTACCTTGACACTCTGCTATATGTAATGCCCTGTTCCTGTATATCGAACGAAAACCCATTCGAAAGAAAGGCAGTCACACGAATTCGAATGAATTTGGGTTTTTTATATTATTATTATATTTATTTCGTTTCATTTATATGAGAATACATTGATTATCAAAAATGAGTATTTTAAAATTTTTAGGTTGAGAATTCAGTCAAATTTTATTGTATTTCTTCGTTTATTGCTCGACAAAAAATTATGAATTGACTTGCCTTTTGAAATTGAAGTACAAAAATCAATTTTCTTTCGCTTGGAATAAGTCTATATTTAAATATTAGATTTATGATTTAGCAAATTTTGTAACGGGACCTGTATCGACGAATCAGTTACAGTAAGACACCCAGGACGACATTTTATTTTATATACCTATTATTAATGATATGGTAGATATTGCAGATTTACCCAAATTGCTCATTCGTTACGATTGTTTTGTCCAGATGTTTCTATTAAACAAAGTAACGCTACTTCATTCTATTTCCTTGCACAATTATTTTACTTTTTTCTTCAAGTTGTCATGGTAGACTTCTCTCTTTTTAATGTTTTTACATTATTATTACAGCACTGGGAGTTGTTTTCTATCCAATATTTAATAATTTCTGCGTTTTTATTGTAAAACAATAATTATAATGGGGTACCTTCATTAGCACTTATAAGCAGACAAATTTATGTTTGCAAGAAAGACAACATCTCAACCTTTTTAACGCGGTATAAAACTCTACCAATACGTTCCAATATAGTAAGTTCTACTCCATATATTAAATTGGGACATACATTAAATTAAGCAAAGAAGAAATATGCTTTTTGCCACACATTTTTCATAAATAACCAAACAATATTTACAATCACTGTTAATTTTTACTAAAAGTACATACCTTGACTTAAATTTTACATTTTGAATTAAGTTTATATCTTTAACAACTTTTTTTTACCAGCAAAATATTTAAAGCACATTGCTAAACTATGAATTCAAGAAAAAAATCAATAACAAAGAGTTGCCACTTCGTCGGCCTGAAACTACCAAACGGGTTGCCATATTGTTTTACCATTTTGGATTTGTTTTTGGTAATGTGTTGTCAACTTTTTCGTAGCACCAAATATTTACTTTTCACAAGTTCAAAAATTGATTTTATGCGTGAGATTTCGGTCATTTGGCCCAATGTGCAATGTTTGTATTACAGAAAAAGGTGCGAAGAACTAAAAAATCTCGTGGAAGTGAGAAAGATGTGAGGGAATATACAATTAGGCAGAAACAAAATTTTGAGCATTCAGGTCGAAAACCTATGTTGTTAGCACCTATATTACCTGTTTATTTTAATAATTCATTATGATTGTAAATATATAAATAAATAAATAAAATTTTGAGCACAATATTGTTTGAGAGAATTTTTTTTAAGCATATAATATTTGTGGGTGCAAAATGCTTTTTTTTTTTTTTTTTTTTTTTAAGTGTTCATTTATTTTCAAAATATAAATTTGAATAAACTTAAATAAACAAAAGTTAACAATATTTTGTGTAGCAGATATATACAACGTCCCATACAAGGGCACTCTAGTATAATAATTATGTTATAACTAGTTCTTTTTTTTTTTAAGATTACAATTTTTAAATTATTTAGGAAATAATAATATATACATTTGTAATGAAAAATATATACAAAAAACATCACTTTTGGATGGGTATTAAATAAAAAAAAGATAGGTCTAGAAAATAAAAGAGAAAATAAATATGCAGCTATATATGTAACCACCAAAATTTTTTCGGTTTTGGTTTTTGCGTTGCGCTAATATCTTTAACTGATATGCTAGTCTCGTATCTAAGATCAATATGAGTATTTTCGCAGTTGATTGCTTTTATGTTTGCCCGTCTGTAGTTATGATAAAATATAGGGACTCCGTTTACATTTTGAAATACGTTTAATTTATCTAGAAAAATGAATGATTCTGGGGGGACGTATCCCTTTTGTATCGATTGTGATAGATAGTCCTCATTTACATAGAATGGAGCTAATATTAAATTATTTACGTAACATTGTGTACATCTGGCGATGTTGTTTCTAATTAGATGAAGTATAAAATTGTCTATTCTCACAATATTAGCCTTATCATAAAGTTTTTTGTTTGATACATAATAAGTATAATTACTATGGGATGATCTAAATAGGGATGTACATGCCCTAAGACATTTTCTTTCAAAGATACGTATTTTTTCCATGTATGATGGCGAAATATTAAACCATATCGCACAGCCATATGTTATAATCGGTCTGATGAGAGATTGATACATAATTATTTTTACTCTAGTGTCTACTATTTTCGAGTAAAATAGGAATTTGTATTTGAAAAATGCATTTCTAGCCTTTAGAAGCGACTCTATTATGTGATCATTGTAATATAGGAATTTATCTAGATGTATACCCAAATATTTTACTATCTCACTTTTCGGGATAGTGGAGTCATATCTATTAGATTTGATCCCAAAAAGTTTCCAGTTTTTCCTTATGTTATAATTACATTTATTAACAGGCGGTCTGAATAATATTGTCTCGCACTTGTCCGTGTTTATTTTCATGTTCCAATCTATAGTATATTTTTCAACTTGATCAAATAAGCTTTGAAGCCCATCGTTAATCCCTTCCACTGAATTGTCAGCGTAATATATTACAATGTCGTCAGCATAAGAGATGCTATTCTGAATTTTCTTGATTATATCGGATAAAAATATATTGAATAAGATCGGTGAATTAACCGTTCCTTGTTGAAGACCATTAAACATTTTAAAAGTTCTTTTACCGCATAACTCCCGATTATGAATTCTGAAAAATTTATCACTGATCATATTGTGTATGAGTACAATAAAATGAATAGGAAAATCATAAGTCATCAGTTTGAAAATTAAGCCAGGAATCCAAACAGTATCAAACGCCTTTTCCATATCAATGAAGCACGCTCCTGTATAGCGTTGCTGGTTCCAGTTCCAATTTATATCTGAAACTAATAGATGTATTGCATTGATTGTAGAATGTTTGTATCGAAACCCAAACTGTCTTTCACTAAGTAAATTCTTTTCCTTACAAAATTTGTCCAAGTTGTTATTTATGCACATTTCGTAAGCTTTGCTAATATTGGGTAATAAACTTATGGGGCGTAAATTTTTTGGATAACAAGAGTCTTTGTTTTTCTTTGGTAAAATAATCACTTTGGATTTTTTCCATTCAACAGGAAAATAAGAATTGTTTAACATATTATTGAACAATGTACAATAATCTAAAATTATTACCTCAGGTAAATTTTTTAAAACAATGTTTGGGATTCCATCATTGCCCGTTGACAATTTCGGCCTTAGGCTACGGAAGATATAAATAGTATCGTTTTTAGTTAGAAAATAATGCTTAGTTTGAGACTCATCTAAAGAGTTTGCTCTATATTCTGAGCTGAAGTTTGTTATTCTGTATCTATTTCTCTCAAAATTGCTTTTAATTACCAAAAATCTTTCATAGAACTCATTGACCTGTACTTGTAGAGCGTTATCATTGTTTATAGGTCGATAAGAATGAATCTCCTCAAAGAATGAGCCTACAACATCTAACATGTCTTCCGGATCTCTAACAATAAAATGTCCTGAGTTATCTACTTCTACATTCTCATTATTTATGCCCGCATTAATAAGTAATTGTCTAGATTGAATAGGGATTTTTAAATATTGCAAATTAAGCGGTTGGAAGCGTCTAAAACGTTTATTAATTTCTTGGAACATTTTACTGGGGTTCTTGGGGTCGATGTTAGTTAATGCATCTTGCATGTTTTTATTTAAAGCAATAGTTATGTTATCTTCTATGAGTTTTTTTATTAGTTTAAGATTAGCTTTGAGAATTAGGCAGAAACAAAATTTTGAGCATTCAGGTCGAAAACCTATGTTGTTAGCACCTATATTACCTGTTTATTTTCATAATTCATTATGATTGTAAATATATAAATAAATAAATAAAATTTTGAGCACAATATTGTTTGGGAGAATTTTTTTTAAGCATATAATTTTTTTTGGTGCAAGATGCTTCCAAACATATTATATGTTCCCATAATAACATATTGTTTTTTGGAAGACAACATTATTGAATTTGGATGCAAAAATACAAAATGTTTGGAACTTAGACTACCCAAACATATATTGTTTAGACCAATATGCTTTCAAACATATTATATATTGGAAGATATCAAACATATAAATGTTTGGGCAATACCCAAAAATGTATATGCTTGAAGCAAAATATGTTTGGGAGTATATGTTACAGAAGCGATTTTTTGTGAGGGTGTAGGTGGGGTTTGTCTCATTTTAAATCCCTTCGATGAGTGTCCAGAAACCTCGGTATTACATTGGGTCTAATCTGAACTTTGGGCTAAACGTGAAGAACAAGGAAATCCTCAGCACCTAACACATGTGCAAAAGGGCACCATTCAAGTGAGGAAGAACGCACTCACGCTAAGACGTTTTGTGACTCACGAAAACGCCTGTGACAAAAATTCTCCGCATTCAAAAAATACAACTCACGATTGAGTGGTGACTTACGCTGGAGATATCTTTCCTGAGACTGTTTAAAAGCGAATATGAGTAAAACTGTGTGCATATTTCAACTCGTGAGCGTACACTGAAAAAAAGCATACTCGGTTCCAAAGATTTTGTCTTTACTTTAAAAAATTTGGTATTGATTCCGAGCCAAAGAAGCGGAGAATACAAGTAAGGATACTTTTAAGACACAATTCTCTTTTAAATTTGGGTTTTGTGTACTTGCTTCTAGGAAGCAAATTTTAATTTTTCGCTTTCTCAGCTTTTTTTCTTCATATGTTATAAAAGTCCTTTAAAAACGAGTTAACGACGACTTTATTTTCAAAATTAGGACTCGACTTCCAGTAGAAATTATGCTATGTTTGAAGTAAAAAACTTCTTTAAAATAAAGTTTTGAAAAACATGTCCTATATTTGAACGTTTTTTTGCTTTGTAGTCAAGATGCAAAAAGACAACAAATTTAAAGACAATTTCATTAAATTTAAAGAATTTTTCTGAATTATTAAAGTCAAGTTGACCTTAGCCTATAAATTTTTTCTTTCATGTTAAGATACCCATTTTTAAGTCAAATCACTTAACTACAAAGACAATACGACTTCATTGAAAAGTTTATCGACTTTTGGACAAGGAAAATAACTTTATTTTAGAGAAATGCGCCTTCTACGCTAAGCAAAATTTGTATTCGTATTTTAAAGACATGAAATCTTTGACCTCACGACAATATTTTTTTCAGTGTAAGGTGTTTTTCTGAAAATCTTTACTCACGAACAAATTTTTCACTGGGTTCACGATATTCGTTTATTTAAATACGCTTGCGGGCAGTCGAACTATTTTCTATACACAGAAAAAAAATCACGAAAATTTTTCCAATTAAAATCTTGAGTATTAAAAAATATTCAATTAAAAATTTAATTGAATCAACAAATTTTTTAATTGAAATAAAAATCAATCACACAAATTAATAGTATCAATTAATTTTTTAATTGAGTGTCAATTAATTTTTTAATTGATACTATAATTTCTGTGATTGAAGACATTTAATTGGATCAATGAATTTCGTGATTGAATCAGAAAAATATTTTTTTGTGTGTAGTATGCACGAAGCATTTCCAAGGAAATAATCGCTAGTATTTTCGAACCAACTGGACGTGTCGCAATCGTACCACTAGAAGGACGCAGAGCAGTCAATTCTGAGTGGTATGCAACCATTTGTATGGCAGTTGTTTTCCAAGAAATCAGGAAAACCTACCGCAGAAGATGGATCACTGTTCACCACCAGAGTGCATTTTTCAAAACATTTCAAAACATCGATTCGATGGGCCATCCATCCGCCGTATAGTCCTGACTTGGCACCTAATGACTTCTTTTTATGATTTCGGCAAACATATACGTGATTCCCGAGAAAACAAAATTTTTGCTACAACAATGTTCAAAATTCACCGTACAAAAATTTTAAATCTCAATTTGCTTTGATTGATTGATTAATACATAATCCAATAAATGAAAAAAAAATTAAAAACTATAAAAATATGATATTACACATTTGACATTGATATTTTTTTATTTTGATTTCATCAATTTCTTTAAAATTTAATTAAATTCAATAATTTTTTTTCTGTGATGTTATAACTGTAATAATGATGATTTTGTTTAAAGATGTCATGATTGTATGATTGTTTAATGTTAAATACTACACAATTCTTCAATTATTACTATGTAATAGTAGTACAAAAAGTGTATACTTTTTGTACTACTATTACATAGTAATAATTGAAGAATTTTGTAGTAGTACAAAAAGTGTATACTTTTTGTACTACTATGTCAATAACTATAAAAATACAAATATTCTTTCTCTGCGTGTAGCTACCTAGCGAATTCTGGACGGAGGATATGAAGGGAATGCAAGGAATCTAAGGGGCAACAGTGTCATTCATGTTTTGTAATCAATTTCGAGAAGGTTGCACCGAAATCGCCATAAGTATATTCTCTGCCTACATTAGATAAAAATAGATAAAAAAGTCGGAAAACGACCTTTCCGCTTATCGACGTTTTGTAATCTTCAAATTCGACTTATTGATTTCTGATACTTTTGAAAATGCGAATTGTCGACTATTCCAAATTTTGAAGAAGATCGAAAAGCCACCTTTTTAATGCTGATCACACTCCGTAGGGTATATTGATGTGATCGCAAGGTATATTAAAATTATCAGTTTACAAGATATTCTCTCTTTTCATATCTCATGACGAGAATTTCCAATTAAATTTTATTAAAAAAATGAAATCAATATAAGTCAACTTATTCCATGATATATTATAACATAATATCTGATTGTATCCAATCTTAAACCTACCTGAGTGTTCTCAAGAACCTTTGAAGGCGAACTTGAACATCTCTGAGCAACCAATTAACCTTTATGCTATGAAGAAAATAAAATTATAAACCAAGGCTGATGGGGAGGTAATTCCCCGCCACCACTTGTGTCATATTCTCTTTCTCTGATGTAATGCAAACTGAAAGTGAATTTAAATAAAGCGGAAACAATTGGTTAAAGCAAATTGCCACTTTTTTCGGTTTCTTTTATAAGGGCTAAGTGGTGGTGGTTGTCTGTGCGAAAGGAAACTGCAATCCTGTCATAATTTATTATGCAGTATTTAAGGCACAGTTACTTATAATGACAGTCAACCAGCGAACAAACCATCCAATGATGCCATGGCAGTAAGCCACGGAATACACCAATGAACTAACAAAGTCAAATGTTTTAATACAGTTTCATTCCCCAACACCCCTCGAAATGAATAGGACCACAGGATACGAAGGATGTTGCTGGAAATCATAGAGGTACACTCACTCTTTTCAGTTTCCACTGCCATGAAGATAAAAAATTATGACAATACATTGGCAAGTACTTGTGTTACTAGATTCTCAAACAGGCCCCCAGCACTTGTCCTTCATTGGGCAGGACAACAACACATCTAACTAAGCTCGAGATGCTTTTTCTAGGCGAATGCATGTGTCATTGCATGCACTATCATCGTCTATGCTCTTCAAGGATGTTGCTTTGGATGCCGGATATTTTATTTCGGATTGGTACACTGTTAGACAAATATGTTTTTCATATGTTCCGATATAAACAAAATGTGTTTCGGACACAATTTTTAAACACAATATATTTAAGTGCAAACATGTAATGTTCCTAAACTAACACTAAATGTTTGGGACACATATGTCAATATGTTAGAATATATTATGTTTGGGGCATAATTATTTCATAAAAATAATATGTGTGAATGTAAAAATATATAAATTTACAAATTTCGAGTAAACATATATATGTTGTGATATTTTATTCAGAGAGCGACAGAGAGAGTATAGAGAAAGAAATAGAGATGGAATCCGAGAGGGTTGACGAAAGATATCAACATAACACATCGAGAGAATCAAAAGAGAGCAATTTCTGTGAAACCGCTTGTTTCGGAAAACTGTTTTATGATAATGCCAAAAATTTGATATGCTTAAGTCTAAATATTATTTAATTTGAATATTAGAATGAGGATTCGGAGTAAAGAGAATAAACATTCGGAACCAAGAGAATAGACATTTGAAGAAAAGGCATGTGTTTTCGACTTGAGAGCAGCTTTTATGTATGTGTGGACATGTGTTTTGTCTATCATTTTGGCATTATTATTCTTGGTTCATTAAAAGAAATCGGAACGTACAAGGAGTAAGTCCAAATATTCAGGCAAAGGAAATTAAAAAAAAACGGTGGAATATATACCTACAAAAATTACAAAGGTATCTTCATAAAAAATAACGAAATAATACTCTTTTTAGAGTTGAGAAAGTAAAATAAAAACAAGTATATACGGCCGTAAGTTCGGCCAGGCCGAAGCTTATGTACCCTCCACCATGGATTGCGCAGAAACTTCTACTGAAACCGATGGCAAGGTATCTTAAAACTTCCTAACAACGTAATATATACCATATAGTCCATACGTGGTATATATTAAACTACAAAAGGGCCGATAAAATACGTATATAATTAAGTTTAAAGTTTCTATAGAAATAAAATTTTGACAAAATAAAATTTTGACAACATTTTCTATAGAAGTAAAATTTTGACAAAATTTTCTATAGAAATAAAATTTTGAAAAAATTTTCTATAGAAATAAAATTTTGACAAGCATGGGGATTAGCGGCCTTATAAAGGGTGATTCTTTTGAGGTTAGGATTTTCATGCATTAGTATTTGACAGATCACGTGGGATTTCAGACATGGTGTCAAAGAGAAAGATGCTCAGTATGCTTTGACATTTCATCATGAATAGACTTACGATCTGCCACAACGTCGAATTTTCAGTGAATGGGCCCTAGAAAAGTTGGCAGAAAATCCGCTTTTTTATCGACAAATTTTGTTCAGCGATGAGGCTCATTTCTGGTTGAATGGCTACGTAAATAAGCAAAATTGCCGCATTTGGAGTGAAGAGCAACCAGAAGCCGTTCAAGAACTGCCCATGCATCCCGAAAAATGCACTGTTTGGTGTGGTTTGTACGCTGGTGGAATCATTGGACCGTATTTTTTCAAAGATGCTGTTGGACGCAACGTTACGGTGAATGGCGATCGCTATCGTTCGATGCTAACAAACTTTTTGTTGCCAAAAATGGAAGAACTGAACTTGGTTGACATGTGGTTTCAACAAGATGGCGCTACATGCCACACAGCTCGCGATTCTATGGCCATTTTGAGGGAAAACTTCGGAGAACAATTCATCTCAAGAAATGGACCGGTAAGTTGGCCACCAAGATCATGCGATTTGACGCCTTTAGACTATTTTTTGTGGGGCTACGTCAAGTCTAAAGTCTACAGAAATAAGCCAGCAACTATTCCAGCTTTGGAAGACAACATTTCCGAAGAAATTCGGGCTATTCCGGCCGAAATGCTCGAAAAAGTTGCCCAAAATTGGACTTTCCGAATGGACCACCTAAGACGCAGCCGCGGTCAACATTTAAATGAAATTATCTTCAAAAAGTAAATGTCATGGACCAATCTAACGTTTCAAATAAAGAACCGATGAGATTTTGCAAATTTTATGCGTTTTTTTTAAAAAAAAAGTTATCAAGCTCTTAACAAATCACCCTTTACTAACACCACGTTGCAAATTTCAACCGGATCGGATGAATTTTGCTCCTCCAAGAGGCTCCGGAGATCAAATCTGGGGAACGGTTTATATGGTGGCTATATATAATTAAGGATCGATATGGACCAATTCTTGCATGTTTGTTAGAGACCACATTCTAACACCATGTTCCAAATTTCAACCGGATCGGATGAATTTTGCTCTTCCAAGAGGCTCCGGAGGACAAATCTGGGGATCGATTTATATGGGGGCTATATATAATTATGGACCGATATGGACCAATTCTTGCATGGTTATTAGAGACTATATACTAACACCATGTACCAAATTTCAACCGGATCGGATGAAATTTGCTTCTCTTAGAGCAATAGCAAGCCAAATTTGGGGGGTCCGTTTATATGGGGGCTATACGTAAAAGTGGACCGATATAGACCAATTTTTGCATGGTTGTTAGAGATCATATACTAACACTATGTACCAAATTTCAGCCGGATCGGATGAAATTTGCTTCTCTTAGAGGCCTCGCAAGCCAAATTTGGGGGTCCGTTTATATGGGGGCTATACGTAAAAGTGGACCGATATGGCCCATTTGTAATACCATCCGACCTACATCAATAACAACTACTTGTGCCAAGTCTCAAGTCGATAGCTTGTTTCGTTCGGAAGTTAGCGTGATTTCAACAGACGGACGGACGAACATGCTCAGATCGACTCAGAATTTCACCACGACCCAGAATATATATACTTTATGGGGTCTTAAAGCAATATTTCGATGTGTTACAAACGGAATGACAAAGTTAATATACCCCCATCCTATGGTGGAGGGTATAAAAAGGAGGAAACAGTGAAAAATTAAACAGTAAAATATATAATAAGTATATACGGCCGCAAGTTCGGCCAGGCCGAATCTTATGTACCCACCACCATGGATTGCGTAGAAACTTCTACGAAAGACTATCATCCACAATCGAATTACTTGGGTTGTGGTATCTTAAAACTTCTTAACATCGTTTTCTAAATTGTGGTTTAGTCCATACATGGTATATATTAGACAAAAAAGTTATGTATAGTTAAGTCTACAAATAATTACGAATCGATATGGACTTTTTGTACGTAGAGAGCCAGAATTGAAATATGGGGGTCGCTTATATGGGGGCTATATAAAGGGTGATTTGTTAAGAGCTTGATAACTTTTTTAAAAAAAAAAACGCATAAAATTTGCAAAATCTCATCGGTTCTTTATTTGAAACGTTAGATTGGTCCATGACATTTACTTTTTGAAGATAATTTCATTTAAATGTTGACCGCGGCTGCGTCTTAGGTGGTCCATTCGGAAAGTCCAATTTTGGGCAACTTTTTCGAGCATTTCGGCCGGAATAGCCCGAATTTCTTCGGAAATGTTGTCTTCCAAAGCTGGAATAGTTGCTGGCTTATTTCTGTAGACTTTAGACTTGACGAAGCCCCACAAAAAATAGTCTAAAGGCGTCAAATCGCATGATCTTGGTGGCCAACTTACCGGTCCATTTCTTGAGATGAATTGTTCTCCGAAGTTTTCCCTCAAAATGGCCATAGAATCGCGAGCTGTGTGGCATGTAGCGCCACCTTGTTGAAACCACATGTCAACCAAGTTCAGTTCTTCCATTTTTGGCAACAAAAAGTTTGTTAGCATCGAACGATAGCGATCGCCATTCACCGTAACGTTGCGTCCAACAGCATCTTTGAAAAAATACGGTCCAATGATTCCACCAGCGTACAAACCACACCAAACAGTGCATTTTTCGGGATGCATGGGCAGTTCTTGAACGGCTTCTGGTTGCTCTTCACTCCAAATGCGGCAATTTTGCTTATTTACGTAGCCATTCAACCAGAAATGAGCCTCATCGCTGAACAAACTTTGTCGATAAAAAAGCGGATTTTCTGCCAACTTTTCTAGGGCCCATTCACTGAAAATTCGACGTTGTGGCTCGTTAGTAAGTCTATTCATGATGAAATGTCAAAGCATACTGAGCATCTTTCTCTTTGACACCATGTCTGAAATCCCACGTGATCTGTCAAATACTAATGCATGAAAATCCTAACCTCAAAAGAATCACCCTTTACAATTATGAACTTGATATGGACCAATTTTTGTGTGATTGGGGATCGATTTATCTGAGGGCCATATATAACTATAGACCGATATGGACATAGTTAAGCATGGTTGTTAACGACCATATACTAGCACAATGTACATAACTCACTCGGATGTACATAACTCACTCGGATGAAATTTGCTCCTCCAAGAGGTTCCAAAACCAAATCTCGGGATCGGTTTATATGGGGCTATGTACGATTATGGACTAATATGGACCACTTTTGGCATGGTTGTTAAATATCATATACTACCACCACGTACGAAATTTCAAGCAGATCGGATGAATTTTGCTTCTCCAAAAGGCACCGGAGGTCAAATCTGGGGATCGGTTTATATGGGAGCTATATATAATTATGGACTGATAGGAACCAATTCCTGCATGGTTGTTGGATACCATATACTAACATCACGTACCAAATTCCAACCGAATGGGAAGAATTTTGCTCTTCCAAGGGGCTCTGGAGGTCAAATCTGGGGATCGGTTTATATGGGGCCTATATATAATTATGGACCGATATCGACCAATTTTTGCATGGGAGTTTGAGGCCATATATAAACACCACGTACCAAATTTCAACTGAATCAGATGAATTTTGGTCTTCCAAGAGGTTCCGGAGGTCAAATCTGGTGATCGGTTTATATGGGGGCTATATATAATTATGAACCGATGTGGACCAATTTTTGCATGGTTGTTAGAGACCATATACTAACATCACGTACCAAATTTCAGCTGGATCGGATGAAATTTGCTTCTCTTAGAGGCCTCGCAAGCCAAATCGGGGGATCGGTTTATATGGGGGCTATATATAATTATGGACCGATGTGGACCAATTTTTGCATGGTTGTTAGAGACCATATACTTACACCATGTACCAAATTTCAGCCGGATCGGATGAAATTTGCTTCTCTTAGAGGCCTCGCAAGCCAAATCGGGGGATCGGTTTATATGGGGACTATATATAATTATGGACCGGTGTGGACCAATTTTTGCATGGTTGTTAGAGACCATATACTGATACCATGTACCAAATTTTAGCCGGATCGGATGAAATTTGCTTCTCTTAGGGGCCTCGCAAGCCAAATCGGGGGATCGGTTTATATGGGGGCTATATATAATTATGGACCGATGTGGACCAATTTTTGCATGGTTGTCAGAGACCATATACTAACACCATGTACCAAATTTCAGCCGGATCGGATGAAATTTGCTTCTCTTAGAGGCCTCGCAAGCCAAATTTTGGGGTCCGTTTATATGGGGGCTATACGTAAAAGTGGACCGATATGGCCCATTTGCAATACCATCCGACCTACATCAATAACAACTACTTGTGCCAAGTTTCAAGTCGATAGCTTGTTTCGTTCGGAAGTTAGCGTGATTTCAACAGACGGACGGACGGACGGACGGACATGCTCAGATCGACTCAGAATTTCACCACGACCCAGAATATATATACTTTATGGGGTCTTAGAGCAATATTTCGATGTGTTACAAACGGAATGACAAAGTTAATATACCCCCCATCCTATGGTGGTGGGTATAAAAACAAATTTTAGTTCCTCTTTATTAATAAGTAGTCCAAGAGGCGTTGAAGGACACCTTCAAATACAAAAGCGGGTATTAAGATCGAGTTTTGCAGTTAAAACAATTGAAAAAGTTTATTTTCTTTAAAATGAATTATTAAAGAAAAGTAAAAGGTCATTTTAGAGCGATAATGATACCAACTTAATACCGGCCTTAAAGGTAAAAATTAAATTAAGTACAAAACACGATAAGTTTTAAATGCTTTTAAAATAATGTTAAATGCTATTAAAAAACTGTTCACGCCTAAATAAATGTATGTGTATATTATAAAATTATTTATGTATGTTTATACTCGACTCCACGTTCTTCTTTTGTTAGAGTTTTTGAATTCCTTCCAAAATTTCAAACTTTTGTGCTTCCTGCAAAATATGTTTGGAACATATGTTAGAGAAGCGATTTTTTTTTTTTTTTGAGAGTGTAGTTTGCAACAACTATGGATTTTTAATTTTTGCTATTGTGCACTCAATGTTTGCATTACCATGTCTGGTCTAGAAAGTAACTTTCATCCACAAAAGTTTTTGTGAACCTTCCTTTGACGCCCTTCTCTTCTATAATTTTCTCTTTGTTTTCATTTAAATCTGAATTTGGTCATAATGCAAGCCATGATATTAGTTTGTTAGTTTGGCATAATAATTTAGCTTTTGTTATTTTGCTGTGATTTGTATATACCCTAAGGATACACTTGTCCTTAAGTTGGCTATTATCCATTATATGTTAATGTTTCAACAAATGAGAATTTTTAATAATATCACAAAAATGTCACTGACTATATTGATAGAATTTATGCAGTGACTTTAAATATTTGTTATTTGAATTCTAGAGGGTTTTTATTGATAGTGAAACTGACAGTTATATTTGAAAAATAATCATTTCGAAAATGGTGGAAATTTGTTTCTATTAAAAGTTGAATTCAGTTCTTTCACCAAAACTCAAAAGTGCAAACATATATATGACGAAAGTTATATTTTTTTATCAAATTTTGTCAAGATTGAATGGAAAAGATCTAAAGCCTTGTGTACAGTTCTGTCCAGTGGATTTTTAAATTTCGTAGATTCTTTTGCTTTATCCAAACATTGTTGGCTGTTGCTTATGTGAACAAATACGCATATACGTTCTTGTTTGTTGGCGGAAGTGTAAACAGCGGTCTACCTATATATAATAAAACTAATAGAGCTGATAACACACAGATGAGTATGCTACACATGCGTATTGTAATAAAATCCATGTGAAGGATTTTCCACACGAAGAGTTAACAGCAAACACTTACTCGTCCAGCTTAAAAAGCGTCGCCAAAAAAGTAGTGAAAATGTTCCTTTTGGATCCGGAAGTGGTGCAAAATTGGAGCAGAAGCGATGAGTTTAACATTGGCTTGTCATAGGACGGATGTCTACCATTTCAACAGCCGTTGCACTGAATTTGCATCACTTCTTAAGGTGTGATGCGAACCCAGTGATTTGGATGTGAATGAAGAAATTTTGTGATATTTTAACGAATAAATAATTTTTAAATTTTTTTTATGATTTTGAATGGATTATAACAGTTGTCTGGAACGTTTGACATCAAATATTTTCAAAAATTCGCAATTTTTCTAGAAAGGATTTAGCATTTTTTGTGGCAAAATTTAAATAATTTGCACTATTTTATTAATTTTTAATCTGTTTTTAACCCAATTGAAATAATAAAATTTTAAATTTTTCAATAAAAATATGAGAAAAGCGAGTTATAAAAAATTGACTCAAATGAACTTCCTGTGCAGTTAAAATAAAGAACATCTTTGAGAGGACATTTTTGGAAGTGCTTTTAAAGTTGTGCCTTAAGAAGAACTTCCAAATTTTTTTGCTGGGCGTATCTATAATTAGAATAAGAAGTATTTTACTATCTAGTATATAAGTCATTGTAAATTAAACGATAGATGGAGTTTCCACTAAACTATCAAGGCGAGCACATCGTTTTCTTTTCTTCCTTCGCCTGTGTCTTCGATGTGAAACCAGGAGTCGTTGTACACCTTGACTGCGTACAATTTAATTTTTTTAAATTAATTGATTCAAAACAGTAAGCGTGGGTGAAAGTTATTTTTAGGTTCGAAAACCGTGAAAAAAATAGTATTATTATATAAATTGAAGAAACATTTTATAATGCCGAAATTCAATAAATAAGACCTTGCTAATTTTGATCATGAGCTAATGAAGTGATATTCGAAACAATATTAGTATGTCATTATATGGCTGTCGAAGAATGATGGGTAATAGTATGGTCATACTGGGCAAATATTTGACAGAAATGAAAACAGAATTCGTCGATACAGTCAAACCAGCAAACATTTTAAGCTCATATTGGATAGATTTTATCACGATAAGAGGGAGCCACCGTGGTCCAATGGTTAGCATGCCCGCCTTGCATACACAAGGTCGTGGGTTCGATTCCTGCTTCGACCGAACACCAAAAAGTTTTTCAGCGGTGGATTATCCCACCTCAGTAATGCTGGTGACATTTCTGAGGGTTTCAAAACTTCTCTAAGTGGTTTCACTGCAATGTGGAACGCCGTTCGGACTTGGCTATAAAAATGAGGTCCCTTGTCATTGAGCTTAACATGGAATCGGGCAGCACTCAGTGATAAGAGAGAAGTTCACCAATGTGGTATCACAATGGACTGAATAGTCTAAGTGAGCCTGATACATCGGGCTGCCACCTAACCTAACCTAACCTAACCATGGTCATACTGGGAAAATATTTGACAGAAATGGAAACAGAATTCGTCGATACAGTCAAACCAGCAAACATTTTTAGCTCATATTGGATAGATTTTATCACGATAAGAGTATTTTCCCAAAACTGAATCCAGATTTTTCAAAAGTGCTACTGGAAAAAATTTGACACTTATTTTGGGCAAATATTTGCCTAATGGGACCATACCCTAAGAATGATGAGGAGCCACCGCGGCTACTATTACGGTCTTGTATACATGGAGACTGATATGTATTGCAACCAACTTCAGGTTATGACACTTGTCTGACAGCAGAAAGATTGTTTCCAGCGACAGTTTTTTAATGTATTTATCATAGTGATGCGCATTCGAGACAGTTTGTTTGTATGTTACGAAGTACGCATAATACGTTATGCGTACTTCGTACTCTAGTACATGTAACAATATCATGGCTTATTTATTAGCCTATCATTTGGAAAGTTAAAAATGTTGTCAAAATGTTTCGGATTTCCACATCCTCATCACTTCCCTTTATTGGACGATCTACTCATTTCAATTATTAGACTATATTGGTAAAGCGTTCTTGTATTCCAAATAACGAGCTTTTTTTATTTACAACCTTACATAAGCATTTTGATATATTACACTCAGAAATAAAGTTATTCGTGAAGGAATTCAAGTATGATAATGTGACAGCTTTATATCTGGTGGGAAGGCCATAAGTGGCTATTGCTAGAGCCCTCCTGGATTTAAATGTGAATAAATCGTTTGTTTCTAATACCATTGATTTTTACTGTGATACTGGCAATGTTGCATCGATTCCTAAAAGTGTATAAAAAAACTGTAACAGCACCAAAAATAATCTGGACAGGTTTGATCGAAATCCACGCCGCGGTGGTAGATATCTTGGTCGTGAGCTGGACAAATTGTGAGAACATATTGAAAATAGAGCTCGGGCTAAAGCCATTGAAGTTCCAACAAGTGCAAGAGCTCACCGATGCCAAGAAGTTGCTTAGCTTGAACGGAAGTGAACACAATTTTTTTTTTCTGATTCAATCACGAAATAAATTGATCCAATTACTTTTTTAATAGAAATGTCTTCAATCACAGAAATGATAGTATCAATTAAAAAATTAATTGAAGGTAAATTAAAAAATTAATTGATTCAATTAAAAAATTAATTGAAACTATTAATTTTTGTGATTGATTTTTGTTTCAATTAAAAAATTTATTGAATCAATTAAAGTTTTAATTGAATACTTTTTAAAATTCAATTAAAATTTTAATTGGAAAATTTTTCGTGGACATTTTTTTCTGTGTGGTCAGTTACAGAATTTTGTTCCTATGGTAATTCCCCGCCCTGGGCAGACAAGCACCTCGGCCGCGGACCATGGACATTCCAAGAGGACTCAGGACCACCGCGTTCAACACGTCCAAGAATTATTTAAAAATGAGGTTTCTCGCTGCATTTCTACCGCGCAATGCATAAAATCTCTGGATGTCAATTCGTTGGACTTTTGCGCCAGGGCATTTTGGAGAGCATGGCATTACCAAAACGTCGATCATCTCAAGACGACATTTCGCCGGTAATGGGCCAAAATACCGCAGAGCCACTTTTGGCCATAATTCGCATCAAACTTTATATTTAATTTAAAAATTCAACGCAATTCAAGTAGCTCAAGTATTCTACTCTAAACAAAAGTGCACTGAAAAACAATACGACGATAGAAGTAAAACAAAATCCTAATTCAACGACATTGGGCTAAAGTGTAGTTCAACTGAGAAATCTGTAACATTCCATCCATGGACACCATGAATGGAAGGGGGAAGAACCACTTCTTCCGTAAGTGTTTAATGAATGACCTTTAACACACTTTTAATTCATGAAATTGTTTGGAAGATGCCAACATTAGCACTACGAGTTAATTTAGCCTAGAAAGAAAAATCTACAAAACAACTCAAAGTGGCAGATGTTAGAATTTTTTTGCGGTAGACTAAAAAAAAAGAGAAGAAAGCTGGCTGCTTTTAAAAGAATAAAAACCAACTAAAGATTTTTTGGTTAAAAGCCTAATAAAACTATTTGCAAACAAAAGCTATTTGAAACAGTTGAATCTCTTTATGTGGTTATTCGAGGTTGTTGGCCAGAGGGATAGGTCTCTCGGAACGAGATTAGCCAGTAGGCACAATTGCAATATGAAATTGTTTTAAATGAAAATAAGAAATGCCCATTCAAAATGGTTTTTGTGGTAGAAATTTTGCTTTTGAACTTTTTGGTAATCTAAACGTTAAGAGATTATTAAGGGAACACTCGACTAAAAATGCTAGTCAATATCAAATAGGATACGCAGAAAAAAGTATAGAAAATAGTTTGATAAAACAAGCTCTTGCTTCACTCTTTGAGATGTGGTTAGTTTTTCCTATTTCTTCGTGGAAAGTTCTTCGAAAATGTGTATATTATCCTAATAAGGGAATAGCAAATTAGACCAACAAGATTTTCAGCAGTGGATTATTCCACCTCAGTAATGCTGGTGACAACATTTCTGAGTGTTTCAAAGATTATACGTTGTTTCACTGCAATGTGGAACGCCGTTCGGATTGGGCTATAAAAATGAGGTCCTTTGTCATTGAGCTTAACATAGAATCGGGTAGCACTCAGTGATAAGAGAGAAGTTCACCACTGTGGTATTAAATACAATGGAATGAAAAGTCTAAGTGAGCCTGAGATATCGGGCTGCCACTATACCTAACCTAGTCCTGGCATTCACAATATATAATTATTATGAATGTCTATAGTATTACATACATATAATTTCTGGTGTAACAACCAAACGACCGACTGTAGCCAAGCATAGAATTGAGAAAATGTACTTACCCGGCTGGATAAGCCAATAGGCCACTGATGGGTGAACAATCCAAGGCTGCATTGCTGCATACTGTGAGGCCTAAAACTTTTTTAAGTTTTATCTGCAAATAAAGAAAAAAAAACGAAAATGCATTAGTTTTATAGAATTGACAAAGTCATGCGGAAATCCCACAATTTTTTTCGATAAAAATTTCACGCTTTAACCAACTAACAAACTTGTGCCACTTTGGGTTAACTTTGTTTCGAACTATGTGAGATTAAAACAAAAATCTCGCATTTATCATTTGTTTGTAACATTCATAGTTTGTTTAAACAATTTGCACTTAATGTTTGTTCGAATAGAGTACAGTGGGGTAGTTTATGAAATTAGCGATATTACAGTGCAACACATACGTACATATTGCAACCAACTTCAGATTGCTATTGTATTTCTAAACCACTCGTCTGACAGCTGACAGTGTTTTTCCAGTTCATTTTAGTGTTTACAAGCCTACAAAAGCATTTTGATCGATTGCATTCAAAAATAAAGTTATTCGTAATGGAATTAAAGCGTGATAGTATGATTGCTTTATACTTCATGGAAAACCTACAAGTGACTATATTTAGAGTCAGCATTTACTTTTGAATAAATCTTTGGTTTGTCTTATAATAATAGAAAAACTTACGGAACGTTAACGGAATGTTCATGGTTCCGTTCACGGGCGTTCACGATTTCATGATCGTCGGTGGTGCCAAGGCGACTGTTAACGCATATGGAGCAGACAATCCAGGTTCGTCACGGTAGCGCTTTTTTTTACTTTTGTTTATAAATTTGTTACCATTACGTTTTCAGATCATGAACGCTGGTTGTTGGTGTCATCTAATCGTTGTCAGATTGACTCCGTCTGTTCTCCTTTTGAAACCACATGTGTGTTGATACATTTTCATTTCATGTGGCTGGCCGTAACGTACTATTGTCTTTCCCCGCTCTTATTTATTGACCGTAGTGTCAAGATAAATCCCGAATATTATAGGGAAAATGTTCTAAAGACAATATTGGAGCTCTGGCAGACACTCAGCACACGCCAATGGCTTAAGAAGGAGCTTCATTTCTACCGTACAAAAATCTTCGGATCTCAACCCGTTGAACTTTTCCGCCTGGACAATTTTGGAGAGTAAGTTTGGCACTAAAAAGCACCGAAGTGTTGATCATTTCAAGACGGCATTTCCCCGGGACGGCATGATGTGATGGCCAATTTGAACAAATTGAAACTGATTCTAAAATTTAATGTTCTTTCTGACATTTTTGCTTTCGAACAATAACATAAAATAAACAAGTGAGGAAAGTCTAAAGTCGGGCGGGGCCAACTATATTATACCCTGCACCACTTTGTAGATCTAAATTTTCGATACCATATCACATCCGTTAAATGTGTTGGGGGCTATAATACATACATTTAAATATCACTCGATCTAGACAGAATTTGACTTCTACAAAATCTATAGACTCAAAATTTAAGTCGGCTAATGGTGGAACACAATGTTAGTAAAAAAAAAATATGGGAAACATTGAAATCTGAAGCAATTTTAAGGCAACTTCGCAAAAGTTTATTTACGATTTATTGCTCGATATATATGTATTAGAAGTTTAGGAATATTAGAGTAATTTTTACAACTTTTCGACTAAGCAGTGGCGATTTTACAAGGAAAATGTTGGTATTTTGAAAATTTTTGTCCAAATCAGAAAAACATATATATGGGAGCTATATCTAAATCAGAACCGATTTCAACCAATTTTGGCACACATAGCTACAATGCTAATTCTACTCCCTGTGCAAAATTTCAACTAAATCGAAGCAAAAAATTGGCCTCTGTGGGCAAATGAGCGTAAATCGGGCGAAAGCTATATATGGGAACTATATCTAAATCTGAACTGATTTCAGCCAAATGTGGCACACATAGCTACAATGCTAGTTCTACTCCCTGTGCAAAATTTCAACTAAATCGGAGCAAAAAATTGGCCTCTGTGGTCATATTAGTGTAAATCGGGCGAAAGCTATATATGGGAGCTATATCTAAATCTGAACTGATTTCAACCAAATTTGGCACACATAGCTACAATGCTAATTCTACTCCCTGTGCAAAATTTCAACTAAATTGAAGCAAAAAATTGGTCTCTGTGGGCAAATGAGTGTAAATCGGGCGAAAGCTATATATGGGAGCTATATCTAAATCTGAACCGATTTCCAGCAAATTTGACACACATACCTATAATGCTTAGTCTACTCCCTGTGCAAAATTTCAACTAAATCGGAGCAAAAAATTGGCCTCTGTGGTCATTTGAGTGTAAATCGGGCGAAAGCTATATATGGGAGCTATATCTAAATCTGAACCGATTTCCACCAAATTTGACACACATACCTATAATGCTAATTCTACTCCCTGTGCAAAATTTCAACTAAATTGAAGCAAAAATTTGGCCTCTGTGGGCAAATGAGTGTAAATCGGGCGAAAGCTATATATGGGAGCTATATCTAAATCTGAACCGATTTCCACCAAATTTGACACACATACCTATAATGCTAAGTCTACTCCCTGTGCATAATTTCAACTAAATCGGAGCAAAAAATTGGCCTCTGTGGTCATTTGAGTGTAAATCGGGCGAAAGCTATATATGGGAGCTATATCTAAATCTGAACCGATTTCCACCAAATTTGACACACATACCTATAATGCTAATTCTACTCCCTGTGCAAAATTTCAACTAAATTGAAGCAAAAAATTGGCCTCTGCGGGCAAATGAGTGTAAATCGGGCGAAAGCTATATATGGGAGCTATATCTAAATCTGAACCGATTTGGATGATAATTTGCAAGCTTTTCGAGACTCATAAAATATTCGGTTGTACGGCATTTGAGGAAGATCGGTTGATATACACGGCAATTATGACCAGATCGGTGAAAAATATATATGGCAGCTATATCTAAATCTGAACCGATTTTTTCCTAAATCAATAGGGATCGTCTTTGAGCCGAAACAGGACCCTATACCAAATTTTAGGACAATCGGACTAAAACTGCGAGCTGTACTTTGCACACAAAAATACATCAACAGACAGACAGACAGACGGACATCGCTAAATCGACTCAGAATTTAATTCTAAGACGATCGGTATACTAAACGATGGGTCTCAGACTTTTCCTTCTTGGCGTTACATACAAATGCACAAACTTATTATACCCTGTACCACAGTAGTGGTGAAGGGTATAAAAAATGAACAAAAAACATAGCACTTTACTTTGTTGCATTACATATCAGCCACCTCGTAATGGTTGACAACTGCGTTACACATGGACTTTTAAACAGACCGGAAAAGTTTGTTTCTGATTCAATAATGAAGTTAATTGAGCAAATTAATTGTTTTAATTGGAAGTGCTTCAATCATGGTAGTATCAATCAGAGAATTATATATATATAAAAAAAAAATAAAAATTTGATTGACTGAATAAATAATTGATATTTACGGCACCATATTTTTTTAATTGATTTAATTAAAAACTTTATTTTGATCTTCATTAATTTTTAAATTGAGGCAATCAATTATTTATTTTTTTTACAATTGATTCATTTTATATGAAATATTTTTTTATACATTTTTAACCCATTCTTATTTATTTTTCCAGTATAATTATATTTAGAATATTGTTTGGATTTGCATAAAATTTAATGAACCAATGTTTTCCTGATTGAAATTTTCTAATATATTTTTAATTGGAAACATTTCTTTATTTGATTAAAATCTTAGTTTGAATAATTAATATTTTTATTAAAAACATAAGAAAATTCAATAACTTTTTGAAGTGAAGGTTATAGTATCAGTTAATTTTTGAATTGATTACATTTTAAACTTGAATCAACTTTTTAATTTAGTGCTAATTTTTCCGCATGTTGAGGTAATAATAAAGTAAATCGAGTATGAAATAACATACGAAATTTAGAAGAATATGATTAGCTGATGGCCTCTGTAGCAAATGCTACTATTGTAATATTATTCTTATATTATACTATAAGTCTAATTTTGTAAATAAATAAATAGAAGAATATGAATTTTGTTGGAACTTGAATAACAAGAGTCGTGATTTAAATCCCAATTTCGGCTTACCACCAAAAGGTCTTGCAGCTGTGGAGTTTAAAAGATTTCTAAGTGGTTTCAAACAACATTCAAATTCAGCTATAGAAAAAAATTTCACGAAAAGTTTTCCAATTAAAGTCTTAATTGAGTTTTAAAAATATTCAATTAAAAATTTAATTGATTCAACAATTTTTGTAATTGAAACAAAAATGAATAGTATCAATTAATTTTTTAATTGGATCAATTAATTTTTTAATTGACATTCAATTAATGTTTTAATTGATACTATCATTTCTGTGATTGAAGACACTTCAATTGAAAATAAATTGGATCAATTAATTTCGTGATTGAAGACAAAAACTATTTTTGGGTGTACAATCAGGCTACGCTCAATAAAAAAACTGCCTATTATAAGACAGTTGGGAGTAATTTTGCGCAACCTAAAATATTATGATTAATCCCACTATGCAACAAATTGTGTATTTTTTGTGGATTTTTTTACTTTTATTTTCATAAAACACATGTAGTGTGACACAATTTGCATATAAAATTATTGAGATTTATTTATTTCGGTTGTTTTCTAAATACGTTTATTTTTTTATATTTTTGTTTACTCGTTAATTGTAACGAAAACAAAAATACTAGAAAATGACTATAACGACTGATGTGAAACAAGTTGTTAGTTAACACGTTTTTTTCGATTTCTATTCAATATAAACAAAATATTTTAGATGTTAAATACATTTTTTTGTCATTTTCTTGTTCTCAAATCATGTTTAATGCATTACACAAAATTCATGAAGTTGTCGTTGTCATTAATAGTTTGAATTTACTACGTCTTTCTAATACCAGCAGCCAATATTTCAAAATGAAATAAATGTATATAAATAGATTGTATTGAAGGTCTATTAAAATTAAGAATGGAATAATTCAAAGAATTAAATATTTCGAAACGAAAGAGAAGAGAAGCCCAGAAGGCTTTAAGTGATTGAATTGTTTGCCAGTATCAAGTACACAAAACTTAGATCTAAAAGTGAGTAGCGTCTTAAATGTATCCTCATAATTGATACATGTGGGGAATACTAAAAAATCTTGAAAAGTGTCATAAAATATAATTATAAATTTGAAATCGAAAAAATGAGATTAAGGAATTGTAGCTATATGAGAAGATGATGCACAGTGGTGGTGAAACAATTATTCAACTTGGGAGAAATGATTCTTGTATGTAATTTTCAAAGTAAATTAGCTTATAATACCAAAATTGAATCATCTCACCCAGCCAGATCTTACTAGAGACTATGGAAATCTGGCATTTTCTTTTCAATAGCATAATAATACCAATTCATAAATCTTCATGTTCAATTAGCTCGCATTTAAAAATTATAATAATATGTACCCAGCAAAAAAAGCGTCGTCAAAAAAGTAGTAAAAAAGTTATTTTTGGATCCGGAAGTGGTGCAAAATTGGCGCAGAAGCGATAAATTTAATATGGACTTGTCATAGGACTGATGTCCACCATTTCAACAGCCGTTGCACTGAATTTGCATCACTTCTTAAGGTGTGGTCCAATCCATGTTTCCAATGTTTTGGGTGTGAATTATAAAATCAACTAAATAGTTTTTATAAGTTTTTATGATTTTTAATTCATTCTAATGCTTGTCTAAAACGTTTGACCACAAATATTTTTAAAAATTTGCAATTTTTCTCGAATGCATTTAGATTTTTTTTTGACAAAATTTAAATAATTTGTACAATTTTATTAATTCTTACAATCATTTTAACCTATTTGAAACAAAATAATTTAAAATTTATTAATAAAAAAAAATGAAAAAAGAGAGTTTAAAAAAATTGAATCAAAATAACTTCCTGTGTAGTTACAATAAAGAACATCTTTGGGAGGGCATTTTTGGAAGTGGTTTTAAAGTTGTGCCTTTAGAAGAACTTCCAATTTTTTTTTTGCTGGGTAAAGTAATCGATTTGGACGAATAACCAGCTTGCGTCGAAGGGAGGGAATTTATTTTAGAGAGAAAAACTTACATGCAATCTATAGAAAGGTTAAAAATATCTATTTGAGATTATTTTTTTGAAACAAAATGGGTTTCTTTGCATTAAGGACAACTCGCTTTAATTCGAAGGCTATTGACTTTAATGAAACCAATTTCAAGAATAAGCAAAGAGCAAAGATTGTTGTATCACGATGGACTGAAAAGTCTATGGGTGGCTGATATATAATAAAACAAAGTAAAAGGGTATATTTTTATTATTTTTTGTTTTATTTAAAATAATAATGTTGGAAATAATATCAAATTTCGCAATCAGTTTAGATTTCGAGGCGATTTTTTAGAAATAATTCTGCATCTTTTGAACTGAGGTGTTTTCCTCTAAGAGTGCAAGTTTGTGGGTTCCTTTCAACTCCTACCAGTCATCCCGTGATCCACCAGCTGATCTGTAGGCGTTGAATTTTGGTCACCCCGGGGGTATGAAATTTTGTTTTAGCTTGCAAATCCGCAATCATGAACCGAATTCGATGATTTTTTTCTTTCTGGATAGAAGTTGTAAAACCCTCAAGAATCTTATGTACCCTCCACTATGGATTGCGTAGAAACTTCTACGAAAGACTGTCATCCACAATCGAATTACTTGGGTTGTGGTGTCTTAAAACTTCTTAACATCGTTTTCTAAATTGTGAGTTAGTCCATACGTGGTATATATTAGACAATACGTAGAGAGCCAGAATAGAAATATGGGGGTCGCTTATATGGGGGCTATATACAATTATAAACTTGATATGGGCCAATTTTTGTGTGATTGTGGATCGATTTATCTGATGGCTATATATAACTATAGACCGATAGGGACCTAGTTAGGCATGGTTGTTACCGGCTATATACTAGCACAATGTACCAAATTTCAAGTGACTCGGATGAAATTTGCTCCTGCAAGAGGCTCCAAAACCAAATCTCGGGATCGGTTTATATGGGGGCTATATATAATTATGGACTGATATGGACCACTTTTGGTATGGTTGTTAAATATCATATACTTCCACCACGTACCAAATTTAAACCAGATCGGATGAATTTTGCTTCTCCAAAAGACACCGGAGGTCAAATCTGGGGATCGGTTTATATGGGGGCTATATATAATTATGGACTGATATGAATCAATTCCTGCATGGTTGTTGGATACCATATACTAACATAACGTACCAAATTTCAACCGAGTCGAATGAATTTTGCTCTTCCAAGGGGCTCCGGAGGTCAAATCGGGTTATATGGGGGCTATATATAATTACCAATTTTTGCATGGTCATTAGAGACCATATATTAACACCATGTACAAAATTTCAGCCGTATCGAATGAAATTTGCTTCTCTTAGAGGATCCGCAAGCCAAATCGGGGGATCGGTTTATATGGGGGCTATATATAATTATGGACCGATGTGAACCAATTTTTGCATGGTTGTTAGAGACCATATACCAAATTTCAGCCGGATCGGATGAAATATGCTTCGGACGGACGGACGTACGGACGGACGGACGTACGGACGGACGGACATGCTCAGATCGACTCAGAATTTCACCACGACCCAGAATATATATACTTTATGGGGTCTTAGAGCAATATTTCGATGTGCTACAAACGGAATGACAAAATTAATATACCCCCCATCCTATGGTGGAGGGTATAAAATACCGAATTTTGACCATTTTTTCGGAAAAGGCTCCTACATTCATTCTGTCGCAATATTTATTTTTACTAAATTTTCCCACTGTTTTTTTTTATTTGTTTTTTATAGAACATCAAATAAGGATACAGCCATTTATCGGCCATTTCGGTCAAATAGTATATGTGTTCTTCTCATCCCAAAATCGGCAATTTTGCAACCTTAGAGGAAAACGCCTCAGCTTTTGGAGTCACTATGCGGCGTTGCAGTTCTCGCGACCAACTGAAGGTGTATCTTTTTAGAAAAGAAGATGGTTTCAATACACACTGAAAAAAAAAGCATACTCGGTTCCAAAGATTTTGTCTTTACTCTAAAAAATTTGGTATTGATTCCGAGCCAAAGAAGCGGATAATACAAGTAAGGATACTTTTAAGACACAATTCTCTTTTAAAATCGGGTTTTGTGTACTTGCTTCTAGGAAGCAAATTTAAATTTTTCGCTTTTTCACCTTTTTTTCTTCATATGCTATCAAAGTCCTTTAAAAACAAGTTAACGACGACTTTATTTTCCAAATTAGGACTCGACTTCTAGTAGAAATTATGCTGTGTTTCAAGTAAAAAACGTCTTTAAAATAAAGTGTTGAAAAAAATGTCCTATATTTGAACGATTTTTTGCTTTGTAGTCAAGATGCAAAAAGACAACAAATTTAAAGACAATTTCATTAAATTTAAAGATTTTTTCTAAATTATTAAAGTCAAGTTGACCTTAGCCCAAACATTTTTTCTTTCGTGTTATGATATCCACTTTTAAATCAAATCACTTAATTATAAGGACAATACGACTTCATTGAAAAGTTTATCGACCTTTGGTCAAGGAAAAAAACTTTATACTAGAAAAATGCGTCCGCTATGCTAAGCAAAATTTGCATTCGTATTTTAAAGACATGAAATCTTTGACCTCACGACAATATTTTTTTCAGTGCATGTCAGCCATCCTGCATATGGACGGAATTCTGTATTTTAGAAAGAAAAACATACTTTTTACTTTTGAAGATTTTTTTAACTGTTAAGTTAAAATTTCATTAAATTTAATTAATAGTGGAGTCAATATTTTAAAAGTCGGTTAATGAGTTGAGAATTCGTTCCAACACAAAATGACGAATTCTTTAAAATTCGTTATTTTGTGTTGGAAACAAACCCTTGTCATTGAGCTTAACATAGAATGGGGCAGCACTCAGTGGTAAGAGAGAAGTTCCCCAATGTGATATCACAATGGACTGAATAGTCTAAGTGAGGCTGAAATATCGGGCTGCCATTATACCTAACCTAACCTAACTAGGATTTACGTATTAGCATAGCTTTTCACATGGAGATATATGTATGGCAGTTGAAATATATTAAAAAAATCAAAGTAAAAGATGGATTGTGATTTTTAAAATATTTTTAAAACATGTACATTTGAAACATTTTTTATCCTTAATCTAAGATAGATTAAAGATTATATATGCAAGTCAAAAATCGTTTTCTTTACATCAATTCGCCTTATTTCAAGGAGTTATAAATTACACACTTTTCTTTAAATAAAATTAATTATTATATAAAAATTTGTTCTTGGTATTACACAAATTTAAACTTAAAGACAATTTTTTACAACTAAATATCTTATTTAGGCCTATGCCCAATTAATAATACGGTGATAATTAAATAATGAATATTTCTCAGAATTATGCAAATTCCTAATGTATACGAAAGCTTTGTGAATTCTTTACCAAAGTTTCACAATAATTTGCCGACAGAGATACATGGTCAAAATCATGTTGCATTTGTTTGCAACAAGATAGTCTAGCAATTAAGGTTAATGGACATAAGCAGACAGATTGTTCCATCCATGGACAATAAATCGTTAATAGACTCAAGCATTCAGTAGACTAATGGTAGTGTTTTAGATACCAAGTTATACAGTGAGTATTTACATTGCCGTATCTAGACATTTTTAAACAGGGGGGCTCTAGCCCCCCTATCTATACTACAGTAACAATATATAATGGAAAATCATATATAGGTTTTCACATTCTAGGGGGGCTAATTTTTTTCTGGAGGGGGCTAAGCCCTCCCCCCAGAGGCCTTACTATGCTTATGAGTATTTAAAGTATTCGTATAGTAAAATACCAACAGATTTATGGAAAGGATTATAATATTCTGTTGAGATATGAAGTAAACCCATATTAGGTAAATGTTAAAATTTGTTTTATATTTTTTTATTTCATGGTGATGGGTGGCTAAACATTCAGTAATTGACAGTTCTAATAATATTAGAATTATTTTCTACACAAAAACTCTTCATATGTAACTAATAAAATAGGAAGAAAAGAATTTTATATCCCACCGAGAAAATCAAATGTTATTTGGGATGTAGTTTAAATAAATGCCAATATATTTTTGCTCTCAACTATAAAAACATCGACGATGTTTTTTATGTTTACACCAAAAAGTTGTTACAAGAATGGCGACAAAACTGAAGAGGGGGAAAACTCGTACATTTTCACAATTGTTTTAACATCTCTGGGTGTAGCTTTTCATTATTTTTGAAAACATTTGTATCCGTTATTAATCACTGTTATTTGATCTATCCATTGTACGAATAACTATTATTATTTTTTTTTAATATTACAAGAAATTATAATACGTTCACGTGATAAATACTTGTCTTTAAAATAAAGACATATTTGGAGGCCTATATAGCTTTAAATCTACACCCTTACAAAAAATCGCTTCTGTAACATATACTCCCAAACATATTTTGCTTCAAGCATATACATTTTTGGGTATTGCCCAAACATTTATATGTTTGATCTCTTCCAATATATAATATGTTTGAAAGCATATTGGTCTAAACAATATATGTTTGGATAGTCTAAGTTCCAAACATTTTGTATTTTTGCATCCAAATTCAATAATGTTGTCTTCCAAAAAACAATATGTTATTATGTGAACATACAATACGTTTGGAAGCATTTTGCACCCAAAAATATTATATGCCTAAAAAAAATTCTCCCAAACAATATTGTGCTCAAAATTTTATTTATTTATTTATATATTTACAATCATAATGAATTATGAAAATAAACAGGTAATATAGGTGCTAACAACATAGGTTTTCGACCTGAATGCTCAAAATTTTGTTTCTGCCTAATTGTATATTCCCCCACATCTTTCTCACTTCCACGAGATTTTTTAGTTCTTAGCACTTTTTTCTGTGATACAAACATTGTAGAAGAAATTATTCAATTTTATGATTTTTTTATTTTAATTTTACCTTTTGCCGGACGGGGATTCGAACAGCGGACCACACAGTTTGTAAGGATCAAAGAAGTAGTAGATCAATTGCCCAAGGAAAAATAAAATGTTAATTTTGTAATAACAAGCAACAACCACCAACTTAATTCAATATCGCTCCCTGTCAAATAGCGCTCCAAGCTACTAAACACATATATGTTTATAGGCTATTTCTAAATTAATATATGTTTGCATCCAAGCATATTATATTTACAAACATTTTATGTCCCAAACATAATATGTTCTAACATATTAACATATATGTCCCAAACATGTTATGCTAGTTTATGAACATTATATGCTTGCACTCAAAAATGTTGTGTTTAAAAATTTGTGTTCCAAATATATAATGTTTATAGCCAAACATATGAAAAACAGTCTTTTTCAACCGTGTAGGATCAATGAAATTTAAATTACAATACAGATCTCATTTATGGATAATATTTACGTACAAATAAACGCCAGTTTAAAAATCCAAATTATAGCAGATACTTCAAAGTAAAAAACTGGTTTCTTAATTCCAAAAAAAAAAAACTTTAAACAAAAGATACAAGTCAAAATTTATTAGAGACGACACAAGCTGACCGACTCCAGGTGTTTGTATCGTTTATATATAACTATGGGCATCGGTTTTTATCGGGCTATATAATTATTGACCTATCTTTATAATATTTTCTAAGATTATTTGATGGATATTAATATCACTTACTACACATACAAAACGGAACCCTATATGGCACTAAAGTCAATTTAATTACAATTACTAATAGGAAAAACAGCGTTCCACAATCGTGAACGGACGTTGACAAAATGAAACGGAATGTTCACGATTTCGTCCGCGGGCGTTCACGATTTCATGAACGGCATTCGTTTTTCTTTCACCATGAAAAGTCTTAATATAATCTTAACATAATATGGTGCAGACAATACAGGTTCGAGTCTGGGTAGCGGATTTTTTTCTTAATTTTGTTTGTTGTTTTGACAACGCATAGTGTCATCTAATCGTTGTCAGATTGACACCGCTTGTTCTCCTTTTGATACCACATGTATGGTGATTCACTTTCATGAACTCATTTCAAAAAGGAGCACGCCGTTCGTGATTTTTTAGGGGTGTTGTAGGTTATGACATTATTATGTTTAGAGAAAGTTTTCTTGACTTAATATTTTGCTTACGTTAGTTAAATGAACTAAAAAAGATAGAAAATTATACACAAATGAAGCACAAAGGTTTATTAAATTCGTATCTCGCTCATGACGTCTGCCTTTGCAATACAGTTTAGTTAAAATTTTCTGAAATTAACCCAAATTTTCTAAAATTAAACAAAATTTTCTTTTCTGGTGGGTTCACTATTTTTTAAATGTATGGTTTTGTACAACCAAAAAAATAACTATTTTTATGTTAGCCTGATATCAATGCAGGCTGGTTCAATGTCCAAATCATTTAAACTAGAAATTATTACAATATTTTATTCGAGCTTATTGGACAGGAAGATTAAGGGAATTGACATCATTAAGTTACTGAAAAGAAAATGCCAGATACCCATCTCGCAAGCCTGACTATACATATATGTTTCAGTGTTGGCCACTACACATTTCCATAGTCTTTAGCGAGATCTGGCCGGGTGAGATGATTCAATTTGGTTCTTTTATGTTAATTTCTTATGAAATTTACATACGAGAATTATTCTTCCCAAATTTAACCATTTTTCACCCGCACTAACCATTAAATGGCTTTTCCTTGAATTTGGAAAAAGGGTCCGCTGGTACGAATTTTGGTTTTATTTAGTTTTCTTGCTTTTTCTTTCATTTATATAGTTTAATTTAACATAATTTATATAAATAGAATTCAACTTTTAGCATTATTAATTACTTTTCACATTTAATATAATCTAATTCATTGTTTCTATTTATTTTATTTCAATTGTAAATTATTTATATTATACTACTTTCAAATTTCAGTTGCTCACAATTTTACATTCAAGTAAGTAAATTAATTAAATCCCATTTCCTCTCTGAACGACAACTCAATTGGAAACAAAATATGACATTATTGCCATTTACACTTCACATGACGATTTGTCCACAAATGCTAATTAACCATTATTTCCTACGTTATTAAATGCTAATTTAGAAAATCCTACAATTTGCATACTTTTGTTTATAAGTCATTGTACAAAAAGAAAGAAAAAAAACTTTAAGACAATATGGCCAATAAATGATGTATAGCACATGGTTGGTATTTATTTACAAAAAAAAACGCAAAAGACATTACATTCGATTGTCATTTGCAACCCACAATTTAACAAAATGAATTTCCTTAATAAATTCGATTATTTTATTTTTATTATGAAATTTCCCCACATACAAAAGACCAGACGGACAGACGATTATATCTTGTCAAGAGTAGAATTGCGGAGACAAACGTTTAACTACCTGTTTTGTTCAAATTTAGATGAAGCCAATTTTTTATTGCTCCAATACAATTTTAATCTGATTCTGGCAATAGGCAATGTCATTTCAATTGTTATAGTCATTTGTTTGGTGATGCATGGTGGTTAGTTGGCGGTCGGTGATTCTGAAACGGTAACGCCCTCTAGTTAAGCTCTTTGTAATTGGGATCGTATTTAGAGGTGTAGTCAAGATCATGGTGCTTTGTAAAATAAATTACATAGCCGTAGATGACGGCAGTAAGAGTAGAAACAAATTGAATTAATTATATTAGACTATAAACACACAAAAAAAAAAACTTTCCTCCCAAACGAAATATTTGTTTCTAGAAGGAATATAGAAGCAAATATAAGATTTCGGAAATTATTTTTAAATTTTAGCTTTTGTCCGGACATGGAATCGTTTGAAAGACAATACACGGTCCGCCGCACAAGTAACGAATACAGCCTAGTAGAACTATTTATAGACTACACTGAAAAAAATATTGTCGTGGGGTCAAAGATTTCATGTCTTTAAATTACGAATTTAAATTTTGCTTAGCATAGAAGACACATTTCTCTAATGCAAAGTTTTTTTCCTTGTCCAAAAGTCGATAAACTTTCCAATGAAGTTGTATTATCCTTATAATTAAGTGATTTCACTTAAAAATGGGTATCATAACATGAAAGAAAAACTGTTTGGGCTAAGGTCAACTTGACTTTAATAATTCAGAAAAAATCTTTAAAATTAATGAAATTGTCTTTAAATTTCTTGTCTTTTTGCATCTTGACTACGAAGCAAAAAATCGTTCAAATATAGGACATGCTTTTCAACACTTTATTTTAAAGACGTTTTTTACTGGAAACATAGCATAATTTCTACTGGAAGTCGAGTCTTAAATTGGAAAATAAAGTTGTCGTTAACTCGTTTTTAAAGGACTTTGATAGGATATGAAGACAAAAAGCTGAAAAAGCAAAAAATTAAAGTTTGCTTCCTAGAAGCAAGTACACAAAACCCAAATTTAAAAGAGAATTATGTCTTAAAAGTATCCTTACTTGCATCCTCCGCTTCTTTGGCTCGGAATCAATACCAAAATTTTTAAAGTAAAGACAAAATCTTTGGAACCGGGCATACTTTTTTTTCAGTGTAGAGTGTAATGTACTCACAAGCGTATTTAAAGAAACTTCGTTTGAAGTAAACAAGCATCCATCTGATGTTCCGTTTCCTACAAAAGATACAACTTTTGGGAAGAACAAAAACGTAAATAAATATTATCTTCCAATTAGGATATGTGGCACTGTATTATACCATATTAATTTTTAGTCTGCTACGAAACGTGTGCCATATTTGCTCTTTCTTCAGAAAAACAGCGTTTGATATAAACGAAGTCGACTAGAGTTTTAGAATAAAAACGTTTTTATTTGCGGAGAAAAAAATTGGAATAAACAAAGTTTTCTGGTGATAGGAGTTTGAACTATTCGGCGAGATTTAAAATACTGTAACAAAATAACAATATTTGCTATAACCGTTTTCCAAATGCTTTATTATGATATGATTCAAGAATAATCTATTGTTTTGTTTTTGATTTTGTATTGAGGGGATTCTACATTCATATTTACACTGCTGTATTTCCGGGTGGAACAGGGTATTATTACCAGTTAGAGCGAATTTCTGTTACACCCAAATGGAAGCGAATTAGATCCATAGTGCATTTGACAAAACTATTCTATTCTATTTACATTACTGGTGTACTTTAATACAGATTAAGGACTTTTTTTTAGCAAAATTGCAATTATTTGCTTTGTACCTTTTTTTGTATAGTGTCCAACATTTATTCAGTGTATTTCCTTTTCTTTTTGGTGTAAGTTCTATTTTAAAACTACAAAATTTTGATATGGAATTTGCTCATTCGAGGAGAGCGGTAATCTGTAATTAATAGATGTTGAGGTCATTGAATGTGAATTGTAATGAAGCTGTCAGTGGTTACCCCTAACCAGTTTTAATTGTTTTTTTACAAACATTTTGTAATTAATTTGTAATTTATCTCTCTCGGGGCAAAAAAATCTCATTTCCACCAGTCATCAACCAATGGGAGGGAGGGCATTTGAACTTGACCATATCTATTTCTGAATAAGTAATCCAAGCATATCAAATATAAAAATATTGCATAAGATGAAATGTAAAGCAACTTAATATTATTGGAACCCCTCAAAACTATCACTTTTCAAAACTATTTTTTAAATTGTAATTTTAAGTGAAAAAAAATCAAAACTCATTCGAAGCATAGCTGATATTTGATACCACAAAGTCATCTCCCATGGGATTTAATACCCCATGACCATCCATTTGCATTATAATTTCTAAAAATAATTTATGTGCACTGAATTCTCTTTCATAATGAATCTAGCTAGTGTTTGCATCATATTAATCATTTTTATTCTTAATGGATTTTGCAATTTAAACTGTCTAATGACTTTGGACAGATTGTCAATAAAGAAAATAAGGTATGATATTAATACTTGTATGATGGGATTGAATCAAAAAACTAAAAAAAAAATTAAATGCGCAGCAAGCAAAATGTGGATTGAAAACTCAAATTTAAGAATCACAAAAGCAATTCATGCGTAAATTATAGGGCTGTCATTCGGGATTGACTTTTATAAATCCCGGGATGCGGGATTTCAAAATATTGAATCCCGGGATTTTTTCGGGATACCAAAATTGTCAGGATTCTTGAAAAAATTGTAATTAATAACAATCTAAAGCGCCAAAACCAATTTAGTATAATTCAATTTTATTAACCAAAAAGAACATAAGAGTAAATTAAAAAGCAATTTCAAATTGCTATCATACTTAACGAACACTACACGCAAAGAAAAAAAACGTTTGGAAAACGTGTACCGAAAACGTTTTTCTTTTGCTAGTTTTTTGAATTGCTTCGAAAATTATACACTTTTCTCACAAAAAAAATCGTTTTTTTTTATTTTTTCGATAAAAAAAGTTATTTTTGAACCAACAACACAGTTCATTTCGTTTATATCAAACACTGTTCTTTTCTGACTTTAGGTTTTTAATAAGACACATTTTAAAGTTCATAGTAAAACTTTAATATAGTAGAATGTAATGTTGAAAATTTTTTCGGAATCTTCCGACCATATCTGGAATATATATATAAAAAATAAAAAAAAACACTGTGGTCGAAGCAGGGATCGAACCCACGACCCTTGGCATTTAAGTCGGACTCCACGGTGCCCAACTAAACGTATTTTTCTGTTAAATAAACTTTTTTTAATCGGCTCGTGGGCGCCGCAAACTATGCTATTTAAATATAACTTATATGGGTAATTGTCTATTGATGACAATAACGGCTACATAGCTCAGTGGCTTATAAATTGCATGGTCCGCGGTTCGATTCTCCGTCCAAGCGAAAGGTAAAATTTAAAAAAAAAAATATAAAATCGAATAATTTCTTGTTTGTATTACAGAAAAAGGTGCTAAGAACTAAAAAACTTCGTGGAAGTGAGAAAGATGTGAGGGAAAATGCAATTAGCCATAAAAAAATTTTTTTGAGTTAGTCTTTATGAAATTGTTTTTACATCCTGGAAAAGAATAAACGTTTATCACAAAAAGTATATACTTTTCTTCCAAATACACTTCCTTTCAACGAAAAGCAAATGAGAAACGAACTTTGTTTGTCTACAATTTCGTTTGGGAGGAAAGGATTTTTTTGTTTGCGTGTAGTCAAACTCAACATGGTAAAGAAACAAAAAAAAATAACAAAAAAATTATGACAAAATAAATTAAAAAGCAATTTCATATCGCTATCTTACTCAGCAAAAGATTTGAAGGATTTTGATTGCCTGACGTCATCATTTTAAGTAACTTCTGAAAAATAACAAGGCATCCAAATTTTTACCAGATAAACGCATTGTTGTCATATTGTCGACGGATCTTTTGTCATTGTTTTTTATTTTATGTGGCACGAATTCCATTTCACTTGAACTTATTGTTCAAAGGAGGACCTGATCGATTTTTTGTGAAATTGTGCTGTTTATAGTACACCTCATGTATAATAAATTCTTACTCAATGTGTACCATAAATGTTTATTAACTCAATTTGTTGGGTAAGACATCTAAGGCACAAGCTCGATTCCTGCTTCGACCGAACACCAAAAAGTTTTTCAGCGGTGGATTATCCCACCTCAGTAATGCTGGTGACATTTCTGAGTGTTTCAAAACTTCTTTAAGTGGTTTCACTGCAATGTGGAACCCTGTTCGGACTCGGCTATAAAAAGGAGGTTCCTTGTCATTGAGCTTAACATGGAATTGGGCAGCACCTAGTGATAAAAGAGAAGTTCACCAATGTGGTAAATAGTCTAAGTGAGAGGACTGAATAGTCTAAGTGAGCCTGATACATCGGGCTGCCACCTAACCTAACCTAAGGCCCGTTTGCAATGAATTAAGACTCCAATTTATTAATAAACAATCTCAAATTTAACAAATTGTGTTTATTTTTTCGAGATCCCGAAAAATCCCGGGATTCAAAATAAAAAAATCCTGGTTTTGCGGTACGGAATTTATCCCGAGTGACAGCCCTAGTAAATTATCAATAAAATACACAAATCATTTAACATTTAAATTTCAAATCGGATTAAATTAATGTGGAAAACACTTCAGTAAAATTAAATTTTGTAATAGAAGAAATCCTCTAGATCGGGCTGAGGTTTTCCAAATAGAGACTTTCACCTCAATGTTTTTTTTTAATTTTATATTTTTACTCCTATTCGCCTTAGAAATCGCTTGCTGCAATAGTCTTAAGATCTTCCTACAATTAGAATTATACACCCTCATAAAAAATCGCTTCTGTAACATATACTCCCAAACATATTTTGCTTCAAGCATATACATTTTTGGGTATTGCCCAAACATTTATATGTTTGATCTCTTCCAATATATAATATGTTTGAAAGCATATTGGTCTAAACAATATATGTTTGGGTAGTCTAAGTTCCAAACATTTTGTATTTTTGCATCCAAATTCAATAATGTTGTCTTCCAAAAAACAATATGTTATTTTGTGAACATATACTATGTTTGGAAGCATTTTGCACCCAAAAATATTATATGCTTAAAAAAATTCTCCCAAACAATATTGTGCTCAAATTTTATTTATTTATTTATATATTTACAATCATAATGAATTATGAAAATAAACAGGTAATATAGGTGCTAACAACATAGGTTTTCGACCTGAATGCTCAAAATTTTGTTTCTGCCCAATTGTATATTCCCCCACATCTTTCTCACTTCCACGAGATTTTTTAGTTCTTAGCACCTTTTTCTGTAATACAAACATTGTAGAAGAAATTATTCAATTTTATGATTTTTTTTATTTTAATTTTACCTTTTGCCGGACGGGGATTCGAACAGCGGACTACACAGTTTGTAAGGATCAAAGAAGTAGCTGATCAATTGCCCAAGGAAAAATAAAATGTTAATTTTGTAATAACAAGCAACAACCACCAACTTAATTCAATATCGCTCCCTGTTAAATAGCGCTCCAAGCTACTAAACACATATATGTTTATAGGCGATTTCTAAATTAATATATGTTTGCATCCAAGCAAATTATATATACAAACATTTTATGTCCCAAACATAATATGTTCTAACATATTAACATATATGTCCCAAACATGTTATGCTAGTTTATGAACATTATATGCTTGCACTCAAAAATATTGTGTTTAAAAATTTGTGTTCCAAACATATAATGTTTATAGCCAAACATATGAAAAACAGTCTTTTTCATCCGTGTATGAATTTAAGTATGTCCTCTGGAGTATTTAATGATGAGATCACTCATCATCAGCGAGTATTTGAGAGTGATACAAAAGTATACATTTATCATTGGTATACAATACAAATACAATTGAGATCTTGAGTAATTACCATAAGAGATATAACATAACTAATGAGAGCAAGAGAGTTAAAAGTATTGCTACTGTAAATCAACATAGCAATGACTACTAAGCACTGTAATGATTATTTAGCATGAGCATTTAACATGTATGATTTCTGTTAATACAATTTACCATTAGAAACAAGTTAACATCAATGGGTAAATAATGCAAAATGAATGTATGAGAGAAATAACAAATGTATAAATGAGAATTATGAAATGATATTGGTCCGTTACAAACTAATTTAAATTAAATTATATTTAAATTAAATTAAACTACAGTACATTAAATTAAAAATTTCAAATCACTTACTTAACATCTAACAACAATTGAAATACCAAGTAATATCAAACACTATCACCTAAAAGCATCACTTAACATCTCCAAATTGTGTGAGATCATCTTTTGAGATTTCAATAGCATTTCATTTCCATTGAATCGCATGAATACAATAATTTATGTCGTGCTGGTGGTTTGATTACAATTTTTTTTGCTCATATTTTTACGCTATAGTAAAAATACAAGTGAGAAGTTTTGGAATTGGGATGTTAGTGTTTGTTATCGGCTTGAATGACGCCCACAATTGACTTTGTTTTATGAATACAACATTTTTTGTGCCTTATTTCATAGACTAAACGAATCAATGAATAAAAATTGATGTTTTTCTACAAAAATTTGCATTTTGTTCAATTTAATAAAACAAAAAAACACATAAATCGAATAAACATTATTTTTATAGAGTGTGATTTGAAGGCGTTTAAAAAAGGTCGCATTTTCGTTGTAGACTACCAATATGGTAGTCTATATCACACATTGTTGCAACAAATATTCCAAGTTCTACCCTCGGATATATGGCAGATGGATGGACCACCATATGGAAAGAAAGACAGACACAAAGTCTGTTTCAGTTTGGAATTTTTTAATGGTCTACAACAAAAAAAAAACCAAACAACGAAACACTATCGACACATGTAAAAAAATGCATTATTAATAATATGCATAAAATGGCTTGTGTTTTTCAGTAATTACGAAATACTTGCTCGGTTATGAAATCATCAAAATTCAGATACAAAAATCTAAGCTTGAGCGAATTGATTTTTTTGTTATAAAAAAATTCAATTTTATTTACCCAGGGGAATGTTAATGGATTTTTTTGTTTGTACAAAAAAATATGCAAAAAAGTGTTGTTGTATTTGCAAATATTATTATCACTCAATAATTGTAGAATAAAAAAAAAACAATAACCTATAGCAACGGGTTAATTAAATATTCCTAAGGAAATCCTTTGAGCTGTCACATGTGTAGCTAAAAATAACGGAAGTCTTGTATCCTCTTCCAAGTTCATATTGGAGATGATATAAAGAATAATAATCAAATACCTTATGTAATACCCAGTGAAATTTTAATTTTTATTAAATTAATGCTTCCAGCAGAATATTTTTTTCTTTAGGCTATCATGAATTATAGACTCACACCTTTATTTAATGATGGATTTCCTCAAGTTGAAGTGTTTGATACAGGCAATATTCTTCGTGAATCGTGATATCACTTAGAACACTAAAGCAACTTTTTAAGTGAATGAAATATCTAAACAGTTTTGAGAGATTCGACTTAAGTGTTTCTTTCATAACAATTTAATTGTATTTGAATCCGAAAACATTTTATTGCAAATATATTCACACAAAAAAAAATTAATAAATATAACTTAGAAATTCATTTTATATTTTTTTCTTCCACACTAAGTGAGCACTATGGTATTTAAAAATTAATAGTAATAAAAAATTAACCAAAAAAGAACAAAACAAAAACAATAAACGTAATCACGAGGTTTGTGTGGGCTGCAAATTAAATAAGTCTGCACAAAAAATAGACCAAAAAGGAAATGACATAAATTTGGCTTTAAATGCTTGAGTTTGATTGCATGCTTAACATGTTCAATTAAAATTCTAAAGCATGGTTTAATATTGCCTTAAAGATAAATGTTTTGTTTTATTATACAGTTATAAGAAGAAATTTAAAAGAAATATGCATATTAACAATGACAAAAGAGCTAAAGTCATTTGAAGTCAATTGTATACTGAAACAAGTATAAACGGCCGTAAGTTCGGCCAGGCCGAAGCTTATGTACCCTCCATCATGGATTGCGTAGAAACTTCTTCTAAACACTGCCATCCACAATCGAATTACTTAAGTTGCGGTAACGCTTGCCGATGGCAAGGTATCTTAAAACCTCCTAACACCATCTTCTAAATTGTATGTAAGTCCACATATATTAAATCAAAAGGATCGATCCAATACGTATATAATTCAGTTTGACAAAGTAAAGAGATAAAATTTTAACAAAATTTTCTACAGAAATAAAATTTTCACAAAATTTTCTATAGAAATAAACATTTGACAAAATTTTCTATAGAAATAAAATCTTGGTAGATTATTTTTGGCTCGAGTGGCAACCATGATTATGAACCGAATAAAATTTGAACAAAATTTTCTATAGAAATAAAATTTTGACAATGATGAAAATTTTATTATGAACCGAATAAAATTTTAACAAAATTTTCTCCAGAAATAAAATTTTGACAAAATTTTCTATAGAAATAAAATTTTGGTAGACTATTTTTGGCTCTAGTGGCAACCATGATTGTGAACCGATATGGACCAATTTTTGTGTGATTGGACCAATTTTGGTATGGTTGTTAGCGACCATATACTAACACCACGTTCCCAATTTGAACCGGATCGGATGAATTTTGCTCCTCCAAGAGGCTCCGGAGGTCAAATCTGGAGAACGTTTTATATGGGGACTATATATAATTATGGACCGATATGGACCAATTCTGGCACGCTTGTTAAAGATCATATACTAACACCATGTTCCAAATTACAAACGGATTGGATGAAATTTGCTTCTCTTTGAGGCTTCGCAAGCCAAATCTGGAGATCGGTTTATATGGGGTCTATATATAATTATGGACCGATGTGGACCAATTTTTGCATGGTTGTTAGAGACCATATACCAACATCATGTACCAAATTTCAGCCGGATCGGATGAAATTTGCTTCTCTTTGAGGCTCCGCAAGCCAAATCTGGGGATCGGTTTATATGGGGGCTACATATAATTATGGACCGATGTGGACCAATTTTTGCATGATTGTTAGAGACCATATACCAACACCATGTACCAAATTTCAGCCGGATCGGATGAAATATGCTTCTCTTAGAGGCTCCACAAGCCAAATCTGGGGATCGGTTTATATGGGGGCTACATATAATTATGGACCGATGTGGACCAATTTTTGCATGATTGTTAGAGACCATATACCAACACCATGTACCAAATTTCAGCCGGATCGGATGAAATATGCTTCTCTTAGAGGCTCCACAAGCCAAATCTGGGGATCGGTTTATATGGGGGCTATATATAATTATGGACCGACGTGGACCAATTTTTGCATGGTTGTTAGAGACCATATACCAACATCATGTACCAAATTTCAGCCGGATCGGATGAAATTTTCTTCTCTTTGAGGCTCCGCAAGCCAAATCTGGGGATCGGTTTATATGGGGGCTATATATAATTATGGACCGATGTGGACCGATTTTAGCATGGTTGTTAGAGACCATATACCAACACCATGTACCAAATTTCAGCCGGATCGGATGAAATATGCTTCTGTTAGAGGCTCCACAAGCCAAATCTGAGGGTCCCTTTATATGGGGGCTATACGTAAAAGTGGACCGATATGGCCCATTTTCAATACCATCCGACCTACATCGATAACAACTACTTGTGCCAAGTTTCAAGTCGATAGCTTGTTTCGTTCGGAAGTTTGCGTGATTTCAACAGACGGACAGACGGACATGCTTAGATCGACTCAGAATTTCACCACGACCCAGAATATATATACTTTATGGGGTCTTAGAGCAATATTTCGATGTGTTACAAACGGAATGACAAAGTTAATATACCCCCATCCTATGATGGAGGGTATAAAAAAACAGCATGCCCGATTCCAAAGATGTCGTCTTTCCACTGGTATTGATTCCGAGCCGAAGAAGTGGAGAATTGCAGTAAGGATAAATTGAGCACACACTTCTCTTTTAAATTTAAGTTTAGCGTACTTGATTATCGGTAACAAAGGTTAATTTAGTTTTTCAGCTTTTTTCTTCATGTGCTATCAGAGTTTTTTTTTTTTAAATCATGTTAACGACAACTTAAATTTCTAAATTCGTACTCGACTACAAGTAGAAATTATGCTTTGTTCTAAGTAATTTTTTTTTAATAAAGTATAGAAAAAATCTACTTTTAAACGCTTTTTTGCTATGTACTCAAGATGCAAAAAAGCAAAAAATTTAAAGATTTCATTAATTTTGAAGAATTTTTCCGAAGTATTGAAGTTAAGTTGACCTTAGTCAAAGAAACTTTTCTTTCCTTTTAGGATACCCAAGGTCGAACCACATAACTATAAGGACTTATTAAGAGCATAACTCTTGGAATGTTTACTGCAGCAGTATTGAGAATACGTCCGAGCTTCCAGACTACGGAAGGTACTAGCATCCACTAACTCCGCTCCAGGTTTCATTAAAACATCGGAGGGCAATTGGACAATGTCCAGTGAGGAGACGCTGGAGGTACTATTGGACACACATTTTCCCGAAAATCAGACGATTGAACCATGTACTGGCGGTGCCACAGTGGCTCAGCGGTCATTTCCTATCGAGGAAATTGTATCGGAATCTAGAATAAAATGGGCGTTATATAACTTTGGGCCATTAAAATCCCCCGGACCTGATGGAATTACTTCGGCGGAGTTACAAGCAGTGACTGAAAGAAACTTAGCATATTTTTCTAGAAAAGTGGAGGGAAACAAAAGTCGTTTTCATACCTAAAGCGGGAAAAGCCTCTCACTCGAGGGCGAAGGATTTCCGACCAATCAGCTTATCCTCATTCTTACTTAAGACTCTGGAGAGGATGATAGATATTTATCTTAGAACTAGCGTCGATTCAATTTGCTCTTGAAACGACAGCATGCATACTCGAAGGGCAGGTCTACTGAAACCGCTTTGCATGAACTAGTCAGCTTTAGTGAATGCTCACTATTTGTCAATGAATACACAATCGTGGCGTTTCCAAAAATCGAGGGGACATTCAATAACGACAATCCGAGCTCGATATTAAATGGACTGGCAACTCTGAATGTTGATCCAGGTATACTTAGGCTGCTAGACGAACTCCTAATGAGGAGACGTATTTCGGCCACACTAGGGCAAGCAAACATACAAAGGTATGTGAACAGAGGCACTCTCCAAGGAAGAGTTCTATCACGTCTTCTTTGGAATGTTGCTATAAACAACCTTCTGCTTTCCCTAGAAAAAGAAAGGATAAAAGTGGTGGCATACGCAGACGATGTGGCTCTAGCAGTCAGGGGAAAATTACCATTCACAATCAGAGATGTTATGTTTACAGATGACTAAGAAATGCGCGAAAGAGAATGGTCTTGCAGTAAATCCTGCAAAGACAAAGTGCAAAATGATGCCCACGGTCCCATATCCATAGGAGGTATTGAAATTCCCTTTAGTGAGTGTGCAAAATACCTTGGCGTTATTCTGGACAGGAAGCTGAACTTTAAGCTTAATATTGAAGAAAGAGCGAGAAAAGCCACGGTAGCTTTGTACTCGTGCACTTTAGCAACCGACAGGTATAGATAAAGTTCAGCGTATGACGTGCTTGTGTATCTCAGGCGCATTCAGTAAGACAGGAACAGATTCCCTTAATGTAATGCTGCATCTATTGCCTTTAGACATTTTGGCCAAACAGTCAGCTGCAACAACGGCTGGGCGGTTGCGCAAGCTATCGCTGTGGTCGGAAAAAATGTACCGTCATAGTTCGGTCCTCAAAATAATGACAGGTGTGCCTAAAGTAGTGGTGTACACTCTGGCGAAACCACTTTTCGACAAAAAGTTTGAAACTGTAATTCCTAACAGTGAATCGTGGTGTACACAGACCCCGGGGAATAAAATATATATAGATTTCTACACTGATGGCTCCAAATTGGATGTGGGATGTGGATGTGGCCAAGTGGGTTTCGGAGTATATTTTAAAGATCTAGAACTTCGAATAGCGAAAAGATTACCTAATCACTGTAGTGTTTTTCAGGCTGAAATATTAGCAATAAGAGAGGTGGCGAATTTGGCTGAGAAGTAATGTTCCAAAAAATGTTGGCATTAATATATACTCAGACAGTCAACTGCAATAAAATCCTTGGACTCTGTGTTCCTTAACTCGAAAATGGCAAAGACTATGAACTTTCTTTTAAATAAAACTTCTTTATTTTAAAGAAATTGTGTGTCTTGAACAATTTTCCTTAAATGATTGCTGCCATTTTAAAAATCACAAAATACGATCAATTTTTTTAAATCAAAGATTATGAACTTTCTTTTAAATAAAACTTCTTTATTTGAAAGAAATTGAGTGTCTTGAACAATTTTCCTTTTCTCTGTAGTAAATGATGGCTGCCATTATAAAAATCATAAAATACGATCATAATTTTTTAATAACATTTAATTTTTTTAATACCAGTAAATTCTGCAATGAAGCTACTTCTAATGTCATTCAAGTGATTAAACCAAACTTGACATTGAAACTTAACAACAAAGCTAAGATAATAACTGAAGAAAATCATAAATAAGCTTAAAGGCATTTAACAATAAAATGGCTATAATGAAAATTGTTGCAAAAACAACAAATGGATATAGACAAATAACACCATAATATATCAGAAAAACAATAAAATGAAAAAGATGTGATTTCAAGAAACTGGACATGCAATGCACCATAAGCATTATTCGGTGTGTCTACGACATTTGTGGCTTACTTATCATCAAGCTTTAGCTATATGACCAAGAAATATGGTAACAATAAAATTTTTCAGGTAGCTTTGAAATAAAAAAAGTTAAACTGTAATTTCAAATTGCAACAAATTTATTAAAAACCTTCAAACAATTTTTGTGTTTTATTTATCCTATAAAACAGAAATTAAAAAAATTAAAAAAAAATCACATTATTTTTATTTTGTTTAAATGGCATTAATAAAGAGGCGCTTAAACTCGTTATGTTGTTGTTGTTGTAACAGTTTATTGTGATCTCATCCATTTCATGTTATACGCTTGGTACATCAGCTTGTTGGCAGATCAAGGAACTCTGCGACTAAGATGGGGTGTGTCCAGAGTGATCTGGTGGTAAGTCGGGTTGGTTTGGCTGGGCAAGAGAAAAGATGACGCGTGTCGTGTGGCCCTTGGTTGCAAATTGGACAAACGTCAGCTACGCTGCTATCAATCACCGATAAGTAGGAATTGAGGCGGCTGCACTTGCCTGATCTTAATTGGGCCAAAATTACCCTAGTCTGCCGTGGGAGGTCTCTTTCCTCCGATGCTATGGGCGGTGGTCGGACTCCAAGAACAGGATTAACCTTGTAGCTTCTCACCGCTTCAGCTACAGTATCCTCATGAATCCTGTTCAAACCTGCCTGGTACGCTGCTTGATCTAGAGGCTCTCTTTTATAGCGCTGGATCTCGCGCTCTAGATTATGTATATCAACCCTTACGTTCCTGGGTGGTGGTTGTGTATCCATAAGATGGTGGTTTGGATGATTACTGCGATAACAACCCAGGAGATACTGCTTTGACAGCATGTAGTTGTGTCTTCGCACAGGGATGATCTTTGTCTCCACATAAAGGTGATCCAGGGGTGTGCTGCGGAGACACCCAGTCGCAGTTCTAAGGGCAGCGTTCTGGCAGGTTTGTATGTTATTCCACTGCGTATCACTGGTCTGCGGTGTCCACACTGGCGCTGCATAGTTTACCACTGACCGGCCAATTGCCTTATAAGTAGTTAGCAAGGTTTCTTTGTCCGCACCCCAAGTACTGCCGGCTAGTGACTTGAGGACCTTGTTTCTACCACGGAGCTTATTACATATTGCAGTGGCATGGGCAGATGACCTAAAAAGGCTGTCGAATGTGACCCCAAGAATCTTGGGGTAATTTGTGGTCGGAATTATTACTCCATCGACTCTGATATTCAACTGCCTGCGCACTTCTGCCGTCCATGTAGTAAATAGTGTGGCTGAGGATTTGGTGGGGGATATCCTCAAGTTTCTCGCAGTGAAATAACTGGTAAGATTAGCTATGTAGACGTTCAAACGATCGCAAATGTCATCAACATTGGGCCCAGATGCCAAGATTGTACAGTCATCCGCATACTCATACGCAACTCGTTATCTTTGTTGTTGATTTATATACCATAAATGTTGGGATGACCAAAACAGTGCTTAACTATTATTTTAATTTATTTTCTATAAATTCATAAAAATGATTATGGTCTCAAACAACTTGCCGCTAATCATAGGTTTTAAATCATTCGAATCGATGAAAGAGACACAAATACAAATGCAAAAATACCAAAAATGTTTCTTTTTATTTTTGAAAAATTTGCATAAAAATTCATCTCATTATGACCTTGACTCCAACACCACCATTATTATTGTCAAATCTCTCACGCAAAATTTATCATATTTTTAACGCTTTAACCGAATTTCAAATACCCTTCCTACTGCTAGATACATGGCGATGTGGTGCAAATCTTACAGAAATGTCTATACCTTTGAATATCTCCAAGCTTCGAAGCTTAGACGTATAATTAAGCCATCTTGCTTAAAATTAGTATGCTGTTCATATACGGGTATTTTAAAGATGTTTTATTCAAATCGCCAAAAAGGAAATGTCACATTTTGTATTGTATTTATAAGTTATTAATGTAAATCGCCTTATATATTCTACTCAATGCATAAAATGTATAGTGATTTATAAATGGAAGTATTCCAGGTGTGTAAGGAACTGAAATTTCTTGTAGGCAGATTAATAAGCATTTTTTAAATATTTTTTTATAAAGCATTTTGTATTATTCAAATGATTAAAAAAAAAAAAAAAAACAAATATCAAAAACATTCACAGATACCATTTAAATTAAATTTATTCGCGGCCCAATATACGTATAACAAATATTAATTGTTGCCTATAGAGCGTATGAGTAACAATAAAAAAAGGCCGAACAATACATAGGGCAATAAGATTCATATATAAACTTGAACTAAACTTTATTCATGTCCCGGTTTCAAAATTTTTGTATATGCGCTTACTTAGGTTAGGATAGGTGGCAGCCCGATGTATCAGGCTCACCTTTAAATACATTAAAGTGAATTAAAATGTTCTATTTTGAGATAAATTAAAAAATTATTAATGATAATGAAAAAATTACAATAATATTATTTATAATTTAATTCACTTAACATTAAACATTTTAATTTTTCAAAACTTTGTGAAATATGTTTGCAGGGCTTTATTCGCTATAGAACTATTTCAAACGAAATCATTAAATATTTAACATCTGTATGTGTATCTACACACAAACAAAATTCTGATTCAATCACGAAATTAATTTATCCAATTAATTTTTTAATTGAAATGTCTTCAATCACGAAAATTATAGTATCAATCAGACTTTTAATTGGGCCTAGAAAAATATTTGAGTAAAATATTGATTTGATTTGAAAATTTCAATTAATTTTTAAAATTTTCACTCATTTTCTTCACCAACTTTATGTTCTTAGTTTGATTAAAAATTAACTAACTTTTTAACTGTACATCTTTTTGAAATACTTTCTTCTGTGTAGAGGAGAACTTTTGCATGTACTTTAAAAATTCTACTCAGATGCAAAATTTGCCACTTTTTTCAAGCAATAATACTTTTTTGGCACTTTGTTGTGGTATCACAAAATGCTAACGTTTTTACAGTTTAGTGCCACCTTCCTATCTCGTTGTGCCACTTTTTAATTAATTTCTTTTATACTTTAGTATACCTTGGAGATTTTGATCTCAAATCCTGTTAAGATTACGGATGTGATTGGTGTTTTAACAATTAATCCAGTTTACGCTACACTGAAAAAAATATTGTCTTGATACCAAAGATTTCTTGTCCTTAAAATACGAATGCGAATTTTTCTTAGCACAGAAGACGAATTTCTCTAAATAAAAGTTTTCTTCCTTGACCAAAAGTCGATAAACATTTCAATGGAATCATTTTGTCCTTATAATTAAGTGAATCGACTTAAAAATCTGTATTTTAACATAAAAGAAAACTTTATTTGACTAGATCATCTTGGCTTGAAAAATTCTGAAAAATTCTCCAACATTTATATAATTCTTTTTTGCATCTTGACAGAAAAGTAAAAAATTAGGAAATTGGGAGATATTTTTCAATACTAGGAGATATCTTTCAACACTTTTTAAAAACTAGTAAACTAGTACCAAGTAAGCTAAACTCAAATTTAGGAGAATTGTGTCTTAAACCTATCCTTACTTCAATTCCCCGCTTTTTGGATCGGATTTAATACTAAAAACATTAGTTGAAAGACAAAATCTTTGGATTCACGCAAGCTCTTTTTCATTGTACCAATACTATATTTTTGATCGCTTTTTCCAATCGAGACACATGTGTCGCCTAAAACCATGCAACGTGTTGAACCCCTTAATTGTTACACTGCAAGTGGTGAATTTCGATTACATCGCAATGAAATGATTGTTAACATATTTTAAATTTAATTCTTGCTAATTTTACAATTGTATTTGTTATGAAAAAGTGTGTCACCTTCTTAAATTAGTTTTGCCATCTTTTATTTCGAGTGACACTTTTTGTGCAACTTTTCAGAAATTAGCAACATTAACGCTGATCACCAATATTTTGTCATGGAAATTCTCAATTGAATTAAAATATATATTAATTTAAAACAAAGTAGTTAGTTTAAATAATTTTCTAATTAAAATAAAAATCAATGACAAAACTCAATTGTACCGATTCTAGTTACTACGGCTATGTACTACAACTGAAATTTTTTGGGAGCCACGGTGGTGCAATGGTTAGCATGTCCGCCTTGCATACACAAGGTCGTGGGTTCGATTCCTGCTTCGACCGAACACCAACAATTTTTTCAGCTGTGGATTATCCCACCTCAGTAATGCTGGTGACATTTCTGAGGGTTTCAAAGCATCTCTTAAGTGGTTTCACTGCAATGTGGAACGCCGTTCGGACTCGGCTATAAAAAGGAGGTCCCTTGTCATTGAGCTTAAAATGGAATCGGGCAGCACTCATTGATAAGAGAGAAGTTCACCAATGTGGTATCACAATGGACTGAATAGTCTAAGTGAGCCTGAAATATCGGGCTGCCACTATACCTAACCTACTACAACTGGAATTCCTAAAATCACCACTTTCGAACAAGCGTTTTTTATTGCTATTAGTCTATTCATCTTTTTTTCTCCAAAATAATAGACCGATTTATTAATCTAAATACAAATAAAATATGAACAAGATTTAAATCTATGTTTATGGTATTTTTGTTTGAGCTTCAATTGAACCACGGCAACAACATCTCAAAATCACAATTTTTTTAGCACAACAAATGAAATCTTTGGAAATTATTCAAATTCTTGACAAGATTTTAAGTCAAAAACTATTCAAGTTGACACCTGTCAAATATCATGAAACAACAAAAATAAACAAGCAGGAATATACAAAAAAAGTATAAACTTTTCGTATAAAAAGAAAACAAAAAAACGAACAAATTTATTTAAAAGACTAAAGCCGTAATACTCTTTAAACAAAACAACAGTATTAACTTTTCGAGTATGTTTTTTTTTATTTTTGTTTTTTGGTAAAGACCAAGTCAACAAAAGATTTGCCGCCAACCATAAAACCTAAAAGAATCAATGCTACAGAAGTCAACATTGCAAATCATTCTTCGCTCTTTTCGTTCATTCAATCATTCACGCATATAGTCATTCAGTTAGCCCGAGTCATTCTGTTTTGTTTTTTGTTTTTGGGCCATCCTACACCAGAATTGCCCTCATCATTCTCGCCAGTGAGTGAGTGGAAGTGAATAACATCAGCGACAACAGTAGTGGAAGCACTTTTTAAGCCGTTTGGAAACTAAGATTTCTATCGTGGAAAAGTAACAGAGGCAGTATCAACAACCACCTGTGCTGTCTCTGGGCCATAATAGACAAAACATTCAGTGAATGGGTTGAAGCAACTTTTCAAAACTTCAAGAAGCAGCGAAACGTGTAGATAGAAATCACAAAATTTTGCACTAAATATTGCAGACATATTGGCAGCATCCGCACAAGGAACATTGGGGAAATTGTTTGAAAACAAAAATGTGGTGGAAAAATATTCTCCTTAGGATTTAACCTTTTGACAATTGGCGAACATAGTCTACTCTATGTAAGCCATTATTCAAAGACTCCGCATGGAACTGAATTAGGTTAGATCACACTAAAGGAGTCATAATTTCACTTATGAATATCAAAAAGAACACTGGTCTTATAATAGAAACATGATGATAGATATAAATCTAATTGTTGGTGAAACTTATAGTGGGCGCGTCATTGCAGTCCTTTCAGGAATTTCATAGAAAAATATAGAAAAGATCTTGGTTTCGCCAACTCACCAACAATGCAAGTTCTCTGGTACGAATACTAGGTTAGGATAGGTTAGGTTAGGTTAGGTGGCAGCCCGATGTATCAGGCTCACTTAGACTATACAGTCCATTGTGATACCACATTGGTGAACTTCTCTCTTATCACTGAGTGCTGCCCGATTCCACGTTAAGCTCAATGACAAGGGACCTCCTTTTTATAGCCGAGTCCGAACGGTGTTCCACATTGCAGTGAAACCACTTAGTGAAGTTTTGAAACCCTCAGAAATGTCACCAGTATTACTGAGGTAGGATAATTCACCGCTTAAAAACTTTTTTGTGTTCGCTCGAAGTAGGAATCAAACCCATGACCTTGTGTATGCAAGGCGGGCATGCTAACCAAATACTAAATATTAGGTGTATACTGAGTTGCTCACCCATCTCAATGACAGTTAGAGGTAGTCTATGGACATTATTGAGTTGCACAAGCGGGTTTTAAGCCTGACCATGTCCTCGCCTAGTTTCCCAGACCATAGTAGCATTCTAGGATCAGTGTTACCGGTATTGCACTTCAGAAGTGAATTTATCACAATTTTTTACTGGTGAAACCATTGTCCTCTGCAAAATACTTAATTTTTGACAATATGTAGTATATGTTTTTAGAATTGCTTATTGTTTTTATTTTTCTATTTTTTTTTTATTTAATTTCGATTTTATTGGTGACATTTGTATTTCCTTATACAAAAGAGTAAGACAATTCTAACATAGACCAGTGTCGACTATATAGATCCATGCAAAAGCAAACTTTGCGCCAAATTTCATAGGCGTACTATTTCCAATTTGATTTCGCATAACCATATGAAAATCGGGGTTATATATAAATCTAAGTCTAGGTGGTTAGTATTTTGTATGCCTACACATTGTAGACTTTGTATGTCCAAATTTTACCACGACAATTTTCACAGTATCAACAATTTGAAAAGGCGTTTCATTTAGACAGGTTTCAAATTTCAGTTTCTCTCGAAAAATTACAAATTAATTTTGAATAAAAATTTCAAAATAGTATTATCAAAAATTTTAAATTTTCTCAATATACCGTAGAATATTATAAAAATAGTTTGAAATCAAATCTAATGCTATGTTCCCACTGACTCCTTTATCCTCATTCGTTTTTCCAAAACATTTCACCGTTCACATCGAGTTGAGATGTTTTAGTTTGATGGTTGCCATGGAAACTCGAAATTCCCATTTACTCTAAATTCAAATATACGCACCGTTTGTTCAAATAAATGCCGCGATCGCAAAGGGAAAATATTTTTTTAATTATTTTCACGTCCGTACGTTCTTCAAAGCCATTGTTTATTCGGTTTTTTCTATGAAATTTATTTTAATAATTTGACATATATTTTGAAAAGAGTATGTTCAGTCTGAGCATATTCCAAAATGACGTGTTTTGGAGGAAAACTTGTGTTTTTAACATAATTTTTTGTATAGGGAAAAATACTCGTTTTGAAATGCTTATAAAGGGAAAACATTTCAAACCCCAAAACATGCTTGGTGAGAACGCCATATAAGTATCCTGAGGAACCATTTTCGACGTTTACTACTTTTTTTACGTTTTATACAGGCATATGACTTTTTCGACGTTTACAAATTTCTGAATATATAGAAAACCAAAAAAATTGCTACTCGCACTTTCTCTGGCCATTTTTTACAGTTTTGTGCCACCTTTTTGTTATGTTCTGCCAATTTTTATTTACATTCATTTATTCTATAATATTTTTTGTTCTTTTTGATCTCAAATCGCTTTAGTATTAATCGGTGTCGTAACAATTATTCGAGTTTACGAGTCGAATAGTATATTTGCGAACAGTTTCCTCTTTTTTAATTGTTATTCATCTATGGAGTAATCCTTACAGACTAAAAATACTATACTATAATATATACGAATGGTATCTTATGACTAAGTATTTAATAATAATGTTAAATTTCTTTTTATGTTTATCTTCAGAAAGTTCAAAATATTTATAGTATTTATTAAATTCGTCACATAGTCGGCGAACAGAATCGTGATTTTCAAAGTTTGTGCGAATGTACTGAATGCGAAGCAGTTCAAAGTTACGAGTAGGTCTTGACGGTATATATTGAACGAGATATTGTTAAGAAGGAACTCAGATTTAAATCTGCCATTAATAACATCAACCATAAAACAGATATTCAGCATGGTACGTTTACTTTTCAGTGTAGGTAATTTGACAAGTGAAAGTTTTTCCTTGTAAGATGGCATGGTTTGAGGTGTCCAGTTCCGAAGTACACAAAACAGTAGAACTTGCTTTTGTACAGATTTAACAGGTTGGCTGATAAGTCCTGGTCTAACAAAGAAAAACACATTTTTTTTGTCAAAATTCGTTTTTATTATTCAACATAGTTCCCTTCAAGAGCGATACAACGATTATAACGACCTTCCAATTTTTTGATACCATTTTGGTAGTACTCCTTCGGTTTTGCCTCAAAATAGGCCTCAGTTTCGGCGATCACTTCTTCATTGCAGCCAAATTTTTCCTTGCGAGCATCCTTTTGAGGTCTGAGAACAAGAAAAAGTCGCTGGGGCCAGATCTGGAGAATACGGTGGGTGGGGAAGCAATTCGAAGCCCAATTCATGATTTTTTCCATCGTTCTCAATGACTTATGGCACGGTGCGTTGCCTTGGTGTAACAACACTTTTTTCTTCTTCATATGGGGCAGTTTTCCCGCGATTTCGGTCTTCAAACGCTCCAATAACGCCATATAATAGTCACTGTTGATGGTTTTTCCCTTCTCAAGATAATCGATAAAATTATTCCATGCGCATCCCAAAAAACAGTGGCCATTACTTTGCCAGCGGACTTTTGAGTCTTTCCACGCTTCGGAGACGGTTCACCGGTCACTGTCCACTCAGCCGACTGTCGATTGGACTCAGGAGTGTAGTGACGGAGTCATGTTTCATCCATTGTCACGTATCGACGGAAAAACTCGGGTGTATTACGAGTTAACAGCTGCAAACACCTCTCAGAATCATCAACACGTTGTTGTTTTTGGTCAAATATGAGCTCGCGCGGCACCCATTTTGCACAGAGCTTCCGCATATCCAAATATTGATGAATGATATGACCAACACGTTCGTTTGATATCTTTAAGGCCTCTGCTATCTCGTTCAACTTCATTTTACGGTCATTCAAAATCATTTTGTGGATTTTTTTGATATTTTCGTCGGTAACCACCTCTTTCGGGCGTCCACTGCGTTCACCGTCCTCTGTGCTCATTTCACCACGCTTGAATTTTGCATACCAATCAATTATTGTTGATTTCCCTGGGGCAGAGTCCGGAAACTCATTATCAAGCCAAGTTTTTGCTTCCACCGTATTTTTTCCCTTAAGAAAACAGTATTTTATATCAAAACACGAAATTCATTTTTTCCATTTTTTCACAATAACAAAAGTTGCTTCACAAAAGACGCTCTATCTCACAAACTAATTGACTTACAGACGTCAAATTTTGACACGAATCATTTGAAGGTTATACTATATAAAAATAATATGCATTTAAAACTAGCGACGCCATCTATGTGTCAGACCGGGGACTTATCAGCCAACCTGTTAACACGGTTGCAATGAGCGTGATACTGTGTTTGTTACCATAACGATTTCAATGGACAAGTGTACCATCTAAAACTATGCAATGCTAAATTTCAATAGCCTATAAAACGGCTTAATCTCTTGAAGGAATAGTTTTCAATACAATGAATATGAAATGATTGTTAGGTAGGGAGGTTCTCACATGAAAAAATAAGAAATCCGGAAATCTATATAAAACACTGATATAAATGCGGTATGTTGCTAATTTTTTATATATAAACTCAATCTAATGGAACATACACTGAAAAAATTATTGTCGTGAGGTCAAAGATTTCATGTCTTTAAAATACGAATACAAATTTTGCTTAGCATAGAAGACGCATTTCTCTAAAATAAAGTTATTTTCCTTGTCCAAAAGTCGATAAACTTTTCAATGAAGTCGTATTGTCCTTATAATTAAGTGATTTGACTTAAAAATGGGTATCTTAACATGAAAGAAAAAATTTATAGGCTAAGGTCAACTTGACTTTAATAATTCAGAAAAATTCTTTAAATTTAATGAAATTGTCTTTAAATTTGTTGTCTTTTTGCATCTGGACTACAAAGCAAAAAACCGTTCAAATATAGGACATGTTTTTCAAAACTTTATTTTAAAGAAGTTTTTTACTCCAAACATAGCATACTTTCTACTGGAAGTCGAGTCCTAATTTAGAAAATAAAGTGTCCGTTAACTCGTTTTTAAAGGACTTTGATAGCATATGAAGAAAAAATACTGAGAAAGCGAAAAATTAAAATTTGCTTCCTAGAAGCAAGTACACAAAACCTAAATTTAAAAGAGAATTGTGTCTTAAAAGTATCCTTACTTGTATTCTCCGCTTCTTTGGCTCGGAATCAATACCAAATTTTTTAAAGTAAAGACAAAATCTTTGGAACCGAGTATGCTGTTTTTTCAGTGTAATGATGTACTGATTTTTAATAAAAAGTATAAAAGGATAAGAATATTATCATTCTGTCACTCTTCTCCGGAGAAGACAGCCATCGGCGTAGGATTTGTAATGGGAATAAATTTTCTTTTTACAATATAGTAAAGTCGATTTTTTGGATTTTTTTGGAGTCACCGTGGTGCAATGGTTAGCATGCCCGCCTTGCATACACAAGGCCGTGGGTTCGATTCCTGATTCGACCGAACACCAAAAAATTTTTCAGCGGTGGATTATCCCACCTCAGTAATGCTGGTGACATTTCTGAGGGTTTCAAAGCTTCTCTAAGTGGTTTCACTGCAATGCGAAACGCCGTTCGTACTTGGCTATAAAAAGGAGGTCCCTTTGTCATTGAGCTTAACATGGAATCGGGCAGCACTCAGTGATAAGAGAGAAGTTCACCAACGTGGTATCACAATGGACTGAATAGTCTAAGTGAGCCTGATACATCGGGCTGCCACCTAACCTAAGCTAACCTGAAGCAGATTTTTATGTCTATGTAAATCTAAATGTCACCCACTGTGCCACAGTATTGACAATGTTGTACTCCAACTAAATTGATTTAATTATTTAGCCAAAATGTTGTCGTTTTATGCCACTTGATGACGTTCCAATGAATTTCAATTAGAATTTGCTAACATACGACTAAAGTACGTACTGGCTTTGTCTTTCGATGAATTTGCTTGAATGGGTAACGAATTTACAAAACTTTGTTCTAAAAACTTACATGTCTAACTACTTTTCACACTCTCATACCAAGTGAGTGGGTTTTTTTAATTTTTGAATATTTTAGTTCAGTAAATTCCCACTTTGAAATTTTTAAAATTTCGATTTACTAACGACCAACAATCATCGCAGCAAATCTGAAAGAACTTCTTAAGCCAATCTACATGGATTTGTAAAAATAAACTAGAACAGGCGTATGGATTTTTTTGGGCTTTTTTAAGATGTTGGCTTTGGAGGACATGTAGGCATTTTCCTCTTCTCTAATGTCGTGCATGATGAAGTGTTGAAAACATGATTGATTACCACACCCCACGTATGTCAAACTATGAATGGGCAAAATTCTTTTGAAATTGATTTTTTTTCTTGGAAGTAGCTTTACTTTTATTGAAAAAATATGCTACTAAGGTTTTAATTGTTTATTGCTGAATGGCTATTAATAATATAATTTGTAAAGAATTTTGTATTCTTCAATAGCGATATAAGATCTTGTGTTTCATTTGTTTTTTTTTTATCATGAAATATATCAGGGGCTTCTGTCACGAACATTTTAATAAATTAAAATATAATTAGTTGATGTTTTGCGGTTTTCAATAAGAGCGAATTAGATTAACTGCCAACTGAACCACCGCCAAAAACACTTTTTAGAGAGTAGACGGAACTGCAAGAGAGTTAGGTTAGATATTATAGACGTCTGTGGTCAGCTAGAAAATGCGTAAGTTGTTTCCTAAACATTTCTTTTTAAAAGCATACACGCAAAAAAATAATTCTTTCCTCCCAAACGAAATTTTAGACAAACAAAGTTCGTTTCTCATTTGCTTTTCGCTGTAAGGAAGTGTATTTGGAAGAAAAGTATATACTTTTTGTGATAAACGTTTATTCTTTTCCAGGATGTAAAAACAATTTCATAAAGACTAGCTCAAAAAAAAAACATTATTTTCTTGCTAATTGCATTGCCCCTCACATCTTTCTCACATCCACGAGGATTTTTAGTTCTTAACACCTTTTCCTGTAATACCAACAATGTAGAAGAAATTATACGATTTTATAAATTTTTAAATTTTTTTTACCTTTCGCCTGGACGGAGAATTGAACCGCGGACCATGCACATTGTAAGCCAACACACTAACCACTGAGCTATGTACCTGTTATGGTCATCAATAGATAAATATCCATATAAGTTATATTTATATAGCATAGCTTGCGGCGCCCACGAACCGAATAAACAAAGTTTATTTAACAGAAACAAACATTTAGTTTGGCACCGTGGAGCAGTGGTAGCTACGTCCGACTCTCATGCCAAGGGTCGTGGGTTCGATCCCTGCTTCGGCCAAAGTTTTTTTTTTTTTGCTTTTGTTTTTTTTTCCAGATATATTCGGAAGATTCCGAAACAATGTTCAACATTACATTGTACTATATTAAATTTTGAACTGTAAAATGTGTCTTATTAAAGACCTAAAGTCAGAAAAGAACAGTGTTTGATATAAACGAAATGGACTGTGTTGTTATTTCAAAAATAACTTTTTTTATTGAAAAAATAAAAATTTTGTAACAAACGAATTTTTTTGGTGATAAAAGTTTAAAATTTTCGAAGCAATTCAAAAAACTCTAACAAAAGAAAAACGTTTTCGGTACACGTTTTCCAAACGTTTTTTTCTTTGCGTGTACCGGGGTCTCCAATATTGGTTAAAATTAATTAGACTTATTGCAAGGTTAAAGGACCTTTAAAAAAAGGAGACGGTCTTCAAGACTTTATTTTAAATACGCTTTTTACATGAAAAATTAATTATCCCTCTAATGCCCAAGCCCGCCTGGGCTAATGGGCAAAAATGGGCTAAATAAAAACAAAACTTATTTGAAACTATTCAAGAGGCTTTGCAGCATATACTGAATTTTATGGTATACATTTTTTTTGCTTAGTTCTCTTGCTTTTGTGTCGTTAACATTGAAAATTTAATCAGATGGCGAAAAAATTGGGGCATTAGAGGGTTAATTTATACTTGAAGACATGTTTGTATTTGGAATTTTTTTAGTTTGACTTAAAACGCTTACGTAGAATGAAGTTTTCTCCAGAAAGAAAGATTTGTTTCCTAATATCAAATGCCCAAATCCGACATTTATAGCTGAAATGTATCTTAGATGCATTCTTCCCTTCTTTGACGCTTGGAATCAATACCAAAATAATTAAAGAAAAAATCTTGGGAACGGGGTATGATTTTTTCATTATAGTTTTCGACTTACTCTGACAATGACTGTTATTTTATATTACATACCTGAAAATAAAAAAATAATAATTAATATATTAAATTGAATGTTAGTTACGTTATATTAAAACTGAAACAAATATTGCCGTAGACACAAAAATTTGATGTCCCCAAAAAATACGAATGCGATTTTTGCTTAAAGTTAAGTACTAAGTCAGTTTTCAAGCTGAAAAACAACTTGTTTTCACGGTTACTCTTTTAAAATCAATTAATTCGGAGATATAAAATATTTCACAATTGATACTTTGGATCTTTTCCGTCTATAATTTGACACGAGTTGATAAAAATATAATTGTCTTCATATGTACTTTTAATATAGCGTTTTGGTGGTAAAACTGAGCATAGTACTCACCTTAAAGTTGGGTATTAAGTTAGCCGCTAAAATCGCTATTTTTTCACGATTAATTTTCTTTAATAATCCATTTTAAGGAAAATAAACTTTATGAAAAGTTGCTTTGGGCTATTCCCCATCAAGTTATAATAAAATTTACATCAATGAGGTATAATTTTATACTGTTTTACTTTTGATTTTAGCGGATAAACTTCAACTACCCACCTTAACATAGAAGACGCATTCTTTAGCACAATGATTTTTTATTTGACCAAGAGTGTATAAACTTTTTATTGATGGTGGTGATTCGACTTTAAATGGGTATTTCTACCCAGAAAAAAACTAGGTAACCACATCTCGTTACAATTTGCATTACCAGCAGTAAAACTGTCATTACATGTTGCATTACATTGCGGTGAGTTGTAATGACTAACTTATAATGACAATAATAAATACATCTCGGTAATTTTTAATAATTATTCTCAAAATGTAAGAAGCGATTTTTTGAAGGTATAGGCAGAAAGTCAACAAATTTAAAGACGATTTCATTAGTTTTGTTAAGGTCCTTGGCTGACCTTAGTAAAACGAAATTTTCTTTCATGTTAGCATACCCAACTTTAAGGTCATCGTCTTTTGGACAAAGAAACTTTATATCACAGAAATGCGTCTTCCATGCTAAGCAAAATTCGCATTCGTATTTTAAGGACATGAAATCTTTGGCCTCATGACGAAATTTTTTTCAGTGCCTACTCGAATCAATAAATTTTAGGTAACATCAAATGAAAAAATTCTTCTTTAATTATAATGGAAAAATTTTATGAACGAAACGTGGGTATAAATATTAATGACCTTACAAAGAAGTGCATTGCTAATTAAGACAGTAATAATGAACTATGGCATGGTTATTATGGTAATAATTTTGGCTCCAATAACATTTTTCTTTACTTTTAGGTCATTTGGGTTTTTATGAAAAGGAACAATTTCATACATGGTAGTTAAAAATTCAAAAATCTCAGTAAATTATCGTTATATAAAATAATTATAATTATGGAAATCTCAAAAATGGAATACAATTTAGTTCAACTTTCGAACGAAGTAGTTCATTCTGCTCACAACATAGTTCACTTCTTTTCTAAGACTAATATTCTGAAGTTGCTATACTATACGAATTTTTTTAGTGTTGTATTGCTGGCATTGTTGAAATACATGTGGCCCTTTACACTTACCCTTTCCCAACTCATCCTAACATACATTTCTCGTCTTACTTCCATGCTAATGAGACATTTTAGCACCTTAAAAATCTCGGTTGAAGGTTATTCATCTTTAAGTAAATAATTATCACCGTCTACGGCGGAAGAAAATATAAAATTTAGGCTTTTTTATGTGAAAATTTACACATTTACATAAAAAATGTGACAAAGAAGCATAAAAAAGTCTCCATTCATACTTAAGAAGCGGAAATCGATGTTTTAATCAGTCAACATTGGCATTATCTACAAAACTCACGTCGAATCATCCAAATATGGCGACAAACAAACAAAGAAATGGTTAATCTCCAAACACAACAAAAGTATGTGAAACTTATGCAAATTCTTGTAGCAGTTGGTTCAAATGAAGAAAAAAAAAATACACACACATAAAACAGATGAGACATCATCTCAAATTTAGTTTAAAGACTAAAAAGACCGGTGAAGTCATCAAAGTTGCAAAAAACAAAACAAAAAGAATGGAGGTATAAAAGCAATCAAAAGAATTATTAAGAAATAAATGCAAATAAAACAAATCTTCAATTAATTGAGGGAATAATTAGATTAAGAATAAACACATCTTAGAAAGAATTCTAAATCACCTTTATATGACGACACATTTATTCATCTACAATGTATCCACTTTTTATTGAAATCTCAAACCAAGCAAAACAAATGTTGAATATTTTTAAATTATGAAGTCATAGAATTGTGGAATTGCACAAATTAGCTTTACTTGTGGTTTTTAGTTTAAAGTACAATAATTGTTCAAAGAACTGACAATGTCAGACTGATGACTTGAGAGGCTGGAATTGTAAGAATTTTTTTAATGCACATTTAAATTTCTAAGGTCCCCTTCTCCCTCGTCTTCAAAACCAATCTGTGACAAGTGCAAACTGCACAGGCCAGAGGTGAAATTTAAAAGGGGTATAGCCCCCCAATCACACATAGGCATCCAAGTGTTAATTGTTATTAATTGACAGAGGCGTAGGTGTTCATTTTTATGATGTGATATAAACAATGTGGTGATGGTAATTTTCAAAACGAGTTCTAAGTGAATCTGATTAAGTAGAATTAAGAAATTTATAGACCAGCAATTGAATAATTTATAGAGTGACATTGTTAATTTGTGAAAGTTATGAAAATAAGAGGTTGTATTGTAGTTTAGAAATTTCGAGAGAAGAAGACAATGGGAAATTGGCAATATAAACGTTCTACTCGATATCGTTGATTATTCACTAATTAAAAAAATTATCCAGGGTAAATTCGACATATTGGAAACGTCTTTGGAGCCGTTGATATTTTAGCATCGTAAAAAATGCTTCCCCATTTCCAAAGATTTTGTCTTTGCACTGATTCAAGGTATTCGTGTGATGTTGATATTTTGATAATTTACACTGAAAATGTACATTTGGTGAGAGGTGACTTTTCTTATGTATTTTGATCGGCTGAATTCGAAAATGATGGTTAAACAAGTATATACAGTAGTAAGTTCGGCCGGGCCGAAGCTTAAACACCCACCACCAGACTTTTTCCCAAGCAGATCAGTTCAACCAGTATGCTTCCCGAAGATAAATGTAAAGATTTTACCTATGAAGACTATATCAGATTCTGAATTTACCATTTTTTGTTCGAGTTTTAGAGGAATCATAAACATCTCTTGTAAGTGTGCAAGAAAATGATGAAATAACGCCTTGATTTGAAATCTAAAATCTATGGATTTTCATCCCAATTATTTAAATGACTACGAGAGTAAAATCTGGAGGCCTTACCAAATGGAGCTATAAAACTAAATCATATACAGTTTGTTATGGGTCTAAAATGTCAGTATATTTTCAATTTGTGGCAAATCGGATAAAAACTACAATTTCTAGAAACCCAAGGAATTAAATCGGGAGTTCGGTGTAATGGGGGCTATACCAAAACATGGAAGGATACACACAGTATTCAACACATTTAATTGTAGTTCTGGAATCTAGACCCCAAATCGGAGGGGCGGGGCTATATCAAAAACTGTACCGATACTCAATACATTCGGCACACCTCTTTATGGTCCTAGAATATCTCTAGATTTCCAATTTCAGGCAAATTGGATAAAAACTACGGATTCTAGAAGCCCATGAAGTAAATCTGGATATCTGTCTATATGGGGGCTATATTAAAACATGGACCGATAATCACTATTTTCGGAACATCTCTTTATTTTCCCAGAATACCTCTACATTTCCAATTTCAGGCAAATTGGATAAAAACTACGGTTTCCAGAAACCCAAGAAGTAAAATCGGGAGATAGGTCTATATGGGGGCTATATCAAAACATGGACCGGTACTCACCATTTTCGACACACATCTTTATGGTCCTAGAATACCTCTAGATTTCAAATTTTAGGCAAATTAGATAAAAACTACGGATTCTAGAAGCCCAAGAAGTAAAATCGGGAGATCGGTCTATATGGGGGCTATATTAAAACATGGACCGATATTCACCATTTTCGGCACACCTCTTTGAGGTCCTAGAATACCTCTAGATTTCCAATTTTAGGCAAATTGGATAAAAACTACAGTTTTTATAAGCCCAAGACTCCAAATCGGGAGGTCGTGCCAAATTTCAGGCCATTATTGAAGGCTGTGACAAGCGTGATTACAACAGACAGACAGACGGACATGCTTATATCGTCTTAGAATTTCTCCCTGATCAAGAATATATATATACTTTATATAGTCGGAAATCGATATTTCGATGTGTTACAAACGGAATGACAAACTTATTATACCCCCGTCACCATTCTATGGTGGTGGGTATAAAAATGTTTATGGAACTGTTTTTGAGAAATCCCGTTATTTTTAATTTTTCTGACTTTTTTCACTAAAGAAATCATATCTCGAGCAAGAAGTGTCCGATTATATCGTTGTTGGTACTTAAATGCAAAGTATTGAGATGACGAACAAACTTGTACAATTGGATAAGTTGAGTGGTTCAAAATATATCGATGAAAATAGGGCTAATTTTCAAAAAATCGTGTTTTAAAATAACTTATGCCGCCGGAAACTATTGAGAAAACGTCTGGTTTCTCTTCATGTTCGTAAAGATGGTACTTCAACGAGAGAAATAAGACCAACTACTCGGACGAAAAAGACTGTTTTCATATGTTTGGGTGTAAAAATTATTTATTATTTTTATTTTATATTTTTAAGTGCAAGCATACAATGTTCATAAACTAGCATAAAATGTTTGGGACATATATGCTAATATGTTAGAACATATTTTGATTGTGACATAAAATGTTTGTAACGGCCATTTTCATGTAGCTCCGTTAGGCTTTAACTGGCAGTTAACAGAAAGAAAAATGGAAATATCTTTTCTCCGGTTAACTTTAACTGAAAAATTTTCAGCAGTTAAGTTTCTAACTGGCATATGGAATATATAGGCAAGATGACAGATATGTAGATATCACGGTTTAAAAGTTCGTTAGCTAACGTAGCACTAACGGAGCTTCATGAAAATGGGGGTAAATATAATATGCTTGAATTCAAACATAAATTAATTTAGAAATAGTCTGTAGAAAAAAAAATCGAGAGAAAAATGACAAAGTTATAAGAGTGAATAAATCCGATGCCAAATTATGTAAATATGAGCCGGTCACCCAAACATAAATGCCAATCGGCAACACAAAACTGCATATTTATGAGGGTGAGTGGCTCGTATTTGCATGATTTGACATCGGATTTAATCACCCAATTGCTTATTACTTTGACAGTTTTCGGTCAATTTTCTTCAAGATGTTATAGTTATTTTTACGTTAAAGTATCATCGTTACGAACTTGTTAATGGACTAAAAAAACAAATAAAGGCCCTTGAGGCAGGTAAAATGTTCGTGAAACCACTTGCAAGTGGTTTTGTTTGCCTTTGGAGAGGTTATCAATGCTGATCGACTATTTAGAAGCAAAGAAATAAGCAATTAGGGTAGGGTGGTTTGTTTTCTTGAAATGAAGTTACTTTGAGACGTTTTGTGTGTACCCACAATCTGGTCAATAAATAGAATTGCTTGGCTGTAATCATTCCCTGTGTGGATGGTTACAGCAATGTTCGTTACTCTAAAATTCCGATTGAATTGAAAAAAATTATTTACGTATAATATTCCCTCCTCTCCCGTATGAGGCTAGTGAAATTAGCCTGTAACATATATTACTGTTAAATAGAAATATATTATATTACATTATTATTTTTATTTTATTTTTAATATAAAAAGATGTTTACAAAAAAACTGTTATTGCATTTTGTATGCTCAACATATAATAATTTGAGATATTAACAAATAAACACAAATTCAACCCAAATATTTTGCATTCATTATGACCGTAGACGAAACTACGCCCCTTTTTTATTCAATTCTTGAATGCGCTTCACAAACGAACTTGGTAAGAATCAGTTTGAAGTTCATTATGAATTCTAAAATGTCTCGGTTTAAAGTTCTCTTTTTTCCCCCATTTAACAATGGATATGTATCTAACGATTTGTATATATGCATTATACATGTATACCATAGATGGGGTCGAGATGTTTGCATCTGAAAGCCATAGTTTCCATCCGACTCAATACACTTATATTTGTGTACTTTAGTTAAATGAATCAAAAATAGGCAAAATTATACCCAAATGAAACAAAGGGATTTACTAATTTCGTGTCTCCCACTATGTTAGTTCAGAATTAAAACAAATTAAAAAAATATTAAACATGATTAATGTTTATCCTTGTTACAGAAAATTGCGTAATTTCAAGGAACAAATCTGAAGTTGGAATTTACAACAATGCATTTATTTTAAGATAGACGCTTTAAAAAAAATTACTAATACTATGAAATTCTGCTCTATTCTAATTCGAATTTAAAATATAATCCCCCATGATCCGCAATTCGGAATCGAAAATCGCAAAGTTTTCGTTTGGCTATTATTTATTAACCATGAAAGTTATAAACTATAAAATCTGGGTAATATAGTTCTCTTTAATGCGAAGTTCACATTAAAATTGTATTGGAGTGCGAGAGTAACTCTATTTTTTCGTTAAAGAAAAATAAATTCTTGCGATTTGCGATTCCGAATTTCGGAACATGGGGGAATATGTTTCATTTGTGTATAACTTTTTTCTCTGTTTTAGTTAATTTAACTAAAGTAAACGAATAAATTACTAAAAAGAAGGAAGCCATCTCTTATTGGGAAAATAATTTTCATGAACTAAAATAAAAAGTTGATTTTTTCCATTCAGTCATAATGCATATATTTGATTTCGACTCCCTCTAATATACACACATAACTTCATAAATGTCGACTTGAGACTTTATAAAGATCATCATGATGACGTTCAACTACATTTGTATGAGGTTGTTTTCTATTAAATTGTACGTGATTTTTCTAAATAGATTCGTGTGATTGTCAAGTGTGCTTTACTCTACGAGTCTCTGTCATGTCATTCACGAGGCGGCAATAGTGGTTATGTGATGACATATTAAACAATAAAGGGTGTTTGCAAAAGGTCTTCAGATAGTTGAGCTTAGATTCAATAGCAAAGAGTTGTTTTTTGATATATCGTTCGCACTTTAATAGAGTGTAGATCCTTTTAGATCCTTTAGATTAAGGTAACTATAGAATGGGACAGCACTCCTACACAGAAGAAAGTATCCTGTTTTATGGGAGAAATTAACTATTTTGTACTATAATTGAACCAAATTAACAAACATTTACTGATATTTTTCATCTTTCTCATAAAAGCAAAACTTATCTAAAAGTAAAGAACAAATCATTGGCTCTAAATCATTACCATATTAACTACGGCGAAGTTCATTCACATATTTTGTACGAACTTTACGAAAATGTTCTCTTTTAATGTGCATTGAACCTTTTTGCATAGTTATTGATTTATGTATATATACCCACGAGGTTCCTTCGGAACCCTAAACATGTATACGGACGGATCAAAGATGGAGGAAGGAACGGGCAGCGGAATCTACTATAGTGAACTGGGAATAAGGGAGTCTTACACGCTGGATAGTGATTGCAGTATTTTTCAGGCTGAGATTTCTGCGATCACAAAGGCTGCTGAGTCGCTGTTGATGAGACCGTTATCCAGAAGCGATAACAGCTTCTTCGTCGACAGTCAGGCAGCTATAAAAGCATTGTGCAGTGCTGACATGAGGTCTAAGGTAGCCAGCCGCTGTCGTAGAGAACACAAGATTCTCACTGAACAGCATAATATAACTTTCTTCTGGGCACTGTGGGGTAATAGGAAATGAGGAAGCGGATGTGCTGGCTAAGGAGGGCACTCGTGGAACGAATAATGTCCTAGCGTACGTTTTTCCTCCACTATCTTCTTATTATTACAGGATAGAGATCAAATATGATGAACTATGGCGAAGACGCTGGGTCTCTTCGGATGGTTGCGAGCAAACCAAGTTGATATGGGACGAAAAGAAACCTAGGAACTGCGAAATTTTAATGTCGATGAACAGAGAGGAATTGCGGCCATTGTTTGGCATCATAGCAGGACATAACACACTTGGGAAACACATGGTAAGAATAGGCCTTAAAGATGATGATATCTGTATATGGTGCCTGGACCCGGAAGTTACAGAGGCCTCATACCACTTCCTGTGCCAGTGTCCAGCTTTATCCTTTAGAAGAAACAATATACTGAGCTCCTTTTTCTTTCAGGCTCTCACTGATTTGCGGGAGTGCAGCTTAAGGAACATATTTACATTCATCAGGGCTTCTGGTTGGTTGTTCTAAGAAAACGAGCAGGTGGAAGTTCTGGATTATTCCAAAGGGGACCGCATCGAAAGGAAGAGGATGGAAAGATCACATCGAGGAATCACAATGGACCTATACTGGTCTAAGTGAACATCAATTCAACACAAAGTTTATGTCATCCTTTACAACCTAAACTAACCATGTATACCCACATTTAAATCATAAAATTTTGGAATGGAGAAAAATTCATGGAGTTAGATTGGGTTGGTGAAAAGGTATAAAAATAAGCAAATAAAAAAATAGATTTTACGCAATAAAAATAATTTAATGTTAGTATGAGCTTAACCATGAATTTGTTTTTTTTTGTCTGCGTATATATGATAGTCGTATCACAATGAAGAATACATGCCAACAAATCTTTTCCTTCCATAAGAAATTTAGACCAACGTTTGCAATTTTTATATAAGGATATTATTCTTTATTTATTTGATGGCTAATTGTTAATAATATTTCTTACTGCGACTGGATTTATTTAGGCCTCATTTGTTCTTCTGTTGATGGCTAATTGTTAATAATATTTCTCACTGCGACTGGATTTATTTAGGCCTCACCACTTGTTCTTTTGTAACACAAATAGTGTAATAGCAAATATGGAGTTTTATATAGATTTTTTGTTTTAATTTTCCCTTTTGCCTAGATGGAGAATCTAATCACGAACTATCCTTGTGTGTGATGATATGCTACCCTCTACACGCAAAGAAAAAAAACGTTTGGAAAACGTGTACCGAAAACATTTTTCTTTTGTTAGAGTTTTTTGAATTGCTCCGAAAATTTTAAACTTTTATTACCAAAAAAATTCGTTTGTTACAAAATTTTTATTTTTTCAATAAAAAAAGTTATTTTTGAAACAACAACACAATCCATTTCGTTTATATCAAACACTGTTCTTTTCTGACTTTAGGTCTTTAATAAGACACATTTTACAGTTCAAAATTTAATATACTACAATGTAGTGTTGAGCATTTTTTCGGAATCTTCCGAACATATCTGGAATATATGTAAAAAAAAAAACAAAAAAAACTTTGGTCGAAGCAGGGATCGAACCCACGACCCTTGGCATGCAAGTCGGACGTAGCAACCACTGCTCCACGGTTCCAAACTAAATGTTTGTTTCTGTTAAATAAACTTTGTTTATTCGGTTCATGGGCGCCGCAAGCTATGCTATATAAATATAACTTATATGGATATTTATCTATTGATGACCATAACAGGTACATAGCTCAGTTGTTAGTGTGTTGGCTTACAAAGTGCATGGTCCGCGGTTCGATTCTCCGTCCAGGCGAAAGGTAAACAAATTTTAAAAATTTATAAAATCGTCTAATATCTTCTACATTGTTGGTATTACAGGAAAAGGTGTTAAGAACTAAAAAATCTCGTGGATGTGAGAAAGATGTGAGGGAAAATGCAATTAGCAAGAAAACAATGTTTTTTTTTGAGTTAGTCTTTATGAAATTGTTTTTACATCCTGGAAAAGAATAAACGTTTATCACAAAAAGTATATACTTTTCTTCCAAATACACTTCCTTACAGCGAAAAGCAAATGAGAAACGAACTTTGTTTGTCTAAAATTTCGTTTGGGAGGAAAGAATTATTTTTTTGCGTGTAAGTCATGTAACTTTTATTCACATCAACACAAATATAATTATAATCATCAGTACACAAGTAGCATATACAGCCAAGAATGTCTATTTATAGACCTGGGTGTACTGCACATACAAGCTCATTTAAAGAAACTTAGTTTAATGAACACAAAGTGTTTTGTGCATACGGCCGATCTTCCAAATGATCTGACAAATGATGTATCAATTACATATTTTGATGTATCAATTACTGTCACAATCAATGTGGGATTGTTACAGTGCGTATTAAATTTTTACTATGAGACATCAAAATGTGTCATATTTGCGGCGTAATGGCAATCGCTCTTCAGAAAAGAACAGCGATTTAGTTTGTTACAACCAATTTGTTTTTTGTTTAAACGTGAAGCTTAAATTTATATAACATGATTTAATACGATTTAATTATTTAAAATTTTTCAATTACTAGATAAATTGAGTGAACACACAAGGAACAGCAACCCCTGGAAAGAAATTTTAGACCAACGAAACTCCTCTTTGTAATTTTCTTAATGATCAAAAGAAATCGAATTTATGGCAAGAGCCGGAACGATTTTCTCTAACCGTTTTTTTATTTGCTTTTAAAGAATAATAGTTAGCGTCAAAAGGAATTTTCGTTCTTCAGAAAAGAAAACTCTTATTTCAGTTGACTTATATCAATTTTGACGCATTAAATCGACGGAAGCACCTAGAGCTCTGAAATTTTGTACATGTACCACTGGCGTTTAGAATAAAGTATGATCAACATTTCTGACCGCCATGTCCACTTTCTAATAGAGGATGTATCTCAACCAAACAATATGGGACATACATGGTTAGGTTAGGTGGCAGCCCGATGTATCAGCCCGATGTGTGACAAAAAGCATAATTTTTCTTTGCTTAATTTAATGTATGTCCCATGGGAGCCACCGTGGTGCAATGGTTAGCATGCCCGCCTTGCATACACAAGGTCGTGGGTTCGATTCCTGCTTCGACCGAACACCAAAAAGTTTTTCAGCGGTGGATTATCCCACCTCAGTAATGCTGGTGACATTTCTGAGGGTTTCAAAACTTCTCTAAATGGTTTCACTGCTATGTGGAACGCCGTTCGGACTCGGCTATAAAAAGGAGGTCCCTTGTCATTGAGCTTAACATGGAATCGGGCAGCACTCAGTGATAAGAGAGAAGTTCACAACTGTGGTATCACAATGGACTGAATAGTCTAAGTGAGCCTGATACATCGGGCTGCCACATAACCTAACCTAACCTAACCTAACCTTCTTTCAATGTCCCAATATGCCAATTAGGAACTTAAATACCCAAAATTGTTCAGTTACAGTTAACCGTAGAGAATATGAGGGCGGTTCGGAAACTTCTTAGCCTATCAATGAAAGAGAATAGTTAGTTTTTCAAAAATATTTTTATTTTTTAATATAATCTTCTGAAACTTCAATACACTTAGTCCAACGCTTTTCTAGCAATTCTATCCCTTGATTAAAATAGTTTTCCTCAAAGTCTTCAAAATAGTGGTTTACAACTGTAATTGCATCTTCATTTGAGGTAAAACGCTTGCCAGCAAGGATTTTTTTTTTAGATTTGCGAACAAATAAAAATCACTGGGAGCTAAATCAGGAGAATAAGGTGGGTGGTCAAGCAACGTACTTTAATTCTTTGATTTTAGCCATTGTTAAAACAATCTTGTGCGCTGGTGCGTTGTCTTGATGAAAAATAGTTTTTTTGTGTTGTAAGCCAGGACGTTTTTCTTGAATTTGTACATTTAATTGATCCAAAAGGTTGCAATAGTACTCTGAATTTATTGTTTTACCCTTTTGCATATAGTCAATCAATAAAATACCTTTGAAGTCCCAAAAAACCGTTGCCATAACCTTACTAGCCGATTGAATTGTTTTTGCCTTCTTTGGGGCACTTCCTCCAGCTACAGTCCATTGTTTAGATTGTTATTTTGTCTCTGGAGTATAGTGGTGGATCCATGTCTCACCAACAGCTATGAAACGACGCTTAAAATCCATTTTATTTCGCTTAAAACGATCCAAACATGATTGAGAAATGTTCATTCTTATGCGTTTTTGATCGACTGTTAACAAATGCGGCACCCATCTTGCAGAAAGCTTTTTCATCTGTACTTCTTCATGCAAAATTAAATGGACTCGATTATTTGAGATGTCCATGATATTAGCAATTTAACGCACTTTTATTCGTCGAGCATTTAATACCATATCATGTACTTTGGCTACAATTTCTGTTGTTGTTGCTGTTTTTGGACGTCCACTACGTGGTTCATCTTCAATGCTTGTACGACCAAGCACTAAATTCAGCATATGATGGAGCACTTTCACCTAACATATTTACCATATCATTATGAATTTCTTGTCCCGATAAACCTTTTTTATGTAAATATTTAATGACAGCACACACTTCTAATTTTTCCATTGTAAAAAAAATTGCAGATGCGTCTTTTTTGAACACCTGTTTCTATATGAAGGAGTTGCCAGATCGAAACAATATTTAACATGTGTTCCATATCATTATGAATTTCTTGTCCCGATAAACCTTTTTTATGTAAATATTTAATGACAGCACACATTTCTAATTTTTCCATTGTAAAAAAAAAATTGCAGATGCGTCTTTTTTGAACACCTGTTTCTATATGAAGGAGTTGCCAGACCGAAACAAAATTTAACATGTGTTCATAACAGAGATGTAAGTTTCCAAAACACTTAACTTTTTTTTGTTTATACCGCGCTTTTTGTGCTAGGCTAAGAAGTTTCCGAACTGCCCTCGTGTATATGAAATTTACTTTTTGTTAACTGACAGAAATGTTACTAATTTAACAATTTTCTTCAATTGAATTTATATATAACATAAAGCAAATAAAAAAAAAGATAAAAACTCTTTGGGACTAACAAACCGAAAATCGTCCATACATAGCTCGCACACAATAACCCTTTTCCTACAACGTGAATGGGAAAAACATTTGCCGGCATTTGTAGTTGACAAGCCGGTGGGGATAAGCTGAATGCGACCGGGCCACCAAGCAGTCAGACATTCCTCCAATTCTTAACAGGCCGAATGCTTGCCCCACCTCTTAACCCAACAACAGCAACAACGACAGCAATACATTTACATACACGGCAATCACAATACAAGGCACGCATGCGTATAGCACACCTCTCGCCATTAGTTGGTTTTAATTTGGTATTCTGATGCCTTTCATGTGTAATGTCTGGCGGTGTTGATGCCACGCAACAAACGCATAAAGACATTTCAAATTTGTCTTACAATTCGTTTTAGGATTTCGTTTTATTCTCTTTTAGTTTCTCGCTGAAGAAAGAAGAAATTCGTGATATTAGTTGTATATTTGTTGTACGATGGTGGAATATTTTATTCAAGTTCTATACTCGCATCGGTTATGGATAAAAATCTATTGTGAACTAGGGGGGGATATATGGTACATGCATACATATCAGTTATTAAGTTCTATAGGTTTATCTTAATGATTTTGAATTTGAAGGGAATAAGCATGTATCGGAGATATTATAAAAATATTCCACATTTGTATGAAATCATAATTTCTATATCAAATTGATTTTATTGAAATGTTAGTCACAGTTTCTTTCATTTGTTATAGCATACCTGAAGTCATTAATGACACCGTGAAAAGACAAAAGAATCTTCTGCATATATATTCTTTATACACTGTTAGAAAAATATGTTTTTCATATGCTCCGATATAAACAAAATGTGTTTCGGGCACAATTTTTAATCACAATATATTTAAGAGCAAACATGTAATGTTCCTAAACTAACACTAAATGTTTGGGACACATATGTTAATATGTTAGAATACATTATGTTTGGGGCATGAATGTTTCATAAAAATAATATGTGTGAATGTAAACATATATAAATTTACAAATTTCGAGTAAACATATATATGTTGTGATATTTCATTCAGAGAGCGACAGAGAGAGAGAGTATAGAGAAAGAAATAGAGATGGAAACCGGGAGAGTTGACGAAAGATATCAACATAACACAGCGAAAGAATCAAAAGAGAACAATTTCTGTGAAACCGCTTGTATGTTGTTTCGGAAAACTGTTTTATGATAAGGCCAAACATTTGATATGCTTAAGTCTAAATATTATTTAATTTGAGTAAAGAGAATAGATATTCGGAACCAAGAGAATATACATTTGAAAAAAAAAAAACAGCGTGTGTTTTCGCCTTGAGAGCAGCATTTTATGTATGTGTGGACATGTGTTTTGTTTATCATTTTGGCATTATGGGCACAATTTTTTTCTTGGTTCGTTAAAAGAAATCAGGGGTCTTCATAAAAATAACGAAAGGGCACTATACTCTTTTTAGAGTTGGGACAGTAAAATAAAATAAGGAGGAAATAGTGAAAAATTACACAGTAAAATGTATAAAAACAAAGTTTAGTTCCTCTTTATTAATAAGTAGTCCACGAGGAGTTGACGGACACCTTCAAATATAAAAGCGGGCATTAAGTTCGAGTTTTGCAGCTAAAACAATTTAAAAAGTATTAAAGAAAAACAAAAACAGTTTTTTGTTACAAAATTTTTATTTTTGCAATAAAACATAATATTTTATCCAAAAATCAGTCAATTTCGTTTATATCAAGCACTGTTACTGACTATAAATCTTTAATAACCCACATTTCGAAGTTTTATTATAAAAATTTAATATAGTATAAATATAAATGTGTAAATTAAAAAAAAAGTGTTCGGTCGGAGCAGGGATTGAACCCACGACCCTTTGCATGCAAGGCAGACATGCTAACCACTGCTCCACGTGGCAAACAAATGTATGTTTCTGTTAAATAATGTTATGTTTGCATGGGCTCGTGGGCGCTGCAAACTATGCTATATAAATGTAACTTATAACGATAATTATCTACTGGTGACTATAACAGCTACATAGCCCAGTGGATAGTGTGTTGGCTTACAAACTGTATGGTCCTCGGTTCGATTCTCCGTGCAGGCGAAAGGTAAAATTTAAAAAATTTATAAAAGTGAATAATTTCTTCAACATTATTTGTATTACAGAAAAAGGTGCCAAGAACTAAAAAAATTCGTGGAAGTGAAAATTACGAGTATGTTAGGGAATGAGCACAATCGTCTTTGTGAAAAATTCTTCCAAGCATATACTATTTTTGGGCTCAAAATGCTTCCAAACATATAATATGTTCACATAAAACAAACATATTAATATTTCGGCAGTATCCAATAATATATGTGCTTCCTGCAAAATATGTTTGGAACATATGTTAAAGAAGCGATTTTTTTTGAGGGTGTAGATGTACCAGCTTCAATGTAGCAGACAGTGTCAATGACTTCTCTTTATAAAATCAAATAAAATTGAAATGAGCATGTCGCATAGTAAATATACATATTCTGTACGATAGACAAAATTTCTCCCAAAAGAGTTTTTTTGCAACTACCATATGGTAGTTCTTTATTTGTAAAAAAAACAACAACAACAACTATCCGTTGTAACATTCCTGTGAGACGCTTCGGGAAACTATCGTAATTAAGTGAAGCTAAATAAGAATATTTTAGTTCATAGTGCAGTTCCTAGCAGATCACCTTGCAAACAAACGGTCGTTGATTTAATCCTACGACTCAGATAAAAAGCCTAACGACATTTCCACACGGACGAAAAAACTCTTTTTCATATGTTTCGATGTAAAAGTTGTTAGTTTGAAACTCAAATTTTTAGCACATTATTTTTAAGTGCAAGCATTTAATGTTCATATCATGTTTGGGACATATATGTTAGAACATATTAGGTTTAGGACATTACATTTTCTTAAATATAATGTTTCTAAATGCAAACATATATTAATTTAGAAATTTCGTAAAAGCATATATATGTTTAGAAAAGCCAGAGAGAAAAGAGATAAAAATGGCGACGGATATTGATAACGAAGACATCAACATAGCGTACACCCAGAAAAAAGGGGCTCTAATGCCAACTGAACTTTATTTTAGTTCATGAAGATTAGTTGATTTTAGTTAAATTTTGCACAATATGAGTAAATGTTCCTTATTTGAATAATTTTTTTGCTAACTTTAATGACGTGAACTAAAAATAAGAAAAAAAAGTTGTATACAAATAAAGTGCACAATTTTACTAAAAAATAAAATAGTTCATATTTTCCTAAAATGGCAGAAGTTTGCTTAAATTGAGTTCATAAGTCGCTCAAATGAGTAAATTTTACTAAAATTGTACCTGTCTCGAACTTCGTACAGCGCTAAAGACATTTTAACAATTTTTAAATCCAATTTTTTCTTCCAACATATGAAGTTTTCTTAAACAACAGAAAAAAAATAATTATTTTTAAAAAAATTTTTTCAATTTGACAAAAAGTATTAACTTATTTGTAACATGTTTCAATTAGAAAACTATTTTAGTTAAAATTTTCCAAAATAAACCTACATTTTCTTCCACGGTGGGGTCACTTTTTTTTTGGTGTAGTGAGAGAATAAAATGAGAGTAGATGGTGTTCCACAAAAAAAAATTCTGATTCAGTCACGAAATTAATTGATCCAATTAATTTTTTAATTGATTAAAATTGTTGATTTGATTTGAAAATTTCAATTAATTTTTTTATTGATTCAATTAAAAATTTAATTGCTGTTGATTGCAAAACTCAATAAATTTCTAAGTGACTATTTTCAATTACTTCCTTATCTGACTTTGTGTGTTTTAGTTTGATTAAAAAATTGATTTTTTGAAATAATTTTTTATTTAAAAATTAAAAAAAATCCATTACTTTTTTAAGCGACATAGTTTTCCAGAGTTTGATTAAAAATATATTGTATCGATTAATTTTTTGGTTAAAAATGTAAAAGATTTCAATCATTGACTTAACTAAATTAACTCTCTAATGCCCAATCCCGCCTTTAGGCGGGCTTCATTACATAAGGAAACTTTTAGTAAAACACACATTAAGACAACAAAACTGGGTAAAATGAATAGAAAACTTAGTCGAATCTGTTCAGGAGGCTTGGCAGCATATACTGAATTTTTTCCGTATAATTTTTTCTTGTTTAGTTTTCTTGCTTTTGTGTCGTTAACATTGAATATTTAATCAGCTGGCAAAAAAATTGGGGCATTAGAGGGTTAACGATCAAAAAGTTAATTGTATCAATTAATTTATTAAATGAAACTTTTTCAAATTCAATCAACTTTTTAATTTTTAATTAATTAATTTTTAATTTTAATTGCATTCAACAATATTGCAAGATATATTTATAACAAAAGAAGAATTGATCGAATATCCTCATATTCTTACCAAATATACAACATGAATTTTGAAAATTTTCTAAATTTTAAATGTGTATTGTTCATACATAAAATTATTTACATAAAATTATTTATACTAAGGATCCAGAGAAAAAAGTTAAGTGGTTTGGAAACTTCCATCTCTGTTATGAACACATGTTAAATTTTGTTTCGATCTGGCAACTCCTTCATATAGAAACAGGTGTTCAAAAAAGACGTATCCGCAATTTTTTTTTTACAATATAAAAATTAGAAATGCGTGCTGTCATTAAATATTTACGTAAAAAAGGTTTATCGGGACAAGAAATTCATAATGATATGGTGAATGTGTTAGGTGAAAGTGCTCCTTCATATGCAACAGTAAACAAGTGGGTTGCTGAATTTAAACGTGGTCGTACAAGCATTGAATATGAACCACGTAGTGCACGTCCAAAAACAGCAACAACAACAGAAATTGTAGCCAAAGTGCATGATATGGTATTAAATGATCGACGAATAAAAGTGCGTGAAATTGCATCTCAAATGATCGAGTCCATTTAATTTTGCATGAAGAACTACAGATAAAAAAGCTTTCTGCAAGACGGGTGCCGCATTTGTGAACAGTCGATCAAAAACGCATAAGAATGAACATTTCTCAAGCTTGTTTGGATCGTTTTAAGCGAAATAAAATGGATTTTAGGCGTCGTTTCATAACTGTTGATGAGACCTGGATCCACCACTATACTCCAGAGACAAAAAAAAAAACAATCCAAACAACGGACTGAAGCTGGAGGAAGTGCCCCAAAGGAGGCAAAAACAATTCAATCGTCTGGTAAGGTTATGGCACTTCAAAGGTATTGATTGACTCTCTGCAAAAAAGTAAAACAATAAATGCAGAGTACTATTGCAACCTTTTGAATCAATTAAATGTACTAATTCGAGAAAAACGTCCTGGCTTACAACACAAAAAAATAATTTTTCATCAAGACAACGCACCAGCGCACAAGAGTGTTTTAACAATGGCTAAAATCAACGAATTAAAGTACGAGTTGCTTGACCACCCACCTTATTCTTCTCATTTAGCTCCCAGTGACTTTTACTTGTTCCCAAATCTAAAAAAATCCTTGCTGGCAAGCGTTTTACCTCAAATGAAGATGCAATTACAGTTGTAAACCACTATTTTGAAGACCTTGAGGAAAAGTATTTTAATCAAGGGATAGAATTGCTAGAAAAGCGTTGGACTAAGTGTATTGAAGTTTCGGGAGATTATATTGAAAAATAAAAATATTTTTGAAAAGCTAACTATTCTCTTTCATTGATAGGCTAAGAAGTTTCCGAACCGCCCTCGGGTGAAACATAATATGTTTGCAGAGTACAACAATTTTTTGTTTGAACATATTTCAAAAGTATATATGCTTGAAGCGGAATATGTTTGGAAATATATGTTACAGAGGCGAGTTTTTGATGGTGTACGTATGTTGCTTTTTATGCAGTTTTCTATAGCTTTGTATGGTACACTGTTCGGAATGAATGAAACTTACTTCAATATGAACGCACTCATTGCTATAAAAGAAGTTCTCTGGTCTCCTTATGGGATGTGTGTGTAAAACCAAATAAATAAAAATATATATAAAAATAATTAAGAAACATAACAAGTATATACGGCCGTAAGTTCGGCCAGGCCGAAGCTTATGTACCCTCCATCATGGATTGCGTAGAAACTTCTTCTAAACACTGCCATCCACAATCGAATTACTTAAGTTGCGGTAACGCTTGCCGATGGCAAGGCATCTTAAAACCTCCTAACACCATCTTCTCAATTGTATGACAAAATTTTCTATAGAAAGAAAATTTTAACAAAATTTTCTATAGAAATAAACTTTTGACAAAATTTTCTATAGAAATAAAATCTTGGTAGATTATTTTTGGCTCGAGTGGCAACCATGATTATGAACCGAATAAAATTTGAACAAAATTTTCTATAGAAATAAAATTTTGACAAAATTTTCTATAGAAATAAAATTTTGACAATGATGAAAATTTTATTATGAACCGAATAATATTTTAACAAAACTTTCTCTAGAAATAAAATTTTGACAAAATTTTCTATAGAAATAAAATTGTGATAAAATTTTCTATAGAAAAAAATTTTGGTAGATTATTTTTGGCTCTAGTGGCAACCATGATTATGGACCGATATGGACCAATTTTTGTGTGATTGGACCAATTTTGGTATGGTTGTTAGCGACCATATACTAACACCACGTTCCTAATTTGAACCGGATCGGATGAATTTTGCTCCTCCAAGAAGCTCCGGAGGTCAAATCTGGAGAACGCTTTATATGGGGGCTATATATAATTATGGACCGATATGGACCAATTCTGGCACGGTTGTTAAAGATCATATACTAACACCATGTTCCAAATTACAACCGGATTGGATGAAATTTGCTTCTCTTGGAGACTTCGCAAGCCAAATCTGGGGATCGTTTTATATGGGGGCTATATATAATTATGAACCGATGTGGACCAATTTTCGCATGGTTGTTAGAGACCATATACCAATAACATGTACCAAATTTCAGGCGGATCGGATGAAATTTGCTTCTCTTTGAGGCTCCGCAACCCAAATCTGGGGATCGGTTTATATGGGAGCTTTATATAATTATGGACCGATGTGGACCAATTTTTGCATGGTTGTTAGCGACCGTATACCAATACCATGTACCAAATTTCAGCCGGATCGGATGCAATTTGCTTCTCTTTGAGGCTTTGCAAGCCAAATCTGGAGATCGGTTTATATGGGGGCTATATATAATTATGAACCGATGTGGACCAATTTTTGCATGGTTGTTAGAGACCATATACCAACACCATATACCAAATTTCAGCCGGATCGGATGAAATATGCTTCTGTTAGAGGCTCCGCAAGCCAAATCTGGGGATCGGTTTATATGGGGGCTATATATAATTAAGGACCGATATGGACCAATTTTTGCATGGTTGTTAGAGACCATATACCAACATCATGTACCAAATTTCAGCCGGATCGGATGAAATTTGCTTCTCTTTTAGGCTCCGCAAGCCAAATCTGGGGATCGGCTTATATGGGGGCTATATACAATTATGGACCGATGTGGACCAATTTTTGCACGGTTATTAGAGACCATATACCAACACCATGTACCAAATTTCAGCCGGATCGGATGAAATATGCTTCTCTTAGAGGCTCCACAAGCCAAATCTGGGGATCGGTTTATATGGGGGCTATATATAATTATGGACCGATATGGACCAATTTTTGCATGGTTGTTAGAGACCATATACCAACATCATGTACCAAATTTCAGCCGGATCGGATGAAATTTGCTTCTCTTTTAGGCTCCGCAAGCCAAATCTGGGGATCGGTTTTTATGGGGGCTATATATAATTATGGACCGATGTGGACCAATTTTTGCATGGTTGGTAGAGACCATATACTAACAGCATATACCAAATTTCAGCCGGATCGGATGAAATTTGCTTCTCTTAGAGCAATCGCAAGCCAAATTTGGGGGTCCGTTTATATGGGGGCTATACGTAAAAGTGGACCGATATGGACCAATTTTCGCATGGTTGTTAGAGACCATATACCAACACCATGTACCAAATTTCAGCCTGATCGGATGAAATTTGCTTCTTTTAGAGCAATCGCAAGCCAAATTTGGGGGTCCGTTAATATGGGGGCTATACGTAAAAGTGGACCGATATGGACCAATTTTTGCATGGTTGTTAGAGACCATATACCAACATAATATACCAAATTTCAGCCGGATCGGATGAAATATGCTTCTGTTAGAGGCTCTACAAGCCAAATCTGAGGGTCCCTTTATATGGGGGCTATACGTAAAAGTGGACCGATATGGCCCATTTTCAATACCATCCGACCTACATCGATAACAACTACTTGTGCCAAGTTTCAAGTCGATAGCTTGTTTCGTTCGGAAGTTAGCGTGATTTCAACAGACGGACGGACGGACGGACATGCTTAGATCGACTCAGAATTTCACCACGACCCAGAATATATATACTTTATGGGGTCTTAGAGCAATATTTCGATGTGTTACAAACGGAATGACAAAGTTAATATACCCCCATCCTATGATGGAGGGTATAATAAAAAAACTAAGAGGAGATAGCGATGAAGCGTCCCCTTTTTTTGTCATATACGAGGGTTGCTTTTTATTTATTTATTTTTTTTTTTTGATTGGGCAAATAGGCATTAATAGAAATGTTATGTTCCACAATCGTGAACGGACGGTAACAAAATGTAAAGGAAACGTTCAAGAAGACTTAAAAAGGAATGTTCGCAATTTCATAAACGGCGTTCGAGTATTACAAACGCTGACATCGAGCCGATATCACAAAAATAAGTAAATATTTTTTAAAGAAAATTTTGTAGTTTGAAAGAAAAAATTGGAGTTTAAAATTGCAAGAATGTCTTTAGTGACATACGAAGTTCATGATAGGCCCATTTGTAATAAAATTTAGTAAAACTTTTTACTCGTTTTGTTTGTTATTGTTGGCTTCTCTTCAATCGATATTGTTGTTTTTGATCTCAGCTTAAAGCCATGCATTGACTAAACTACAAGTGTAGCTTAACCAACAGAGGAAAAGTATGCTTATCAAATTTATTTGGGCAAAGCCCTAGAGACTGCAAGATGGTTGGATGTACAGCTGTTTCGGAATTACCACATTCCTCATCAGCATCCTCTACATGCAGCAAAACTATCAACCAATTATCGGAATAAATTCGGGTAATTCACTCAACCCAAAGTGAACTTTTTACTTCATTTGTGTATAAATTTTTCCCGTTTTTTTAGTTCATTTAACAACGTACGCAAAAAATTATTAGAGCCAAGAAAACTTTCTCCATATATAATAATTCCATGAACTAAAATAAAGTTAAATTGGCTTTAGTGAAATAGATAGTTCACTTTTTTTAGTGTATAACTCTTAAAATTTTCTATGTACTTTCCAGTCAGTTTTCGAAAACAAAAAAAAAAAATACAATTTTTAAATTCCACATAAACTCGAATTATGATACGAGTATACGAAAATTTAACACATATTAAGTTGGTTGACCTCACTTGCTTTCTTGGCGTTTCATTTTCATTTAATGTCATGGTAGCATAATACATTTGTGTTTAATGACCCGCTTTTAGGCCATCCAAAAATAGTTGAAAATATATTTTTTCTTTCTTGCAAAATTTCTCAACGGCATTTATGAAGTCATTCACAACATTTATTTTGCAATTCTTTGTGGATTTCGTTTTGCACGCAACTTTTTTTTTTTTTTGATTTTGCCAAAAACACTCATAACAAATTTGCCGGAAAAAAGTACAGACTGTACGTTTTGGAATTTTTACTATACACTTTCTTTAGATTCTATCACTTTTTAAAAATAAGCATAACAAATCGATTTTAAGAATTTCTCATCACTTAACGATAACGACATTTATTCTCACATTATCAGTTAATGCCCCCTATCGCAACAAGCGGAACAGGTGGCGGGGGTATTCTGCATTGAAGCATTAATATGCTGTGGGGCTACCTAATTTGTCCAAAACCATATTTTATTTAGCGCGTCTGGAGACAGTTGTCTACAATTCTATTGGCCATTTTTAAATGCCTTTCCTACATAAATGCGACTTTCATAGAACGAACACAAAAAAAAAATGTTGTGTTTTGCAAAACAAGTTTCGTTTTGAGGATAAGTCCAAGAGAATGACATCATGTGGTTTATTTCTTTCGACTTTCAATGCGTCTGCTTTATCTATGGCGGCGATTATTTTAATGTATTTCCGAGTTGACATCACTTGACAAAAATTGGTAATCGCTATTGCGATTACCAATTGTTAACGTATGCCTAAAAATATAAGAATTTTAGATCTATGTTATAAAAAGTTCTTGATAAATATATTCAAATAATTTTAATATCAGTACTTATCGATGGGTTTTGGAGAGTATGAGACTAAATTTATAAAAGATTTGAATTATCAGAACGATTAAAATAAAACTGACTTCACCGAAGGTGGAGATTCTACCTCATTTAATGCCAACATGAAGTGTAACACCTATAAGGAATGTCCGGAGATCTCGTGTATATTTGGACGGAATCTAATGAAGCAAATCTTTATAATCAAGAGTAATATTTAGTAAGATATTTCTTTTTCATAAAATGCCTATTGTATGTGGGTTACAAGCGGTGTAAAACTGATACAACAACGTATTTTACTCAAAAACTTTTCATACAAAATGCTACTTTTTTAGGGTTGCTCGCTCCTAAAACATATCAAACTTCAATGAAATCAAACTAAATTATTAATTAAAAAATAAATTGAAACAATAAAAATTAAATTGGTTTAAAATCAAGATTGAGTTACTTTAAATTAAACTATAGTCGTAATGATAGAAACTCTTTTGAACCGGAATTAAGACCACACACGGGCAAAAACCCATAAAATGGTATTATTTCATAGCACTTCCGCTGCTTCACAACTCTATGTTAAATAAAGTTTACATTAATTTAAAATGAACAAGTAAGTAAAGTATAAAGTCGGGCGGGGCCGACTATATTATACCCTGCACCACTTTGTAGATCTAAATTTTCGATACCATATCACATCCGTCAAATGTGTTGGGGGCTATATATAAATGTTTGTCCCAAATACATACATTTAAATATTACTCGATCTGGACAGAATTTGATAGACTTCTACAAAATCTATAGACTCAAAATTTAAGTTGGCTAATGCACTAGGGTGGAACACAATGTTAGTATAAAATATGGGAAACGTTTAAATCTGAAGCAATTTTAAGGACACTTCGAAAAAGTTTATTTATGATTTATCGCTCGATATATATGTATTAGAAGTTTAGGAAAATTAGAGTCATTTTTACAACTTTTCGACTAAGCAGTGGCGATTTTACAAGGAAAATGTCGGTATTTTGACCATTTTTGTCGAAATCAGAAAAACATATATATGGGAGCTATATCTAAATCTGAATCGATTTCAACCAAATTTGGCACGCATAGCTACAATGCTAAATCTACTCCCTGTGCAAAATTTCAACCAAATTGGGCCAAAACTCTGGCTTTTAGGATCATATTAGTCCATATCGGGCGAAAGATATATATGGGAGCTATATCTAAATCTGAACCGATTTCAATCAAATTTTGCACACTTGACTATACTACTAATTGTACTCCTAGTGCAAAATTTCAACCAAATTCGGCCAAAAATCTGGCTTCTGGGGCCATATAAGTCCATATCGGGCGAAATATATATATGGGAGCTATATCTAAATCTGAACCGATTTCAATCAAATTTTGCACACTTGACTATACGACTAAGTGTTATGTTTGTACAAAATTTCAAGCAAATCGGTATAAAACTCTGGCTGCTGGGTCCATATTAGTGCATATCGGGCGAAAGATATATATGGGAGCTATATCTAAATCTGAACCGATTTCTTCCAAAATCAATAGGGTTCTATTCTGACCCAAATTAGGAACATGTGCCAAATTTGAAGGTGATTGGACTTAAATTGCGACCTAGACCTTGATCACAAAAATGTGTTCACAGACAGACGGACGGACGGACATGGTTATATCGACTCAGGGACCCACCCTGAGCATTATTGCCAAAGACACCAAGGGTCTATCTTGTCTCCTTCTGGGTGTTACAAACATATGCACTAACTTATAATACCCTGTTCCACAGTGTGGCGCAGGGTATAAAAATAATCATGCGTTATAACAAATTAATCTAAATTAAAGTAAATTAAAATGTTAAATTTAATTCAAATTATATTCATTAAACTAAAATTAAATCTATATAGAATATCTTAATAAAATAATAACAAATAATTTTCTTATGGAAAATTGATGACCGCTTTGCCGAACTTTTTGAATTTTCATAGAATTTATTAACTATTTTACTGGACCGGTCCTGGGGTTGATACATTTCCGTTAAGTTTAATTAATTTTAATAAAACTACATTAAGTAAATTTTATCAATAAAAAATAAATTAAAATTATTAAATTTAAAAGTCAATTAAATTTAAATTAAACATAATTTATGATTTACGTTTACTTTATGTTGGACGGGAAAAAATCATAAAATAGTTTTTTTTCTAGTTGTGATTAAATTAAAAAAATATTAAATTAATTTATAATAAATTAAATAATTTTATATTTAGTTTCGTTATATTCAATTAAATTGTGTTAAATAGAACTAAACTATGTTATATTAAGAAATTAAATGAAACAAAAACATGCAATTAAATGAAAGTAATTTTTATTAAATTAAACTAAAATACATTATATTATACCAAATTAAATTACAATAAAACTAAATACACTAAAATAAATAAATAACTTTTTTAGAAAATCTCATATTGATCGGATTCAATGTAATTAATTAAATCCAATTAAATTAATTTAAAATAAAATGTATAAGGTTAAATAAATTTAAACTAAATCAAATTTAATTTATTTTACATAATTTGGGGTGTATAGAATTAAACTAAATTAAAAAAAAAACATAAATTACCCACATTTAAAAACAAGGAATATTCGAAAACGTTATAAATTAAAAAAAGTCAATTAAACCAACCCAATAAAAAGGCGTCACCATAAAGGGAGTAAAAATGTTCTTTTTGGATCCGGAATTGGTGCAAAATTGGCGCAGAAGCTATGAATTGGCTCGTCAACGGACGTATCTCCACCGTTTCCATCGCCGTTGCACTGAGTTTGCATCACTTCAGTGTTTTGGATGTGAAGTAAACAATTCAGTGATGTTTTGCAAGTTAATAAATTGTATAATTTTTTATGACATTTAATTCATTCTAACGCTTGTCAGAAAAGTTTGACCTCAAATGTTTTTAAAAAATCGCAGTTTTTCTAGCATGCATTTAGATTTTTTTCGACAAAATTTAAATAACTTGTACCATTTTATTAAATCTTATCGGTTTTTATCATATTTAAAACAAAAAAAGTTGAAATTATCTATTAAAAATATTTGGGTAGTAATTTTTGGAAGTGCTTTTAAAGTTGTGCCGTTAGAAGAACTTCCAGAAAATGATATCACCAAAAAATATTTCCATTTGAAAAACAGGTGACTCAAGTTAAAAACATAATCAATTAAAAAACCAGTAAGGAAAGTCTAAAGTCGGGCGGGGCCGACTATATTATACCCTGCACCACTTTGTAGATCTAAATTTTCGATACCATATCACATCCGTCAAATGTGTTGGGGGCTATATATAAAGGTTTGTCCGAAATACATAAATTTAATTATCACTCGATCTGGAAGAATTTGATAGACTTCTACAAAATCTATAGACTCAAAATTTAAGTCGGCTAATGCACTAGGGTGGAACACAATGTTAGTAAAAAATAAATATGGGAAACGTTTAAATCTGAAGCAATTTTAAGGAAACTTCGAAAAAGTTTATTTATGATTTATCGCTCGATATATATGTATTAGAAGTTTAGGAAAATTAGAGTCATTTTTACAACTTTTCGACTAAGCAGTGGCGATTTTACAAGGAAAATGTTGGTATTTTGACCATTTTTGTCGAAATCAGAAAAACATATATATGGGAGCTATATCTAAATCTGAACCGATTTCAACCAAATTTGGCACGCATAGCTACAATGCTAATTCTACTCCCTGTGCAAAATTTCAACTAAATCGGAGTTAAAAATTGGCCTCTGTGGTCATATGAGTGTAAATCGGGCGAAAGCTTTATATGGGAGATATATCCAAATCTGAACCGATTTCAAGCAAATTTGGCACGCATAGTTACAACGCTAATTCTACTCCCTATGCAAAATTTCAACTAAATCGGAGCAAAAAATTGGCCTCTGTGGGCAAATGAGTGTAAATCGGGCGAAAGCTATATATGGGAGCTATATCTAAATCTGAACCGATTTTGCTGATATTTTGCAAGTTTTCCGAGACTCATAAAATATTCGGATGTACGGAATTTGAGGAAGATCGGTTGATATACACGCCAATTATGACCAGATCGGTGAAAAATATATATGGCAGCTATATCTAAATCTGAACCAAAATCAATAGGGGTCGTCTTTGAGCCGAAACAGGACCCTATACCAAATTTTAGGACAATCGGACTAAAACTGCGAGCTGTACTTTGCACACAAAAATACATCAACAGACAGACAGACAGACGGACATCGCTAAATCGACTCAGAATTTAATTCTAAGCCGATCCGTATACTAAAAGGTTGGTCTATGATTACTCCTTCTTGGCGTTACATACACCCTCAAAAAAAATCGCTTCTCTAACATATGTTCCAAACATATTTTGCAGGAAGCACATATGTTATTGGATATTGCCGAAACATTATTATGTTTGTTTTATGTGAACATATTATATGCTTGGAAGAATTTTCTCCCCAAGAAGATTGTGCTCATTCCCTCACATAATTTTCACTTCCACGAAATTTTTAGTTCTTGGCACCTTTTTCTGTAATAGAAGTAATGTTGAAGAAATTATTCAATTTTATATATTTTTTTTTAATTTTTACCTTTCGCCTGGAGGGAGAATCGAACCGGGAACCATGCAAGTTGTAAGTCAACACACTACCACTGGGCAACGTAGCTGTTATAATCACCAATAGACAATTATCGTTATAAATTACATTTATATAGCATAGCTTGCAGCGCCCAAAAGCCCATGCAAACATAACATTATTTAACAGAAGCATACATTTGTTTGTCACGTGGAGCAATGGTTAGCATACGTTCCTATTTCTTTTAACGAACCAAGAAAAAACAAGTATATACGGCCGTAAGTTCGGCCAGGCCGAAGCTTATGTACCCTCCATCATGGATTGGGTAGAAACTTCTTCTAAACACTGCCATCCACAATCGAATTTCTTAAGTTGCGGTAACGCTTGCCGATGGCAAGGTATCTTAAAACCTCCTAACACCATCTTCTAAATTGTATGTAAGTCCATACGTGGTATATATTAAATCAAAAAAGATCGATCCAATACGTATATAATTCAGTTTGACAAAGTAGACATAAAATTTTAACAAAATTTTCTATAGAAATAAAATTTTCACAAAATTTTCTATAGAAATAAAAATTTTGACAAAATTTTCTATAGAAAGAAAATTTTGACAAAAATTTCTATAGAAAGAAAATTTTGACAAAAATTTCTACAGAAATAAAATTTTAACAAAATTTTCTATAGAAATAAACTTTTGACAAAATTTTCTATAGAAATAAAATCTTGGTAGATTATTTTTGGCTCGAGTGGCAACCATGATTATGAACCGAATAAAATTTGAACAAAATTTTCTATAGAAATAAAATTTTGACAAAATTTTCTATAGAAATAAAATTTTGACAATGATAAAAATTTTATTATGAACGGAATAAAATTTTAACAAAATTTTCTCTAGAAATAAAATTTTGACAAAATTTTTTTGGTAGATTATTTTTGGCTCTAGTGGCAACCATGATTATGAACCGATATGGACCAATTTTTGTGTGATTGGACCAATTTCGGTATGGTTCTTAGCGACCATATACCAACACCACGTTCCTAATTTGAACCGGATCGGATGAATTTTGCTCCTCCAAGAGGCTCCGGAGGTCAAATCTGGAGAACGTTTTATATGGGGGCTATATATAATTATGGACCGATATGGACCAATTCTGGCACGGTTGTTAAAGATCGTACACTAACACCATGTTCCAAATTACAACCGGATTGGATGAAATTTGCTTCTCTTGGAGACTTCGCAAGACAAATCTGGGGATCGGTTTATATGAGGGCTATACATAATTATGAACCGATGTGGACCAATTTTTGCATGGTTGTTAGAGACCATATACCAATATCATGTACCAAATTTCAGACGGATCGGATGAAATTTGCTTCTCTTTGAGGCTCCGCAACCCAAATCTAGGGATCGGTTTATATGGGCGCTATATATAATTATGGACCGATGTGGACCAATTTTTGCACGGTTGTTAGAGACCATATACCAATACCATGTATCAAATTTCAGCCGGATCGGATGCTATTTGCTTCTCTTTGAGGCTTCGCAAGCCAAATCTGGAGATCGGTTTATATGGGGTCTATATATAATGATGGACCGATGTGGACCAAGTGGACCGATATGGCCCATTTTCAATACCATCCGACCTACATCGATAACAACTACTTGTGCCAAGTTTCAAGTCGATAGCTTGTTTCGTTCGGAAGTTAGCGTGATTTCAACAGACGGACGGACGGACATGCTGAGATCGACTCAGGATTTCACCACGACCCAGAATATATATACTTTATCTTAGAGCAATATTTCGATGTGTTACAAACGGAATGACAAAGTTAATATACCCCCATCCTATGATGGAGGGTATAAAAATTGTGCCCATAATGCCAAAATGATAAACAAAACACATGTCCACACATACATAAAATGTTTTTTTTATGTCTATTCTCTTGGTTCCGAATGTATATTCTCTTTATTCTAATACTCAAATTAAATAATATTTAACCTAAATTTAATATTTAACCTTATCAAATTTTTGGCCTTATCATAAAACAGTTTTCCGAAACAACATACAAGCGGTTTCACAGAAATTGCTCTCTTTTCATTCTCTCGCTGTGTTATGTTGATATCCTTCGTCAACCCTCCAGGCAGGGCTGCCAATAAAATTTCAAGAAAAATCGTCACTTTTTTCGATAAAAATCGTCATAATCGGCACTTGAATTTTAAAAATCGTCAAAAAATCGCTAATATAAACTATATTAAAATTAAACGTATTTTTTGGGTAAACTAAAAACAAAGTAAATAAAGAAATCAGTTTTGTATACAAATAACATTACCATAAAAATCATTTTTTGTTAAACAACAATATTTCGTAATTTTTGTATAAAAAATCTATTTTTCTAAAATATTGTTATTAATTTATACTGTATGTACTAGAGTTTTATCGTAATTAGTGAAAGTTTCTATTGCACATTCTGTGTAAATCGTTTTCAATTTTGGTATTAAAACAATTTGAGTTATTTCATTTTAGGTTGTTTTTTGAACAGAATATTCCATCCAATGAATTATTCTCCAGCTATCATCTAATTTTAGTTTTTTGCTTAAAAATGTCTACGTTTGCTGTGGAGTTTGGAAGAATCATGATTATTTGTACGAATTTTGACAAAAGTCGAAAAGCCAAAGTACTCCACGTTCTATTTCCGAATTTTTTTCCCAACATTTTTCAAATTTATTTTAATATTTTCAAAAATTTCTTCAAAATGTAAAAACTTAAACTCCATAAACTATGTGTCTAATATCGTTAAAATCTCTCTCTCTCTCTCTCTGCCGCTCTCTGAATAAAATGTCACAACATATATATGTTTACTCGAAATTTGTAAATTTATATATGTTTACATTCACACATATTATTTTTATAAAACATTCATGCCCCAAACATAATATATTCTAACATATTAACATATGTGTCCCAAACATTTAGTGTTAGTTTAGGAACATTACATGTTTGCACTTAAATATATTGTGTTTAAAAATTGTGCCCGAAACACATTTTGTTTATATCGGAACATATGAAAAACATATTTTTCTAACAGTGTACAAATGCACAAACTTATTATACCCTGTACCACAGTAGTGGTGAAGGGTATAATTAACTGATATATTTAATTTTTTAATTAATTAAAAAAAAAGTCAATTAAGGAAATTTTTGAAAATTTTTAAAATTCACTTAAACTTTTCATTAATTAAAACCAAAAAATTTTAAAATTTTCATACTATCTGTGGGAGCCACTGTAGTGCATTGGTTAGTATGCCCGTCTTGCATACACAAGGTCGCGGTTTCGATTCCTGCTTCGACCGAAGACGAAACAGTTTTTCAGCGGTAGATTATACCCTCTCAGTAATGCTTCTGACATTTCTGAGTGTTTCAAAGCTCCTCTAAGTGGTTTCACAGCAATGTTAAAAGCCGTTTGGACTCGACTATAAAAAGTAGGTCTCTTGTCCCTTGAGCATGTAAAAGGCAGCATGTAAAAGGGCAGCACTCAGTGATAAGAGAGAAGTTCACCAATGTGGTATCACAATGGACTGAATAGCCTATGTGAGCCTGATATATCGGGCTGCCACCTAACCTAACCATACTATTTATTGGTTCATTAAATTTTGACTCAAATCTAAAGAAAACTCCAACGATAATTATAATCGGAATTCATAAGACAGAATAAACTCTTCTAAAATTACATAAACATTATTTCATCTAAAGGAAAAATAAATATAAATAAGGATACCACGATACAATAAAAAATCCATTGCCTCAATTAAAAATGTTAATGATTTTTTCGACCAAGATCAATCAATTTTGTAAATGATGAAAGTGCCGAAGAAATCAATTACTTTGTCAATCAAGTATATTTTCATGATTCAAGGAATTTCAATCAAAATATTAATTGGATCAATTAATTTCGTGATTGAATCCGAAAAAAAAAAATTCTCTGCAATATAAATAATATTCAATGAGTTTAGAGTAGATTGAATAAAATTAAACTAAAATACAGTAACTACAGTAAATGAAATACTTTTAAAATAATATAATTAATTATTATATTATTTTACATGAAATTAAATTAATCCAAATACAATCAAACTAGACTAAATATAAAGGGTGGTTAAATTATAAGGGCCGATGTTGAATGTGAACCACACCTAAACGCCAATTTTTTTTCCGAATTTTATTTGACATTTCTCTATTTCAGACTTACTCAATTTGAACCATGGACGTCGTGAATGGGCAGAATGGTTCCAGGAAATGGCAACAGTGGATGATCAATTTTCGAAGAAAATCATCTTCAGTGATGAGGCACATTTTCACCTCAGTGGATTCGTCAATAAACAGAATTGCCGCTTTTGGGCGAATGAGAATCCAAGAGTGATTGTCGAAAAACCAATGCACCCACAAAGAGTGACTGTTTGGTGCGGTTTATGGGCTGGCGGCATCATTGGACCGTATTTTTTCCAAAATGAGGCCGGTCTGGCAGTTACTGTGAATGGTGTTCGCTATCGTGAGATGATAACGAACTTTTTATGGCCCGAATTGGAAGATATGGATGTGGACGATATGTGGTTTCAGCAGGACGGTGCCACTTGCCACACAGCTAACGAAACAATGGCTCTTTTGCGCAACAAATTCAATGGCAGTGTTATCTCACGTAATGGCGATGTCAATTGGCCGCCAAGATCATGTGATTTGACACCGTTGGACTTTTTTCTTTGGGGTTATTTTAAAGAAGAGGTGTACGTCGATAAGCCAGCAACAATTCAAGAGCTAAAGGATGAGATAATTCGGCACATTAACGGCATAGAACCTCCATTATGCCTCAGCGTCATCGTAAATTTGAACCATCGGATGAAGGTGTGCCACCGAGGTCGCGGCGCCCATTTGGCCGATATTTTGTTCCATATATAATTGAGTAATACCAATATATCATAATAAAATAAAATTACAATAAATTTCCTAAATAGTTTGTGTTTTATCCAAAATCAACATCGGCCTTTGAAATTTTAACCACCCTTTACAATTGTTTAATCAAAATAAATTAAATTATTTAATATAAATCGAAGTAAATTGAACTAAATAATTAAATTTAAATTTGTTCAAATAAATTTTTCTTAAACTATAATGATTTAATTTAAGGAAAAATAAATTTTACATTAGTAGTTTTTAAATAAAATAAAGTAAGATTAGCATTTTCCCTTCAATAGACACCCTTTACATTTCAAATGAAACCGTGAAGAATATTCTCCGAATTTTCAACGCAGAAAAAATTTTCCGTGATCTGCAGAGTCTAGTGTATAACCCGTGATCTTGTGTGTACAATGAAACTATTGCGCAGTCCGCTTCCGGAATATTATAATGAAAAATCGACAGAATACCACTAAATCTATTAAATTACTAAATCACTTATTAGGGCCTCTTGTAGTTTGATAAGACGCTGATTATTGCAATCGTTTTAATGTGCTTGAATTGTTGTATTAAACCCACAATGGTGAATGCCTTGACAAGTAGTTGATATACACAGTCTCACATAAGTTTACATACCCCTGAGTTTTGTACCTCTTAACTAAACATATTTCTTGTTGTTGTTTATAACCCATACCAAAAAAATCTTCTTGAAAATTAACAATTACTTTGATTTTCAAATTAATTTATTAAAACGAAAGGATATATATGCATATTTTTTAAAATTTGATTATTTAATGAAAATATAAATTATTTAATCGTATGTAAACTTGTGTGAGACTGTGTAGTTGATGTAACATATTAACCTATATTTGGATAGATCTCTTTGTGAAAAATCTTATATCAGTTTCCATTGGACATCTGTTGTGATTAGACTTAAAGCAGGAAATAATTAAATTGTTAATCCACCTTCAATCACATGCCTAGCTGCTGCTAACATGCAAGTGAATTACAATTACGATTTAAAATCGCTATGCCATTTCTCTGGCCGTAATAACTTCTCCACCTCCATAATAACCAAGATTTGTAATCCATATTAAAGTGATATCAGCAATGATGCATGTTGAGCAATACCATACCATTCTTATGAATTTATTCAATCCATTTAATCATGCCTTCCTTCATTCCGAAAGTCATTCATTCATTTATTCATCCATTCACACTTGCATTACAAACACCAGCTGTGCAAAAGTGAAAAGCTACTGCTCCAACTACTGGGGCGACTGCAATGGCTCTGACTGTAATGGGATGGATCTCTCATTAAAATGTTAATAACTTCCTAATTTGTAATCAGTAAATCTTAATTACATTTTACTACAACTGAAATCTCAACTTTTGGCTATAAAATACAATGCAACTTTCCTCTAGTATTTTTTAAGTACCGTGGCATAAAATGGAAGTTGTCTCTCAACAACAGAGACAAAGTGGTACTTGGAATCCTCTAAATACCATTTGACTCTGAAGCATAATCACGAATATTGGATGAGGAAAAGTTTTATATGTAAAAGTTTTCATTTTGAGCATCTACTCCTGAATAGATGTAATGTGGTAGTGCTTGTTTTCATATTCGACTGTAAACCCCTAAAATGTCCTGCGAGATATTTGAGCCAGGAATGTAAATGTTAGCAGCAAATAAACATGAAATCGAAGTTAAACTACATAAAGTAGAAACATATCCGTAAACCTTAAGGTAGATATTCATATGTATCATGAGAGAGGGTGGTTGGAAAATTTGGTAAATGCCTGAGCTTAGAAATGATTTTAAAGGTTAAGAATAGAAGTTTTCTAGATGGGTGTTCTACTCCGAGACGCTTCAAGCAGGAGTGGGCTGTATCGTTTTGTTAAATCTCATAGAAGAGTATAAAAATCAAATAAAAAGATTTAATAAAGGAAAAATAATTAACAATAATTAAATTCTGAGTGACGTTTTCCTATGTAACAGAGAAAGTAATTAGGGTGCCCATTCAACATTCAAATTTTATCTTAACATTCCATATCATTTGTGAACTTTGCTACTTTTGAAAGAATTACAGCGAAAAAAAAGAATTGTTTTTGTCTTAAAAACTACAGTAGCAATCAAACGAAATGCAAAGCTACTCCATATGGTCAGTGGTAACATGTGTGCGAAAATAATCGTAAGAAATTCGTTTCGCAAGGTACAAACAAATTTCACTGAACTACTTTGAATATAAGTTAATGAAATCTATTTTAATTAAAGTTTTCATTATTTTTTTAAAAATTAAAAACACGTATTAAGACCCTGGAACACTGACAAATACGAGTAGCATGCCGGGCTCCAAAGATGCTATTTTTCCACCAATGATTTTGATATTGATTCATAGCAAAAAATCGAGGATTATTGCTTTAAGGATATACAATTCATTTTTGAATTTATTTTATTCTAGGACAGGATTGTCTGAATTTTGATATCCATTCAACCTAATCATGTATCAGGCTCACTTAGACTATTCGGTCCACTGTGATACCACATTGGTGAACTTTAGTCTTGTGTCGTTCCGGAACGAACTAGTTCCAATTAACGGTTCACTAAAAGGAACGACTGTCACTAGTTCCATCTCTTTCGTTCTCATCGTTCCTTTTGTCAATTAGTTTTATTTTCAATTTACGCTCCATCGTTCCTCGGATCGCAGTTTGATTTTTTTACTTCTGTTTGAGCTATTTGCCAATTCAATTATTTTGGCGCATATGTATTTAAATCATTGATTGATAAGCTGCTATTTAATAGATTCATTAATTCCATCTCACAAAAAAATCTTAATTTCTTGCAATGAATAATTTAGCACAGAGTATAGTATTATTCAATCCAAAAATTCATCCAAAGAGTTTGGCTTGCTGAATTTACTTACTTCCTTAAATTTTTCATTCCTTCAATTTTTTTCTTACTATATTACTAAAAACTATTTGAAGTAATTTCACTCAATTTTCCATATTTTTGTATCTTTCAATTGACCATGAACTTCGTTACACAACGTAAACATACAATGTAATGTCTGTCTTTAATATATGACAGTGATGATAAATATAAAAATCCGGAACGAAAAGGAACGATGGAAGGATTTGAAAGAACTAGTTCCATTGTACAAAAGGAACGATGAGTCCGAATCACTACGGTGAACGATTTTGCCCAAGACTAGTGAACTTCTCTCTTATCACTGAGTGCTGCCCGATTTCATGTTAAGCTTAATGACAAGGGACCTCCTTTTTATAGGCGAGAGCGAACGGCGTTCCACATTGCAGTGAAACCACTTAGAGAAGCTTTGAAATCCTCAGAAATGTCACCAGTATTACTGAGGTGGGATAATCTACTGCTGAAAAACTGTTTGGTGTTCGGTCGACGCAGGAATCGAACCCACGACCTTCTGTATGCAAGGCGGGCATGCTAGCCATTGCACCACAGTGGCTCCCAACCTAATGTTGTCTGCCTTGCTTACACTGAAAAAAAAATTTTTTGTCTTTACACTAATGAGCGGAAAAGAAGCGGAGAATTGAAGAAAGACATCATGCTGATCATTCTTAACATTTATGGGAAGTGATAATACGCCTCACTGACGGTTTATTAATCATCAAGTTCAGGTTCAGTTCGGTATCAAGTCTCTAATGACTCCAGGAGAAGCATCCAGCGTCTCTTCCCCATTGAAACTATCGGCCTTGGGTTATCTAGTTATAATCGGATTTTTTTCTTCTTATTCTGGTATCTTTATCTTAAACTCCAACAGAAAGCAATGACATCTATGTCAGTTTAGAATATTTAATGTTCGAGGAATTTTCCAAACCCAACAAAACATTATGAATAAACCCTCAAACATTCCCGCTTATCATACAAACCTCGTATATGCTGTTTCGAAAACATTATAGTATTTCCAAAGCGTATATTTTTCTATATGTTTATTTGGATTTCTCTTTGCCTAAACATAGTTGTGCCATTCAAATACAATAAAATCCCCAAATGTATCTTTAAGCCATGAATATTTTGTCATCGCATCGAGTGTATGGGAAATTGGTTCATTTTATTTATCAATGGGATTCTCATGATTCTGTGGTTCAGTCCTTGTAATTGAAATTTCCAGAAAACTCATTAGAATAAAATACTTTGGGATTTTCTCTACGTATGTGAAGTAACAACATGTCACAAAGGTGTTGAAAGTTATTGCCACTACAGATTAGATGTAATCAGGTTTTGCGACTAAAGTTTTCAACTTGAATTGATACAATTTTAATTAAAAACAAGGAAAGAAACAAACGAAAAGTAGAAAGGATCTAAAATAAAGTTTGAATATGTAGATCTAGATAACGCACATACAGAGAGAAGCAGAGCAAAAGTAATGGTTTGCGTAATGACCATTGGTTGAACATGAGATTCAATGACAGCATAGAGTAAACATCAATGATTCCAATGAGCGCACATTTTTGGGGTGTTTTTTACTTACTTGATCGTAAAAATAGATGCTAAGGATGCTCGAAGAATGACAACAGCATGTTGTTATCTAATTCTAGACTAGAATTAGGTTAGGATTTTCTTTTTCATAGCTGTAAGTGTTTAACAATGAGGAAGACTCAAACATTTGGTCCTTCGAGCAGGATTTTATGGTTTATCCAAAACGGAATTAAAAAACTCAGTTAAACCAAAAATTAAATAAAATCCCTAAACAAATTAAGAGAAAACATATCAAACAATGGGTGCTTCGAGTTGGATTTGGGACACTTCCTGGAGATGAATTTTCTCCTAATCCAGGCGAATCCAAGCCAACTGACAAGTCTAGCCTCAACTCAAACCGTCCATCCGCTTAGTCCAATCTTGGCATACTCTTTGCAACATTTCCTCCGGTATGTCATGAATAATTGATTCAATATTGTTTTCCAATACGTCAATTGAAGCGGGATTGTCTGTATAGACATGAGATTTAATATAGCCCACCAAAAATAGTCAAAAGCCCTAAAATCGCATGATCTAGACGGCCAATTGACATGTCCTGACCGTAAAATAAAAAGTTTCACCAAACTTTCCTCACAGTAACTCCATTGTTACGGGTGCTATGTGGCATGTGGTCAACCTCTTTCATTTTGGTTTAACCCTTCTGTGCGTGATGAGGTCCCGCTGGACCTTTTTGATTTTTATTCATACATAACTTTATCTTTTATATGAATTTCAGCTTGATGGTTTATGACTTCTTGTACTGAAGTGTTTTAAGTTGAAAACTTTAAATTTTTATGTGATTGAATCATTAAGTCGGTTTTTATAGGTATTTGAAAAAGTTTAGTGCGATTCTGCGTGATGAGGTCCAATGGGACCTATTACTAATAACATTAGTGGTTTTAGCACAGTTTAAAAAGCAGTGTAAAGATATTGCGATTTTTGTATTTGGAACAATTAATAACACTAACATCCTTTCAGAAAATACCGTTATTTGGAAGAATTTGTCATTTTTGAAGTTTCCATTGGTTTCGTTGCTTGGTAGTACATAATTTTATGTCTTCCGTTGATATATCCAATATAGTGAGAATAAAAGTGCAAAAAAAGTTATTTGAACTTCATGGAAATCGTGGTCGAAATAAGTTTTTATATTTCTATACATTTTCCAGACATATCGGCTCCTGGAATTTGGCAAGATGTGCCTCAATTTGGACCAAGTTTGAAACAACCACTGTGCACATAATACTGCGAGCAAAACGATCGCCACTAAAAAATCGTATTGTTTTTCCTTCAAAAATCCAGTTTGTTAAGAACATTCAACTACAAAAACAATATATTGTTGCTTGGTACGTATAAGGTACCACGCCTGCGTCAAACATCAGGGCCACTAGTATACTAATCAAAAATTTTAACATTATCTGTATCCTATTAAAAATTAAATAAAACTCAATATTTACAACCAAATGTTTATATATGCAATTTGTGCATTATAGAAGAGTCCACCTACAGTAAATGATCGAAAAATATCGTAGGGATAACCTCTCTACCATCCTTTTTTTATTGTAGGTCCCACGGGACCTCATCACGCTGGTATCGCTTCCAGTGTTATCACATACACAAGGGTTAAAAAAATCGGATATCTCACGGTAGCGCTCACCATTCACAGTTACTTTACGATTCGCATCATCTTTGAAGATGTACGGCCCATAAACCGCACGAATCTGACTTTTTCTTAATGTGGTGATCTTCACTCCAAAATTGGCCATTCTGCTTCTTTACGTACCCATTGAGCCTTTACTAAAACAGCCATTAAATTAGAAAATTTTATTCTTCCTTGAATTCAAATTTTATTCATCCTTGAATTCAAATTTGTTTCTACCAAGTATCAAGATTCAATTTTAAAAGAAAATTATTCTTTAAATGCATCCTTAGAGCTGCTTCTTTGGCTGGGAATCAATACCAAAATCATCAGTATAGAGACAAAATCTTATCCAAAGTCCGTGTAAAAAAATCCGTACTCATACCCACATTGTACAACAAATGGTCTTTATCGCACCATTGACATAACAAGCTACGAAGAAAAATCCTTTTAGTTACAACATTTTTATCTCTTAGTCTAAACTTTGCTATGCATATTTAATTTTTTTATTTTTTGTTTTTTGCATTTTTCTCTAAAGCTATAGGTTGAATGAAAATTACCTCATATGCAGCAACATCCTCTTTGCCATAAATGGCCACCGGTGATGAATTACGTGGAGCAAACATTGCAAATTCGGGAGGTGATGGCGATGGTGGTTTTGCTTAATTTGCACGGTGGATAATTTTCAAAATTTGTTATTTTTTCGATGAGACGAAAAAGATACAAATGAAATATGATGACGATCAAAGAGATGACACTTGTTTGTGTGGTTGATTGTAGAGGGAGAGAGAGTAATGAGAGATAACTTAGGTCGTTGACGATTGCATGATGATTGTAAATGGGAGCATATTACAAACACCCCAAAACACAATGGTGGCGTTAACGTTTCACGCTGAGAGCGAGATTTTTTATATAGATATTTTGACCGGAAGACAGTAAAGAAAATAGTTGCAATTGCTTTTTGATGCAAAGGGAAATTACACAAAAAAAAAAAACAACACATCCACTTATTAAAATGTAATTTAAAAGATTTTGTGGTTGATATTGTGATGTACAACAGGCAATGGCCTTTTTGTGGTTAGGTTTTTTATTCGTTACTATTTTTCTTTTAATAATTATATTATTAATTACAATTATTTTATTTGTTGTTGTATGTTAAAACAATGGCACTTGATTTGAAGAATTAAAAACAATCAACATTGAAATTGTTGGAGGTTGGTTGTTGGCTGGTGGTCTTGAAGGAAATCCATACGCCTCCTATTCTCATCTGAGGAAAGATAAAACCGCCATGCGTCATGCAGCTTTTGTTTAATGTTTTTATTATTTTTTTCTTATTATAGCACACGTTTATTAAGGTGGTTAGGTTGATTATAATGGCGGTGGAGAAGAATATCAGTTTACTTGAGCAAATTGCTATTCACGTAATAATAAAGACTTTTTGACTTTATAGGGGTTTGCTTTTGGCATGCAAATTTGATTTGCGCGCGTGTGTGTGTGTTTTATTATTATTTTTTTTTTTTCATCTATTTATTGACTTTGATGTTTTCGATTTTTTCACTTTTTAACATGTTTTTTTTTTGGCTCAAATGACTGATTGACTGAGTACAAGTCAAGGTCATTGTTCATTGTGTGTGGCTGTAAATAGAATTGTCTGTGGAGGTTTAAAGCTGGGTTGCCTTAAAATCAATTGACCACCAACTTTAGATTCCATTAACGATAGCTTTTAGCAAACTTTTATAAAATGCGCTAAGATAATTTCTTAAAAAAAATTGATATTTCCTTTTGAAGATTTTCGAACTTTCTCTTTGTTTTTCCTGGTGGGTTTTGTCACAAACCGTAATGTATTGCTTAGCGCTTACTTAACTATTAGCATATCCGTAGATATATACACACAGACATATAATTATATACTTAGAGGCAAACACTTTTCTAAAAAAAATTCTAGTTTAAATATATTAACGTTATTTTTATTTCTTGTCGTTTAAAACCAGTCGTCGTTTCGTTGGTAGTTTTATTTGTTTTCTTTTTTTCTACGTTTCTCTGATATTATAGATCGTTGTCTTATTTTTTAAGAATCTTAAATATTCGGTTTCAATTTTTCAAAACGTTTCGTAGTTTTTCTTTACAAAATTTAAATTGTATATTTTGTAGAATTTTTTATTTTTTTTATAATTTCCTCTTATTTCTATTTGCCAGATCGTATCGTTGTTTGCGTTATCGTTGAATTTCCCTTTTGTTGTTGCAATTTCGTTATTTTTTCCTATTAATTAAAATTTAGAATATAAACGTAGCCGTTGTAATCGTTGATTTTGTTGTTGTAGTTATGTTTATTTTTGTTATTGTTATTGTAATTATTACGTTTATTAAGGTATCGCATCTTAAAGATACGTTTATTAACACGGCTCAAATCAAACTGATTGTCTTAACATTCTCTGTATGTTAAACGCTCAAGCTGGGGGAGCAAAACGACGAGAAACAAAAAAAAAAAAAACAAAACACACACACAAAAGCCACGACAACAACCACCACCAACAACAACAACAACAACGTGTATCAGACTTTAAGACAACCTCAACAAGCATTCAAGCTAGCCCAGCCAGCCAGTCATTCAATCAGCCAACAAGCTAGCCAGCCAAGAATAATAATAATAATGACAACAAACCCAACAACATCAACATAGTGGAAAACATCAACGAGAATAATAAATTCCAGCTAAGAAATAAACTCATGCTCTAACACCAAACCTCAGACTCAACCAAATCTCCAACAATAAGATTTACAGTGGGTCAAAAATAAAAGAAAATAATAATGAGAAGAATAATTAGCTGATGTGTCAATTTGAGATGTGAGTGTGAGTAGATTAGTACTCACATACTCACGAAAGAAAATGTCTACTAACGTAAGCTTACACACTACTAAATTTTATAAATTAAATTAAGCTTAATTCAATTTTAAAAAAATTCATTTAGTGTATTTAATTTTTTTTCTTAAAGTTAACTTATTTACAATATGCAATTTAAAATTTATTAATTAGTAATTAATTAATTTTTAAAAATTTTGATTAATTCAAAAAAATTTACAGGGCATTATAAGTTTGCAAGTAAGTATATAACGCCCTTTGGGAGCCACCGTGGTGCAATGGTTAGCATGCCCGCCTTGCATACACAAGGTCGTGGGTTCGATTCCTGCTTCGACCGAACACCAAAAAGTATTTCAGCGGTGGATTATCCCACCTCAGTAATGCTGGTGACATTTCTAAGTGGTGGTCTCTAAGTGGTTTCACTGCTATGTGGAGCGCCGTTCGGACTCGGCTATAAAAAGGAGGTCCCTTGTCATTGAGCTTAACATGGAATCGGGTAGCACTCAGTGATTAATTTAATTTAAAACAACATTTCAGCAATTAAAACAATAACATAAGCTATTTAAAATAATTCATAAACTGTAAAATAATTTGTACTATTTTACTACTACTGAGTATTATAGATATGTCTTTGAATTATATAATTTTGTTTTACTTATTTACTTTTCATATAAGAAATATTTAGTGTACAACAATCCAACTCCATACACAGAAAAAATATCACCAAACTACTTCAAATAAAAATGTGGGTTGAAGTCGAAAACGTAGTCAATTAACAAAATAAACCGTTATAATTAATTTTTAATTAAATTAAAAATAAAGCGATCTAAGAAAATTATTTAAAAAAATATACATTTCTAATTAAAAAGATTCATTTATTTTTATACAATTAATTCAGTATAAAGTATTAACTCTTATATTACAAGAAAATTATTTCTTCTAAAGATAAAATAATTTTAAATAACTAAATAAAAAAATCAAAATAGAAAGTGTCGAAGAAATAAATTATTTTATTTAATCAAGTATAATTTTTATTTCTAATTAAATCTGTGATTGACGCTATCACCAATAGCAATACTCTTCCTTGTACACAGAAAAAAATATAACCAAAATATTCCCAATTAAAAAGTTGATTGAAGTTGAAAACTGTTTCAATTAAAAAATTAATTGATTCTATTAATCTTTTAATCAAACTAGAAACATTAAGTCAATTAGGTCAATGATTGAAATTGTTTAAATTTTCAAAATTAATTGATACAATTAACTTTTTAATCAAAATATTATTAATTATTATATTAATTATTAATCAAAAATTATGGATATATTTTTAAATTCTTAATTATTTTTTTTCGAAACTATACATTTTTGAATCAAACTAAAATGGATTAAAAATAGTTATAGAAAGTGATTGAAATATAGTATAACGTTTACAAATAGTTTAGTTTTTAATTAAAAAATTATTTGAATTTTGCATTCAACATCAATTAAAAATTTAATTGAATCAATTCAAAAATTAATTGAAATTTGCTAATGAAATCAATTAGTTTTTTAATCAAGTATTTTTTTTAATGCTCATTTAAAACTGTGATTATACTATCATTTTCATGATTGACGACATTTCAATTAAAAAGTTAATTGGATCAATTAATTTTGTGATTGAATTTGAAAAAAAAAATTTTGTGAGTAGAAACTTAAACTTTTAAGCAAACCTTTTTACAATTAGTTTTTATAATGTTTGCATTATTCGTTTTGCCTGAGGTCATGAACTAATGCAATTGTTTTTAATTAGTTTATTCTTAAAATATTCTTAATATGAATAATAAGCTCAGCATTCGTTCTAGGGTGCAGTTTAACGAGTAGTGGATATTAAATTTATTTACTTAAATTTAAAAATGTTTTAACTTTATCTAAAGAAAACACCTATCTTGAATTGAGCTGGCAAACTATAAGGCTTTTCACAATTTCTGTTTATTTCACTTTAATTTGTATTTTATTTCCAGAATAGAAATAAAAAGAAACTGAAAACTAATTTTCTTAAGTAATTTTTTATTTAATTATTTATATTAAATGTAATTTAATAACTTGCATAGAATGTAAGTCAAGTGAATTTATCCTTCGTTCTTCCAAAAATTAAATTAATTGTTGAATATATTTAATTTGGCGAAACGGAAAGACCATTTCTGTGAATTATGAAAAAGCAAACAAAAAAGTATTTATATAATATTTTTCTTTACGTTGTAGTTTATACTTACTCAATTTTTTGATTTAATAAGAAATACATACCTGGAAAAAATGAAAAAAACAATATTTAGAATCTCGGTATTAAATATGTAGGAAGGGCATTTTCTACGAGAAATATAAAGTGATAAATCAATATTTTTATATAAGACTTTCCACTTTCAAAGATAATCGGGGTTGAAAACCATTAAATTTTAACTATAGATTAATCTCCTAATTCAATAATAACACCGCTCAGAATCATCAACACGTTGTTGTTTTTGGTCAAATGTGAGCTCGCGCGGCACCCATTTTGCACAGAGCTTCCGCATATCCAAATATTGATGAATGATATGACCAACACGTTCCTTTGATATCTTTAAGGCCTCTGCTTCTGGACCAACTTCATTTTACGGCCATTCAAAATCATTTTGTGGATTTTTTTGATGTTTTCGTCGGTAACCACCTCTTTAGGGCGTCCACTGCGTTCACCGTCCTCCGTGCTCATTTCACCACGCTTGAATTTTGCATACCAATCAATTATTGTTGATTTCCCTGGGGCAGAGTCCGGAAACTCATTATCAAGCCAAGTTTTTGCTTCCACCGTATTTTTTCCCTTCAGAAAACAGTATTTTATCAAAACACGAAATTCCTTTTTTTCCATTTTTTTCACAATAACAAAAGTTGCTTCACAAAAGACGCTCTATCTCACAAACTAATTGACTTACAGACGTCAAATTTTGACACGAATCATTTGAAGGTTGGTACTATATAAAAATAATATGCATTTAATAATAGCGACGCCATCTATGTGTCAGACCGGGGACTTATCAGCCAACCTGTTAAAACATACAAATTATCTTTATCACATTCGTTTGAATAAATTAAATAGTATTTCAAAGTCTTCGCTAAAAAGAGAAAATTCCCAAAGAAATTTGTCGGCCCACTGTAATATGTGCGAAGAGAGAGAAATATTCAAGCCATGTTCAAATAACAAAAAGCTGATCTAAGCTTCTCATACCGTCAACACAAAGGCATAGTATTCGCCGACGCTAATACGCATTGTTATCTTGGTGTTGGCAATAGTTTTGCTTAGGCTCTCATAGCATCTATAATACAAGTTAATATATGCGTGCTCTTATACTACAAAAACACAAGAAAGCCATCAACATTGTTAATAAACAATTGTAGTTTACGCTTTACGAGTCAATAGGGCTCCACATTCTAGAATCTAGAATATCAATAGGTCTCCAAACTCGTACTCTCTCTCTCTGGGCCAAACACAAACACACTTTGTATTCTACGATATAGGGCAATTTAAACATGACTGCTTATTTTCCCAATTTTTGTCTCTCCCTCTCAACATTCTTAACAAACATTTATTTCTCTTTCTTATTGCTGTTCTTCCCCCACCCACAGTGGGGGCATATCTATGTGAATACATGAGTTTCCATATTACATTGAGTTTTTGCTATTTATTATTCTCTTGCTGATATTGTCGTTGATGGTGGCAGCTCTCCAGATCGATATTTGCTGATGTTATTTTGTGTGTTGGTGTGGTTGACTTATTGGTAGTCACATTGTTTGTTGGTTGTCTTCTGACTATGATAGGAATCATGGATATTCTTTACGTTCTACCGACAACGTTTTCAGTCGATGGCTATGAATGTGTTGAGTGGTATGGTCAGTGTTGCCAATTTGCTGTAAAGAAGTGTTTCAGTGTTGTTTGGTAGTTCTCCATTTATGATAGAGGGTGTGATGTTGATATGCCTTTGTTGATATTGTTGTCATCGTTTGCTACGGCCCCTCGAATTGTATATGTGTGTATGTGAGGTGTTTGAGTTTTGTTCGTAATATTTATACATGGTTGTTGTTCTTGTTGTTTTATATCAATTCATTGACTTTGACTTCTTGTTCTGCTGTTGGTTTTCCTCTTCTACGTTGTCTTTTGACCACTAATTTTAACTCGTTTTCCCCTGAGTTGTTGATGGTTTGTGCGTGATTCAACTCCAACTTAAACATCTGATTGCCGGTACAAAGAAAAACACAATGACAAACGGTGGTTTGTTTTTAGATGTAAAGAAAAATGTAGTGGAGAAGACGCGGTGGAGAATCAAGTGAGGTAAGGTATGTTTAGTGATTGAAATTCAAGTTAACCATTTGATGACAAATGATACACACTTCGGTATATAATAGCCCCAGTCGAATAGATGTAAAGGAAAGGTGAAAAGAAATACAGGGCATGAATATGGTACTCTTGTTGGAGTCGATCAGATATTGAGAGGGAGCGAGAGTGAGAGTATGAAAGCATAGTAAATAAGTTGGAATATGGTGAAATAGACGTTCTAACAAAAGCCCACATAACTTTCTCTGGGTTATTAAAAACTTTAATATTAGAATTAGCAAGTACCAAGAATCCCGAATTACTATGTATAGATTTTGTAATATATAATTAAAAACTAATAATGTCTACGCATTGGTGGCGGCGATATCTCTTATATCTCTTATCTTGTTTGCCTTTTCACAGATATTTGCTTTTACTTTTGATAATTATTACAAATTTTTACTGGAAGTCGCAAAAAGGCCAGCAAAAGAGAGCCAGAAAGAGATCAAATTTGACATTTGATAAATAGAGAAGTTGGAAGTATTTGCGGGAGATATTTTGTTGTTGTTTATTGTTAATAAATATTTTGGAAGAATCCATTTGGAATACCATTATAAACAGAGAGACAGAGAGAGAGAGAGAAAGAGAGAAGAGATAAGCCCCTGAATGTAATACTGCGCGCATACCGTACACGAAGGTGTTCACTAAATTTTGCTGAAGTTAGTTTGGCACCTTACATGTAGAGATTTTAGCCTTCTCCTCCCTGTCATTACACCTAATGCGCCGTGCAGACTATAAGTTTATACGAACGACAGTGCTCGTGTCAAAAATATTCTAAATATTGGTCACACTATAAGTTATGTTTGACCGCATAATCGATACCGCTGCTTGTTTACGTGCTCGCAGAGAAGGAATATGATCACCCCAAACATGTTTCAAGAGCAAAATGTTATTGTTTATGGGGAACATGGAACATTTTTGTCATAAAAATATTGTTTTCTCGGCAAACATATACTTTCATGCTGAAATCAGATACATAATTTCCGAGCAAATAACATGGTTGCGACAAACATGTCACATGTTTTCCGTCCAAAAATAACTTGACTCCTCTGTAAATGTCTAACAGGACTATGTTTTGGGATAACCGATGAGAGATTTTTTGTGGTTACAAAAAAAAACATAAATGAGACCTTCTCATAAATGACCTGATCTAAAATATATATGAACTTAAACTTCTCATTTCTAAGTCATAGTTTCATACATATATCGAATAATTTTGAAGAAAATTAAGTTTTTTGTGTTTGCTCGCTCGAGACAACAGGATCAACCGAGAAACCATTCAATTCATTGGAGTGTTTTCAGTGTTTTCAGAGAGTCGATGAATATTGGATCCACTGATACTTATTGTAGACCAAGGAACAATCGAAATAGTGTATGGCATTGTAATGCAACGATTCGACGCTGAGTATAAATTTTCCACCAAAGAGAACGCAATCACAATATGAAACTTGAGTCCTCATCACGGATAACTTTCTAATTAAACTAACTCAAACGCAAATGATTTGGCGGCTTGTGAACAATACAATACGCACTACCAGTCAACTATCTTGTGGATTTACTTGAAAATATTTTGAAAAAGTTCAAATTTGGAAAGAAAATATTAATAATTACAGAGACAACAATGAATTATTACTCAATTGTTTTTTAAACGATCCATCTGCCGTGTCTGTTGAATATTAAAACAAAATCAAGCATTAAAACAAAGACCAAGAAATAATGTCAATGACAAATGTCAGCATCCTCAAAAGTATTCACAGTAATGATTTGAATATCAATTTGAGTAGATGAAAACGAAATGAAAGCAGTAATACAAGCCTCATTATTTCAAAAAAAAAAAAAAAAACTTTCAAAAAATTCAGAAGAATGATGTAGAGGTGGTACCCATCTCAAAGAGCCACATTAACATCTTGTTATGCTACCATGACTGATGTTGGTTGCTGGAGTAACAACGGCAGCCGCATCATAATTACCTGAAATCTGAATGGCATGCAGCAGACATTTTAAGAAAATTTATTCAAATTTCAAGACAACTGCCATCAAGGCCAAAACAACAAATGATGTGGATTGTGGTGGTGGTGCAGTTGCATTTTGGAAACCAAAAACTTTCGCCCATTGAGATTTTTGTTTTCTGAAATTAATGCATAGGAGACAATCTACATGAAAAATGATACAATTTCATTCAATAGTTGTGATTGGCCGATTTCATAGACTAACTCTAAATGTGATGTGAAGGCATAAAAATAGTGGTGAAATGTTTGAATGAAATCTTGTCATGTCAACGAAATATTGTGGATTATGAAATGACACTTCCATGCAGAAGATTTACAACTCTTTGTTAGTGCACCCTCAAAAAAAATCGCTTCTTTAACATATGTTCCAAACATATTTTGCAGGAAGCACATATATTATTGGATACTGCCGAAACATTAATATGTTTGTTTTATGTGAACATATTATATGTTTGGAAGCATTTTGAGCCCAAAAATATCATATGCTTGGAAGAATTTTTCCCAAAGACGATTGTGCTCATTGCCTAATATACTCGTAATTTTCACTTCCACGAAATATTTTAGTTCTTGGCACCTTTTTCTGTAATACAAATAATGTTGAAGAAATTATTCACTTTTATAATTTTTTTAAATTTTACCTTTCGCCTGCACGGAGAATCGAACCGAGGGCCATTTTTTATATTTGAAGGTGTCCGTCAACTCCTCGTGGACTACTTATTAATAAAGAGGAACTAAACTTTGTTTTTATACATTTTACTGTGTAATTTTTCACTATTTCCTCCTTATTTCATTTTACTGTCCCAACTCTAAAAAGATTATAGTGCACTTTCGTTATTTTTATGAAGACCCCTGATTTCTTTTAACGAACCAAGAAAAAAATTGTGCCCATAATGCCAAAATGATAAACAAAACACATGTCCACACATACATAACGTAAAATGCTGCTCTCAAGGCGAAAACATATGCTGTTTGTTTTTCAAATATCTATTCTCTTGGTTCCGAATGTCTATTCTCTTTATTCAAATTAAATAATATTTAGACTTAAGCATACCAAATGTTTGGCCTTATCATAAAACAGTTTTCCGAAACAACATACAAGCGGTTTCACAGAAATTGTTCTCTTTTGATTCTTTCGCTGTGTTATGTTGATATCTTTCGTCAACTCTCCCGGTTTCCATCTCTATTTCTTTCTCTATACTCTCTCTGTCGCTTTGAATAAAATATCACAACATATGTATGTTTAGTTGAAATTTGTAAATTTATATATGTTTGCATTCACACATATGATTTTTATGAAACATTCATGCCCCAAACATAATATATTCTAACATATTAATATAGATGTCCCAAACATTTAGTGTTAGTGTAGGAACATTACATGTTTGCACTTAAATATATTGTGTTTAAAAATTGTGCCCGAAACACATTTTGTTTATATCGGAACATATGAAAAACATATTTTTCTAACAGTGTGGCAGTGTAGTCTCTGAGATCATATCTATACAGACAAGCCCGCTTCAATTGACGCATTGGAAGACAATATTGAACCATTTTTTTGTGAGATACCGGCCGAAATGTTGCAAAGAAATAATTTTCAAACATTAAATTATAAAAATTAAAAAAAAAAATTTCATGAATTTTACACCCTCAAAAAAAATCGCTTCTTTAATATATGTTCCAAACATATTTTGCAGGAAGCACATATATTATTGCATACTGCCGAAACATTAATATGTTTGTTTTATGTGAACATATTATATGTTTGGAAGCATTTTGAGCCAAAAATATTATATGCTTGGAAGAATTTTTCCCAAACACGATTGTGCTCATTCCCTAACATACTCGTAATTTTCACTTCCACGAAATTTTTTAGTTATTGGAACCTTTCTCTGTAATACAAATAATGTTCAAGAAATTATTCACTTTTATAAATTTTTTAAATTTTACCTTTCGCCTGGACGGAGAATCGAACCGAGGACCATACAGTTTGTAAGCCAACACACTATCCACTGGGCTACGTAGCTGTTATAGTCACCAGTAGATAATTATCGTTTTAAGTTACATTTATATAGCATAGTTTGCAGCGCCCACGAGCCCATGCAAACATAACATTATTTAACAGAAACATACATTTGTTTGCCACGTGGAGCAGTGGTTAGCATGTCTGCCTTGCATGCAAAGGGTCGTGGGTTCAATCCCTGCTCCGACCGAACATTTTTTTTTGTTTTTTTTTTTTTTTTTTTTAATTTACACATTTATATTTATACTATATTATTTTTTTTTTAAATGAAACTTCGAAATGTGTGTTATTAAAGATTTATAGTCAGTAACAGTGCTTGATATAAACGAAATTGACTGATTTTTGGATAACATATTATTTTTTATTGCAAAAATAACAATCTTGTAATAAAAAACTGTTTTTGTACAAAACTTTAAAATTTGGAAGGAATTCAAAAACTAACAAAAGAAGAACGTGGAGTCGAGTATAAACATACATACATAATTTTATAATATAAACATAAATTTATTTAGGAGTGAACAGTTTTTTACTAGCATTTAACACCATCGCTCTAAAATTCCTTTTATTTTTCTTTAATAATTCATTTTAAAGAAAATAAACTTTTTAAATTGTTTTAGCTGTAAAACTCGAACTTAATGCCCCCTTTTATATTTGATGGTGTCCGTCAACTCCTCGTGGACTACTTTTTAATAAAGAGGAACTAAAGTTTGTTTTTTTTACATTTTACTGTGTAATTTTTCACTATTTCCTCCTTATTTCATTTTACTGTCCCAACTCTAAAAAGAGTATAGTGCCCTTTCGTTATTTTTATGAAGACCCCTGATTTCTTTTAACGAACCAAGAAAAAAATTGTGCCCATAATGCCAAAATGATAAACAAAACACATGTCCACACATACATACAATGCTGCTCTCAAGGCGAAAACATAAGCTGTTTGTTTTTCAAATGTCTATTCTCTTGGTTCAGAATGTATATTCTCTTTATTCAAATTAAATAATATTTAGACTTAAACATATCAAATTTTTGGCCATATCATAAAACAGTTTTCCGAAACAACATACAAGCAGTTTCACAGAAATTGTTCTCTTTTGACTCTTTTGCTGTGTTATATTGATATCTTTCGTCAACTCTCCCGGTTTCAATCTCTATTTCTCTCTAGAGAGTCGCTTTGAATAAAATATCACAACATATGTATGTTTAGTCGAAATTTGTAAATTTATATATGTTTGTATTCACACATATGATTTTTATGAAACATTGATGCCCCAAACATAATATATTCTAACATATTAACATAGATGTCCCAAACATTTAGTGTTAGTTTAGGAACATTACATGTTCGCACTTAAATATATTGTGGTTTAAAATATTGCCCGAAACACATTTTGTTTATATCGGAACATATGAAAAACATATTTTTCTAACAGTGTAAGAATTCTTAAGAATTCGCCCTTTGACAGAAAGGACAGACCAACATCATTGAAAAGTTTATCGACTGTTTTTCAGTTTACCAGTGTTTAGGGACTTCTGCGCCGGCAGGAATCTGAGCCACCAGCAACCAATTTTATATCGTGTTTTCCAAACATAAGGTTCTTGGGGTGTTCCTTCTGAAACGATTGACCTCAAATATTTTCAAAAATTCGAACACAATTTAAATAATTTGTAAACATTTATTAATCCTTATTCTGTTCTTAACCTATTTGAAACAAAAACAGTTAAATTTACAAATATGAAAAAGCGTGTTATAAAAAATTGAATAAAAAGAACTTCCTGAGTAGTTAAAACAAAGAACATCTTTGGGAGGACATTTTTGGAAGTGTTTTTAAAGTTGTGCCCTTAGAAATACTTCCAAATTTGTTTGCTGGGATATGTAGTATAGTGGTACTGTTTCGATAAAATACAAAAAAAAATATTTGTTGTTTTAAATATATTGGAAGAAGACACCAGCAGAAACAACCCTTCATTCGTCTCCATTTTGGAATCTTCAATTAGCCTATAACATTCAGTGACGCTAATCTTTTGTGAAAAAAATGTTTTATGATTTTTTTATATTGCAGGGATTGAAATTGTAAAAAAAGAATAAAAACGTTGGATAGCAACTTATTAAAACTGGAAGATAGAATTTACAAAAAAGAAGTTACAAGAAAATGTAACATTACATGTAAATGGAAATAATGGAATAATAAACAAATATTTCAAGGCCAATCGATGGTCGTATAATTCTTAATAAATATATTTAATATATTAATAAAACATGTCTTTTATTGATGAAAATATGCGCCTACATAAATAAATAACATGTATATACAGCACTAAGTTCGGCCGGGCCGAATCTTAAATACACACCACCATGAGCCAAATATTAGGGTTTCCTTTGAAATTTCAGGAGGACTTGTGGACACTTCCCGAAGATAAATTTAAAGGTTTCACCTATGAGGACTATATCAAATTCTGGATTTATAAGAACCATTTTTGTTTGAGTTTTAGAGGAATCATTAACATCTCTTGTAAGTGTGCAAGAAAAGTATAAAATAACGTCTTGATTTGATTGAGTTTCAAGCAATTTCATGATCAGTGCACCTTCTACACCCTCAAGAAGTGAAGTCGGTATATATGGAGGTATTACCAAATGGACCGATAAAAACTTAATCCGATACACGTTTTTGTGAGCCTAAAATACCAGAATATTTAGAATTTAGGCAAATCAGATAAAAACTACGGTTTCTAGAAACCCAAGGAGTTAAATCGGGAGATCGTTCTTATGGGGGCTATACTAAAATATGGACCGATACTCACCGTTTTCGGCACACCTCTTTATGACCCGAAAATACCTCTAGATTTCCAATTTAGGGCAAATAGGATAAAAACTTCGGATTCTAGAAGCCCAAGAAGTAAAATCGGGAAATCGGTCTGTATGGGGGGCTATATCAAAATATGGACCGATACTCACAATTTTTGGCACACGTATTTGTGGTCCTACCATACTTCTAGATTTCCAATTTCAGGCAAATATGATAAAAACTTCGGATTCTAGAAGCCCAAGAAATAAAATCGGGAAATCGGTCTATATGGGGGCTATACCAAAATATAAACCGACACTCACCATTTTCGGCACATCTCTTTATGATCCTAAAATACCTCTAGATTTCCAATTTCAGGAAAATTGGATAAAAACTACTGTTTCTATAAGCCCAAGACCCCAAATCGGGAGGTCGTTTTATATGGGGACCATACCAAAACATGGACCGATACTCACAATTTTTGGCACACGTATTTATGGTTCTACAATACCTCTAGATTTCCAATTTTAGGTAAATTGAATAAAAACTGCGGTTTTTATAAGCCAAAGAAGTAAAATCGGGAGATCGGTCTGTATAGGGGCTATACCAAAATATGGACCGATACTCACAATTTTTGGCACACGTATTTGTGGTCCTACAATACCTCTTGATTTCCAATTTCAGGTAAATTGAATAAAAACTGCGGTTTCTATAAGCCCAAGAAGTAAAATTGGGAGATCGGTCTATATGGGGGCTATACCAAAACCTGGATCGATATAACCCATCTTCGAACTTGACCTGCCTGCAGACAAAAGACGAGTTTGTGCAAAATTTCAGCACGAATGCTTCATTATTGAAGACTGTAGCGAGATTACAACAGACAGACAGACAGACGGACAGACGGACATCGTTATATCGTCTTAGAATTTCTCCATGATCAAGAATATATATACTTTATATAGTGGGAAATCGATATTTCGATGTGTTACAAACGGAATGACAAACTTATTATACCCCCGTCACCATTCTATGGTGGTGGGTATAAAAAGAGTATTTAAAAACGTAAGTAAGCACTTCTAATGTCGAAATATGTAAGATTTGTCCTAATGAATGAAAAAAGTTCAATAAGACTATTCCATATATAAATTCAATACAGTTAATTTTTTTTTATTCTGTAGTATAGTGGTACATACACGCAAAACAATAATTCTTTCCTCCCAAACGAAATTTTAGACAAACAAAGTTCGTTTCTCATTTGCTTTTCGCTGTAAGGAAGTACATTTGGAAGAAAAGTACACAGAAAAAAAAGTGTCTTGTAAAATTAAGGACCATTTTGACTTCCACATAGTTCAACAAATTTACTGTAATATAGTTCATTTTTCGTAACCACAACGAAAATTAACTTAGCTAAAGCAAAACTTATAAAATTTCAGTAAATGTTTTTTAGTTCACTAACTACGAAATGGGAAGTATTTTTCTTTAAATAAATTTCCAACACAGTAGTTAATGCATCGTTGATTCTATTATAAAAATACATGGGCAATATAAAAATCTTACTACGAAATATGGACAATTTACTAAGAAAAAATTTTGTATGGAAAAAAATTTTTGTAGTAAAAATTAACTTAACGACATTACCGATTCGTACGATGGCTACCTACAGATTATATCCCTTTTTATTATATGTTGGAGTGTTTTTACTCACATTGAAAATTTTAGATAAAGTAGAATAAAAAGTAGTTTATATAATCCTTGACAGGTGTATATAATTTTTTATAGATTCCTCATAGATTTGGTATATATTTTACCTTAACTTATAGATAGAATTCCAACTAATCAATAAAGTTGCTACTGGAAAATGTGAGTACATCATGCGAGGGAGTTTTTAGAGACATTTTGTGTATATCTCGTATGATTGTTTGTGTTTGTTATTGCGTCATTTATGCTGTTGTTTGTTTTTTTTTTTTTTTGATTCTAGAGACATTGGAATGTTCCTTGTTGGTATCTTTTATGGTGAGAGTTGTTTTTTTGCAATAGCAAGATCAGAAAGGGATCGTGTGTGTGTGTGTGGAGTTGTTTTTCTTTACGGCAGGTATGTATCCCTTATGACTATTTGTGTCTTTGAGTTTTATTGTTGCATTCAGTTATGTTGATGCATTTATGAAGTGCACACGTGGATTTAATTTTGCAAAATTGTACGTGCGTTATTGGTGTTTATTAATGAAAATACATTTATTTCGAAACATTTTAGAAACTGAGAAGTGAATGATGTGATGTTAGAGGAATCAAAAACGCTTTTTATTGATAAAAAACAAATAGCAGATTAAGGAACTGTATATTTCTGTTAATATGTTAGTTTAAAATTAGTGCGGATTTAAAATTGATTTACATAAAAAATATACAACATGAAAAGTAATAGGATGATTTATATTTATTCTACATCTGGATCACAGGTTGAGAAGCAACCATATTTTTGAATCTATATTTTTTATGTTACAGCAATTCCTATAGGTGAGTACTAAGTTCGAGTTTAGCCGCTAAAATTAAAAATAAATCACTAAGCAAAGTATAAAATTATACGTCTTCGATACAAATTTAAATATAACTTGATGGAGAATAGCCCAAATCAAGTTTTTTTTATAAAGATTATTTTTTATAATGGATTATTGAAGAACACTTATCATGGAAATTGCAATTTTAGCCGCTAAACTCGAAATTATGTCTAATTTTTTAATATTTTTTATTTCAAATATATTCTGAGAATAATTTCAATAACGTCCCATTTGTCCATGGATATGATTCCAATAATGTACCTACTGGATGGATTTTTCAATGTGGTAAGTTTTTCTATAAACGGTGTTTTGTCCGTTTTTAATAATACCAAAATTTCAATTTATTAAAAATTATTTTTTTCACTTGCAGGTAGACAGGTCTCGTAATGGTAATTTTTTGAATATTCTTACTGTTTAATACTAAGTAACCTGATATCCTTATTGGCTCTAGGAAATACTATTGAAAACCGTAAGTTAAAGATCAATATGAACGATAGAATTAATTATTTAATATTTAATTAATAATATTTTTCTTATATTTTGTATAACTTTGCAATTTCAGATGCTTATAAGCCAAATCCGCCCAACAAAAGTTAGCCAAAATCGATGAAATTGGACAATTCAGTTGAATATATCAACTTATGCCACATATATCTTTCATATGGATAGAAAACATGAAAATTTAAATTAATTAGTTTAGTCCTAATAACATAGAATATTACTCTTTTGAAGAAGCAATTACTAACTACCAACAAGTAAATGCGTCTAACGTACTAATAAAAATATTTCCTTTATTGTATATAATAAGCCATAGTTTTGTGTAATATAATAATAATTCTTTGAAATAAAATACTGGTGGTTATAGAAAATTGACTTGTTTTGTACGAAAAATTTCTTAGTTGTATACAGGCTTGTTGTACCTTTGATTCCTCAATTTCTCTACTTTTTTGAAAATTATACCGACAAACAGTTTATTTGAAACCATTTTCTTAATACAGGTTTCCCAAAAAATTGTTAATTTTTCCGGATAGCAGGAATATTTTGAATGAGTTTAACTATATTCTTCCCACAGCATAGTAATAATGAACTAAAATACGATGTAATACATGAACTAATTTATAAGAAAATCATGAACTTATCTAGATGAAAAAAATCTTTGGCGCCAAATCATGGTCATTCTTACTATGGGTTAGTTCATTTTTCATAAAAAATAGTAAACTTTTTTTTCGGTGTATATACTTTTTGTGATAAACGTTTATTCTTTTCCAGGATGTAAAAACAATTTCATAAAGACAAACTCAAAAAAAAAAATATTGCTTTCTTGCTAATTGCATTTTCCCTCACATCTTTCTCACATCCACGAGGTTTTTTAGTTCTTAACACCTTTTCCTGTAATACCAACAATGTAGAAGAAATTATACGATTTTATAAATTTTGAAAAATTTTTTTACCATTCGCCTGGACGGAGAATCGAACCGCGGACCATGCACTTTGTAAGCCAACACACTAACCACTGAGCTATGTACCTGTTATGGTCATCAATAGATAAATATCCATATAAGTTATATTTATATAGCATAGCTTGCGGCGCCCACGAACCGAATAAACAAAGGTTATTTAACAGAAACAAACATTTAGTTTGGCACCGTGGATCAGTGGTTGCTACGTCCGACTTGCATGCCAAGGGTCGTGGGTTCGATCCCTGCTTCGACAAAAGTTTTTTTTTTTGTTTTTGTTTTTTGTTTTTTTACATATATTCCAGATATGTTCGGAAGATTCCGAAAAAATGTTCAACATTACATTGTAGTATATTAAATTTTGAACTGTAAAATGTGTCTTATTAAAGACCTAAATTCAGAAAAGAACAGTGTTTGATATAAACGAAATTGACTGTGTTGTTGTTTCAAAAATAACTTTTTTTATTGAAAAAATAAAAATTTTGTAACAAACGAATTTTTTTTGGTGATAAAAGTTTAAAATTTTCGAAGCAATTCAAAAAAACTCTAACAAAAGAAAAACGTTTTCGGCACACGTTTTCCAAACGTTTTTTTTTTCTTTGCGTGTAAATATAGGGAGATCTTAACTAATATATAGAATGCATTCTTCCTAATTTCTATAAAAATCACATCTTCCAAACAAAAATGTCCTTGGCGTTATACGAAGTTCAACTTTCTTCAAAATCAGTTCATTTTAACTTAAAGAAAGGGTCACTTTTTTCTGGATGCTCTCAGTCCTCCCAGACTGGGCTAGGGAGTTCGTTTTCCTACACGGCAATGGACTGCCAAAAATCTCACTTCGAAATGGCTATCTATCTATCAAAAATTATGAGATATATTATATATTCCAAGAAAACTATACTCTGTCCACAAACCTACACAATAACTTTCGCTATAGAGGTTTTTTATCTTAACACAATTTGTGTCATTTTCTCAATGTCTTGTTATTATTTATCGTGTAGATAAAAAAGCTGATCCCATAAAAAATGTTTAGTAACCGGTAGTCTATCCTCCCGTTAAATATTAATCGAAGGATGAGAAATATGGAACACTCTACCACACGATATACAATGCATCAGCAACGCATCATCTTTTAAAAAGAATATTCAAAATTTAGTTCTCAATTATAGAATCTAATATTAAAACTGCTTGTAGTAGATGTAATATTGACTCACAATTATAAGTCGAAGATGCTTTAACATTTATAATCCTGCACTGTAATTATAAGATTTTAATCTTGTTGTGCAGGTACTCAATAAGAAGAGAGTGAAATGAAATCACTGCGACATGTCACCCATTTATCTCTTAAATGACAACACCTTTAAAATATGACATACTGACTGTTCGCTCCAAACGTTCCTGCACCAATGCTGTAACTTGCACAAGTGAAAACTGTCATCGTTGTTTCTCCATTGTTATCGCGCCAACATTTGGGTGTATTTTGTCAGAAAGATTAATGCATTTCATTTCTAAATTGGTAACTAGCTACTCACACAAGTAGCTGCTTGACGACCACCCATTTCCAAAAACTATTCGTTTGATGTAATGTGACTTTTGTGATAGGAGTTAATCCACGGTTAGGTTGTGCATTCAATTCAAATCAGTCACTGGTAACGTTTGTCCTTAGTCCAATGATTTTGCTTTGAATCCACAGCAAGAGCATTGGATTTAAAATGGATAACAGTAGGTTTGCAAACATTTATTGCTGAAATTGCAAGTGACAATATTTCTGTGAATTGTGAAACTGAACAAGGTCGATTTAGAATTTATTGAGATTTTGTTAAGAATTTATTGAGATTTGTTACTATACTTTACAGATTGCCTGAGTGGTGGCTTTGTGGTTAAGCTTACGGCGCAGAATCCTGTAATCATGGATAATGGGTATGAAAAATCATTTGTTAAGGTAGCACACACCTTAAATTTAATTTTCTTGCTTCTATGACATCATCTTTTAATCTAGTTAACATTGATAGCTGATGACCCAATGCTACTTTTCTCTTTTTATCATACATTACATTTATTCTATGATTAAATTAAACAATAAATAAATAGTTAATATTGAATTCACAATATTTGTATTGTCAAAAGTAATAAAATTAAAACAAGTATATACGGCCGTAAGTTCAGCAAGGCCGAATCTTATGTACCCTCCACCATGGAATGCATAGAAAGTTACACTAACTACTGTCATCCACAATCGAATTACTTGGGTTGTGGTAATATCCCAGCAAAAAATACTTCAGCAGTAACAGGTTGGCTGATGAGTCCCCGGTCTGACACATAGATGGCGTCGCTAGTATTAAATGCATATTATTTTTTATAGTACCAACCTTCAACTGATTCGTGTCAAAATTTGACGTCTGTAAGTCAATTAGTTTGTGAGATAGAGCGTCTTTTGTGAAGCAACTTTTGTTATTGTGAAAAAAATTGAAAAAAAAGGAATTTCGTGTTTTGATAAAATACTGTTTTCTGAAGGGCAAAAATACGGTGGAAGCAAAAACTTGGCTTGATAATGAGTTTCCGGACTCTGCCCCAGGGAAATCAACAATAATTGATTGGTATGCAAAATTCAAGCGTGGTGAAATGAGCACGGAGGTCGGTGAACGCAGTGGACGCCCGAAAGAGGTGGTGACCGACGAAAACATAAAAAAATCTACAAAATGATTTTGAATGACCGTAAAATGAAGTTGATCGAGATAGCAGAGGCCTTAAAAATATCAACGGAACGTTTTGGTCATATCATTCATCAATATGTGGATATGCGGAAGCTCTGAGCAAAATGGGTGCCGCGCGAGCTCACATTTGACCAAAAACAACAACGTGTTAATGATTCTGAGCGGTGTTTGCAGCTGTTAACTCATAATACACCCGAGTTTTTCCGTCGATATGTGACAATGGATGAAACATGGCTCCATCACTACACTCCTGAATCCAATCGACATTCGGCTGAGTGGACACCGACAGGTGAACCGTCTTCGAAGCATGGAAAGACTCAAAATTCCGCTGGCAAAGTAATGCCCTCTGTTTTTTGGGGTGCGCATGGAATAATTTTGATCGATTATCTTGAGAAGGGAAAAACCATCAACAGTGACTATTATATGGCATTATTGGAGCGTTTGAAGGTCGAAATCGCGGCAAAACGGCCCCATATGAAAAATAACAAGTATATACGGCCGTAAGTTCGGCCAGGCCGAATCTTATGTACCCTCCACCATGGATTGCGTAGAAACTTCTACGAAAGACTGTCATCCACAAATTTCAACTCACTCGGATGAAATTTGCTCCTCCAAGAGGCTCCAAGACCAAATCTCGGGATCGGTTTATATGGGGGCTATAAATGATTATGGACTGATACGGACCACTTTTGGCATGATTGTCAAATATCATATACTACCACCACGTACCAAATTTCAACCAGATCGGATGAATTTTGCTTCTCCAAAAGGCACCGGAGGTCAAATCTGGCGATCGGTTTATATGGGAGCTATATATAATTATGGATTGATAGGAACCAATTCCTGCATGGTTGTTGGATACCATGTACTAATATCACGTACCAAATTTCAACCGAATGGGAAGAATTTTGCTCTTCCAAGGTGCTCCGGAGGTCAAATCTGGGGATCGGTTTATATGGGGCCTATATATAATTATGGACCGATATTGACCAATTTTTGCATGGGTGTTTGAGGCCATATATTAACATCACGTACCAAATTTCAGCCGGATCGGATGAAATTTGTTTCTCTTAGAGGCTCTGCAAGCCAAATCGGGGGATCGGTTTATATGGGGGCTATATATATTTACGGACCGATGTGAACCAATTTTTGCATGGTTGGTAGAGACCATATACTAACACCATGTACCAAATTTCAGCCGGATCGGATGAAATTTGCTTCTCTTAGAGGCCTCGCAAGCTAAATTTGGGGGTCCGTTTATATGGGGGCTATACGTAAAAGTGGCCCATTTGCAATACCATCCGACCTACATCAATAACAACTACTTGTGCCAAGTTTCAAGTCGATAGCTTGTTTCGTTCTGAAGTTAGCGTGATTTCAACAGACGGACGGACATGCTCAGATCGACTCGAATTTCACCACGACCCAGAATATACATACTTTATGGGGTCTTAGAGCAACATTTCGATGTGTTACAAACGGAATGACAAAGTTAATATAACCCCCATCCTATGGTGGAGGGTATAAAAAAAGTGTTGTTCCGCCAAGACAACGCACCGTGCCACAAGTCATTGAGAACGATGGCAAAAATTCATGAATTGGGCTTCGAATTGCTTCCCAACCCACCGTATTCTCCAGATCTGGCCCCCAGCGACTTTTTCTTCTTCTCAGACCTCAAAAGGATGCTCGCAGGGAAAAAATTTAGCTGCAATGAAGAGGTGATCGCCGAAACTGAGGCCTATTTTGAGGCAAAACCGAAGGAGTACTCCCAAATTGGTATCAAAAAATTGGAAGGTCGTTATAATCGTTGTATCGCTCTTGACGGGAACTATAAAAACGAATTTTGACAAAAAAATGTGTTTTTCTTTGTTAGACCGGGGACTTATCAGCCAACCTGTTACTGGTAGCATTTTGCTCTGAGGAAGAACATCAGCGTCATCAGGGACAATTTTTTAAAGGGCTAAGTGACTTTGGTGTGGAAAAGAAACTGTGAACTTTTTGGGCCTGACAAAGTAGAAGCTATAATAGCATTCCCAAAGTCGAGTAATGACAAAGATGTCGGACTTTTCCTCGTTATGATGAATTTTTTATCGCAGCTTTATTCGCGACTCCTTTAGTGCCGAAATGCTCTCATATCAAAGAATGTTGCCTGATTCTATTTTTAGCTCAATATTAATGCGGTCATATGAAATTTGTCTATAGAACCTCTTGCTCTAGGCATTACGGCCCCTGGACTCAGCTATAAAACTAAAGATTTGTAATTGTTATTATATGCATATCTTAACAAAAAAAAAAAAAAACAAGTAAAATAAGACATTTACAAATTATGGCTGTCAATGCAGCTATTGTTGCTTGCAAAAACCAAGAAAAAAATACTTAGCCTCAACTAAAAAAAAGAGATTTATTTGCATGACTCTATTTAGTCATTGCTGGTTCGATGTTGGCATTTTTTCATTGAAGCTTTGGAGATCCAGTCTCAGTCACATTTCCATATCTTGCCGATATTCCTTTTCATGTCAACGCTATCGCCTGAAAGCTTAAGCTTTTGTTAACCACATACTTGCTTTTATTTTTTGTTTCGTTTTCCTGTGAATTCACATGGAAAAGACTGAGCCATCACACCCACATTTTCACAATGAGAAGTAAAATAAAAATCGGAGTTATGAAAAAGGCACTTTAGCAATTTGACAATGGTTTAGAGCAATTGAGGAAAGAGTACAAAAAAATGTCCAACATGGTGAAAAACACGAAAATTATCGTTCAAAGTAAAAGGCGGATTCCCACTGCTTAGTACCTATGAGTTTTATCGTTTAATTGTGGCCATTTGATTTTTACTAGAGTTTTATAAAAACAACGTCGAATGTATTTTTCTTTCCAAAGACAAAAACGTGCATTTAATCCAAATATGACCACGACAAAAGCCAATAATTTGCCAAGCAATTGAGAGTATAATTAATTCCAACGCCTTTGAAGAAAATTGTCCTAAGATCTGGGTCTCTCGATATCAATGGCCAAGCACACAAAAAATGCAGTTTAATTTTCAGAAATTCACTCCACGCTGTCCACCATGATTTATGGAGTTAAACTTCAGATCTTTGAATTCTCCAATAGACTGGGATACATTTAAGATATATTAAACAATTAATCAATTATGTTGTCTTGTTTTTTTTTTTTGTTTGCTAAGGGGATTTTATCGCCATGCTAAGATAAAATTAAAATGATAACCCCCTAAGGCTAAAATCTTTAAGCTAACAAAAAAATCATCGAACATATAAAATATTTTTGCAATCCAGGTCATTTGGATTCATTTGAATTTATTCAAATTTGTCAACATTATCATCTACTTCTCCAGGCGATCTTTTCACTATCCGTCTTCAGAATAACTGCCACTGTGAGTAGCCATGTTCGGGCCATACAAATTTCTGTTTTCTCTCCAGGCTATTGTTGTGAGCCTCAAACAAAGACTTTGTTGATATTATCCATTTATCTTGAGTGTAATTTTTCAATCTGAGCCAAATCCATGATATTATTTCTAATGGAAGCAAAGTCTCTTTATCGTGGTAACGGACACGAAGTGTTACCCTAGATGACCCTGATTTGTTGTCTGTGTGAATTATATTTTTTATTGAATAAAATGACAAAAAATGCCACTAAAATGTCGTAAAAATTTAAAATTAATTTTAACATTGTTTTCCTTCTGAACATAGCCCTGTTAACAAAAGCAATAACAGTGCTCTGTCAAATACAAATAAAAAAAAAACAAAGTTAATAGTTAAAATACAAAAGTGACCACAGAGTAAAAACTATGGAGGGCGCGAAATCATAAGCGAAGAAAAGCCAACCTTTGACTATTTTAGCAATCCGCCCCCTTTCCCCGCGAAAATTATGAGGACAAATGCGTGAAGACAAATTCCGAATCTAGTGAGCAAACACACAAATTACTTTTTTAACACAGCTCTGTTAAGTTTACAGAGCTGCATAAAGGCTTTAACAGATTTTTTAAAGAGTTAACCAAGGCATGTTCTGCGATAATCAGAGATTTATTTTTTGATCACCTGACCAATTTTCTTAATCTGAAATATGTATTGACTTCAACCACTCACTGTTGGCATTGTCAAGCATAGCTACATTCAAACATATTTATTTATTTAATAATTTGTAAAACTAGTACAACAAGATGATACATATTATAAATGACAGTACTAGATTCATGTTTGTTCAGAAACATTGTGTAAATGTGTTGGGGTAGGAGAAAACATATAATTATAAAAAGTTATTTAATATAACAAAAAACAAAATTTATAATAATTGAAAAATTTCGATAAGTTAGCAATATTTTATATTGTAAACAAGATTCTTAAACAGTTAAGCAAATATTTTAAATAATTCATTTTTAAATCGGATAGCAATGCTTATAGTTTGCAGTGTAGAAACATATGTCTCAAAATTTTTCGAAAATTTAGTTTCTAGCCTCAATGTTTGGAGAGAATGTGCCTCCAGTGGCGATTTCGACAGTTGTCTGACCATGATCATTTTAAGTTTAATTTTTTTGGATCCTTCGGTTAGGTGGCCTTTGTGGTCATTTGGACAATTGTCCCACTATAATCACCATATGAAAGGTCTTGAAGAGCTCTATCGACTCATGATATAATTTTTAAGATCAGTCGGTCAGTTTTGGAGAAAAGTAAAATTGGCCCGATTTATGGCCTTCAAAGGACCGACAAGCCATCACACTCTGCACGAAAGTGGATCCGCAATATTTTGGCCCATTCTCAGGGAAGCGCCGTCTTAAGATGATTCAAAGTTTGGTATTGTTTAGAGCAAACCAAAATGCCCCAGTTGCAAGGGATTGAGATCCAGGAATTTTGGTGACAATTGTGTGGTATAAATGAAGCTGAGCGCGGTAGTGCTTAGTCCTGTTGGGCTTCATTACAGTTTTTAGGACTAAAGGGTGATACGGTCAAAATTTGGTCAATATAAACTTGACGTATTTCTTTCAATTTTGCATTTAAAAAACCTGAACACCCCCCATTTTGAAGGTGTGTGTGTGTAGAATGTTGCTCCTATTTTGATTTTGGAATTCACTCTTCATTTGTCAAAATGCCGTCCAAGCAGGAAGAGCAGCGTATCAAAATTTTGCTCGCGCATCGCGAAAATCCGAGCTACTCCCAATAAACACATGATGAGCGTTTTTCAAATGCAACAACTTTTCAGTTTGATGGTAAATATAATTTTCAACATAAATTCAACTTGACTTGAAATAGCTCATCTTCTATACATCTTCAAATTGTTTGCGAATTACTTCCAATTTGCCAAAATGTTGATGAAATCTTTGAAAAGGTGTTGAAGATAATATGAGAAAACTTTGACAAAACACTATCCTAAAATGCAACGAAAAAACCATGTGGTTTGCAATACTTATTTGTGCAACGAAGTTCGTGGTCAATTACAAGAAATTAAAAAAAATGGAAAATTTTAGACAAATAACCAAATAGTTTATAAAAATAGGTAAGTGAAAATAAAAAATGAAATGAAACTTTAAGGAAGTCACTAAATGTATATCTCTTTGCAGAAAACTAAAATTATGGATTCTACGTTCTTGAAAACATTAAAAAGCTGACCGATGAAAAAATGGTGGACAATTAACTGGAACTGCTTCAAATAGTTTATAATAATTGGTACGTCAATATGAAAAATTAAATCAACACTTTAGAGAAGTCACTAAATTTAAATCTCTTTGCAGAAAACTAAAATTATGGATTCTACGTTCTTGCAAACATTAAGAAGCTGACCAATGAAAAATGAGTGGCTTATCGACAAGAAAAAGTTTCCAGAAACATTACAAGTGCAACCAATTAAAATTGTTAAAAACAACAAATTGTTGAAATCAACAACTTCTGGATGAAAATGTGCACACCTCGTCAGTTTAATTCATATGATATTATCAGTTTAAAATGGATATTTTGTGAATTCGTTCTTCTGGAAATCAATTCTAACACGCGGTCCAGTACGTTCCTAATTTCAAATTGCCCGCATGTTAATAAATTTTAATGCTGTTTTATGACACCAAAAGGAAGGAAAACGAATTATCAATGCAAAAGTGTTTACTAATAATGTTTAAGATATTTAAAGTTTTGTTGTGTTTTTTTTTTTGTTCTTATTTGTTGATATGTTTAATAAGATTATTATTTATCAATTGGTATTGTAGTGTATTATGTAGTGTATTGTATTATTATATATTTTATTTTGATGAAAATGAATAAATTATACAAAATTCATAGAATTTTGGCTTTGACTTTCAATTTGAAGTGGGGATATCATTCATACAAATTTAGGTTGAAAAGTATTTGCAACGATGTTAATTTTGAATTTGACTCGCATCGAAAATTGTTTGACAAATTATTGAGTAGCGATGCATTTCAATTTGAGGATAACACTTAAGATATTATTGCTAATGTGTTGAATTTCACTGTTGAAGGTAATGTCTGTTTTTTGTTGAGAACGCGATTTTCTCAACAATTTCTCAACTTGAATATTACCCTAATCCTTTGAAAAATTGTTTGAAAAATTGTTGAAATTTAGCATTTTTCAAAGGTTTGTGTTTATTGGGCTCGCACGCAAAGCTGGCAAAATCGCTAAAAGTTGCCAAATCAACCGTTACAAATGTAATTAAAGTGTTTGGGGAACGTTTGTCGACAGCCAGGAAGTCTGGATCGGGGGGAAATCGAAAACCCGAAGCCGCTGAGACGACAAAGAGAGTTGCCGGTAGTTTCAAGCGAAACCCTAACCTCTCTCTCTCTGAGATGCCGCAAATAAGCTGGGTGTATCGTCTACAACCGTGCATCGAGCCAAAAAACGGGCCGGACTATCGACTTACAAGAAGGTAGTGACTCCAAATCGCGATGATAAACAAAATACGACGGCCAAAGCGCGATCCCGGAGGCTGTACACCACGATGCCGACGAAGTTTGACTGCGTGGTAATGGACGACGAAACCTACGTCAATGCCGACTACAAGCAGCTTCCGGGACAGGAGTTTTATACGGCAAAAGGAAGGGGAAAGGTACCAGATATTTTCAAGCACATAAAACTGTCAAAGTTCGCAAAGAAATATCTGGTTTGGCAAGCCATCTGTACCTGTGGCTTGAAAAGCAGCATTTTCATAGCTTCCGGGACTGTCAACCAAGAAATTTACGTGAAAGAGTGTTTGAATAAACGTCTGCTGCCTTTGCTGAAGAAACACGGTTGTTCCGTACTGTTTTGGCCGGATTTGGCATCTTGCCATTACGGTAAAAAGGCCATGGAGTGGTACGCCGTGCTGGTGGTTCCCAAGGACAAGAACCCTCCCAACACGCCAGAGCTCGGCCCAATTGAGAAATACTGGGCTATTGTCAAGCGGAACCTAAAGAAGACCAAAAAACTGCTAAGGACGAGCAGCAGTTCAAGGCAAACTGGCTTTCTGCGGCGAAGAAGGTGGACAAGGTGGCTGTACAAAATCTGATGGCAGGTGTCAAGCGTGAGGCCCGGCAATTCGGATTTGGAAGAGAAAACCTAACTGAATATTTTTCCTGAATTTTATACTAATTGAACTTGAAAAAGAAATTTAATTTGATTTTTTAAATAAACGATTTCACCGATTTACACGCGTTTTCCCTTGACCAAATTTTGACCGTATCACCCTTTATAATATTCGGCATTTACTTTGACCCCATTGTCGATGAATACGAGTAGGGACGCTTATCGTCAACCGAAGGTGTACATTTTCAGCTAACCTCTTTGACAAGCAAACTCAATCATTTTGTTTGTTCAAAAACTGCTGAATTTGAAATGGCTTATCATCGGAGAAAATCAACTGGACACTTTCGTGCAAGCAAAGCAACACCATGGCTTTAGTGTATCGATGAACCCTTGCACTTTTTGGCACTTCAATGGCTTTATCCCAAACTCCATTTTGAATATATCTTGCATCCGTTCTCTCGCGCTACACCCTCAAAAAAATCGCTTCTGCAACATATACCCCAAACACATTTTGCTTCAAGCATATATATTTTCAGGATTGGTCCAAAAAAAATATTGTTTGTATTGTTCAAACATATTTTGTTTCACCTTATGGCATACACTGGTAGAAAAAATTTTAATGAAATTTTCTTTGTGTGGATATATTCTTAAAGCGCCAATTGGTTACTTCCATTATTTTACTTGGAGCATACTCTCTAGGTCTCTCTTTCTAAACATATATTTGTTTATAGGCTATTTCCAAATTAATATATGTTTGCATCGAAGCATTTTATATTTACAAACAGTTTATGTCCCAAATATGTTCTAACATATTAACAATTCATCGCTTCTGCGCCAATTGTGCACCACATCCGGATCCAAAAAGAACATTTTCACTGGGCAGCAAAAAAAGCATCGCCAAAAAAGTAATGAAAATGTTCTTTTTGGATCCGGAAGTGGTGCAAAATTGACGCAGAAGCGACGAATTTAACATGGGCTTGTCATAGGACGGAAGTAATCCATTTCAACAGCCGTTGCACTGAATTTCCATCACTTCTTTAGGTGTGATCCGAATTAAATGTTTTGGATGTGAATTAAGAAATTTTGTTATATTTTGAAAAATAAATAATTTTTTAATTTTTTTTATGCGTTTTAATGCATTCTTACGCTTGTGTGGAACGTTTGGCATCAAATATTTTCAAAAATTCGCAATTTTTTCAGATTGGATTTAGCATTTTTTTCGACAAAATTTAAATGATTTTACCATTTTATAAATTCTTACTCCGTTTTTAACCTATTTGAAACAAAAAAAGTTAAAATTATCCATTAAAAGTATGAAAAAACCAAGTTATAAAAAATTGAATTAAAAGAACTTCCTGGGTAGTTAAAATAAAGAACATCATTGGGATTTCATCTTCTGGAAGTGCTTTTAAAGTTGTGCCTTTGGAAGAACTTCCAAATTTTTTTGCTGGGTGGGTATATGATGCAAAGCCTCTTGAACAGTCTTAACTAAGTTTTCTTTTTATTTTACCCATTTTTTTTTTTTTTGCCTTAAGGTGTGTTTTACTAAAAGCTTTCTGATTTATCGAAGACCGCCTAAAGGCGGGATTGGGATTAGAGGGTTGATGTCATACCAAAATTATTAGTAGATTCGAAATGTATTCCAGTCAAGAGCAATTTGTATATTTAAATTAAATAAAATAAAAATATAATTGATTCAATCTGTTGGAGTAGAGTTAGGTCAATGAAGATGGTCCTACATAAAATCCTTATATAAATGCAATCCATTTCAGATTCGAGAATTTTTGTCCCTCAAAGTAATTTTTAAAAATCTAAAATTACCCACTGGAAAGGTAATGAAACCTTATCGAGTTTGGATACTTGGTAGAAAAGGAGAATTTCGTTTGCCTAAAATGTTGTTTGTTCTGAAGGAAATAAGATTTTTCGTGGTTGTACTATTAGCCAGTTTCCAATCCAATGGAAATTTCTGTTTGTGAAGTAAATACATATCCGACTCCCTTTTCTCAGACCATCGATATTCTCGAAAATTTACCATGCACTAAAAAAAAGTTTACTTGGATCCAAAGATTTTGACCTTCCCTTAAGGATTTTGGTATTGATTCCGAGCCAAAGTTGCGGCTTCTTTAAAATAAAGACATTTTTTACGGACCTCTCTGGCTTTAAATCTGGGATCAAATAAATTAAAATTGGACACATATCTCATTCATCAAGTTTTTATTTTCTTTTTGCGATATGTTAATAAAGGTATTTACGTACAAACAAATTCCAAATTCAAAATCCAAATTATGCCAGGTACTTCAAAGTAAAAACAGTTTTCTTAATGCTAAAAAAACTTTAAACCAAAGATGCAAATCCTTAAAATAAGTCTTAGCCTTTATTTGAAGCGTTTTTATCTTAAATTTAAAAATTCAATATGTCAGTTGAGTTAAAGACGATTTCTTTAAATTAAAAATGTTTTTCTTTATTTTAAGGAAAATTTCCTTACTTCAAAAATCTACAACTTCAGCAGAGAGACGCAAAATTTTAAGATTTTTACCTTAAATTTAATGAAAAAAAAAATTTGAAGCAAGGTTTCTAAACTTTCTTTTAATTAAAATGTCATTGTTTTAAAGAATTTTGTTTAGCATAGCGTAAATTTTGAGTCCTAAAATTTAAGTTGCATAATCTTCCATATTAGGTCAATATTTTTTTCAGTGTGGAGAAAAATTTCGACAGATGATGTCCAGGTTGAAATTCTTTTCGAGTTTTTTTCCAAAATCACTAAAAGCCGAATCATAGTAATTTTATTTTTACATTGTATGCCAAATGCCCAGATTAATGGTGATTTGAAGCTGCTCACTAATAGCTGAACTGTTGGCGTAATTGGGGATCGATTAGAAAAACAAAAAATAAATTTATTGAATCACACCGCCACAAGATGTAAAGTGTGACAGAGTAGCACGAAGTGTAACTGCGCAATCGCAGACGCTTTTTCATTTTCGACATCTATAGGTCCATACAGCCACTATAATTAAATACAAATTTAGACAAAAAAAACTGAAATCAGCGCAAGCAACAACAACAACAGCAGTAGCACACTATCATTAAGTACAAATTTAGCGGCAATTAGACTTTTATAGGAAGAATGCCATTAATTTCTTGTGTCAAATGTTGAAGTGTTTTTTTGTGCTAGTGCAGCTTCAATTGCGATATGAAAAGAAGCCGCAACCGCATTACATCAATCGCAAATTGCTAACTCTTGATATCTATTTGGCATTTGGTAATACATGAAAATCATATTAATGAAGTCGATTATTGCCCAATGTCCAATGAATGAGGTAATGGCAGATGTAGCCAGAAGAAAAAGAAGAAGTTCGGCGGTATGCAAAAATAATCAAACAATTTGTTAAACATTTCAATTAGAAGCCAAAGATTTACTGAAACTCAAGAGCTTGTCGATTTCTGTGGACTTCAAATAATTCACCATACAATAGGTGAAGTATTTGAGTTCTACAGTTTTGTTATAACACATTGCCATATTGATTGACAAGCTTTCAAGTGAGGCGAAAAGCATTTCCACTCGCTTCCCGGACATTTCGCCATGGAGTGCATTAATTGTTAGAGTATGGAGAATAAGGCATTCCAATGTCATTTCTAATTCTAAATTCGACAGTTAGATATTAATTATATCGCTTTTTGAATAGGCTTCGTAAGCAGTATACTCGCCTTGTTAAGAGATTTGCATTTTCCTGACGAAGCACAACAAGAACATGGATTTAGTTGTCACTTGACTCGCTGATTCTTCCAATGTCTATTTATCCTGAATTTCTATTGAAGAAAGTTCGCTATGAACTACCTCAGGGTTTCGTTCAAATCTTGTTGGGATACTGAAGTTAATCCTAATTTTTTTCGTAAATTCGTCTGGAATAGGTAAAGTAGTTGCTACACAAATCAATTCAATCTATGTTAAGGTCAGTACTATGTTCGTTTTTCGCGCTGAAATTTTCGCGGTTACTTTATAAAACAGTTTAATGTAAGGCAGATAAATTAACTCAATTGACTCAATTTCTTGTTGCTCTAGAGAGGAACTAGATTTTACAGAAATATGTTATAATTTTATTATTTCAGGAAAAGTAATCGCGAAAATAAAGTGATTTTCAACTCGAAAACCGAACATAGTACCCACCTTTAATTGTTCAGACATCTCATTGAGAGATTGGAGGTACTAAGCGATCGCCTTCGGCTATAAAAATTAGGTCCCTCGTCTTTGAGCTAAACACAGAATTCGGTAGCACTCAGTAATAAACGAGAAGTTCACCACTGTGGTGTGACAATGGACTGAATAGTTTAATACCTATTGTTACCTGAGTAACAGAGGTTCAATTGCTGCGAACGCCGACGACTCGATGAATGATGGTCATAATTTAGACTGGCCGATACCAGTGTTACCGTTGGAAATTTTGAAAAAGTCGCAAAAAAAGTCTCATACTCAATAACGGTCGCACAAAAAAAGTCCCATAATAATAAAAAGGTCGCATACAATTGTGAGGTCTTTTTATTACAAAAAATGTTCTATAAATCAACACAAAAACAATAAAGAAACAGTCCCTTTAACATAAAGAGATATTTTAACAACTTATTGTATCATAAAATCCAGTAAAACGTAAACTTGCAATAAAGTAAAAATTTATTTTTTTCTCCTTCCTAAAATTAGCAGAATGCACGAGAACACCATCCAGTACCAATTTACCATCAGCCAATTAAAATAACAAAAATATTTATGTTCTATACTACACCTCTATTTGACTCTGTGAAATATATTGCACGTATTATTTGTTTATGGCAAACTCTTGCAAGATTTTACTGAGAAAAAAATTCCTAGCAAAAACTTGCAACTTCTCTATTTCTCAAATGTCAAAATTGATTTTACTATGGCTCTCTTTTGCTGGCTTTTTGGAGTTAACGAACGTTTCCAGTAAAAATTTGTGATAATTATCAAAAATTAGTGGGTACTCGAACGGGGCTAGAGGAGCTACATCGTGTAGGTTAGGTATCGTAGGTTAGGTGTCCATTGTGATACCATACGTGATTTACATCTGTCTTAGTAATAAGTGCTTCTATATTTAGCTCAATGACAACTTGTTATTGAAAAGTGAACTCTTTTTTAGCCGAGTTCTGGCGTCTCACATTGCGGTGAAGTACTTTAAGAAGCGTTGAAATATTCAGCATTCACCGCAGAAACACATTTTGCTCTTTGGTCAAAATTGGGTTTGAATGCATGACCCTTTGTATACAAGGCGGGCCATTGCACAACGGTGGCTTCGCGTAAGGAGCACGGCGATGAATTCCCACTTATAAAAATTGCTTAAAATTTAAGCACGACTTTAGTCGCATGCGTGCGTATACATTTTGCATATTTTAAAAAAGTCGCATGACGTCAGAAAGGTTGCAAAATGCGACTAAAGTCGCACAACAGTAACACTGGCCGAAACAGCTGCGATATTTTCATCAGTTCACACTGTACGTAAGCGTGTTGATGGTTGAATGTCCAACAATGTAAATCTGGGTGTAGCCCAGATTTAAACTGAGTGTAGCCAAAAAGATCATATCTAAACAAGTATATACAGCCGTAAGTTCAGCCAGGCCGAATCTTATGTACCCTCCACCATGGATTGCGTAGAAACTTCTACGAAAGACTGTCATCCACAATCGAATTACTTGGGTTGTGGTATCTCAAAACTCTTAACATCGTTTTCTAAATTGGGAGTTGGTCCATACGTGGTAGAGAGCCAGAATTGAAATATGGGGTCGCTTATATGGGGGCTATATACAATTATGAACTTGATATGGACCAATTTTTGTGTGATTGGGGATCGATTTATCGATTGACAGATATGGACCTAGTTAGGCATGGTTGCTAACGGCCATATACTAGCACAATGTACCAAATTTCAACTGACTCGGATGAAATTTGCTCCTCCAAGAGGCTCCAAAACCAAATCTCGGGATCGGTTTATATGGGGGCTATATATGATTATGGACTAATATGGACCACTTTTGGCATGGCTGTTAAATATCATATACTTCGACCACGTATCAAATTTCAACCAGATCAGATGAATTTTGCTTCCCCAAAAGGCACCGGAGGTCAAATCTGGGGATCGGTTTATATGGGGGCTATATATAATTATGGACTGATATGAACCCATTTCAGCTTGGTTGTTGGATACCATATACTAACATCACGTACCAAATTTCAAGCGAATCAGATGAATTTTGCTTTTGCAAGGGGCTCGGAGGTCACATCTGGGGATCGGTTTATATGGGGGCTATATATAATTATGGACCGATGGGGACCAATTTTTGCATAGTTGTTAGAGACCATATACTTACACCATATACAAAATTTCAGCCGGATCGGATGAAATTTGCTTCTCTTAGAGTCCCCGCAAGCCAAATTTGGGGGTCCGTTTATATGGGGGCTATACGTAAAAGTGACCGATATGGCCCATTTGCAATACCATCCGACCTACATCAATAACAACTACTTGTGCCAAGTTTCAAGTCGATAGCTTGTTTCGTTCGGAAGTTAGCGTGATTTCAACAGACGGACGGACATGCTCAGATCAACTCAGAATTTCACCACGACCCAGAATATATATACTTTATGGGGTCTTAGAGCAATATTTCGATGTGTTACAAACGGAATGATAAAGTTAATATACCCCCATCCTATGCTGGAGAGTATAAAAATCACCTATACTTGTTGTCGTTGGCACATCACCCCGTACACGCTCATAAAAAATCGCTTCTGTAACATATACTCCCAAATATATTTTGCTTCAAGCATATACATTTTTGGGTATTGCCCAAACATTTATATGTTTGATATCTTCCAATATATAATATGTTTGAAAGCATATTAGTCTAAACAATATATGTTTGGGTAGTCTAAGTTCCAAACATTTTGTATTTTTGCATCCAAATTCAATAATGTTGTCTTCCAAAAAACAATATGTTATTATGTGAACATATAATATGTTTGGAAGCATTTTGCACCCAAAAATATTATATGCTTAAAAAAAATTCTCCCAAACAATATTGTGCTCAAAATTTTATTTATTTATTTATATATTTACAATCATAATGAATTATGAAAATAAACAGGTAATAATATAGGTGCTAACAACATAGGTTTTCGACCTGAATGCTCAAAATTTTGTTTCTGCCCAATTGTATATTCCCCCACATCTTTCTCACTTCCACGAGATTTTTTAGTTCTTAGCACCTTTTTCTGTAATACAAACATTGTAGAAGAAATTATTCAATTGTATGATTTTTTTTATTTTAATTTTACCTTTTGCCGGACGGGGATTCGAACAGCGGACCACACAGTTTGTAAGGATCAAAGAAGTAGCTGATCAATTGCCCAAGGAAAAATAAAATGTTAATTTTGTAATAACAAGCAACAACCACCAACTTAATTTAATATCGCTGCCTGTTAAATAGCGCTCCAAGCTACTAAACACATATATGTTTATAGGCTATTTCTAAATTATTAAATGTTTGCATCCAAGCATATTATATTTACAAACATTTTAATTCCCAAACATAATATGTTCTAACATATTAACATATATGTCCCAAACATGTTATGCTAGTTTATGAACATTATATGCTTGCACTCAAAAATATTGTGTTTAAAAATTTGTGTTCCAAACATATAATGTTTATAGCCAAACATATGAAAAACAGCCTTTTTCATCCGTGTAGTCACTTTAGCTATACTGTCATATCGCAGGACAGTGCAGGGTATACTCCCACTACGATCACTAATTACATTTCGCCAATCGGTGATGTATCCGAGTCTTTGTTTAATATCCGATATTTTAAACTTACTTAGACTATTCAGTCCATTACGACACCATGGTAGTTAACTTTTCCTATTAATAAGAAACTCTCTTTTTGTAGCCGACTACGAACGGTGTTTACATAGAGATTACTACGAAATTCCTGAAAGGGGTTAATCTACCACTGAAAATTTTTTGTCGCGACTGATGTGGTAACCATTTAAGCACAGTGGCTCACTGAAAGATCGAATGCAAAAGAATAATCGATGATTCCGCGGAATAAGACAGGATCCGAATCATATGTGTTTGCGTAAATGTCAAGAAGTGAAACGTAAATAAAGGCAAATTAACTGCACGGACAAAAAAGACTGTTTTTCATATGTTTGGTACTCAAATTTTTTAACACAATATTTTTAAGTGCAAGAATATAATGTTCATAAAGTAGCATAACATGTTTGGGACATATATGTTAATATGTTAGAACATATTATGTTTGGGACATAAAGTGTTTGTAAATATAATATGCTTAGATGCAAACATATATTAATTTAGAAATAGCCTATAAACATATATGTGTTTAGAAAGAGAGACCTAGAGAGTATGCTGCAAGTAAAATAATGGAAGTAACCAATTGGCGCCTTAAAAATATATCCACACAAAGAAAATTTCATTCAATTTTTTTTTCTACCAGTGTATGCCTGAGGTGAAACATAATATGTTTAAACAATACAAACAATATTTTGTTTGGACCAATCCTGAAAATATATATATTTGAAGCAAAATGTGTTTGGGGTATATGTTACAGAAGCGAGTTTTTTTTGAGGGTGTGGTGATAAGAGCTAGGACACAGAGAGGAGTGAATGCATAGCTTATAGAGGCCGAGGGCTGATCTGGATGAGAGACACTTGTATAATATAGGAAAGTACAAAGATCTGAAGGGTGACGTAAATACTATGGGGTTACCCAACAAAGAAAAATCCTATAAATTTACTCAGTAGAAAGTGGGACGACAGTCAGAAGGGTCGAGAGGAACAATAATCGGACATCTAGAGTTTAAGGGCGCTTCTACGAAGAACACCACTGTGCTGCCTTCACGAGATATAAAGTTTGCAATATCTGGTAAGGACAAATTGGTAAACTGGTTTCCATGTTGGAAACAAATTAGCGCATTAGTTGACGACACTGAGTTTCTGGAACAAAATAAGGGTATGATGGATTATGTGACATACATACGAGTACATCAATGGAAAAGAGTGCAACATGAAATTAATGCGCGGAATCAATTGAAAAGAAAATGCAATATACACGTCTAGCTATACATGTTTCATCGCTGACTAGAGATTATTTCAATAGCCGTCAGTACAGATGGATATGATTCATTTTGGATCCTATATGCTAACTTTTAATGGAAAGAACATACGATATTTGCTCTTTGCAAATTGAGTAATTGTGAGTGACTTCAGTTTGACCCTTTCTACGCCTGGAGTAGTCACAAGAAGCATTTTTGTATGGGATCACTTTTAGCTCATCTATTCCCAGGTTACCATTCAAAATGGCTTAATTATTAATATTCGGATTCACGCCATTTAAGGACATTTCCATGCCTAATGGACCTAGTAAAGATCTTACATTTCGTATATGCCATTTAGACTTGATTCAAGTCTTTTTCTCCTCAAAGATTGTTGATTGCTGTTGGCAATTTATCGTGTATTCCATTCACTCATATTCAAATAAAAATAACCAGAAGAATGTCAGTTAATGTAGTGAGAAAAACTGCGTGTGGGCGCCACTTGGTGGTCGTCAGATTTTTTTTTTTGTTTTGCCTGATGTTGTTAGCCACATTTGTATGGAAGCAACCGCAACATTCAAATAGCAGGGTTGCCTTTAAGCCATGGTATTAATGTTTGGACTAACTGAATTGGTTGGTTAGTTTGGACTGACCATAAGACATGGATCAACGTTGTTTACAGAATGATTTAACACTGGCGGTTGAAATAAAAGTCAAATATGCATTGCACATTGGGAGATTATGAGTTTTTTTTTGTTAATTACTCCGATCATATTGAAGATTTAATTATCAGAAGTCAGAGACAAAATTATTGGACTTGTGCCATTCTTAGCCAACATGCGACCAGCCATTGTCACTCATCTCTCAACAAGATGACTAAGGGGTTTAATATTCTAATATAGATGAATGGCTACTAAGATGGAGTGACAAGACGGAAATACATTGTGGCTGATATATATTGCAACCAATTTCAGGTTGCTATCATATCTAAACCGTTCGTTTCAGTAGATTCCGCATCAACGTAGGTTCCGCATAAATAAATAGATGACATAATCAGTCCAAATCGTGTCATAGAACAGTCCTCGTGGTGCTTGACTTCTCGAAGGCAATTGATACGGTCAACCTTATCAATCTGTGCGGGCCACAGTCGTATTTGGAATTCAGGGATAAGAAGTCAAGGTGGGGTGATATCTCCGGCACTGTTCACCCCTACCTGTCCTCTATTCCACCCCCTTCTAATGGCGTTGAGATTATATCCTATGCGGACGACTGCACAATCATTGCACACGGGTTCATTGTTGATGACATCTGCGACCGCTTAAACGTCTACCTTGCTGATTTTATCAGTTATTTCACTGTTAGAAATTTGAGGATATCTGCCACCAAATCCTCAGCCACACTATTCACTACATGGACGACAGAAATACCCAGGCACACAGAAAAAAAAATTCATGAAAATTTTTCCAATTAAAGTCTTAATTGAGTGTTAAAAAATATTCAATTAAAAATTTAATTGATTTTAAAAATTTTTTAATTGAAACAAAAATTAATAACATCAATTAATTTTTTAATTGGATCATTTAATTTTTTAATTGGATAAATTAAATTTTTAATTGATGCTATCATTTCTGTGATTGAAGACATTTCAATTAAAAAAATTAATTGGGTCAATTAATTTCGTGATTGAATCAGAAAAAAAAACATTTTTTGTGTGCAGTTGTCGAGATTCTCGGGTTCACATTCGACAGGCTTTTTTGTAGCTAAAGCGGTGAGAAGCTACAAGGTTAATCCAGTTCTCGGACTACCGGAGGAAATAGACTTCCAACGGCAGACTAGGTAGTTCTCAGACAAGTGCAGTAGCCTCAATTCCTACATATCCTACATAGTAATGTAATTGAAGGCCACATGACACGCGTCAAATTTTCGCTTGCCCAGCCAAACGTACTCGTCTCACTACCAGATCAGTGTGGATGCACAGAGTTCCTCGATCTAGTCACAGAGTTCCTCGATCTAGATACACGCTGATGTACCATTTTATTGTTACAAGCCTACAAAAGCAGTTTGATCTATTTGATTCAAAAATAAAGTTAATCGTGATGAAATTCATACGCAAAGAAAAAATATTGTCGTCAGGCCAATGATTTCTTGCTTTTAAAACGAATGCGTTGTTTGCTTAGCATAGAAGACGCATTCGACTTTATCTTTATATGAAAGAACATTCTGTAAAAATTCTTCAAAATTAATGAAATTGTTTTTAAATTTTTTGCCTTTTTGTATATAGATTGCAATGTTAAAAAGCGTTCAAAAATAGATGTTTTGTCAACACTTGATTTTAAAGAAATTTTTCTTGAAATATAGCATAATTCCTTCTTATAATCGTCGTTAATACCTTCGACACAAGAAGAAAAGCAAACAGAAAAAAACGAATAAATTTAAATTTGATTCCTTGTGGCAAAAACACAAAACTTACATCAACTCTCCAATTCTTTAGCTCGGAATCATTAATGCAAAGACAAACCAGCTAGCCTCAACTATGCCCGAGCGGCGCTGAGGCATAGAAACACATTATGTAATTATTATATGAATGAATACTAATAAAAAAAACTCTTTGGGCGAGTTTTTTTTTTCAGTGTAGTTTGAAGGCTATAATTGGTACCAAATCAAATCGGATTCTAAAATGTGATTTTAGTCCCGACAATTTGTCCTTCCGGCCAATAAAATAAAAAATATAGCGCTTTACATATACACCCTGTACGAGTATGTTAAATAAGATTATTTCGATTTATGTTAAAGTGTACTGAGGGATCAATGGTGGCGAGTTTCTGGCATTAGTCCAATGGCTGAATTTAACATTTCTCATAAATTTATTACTGACTGCTTTACCATTAGTCTCGGTCAGTGATAATTTTATCGAATCCATTTCATTCGATGTCCGATCAATGGAAATTTGATTCGTCTTCATTAAATCAAGTTATTTAACAACAATATTCCACTGTGTCTTTAGGCCTACGATCTCATTACAACAGTACTTTGGCCGTATCTTGGGCTATTGACAAGTTGGTCATTGGAGTAAAATATCACTGAGTTTGCAGCAATATAGCAGCGGCAGCACCAACTACGCAATGCGATAAATTATCATTCGTTTTGTCAAAAACACAAAAAAAAATACAAAAAGTGCGACACTGCAAATTCAGTCACATTATTAACAGCCATCGTTTTTCTTCATTCATAATTTTGTTTGGGTTTCTATACGAGTACATGCTTGTATTTAGGCGTTTTTCTTAATGTTTCTTTTTTACAAATTTGACTTTCAGAAATGTGTGCCAACATTTTGTTGAGCTTCTTTTTTTTTTTGTGTTGAAAATCAGTCCCCAAGTGTTTTGTTTGTTTTTTTTTTTTTTGCCTCATGTGCCACAATAAATTAACATTGTCACATGCAACCAATGTAGGCTGTGTTTTTGTTTTTTGGCATCAAATTACAAATTTGGCGTTTCTTGCTAATAAGGGCAATTAAAAATTATGATTATGGCATTTAAACAAGGTCATGTTGAAGGCATGTCACCGTGTAATGACATAACATTACCTTAAATGTTTCAGGATATAGGGCGGACGGAGTTAAGAAATTCAAATAAGGTGTGAAGTTGATGACAGTTCAAAATCAACATCGAAGACAGTTGCATTTGATAATCGACAAGGTTGGCATATAATTATTAGTTGTTGCTCTGGTTCGCTAAAAAAAATATTGTTGTGAGGCTAAAGATTTCATGTCCTTAAAATACGAATGCGAATTTTGATTAGCATAGAAGACGCATTTCTTTGGTATAAAGTTTTTTCCGTATCCAAATGTCGATAAAAATTTAAATGAAGTCCTGCCATGTCCGTCTGTCTGTCTGTTCATGTATTTTTGTGTGCAAAGTACAGCTCTCAACTTATGTCCGATCATTCTCAAATTTGGCACAGGGCTTTTTTTCGGTTCAAAACGATCCCTATTGATTTTGAAAAAAAAATCGGTTCAGATTTAGATATAGCTGTCATATATATTTTTAACCGATGTGGTAATAAATTACATATTTATTAACCGATCTGCTTGTACTGGCGTATAATCGAATGTTTTGTGAATCTCGTAAATTCTGCAAAATATCAGTCAAATCGGTTCAGATTCAGATATAACTCTCATATATAGCTTTCGCCCGATTTACACTTCTATGGTCCCCGAGGCCAAAGGTTTACTCCGAGTTATGTTACATGAAATTTTGCACAGGGAGTAGCGTTAACATTATAAATATGACTACCGAATTTGGTTGAAATCGGTCTTCATCTCTCACACAGTTGTACCACTAAAATTAAAATTTCACTTTCAATTTGAATTCATATGTGAAACACGGATAACACATTTGCAACCTCTTTAATGAATCTGATATATGATCTTCGTAGACGTAAATGAAAAACCACATTGCCAATTGCATGTTTTTTGTCTTAAGGAAAATATGCCGGAATTGTGAAGCCTTTAATTAAATAATAATGATATCTGTCATAAAATGGAAAATTTATAGCCGTCTTTATGGCTGATATTGCTGTTGCCCCAGTGCTAAGCTTTTAGCAAAGCCAAAAGTAGTCATGACTACATTTTTTTTTTCACAAATTGTCTAGAACAGTATCGAGCCAAACTATTAGAACGACGATGCTATATATTTGGCAATATTTTAAGTACCGAAATAATAGCCGCAATCTATGATTTCCACTATACCATGTTGAACAATAAGGTGTTGGTGTTATTCGTCCAAAACAATTTTTTTCCGTTTAGCCATGTGGAGGGAGTTTGATGCTTGACAGCTGACACCTGTTATTAAATGGAAATGGAAATGGCGAGACTGGTTTTCTACCATTTGTATGTTTTGGGCTATTGGCCTGGTTGCCATAGAGGGCGCTAGTCACATTGTAGTGAAGAGTGAAATGTGCGTTGTGTCTTTGGTTATTGTGAAATTTGTTGTTTTTAGTCGTTGGAGCTTTCTTTTGGGAGAGATCATAATTTGTTTTGTCTTAACATCGCCTCCGACAAGATTTTCTAGACCAATGCATTTGGTGCGGTGGGCTGGCTTCAGGCATTGGTGTGGGTGTTGATTTTACATGCATTTTACCACGGCTATTGGACACTCGACACTCTACATATTTGACTAATGACATGTGTCATAATCTCTAAGATCAACCTGCATATGTACAAACTCCCACATTCCCATGGCGATGTAATTTCAAACGCAACATTCGATTGGTTATGTTATGCTAGGCTCCAATGCATTTGAGATTGTTTTGGAAAAAAACTTAAATTTGATATGCTTTTGGTGTTGTTGGCTTCCAAATAAGATCTACGTGAAAATATGCCACAATTCCATCACAGCAATTAATAATTTACACTCCGTTTCGAATTTCAGGTGTCGCAGCTTTTGTATCTGTTCACCCATTGAATCAGACGAAAAACATAAAAATTAATTTTTATTAATTAATTCTATTAATAAAATGCCAGTATCCGACAAGCTAGACAAAATAAATTTCATGTTTTGTGTGGCTTAATGACACCTAATGGCGATGAATTCTTCTTGACATATGCAGGGTAATGAAAACATGGTCCTATTTAGAAGTATTCCCCTGCGGAAACCGAAATTACACAGAGAGAGATAAATGTAATGTGTGAGTAGGTCGCCAGGTAAGGCTTACTCATTACCTACAGTGTAACATGCAGTTGGGCGATAAGGAGCTTGGAATGTATATGGTTGCAATTTCAAGTGTTTTGTCCGAGTTGTGGTAAGTTGAAAGCGTAAATTCATCCTGTGAGAGAGTGAAACTAATTCGAATACCATTATGAAGTAATGTCTTCTTATTACCAAGAGTATTTTCGGTGGTCGGCATTTCCATTGACCTCATCATATACGAACGCTAAAATCTAAGACCAAATTGGGTGAAACCCATTGTAAATACACAGGCAGGAATTCAATATGCTTGGCTGAATCCATAGTCATGTAGAAGGCCAGGCTTATGTACTTAGCCTGAAAAAATAGACAAGATACGGCAAAGTGGACTACTACTCGATAAATGTGTCATTCTATACAGCCTATACGAAAACGATAAGATAGTCGACGATGCCGAGTACACCTTCTCCAGTTGTTCCAAATACGCACAAAGAAAACTCGAGCTAGAAACGGGACCAATCTCAATGGAGAACTAACACCAACTGCAGACGGTTGGTAGAGCAGCAGTGAGACAATATTGCGAATAGCACTGTGGACAAAAATATCAATAGTGTCCGTAATTTTAGAAACCTTAGTACTCTAATGTTCACTCATACTTATTCCAGAATCTTAGATTTCCTCATTCCAGATATACCACTAGTCTATATTTTCTCTCCGATTCTTCCGCAACGGCAATGTGAAACACCGTTCATACTCGGACGTTCTTTTTTATTGAGCTAAACATGGAATTGAGTAGCACCCATTGATAAGATAGAAGTTCACCACTATGGCGGATTCAGGATATCCTGCCTCTTGTCGCCTGACAAACACGTAAGCCCATATTCAGCGTGTTGTGCGCTCTACCTTCACCTCTCCATTGCACTCTTTTTTATTCCAAGAACTCTGTGCCTCCAACGAATTCCCAAATTTGTTCCCAGTCCCTGATTCCTATCTGGGGCAGGTCCCGAATCAGCTCTTCAGTGATGTGGTTAACTCTTTGTTTAGTAAAGGCAGGACAGTGACAAAGTTAGTGATACAAGATCATCGGCAAAACAATCCCTACATGCACCATCATCAGCTGCTCATATTCGGTACAAATGTGCTCTCAATTCTAGATACCCGGTTGTTATGCCCACGGTCTTCCTGACTGTCGTCCTACTCTCGTTCAGAGAGTCTCCAGACTTTCTCTTATCTGGGTCACCCCATAGAATTTTCGTCGCCCTTCCGACCGTTGGATTGGTTCACATCGGTGTATGTGTTTCCCTAGTCCATTCATCCATCTCGGCCCGTATTGCCTCGATCGGCTTTGCGTTCTCTAAGTTCACTTCGCTATATTGTCGTGAGGCCTTGGCAGAATCTCTGGAACCAGGCAAGCTTTTTTCAGTGTATATATCCTAGATCTTATTGCCAGTTCAAATGCCTTTACATTTCCTCTTATTCCGGCCTGTCCCGACTCCCAAATGATGCGGATCCGTGTTCCGAGTACTCGTTGATTTTGCTTTTGTGTCCCACTACGGTTTGTGATCGAACCGTAATGTGTGCTATTGCCTCCATTGCCATCTGGCAATCTGTGAAAATGTCCATGGTTTGTGGCCTCGTGTTATTTCGAGCCATTTAAAACATTTCGTTTTGGCACGCACTTTTGACTGCATGATTGTGATGTGATCCTGTAATGCGGATCGGAATATGATCTCGGTTTCTTAGTCCTCCATATATACACCTAGTCCCGTTCTCTCACCCATCTTCGATTCCTCGGTATCTGAGGTCCAGAGTTTCGACCCATAATTTGAACTTCTTTTTATACGGACGAAAAAGACTGTTTTTCATATGGTTGGGTGTAAAAATCATATGTTTAGAACTCAAATTTTTAACACAATATTTTTAAGTGCAAGCATATAATGTTCATAAACTAGCATAACATGTTTGGGACATATATGTTAATATGTTAGAACATATTATGTTTGGGGCATAAAATGTTTGTAAATATTATATGCTTAGATGCTAACATATATTAATTTAGAAATAGCCTATTAACATATATGTGTTTAGAAAGAGAGACCTAGAGAGTATGCTGCAAGTAAAATAATGGAAGTAACCAATTGGTGCCTTAAAAATATATCCACACAAAGAAAATTTCATTAAAAATGTTTTACTACCAGTGTATGCCCTACGGTGAAACATAATATGTTTGAACAATACAAACAATATTTTGTTTGGACCAATCCTGAAAATATATATGCTTGAAGCAAAATGGGGTATATGTTACAGAAACGATTTTTAGAGGGTGTATGAATAGCATTGTTTAGACAAAGTATAATACTCATACTCTTTTCGGTTCCGGCTCGCAATATATTAATAAAGCTATTCACGTACAAACGAATGCGAGTTTAAAAATCCAATTTATAAGAAATACTTCAAAACGAAACATTTTTCATAATTCTAAAAAAAAATTAAACCTAAAATGCAAAGTCCTCAAAATAAGTCTTGGTCTCTTTAAAGATTCAATGTTTCTGTTAATTTAAAGACGATTTCATTAGATCAAAAATGTTTTTTTTTTACTTTAAGGAAAATTTGCCTCAGGTTAGGTAGGTATAGTGGCAGCCCGATATTTCAGGCTCAGTCCATTGTGATATGTTACCACAGTGGTGAACTTCCCTCTTATCACTGAGTACTGCCCGATTCTATGTTAAGCTCAATGGCAACGGACCTCCTTTTTATAGCCGAGTCCGAACGGTATTCCACATAGTAGTGAAACCACATAGAGAAGGTTATGTTAGGTTAAGGTTAGGTTAAAGTGGCGGCCCGATTAAGATTCAGGCTCACTTAGACTATTCAGTCCATTGTGATACCACATTTAACTAAAAGTGCCTATTACATATGGGCACTTCTAGTTTTAACCGCTGAACCTTCTCTATTGTTTTCTTTTGTTGAACCAACCAGATTGCTCCAAAAACATTAGCAGACTGCTTAAGTTAACGTTTTCCAGATCCGCCAGTAATATAAAGCTATATGCCCCTTACACAAAATGCAGGACACTCACACAAGAGGTGTTTTATTGATTCCTTTTCCTCCGCATCATGGCAGCTCATACAATATCAGTACACTTCACACCAATAGTTTTTGCAAAATCGCCTATCAGGCAGCGACCCGTTATAGCAGATATCAGGAGTGATATCTGACGTCTTGAGAACACTAGCATATCTAGTGTGCGGTTTAAGTGTAAATGGGGCCATATTTGATTGGTGTCGTTACAACCCTTACAATTCTCCCATCGAACATTTGACATCATGACAGCCTTCTCACGCAGTATGAGCTTGCAGGTAGCCAGGGGCATACCAACAGATTCTAGTTCCCCTGGAATATGTAAGGTAGTCCCTAACCTCGCCAAGTCATCCGCTTCGCAGTTCCCCGGTATGTTCCTATGGCCAGGCACTCATATTAGGTGAATATTGTGCTGCTCAGCCATCTCATTGAGAGATTTGCGGCAATCGATGGCTGCTTAGAGAAGCTTTGAAACACTCAGAAATGTCACCAGCATTACTGAGGTGGGATAAACCACCGTTGAAAAATTATTGATGTTTGGTCGAGACTGGATTTAAACCCACGACCCTGTGTATGCAAGGCAGACATGCCAACCATTGCACCACAGTGGCTGCCACAAAAATTTGCCTTATTTCAAAGAAATAAGGCAGTCAGAAAGCACTGTTTACAGACGCCCGTATGAGACTGATTTTGGAATGAATCGTGATTTCACTTTTCATAGACCCTCAAGATATTGTAAAAATTGATAAATTCTATGATATCTGACTATTAGTTAACGCATCTCCTGCACCGATTTCTTGTTGGTCATGATGTGATGTAGGTGACTGTCCTGGATGTTCTTTTCTTCTTTATTGCAAACCTTCTATTTTGTATAAATTTAAGATATGAAACCCTTTCACTTACTTCCTCCATGTTCTACATTTAAACCGGACTCTTATTATGACATAACAACTTCGAAATATTGACTACAGACTTTCATATCACATTCCATACATCATCATTTAATTCTGACTTCCCATAATTAGACGACGATCAAGATTGAAACGCAAAAACAGCTAAGCAAGACGCCCCCTAAAACGCCATTTGAATGATAAAAGTGGCAACAAAAAGCTCACCTCCTCATATCGAATTGCTATCATTTTGCGCTTATTAAATATCGTTACCATTTTATTAGAATTTTTATTTATTTGTTTTTGTTTGTGTTCATTAAATAATTTATTGCAAAATTTGTGTGTGGATAATTCTAAAGGGAAAAATCTCTTAAACAAATGTAAGTTGAGAGAGAACGAGAAACGGCACCGGCACTATCGTCACATCAGTCGAAAAAAGAAAAAAAACCCGCGCCAAATGTCAATAAAGTCTGTCCGAAGAATGAAACAAATCTCAGATTCGGAATCAGCAGAATCCAATGGTGATACATTCCAAACGACGACATTATTCGAGCACACAAAACTTGTTTATCTCAAATAGATACAGCGCTGAATGGACGCGTCCCCTCCCCTTCCCACTCCTTGTTAAATGAATGGCTACTATGTAAGGAGGGTGTATTGTTTTGTTCTTGTTTTTTCTGCCATTTTCAAGCTGTTAATGGCGATTTGGGCTTTTTGTTGTGGGTCCAGACCGAGCGTTGAGGTATTTGATTTATGAGAGTTTATTTAATTGTTTTTATTTTTTGTTATTCCGTGATTATGGCCAGAATTTATTGACACACCACATGTCGAATGTGACAAAATTGGGGGTGTACAACAAGAACACCACATAATTTGATGCTAATTTTACACTTACAAAAATAGTTAAGATTTTGTTCATCTCAAGAATATACATACCTGAAATGGAGAAAAAAGAATAAAATAAATTAGTGGGACACATTTTGGCTATTATGTTATTGCAATTTTTTTTATTTTGTTAAGATACAAGCTTGTCGGTTTTGCAACTCAAATCAAATGTACACTCTAAAAAAAGTTCTCTTTGATCAAAAAGAGTTTGACCTTCTTTTAAGGATTTTGTTATTGATTCCGAGCCAAAGGTGCGGCTTCTTTAATATAAAGACATGTTTTACCGACCTATCTCGATTTAAATCTAAGAGCAATAAAATTAGCATACAGATCTCATATATCGAATTTTGATTCTCTTTTTGCGGTATAACAAATGCCATTCGCGTAACAAATGCCAGTCTAAAAATCCAAAGTAAAAACTATTTTCTTAATTAAAAAAAAAAAAAAAAACTTTAAACCATACTAATAGAAAAAGTTTCGTTATATTAACGAAATGTGTCGTTAAAAGTCAGCCAATGAAACAAATTCATTAATACAACGAAATTTTTCGTTATTATAACGAATTTTCTGTTAATTAACGTAACGTTTCGTAATATTAACGAATATTTTCATTGTATTAATGAAAATGTTTCGTTATATCAATGAAAATATTTCGTTGATTGAGTTTTAATGAAATTTTCTTTGTGTGCAAAAATGCTAAATACTCAAAATAAATCTTAGACTACAGTTGAAGCGTTTTTATCTTAAATGTAACGATTCAATATTTCAGTTAATTTAAGGACGGTTTCTTTAATTCAAAAATGTGTTTCTTTACTTTAAAGAAAATTTGCCTTAGTTCCAAGACATGTGACTTTAACGGAGGGACGCAAATTGTGTCCTAAATTTAATGCAAATTTGAAGCAACTATTATAAACGTTATTTTAGTTAAAATTCCATTAAATAAAATAAATTTTTACTTAATACTTTGCAAATTGCGCATCCAAAATTCCTTCAGAAAATATGGTCTACATCCTGGATGTTAATTTTCAAATTTACTTTCACTGCTTTTCAATTTGTCCTTGAAATTAATACTTATGACTCCCAGGGGCTATAGCCTATTACCATCATCATTCAATAGACAAAAGCATAAACCCTTCACTAAGAACTTTATAGCTAAATGGGTTACATTTTGATTTCACAACAAAATCAGATAAAACAAATTGATTGTACAACAAAACAACATTTAACCTAATCTCTATCAAGTAATTGTCATTGGGTTAACAAATCAGACAATGGAATTGGATGGGAATTGCAAAACAGCAAAGCTTTAGAGATTCTGTACTTTGAATTTTTTTTCACAGTTAATGGACTCAATATTGTAGAGTGCAATGGGTATTTTTGATTAGGCGATGTATATGGATCAGCTAAATATTAGCTATCTGAAAAATCTTGCAATAGAATACCATCCTACACAGAAATACATCAAATTTTGTATCAATTACATTTTTCATTTGGATCAATTATTTTTTTAAATAAGATAAAGATGTTTTTTTTTTTATTTTAACTACACAGGAAATTCTTTTATAACACGCTTTTTCCACGTGTTTATTGGGTAATTTTAACTTTTTTTTGCTTCAAATACGTTGAAAACAGAGTAAGGATTAATAAAATGGTACAAATTATTTAAATTTTGTCAAAAAAAATTATAAATCTATTCTAGATCGAATTTTTTAAAATATTTGAGGTCAAACGTTTCAGACAAACTTTAGAATGCATTAAAAATCATAAAAAAAAAACAAGTAAGGAAAGTCTAAAGTCGGGCGGGGCCGACTATATTATACCCTGCACCACTTTGTAGATCTAAATTTTCGATCCCATATCACATCCGTCAAATGTGTTGGGGGCTATATATAAAGGTTTGTCCCAAATACATACAATTAAATATCACTCGATCTGGACAGAATTTGATAGACTTCTACAAAATCTATAAGACTCAAAATTTAGGTTGGCAAATGCACTAGGGTGGAACACAATGTTAGTAAAAAAATATGGGAAGTATTTAAATCTGAAGCAATTTTAAGGAAACTTCGCAAAAGTTTATTTATGATTTATCGCTCGATATATATGTATTAGAAGTTTAGGAAAATTAGAGTCATTTTTACAACTTTTCGACTAAGCAGTGGCGATTTAACAAGGAAAATGTTGGTATTTTGACCATTTTTGTCGAAATCAGAAAAACATATATATGGGAGCTATATCCAAATCTGAACCGATTTCAACCAAATTTGGCACGCATAGCAACAATGCTAATTCTACTCCCTGTGCAAAATTTCAACTAAATCGGAGCAAAAAATTGGCCACTGTGGTCATATGAGTGTAAATCGGGCGAACGATATATATGGGAGATATATCTAAATCTGAACCGATTTCAATAAAATTGGGCACACTTGACTACACTACTAATTGTACTCCTAGTGCAAAACTTCAACCAAATTGGGGTAAAATTGTGACTTCTGGGACCGTATTAGTCCATATCGGGCGAAAGATATATATGGGAGCTATATCTAAATCTGAACCGATTTCAATAAAATTTGGCACACTTGACTACAGTACTAATTGTTCTTCTTGTGCAAAATTTTAAGCAAATTAGGGTAAAACTCTGGTTTCTGGGGCCATATAAGTCCATATCGGACGAAATATATATATTGGAGCTATATCTAAATCTGAACCGATTTCTTTCCAAAATCAATAGGGTTCTATTCTGAGCCAAAACACATACTTGTGCCAAATTTGAAGTCTATTGGACTAAAACTGCGACCTAGACTTTGATTACAAAAATGTGTTCACGGACAGACGGACATAGCTATATCGACTTAGGAGCCCACCCTGAGCATTTTTGCCAAAGACACCATGTGTCTATCTCGTCTCCTTCTGGGTGTTGCAAACATATGCACTAAGTTATAATACCCTGTTCCACAGTGTGACGCAGGGTATAATTATATAGTTTGCAAAATATGGCAAAACTTTTTAATTCACTTCCAAAGCACTGAATTCGGATCACAACTTAAGAAGTGATGCAAATTCAGTGCAATGGCTGGTGAAATGGTGAACATCCGTCCTATCAACCAGTGAAGGAATATGATCACCTCAAACATGTTTCAAGAGCACTGTGTTACTTTTTCACAGCGACCATGTAGCATTTTTGTCGCAAAAATATTCTTTTCTTGTCAAACATAACATGCTTTCCGAGATCAGATACATAATTTCCGAGTAAAGAACATGGTTTCGACAAACATGCTACGTGTTTTCGGTGAAAAAGCAACGTTTTGCTCTTGGAACATGGTTGGGCTGATCATATTCCTTCTCTGCGTAATGACAAACCCATGTTAAATTCATCGCTTCTGCGCCAATTTTGTACCACTTCCGGATCCAAAAAGAACATTTCCACTACTTTTTTGGTGATGCTTTTTATGAGGGGTGAATGGATTACCATCTTTTTCAACAAACCGATCATGTAATGCTATTCTTAGATTATGGTATCATATCTGCAATTGCGTTTCCACTAAGATGAATTGGAAACATTACTCCAAACTAAGAGGATTTTACACAGAAAAAATTTCCGTAGTTAAACTAACGCTAAATTTAACATATTTTTATTGAAAAAAATTTATTTGCTTGTAGTTAAATTTTATTATTTGTATCGAAATTTTCCACAGCTTAATGAAATCTTACTTTTTTAAGTATGTCTCAAAAATTTTATGAACTAGACGTGAGTATAAAGTTCAATGACCGTACACATAAGTTCAATATGAACTAAAACATACGGAAATTTTCGTACGATTGCCAAAAATAGTAAGAATGAACTACTGTATGGTTAAAATGGTCATGATTTGGTGCCAATGATTTTCTTCTTTACTTTTAGTTAATTTTTTCTTCTATGAGATGATGTAATTTCGTGAACTGCAGTTAAAACAGGGCATTAAAATTTCCTGGTTTTGACAACGCTTTGTGGAAATCTCAAAATGTGGAGTAAAATTTAGTTCAATTTTCGTGCGAGGTAGTTCATTTTTCCTATAAAATAGTTCACATTTTTTTCGGTGTATACAAAATTGTAGCTCTAATGGTTTCATATACTCACGATGAACAGAACTCATGATCACCCATCTGAAGTAATGTGTGAAACGAAAAACTTCCTTGGTGGTAAGTATTTACTCACAAGCATACGGTATTGACAAAGTAATGGTACAATGTACAATTCATCAATGTGGTACCACAATGGACTGAATAGTCTAAGTGAGCCTGATACATAGGGCTGCCACATAACCTAACCTAATGGTACAAAAGATTTCGGTAAAAAGTTGTTCATATCCACTATTTTATTGTTTTTCTTTTTCTGGGTAAGATACATCCTAGCAGCTAAGAACGTGCACTCGTTTTGATGACCGCTTTAGATTTCAAAAGCGCCGTTTGCAACAGCCAGGAATTTATATCACATTCTGAAAGAAGAGTTTCTTTAACTTTAAAGAAAAAAATATTTGAGACAATTTTCGCAATGTTTCACACAAAAATTCAGATTCATTTTTTCTTAAAGAAAATACTTATTATTGTTTTGATCTCAGCTTAAACTCATGCGTTGGCTAAACTACAAAAGTAGCTTAACCAACAGAGGAAAAGTATGTTTATCAAATTTATTTGGGCAAAGCCCTTCAGACTGCAAAATGGTTGGATGGAGGACCGTTTCGGAATTCCCATATTTCTCATCAGCATCCTGTAGGTTAGGTTAGGTTAGGTTAGGTTAAAGTGGCAGCCCGATTAAGATTCAGGCTCACTTAGACTATTCAGTCCATTGTGATACCACATTAACTAAAAGTACCTATTACATATGGGCACTTCTAGTTTTAACCGCTGAACCTTCTCGATTATTTTTCTTCGCTGAACCAACCAGATTGTTCCAAAAACATTAGCAGACTGCTTAAGTTAACGTTTTCCAGATCCGCCAGTAATCTGAAGCTATATGCTCCTAAAAGTTGCTTGCGCTTTACACAAAATGCAGGACACTCATCCAAGAGGTGTTTAATTGATTCTTTTTCCTCCGCATCATGACAGATCATACAATAGTCATTATACCTCGCGCCAATAGTTTTTGTAAAATCGCCTATCAGGCAGCGACCCGTTATAGCAGATATCAGGAGTGATATCTGACGTCTCGAGAACATTAGCATATCTAGTGTGCGGTTTAAGTTGAAATGGGGCCATATTTGGTGTCGTTACAACCCTTGCAATTCTCCCATCGAACATTTGCCATCATAACAGCCTTCTCACGCAGCATGAGCTTGCAGGTAGCTAGGGGCTACCAACAAATTCTAGTTCCCCTGGAATATGTAAGGTAGTCCCTAGCCTTGCCAACTCATCCGCTTCGCAGTTCCCCGGTATGTTCCTATGGCCAGGCACCCACATTAGGTGAATATTGTACTGCTCAGCCATCTCATTGAGAGATTTGCGGCAGTCGATGGCCGTTTTCGAGTTGAGGAACACAGAGTCCAAGGATTTTATTGCAGGTTGACTGTCTGAGTATATATTAATGCACACATTTTTTGGAACATTACTTCTCAGCCAATTCGCCACCTCTCTTATTGCTAATATTTCAGACTGAAAAACACTACAGTGATTAGGTAATCTTTTCGCTATTCGAAGTTCCAGATCATTAGAATATACTCCGAACCCCACTTGTCCATCCAATTTGGAGCCATCAGTGTAGAAATCTATATATTCTTTATTCCCCGGGGTCTGTGTGCATCACGCCTCGAAAAATGGGCTCGCCAAAGTGTAATCCATCCTGTAAATTGCAGCAAAACGTTCAACCAATTATCTCAATAAAAACGGATAATTTACAAACCCGATGTGAATTACGCTCAAACCTGCAGAAAAAATGGTTTTTGATAGTTGACTTTGTGTTCCTAAATTTACAAAAACACATCGCTTTTCCTTTGCCAAAATCAAATCATCGATTTCAGTGCAGTTGGCTGTTATAGTTGGATTCTCGTTCAATCATTATTGTTGTTTTGATTTCAGCTTAATAACAAACAGTAGGTGCAATATGACAGTACCAACATTTGTTAAAGTGTAAACGAATGTATAGCGAAGATATAATCCTAAAACATCATATTCCTTCTTTGCTCTGTGTTCCATTTTTCCTCAGATTCCAATGCTAGCAGTTGCATTACGACAGTAAAAGCACAGATGCTTCACTCAACGAGTCTTTGAAGCTTATGACGGATATTATCACTGCTACACGGACGAAAATGACTGTTTTTCATATGTTTGGGTGTAAAAATTATATGTTTGGAACTCAAATTTTTTAACACAATATTTTTAAGTGCAAGCATATAATGTTCATAAACTAGCATAACATGTTTGGGACATATATGTTAATATGTTAGAACATATTATGTTTGGGACATAAAATGTTTGTAAATATAATATGCTTAGATGCAAACATATATTTATTTGGAAATAGTCTATAAACATATATGTGTTTAGAAAGAGAGACCTAGAGAGTATGCTGCAAGTAAAATAATGGAAGTAACCAATTGGCGCCTTAAAAATATATCCACACAAAGAAAATTTAATTAAATTTTTTACTACCAGTGTATGCCTTAAGGTGAAACATAATATGTTTAAACAAAACAAACAATGTTGTGTTTGGATCATTCCTGAAAATATATATGCTTGAAGCAAAATGTGTTTGGGGTATATGTTACAGAGGCGATTTTTTTCTAGAATTTTTCAAAGCTAAACAAAAACATAGATATTCGTAGCTCAAAATAATGTCGTTCTCGCCAAATTCAAGATTTAACAAAAGTTTTATTTGATTATTTCTTCACCACATAGTGACTATAAAATATGGTGGAAATTGAGGCAGTAATATTACCAGTACCATCTGTGAAAAAGTTCAAATGGCAAGGATACACTTCACGCTTCTAGCACTTTCAGCGCAACATCAACAACAAAAAAAAAACTAGAGATAAAATAAAATTCAATAAAAGCCTTTGTGAAAATCCGCTATGTATACTTGCCAAGAGTAGATTGAAAAAAAAAGGCTTTCAAGTGGCTGTGGAGATGTGGCATCGTATGTTATTCTATGAACTGATTGTATTTTTTTTTGCAATAATTGTGATATATATGTAACGCAATAACATAACAAATAAGTGCTCACATAGATGAAATCTTATGATATACGACATATACACTGAGAAAATTTATGAAAATTAAAAATTTATGAAAATTAAATAATGTTGTATTATCAATCTCGTGATGTCCAGTTTTTATAGTAGTAAAAGTAATTTTTCATAATAATAATAAATAAAGTGATGAAACGTTAAGAAAAATAATATGAAAACAATAATATGACATGATAGGCCTCTAATCTTTTTTATTTGCTTTAATTGTTAGTATCAAAAGAAAATTGTCCAAGATTTCGTTTCTCAGAAAAAAAACCATTTCTTTCAGTGCAATTGAAAACACTTTGAATTTCACCAAAGTTGTTCAGAATTTCCTAAATATGTGTCCATGTTGAACTTCGTATGGTGCTAAGAACATTTTTGCAAATTCTATTTTCTTATCGTAAAAACCTGTTTTTTTAACAACAAGACAAATTAATTATGTCTAATATTTTTTTTTTAATTTCTGGAAAAATATTTAATTATTTCTTTTATGTCGTTTTTTTTAGAATAGTTTAATTTCGAATTAACCTACATATTCTTTCGTTAATGGTTCACTTTTTTCAGTGTATGTATTTGAATTAAAAAATAATGTAAATTAAACTGAGATGAATGATATTAAAGTTAACTAAACTACATTGACAGCTAAATTAAAATAAATAGAAATTAAAATATGTACGTGAAAATATATCCCGAATACAGTGACCACAGACACAAACCATTTTGTTTGCAGAGCTCTTCAATGCCTTTCAGATGATATAGTTCATGATGAGACCATTGTCCAAGTGGTCACAAGGGCTACTAAATTTTCGAAACTATAGACATAGCTGTCAATGCCAATAACGAGTGGTTTAAGCCGATATTTATATTTGGTTCTGTTAACTGCTAATAAAGTGGTTTGTATCTGTGCTAACTTAATACACAATTTATATTCACACTAATAACTGAAATGTATTTAAATAGTATATAAATTAAATTGACTTTTTATTTATGTTTAATTGAAGTAAATTTGATAAGAGGTACTTCAATTTACTATAAAAATGAAATTTTGAACAATATCCATAGAAATAAAATTTTAACAAAATTTTCTACAGAAATAAAATTTTGACAAAATTTTCTAAAGAGATAAAATTTTGACAAAATTTGGCTATAGAAATAAAATTATGACAAAATTTGGCTATAGAAATAAAATTATGATAAAATTTGGCTATAGAAATAAAATTTTGACAAAATTTTCTAAAGAAATAAAATTTTGACAAAATTTGGCTATAGAAATAATATTTTGATAAAATATTCTATACAAATAAAATTTTGACAAAATTTTCTAAAGAAATAAAATTTTCTATAGAAATAAAATTTTGACAAAATTTGGCTATAGAAATAAAATTATGACAAAATTTGGCTATAGAATAAAACTATGACAAAATTTGGCTATAGAAATAAAATTATGATAAAATTTGACTATAGAAATAAAATTTTGACAAGATTTTCTAAAGGAACACAATTTTGACAAAATTTGGCTATAGAAATAAAATTTTGACAAAATTTTCTATAGAAATAAAATTTTCTATAGAAATAAAATTTTGACAAAATTTTCTATAGAAATAAAATTTTGACAAAATTTTCTATAGAAATAAAATTTTGACAAAATTTTCTAAAGAAATAAAATTTTGACAAAATTTAGCTATAGAAATAAAATTTTGACAAAATTTAGCTATAGAAATAAGATTTTGACAAAATTTTCAAAAGCAATAAAATGTTGACAAAAATTGGCTATAGAAATAATATTTTGATAAAATATTCTATAGAAATAAAATTTTGACAAAATTTTCTATAGAAATAAAATTTTGACACAATTTTCTAAAGGAATACAATTTTAACAAAATTTGGCTATAGAAATAACATTTTGACAAAAATTATATATAGAAATAAAATTTTGACAAAATTTTCTAAAGAAATAAAATTTTTACAAAAGTTAGCTATAGAAATACAATTTTGACAAAATTTGGCTATAGAAATAAAATTTTGACAAAATTTGACTATAGAAATAAAGTTTTGACAAAATTTTCTAAAGAAATAAAATTTTAACAAAATGTGGATATAGAAATAAAATTATGACAAAATTTGGCTATATAAATAAAATTTTGACAAAATTTAGTTATAGAAATAAAATGTTGATAAAATTTGGCTATAGAAATAATATTTTGATAAATTATTCTATAGAAATAATATTTTGATAAAATATTCTATAGAAATAAAATTTGACAAAATTTTCTACAGAAATAAAATTTTGACAAAATTTTCTATAGAAATAAAATTTTAACAAAATTTTCTAAAGAAATAAAATTTTGACAAAATTTAGCTATAGAAATAAAATTATGACAAAATTTGGCTATAGAAATAAAATTTTGATAAAATTTTCTATAGAAATAAATTTTTGACAAAATTTTCTATAGAAATAAAATTTTGACAAAATTTTCTATAGAAATAAAATTTTGACATTTTGAAAAAAAAATTTCTATAGAAATAAAATTTTGACAAAATGTGGATATAGAAATAAAATGTTGACAAAATTTTCTATAGAAATAAAATTTTTAGAAAAATTTCTATAGAACTAAAATTTGTAAAAAAAAAAATTTTGGTAGATTTTTTTTGGCACAAGTGACAATGTAACACCACTATTAAATACATTATAAGTTTTATGTTAACTGAAAACGTAATAAAATTTGGCGGAATATTTCAATCACAATTTATTCACAATGACTTTATGACTGCAAACGATAAATCAACGAAAAACAATAATAGATATTAACAGGCACTTAACATGGTTATTAAAACTATTATCAATATTCCAATAGGTTGTATTGGTTACACTGACAAATGACCACCTTTCTCGAGAGACAACCTGAATTTTTTAAATGAAGTCATCTTTAGCAGCTATTGAAATAGCAAAGGAGCACACTTGAAATACTCTCAAGATATTCACAAGATTGAAACCACACCCTGTTGCATACCACCTTGCCTTGGGGCCTTAAGCTTTATGGCCTGGCGTCCGTTGAACTACTATGAAGTATATTTTTATTTTTGTATAGAAACAAATATTTGTTATGAATTATTTGTGTTTTTGGTTTTGTGTTTTTCGATGCCACTCACTCACTACTAAATTGTGCCAATATTTGTTATTTCTATTTTAGAGATAAGACCTTAAGGTAATTAACAACAATTAGATGGGCAAACAAAAAGCTATAAAGCAAAAAATAGATACAAATTTATAAAACATAAATGGACTTAAGTCAAAATTCAATTGTTAAACCCCCAGGGCTTTTTGTACTTGATGACAAGTGTGGGCAGTTATGATCTCTCCGTAAGGTCAGGAGGAAACTCATTTTTTCTCTAAATTACACTAAAAAAATCTTAAATCTATTAAATATGATATTGCATTGTTATAACCAAAAGCGGAAATAGTCTAATTACTTAGTAACACTGTGGCAATTAAGGTCATATAAAAATAACTTCATAGTAGGTGAATTTTTGCTACATTGACAAATTAATTGTTCATCCAATGGACGGATATGAATCCGTGACAAGAACATGAAATTCTAAAAATCTGAGGTATTTGAGTAAAAACAAAATCAAAGTTGAGAAACTGCTTACTAAGAGCATTTGTGACATACTCACAGAGTTACAGTATATATTTAAAACTAGAAGTGCCCATATGTAATAGGTACTTTTAGTTAATGTGGTATCATAATGGACTGAATAGTCTAAGTGCGCCTGAAACTTAATCGGGCTGCTTCTTAGTTGATGTGGTACCACAAAGGGATACTGAAATGAAGCGGAATGTCAGTTAAACCTAGCCTAACCTATTAAATACGAGGGTTGCCCTTTATATTTCGGTATTTGGCAACCCTAGTATTGCAATCTGACAACTGACAGCTCTATCGCAAAGCTTTATAATTTTGAGTTTTACATACTCAGAACGTTTTGACATACGAGCGCTATTTGTGTTGTTTAGAGCAACTTAAAATTCATCTCTCGCAAAAAATGGAATGAAATCATGAATATTTTCGTTCAATTATTTTTTACGACTTTCGATGTGAATTAACAACAGTGTATCGATGAACTTAATTCAAAAATTTAGGCGACGAAGTTCTGTCAAGACCAGTGTTTATCGATGGTATGGTAAATTGTTGTTGTTCCGGAAACTATTGGTCCAACTGATATTGCAAGAGTGTTACTTGACCTATCGTGAGATTGAGAAAATCTTAGGCGTTAGTGAGATCAGCATTCATTCAATATTGCGTGAACATTTGACCGTTAGAAAAAAATTGTTCGCGTTGAATCCCACATAAAGTGATAAAAAAACCGGGTTTTTTGAATGTCGGATTTTCTCGGCTTTAAAAAACGGACTTGTTTTCCCAATCCGGTCGACTGTGTTTTTTTTTTTTTTTTTTTTTTTTTTTTTTTTTGAAGCAAATAACCTGTTCAACCGGTTAAGTTTGAAAGGATAATCTAATTATAATGTCACAAAAACTCAACGAAAAAACTGATTAGAAAATATATTAAAATATGGGCACGATTTTTTATACAAATATATGTTGCACCTATTCGGAAGTATTTTCAATGCAGTTTATTGAAATACTCATAGGCATTAAATTGGCAATTTCACAAAAAAATTAAAAAACTCAAGACCGGTTCTTGAGGCCTTGAAAACACCAACAATCGGTGTAAGAAGATAAACCGGTCAACCGGGTTTATCCACCGGTTTTGATCACTCTAATCACACAATTGGTCAATCGTTCAGAAAAGTCCGTGTCGATTGGGTGTTTCAAGGTGAGCCTAATTCAACAAAATTTGCACTTCTAACCGGGTTTTTTTAAAGTCAGTTTATCGGTTTATCCGAAAATCCCATTTTTTATACCGGGTTTCGGTTTTTTATTTTCCACAAACTGGTTAAAACCGAAAAAATAGAAATTACGGAAATAGTCGCCATTTTTTTCGTAAAAATTAGACATGTTGTAATCGTACTACTAGAACAACGCAGACCAGTCAATTCTGAGAGGTGCACATCCATTTGTTTCGAAGTTGTATTCTAAGAAGTCAGGAAAATCAACCGCTGAAGACGTATAACGAGCTCGCACATATCGCCTCAAACAACTCCATTTTTGAGCTCCCGAAATATCGATTTGATGAGTCATCCGCCGTATAGTCCTGACTTGGCAGTGCCTCCCGTAAGTAAAAAAAATATTGAGAGGTTGGATATTTAAAAATATTTATAGCTAGAACGTTGTGGTATTATGAGCAATTGTCTAAATGAGACTCATCTAATAAGTCGCCACGCTAATCTACCCGACGTATCAAATGGATTTGCGATAGAAAATTGTTTGAAATAAAATCGAATCTTGAAATTCAATTTAGTTTAGATACAAGCAATTCATTCACCTCTTGGTGACACAGCGTGAAACAATCACAAAACGATAGGCAAACGAAAAACAAAAAAATGTAGCCAGAGGCCAAGTGACAATGGTGGCTTGGAAAAAAGTCACGTTTCGAATTAAAAAAGCCAACAACAAAAATTTTAAATATTTTTTTTTATTTTGCCTAAATTTTATGCAAAATTCGAAACAACAATCGCGACAATGTTTACAACACAAAACCACAAAAATAAATGGTAGCAAAAAATTGCCATTAAAAATAAACTAAAACGAAAGGTAGACATGAAGAATTGTTGGTGATAAGCAGGCAGTAGCAAGCAATTCGGCCATTATTCATGGTGCTGGTTATGTTTCTTGGCTAAAAATGTTTAACCGCGTTGTTGTTGCAACGGTGGGGTTGCCGAAACCCGCTGGTTGTGACCGGCCTATGGCAATCATACTTTGGGTTAAACGACAATTTTCAATTTAATGAATCTTAATTTGGAGTCAGACACTCACACACACAGGGTTCAATGACTCCATAACCAGCACATCCACCACCTCGACCATTGTCGTTGGTCGTGTAAGATAATGGCTAAAAACACAACAAACGCTACAAACCCTTCTCCATACTAAATTCCCAAGTTGTTTTGTAGCTTGAACCGTTGAAAACCCATTCCCACTAACTAACTGTTTATCGTGTATAGTTTATGTGGTGGGACCAAATTATAAATTCAGCTGCTCCGAAATCCCTTAACCCAAAGTGGTTCGTTTTTTTTTTTTTTTTTTTGATCCCCATATGTAAGCTCGCATACATGTTACACACATTTCTAAGAACCATCTAGGAAATGGTAAGACTAACGCCAAAGTTTATAGTAGACGACAAGTTTTAGTTATCTTTAATTTGTTTAGGTAAGCGATTTTAAAATTATGTGAAGTTAAACTGGCAGTACGTTATGACAGCGACCCTTGCAACTTTACCCAACTGTTATAGAATGTGGCCTAAATGTAGTGGATGGTTTGCGTGGTTTTGGCGAGTGATATGTGAGTGAACCTTGGAGGTGATTTAACTGCAAGAACATGATTAATTTTGTAGTTGTTCGGAGCTTCAGCTATACTATACTCGTGACTTCGACCTGTACCCGGAGAAGAGTGAAACCGGCCAAAAGCTAAAATTACATAACTTACCAGTAAAAATTGAACTTGGTTGATGCCAAAGAAATTGCAGGCGCTTCTGGCTTTTACCATTGAGCCCATCCGATTTATTTCTTTTGTTTGGTTAAGTTAGGTTTGTGGCAGCCCGATGTATCAGGCTCACTTAGACTATTCAGTCCATTGTGATACCACATTGGTGAACTTCTCTTTGCTGAACTAAACTACTTCTTTTGTTGAACTAAACTTATTGTTCCAAAAGCATTATCATACTGCTTAAATTAACATTTTCCACATACAGAAAAGGAATATATTCGCCTCGAGCATAATCTTATTTTTGGAAGGGTATCATTTTTGTCCCAAAAATATTGATTTTTGGGTGAACATAAACATACAAACAAACCGATACCTAATTTCCGTAACAGTAACATGACTGCCTTCAAAACAAGGTCTAACCACTGCCGTATACTAGAAGAGTGCGCGTGAAGCGAAATTTTCGTGACACGTGAGCCGTGCATGAAAATTAAACAAAATGAATAGGACTAATCGGCATGCGTCGTACGAGAGCGTGATTCAAAGTCAAATTATGTTCGTGAATATGAGTGAGTAAAATTTCTTTGAAATCTTTATTCGGTAATGTGCGTGAGCGTGACGGAAATTTCAATTGGAAAACAATTTTGTTGTAGTCCCTACAAGTCAAAGTCTATCGGTGCGCTTTTCGCGCCATTGCTTCAATATAAGACATAACCTTTGGACGCTGGACATCTATCAATCAAAACCGCTACCGCTTCAGTAACCCATCCATTCACATGCCGAGACAAAATCAATGCAGCAGTCGCTCGCCTATACTTGCTGGTTGAATTGCCAGAGTGAGACCTAACTTCCCAGCACAACCAGCGGGACGTGTAAACGAAAGCGATGATTTTGTCGTACAAACCCTGCTGGCCCTAAAATGAGGAGATTGGTGAGATGATAGAGAAACATAAGTAGACCACATGGCTAGTGCACTTGGAACTAGATAACTTAGATTTGTTCGCACCCCGCAATGAGAGAATATAGAATCTCACTCATCTTCGCCAACGTGGAGGTGATTGTCTGACATTATATACAAGGAGAGACTGACTACGCCTCAGTTCATTTCAGGCGAGGTAACCAATGCCATGAACAGACTGGAATCATCCAAGGCACTGAGCCCCAAATCTTAAACTCTGGAAAGTGGGTATCAGATTGATGCTTCTCCAACAAGCATGTTTGTTACACTCCATGGATATCCATGAGATTTGAAAACCAAAAAATTTATTTGAGTGAGAATTCACTGCGGTCCACAACACTAGCACGGTTGCCACTCGAGCCCAAAGTTAGGTTAGGTGGCAGTCCTAACTCACTTTGACTATTCAGTCATTGTGATACCACCGGGGTGAACCCTGAGTGCTGCCCGATTCCATGTTAAGCTCAATGGCAAGGGACCTCCTTTTTATAGTCGAGTCCGAACAGCGTTCCACATTGTAGTGAAACCACTTAGGGAAGCTTTGAAACCCTCAGAAATGTCGCCAGTATTACTGAGGTGGCATAATCCACCGCTGAAAAACTTTTTGGTGTTAGGTCGAAGCAGAAATCCAAACAACGACCTTGCGTGTGCAAGGCGGGCATGCTCTCGAGCCCAAAATAATCTTCCAAAATTCGAAGAAAATTTTACCAAAACTCTTATTTTGCAAAGTTTTATTTCTTAGAAAAATATTTGCAAAATTGTATTTCTATAGAAAATTTTATCAAAATTTTATTTCTTAACAAATTTTGTAAAAATTTTTGTTTCTATAGCAAATTTTGTCAAAATTTTATTTCTATAGAAAATGTCAAAATTTTATTTCTATAGAAAATGTCAAAATTTAATTTCTATAGAAAATTTTGTCAAAATTTTATATCTATAGAAATTTTGTCAAAATTTTATTTCTATAGAAAATTTTGTCAAAAAATTTGTTTCTATCTCAAATTTTGTCAATATTTTATTCCTATATAAAATTTTGTCAAAATTTTATTTCTATAGAAAATTTTGTCAAAATTTTTATAGAAAATTTTATCAAAATTTTACTTCTGTAGCAAGTTTTCTTCAAAATTTTATTTCTATAGAAAATTTTGTCAAAATTTTATTTTGTATAGAAAATTTTGTCAAAATTTTATTTTTATAGTAAATTTTGTCAAAAATTTATTTCTATAGAAAATTCTGTCAAAATTGTATTTCTATAGAAAATTTTGTCAAAATTTTATTTCTATAGAAAATTGTGTCAAAATTTTATTTCTATAGAAAATTTTGTCAAAATTTTATTTTGTATAGAAAATTTTGTCAAAATTTTATTTTTATAGTAAATTTTGTCAAAAAATGTATTTCTATAGAAAATTCTGTCAAAATTTTATTTCTATAGAAAATTTTGTCAAAATTTTATTTCTATAGAAAATTTTGTCAAAATTTTATTTCTATAGAAAATTTTGTCAAAATTTTATTTCTATAGAAAATTTTGTCAAATTTTATTTCTATAGAAAATATTGCCAAAATTCTTGTTTCTATATCAAATTTTTGTTTCTATAGCAGATTTTGTCAAAATTTTATTTCTATGGAAAGTTTTATCAAATTTTTTTATAGAAAAGTTTGTCAAAATTTTTATAGAACATTTTGTCAAAATTTTACTGCTGTCGAAAGTTTTTATTTTTTGATTAAGTAGGCCTTTATTTTGATTAAGCAGGCCTTTAAAATTGTTTTACTTCCTTCCTTTCCGGATATTTAAGGAAACACTCTCCCAAGTGAGTGCTATGGAAATCTATTAAATAATCACTAGCTAGTTTTTAGTCATTCCAATAAAGTGTTCACGGTGCTCCACAGTCAAAACATTCAACAGTTGTCGTTGACAATAAATGCTCAGGGGTCAGACACACAATGCTGTCGTCATTGTGGTCACCTGCGGACGGAACCAATTACCATTTGTCCAAAACTTAGCCATCAATGTAGTTGAGCTATGGCCAGGCGACAAACATGGAGACAGACCATCACCATCAATTGCTTTTGTGGTGTTGGAATGACACGGGTGAAATGTTGGCTAGCTGGCCTAGGTGCGTTTAAGTGTCGTTTTTATGGAGCGAAAAAGGAAAGAAACGCGTTAACAACTAAAATAGAATTTCCGTTAAACAAAGGCAGCGCTGGTCAACAAACATTACCCCTTCACCATGAGTGTGACTAAGACAAACACTGCGGGAGAGGAAATAGAGGAAAAACAATTTCCATTGTATAGCCAGACAGTATTTCCCCACTCATGGAACCAGTTATCAAAGTGGGATTACAAACATTTCATTTCTCTGGGCTTTAGCTGTCGGCCACCACCACCAGCTAAAGGTCGGTCATTGCCATTGGACACATTCAAGAGGCCATGAATGATCGAGATCAATTGGAAGTGATTTCCACATTTTTTTAGAAAGTTGGTATTTTTCCAAAGATTGGCTTTCCTCCATAAATGCCAACTGCAAGAAAACAAAAGGACCATGTTTCAAGTGGGTCTCAATCTTTTCCTCTTGCAATGCTGTCATAGTTCTTGGATGACTGCAGCCAAATATATGCTTTCGAAAATCCCATATGAATGTGAAGACTTTAGAAAAAACATTTACAAAATATTTTGTTGCTCATTCCAATGAGATGTGTCTTGAAAAAAAAAAAACAAAGAAACTTAAATGAATGCCACCAATGCGGTTTGGTTTGTAATCCACATTCGTAAACGTCATCCTCCACACAGCAATGTTGGCTGGTCTGAATCATGCTCTCTGGGAGATGATGAATGAAATGTTTCTACCCACCACAGGCTCTTGAAAAAGTAAACTGACCAAAAAAATTAATAAAGAGCACGGCATATGGAACAAAATCAACTTTCACCAAAATTTCCTTGGACATGCAGGACTTTATGAAGGAAATTTCTTTGTAATTAGCTTTAATGACTTTTAATTGGCCTTAAAATGGGAAAACGCTTTACTTTGTTGGATTAGTAAAAAAAAGGGTTGTACGGGTAGATTGTGCAAAAAATAATTTTATGTTTTTTTTTTAGCTGAACGAAAGTGAAGAATTGAAGCGAAATTCAATTATTAAAAAATTGCTACTAAATTACCAAATAAATTAAAAAACCCCCCAAACTTTGCAAGCCCGAATCTGTATCCTGCAGTCGCCCAAAATCGAATTACCCCAAGTCGAGCCTATCCTAGCAAAAAAAAAAGAGCTTCCAAAAAAGTAATTTGGATCCCTAATTTGTGATCCGGAAGTAGTGCAAACTTGGATCATCTCCAAAGAAGTTTACATGGACTTGTCATAGGACGGAAGTACTCCATTTTTGGATTCTTGGCATTGCTTTAGAAGTTGTGGCTTGAAATTTAATTTCAAGCCAATTTTATTTTTATCAGAATTTTTTTGTAAACTTTTGTTTTCTTATTATGTAATTTTTACAAATTGAAAAACTTTTTCGCCCGGTGTTGAACCATAAAAGAACGCTTTAGCACACACTGCTCTTTGTTATTAGGAATGAAAAACTAAACAACGCTGGTTCAAATCGCACCAGCGGCAATTTTTTTATTAAATATTTTTCTCAAAACAAAAATTATATTATAAATCGTTTTTATTTTGTTATTTTCGACATATATTATGGTATATGTTAAATATATTTTTTCCATTAAATATCAAAATTCTCGTAATTTGCAAAACCTTCTCAAAAGAACTATTTTTTTGTGATATGTAATTCTCCAAAGCTTATATTTGCACTTAATATAGCCCTGTTGCGTTCTTTCTAATACTTGTCCACAAGGAGTGTATCGGAAATTGAAAAAAATCGATGAGGGGTTCCAGGATACACTTTTAAAGAAATGTTTGCGGAATAACATCCAATTTTTTTTGTGCTGCGATATTAGGGCGTTTTCGATTCGCAAAAAATATGTTGCCTTGGTGTTACACTGCTTTTTCCTCATTGATAGTGTCATTTCAAAGTTATTGTTAATTCATAATATTGTTAGGAATACAGGATCCAATATCTATGACAGTGTCCTTGATATTTTGCAATCAATTTCGAGAAAGTTGCACCTTTTTAACCAATCGAAATCGCCATTAGATATAAATATATCGAGTTTAGAGCGATTTATAAATAAAATTGGATCATATTTCATACATGCACTGGTAGAAAAAACTTCGTGATATTAACGAAATGTGTTATTAATGATTCTCAATTTCAATTTATTTTATTCATCCAAAATTTTTTGAAGACTAATTTGATTTACAGTGAAGGGAATCAAGAATTACTCTAGAAAAATAATTTATTACATATCATTTACTTCATAGCTTGGTGATGTTATAGTTTTGTGTAGGAATTACTATTATTTTGTTGAAGAAGTGGTTCCATTTCCTATCTAAGTATTCTTTACAAAGTTCATATCCTGCTTCATTATGTAGATGCATAACATACTTGAATATCTCCAAGGTTTGTTGTTTATCAGTTTCAGACATTTGTTTTGAATGACTTGCATTTTTTTGATATGGCTTTTGGCAGCATTATACCGTCGATGGCGTTTTTTTTTTTGGCAGAAGGACGAACGCTATTGAATTTGGAAAAATATCTAATCAAAACAAAAAAGTTAGATATAGCTCCCATATATATGCATCGCCCGATTTTGACAAATGGGGTCACGATGCGCTTTTTTACTAATCTAACGTTGTCAAATTTGTCGCAAAGTAATCCATTTCATCACCCTTCAAGTCTGCAAAATTTTATAGTAATCGGTTCAGATTTAGATATAGCTCTCATATGCCACATGTGGCCATAAATCCCTTAATTATCAACCGATCTTACTCAAAATTGGACAAAACTAATCTTTTATAGTACTAACTATATGTGCCAAAAATCATGGAAATCGGTTTAGATTTAGATATAGCTCCCATATATATGCATCGACCGATTTCCCAAAATGTGGTCATAATAGCCTTACTTGTTAACCGATCTTACAGAAATTTAGTACAACGTAACTTTGTGTGGTATCAACCAAACCTGCAAAATATCATTCAAATCGGTTCAGATTTAGATATAGCTCCCATATATAGCCCGATTTTGACAAATTTAGCCATAATACTCTTACACCCTCAAAAAAAATCGCTTCTTTAACATATGTTCCAAACATATTTTGCAGGAAGCACATATATTATTGGATACTGCCGAAACATTAATATGTTTATTTTATGTGAACATATTATATGTTTGGAAGCATTTTGAGCCCAAAAATATTATATGCTTGGAAGAATTTTTCCCAAAGACGATTGTGCTCATTCCCTAACATACTCGTAATTTTCACTTCCACGAAATATTTTAGTTCTTGGCACCTTTTTCTGTAATACAAATAAAGTTGAAGAAATTATTCACATTTATAAATTGTTTAAATTTTACCTTTCGCCTGCACGGAGAATCGAACCGAGGACCATACAGTTTGTAAGCCAATACACTATCCGCTGGGCTACGTAGCTGTTATAGTCACCAGCAGATAATTATCGTTATAAGTTACATTTATATAGCATAGTTTGCAGCGCCCACGAGCCCATGCAAACATAACATTATTTAACAGAAACATACATTTGTTTGCCACGTGGAGCAGTGGTTAGCATGTCTGCCTTGCATGCAAAGGGTCGTGGGTTCAATCCCTGCTCCGACCGAACACTTTTTTTTAATTTACACATTTATATTTATATTATATTAAATTTTTATAATGAAACTTCGAAATGTGGGTTATTAAAGATTTATAGTCAGAAAAGAACAGTGCTTGATATAAACGAAATTGACTGATTTTTGGATAAAATATTATTTTTTTATTGCAAAAATAACAATTTTGTAACAAAAAACTGTTTTTGGTACAAAACTTTACAATTTGGAAGGAATTCAAAAACTTTAACAAAAGAAGAACATGTCGAGTATAAACGTACATAAATAATTTTATAATATAAACATAAATTTATTTAGGCGTGAACAGTTTTTTACTAGCATTTAACACCATCGCTCTAAAATGCCTTTTATTTTTCTTTAATAATTCATTTTAAAGAAAATAAACTTTTTAAATTGTTTTAGCTGCAAAACTCGAACTTAATGCCCGCTTTTATATTTGAAGGTGTCCGTCAACTCCTCGTGGACTAAACTTTGTTTTTATACATTTTACTGTGTAATTTTTCACTATTTCCTCCTTATTGCATTTACTGTCCCAACTCTAAAAAGAGTATAGTGCCCTTTCGTTATTTTTATGAAGACGCCTGATTTCTTTTAACGAACCAAGAAACAAATTGCGCCCATAATGCCAAAATGATAAACAAAACACATGTCCACACATACATAAAATGCTGCTCTCAAGGCGAAAACATATGCTGTTTGTTTTTCAAATGTCTATTCTCTTGGTTCCGAATGTCTATTCTCTTTATTCAAATTAAATAATATTTAGACTTAAGCATATCAAATTTTTGGCGTTATCATAAACCAGTTTTCCGAAACAACATACAAGCGGTTTCATAGAAATTGTTCTCTTTTGATTCTTTCGCTGTGTTATGTTGATATCTTTCGTCAACTCTCCCGGTTTCCATCTCTATTTCTTTCTCTATACTCTCTCTGTCGCTTTGAATAAAATATCACAACATATGTATGTTTAGTCGAAATTTGCAAATTTATATATGTTTGCTTTCACACATATGATTTTTATGAAACATTCATGCCCGAAACATAATATACTCTAACATATTAACATATATGTCCCAAACATTTAGTGTTAGTTTAGGAACATTACATGTTAGCACTTAAATATATTGTGTTTTAAAATTGTGCCCGAAACACATTTTGTTTATATCGGAACATATGAAAAACATATTTTTCTAACAGTGTATTTATTAACCAAAGTTACTCAAATTTCAAATTTAAAGGCATGAGCCGAACTTACCTATATCTCTTACATAAATATATTTCCCGATTTTTATCAATTTTGCTACATTACCCACATTAATTGATCGATTTGGACTTAATATTCGTGACATACTACACTGAAAAAACAGTGAACCCACCAGAAAGAAAACTTTTGATTAATTTTAGAAAATTTTGAATATTTTTAGAAATTTTTAACTAAACAGTATTACAAGCGCAGGCATCGCGCCGATATCACAAAAATAAGTAAATATTTTTCGACAAATTCAAGAAATTTTATTAGACATAAATAATTTTTTTCACTTTTTAAAGAAAATTTTGTAGTTTGAAGGAAAAAATTGGAGTTCAAAATTGCAAGAATGTCTTTAGTGACATACGAAGTTCATAATGGACGCTTTTGTAGTAAAATTTACAAATTTGAAGAAATAATGGACTATTTTATGACAAATACGAATTTAGTAAATCTCTATCCTTAACTTGTGTATAATTTTTTCCCGTCTTTTAGTTAGTTTAACTACACTCAAAAAAAAGTGAACTCTCTATTTCACTAAAGCCAATTTAACTTTATTTTAGTTCATGGAATTATTATGTTTGGAGAAAGTTTCCTTTACTCTAATAATTTTTTGTGTACGTTAGTTAAATTAACTAAAACCGAGGAAAAAAATATACTCAAATGAAGCATAAAAATTAACTAAATTCGTGCCTTCCACAAAATAGTTCAGAATTTCTTTAAATTTGTAAATTTTACCAAAAATGCATCCATCATGAACTTCGTATGTCACTAAAGACATTCTTGCAATTTTGAAATCCAAGTTTTTCCTTCAAACTACAAAATGTTCTTTAACAAGTGAAAAAACTTAGTTATGTCTAATAAATTTTCTTGAATTTGTCGAAAAATATTTACTTATTTTTATGACCTCGGCGCGATGCAAACGTTTGTAATACTGTTTAGTTAAAATTTTCTATAAATATTCAAAATTTTCGAAAATTAACCGAAAGTTTTCTTCCTGGTGGGTTCACTGTTTTTTCAGTGTAACGTACGCAAAAAATTATTAGAGTAAATGAAACTTTCACCAAATATAATATGTTCATGAACTAAACTATAGTTAAATTGGCTTTAGTGAAATAGTGAGTTCACTTTTTTTTTGAGTGTAACTCTGAAGGTACAAAATCTAATATAGCTCCTAAGATATGGTATTTCTGTTCAGATTGAGAAAGAGCTCCCATAAACATGTGCCCCTTAATTTGTAAATATGGAATTATGCTATATTTCTCAAACGTATTTCAATGAAACCGCACAAATGCTTATCTTTACTAATTCAGTAGGGATGGTTTAGGGTATGATATAGTCGGTACCGTCCAATTTTTTACTTTACTCCCTTGTTGTTTTGTTCGTGGCTCGCACCATCAAATTCGTCTTGGAGTGAACTACGATGAACACGGTTGAATTCACTATATTATCGATAAACACTGCTCTTTGACGAAGCTTCATCACCAAAAAAAGGTGAACTAAGTTCATCGGTACACTGTTGTTGAGTTAATCCACGTCAAATGTTGCAAAAAATAATCACACGAAATTTTTCAAGATTTAATTCTAATTTTTAGGTGAGATGATTCTTTTAAATTGCTATAAACCACACAAATAGCGCTTGTATGACAAAACGTTCTGAGTACTGGCAGTTTCCAACACAATTGTTGCCCAATCCCGCCAAATAAAAGGCAACCCCCATATTGATCCGAAAGATCTGTTGTTTGTCTAACAAAGTGAACTGATACGGATGTTCATATCATAAATTAGGGTCTTCTCGCCAATTTATAAAAAAAAAATATTTTGTTCATAACATCATACAATTTATTATGGTTACTTGTCTTAGAGTTCTTGTAATACTCACAATAATATTTTTCAGATCACTGAGGGAGGTTATACATACCTGGAAAAGAAAACAGAAATTCATTAGAATGTGAATATAATTACGGTTGCAAAAATTATAAAGGTACAAATTTTGTAACTCGACATCCGATTTTTTTTTCTAAAATAAGTAATTTTTTAATGCTACACACAAAATTTTTTTTTTCTGATTCAATCACCAAATTAATTGATCCAATTAATTTTTTAATTGAAATGTCTTCAATCACGAAAATGAAAGTATCAATCACAGTTTTAATTGGGCATAGAACAAATTCTTGATTAAAAAATTAATTGATTTTTTCAGCAAATTTCAATTATTTTTTAATTGATTCAATTAAAAATTTAATTGATGTTGATTGCAAAACTCAGTTAATTTATTAATTAAAAAGGTAACTATTTTTAATTACTTTCTGAATTGACTTAGAGTTTTTATTTGGATTAACAAATGATTGTTTGAAATACATTTTTAATTAAAAATTAAAAAAAAAAATCAGCACGTTTTTAACTGAATTAGTCTTCCGAAATTGATTAAAAAGTTAATTGTATCAATTAATTTTTTAATTAAAAATTTTAAAATTTTCAATCATTGACTTAATTAACTTAATGTTTCTACCATGATTAAAAAGTTAATTGTATCAATTAATTTATTAATTGAAAACATTTTCAACTTCAATTAACTTTTTAATTGGAAATATGTTGGTGATATTTTTTTCTGTGTAATATAATATATTCTGAGTAAAATGAATACACAAGAAATAGATATCACTAAAATTTGACTTGAATATAAAAGTATTCAATTTATAACATAACTAGAGTAACCCGGCCCGCTTCGCTGCGCCTCTCGAAGCATATTTTCGTTGAAAACAAATTCGAAAAGATTTGAATTCTGGGGAAGTCTGGCACAACGACTGAAGTGCTGATTAATCACTCCATGGTTTCCACACACGAAAAAAGTAAAAAGTACTTAAAAATTGACCATATTATCATTTGTTAAAGTGTTGGACACGGAGAACATGCGTTTCCCAAACATATACCGGAAAATGAAGCACCATCTACGTTGCGTGTCAATTTCATGTAAATTAAAGTTTTTATACCCTGCTCCACACTGTGGAACAGGGTATTATAAGTTAGTGCATATGTTTGCAACACCCAGAAGGAGACGAGATAGACACATGGTGTCTTTGGCAAAAATGCTCAGGGTGGGCTCCTGAGTCGATATAGCCATGTCCGTCTGTCCGTGAACACATTTTTGTAATCAAAGTCTAGGTCGCAGTTTTAGTCCAATCGACTCAAATTTGGCACAAGTATGTGTTTTGGCTCAGAATAGATCCCTATTGATTTTGGAAGAAATCGGTTCATATTTAAATATAGCTCCCATATATATATTTCGCCCGATATGGACTTATATGGCCCCAGAAGCCAGAGTTTTACCCTAATTTGCTTAAAATTTTGCACAAGAAGAATAATTAGTACTATAATCAAGAGCGCGAAATTTTATTGAAATCGGTTCAGATTTAGATATAGCTCCCATATATATCTTTCGCCCGATATGGACTAATACGGTCCCAGAAGCCAGAGTTTTACCCCAATTTGGTTGAAATTTTACACAGGGAGTAGAATTAGCATTGTACCTATGCGTGCCAAATTTGGTTGAAATCGGTTCAGATTTAGATATAGCTCCCATATATAGCTTTCGCCCGATTTACACTCATATGACCACAGAGGCCAATTTTTTGCTCACATTTAACGGATGTGATATGGTATCGAAAATTTAGATCTACAAAGTGGTGCAGGGTATAATATAGTCGGCCCCGCCCGACTTTAGACTTTCCTTACTTGTTTTACTTAAAAATGTCTGGCAGAAGCCTGTGGCAAAATCTTAAAATTATGTACCGAATTCCCATTTATCGACAATCCTCTACTTTCTATTTTCAAAAATTCCGGCAAAAGGGAATCCCCCTCCTTCGCCCCTCCCCGACCAGATATCGTAAATTCACATACCCTATATTAATTTCACAACCTACTCAACTTCTATATTCCCTTTCCCCCTCCAGACATCGAAAAATCATGTACCCTGTATACATTTAATCATTTTCTCCCAATTTCAAGTAAATGGGAGAAGGTTAGATTTTGCTATATTTTTTGTAAAGGGACGTCACTTTCTCTGCAAATTGCAAGAAAAATATGTAAACTTTCCTTTAAGTTTCATAGTGTGGGGCAAGGAGACGGTTCCCGTCCAAATACCCAAAACTCAAGTACACCATATTAATTTCATAACCAACCCCTACGACCTTTGTAAATTTCAAGTAAACTTGAGAATTCAATTTTAGATGATGTTCTTCCTCCTCGTCCAAATATCGAAAAGTGATATAGCGTATATTGTGTAGACGTCCCAGAAAATCTCAAGTAAATTATAAGCCACATTTTTAAACAGCAGGGCAAGGGGAGGCCCTTCTTCCCTTACGGATATCACAAAATCAGATATCCATTATAACAATACAACCTACACCAACCACATCCTCTGTAAATTTCAAGTATATTAGAAAAGTGTAATTGTTTCGCGGTATGTACTTAGTTCTCCGTAACATTTCAGTAAGTCGACAAATTTTAGTTTTTTCACTGTACTTTAAAAAAAGTCGGACAATGGAGAGACCACCCTCATCAACCAAATATCGAAAAATAAAGTAGCTCTTCTTTGCCTAGACGCCCCCTTCAACTTTCCCTGAAAATTTCAAGCAAATCGGAGAATTTTGTTCCAATTCCCGACCAAATATTAAAAAAATCAGGTAACCCATAATAAATTTATAACCTGACGTCGTGTTCTCTGTAAATCTCAAGTAAATCAGAGAATTTATGTTTTTTACTGTTTTATACTGTAAAAATTGTATAAAGGGGTTGTCCACCTCCGCGACCAATATCGAAAAATAAAGTAGTTCTCCGAACATTTTTCATGTGAAAAAATAAAATTATTTTATAACAAAAGCAACTGCGATAAATTCAAATTATATTTTTTTGTAATGTGCACTGTACACAGAAAAAAAAAGTGTCTTGTAAATTTAAGGACCATTTTAACTTCCACATAGTTCAACAAATTTACTCTAATATAGTTCATTTTTCGTAACCACAACGAAAATTAACTTAGCTAAAGGAAAACTTATAAAAATTCAGTAAATGTTTTTTAGTTCACTAACTACGAAATGGGAAGGATTTTTCCTTAAATAAATTTCCAACACAGTAGTTAATGCATCGTTGATTCTATTATAAATATACATGGGCAATATAAAAATCTTACTACGAAATGTGGACAATTTACTAAGAAAAAAATTTGTATGTAAAAAAATTTTTGTAGTAAAAATTAACTTAACGACATTACCGATTCGTACGATGGCTACCTACAGATTATTTCCCTTTTTACTATATGTTGGAGTGTTTTTACTCACATTGAAAATTTTAGATAAAGTAGAATAAAAAGTAGTTAATATAATCCTTGATGGGTGTATATAATTTTATATAGATTCCTCATAGATTTGGTATATATTTAACCTTAACTTATAGATAGAATTCCAGCTAATCAATAAACGTGCTACTGGAAAATGTGAGTGCATCATGTGAGGGAGTTTTTAGAGACATTTTGTGTATATCTCGTATGATTGTTTGTGTTTGTTATTGCGTCATTTATGCTGTTGTTGGTTGTTTTGATTCTAGAGACAATGGAATGTTCCTTGTGTGTTGTTGGTATCTTTTGTGGTGAGAGTTGTTTTCTTGCAATAGCGAGATCAGAAAGGGATCGTGTGTGTGTGTGGAGTTGTTTTTCTTTACGGCAGCTATGTATCCTTTATGACTATTTGTGTCTTTGAGTTTTATTGTTGCATTCAGTTATGTTGATGCATTTATGAAGTGCACACGTGGATTTAATTTTGCAAAATTGTACGTGCGGTATTGGTGTTTATTAATGAAAATACATTTATTTCGAAACATTTTAGAAACTGAGAAGTGAATGATGTGATGTTAGAGGAATCAAAAACGCTTTTTATTGATAAAAAACAAATACCAGATTAAGGAACTGTATATTTCTGTTAATATGTTAGTTTAAAATTAGTGCGGATTTTAAATTGATTTACATAAAAAATATACAACATGAGTGGTAATAGAATGATTTATATTTATTCTACATCTGGATCACAGGTTGAGAATCATCCATTTTTTTGAATCTATATTTTTTATGTTACAGCAATTCCTACAGGTGAGTACTAAGTTCGAGTTTAGCCGCTAAAATTAAAAATAAATCACTAAGCAAAGTATAAAATTATACGTCTTCGGTACAAATTTAAATATAACTTGATGGAGAATAGCCCAAATCAAATTTTTTATAAAGATTATTTTTTATACTGGATTATTAAAGAAAACTTATCATGGAAATTGCAATTTTAGCCGCTAAACTCGAACTTAATATCCACCTTAAATACTAAATGCTATACTGACAAGTGGAAATTATGTCTAATTTCATAATATTTTTTATTTCAAATATATTCTGAGAATAATTTCAATAACGTCCCATTTGTCCATGGATATTATTCCAATAATGTACCTACTGGATGGATTTTTCAATGTGGTAAGTTTTTCTATAAACGGTATTTTGTCCGTTTTTAATAAAACCAAATTTCAATTTATTGAAAATAATTTTTTTCACTTGCAGTTAGACAGGTCTTGTAATGGTAATTTTTTGAATATTCTTACTGTTTAATGCTAATTAAGCTGATATCCTTATTGGCTCTAAGAAATACTCTTGAAAACCGTAAGTTAAAAATCAATATGAACGATAGAATTAATTAATTAATAATATTTTTCTTATATTTTGTATAACTTTGCAATTTCAGATGATTAAAAGACAAATCCGCCCAACAAAAGTTAGCCAAAATCGATTAAATTGGACAATTCAATTGAATATAGCAACTTATGCCACATATATCTTTCATATGGATAGAAAACATGGAAATTTAAATTAATTACTTTAGTCCTATTAACATAGAATATTACTCTTTTGAAGAAGCAATTACTAACTACCGACAAGTAACTGCATCCAACGTACGAATAAAAATATTTCCTTTGTTGTATATCATAAGCCATAGTTTTGTGTAATATTATAAAATTTTTTTGAAATAAAATACTGGTGGTTATAGAAAATTGACTTGCTTTGTACGAAAAATTGCTTAGTTGTATAGAGGCTTGTTGTATCTTTGATTCCTCAATTTCTCTACTTTTTTGAAAATTATACTGACAAACAGTTTATTTCAAACCAATTTCTTAACCCTGGAAAGTCATCCTTATTTTTTGTACACTAACGTCATCCTTCGTCATTTTGACTACGGCTTTTTTCAAGACGCTATAATTTGCATCGTGAGCAAAAATGAGAACCAAAATTGAGTTAATTTCCTAATTCAATTTGTTTTTAATTAGTATAAGACAAAAATTCATAAAACTGTTGTTTTGCTATAACTTAAATTTATCATTTCCCAATCGACCAAAATGCATTTTAAATCGAAAATGAAATTATGCGTCGTCATTTTGACGAAGGATGACTGTCCAGGGTTAATACAGGTTTCCCAAAAAATTGTTCATTTTTCTGGATAGCAGGAATATTTTGAATGAGTTTAACTATATTCTTCCCACAGCATAGTAATAATGAACTAAAATACGATGCAATACATGAACTAATTTATAAGAAAATCATGAACTTATCTAGATGAAAAAAATCTTTGGCGCCAAATCATGGTCATTCTTACTATGGGTTAGTTCATTTTTCATAAAAAATAGTAAACTTTTTTTTTCGGTGTATGTAAAAAAAAAAGATTTTCCCCCTATTCCGTTGAAACTTTTCTTGAATTTTCTTTGCTATAAACTTCACAGAGCCCTAGACCTTTCCAACGAATGCCGTGAAAATCGGTTCGTGTGTTCTGGAGTTATTGCGTCGGGAAGGAAACCCCGACTTATTTTTATATTTAATTCAAACACATACATTAATTCGACTAATTAATTTTTTGACGTTGGCGATTGATATTATCATTTCCGTGATTGAAGCAATTTCAAATAACAAATTGGCTTCTTGCAATCTTTACGTTTGTATAAAATTTGAATTTTGTGAAAATATTTTTGTACTGGTTCAATACCAATATTTCGATGTATTACACATGGAATGTTGACATAATAATAACTTCCACCACCTGTTCTATGATGAGGGGCATGAGCAGGAAAATACTTCCATCACTCAGTACTGTATTCATATGAAATTGTTTAAATGCAGTTGGTTACGGATTTATCCAACACCCTAAATTTGTCATCCTTGCACATTGTTATTCAATTCATTACAAACATTATATCCTGGCTTATAACGCATTTTCACATAATTCACAAATTATCATAATCATTGACGCTTTTATACTGAGACCCTAACGAAAACCAATAAAACCAGATGGACGTGTTCATTTAACATTGGATTTTCATGAAAGCGATGGATATGACATCGTTCATCATTCAAAAAGAAAGAGGTGGAATAGAAGATATGAATGTTCATCACGATTGTGATATATCTTTAGTTTATGTCAATGCACACGTTTCATACGTTTCACAACAACACGTTCACCAATTTATCTGCAGGTGAAAGAGAAATGCTTAACAAACGGACTTTAGGTGTCAATTGTCATCCAGATACCATAAAATGCGATATCATACTAACCAATCAATAGAATTTGAACAAAGAAATATCGTTTAGATTATTATGGTCAAATGAGACGGAGCCACCGTAGCATAGTGGTTCCAAATCGCCATTTTTTTTTTTTGAAATAATTCTGCAACCTTCTAACGAATAATATAATAAGGAGTTTTCCTCTAAATGTGCAAGGTTTTGGGTCCCCAGTGGGTCCACGGGGCCAGCTGTAGGTGTCGAAAGTAGGTCACTACGGGCATATGGAATTTTGTTTTAGCTGTCAAATCCGCAAGTTTGAACCGATTTTTTCTTTACTAGATAGAACTTGTAAAACACAAAAAGGTAGCGTGGGTGTGCTAATATTTTTATAGATCGCGTGATATGGGTCTCACAATTTCTTTTTTTTTTTTGTGGCAAAGTTTTATCAAAGTAGAGTTAGCATTTTGAAACTAGAAGTTTTTAGGCGGGTTCTTATTTTCTTTTCTTAAATGCATTCCCTACGAAATTCTACGCCTTTAAGAAGAAAACATTGTGGACCCATGTGCTTTAGATTAAAAGTTGTAGGCTCCACAGTTTGGAATTTGAACTAAATACAAACTTTCTTCTCGACTGTGATCAAATTGTCGTGGCTCTAGATTTAATGATTCGATGGACTTTTTGTCCGTAAATCTTGATATGTTTGAGGTTTTGCCCTGTGGAACACATCGAAATATCGGTTTCCGACTATATAAAGTATATATATTCTTGATCAGGGAGAAATTCTAAGACGATATAAGCATGCCCGTCTGTCCGTCTGTCTGCCTGTTGTAATCATGCTACAGCCTTCAATAATGGCGATATCGTCCTGAAATTTGGCACAGATTCGTTTTGATATAGTCCCCATAAAGGGTGATACGGTCAAAATTTGGTCAATATAAACTTAAGGTATTTATTTCAATTTTGCATTTAAAAAACCTGAACCCCTCATTTTGAAGGTGTGTGTGTAGAATGTTGCTCCTATTTTGATTTTGGAATTCACTCTTCAGTTGTCAAAATGCCGTCCAAGTAAGAAGAGCAGCGTATCAAAATTTTGCTCGCGCATCGCGAAAATTCGAGCTACTCGCACGCAAAGCTGGCAAAATAGCTAAAAGTTGCCAAATCAACCGTTAAAAATGTAATTAAAGTGTTTGGGGAACGTTTGTCGACAGCCAGGAAGTCTGGATCGGGGGGAAATCGAAAACCGGAAGCCGCTGAGACGACAAAGAGAGTTGCCGGTAGTTTCAAGCGAAACCCTAACCTCTCTCTCCGAGATGTCGCAAATAAGCTGGGTGTATCGTCTACAACCGTGCATCGAGCCAAAAAACGAGCCGGACTATCGACTTACAAGAAGGTAGTGACTCCAAATCGCGATGATAAACAAAATATGACGGCCAAACCGCGATCCCGGAGGCTGTACACGGCGATGCTGACGAAGTTTGACTGTGTGGTAATGGACGACGAAACCTACGTCAAAGCCGACTACAAGCAGCTTCCGGGACAGGAGTTTTATACGGCAAAAGGAAGGGGAAAGGTAGTAGATATTTTCAAGCACATAAAACTGTCAAAGTTCGCAAAGAAATATCTGGTTTGGCAAGCCATACCTGTGGCTTCACTCAAAAAAAAGTGAACTCTCTATTTCACTAAAGCCAATTTAACTTTCGTTTAGTTCATGGAATTATTATGTTTGGAGAAAGATTCTTCTACTCTAATAATTTTTTGTGTACGTTAGTTAAATTAACTAAAACCGAGGAAAAAAATATACACAAATGAAGTATAAATAATAACTAAATTCGTGTCTTCCACAAAATAGTTCAATATTTCTTTAAATTTGTAAATTTTACTACAAATACGTTCATCATGAACTTCGTATGTCACTAAAGACATTCTTGCAATTTTGAACTCCAATTTTTTCCTTCAAACTAAAAAATTTTCTTTAACAAGTGAAAAAACTTAATTATGTCTAATAAATTTTCTTGAATTTGTCGAAAAGTATTAACTTACTTTTATGACATCGGCGTGATGCCAACGTTTGTAATACTGTTTAGTTAACATTTTCCAAAAATATTCAAAATTTTCTAAAATTAACCGAAATTTTTCTTCCTGGTGGGTTCACTGTTTTTTCAGTGTTGAAACACAGCATTTTCATAGCTTCCGGGACTGTCAACCAAGAAATTTACGTGAAAGAGTGTTTGAATAAACGTCTGCTGCCGGCTTTTTCTGAAGAAACACGGTTGTTCCGTACTGTTTTGGCCGGATTTGGCATCTTGCCATTACGGTAAAAAGGCCATGGAATGGTACGCCGCCAACAACGTGCAGGTGGTTCCCAAGGACAAGAACCCTCCCAACACGCCAGAGCTCCACCCAATTGAGAAATACTGGGCTATTGTCAAGCGAAACCTAAAGAAGACCAAAAAAACTGCTAAGGACGAGCAGCAGTTCAAGGCAAACTGGCTTTCTGCGGCGAAGAAGGTGGACAAGGTGGCTGTACAAAATCTGATGGCAGGTGTCAAGCGTGAGGCCCGGCAATTCGGATTTGGAAAAGCGAAAGCCTAACTGAATATTTTTCCTGAATTTTATATTAATTGAACTTGAAAAGAAATTTAATTTGATTTTTTAAATAAACGATTTCACCGATTTACACGCGTTTTCCCTTGACCAAATTTTGACCGTATCACCCTTTATAAACCGACTTCCCGATTTGGTCTTGGGTTTATAAAAACCGTAGTTGTTATCCAATTTGTCTAAAATTGAAAATCTAAAGGTACTTGAGGACCATAAAAAGGTGTGCCGAAAATGGTGCCCATCGGTCCATGTTTTGGTATAGCCCCCATATAGACCGATTTTCCGATTTTTATTCTTGGGCTTCTATAAACTTTATTTATTACCCGATTTGCCTGAAATTGGAAATCTAGAGGTATTTTGGGCCACGATTAGGTGTGCCGAAATTGTGATGTATCGGTCAATTTTTTGGTGTATCCCCCATATAGACCGATCTCCCGATTTTACTTCTTGGGCTTCTAGAAATCTTTTGCTTAAAAGTGAAAATTTAGAGGTATTTTAAGATCACAAATAGGTGTGCCAAAAATGGTGAGTATCGGTCCACGTTTTGGTATAGCCCCCATATAGACCTATCTCCCGACCTTATTTCTGGGGCTTCTAGAAACCTTAGTTTTTATAAAATTTGCAGGAAATTAGAAATCTAGAGGTATTTTAAGACCATAAAGAGGTGTGTCGAAAATGGTCCGTATCGGTCCATGTTTTGATATAGCCCCTCCCGATTTTACTTCTTGGGCTTCTAGAATTCGTAGTTTTCACCCAATTCGTCTGAAAGTGGAATTCTAGAGGTATTTGAGGAACATTAAGAGGTGGTGAGTATTGGTACAGCCCCCATATAGACCTAACTCCCGAATTTATTTCCAGGACTTCTGGAATCCGGCTGACCACAAATAGGTCATCCGAATATGGTCTGTGTCGACCCATGTTTTAGTACAGGCTCCACATAGACAGATCTCCAGATTTAACTCCTTGGGCTTCTAGAAATCGTAGTTTGGTAAAGCAACGATACACTGAAAAAACAGTGAACCCACCAGGAAGAAAAATTTCGGTTAATTTTAGAAAATTTTGAATATTTTTAGAAAATTTTAACTAAACAGTATAACAAACGCTGGCATTACGCCGATGTCATAAAAATAAGTAAATATTTTTCGACAAATTCAAGAAAATTTATTTGACATAATTAAGTTTTTTCACTTGTTAAGGAAAATTTTGTAGTTTGAAGGAAAAAATTGGAGTTCAAAATTGCAAGAATGTCTTTAGTGACATACGAAGTTCATGATGAACGCATTTGTAGTAAAATTTACAAATTTAAAGAAATATTGAACTATTTTGTGGAAGACATGAATTTAGTTAATCTTTATCCTTCATTTGTGTATATTTTTTTCCTCGGTTTTAGTTAATTTAACTAACGTACAACAAAAATTATTAGAGTAGAGGAAACTTTCTTCAAACATAATAATTCCATGAACTAAACGAAAGTTAAATTGGCTTTAGTGAAATAGAGAGTTCACTTTTTTTTGAGTGTATAGACCGATTTAACTTCTTGGGGGTACACCCAAAGGTTAGGTTAGGTTGGCAGCCCGATTACGATTCAGGCTCACTTGGACTATTCAGTCCATTGTGATACCACATTAACTAAAAGTACCTATTACATATGGACACTTCTAGTTTTAACCGCTGAACCTTCTTGATTAATTTTTTTGTTGAACCAACCAGATTGTTCCAAAAACAGTAGCAGACTGCTTAGTTAACGTTTTCCAGATCCGCCAGTAATCTGAAGCTATATGCTCCTAAAAGTTGCTTGCGCTTTACACAAAATGCAGGACACTCACACAAGAGGTGTTTGATTCCTTTTCCTCTGCATCATGATAGCTCATACAATAGTCATTATACTTCGCGCCTATAGTTTTTGCAAATTCGCCTATCAGGCAGCGACCCGTTATAGCAGATATCAGGAGTGATATCTGACGTCTCGAGAACACTAGCATATCTAGTGTGCGGTTTAAGTTTAAATGGGGCCATATTTGCTTGGTGTCGTTACAGCCCTTGCAATTCTCCCATCGAACATTTGCCTTCATAACAGCCTTCTCAGGCAGCATGAGCTTGCAGGTTCTAGTTCCCCTGGAATATGTAAGGTAGTCCCTAGCCTTGCCAACTCATCCGCTTCGCAGTTCCCCGGTATGTTCCTATGGCCAGGTACCCATATTAGGTGGATATTGTACTGCTCAGCCATCTCATTGAGAGATTTGCGGCAGTCGATGGCCGTTTTCGAGTTGAGGAACACAGAGTCCAAGGATTTTATTGCAGGTTGACTGTCTGAGTATATATTAATGCCCACATTTTTTGGAACATTACTTCTCAGCCAATTCGCCACCTTATTGCTAATATTTCAGCCTGAAAAACACTACAGTGATCAGGTAATCTTTTCGCTATTCGAAGTTCCAGATCTTTAGAATATACTGCGAAACCCACTTGTTCATCCAATTTGGAGCCATCAGTGTAGAAATCTATATATTCTTTATTCCCTGGAGTCTGTGTGCACCACGCCTCGCCAAAGTGTAATCCACTACGTTAGGCACATCTGGCATTATTTTGAGGACCGAACTGTGACCGTAACTTTTTTCCGACCACAGCGATAGCTCGCGTAACCGCACAGCCGTTGTTGCAGCTGACTGTTTGGCCAAAATGTCTAAAGGCAATAGATGCAGCATGACATTAAGGGAATTTGTTCCTGTCTTGCTGAATGCGCATAAGATACACAAACACGCCATACGCTGAACTTTGTCTAAACTTGTCGGCTGGTGAAGTGCCGGCCACCAGACTAAAAAACCATATAGCATTATAGATCTAACCACTGCCGTGTATAGCCAATGCACAATTTTTGGTTTTAGTCCCCACTTTTTTCCTATTGCCTTTTTGCACGAGTACGAAGCTATCGTTGCTTTTTTCGCCCTTTCTTAAATATTAAGCTTAAAGTTCAGCTTCCTGTCCAAACTAACGCCGAGGTATTTTGCACACTCACCAAAGGGAATTTCAATACCCCCTAAGGAAATGGGCCTAACCGTGGGAGTTTTGCGATCTTTGCAGTACATGACTAGTTCTGTCTTTGCAGGATTTACCCCAAGAAAGAATATTTTCCTCCGGAATGAAAATTAGACAAACGAAATTCGCCTTTCGTATTTTCGTTTAGAGCAAACTAATCCGAATTTTTGATGAGCGATTCAACGATTGTCTCTAAAATTTGTGTCAAAAGAAAATTTTGCTTGTCTAAAATTTCGTTGCTCAGAAAAGAAAACACTTCTTTCAGGGTATAACAGGCGCACTGATCATGAAAATTGCTAGAAACTGAAAGTAAAATTTGTCATCTAACCCCCTAAAATTCTATATATTATCAAGAAACCCGCTACAACGAAGAGTTTTCAATGTAAACTATTATATTTGATTCACGGTGGTGGGTATTTAATATTCGGCCCGGCCGAACTTACTGCTGTATATACTTGTTTTTCATTGATTCAGTTTTATTGTATTCATAGATCTGATTTGTAGTAAATAAATATTCCTTGTGTTTGATTATATGCAAATGGTATGTAGTCGTTGTATTATACCAAAGCAATGGGATATTTTAAATTCAAGCCCAGCGAGATTCTGTATCAGAAAATAATCTCATGAAATCTCCTTCAAGCCAAATGGGAATGGATCTTAGATTTCTAAAGAATCATAAAAATGGTGGAATTCATATAATAGACTAGAATAATGATACTGTTTCAAACTTAAAATAAAAAAAAGTATTTTTATCTTCACTAGAGCATACCAACTAGAAATCAAAGGATATAGAAACATGGACTCGATTATGTTGACGTCAATGACTTCTCCAGAGTCTTGCAAAGACATTCCAGATTCAATTAACAACGCCTCTAATGAGGCCTCAAAACACAATTCAGTCACTTAATGAGCTCTGACACAATAAAAACAGACAGTCTAAAGTTAATTGAAAATTATCGTGGTCTTAGGCACACCAAAATATGTGGAAATGAAGAGATGGCAGATTTAGATCTCGCATACAAAACAGATTCAATTGTCTTGCAACAATTACATGAAGAAAATCGGATACAAAAGACAAATGAAAGGGAAATTAAATGGTGATATCCCATCTTGAAACGAAAGCAGAAAATGGCAAGAAAAATTGAGGCAAATGCATTGCCAAGAGATCTGCGAATATTAAAAAAAACACACACACAAAGGAAAGCAAATCCCTCTTCTTCTAAAGATATCCACATCTTGGGGTAGCTGATACATTTTAAATGGACCCCGACTCTAAGATTGTGAGAGGAGAAGGCTAAAAAACTAAGTTGAAAATAAAAACAAAGGGAAAAATGAAAATTTCCATTTGGTTGTTGTTTGTGGCCCACAACAAAGGCGGTAACAATCTCGCCAATCTAGTGATTCTTGCTACAACAGTAGCTAAGGCTGCCAAGAAATGCCATGGAAAACTCGCCGGACTCTATGAGTCAAACTTTTTTGTTTTGTATGCAAAATACATTTAAATGCAAGAAAATTGAGTTGCAGAGCAAAAAAATGCATTTCGTACGAATAAAAAAGTATTTGGTATTTTATCTTTACCCTATTTTGATGGATACACTCGGCGAAAAATTGACTTTTCCCCACACTTATAGCAAAATGCATAAAATATTAAAGAAATGCATTGAGTTAATGAATAACTACAAAAAATAAAGCCCTACTTCGACACAATCAGCATTTTCCAAAAAGCACATAATTCTTCGAAGAAGTTTTTAAGGTCAGCCGCAATCTGTTGTCGATCCTTAAGAACTTAGAATCTTTTTTCTATTTAAATGTCCTTTAAAACTTTAAAGTCCTCTAAAAAGGACAAATGACTAGAGAATGAAAAACTGTAAACGCAGTTCTACTCCAGAAAGCCTCTAGTTTCACATGTATAAGGTCTTGCTCATGTGTTAAAATTAGTGTTGTACAGTGTAATAAATAATAAAAATATTTCTAAAAAGCCATTGAAGTACAAGTCCTATTAAAAAGTTTAAAGCGAACTTGAAAAAAATGGTTAAGGTTACAGTAGGTTAAAGTGGCAGCACGTTTTATTTTCAGGTTCACTTAGACTATTCAGTCCATTGCTATAGCACATTAACTAAAAATACAATTTACACATAAAGACTTTGAACAAAATTGACCTAAGTGGAATCCAAGAGCAAGAGTTTATCAGCTGAGGATATTAGAGCAACAGTGGTATACGAGTATTGTAAACCGGTTGATTCCATTAGAATCTTCTCCCTTGCGTAGAGTGGACTGTAAAGGGTGATACGGTCAAAATTTGGTCAAGGGAAAACGTGTGTAAATCGGTGATATCGTTTATTTAAAAAATCAAATTAATTTTTTTTTTCAAGTTCAATTAGTATAAAATTCAGGAAAAATATTCAGTTAAGCTTTCGCTTTTCCAAATCCGAATTGCCGGGCATCACGCTTGACACCTGCCATCAGATTTTGTACAGCCATAAAACTCCTGTCCAGGAAGCTGCTTGTAGTCGGCTTTGACGTAGGTTTCGTCGTCCATTACCACGCAGTCAAATTTCGTCAGCATCGGCCGTCGTATTTTGTTTATCATCGCGATTTGGAGTCACTACCTTCTTGTAAGTCGATAGTCCGGCTCGTTTTTTGGCTCGAGCCGCATCTAGGAGAGAGAGGTTAGGGTTTCGCTTGAAACTACCGGCAACTCTCTTTGTCGTCTCAGCGGCTTCCGGTTTTCGATTTCCCCCCGATCCAGACTTCCTGGATGTCGACAAACGTTCCCCAAACATTTTAATTACTTTTGTAACGGTTGATTTTGCAACTTTTAGCGATTTTACCAGCTTTGCGTGCGAGTTGCTCGGATTTTCGCGATGCGCGAGCAAAATTTTGATACGCTGCTCTTCTTGCTTGAACGGCATTTTGACAACTGAAGAGTGAATTCCAAAATCAATAGGAGCAACACTCTACACACACACCTTCAAAATGAGGGGTGTTCAGGTTTTTTAAATGAAAAATTGAAAGAAATACGTCAAGTTTATATTGACCAAATTTTGACCGTATCACCCTTTAGGCAGGTAATAGAATACAGTTTCTAAAACTCAATATTGTCCCTCCGAATAAAGAGGCATAATATTGAGATTGAATAAAAGAAATAAGAATAAAAATCCCAATCAGATGCAATTCAAATTCAGGTTTTATTCAAGAGATGAGCGATGCTTACCGGAGTAGTGCACGTTTCGCATCAGATTACTCGCCAACAAACCAAACATAGCAACTACTATTATAAATTCATATGTAAATAATTAACGAAAGTAACCGCACTAATATCTTACAACATAATTCAGTTATTCTTTTACAATATTTAAAAAAATTCAAATAAATGGACGTTAAAAAATCAAACGTTAAGGACAATCATTTCAAGATTAGCCGGACTTCTTGATTGTTCCTAAAACATTAGTTTATGTTAACATTTTCCATATCTGCCAGCATTCTAAAGCCGTATGCCCTAAAATTCACTTAAGGCTTACACAAAATGGAAGACACACACATACAAGAAGTGTTTCATTAATTCCTTTTCCTCCGCATCATGACAGCTCATACAGTAGTCATTATACTTGGCGCCAATAGTTTTTGCAAAATCGCCTCTCAGACAGCGACCCGTTATGGCAGATATCAGGAGTGATATCTGACGTCTTGAAAATACTTGCATATCTAGTTGGTGGTTTACATTTAGATGGGACCATATTTGCATGGTGTCGTTGCTACCTTTGCAATTCTTCCATCGGGCATTCGCTATAAAAGCACTCTTCGCCAGGCATTCATATTAGACGAATATTGTACTGCTCAGCCATCTCGCTGAGAGATTTGCAGCAGTCCGTTGACCGTTTTCGAGTTAAGGAACGCAGAGTCCAAGGATTTTATTGCGGGTTAACTGTCTGAGTATATATTAATGCCAACATTTTTTGGAATATTTGTTACCTCTCTTATTGCTAATATTTCAGCCTGAAAAACACTACAGTGATTAGGTAATCGCTATTTTAAGTTGCAGGTCTTTAGAACATATACTCCGAACCCAATTGTGGCACCGAAGTCCACTTCTCCAGTTTGGAGCCATCGGTGTAGAAATCTATATAACGTTTATTCCCCGAGGTCTGTGTGAACCAGGCCTAACTATTGGGAATTATAATTTCCAAAGTTTTGTCGAAACGCGGTTTTGTCAGAGAGTATCCACTACGTTTGGCAATAAATAGAAAGCTTGGATCTGGAAAAATTCCCTACAGATATTGGTAAGACAGCAACCGTGGTGCAACTATTCCATTCCATCCCAGTTTTGGCCGAACCCCAAAAGGTTTGTCAACAGTGGTTTATCACTTCTCAGAATTTGTGTTCTTCGAACTCTATTCGCAGAACGAAGTCCAGTATCATCGAGCCAAATACAGAATCGGATGGAGGACGATAAAGAAGTTATTTCAATTCATGTATTTCCCAAAAATCGAACACCATCAGAAATATTATTCTTATAAAATTAAAAAAGAATAATGACAGGGTAATAAATCGACATATTTATTGTATCTAAATAAAGTCTATTCTCGTCTACATTTGCAGGCAAGGCATGGTTGTGAACGTACTATGGGTTGTATGAGATAATATGTCTCCACTCAATTTGAAGTGGAGTTTCATATTTTATTTATAATTTTTATGAAACCTTAAAGATTTTGGAAATTTCTATGAAGTATCTAATCGAATAATCCTGAATATGCCAATTCGGAAAAAGTCCTCAGCAACATCCAATAAGCAACAAAGGTATGACTTAAATGCAAAATTGATGAAGAGCACTACTAAAGTCCAATTCTAAATACTCTGATTTACTGACCAGCGGTCTATGGTTTCGACTAGTAGTTCCATTGCTACACGGACTAAAAAGACTGTTGTTTCATACACAGAAAAAAAATGCACGAAAATTTTTCCAATTAAAATCTTAATTGAGTTAAAAAAAAATATTCAATTAAAAATTTAATTGATTCAACAAATTTTTTAATTGAAACAGAAATCAATCACACAAATTAATAGTATCAATTAATTTTTTAATTGGAACAATTAATTTTTTAATTGACTGTCAATTAATTTTTTAATTGATACTATCATTTCTGTGATTGAAGACATTTCAATTAAAAAATTAATTGGATTAATTAATTTCGTGATTGAATCAGAAAAAAAATTTTTTTGTGTGTATGTTTCGGTGTGAAAATTGTATGTTTGGATAATGTTTTTTTTTTAACGCATTATTTTCAAGTGTAAGCATATAATGTTCATAAACATGCATAACATCTTTGCAACATATATGTTAATATGTTAGAACATATTATTTTTGGGACATAACATTTTTTTAAATAAATGTGTGGATGCAAACATATGTTATTTTAGAAATTGCCTGTAAACATATATGTGTTGAGAGAGACCAAGAGAGTATCAAAAACTAAAGATGGCGAATGATAGAGAGATAACGAAGGACATCAACAAAACACACACACACACAAAAATTTCTGATTCAATCATGAAATTAATTGATCCAATTAATTTTTTAATTGAAATGTCTTCAATCACAGAAATGATAGTATCAATTAAAAAATTAATTGAAGGTCAATTTGAAATTAATTGATCCAATTAAAAAATTAATTGATACTATTAATTTTTGTGATTGATTTTTGTTTCAATTAAAAAATTTGTTGATTCAATTAAATTTTTAACTGAATATTTTTTTTAAAACTCAATTAAAATTTTAATTGGAAAATTTTTCGTGAAATTTTTTCTGTGCAGGGAGGCGAAAAGTTCATCATGAGGGAATATCTAAAACGTAATTGCTTGTTGGCTTTTATATTTTTTTTTATAAATAAAGAGTATAACATTCAAATAAATTATAAACATATTATTTTTATTATTAATTGTTTGTTTATTGCATTTTGATAAAAGTGAAAAATGGAAGTAGTATAAATGCCAATGGTGAAACATAATATGTTTGAACAACACAAACAATAAATTACGAATATATAGATATGCTTGAAGCAGAATATGTTCGGAAGTATATGTTACAGAAGCGACTTTTTGTTTTTTTGAGGATGTAAATGATTACTCGTATATCATATTTTCCACTAAGTAATATTTTTATTCGAGTGTATACAAACTAAAATATTGTCGAGTAGAATAAACTCATGGCATTGTTGTGTTTCGGTTTTCTTCTGTTCTACATTCAAATTAGATCGCAAAGAATCCAATAAAGGTAAAGGGAAGGAAAAATTTTTTTTTAGAACTATTGATTTTTTTTTTTTGGTCTACATATTCCATCCAATTGGTGACCCGAGTTGCGAGTTTGAATCTCCAAAATTGTCAAAATGGTGATAAAGCACACTACACCAGATACTGCCGAACAATAAAAACTTTTTCAGTAGTGGTCTATCACCTATCAAAACTTCCCAAAATGGCTTTACTTCTCTATAAAAGGGGATATTCTCTTTGATGAGCTATACGTAGTATAAGTCCCAAATTTATGAATACAAAAGTCGAAATTTGACATTCCGACTACTTGAATTTTTGTACAAAAAAAAAAAAAAACATCCGAATGAACTTTTTGTAATCTTTACAATTTACTTTTGAATTTCTTGAAAATTGTGTCATTCATTCTCATACTGAAAGCGGACTTTTTAATAATCAGAAAAATCGATATTTATTGGTTGCATTAAATTAAGCTGAAACTAGTAAATATCACAAATACGTGACTAAATCGTAATACATAATTTTCTTAATGGACCAAAAATCAATATTTTTATATATACTCAGAAACAAAGCTTGTAACATAGCCAAACTTAAGCTATAGTTACGTATTATATCTCAAATGAATGGTCTTTAGTATACAGTAGGAAACAATGTGGGCTATAATCTAGGCACTTTGAACATACATTAAAAATTTTCAAAAATTTGAAGTCCCCTTTAGAGTTTTTACACAGTGGTCGCTAACACGTAACTTTACCTTTTTGTTAAAGTTATCTTTTGTGTTTCCTCTGTTAAGTACTTAACAGAGCTCTGTTAATGTTAACAGAGCTATGTTCAGTAGGAAGGCAATGTAAATTTTAAAGTTAAGTTTATTTGTACGGACATGTCCAGCAAAGGGAATATGATTTTGGTGTCTAGCTCCACCACACATGAACCCGGCATGGTTCGAACCCCAGAATATCGAATTAGAAGTGTGCAAAAATGTTCGTCAAATTTTAATTTATTTTTCCTGGTGTAGATGTAGTGAAAGACTTTTGACTCTTTTTCGGTTTCGGTCTCCTCCTTGGGTTTTCTTAAAATACAATGCTATGCATTGTTAAGACAAAAACAAAGCCAAAAAAAAAAACAACAACGCCAATGATAAAAAAGTAACAAACTGAAAAACTACTTGTCGAAAGAAAAGAAAATGATATCGAGCTGAAAAAAAACGGGGCAACACAATATTTAAAACGACTTGTGGGCGATCTCTGGTGTAATGGTATGGCATACAACCATCAGCCATCTATGCCAAATATGCTTCACGAGAGAGAGATGAATTGGAAGACAAGATTGCGTTGTAAAACTGCACTGCCTAAAAATGGGGGAAAACTCGCGCTGACACATTGTTGCCGCCTGAATGATGAAGTGAATAAAACCACGTAACAAACCCAACCCCCACCCTCAATCAACATCATCAGCATCCTTATCGTTGTCTGTTGCCTGACTGCAGACAAGAGCGATGTTTTCGGATGGTAATGAATGGCAAACTAACGACAAAATCAAACAGAAAGTAAAAGGAAAAAAGATTCAATCTACACAAATACCGCGATGAAAGGGAATCTCCTTTGTTAGCGAAAATATTTGCAGACTAGTTTTTTTGGGTTAAAGGTTACCAGTTTTAGATTTTTTTTTCGAACTGAAAGTGACAACTATGCCAAATACTTTTTCACTCAAACAATCGATCAGGGGATGATCCATAACAAAACAGTCTCTTCGGTGACAGCAATCTGTGGAATAATGAACTGCACAGCTACATAGTTGAGAGATTATCATTATTCAGTTGCAATTTTTGGTCCTTCGAGATCAGCGTTATGTTAAACAGATAGCCCTTTTGATGTATACGATATGGGCGAATGAGAATTGTCCTAAAGAGAATGTTGTAAAAACTGAACTTATTCTGTACTGCTCCGGAAGTAATTGTTTGACCCCAGGGGCTTTAAACTTTCGATTAGGTTAGGTTAGGTTAAGTGACAGCCCGATTAAGTTTCAGACTCACTTAGACTATTCAGTCCATTGTGATACCACATTAACTAAAAGTAACTATTACATATGGGCACTTCTAGTTTTAACCACTGAACCCTCTCGATTATTTTCTTCTGTTGAACCAACCAGATTGTTCGAAACCATTAGCAGACTGGTCAAGTTAACATTTTCCAGGTCCGCCAGTAATCTAAAGCTATATGCCCTTAAAATTTGCTTACGCCTTACACAAAATGCAAGACACTCACACAAGAGGTGTATAATTGATTCCTTTTCCTACGCATCATGACAGCTCATGCAGTAGTCATTAAATTTCACGCCAATAGTTTTTGCAGAATCGCCTATCAGGCAGGGACTCGTCACATCAGATATCAGGAGTGATATCTTGAGAGCAATACTAGCATGTCTGGTGTGCGGTTTAAGTTTTTAATGGCGCAACATTTGCTTGGTATCGCTGCCAAGCCTACAATTCTCTCATCGGACATTCGCCATCATGCGGTATGAACCTGGAGGTAGCCAGTGGCATACCAAGTGATTCTAGTTCACCTGTATTCTGTTCCCCAATATGTTCCTGTGGCCAGACACCCATATTAGGTGCAATATATGCACTGCTCAGCCATCTCGTTGAGAGATTTGCGGCAGTATATGGCCCATTAGTGAGTGTTCAAAAGAAATTAGAGCAATCGGGGGAAAATTGGCAGATAGTCTCTCGTATAATGGCGGAGGGAGAATGGTTCTAATGGAATTAGGAGCCACAGTGGTGCAATGGTTAGTCTTCTCGTTTTTCATTCAGCGTTGGCTTATCATTTCTCTGTAATGCTAGTGACATTTCTGATTACTGAATAATACTAATCATCGAAAAAATATCTCCAACTAAGATCTATACAGTTTGAATCAATTGTCGCAGCACTTTTGCCACTCTGATTGAGCTATCTCCACAACATGCATTCTGAACGTATCAACCCAGAAGATAAGTTCAACCAGTACCCTTCCCGAAGATAAATTTAAAGATTCTACCTATGAAGACTATATCAGATTCTGGATTTATAAGAACCATTTTTGTTTGAGTTTTAGAGGAATCATAAACATCTCGTGTAAGTGTGCAAGAAAATTATTAAATAACGCCTTGATCTAAAATCTGTAGATTTTTACCGCCATTATTTAAATGATGACGAGAAGTAATATCTGGAAACTTTACATTTAGTTTCTAGCAATCTTCATGACCAGTGCGCCTTCTATACCCTCAAGAAGTGAAATCGGTCTAGGTTCTAGAATCTGGACCCCAAATCGGGGGGCCGGTTTATAAGCGGGTTATATCAAACCATTTACCGATGCACAATTCAGCGCACCTATTTATATTGCCTGATTTTCAATTTCAGGCAAATTGGATAAAAACTACAGTTTCTAGAAGCCCAAGAAGGATAGTCGGGAGATCGGTCTATATGGGGGCTATATCAAAACATGGACCGATACTCACCATTTTCGGCAAACCTCTTTATGGTCCTAAAATACCTCTATTCAAAATTGGATAAGATCTACGGTTTCTACAAGGCCAAGAAATAAAATCAAGAGATCGGTCCATATGGGGGATATACCAAAACATGTACCGATACATGCCATTTTAGGTACATGTATTTGTTGCCCTAAAATACCTCTAGATTTCCAATTTCAGGCAAATTTGATAAAAAATACTAATTTTAGAAGCCCAAGAAGTAAAATCGGGAGATCGGTATATATGGGGGCTATATCAAAACCTGGACCGTTAGGTTAGGTTAGGTTAAAGTGGCAGCCCGATTAAGATTCAGGCTCACTTAGACTATTCAGTCCATTGTGATACCACATTAACTAAAAGTAACTATTACATATGGGCACTTCTAGTTTTAACCGCTGAACCTTCTTGATTATTTTTCTTTGTTGAACCAACCAGATTGTTCCAAAAATATTAGCAGACTGCTTAAGTTAACGTTTTCCAGATCCGCCAGTAATCTGAAGCTATATGCTCCTAAAAGTTGCTTGCGCTTTACACAAAATGCAGGACACTCACACAAGAGGTGTTTAATTGATTCTTTTCCCTCCGCATCATGACAGCTCATACAATAGTCATTATACTTCGCGCAAAATCTCCTATCAGGCAGCGACCCGTTATAGCAGATATCAGGAGTGATATCTGACGTCTCGAGAACATTAGCATATCTAGTGTGCGGTTTAAGTTGAAATTGGGCCATATTTGCTTGGTGTCGTTACAACCCTTGCAATTCTCCCATCGAACATTTGCCATCATAACAGCCTTCTCACGCAGCATGACCGTTATTCACCATTATCGGCAGACCTCTTTATGGTCCAAAAATACAAATTTCAAAGTGAGCAAAAACTAAGGTTTCTTTAAACCAAAGACCTCAAAAGGGGAGGTCGGTTTATATGGGAACTATATCAAAACCTGGACCGATACAGTCCATCTTCGAACTTGACCTGCCTGCATACAAAAGACGAGTTTGTGGAAAATGTCAGCACCATAGCTTCGTTATTAAAGACTGTAGCGTGATTACAAGAGACAGACGGACATGGTTATATCGTCTTAAAATTTTTCTCTGATCAAGAATATATCTATACTTGATATAGTCGGAAATCTATATTTCGATGTGTTACAAACTGAATGACATTTCTATGGTGTTGGGTATAAAAAAGGCATTCGGTGCCAAGTCAGGACTATACGGCGGATGACCCATCAAATCGATGGTTTGAGTGCACTGAAAAAAAAAGCATACTCGGTTCCAAAGATTTTGTCTTTACTTTAACAAATTTGGTATTGATTCCGAGCCAAAGAAGCGGAGAATACAAGTAAGGATACTTTTAAGACACAATTCACTTTTAAATTTAAGTTTTGTGTACTTGCTTCTAGGAAGCAAATTTTAATTTTTCGCTTTCTCAGCTTTTTTTCTTCATATGCTATCAAAGTCTTTTAAAAACGAGTTAACTGCAACTTTATTTTCCAAATTAGGACTCGACTTCCACTAGAAATTATGCTATGTTTGAAGTAAAAAACTTCTTTAAAATAAAGTTGTGTAAAACATGTCCTATATTTGAACGATTTTTTGCTTTGTAGTCAAGATGCAAAAAGGCAACAAATTCAAAGACAATTTCATTAAATTTAAAGAATTTTTCTGAATTATTAAAGTCAAGTTGACCTTAGCCTATAAATTTTTTCTTTCATGTTAAGATACCCATTTTTAAGTCAAATCACTTAATTATAAGGACAATACGACTTCATTGAAAAGTTTATCGACTTTTGGACAAGGAAAATAACTTTATTTTAGAGAAATGCGTCTTCTATGCTAAGCAAAATTTGTATTCGTATTTTAAAGACATGAAATCTTTGACCTCACGGCAATATTTTTTTTCAGTGTGCTCAAAAATGCAGATGTTTGAGCCGATGTGGGAGAGCTCAGATTGTCGTAGTGACGAGTGATCCGTCTTCAGCGATTCGTTCTTCTGATTTCTTGCCAACCAATTTGTTATCTACCAGAATTTACTGTTCTGAATTGATCTAGTTCTTCGATTGCTACATATCCAGTTTTTCCGATCATTTTCTTGGAAGTGATTTATGAGCAAGCAACTTTTGTGGGATTTGGCTCATCTTGAAACACCCATACAGTCGACTGCTCTATACTTTCGGGATCATGCGCCTAAATCGACCAATCATCGCCTATCAACAGTCATAAAAGTCTTTCGAAGCACCGCGATCGTATTTTTGGGGCATTTCATTCGACCAAACGAAATGAGCTTTTTTTGAGCGATTGACAAATTCCGTGGGATCCAACGCGAACACATTTGTTTGACTGTGAAATGGTCATGCAATAAATATTAAATCCAGCACACATTGACTTTCCTACTAATGCCTAAGGTTATCTCTCGATCTCATGACGATCTTAAGGTTAAGGTGGCAGCCGGATTAATGTTCACGATTTAAATCCATTTTTTGGCAAAATAATTTTTTTAAGTTGCTGTAAACAACACAAATAGCGCTTGTGTGCCAACGCGTTCTTAGTACGTATATCCTTAAAAATATCAAGCTTTACGATAGAACTGTCAGTTGGCAGATTGTCCAATCCCGCCAAATAAAAGGCAATCCTCGTATTTCAAAGCCCGACTCTAAAAAGGAGGTCCCTTTTCAGTGAGTTTAACATAGAATCGATCAGCACTCATTGATAAGAGAGATGTTCGACACGTGTGGTATCACAATGGACTGATTACTCTAAGCGACCCAAAATTCAACGGACAACCTCTTTACCTAACCTAACCTAGAGTAAATACTGCAAATACAGAACTAGCTCTGAACTTCAACAGACATATCCCAGCACAAACAAGTAAGTAAAGTCTAAAGTTGGGCGGGGCCGACTATATTTTACCCTTTACCCCTATGTAGGCCAAAATTTGTGTTACCATCTCAACTACTTCATATTTGCTGGAAGCTATATAAAGGAGACAATTTTTTTACTTCTACAAAATCTCTAGAATTAAAATTTAAATCGGCTAACGCTATCTAGTTAATTGGAGGAAACTTCCATTCCATCCAAATGTAAGTGTAACAGTCTACCATATTTCCCCAACTCTGGTGTATGTAAAGGGTGATTCTTTTGAGGTTAGGATTTTCATGCATTAGTATTTGACAGATCACGTGGGATTTCAGACATGGTGTCAAAGAGAAAGATGCTCAGTATGCTTTGACATTTCATCATGAATAGACTTACTAACGAGCCACAACGTCGAATTTTCAGTGAATGGGCCCTAGAAAAGTTGGCAGAAAATCCGCTTTTTTATCGACAAATTTTGTTCAGCGATGAGGCTCATTTCTGGTTGAATGGCTACGTAAATAAGCAAAATTGCCGCATTTGGAGTGAAGAGCAACCAGAAGCCGTTCAAGAACTGCCCATGCATCCCGAAAAATGCACTGTTTGGTGTGGTTTGTACGCTGGTGGAATCATTGGACCGTATTTTTTCAAAGATGCTGTTGGACGCAACGTTACGGTGAATGGCGATCGCTATCGTTCGATGCTAACAAACTTTTTGTTGCCAAAAATGGAAGAACTGAACTTGGTTGACATGTGGTTTCAACAAGATGGCGCTACATGCCACACAGCTCGCGATTCTATGGCCATTTTGAGGGAAAACTTCGGAGAACAATTCATCTCAAGAAATGGACCGGTAAGTTGGCCACCAAGATCATGCGATTTGACGCCTTTAGACTATTTTTTGTGGGGCTACGTCAAGTCTAAAGTCTATAGAAATAAGCCAGCAACTATTCCAGCTTTGGAAGACAACATTTCCGAAGAAATTCGGGCTATTCCGGCCGAAATGCTCGAAAAAGTTGCCCAAAATTGGACTTTCCGAATGGACCACCTAAGACGCAGCCGCGGTCAACATTTAAATGAAATTATCTTCAAAAAGTAAATGTCATGGACCAATCTAACGTTTCAAATAAAGAGCCGATGAGATTTTGCAAATTTTATGCGTTTTTTTTTTAAAAAAAGTTATCAAGCTCTTAACAAATCACCCTTTATATATGGGAGCTATATATATTCTGAACCGATTTTGACTAAATTTGACATGTATAGTTAGAATAATAATTCTACTAAAGGGTGATTTGTTAAGAGCTTGATAACTTTTAAAACAAAAAAAAACGCATAAAATTTGCAAAATCTCATCGGTTCTTTATTTGAAACGTTAGATTGGTCCATGACATTTACTTTTTGAAGATAATTTCATTTAAATGTTGACCGCGGCTGCGTCTTAGGTGGTCCATTCGGAAAGTCCAATTTTGGGCAACTTTTTCGAGCATTTCGGCCGGAATAGCCCGAATTTCTTCGGAAATGTTGTCTTCCAAAGCTGGAATAGTTGCTGGCTTATTTCTGTAGACTTTAGACTTGACGTAGCCCCACAAAAAATAGTCTAAAGGCGTCAAATCGCATGATCTTGGTGGCCAACTTACCGGTCCATTTCTTGAGATGAATTGTTCTCCGAAGTTTTCCCTCAAAATGGCCATAGAATCGCGAGCTGTGTGGCATGTAGTGCCATTTTGTTGAAACCACATGTCAACCAAGTTCAGTTCTTCCATTTTTGGCAACAAAAAGTTTGTTAGCATCGAACGATAGCGATCGCCATTCACCGTAACGTTGCGTCCAACAGCATCTTTGAAAAAATACGGTCCAATGATTCCACCAGCGTACAAACCACACCAAACAGTGCATTTTTCGGGATGCATGGGCAGTTCTTGAACGGCTTCTGGTTGCTCTTCACTCCAAGTGCGGCAATTTTGCTTATTTACGTAGCCATTCAACCAGAAATGAGCCTCATCGCTGAACAAAATTTGTCGATAAAAAAGCGGATTTTCTGCCAACTTTTCTAGGGCCCATTCACTGAAAATTCGACGTTGTGGCAGATCGTAAGTCTATTCATGATGAAATGTCAAAGCATACTGAGCATCTTTCTCTTTGACACCATGTCTGAAATCCCACGTGATCTGTCAAATACTAATGCATGAAAATCCTAACCTCAAAAGAATCACCCTTTATCTATGCGAAATTTCACGTAAATGGGACTATAACTTTGGTCCCCCTGGTCATATGAGTGCAAATCGGACGGAAGATATATATGGGAGCCATATCTAAATCTGAACCGATGTCAACCAAATTTGGCACAATTACCGATACTACTAAACGTACTCCTAGTGCGAAATTTGAAGGAAATCACGGTAAAACCCTGGATTTTCAGGCCATATAAGTTCAAATCGGACGAAACATATATATGGGAGCTATATTTAAATCTGAATCGATTTTGACCATATTTGGCACATACAATAGTGTCGTTAAAAGTACCGCTTGTGCAAAATTTGAAGTAAGTCAGGGCAAAACTCTGGCCTTTGAGACCATACAAGTCCAAATCGGGCGAAAGATATATATGTGAGCTATATCTAAATCTGAACCGATTTTAACAAAATTTGACACACTTAAAGTTATTACTAAACGTACCCCTTGTGCAAAATTTGAAGCAAAACTCTGGCTTTTGTGGCCATATAAGTTCAAATCGGACGAAAGATATATATGGGAACTATATATAAATTTGAACCGATTTCAATCAAATTTACCAAGCATTGGTAGAATGTCAATGCTACCCTCTGTGCAAAATTTCACAAAGATCGGTAGTAAACTTTGGCCTCTGTGGTTATATGAGTCTAAATCGGACGAAAGATATATATGAAGCTATATCGAAATCTGAACCGATTTGGCTGATATTTTGCAAGATTTTCGAGATGCATAAAATATTTGGATGTACGGTATTTCAAGAAAATCGGTTGATAAACACGCTAACTATGACCAAATCGGGGATAAATATATATGGCAGCTATATCTAAATCTGAACCGGATTTTTCCTAAACCAATAGCGATTGTCTCTGTCCCAAGAAACGGCCCTTTGCCAAATTTGAGGACGATCGGACTTAAATTGCGAGCTGTACTTTGTGCACAAAATTACATATACAGACAGACGGACGGACAGACAGACAGACAGACGGACATCGCTAAATCGACTCAGAATTTAATTCTAAGCCGATCGCTATACTAAAAGATGGGTCTATGACCACTATTTCTTGGCGTTACATACAAATGCACAAACTTATTATACCCTGTACCACAGTAGTGGTGAAGGGTATAAAAAGGGTCGCCAAAAAAGTAGTAACATGGACTTGTCATAGGACGGATGTCCACAATTTCAGCAACCGTTGATCTGTATTTGCATCACTTCTTAAGGTGTGCTACGATTTCCGTGTTTTTTTGATGTGAATTAAAAAATTTTGTGATATTTTGATAAATAAATAATTTTTAAATTTCTATGATTTTTAATGCATTGTAACGCTTATTTGAAACGCTTGACCTCAAATAAATTGAAAAATTCGCAATCTTTATAGAATATATAGAAAATTAAAATAATTCGTACCATTTTTTAAATCCTTACTCTGTTTTTAACCTATTTGAAACAAAAAAGTTTAAATTACTCTTTAAAAGTATGAATTACGCGAGTTATAAAAAAATTAATTAAAAGAATTTCCTGAGTACCTAAAACAAAGAGCATCTTAGGGAGGACATTTTTGGAAGTGCTTTTAAAGTTGTGCCTATAGAAGTACTTTTTTGCTGGGATCCCACAGTTCAAATTATCTCTTTTATATAGCCTTGGAAAACTCATTAGTAAATGGACAAAAGAAATTGGAACTATAGTACGCAAGAAGCTAGATTTTTGAATCACTATCCACCAGGGCTGTGGAGTCGAGCCAATTTTGCTCGACTCCGACTCCGACTCCAGCATTTTTCATCAGCTCGACTCCGACTCCGACTCCGGAGTCGACTCCGGGTAATATAACTAAATCTCATTTTAATACCAATAATTTGTAGTTCTATTGTGGGGGTACCGTAAGTGGATCGATATAAAGTATCCTATTTATTTATGTGTTTAAAAAAAAGGTCTTAATTTCACATTAGATGCCAATTGAACTCTATATTTCAATTTTAGGACAATGTTTAATAAAAAAAATAATGATATAAATCCCCATCATAATATGAGAAGATACCAACAGTATATGTATTTGTGGACCAAAATTATTGATAAATTTGTTGCGAGCTATATAAAGGTTTATATTCCCATATGCATGAATTTGAATCTTAATCGATTTAGACAAAATTGTATATACTTCTACAAAATCTATGTACCTAAAATTTAAATCTAACGTTATGGGACGTAACACAACTTTAACAAAAAATAAAAACGCAAGGAAGGTCTAAAGTCGGGCGGGCCGATTATAATATACTCTTCACAACTTTGTATTTAGATCGACATTTTGATAAAATCGCAAATCAGACTTTTACAAAATCTCGGGCAATATTTGGGAAATATTTGTACTTGTTTAGACAATTTCGCAAAAATGCATTTATGATTCATTCATTGAAAAATTTGAAAATTTTAGTCATTTCTACAAGTTTTCGACTTAGCAGTGAGTATCAGTTAGCATAAAATTTTGGAAAAATATTGCAAAATTTTATATAGAAATAAAATTTTGCAAAATTTTCTGCAGAAACAAAATTTTGACTAAATTTTCTATAGAAATAAAATTTTGGCAAAATTTTCTAAAGAAATCAAATTTTGAGCAAATATGTAGAAATAAAATTTTGTATAAAATGTTTATAGAAATAAAATTTGGCAAATTTTTTTTATAGAAATAAAAGTTTGAAAAAATTATCAATAGAAATACAATTTAAAAAAATTGTGTAGCAAACAAAATTTTGCAAAATTTTCTATAGAAACAAAATTTTGACTAAATTTTCTATAGAAATAAAATTTTGACTAAATTTTATATAGAAAAAAATATTTCTATAGTAATAACATTTTGAATACATTTTTTATAGCAGTGAGTATCAGTGAATATCAGTTTGAGAAAATTTGCTATAGAATTAAAATTTGACAATTTTTTTCTTAAATTTTGAAAAAATTATCAATAAAACTACAATTTTAAACATTTTTTTATGTAGTAAATAAAATTCTGCAAAATATTCTACAGAAAAAAAAATTTACTAAATTTTCTATGGAAATAAAATTTGACAGAATTTTTTTAGAAATATAATTTTGACCAAATTTTCTATTAAAAAAATCTATTACTACAAAATGTTGACCAAATTTTCTAATAAAAAAATCTATTACTACAAAATTTTGGCAAACTTTTCTATAGAAATAAAATTTTGACTTAAATTTTTATAGAAATAAAATTATCAAAAATTTTGGCAAACTTTTCTATAGAAATAAAATTTTGACTTAAATTTTTATAGAAATAAAATTATCAATAGAAATAAAATTTTACAAAATATTCTATAGAAACAACATTTTGACTCAATTTTCTATAGAAATAAAATTTTGACTAAATTTTCTGTAGAAAAAAATATTTCTATAGTAATAAAATTTTGAATAAATTTTTTATAGAAATAAAAGTTTGACAAAATTTGCTATAGAAATAAAATTTTGACAAAACTTTTTATAGAAATAACATTTTGACAAAATTTTCTATAAAAAACAACTTTGAAAAAATTTTCTGTCAATATTCCACCTATGTATATGGCCTTAAAATAAAATTAAAAAAATAATTTCGATTGTTCGAAATATTTTAAATAAATTGATATGGGCATTAAAATGGATCGATCCAGCCCATCTGCTAGTCTAACATTCTAGGAAACATAAAAAGATAGCCGTAATTGGAAGTTGATTTTCATTTACAATCATGCTGTACATTGATCGAATGAATAACACAATGGAAACTAATTTGCGTAAAAACTTGCTTAGTTACAAAAGTGTGAAGTGTTTTAAAAAATTTGGTTTAGCCGGAGTCGGAGTCGAGCAAAATTTTTACGACTCCGACTCCGACTCCAGCAAAATCTTCAGACTCCGACTCCAAGACTCCGACTCCGACTCCGGCTCCACAGCCCTGCTATCCACAGTCTTTCCAGTGAGCTAAAAATCCAGCCACATCAGCCTTGTACACCCAGAAAAAAGTGACCCCTTCTTTAAGTTAAAATGAACTCATTGTGAAGAAAGTTGAACTTCGTATAGCGCCAAAGCCATTTTTATTTGTTTGAACGATGTGATTGTCGTAGAAATTAGGAATAATGTATTCCATATATTAGTTAACATTTTCCTATATTTATGTACCACTATACTACAGAATGAAAAAATTTAACTAATTTGAATTCATATATGGAATGATTTTATTGAAATTTTTTCATTCATTTGGACAAATCTTATACATTTGTGGTAAAACTTTTACTTCATAATTAGAACTGCTTACCTTCGTTTTTAAATACAATTTTATTTATTTCTATAAGCAATTTTATCTTCAATAAAAGACATGTTTTATTAATATATTGAATATATTTATTAAGAATCAACAGCATCGAATCTCTTTGAAATATTAGTTTATTATTCCACTATTTCCAATTTCCGTGTGATATTATTAACTGTAAAACGCACTTTTTCTTCTTCTTGTACTTTTCACTTTTAATAAGTTGCTGCCTAACGATTTTGTCCTCCTTTTACAATTTCAATACCTACAAATATAAAAAATCATAAAACATTTTTGTTGCAAAAGGTTAGCGTCACTGAATATTACCTGTTAATTGAAGATTCCAAAATGAAGACAAATGAAAGGGTTGTTATTCTGCTGGCGTTTTCTTTCTTTATACACTATCACGAACATTGATAGATTTATTTAAAAAAACGAAAATTTTTCTCACTAATTTAAAATAACAAATATTTTATATATTTTATTTGTTATTTATTATATTATTTTACCATATTATTTTTTAACAATCTCTCCGAAACAACGCGATTCCAACTAAAAAACAACCGACGCGCAAATATATCGATTACACCCACGCGCAAACACATCGATTACGATGACAGGTATCGATTACAGGTAGACAATAGAAATTTAGGAAAATTTCCTATATTCTAACAAGTGTGTTTCCTTAAGTTTTGAAAGGATTGCATACTTCTTAGTACGAATGAACTAAAATATTTTTCTATGCCAAGTGTTGTTCGTATGTATGAAAAACTTTCTATTATAAAGGAAGTCGCAATTATCATTTTATAAGAAATTTTAGTAATTTTGAGGAAACTTGGTTTTAGTTCGGTTTTTGTTTATTTTTACGAATGCTTTGTTATCGGTGAATAAAATTTTCTTTTTCAGTAGTAAATTCTTATACCCAGCTAAGAAAATAGTATGAGTAAAATTACATGCCTTATTCTAGTTAATGAACTATTCCTAACTGCTTACAGTTTAGGATTTTTTTACTGAAACGAGTAAATTTTATTATTTTTCACAAAAATTTACCTTAATGGAAATAAAATGGATAAACTATATTGATGAAAATTTTTTCCTTTAGTTTCAAAGGCACTTTTTTCTGGGTGTACTCTTCCAAAAGACAGTAACGGAAAAGTGGAGGCTCGTGATACCATATTAACTAATAAGACATATTACGTATACATATAGGCATTTCTAGTTTATACCGTGGAACCCATTCGAGTATTTTTTTTTTCTATTGAAGCAACGTCCCTATAGGTAGGGGCTGTGTTACCGTTGTGCCATTTTAGTGGAAAATTTTCCCACTTTTTGTTGTGCCACTAAATGCACTACTTTTTCATTTTTGTACCACTTTTTTTTATCGTACTCTACCACTTTTTTAATTACTTGCATTTATTCTGCAATATATTTTACACATTTCGATTGCAAATAGCGTTAAGATTACAGATATGATTGGATTCGTAACAAATAATCGAGTTTACGAGTCAAATATTATATTTGTGAGCAGTATATGCAGTATTGTAGATTTTTCGAGAATGGGGATTTTTGGGAAAGCGAAAGCGTCCTAATTTGGGGACAAGATCCAGAAAAAAATATGGCAAAACTGTTTGTGAGCAACTTTTCTTTTATTACCATAATATTATCAGTGTATACTTGTATCGTCTAAAAAAAAATGCATGCAATAAACTGGGTTAATTTTCTGAATATTAAATTTCAAAGATTTTCGATTAACTTGACATCAACTTAATGGTAGTCAAGTTAAGATCTATATGTACTTAAAAATGTTATTTCACTACGCTATATAATATACTGATATAAATGCGTTTACTTGTTGAATTTTCTTTATGAAAAAATGTGTCACTTTTTCAAAATGAGTGGGCCACCTTTTACGGCTTGTAATACTTTTTTTGCCACCTTCTGGAAATTCTCAACGACAACGCTGGGCAAGGATCAGAACTACAAGGCTATACTATGTCTCTCGTCTGGTAGTCGCCACTTCAGCACTAATTTAGCAAATATCGTATTTGTGTTCTTCATCTAAACTGCTCCATATACAATCGCTAACAGTTGGTCACCTTTTTGTGATTTTTAACTAACGAAATTGCTTCTATTATTCTTCCTTGTTTTTTTTTTTCTGCGTTTTATTCAGGGCCTCTACAATCAAATATTTTTTCAAGGCACTCTTGTGAGTTGTTTTTCCATTCAGCCATCAAGGCCATATCTATTGGGGAAAACATGGCATAATTAAATGCCTGCAAACAAGAAAAGGAGCGAGTGGCGTTGACTTGCATCGCCACCTCCGCAAGCCAACATTGCAGTCATCAGAAGCAACAGCAGCAGTGGCAGCAGGATACCAGAAATGTTGTAATTAAAAATGTAGATTGTGCAGCAGCAGTCAGACATAAATTGGTCATGGTTCCACACTAAATCGGAAATCCGTAAAAGGTAAAAATCAACGAATGGAGAGTAATTTATGAACGGCTGATACGCCTACACTACACTACCCAAGAGTCCATGCTGAAGGCGAACAAAAAAAAAAACAAAAAAGGTGAAACATGAGACACCAAATGGTCTGTCCGTCTTAAAAGTTAGTTCCATAGCGGGCCTTTATGGAAAACAAGGAGCGAATAGATAGTTTGAAAAAAACGAAGTCCAGGATGCATGGAGGAATGTATGCATGACACATAAACATTGGATAGGTGACCAACACCACCACCAGCACCACAAGTCGAGGCCATATTTGAAATTTTCTACATGAACATTGAACATTCAATAATGGGTTGGGCCTTTGTTATTTATTTACTATTATTATTATTTTTTTTTTTTATTTGACTCAAGACAAAACAAAACCGTTTAAAAATTTAATTTTCCATTTAAAAGTACCAGTTCATTTTTTTGCGCAAAATCTCTGGAAACCCTAATTCAAGGAAAATAAAAATTGCCGTAAACAAGCAATCACGATTTGAACCCATAAATTAATACTGTCGTTAAAGGTGACGCAAAGGTGTTTCATTCGAACCGCTTAGAAAATCCCAAAAACAAACCAATCGCTTTTCATTTGCAGCTCTGGAAAAACTGAACTCCATAACAAATCATTTGACTTCGATGGTGCATATAGCAAAAAATGCTACACTTCAAGTGGTGGTGAGTGCTTGGAGTGCATAAATTTCCCGTAAACTAGAGTCAGAGCCAAACTCTTGTTGAACGAGAAAAAAATATATAAAAACAGAACTGAACACCAAACAAGCAAAACATGAAAATGGGAAAGACTTTGGAGTTCATTTAACATTCAACAAGTCAGAAATTTACGAGACATTCATTCATTCATTCGTTGGTTCATTTAATAACGACCACAGTTACACGAATGAATGTGAAAACTTTAAAATAATCGTAGATACATTATACAAGTCCAGAATAGTGTGAAGGGAGTAAAGTGATCAGGAGGGGCCAATGAAATAGTGACTCTTCATTAGGAAGGAAAAGCACAAAACAGGACTAAAGATGAATAATGAGTATCACATTAGTGCATGCTCTAAATGCAATATTACATTATATGATGAATTTATTATACCTTTCAATCAATCTTAATCACCTATTTAATTGTTATGCCGATCTGACACACATATAAGATTTTTTTTTAATATTTGTTAAGCAATCTGATGTAAATAAATTATCAATAAAATCTTTTCTAATTTGTTTTAGTGAAAAGAATATTGAGTATCACATTAGTGCATGCTCTAAATGCAATATTACATTATAAGACAAATTTATTATACCTTTCAATCAAACTTAATCACACAGTTAACTATGCCGATCTGACACACATATAAGATTTTTTTAATATTTGTTAAGCAATTTATCTGATGTAAATAAATTATCAATAAAATCTTTTCTAATTTGTTTCAGTGAAAAGAATATTGGGTATCACATTAGTGCATGCTCTAAATGCAATATTACATTATAAGACGAATTTATTATACCTTTCAATGAAACTTAATCACATATTTAATTGTTATGCCGATCTAACACTGCAATTTATCTGATGTAAATAAATTATCAATACAATCTTTTCTAATTTAAAAAAACACACTGAGTATGCTTCATCGCCGTCTGGAGCGAATTTTCACAGCCTTCAGTAAAGATCTGGCGGGAGGAAATGACTCATTGTGGGTCTTATATGAAAACTTCTAATGGAATTAACATAAGAAAATTAATCTTTCCAAATCCAATTGGTGGTGCAATTTTTATACCCTCCACCATAGGATGGGGGTATATTAACTTTGTCATTCCGTTTGTAACACATCGAAATATTGCTCTAAAACCCCATAAAGTATATATATTCTGGGTCGTGGTGAAATTCTGAGTCGATCTGAGCACGTCGGTCCGTCCGTCCGTCTGTTGAAATCTCGCTAACTTCCGAACGAAACAAGCTATCGACTTGAAACTTGGCACAAGTAGTTGTTATTGATGTAGGTCGGATGGTATTGCAAATGGGCCATATCGGTCCAATTTTACGTATAGCCCCCATATAAATGGACCCCCAAATTTGGCTTGCACACCCCCTAAGAAAAGCAAATTTCATCCGATCCGGCTGAAATTTTGTACATGGTGTTAGTATATGGTTTCTAACAACCATGGAAAACTTGGTCCACATCGGTCCATAATTATATATAGCCCCCATATAAACCGATCCCCCGATTTGACTTGCGAGGCCTCTAAGAGAACCAAATTTCATCCGATCCGGCTGAAATTAGGTACGTGGTGGTAGTATATGGTCTCTAACACCCATGCAAAAATTGGTCCACATCGGCCCATAATTATATATAGCCCCCATATAAACCGATCCCCCGATTTGGCTTGCAAGGCCTCTAAGAGAATCAAATTTCATCCGATCCGGCTTAAAATTTGGTACATGGTGTTAGTATATGGTTTCTAATAGCCATGCAAATTGGTCCACATCGGTCCATAATTATATATAGCCCCCATATAAATTATATATAGCCCCCATATAAACCATGCAAAAAGTGGTCCACATCGGTCCATAATTATATATAGCCCCATATAAACCGATCACCAGATTTGACCTCCGGAGCCTCTTGGAAGACCAAAATTCATCTGATTCAGTTGATATTTGGTACGTGGTGTTAATATATGGCCTCAAACAACCATGCAAAAATTGGTCGAAATCGGTCCATAATTATATATAGCCCCCATATAAACCGATCCCCAGATTTGACCTCCGGAGCCCCTTGGAAGAGCAAAATTCATCCGATTCGGTTGAAATTTGGTACGTGATGTTAGTATATGGTATCCAACAACCATGCAGGAATTTGTTCATATCAGTCCATAATTATATATAGCTCCCATATTAATCGATCCCTAGATTTGACCTCCGGAGCCCCTTGGAAGAGCCAAATTCATCCGATTCGGTTGAAATTTGGTACGTGATGTTAGTATATGGTATCCAACAACCATGGTTCATATCTGTCCATAATTATATATAACCCCCATATAAACCGATCCCCAGATTTGACCTCCGGTGCCTTTTGGAGAAGCAAAATTCATCCGATCTGGTTGAAATTTGGTACGTGGTGGTAGTATATGATATTTAACAACCATGCAAAAAGTGGTCCATATCAGTCCATAATCATATATAGCCCCCATACAAACCGATCCCCATATTTGGTTTTGGAGCCTCCTGGTACATTGTGCTAGTATATGGCCGTTAACAGCCATGCCTAACTAGGTCCATATCGGTCTATAGTTATATATAGCCCTCAGATAAATCGATCCCCCATCGCACAAAAATTGGTCCATATCAAGTTCATAATTGTATATAGCCCCCATATAAGCGACCCCCATATTTCAATTCTGGCTCCCTACGTACCGTGCAAAAGTCCATATCGATTCGTAATTATTTGTAGACTTACCTACACATACCTCTTTTGTCTAATATGTACCACGTATGGACTAACTCACAATTTAGAAAATGATTTAAGATACCACAACCCAAGTAATTCGATTCTGGATGACAGTCTTTCGTAGAAGTTTCTACGCTATCCATGGTGGAGGGTACATAAGATTCGGGCTGGCCGAACTTGCAGCCATATATACTTGTTTTTGATAACTTCAATCCCTTAATCCCTTTTTTAATATTATAATCTGGTGTTTTGTTTACCCAACTTTTTATATCACCCCCATATAATGGCATGACATCAAAAATTTTTAAACAACTTCAACAATTTAATGAAGAAAAAAAAACCGAATCGAAAATCATTTTAGCAAAATCTTTTGCGAACAATATCAAGACACAGATATGCCAGGAAAACTGAAAGTGCTGATCTGACTGACATCTATGCCAGACGAACAAGCAGTTATGTTATGAGCTAAATGTCTAAGGCAACTCCACCAAAAAAACATGGTCGACATTGGCTATAAGGCAAGAAACAGAAAAGTTCACGTTTCCCAAGTATTAACCAAATGGAAAATAGTTGTAAGACAGACCACAACAGACAACAGATCAAAAATCAACTTAAAAGCTGTTTTATGGCAAACAACGCCGAAACATTGTATGGAAATTATTGTAAACAGTTTTTTTTGGGACGAAACGGAAGCTTGAAGCATGAAAAAAGATTTTTTTTTTGATAATCTAAAAAGATTAAATTTAATTGAATTTCAATAGGTTTTAGAGAGGGATAACTTGCGTATCGATATTCTCCTAAGGCAAAATTAGTTTTAAACTAAAGTATAATAGAATAGTTTTAATTTAATGGATGTGAAAATCCATATATCAGGTTATTGCATTCCTCATCACATTTCGGACATTTATATATTTCTAATTTATTTAATTGCAAATTGAAATAAATAAAGAAGAATTTGAAAAATTAAATTAAACTTAATTTACTTCATTTTAATTAGAGTAGATTTTTTAATAATTTAATAAAGCTTAAGATAGTTTAACTTAGTTTAATTTGTATACCCTAAACCACATAGTGGTCAGGGTATAATAACTTTGATCTGCCAAAAAATGTGCCTACCAGAAATATTGATTTTAGACCCCATAAAATATATACCGATCGACTCAGAATCACTTCCTGATTTGATCTAGCGCTTGGTGTCCATCCGTCCATGTATTTATTGTTCGCAGGATTCCGGTCACAATTATTAACCGATTTTGATTAATTTTGTTGATACAGGGTAAATTTTATGTCTATTTCAAACCTTTCTCAAAATTTTATTTCCATTTTTAACCTTTTTCAAAATTTTATTTCTATAGACAATTTTGCAAAAAAAAATTTTTTTTTTAATATAAATTTTTCTCAAAATTATATTTCAATACAAATTGTTCTCCAAATTGTATTTCTGTAGAATATTTTCTCAAAATTTTATTTCTATAGAAAATTTTGTAAAATTTTATTTCTATAAAAAACATTTTTCCATATTTTATTTCTCTAGAAAGTTTTGTTAAAATTAATTTTCTACACAAATTTTTTTCAATATTCTATTTCTAAAGAAATTGTTGTCAAAATTTTATTTCTATAGAAAATTTTCTCAAAATTTTTATTTCTATGGAAAATTTTCTCAATTTTAATTTCAATACAAAAATTTTATTCTCAATTTTTTTTATATAAAATTTTGTCAACATTTTATTTCTATAAAAAATTTTGTTAAAATATTACTTCTACAGAAAATTTTCTCAAAAATTTTATTTTTATCGCAAATTTTGTCAAAATTTTAGTTTCGTAGAAAACTATTTTATTTCTATTTATTTCTAAATTTTATTTTTATAGAAAATTTTGTAAACATTTTATTTCCATAGAAAATTTTGTAAATATTTATTTCTCAAAATTTTATTTCTATAGAAAATTTTGTCAAAATTTTATTTCTATAGAAAATTTTGTCAAAATTTTATTTCTATAGAAAATGTTGTCAAAATGTTATATCTGTAGCAAAATTTGTCAAAATTTTATTTCTATAGAAAATGTTGACAACATTTTATTTGGATAGGTTAGATTAGGTATAGTGGCAGCCCGATATTTCAGCCTCACTTAGACTATTCTGTCCATTGTGATACCACTTTTTATAGCCGAGTCCGTACGGCGTTCCACATTGCAGTGAAACCACTTAGAGAAGCTTTGAAACCCTCATAAATGTCACCAGCATTACTGAGGTGGGATCATCCACCGCTGAAAAACTTTTTGGTATTTGGTCAAAACTGGGTTTGAACCCACGACCCTGTGTATGCAAGGCGGGCATGCTTACCACTGCACCACGGTTTATTTCTATAGAAAATTTTCTCAAAATTTTATTTCTATAGATTTTTTCAAAATTTTATTTCTATTTCAAAATTTTGTCAAAATTTTATTTCTATAGAATTTTTTTTCAAACTTTTGTTTCTATAGAAAATTTTGTCAACATTTTATTTCTATATATTTTTTTCAAAATTTTATTTCTATAAAAAATTTTACCAAAATTTTATTTCTATAGAAAGGCTTGTCAAAATTTTATTTTTATAGATTTTTTTTTCAAAATTTGATTTCTGTAGAAAATTTTCTCAAAATTCATTTTTTCTGAATGCCCGTTTATAGTTTCGAGAACATCCGTTTACCATTTTCCTATGACCATTTCCTAGTCACGATGATGGCCATTTTACCTAGGAATGTCACGAATTTGGGATCTGCAAAATAGGCAGACTTCTGCAAATATCTTAATGAGACAACTGCGCTATATTCAATATTCACCCAATATGGATATTTTTAAAACTCGAAAATGTTTAGGATTGATATTTTATCTTAAAATTATATAATAAATAAAGTCCCAAACACCATGTACCTTTTTGTTTGTTGTTAAGCCTATTTCAAATGTGCCATAGCAATTTCTTATTACCGTCGTTTCTTCTTACCGTTTAACGTTCTTACAGAAATTCCTAATTTATTAGAAATTACTCAATTTCGTAAAACCATAATTACCACAACCAATTACCTGATTACATTACCCACCCGAAAAAAAACTCTCACTGAAAATTTGTTGCGTTCACCACTTAATTAAGAAGGTATTACCGGGCTGATGGTGGTTGGTAGATGGGTAATAGAATACACAAAATTTCAAATGTCAAGATCATGGATTATGAAAACAATTTAAACCAACCATCAAACTTATACGAAATAAACTTTTTACGGTATGGGGGGAGGGAAGTTCCTATCTACTTTGACTGATGTTGTCTTATCTCAGCGGAACATAGAGAATGGGAAATGTAACAAACAATTAATTACAATCCGAAAGAAACAACCATAAAATTAACAGCAATTTAAAGACTATAGCCTAATCTTGGCGTGAGCAGAAAATCAAACCGAAAACTGTATCGTGAAGCTTTTTGGGGGGGAAATGCCACTAAAGCCCACCACCTGAGGAAAGCGTCATCCACACTTTTCATTTCGAACGCATTTTAGTGTAACGTCAAGATAGCAAAATTAAGTTAGCAGCCGCTACAGCAAAAGTTCAAGGTGAATAAATTAGAAGAGCATCAGGAGACGAAATTGCAGTTTCACACGCAATTACCTTGAATGGAAAGGTAGACTTCTTTCTAGCCATGGAAGACTATTAAAGCAAGGAAAGTCAAATAGAAATAGGATAAAAATTGAATTGGACCGGAAAATTTAGTGTGAGTACAGCAAAGGCTATTACGTGAAAACCCTCAATGATTCACGTCTTTCATTTGAGAGAAAAGTTTTTATATTTCAGTCTTCTAAAATGGGTATTACCTCACAAAATGACATTGTGGGACATGAGCCCATCACAATTAGTTAATATTTATGAAAGCAAACTTGACATAAAGATTTCTTAGTGCAGTAGATACGAAATTTACCTTTTACTCTGCTTGGTCATTTGTCTACAATTGCAAAATTGTCCCCTCCTGAGAGTATAACTTTCTTTTTAACCATAAATAAATATCACGATGAAATATTCTCTGAAATTCCCAAACTAGCCTGACAAAGGCCATTCCGTGAATGCATATTTCTTCATTGGACCAATAAATATTTTATTTATTTTATTTTTTCGTAAAAAGTTCTCAAAAAAAATATAAGGGCGTTTGGGAAGAATTTGATCTTACACGCAAAGAAAAAAAAACGTTTGGAAAACGTGTACCGAAAACGTTTTTCTTTTGTTAGAGTTTTTTCAATTGCTTCGAAAATTTTAAACTTTTATCACCAAAAAAATTCGTTTGTTACAAAATTATTTTATTTTTTCAATATATTTTTTTTTTTTTTTAACAACAACACAGTCCATTTCGTTTATATCAAACACTGTTCTTTTCTGACTTTAAGTCTTTAATAAGACACATTTTACAGTTCAAAATTTAATATACTACAATGTAATGCTGAACATTTTTTCGGAATCTTCCGAACATATCTGAAATATATGTAAAAAAAAACAAAAAAAAACTTTGGTCGAAGCAGGGATCGAACCCACGACCCTCGACATGCAAGTCGGACGTTGCGACCACTGCTCCAAGGTGCCAAACTAAATGTTTGTTTCTGTTAAATAAATTTTGTTTATTCGGTTCGTGGGCGCCGAAAGCTATGCTATTTAAATATAACTTATATAGATATTTATCTATTGATGACCAAAACAGGTGCATAGCTCAGTGGTTAGTGTGTTGGCTTACAAAGTGCAAGGTCCGCGGTTCGATTCTCCGTCCAGGCGAAAGGTAAAAAAATTTTAAAAATGTATAAAATCGTATACTTTCTTCTACATTGTTGGTATTACAGGAAAAGGTGGATGCGAGAAGATATGAGGGAAAATGCAATTAGCAAGAAAACAATGTTTTTTTGAGTTTGTCTTTATGAAATTGTTTTTACATCCTGGAAAGGAATAAACGTTTATCACAAAAAGTATATACTTTTCTTCCAAATACACTTCCTTACAGCGAAAAGCAAATGAGAAACGAATTTGTTTGTCAAAAATTTCGTTTGGGAGGAAAGAATTATTTTTTTGCGTGTAATTTAGGGATTTTTGAGACAACAGCGTCCCGATTTAGTGACAAGGGACAGGAAAATACTGATCACCGGAATCATATGAATTGTTCTCAAACGTGAGCTCTACATAAGATTGATTAAAATGCAAATGGTCACAAAAATGTAATTCTTCGACGAAGATGAATGTCAGTCGCTATACTTAAAGGAAATTTCATCAACATTGACCCAACGAATCTGTTTCATTGGAATAATGAAATAAATAAGAACAATTTCATAGGATATCTGAACAGGCTAATAAAGAGGAATATTAAAAAAAGAACAAACAAAGAATACGGCCGTAAGTTCGGCCAGGCCGAATCTTATGTACCCTCCACCATGGATTGCGTACACCCTAAAAAAAAAATCGCTTCTTTAACATATGTTCCAAACATATTTTGCAGGAAGTACATATATTATTGCATACTGCCGAAACATTAATATGTTTGTTTTATGTGAACATATTATATGTTTGGAAGCATTTTGAGCCAAAAATATTATATGCTTGGAAGAATTTTTCCCAAACACGATTGTGCTCATTCCCTAACATACTCGTAATTTTCACTTCCACGAAATTTTTTAGTTATTGGCACCTTTTTCTGTAATACAAATAATGTTGAAGAAATTATTCACTTTTATAATTTTTTTAAATTTTACCTTTCGCCTGCACGGAGAATCGAACCGAGGACCATACAGTTTGTAAGCCAACACACTATCCACTGGGCTACGTAGCTGTTATAGTCACCAGTAGATAATTATCGTTTTAAGTTACATTTATATAGCGTAGTTTGCAGCGCCCACGAGCCCATGCAAACATAACATTATTTAACAGAAACATACATTTGTTTGCCACGTGGAGCAGTGGTTAGCATGTCTGCCTTGCATACAAAGGGTCGTGGGTTCAATCCGACAGAACATTTTTTTTTGTTTTTTTTTTTTTTTAATTTACACATTTATATTTATACTATATTAAATTTTTTTAAATGAAACTTCGAAATGTGTGTTATTAAAGATTTATAGTCAGTAACAGTGCTTGATATAAACGAAATTTACTGATTTTTGGATAAAATATTATTTTTTATTGGAAAAATAACAATTTTTTAATAAAAAACTGTTTTTGTACAAAACTTTAAAATTTGGAAGGAATTCAAAAACTAACAAAAGAAGAATGTGGAGTCGAGTATAAACATTTATACATAATTTTATAATATATAAACATAAATTTATTTAGGAGTGAACAGTTTTTTTACTAGCATTTAACACCATCGCTCTAAAATTCCTTTTATTTTTCTTTAATAATTAATTTTAAAGAAAATAAACTTTTTAAATTGTTTTAGCTGTAAAACTCGAACTTAATGCCCGCTTTTATATTTGATGGTGTCCGTCAACTCCTCGTGGACTACTTTTTAATAAAGAGGAACTAAAGTTTGTTTTTTTACATTTTACTGTGTAATTTTTCACTATTTCCTCCTTATTTATTTTACTGTCCCAACTCTAAAAAGAGTATAGTGCCCTTTCGTTATTTTTATGAAGACCCCTGATTTATTTTAACGAAAAATTGTGCCCATAATGCCAAAATGATAAACAAAACACATGTTCACACATGCATAAAATGCTGCTCTCAAGGCGAAAACATATGCAGTTTGTTTTTCAAATGTCTATTCTCTTGGTTCCGAATGTCTATTCTCTTGGTTCCGAATGTCTATTCTCTTTATTCAAATTAAATAATATTTAGACTTAAGCATATCAAATATTTAGCCTTATCATAAAACAGTTTTCCGAAACAACATACAAGCGGTTTCACAGAAATTGTTCTTTTTTCATTCTCTCGCTTTGTTATGTTGATATCTTTCGTCAACCCTCCCGATTTCCATCTCTATTTCTTTCTCTATACTCTCTTTTTGTCGCTCTCTGAATAAAGTATCACAACATATATATGTTTACTCGAAATTTGTTAATTTATATATGTTTACATTCTCACATATTATTTTTATGAAACATTCATGCCCCAAACATAATATATTCTAACATATTAACATAGATATCCCAAACATTTAGTGTTAGTTTAGGAACATTACATGTTCGCACTTAAATATATTGTGGTTTAAAATCGTGCCCGAAACACATTTTGTTTATATCGGAACATATGAAAAACATATTTTTCTAACAGTGTAGAAATTTCTACGAAAGACTATCATCCACAATCGAATTACTTGGGTTGTGGTATCATAAAACTTCTTAACATCTTTTTCTAAATTGTGGGTTAATCCATACGTGGTATATATCAGACAAAAAAAGTTATGTATAGGTAAGTCTACAAATAATAACGAATCGACATGGACTTTTGCACAGTACGTAGACAGCCAGAATTGAAATATGGGGGTCGCTTATATGGGGGCTATATAGAATTATGAACTTGATATGGACCATTTTTTGTGTTATTGGGGTCGATTTATCTGAGGGCTATATATGACTATATACCGATATGGACCTAGTTAGGCATGGTTGTTAACGGCCATATACTAGCACAATGTACCAAATTTCAACTGACTCGGATGAAATTTGCTCCTCCAAGAGGCTCCAAAACCAAATCTCGGGATCGGTTTATATGGGGGCTATATATGTTTATGGACGGATATGGACCACTTTTGGCATGGTTATTAAATATCATATACTACCACCACGTACCAAATTTCAACCAAATCTGATGAATTTTGCTTCTCCAAAAGGCACCGGAGGTCAAATCTGGGGATCGGTTACTATGGGAGCTATATATAATTATGGACTGATATGAACAAATTCCTGCATGGTTGTTGGATACCATATACTAACATCACGTACCAAATTTCAACCGAATCGGATGAATTTTGCTCTTCCAAGGGGTCCGGAGGTCAAATCTGGTGATCGGTTTATATGGGGCATATCTATAATTATGGACCGATTTCGAGCAATTTTTGCATGGGTGTTTAAGGCCATATATTAACACTACGTACCAAATTTCAACTGAATCGGATGAATTTTGGTCTTTCAAAGGTTCCGGAGGTCAAATCTGGTGATCGGTTTATAAGGGGGCTATATATAATTATGGACCGATGTGGACCAATTTTTGCATGGTCATAAGAGACCATATACTAACTATACTAACACTATTTACCAAATTTCAGACGGATCGGATAAAATTTGCTTCTCTTAGAGGCTCCGTATGCCAAATCTGGGGATCGGTTTATATGGGGGCTATATATAATTATGGGCCGATGTGGATCAATTTTTGCATGGTTGTTAGAGATCATATGCTGACACCATGTACCTAATTTCAGGCTTAGAGGCTTCCCAAGCCAAATCTGGGGATCGGTTTATACGGGGGCTATATATAATTATGTACCGATATGGACCAATTTTTGCATGGTTGTTAAAGAACATATACCAACACCATGTACCAAATTTCAACCGTATCGGATGAATTTTGCTCCTCTAAGATGCTCCGGAGATCAAATCTGGGGATCGGTTTATATGGAGGCTATATATAATTATGGACCGATATGGACCAATTTTTCCATGGTTGTTAGAGACGATATACTAATACCATGTACCGAATTTCAGCCGGATCGGATGAAATTTGCTTCTCTTAAAGGCTCCGCAAGCTAAATCGGGGGATCGGTTTATATGGGGGCTGTATATAAATATGGGCGGATGTGAACCAATTGTTGCATAGTTGTTAGGGACCATATACAAACACCATGTACCAAATTTCAGCCGGATCGGATGAAATTTGCTTCTCTTAGAGGATCTGCAAGCTAAATTTGGGGGTCCGTTGATATGGGGGCTATGCGTAAATGTGGACCGATATGGCCCATTTGCAATACCATCCGACCTACATCAATAGCAACTACTTGTGCCAAGTTTCAAGTCGATAGCTTGTTTCGTTCGGAAGTTAGCGTGATTTCAACAGACGGACGGACGGACATGCTCAGATCGACTCAGAATTTCACCACGACCTTATGGGGTCTTAGAGCAATATTTCGATGTGTTACAAACGGAATGACAAAGTTAATATACCCCCATCCTATGGTGGAGGGTATATAAAAAATTGGAATTTGTTCAAAAGGCACAACTTTAAAAGCACTTCCAAAAATGCTATCCCAAAGATGATCTTTATTTTAACTACACAGACAATTCTCTTAATTAAATTTTTTATAACTCGCGTTTTCATATTTTTAATATAGAATTTTACCTTATTTTGTTTCAAATAGAGTAACAATTAGTAATTATTTAAATTTTGTCGAAAAATAATGCTAAATCCCTTCTAGAAAAATTGCGAATGTTTGAAAATATTTATGCTCAAAGGTTGCAGACAAGCGTTAGAATGCATTAACAACCATAAACAATTTTGCTGGGATACTAAAGAAACTTAGGATATGTCACTAAAACTATGTGCATAAATGGGAAATAAATTAACATCGAGTATAAGTTTTAGTTTTATTTTCACTAAACAAAAAATTGCATGAAAATAATTTCAAAACATAAGATTCGACCCAACATTTAAATGCAAAAAAAAACAGAAATAATTTGAATTTTACATGCTGTTAATTATGTTAAGTGCGATGGAAAAAAATGTGTTGCAATTTCGCCAACACAAATTTATACAAAAAAAAAAATGGAAAAAATAATATATACTGTAAGAGCAACATTGTTGCTTGCATGACTTTTCACGCCGTTGATTAGAATAATTGCCACGAATTGTATGGGGATCGTAGATGTATGAATGAATGAATGATGTCTACAGTACGAGTATTTGGATGGATGGATATATCGGCGAAGGTTGGTTGTCTATTTAGTTGGGTTTAACGAAAATTATTTTCTGTTCCTTCAGTTTCATTTGGAATTTTTCACATTTAATTTTTCTTAGTTCAAATTAAGCTGTTTTCCACAATTATTTAAAAAATTTGAGGGAACAACTAAAGAGACTTAAAAAAATAATGTAGGCCCAAAAGTATTTGTTAATTTTGTAAATAAAATTATTAGATATGGTGAATAATTATTTCATCTCATTGCTGAACAATTAAAATGTTTGAAGAAAACAAATGCCCGTAGTTTAATTAAGGATAGCGTTTGTGCTTTAATTTTGTATCTTACATTCCGTTTCATTTTAATTTGTGTGTAATGTGGTGTTAAACAAACATGTTTCATTTCATGTCGGCTACAAAAAAAAAAACATGAGAATATAATTAACACAAAGCTTTCTTTGTTTGGTTAATTTCTTTATTTTGAAAGGTTTTCACTCAAATGAAATTGTATAGGTGTTGTCGAGTCAAAAGGCTTCCGACGCCTTTGTACAAAGAAGGATAAGCCTTTCTAAAATTTGTTTATTCGTTACAAATAATAAATACATATATATTTATTTTGAAGTTCAAAAGATATTGCTATCGAGAACTTTTACTATGAAAGTAACTTATTTTTATATTTTACTAGCGTAACCCGGCCCGCTTCGCTGCGCCTTCCGAAGCGTATTTGGAGGAACATTTTGCGTTAACTTAGTCAACTATATCCTTCGTGCTGAAAACAAATTCGAAAAGATTTGAATTCTTTTAAACAAATCGGACTACTCGATTTTTCGTTTATAGGTACTATAACGTGGTTTTGTCGTAGGCTGAGATAGACCAGTAGTTGTCCAGGATTACCTTTAAGGACCCACAAACCTTAAAATTAAAACACACGATTTATGCCTTAATAGGTTGAACAGTACAGGTTTTATTGATGGTTATTTTATCGTATATACGTACAATAATAATTCGTTTTATAAGCTTGGAATTCAGGGATATTGTAGATATTCGTTGCTGAGGCTCGCTGTTGATTTGACGACCGTGAAGACGAGCTAGGTTCGTTGATTTGGGTTTTATTCTTGTCGATTCGTTTAAAGGTTGTCGGCCACCGTTCGGTGATTCGGGCTTTTTGTTAACGATCTGTTCGGCTGTCGTTAACGATCCACTGAATCGGCGTTCGTGGTCGATGCTTCGGTATTGGTAAGTCGGGATTGTCGTAGATGATTCGGCGTCGTTGACTAGTCGGTTGTTGATTAGGTTTTTGTGGTTCGGGATGGTTCGGGTATCGTGGTTGACGATTCGTTAATTCGAGTCTGTCGTTAACGATCCATTGACACAGCGTTGGGTAGTTCAGGATTGTCGTTGACTGTTCGGTTGATAAATCGGTTCGGTGATGCAGGCTTGTCTTCAACGATTTGTTTCGGTAGTTCAGGTTTGTCGTTGACGATTCGTGCTTAATTGTTGATTTGGTAACTCAGAGTTGTCGGTAATTCGGGGTTGTTGTTGACGATGTCTTGATAGGGTGGTCGTTGATAGGTTGATTTCGTGATCGTTAGTTTCTCGATGATGAGGTGCTGGTGGTTCGTTGATTGTAGTTCGTCGATCCGGTGCTCGTTGGCTGCTCGGTGATTCGTTGAAGCTTCGTTGTTCGGTTAGTAACCTAATACTAAGGGAAGATACACGAATGTAGAAGCAAGCTAATGGCCGAAGCGATCAGTGCGGAAGCAAGCGAATGCGGAAGCAAGCTAATTGCCGAAACAATTAGTGCGGAAGCAAGCTAAAAGCCGAAGCAATTAGTGCGGAAGCAAGCGAATGGGGAAGCAAGCTAATTGCCGAAACAATTAGTGCGGAAGCAAGCTAAATGCCGAAGCAATTAGTGCGGAAGCAAGCGAATGCGGAAGGAGGTGAACTCCTTTTGATTAGACGGATCTATGCCAATTGACTTGTCCGTCTGTTGGAATTCTGCCTACTCACTAAAAAGGCTGCCCATATACGTGGGGGTCACAATGAAGTGAATGAGAATTATCTCCATAGCGACCAAAAAATAATAAAAAATATTGTAGTCAGAAGTCATGTTACCATGTAACTGGCATCACTCGGTAGTGAAAACATAATCGGCATTGAGTGATAATGGGCTATAGTGGTAGGCACAGTGACTCACAGCAAGTATATGTAGAGGTGTAAAACGATTATAAATAATGGTACGAAAAATACGTATTTTTTTAATATCATGTGGTAGTGGGAGATAGTATGTACGGGCGAAATATATTTCGAACCGTTACAGTACATATACGTCGGGAGAGGGTGTACCCTTTCCTCCAAATTTTTTTAATAATGTTCTGTATTCAAGTTGTTGGACAATCTTCTATATTTCTTGTGAATTTTAAGTATGGTTTGTCAAGGAAAGGTATCCTTCTCCTCAACATATCTGAAAATTAGGCACTATATTATAATAACATACAAAGAATTACTGTTTCCCATCCAATAAATCGAAAAAAGCAAAAGTAGTAAAAAATTTTACCACAGTAACATTTGCTAAAATGTTGGAAAATGATGCACCCTCCTAGGTGGGCTGCCAATTTCATGTAAATTTAAGTTCTTTACTAAAAAGAAGTCTGGCAGAAGCCTGTGCAAAAATCATAAAATTATGTACCGAGTTCTCATTTACGGACAACCCTCTACTTTCAATTTAAGAACAAAAACGGACAAAAGGGAACCCTCTCGCCACCTTCGCTCCATTCCGACCTGATATCGGACTATCACGTACCCTATATTAATTTCGCAACGACTCAATGGTCCCTATAAATTCTATCGAAGTAAATCGACAAAGTTTATTTCAATGTTCCCCTTCCCCAACCAGATATCGGAAAATCATATACTAATTTAAAAATCATATATAAATTTAATCACCTCCTCACACGTCCCTGTAAATTTCAAGTAGATCGGAGATGTTTAAATTTTGCTCTATTGTTTTAAAGGGACGTCACTTTCCCCGATACAATATCGACAAACTCCGTAGTGAATAGCACCCCTAACCTTCCCTGAAAATTCTTGAAACTTTCCTTCAAGTGTGGGACAAGGAAGGTTGCCTCTTCGTTCATAAACTTCCCCCACTGCCTATGTACATTTCAAGAAAACTTAAGAATTGTTGTTTTTTTGCAGTTTTAGAGGAGGACCTCCTCCCCGACTAAATATCGGAAAGTGATGTAGCGTATCTTTTGTAAACGTCCCAGAAAATGTCAAGCGAATTATAAGCCTAAAAGGGCGGCCTCTCCTCCGTCTAAATATCACAAAATCAGGTATCAACTATTAATATCGTAACCTCTCCCCAGTCCTCTGTAAATTTCAAGTAACTCGGTAAAAGTTTAATTGTTTCTCTGTATGTACTTAAGAGAAGCGGATGTCTCCCTATGCCCTTTTATTTTTATTAAAAAATTAAGAACCTGATATAAATTTCATAACCCATTTTTTCCGTAAAATTTCAGTCGGGGGAGTTTAGTTTTGTTTGTACTTAAAAAAAAATTGGGCAAAGGGGTGGTCCCCCTCCCCGACCAAATATCGAAAAATAATGTAGCGGATTTTTGTTTAGATGTCAACCCCAACATTCAATGAAAATTTCAAGCAAATCGCATAATTTTGTTCCAAGTTTAAAAAAGTAGGACAAGGGGGAGGTCCCCCTCCCCATCCACATATGAAATCATCGGGTACCCCATATTAATTCCATAACCTTACCACATGTTCTCTGCAAATCTCAGATAATTTAAAGAATTTTAGTTTTTTCACTGTACTTTAAAAAAAAAAAAGTCGAACAAAGGGGAGGCCCCCCTCCGCCAAATATCGAAATAAAAAGTAGCGGATCTTTGTCTAGATGCCAACCCCAATCTTCAATGAAAATTTCAAGCAAATCGGTCAACTTTGGTCCAATTTTCAAAAAGTCCAACGAAGGGGTGGTCCCCCTCCGCGACCAGGGGTCAAAAAATGAGGTACCCTATTTTCACCACATGAACGCCCCCTACGATCTCTGAAAGTTTCAAGTAAATCGGTTCAGCCGTTTCGGAGCCAACTCGGAACATACAAACAAATAAACAAACATAGATTGAATTTTATATATATAGATAGATAGATCTAAACAACCCAGGCGAAATATGGAATTATTAATCAGAACAATGAGTACAAATTGACAAAAGTATTGTCGTCAGTACAAAGATTTTTCATGTCCTTCAATAAATAAATTTTTCATTGAAGGCATTTTGTCCTTAGAGTCCGATGATGGAACTTTAAAGTTGGTATCTTTACATGAAAGAAACTTGCGATTGACTAAGGTCAACTTTGCCTTAATAGTTCTGAAAAATTATTAAAAATTAATCAAATCGTCTTTAAATTCGTTGACTTTTAATATCTTGGCTACAAAGCTAAAAAGCGTTAAAAGGTAGTAGACGTCTTTCAACACATTTTTTTAAAACCGCGTTGTACTTGAAGACGAGTGTTTAAATTTTGAAATTTAATTTGCGTTGAGGGTTAGGTTAGGTTAAAGTGGCAGCCCGTTTAAGTTTCAGGCTCACTTAGACTATTCAGTCCATTGTGATACCACATTTAACTAAAAGTACCTATTACATATGGGCACTTCTAGTTTTAACCACAGAACCTTCTCTATTGTTTTCTGTTGTTGAACCAACAAGATTGTTCCAAAAACATTAACAGACTGCTTAAGTTAAGGTTTTCCAGATCCACCAGTAATCTAAAGCTATATGCCCCAAAAATTCGCTTACGCCTTATACAAAATGCAGGACACTCACACAAGAGTTGTTTAATTGATTCATTTTCCTCCGCATCACGACAGCTCATACAATAGTCAGTATGCTTCGCACCAATAGTTTTTGCCAAATCGCCTATCAGGCAGCGACCCGTTATAGCAGATAGCAGGAGTGATATCTGGCGTCTTGACAACACTAGCATATCTAGTGTGCGGTTCAAGTTTAAATGGGGCCATATTTGCTTGGTGTCGTTACAACCCTTGCAATTCTCCCATCGAACATTTGCCATCATGACGGCCTTCTCACGCAGTAAGAGCTTGCAGGTAGACAAAGATATACCAATAGATTCTAGTTCCCCTGGAATATGTAAGGTAGTTCCTAGCCTTGCTATCTCATCTGCTTCGTAGTTCCCCGGTATGTTCCTATAGTCAGGCACCCATATTAGGTGAATATTGTGCTGCTCAGCCATCTCATTGAGAGATTTGCGGCATCGATGGCCGTTTTCGAGTTAAGGAACACAGAGTCGAAGGATTTTATTGCAGGTTGACTGTCTGAGTATATATTAATGCCAACATTTTTTGGAACATTACTTCTCAGCCAATTCGCCACCTCTCTTATTGTTAATATTTCAGCCTGAAAAACACTACAGTGATTAGGTAATCTTTTCGCTTTTCGAAGTTCCAGATCTTTAGAATACACTCCAAAACCCACTTGTCCATCCAATTTGGAGCCATCAGTGTAGAAATCGATATATCTTTTATTCCCCGGGTCTGTTTACACCACACCTCACTGTAGGGAATTAGAGTTTCAAACTTTTTGTCGAAAAGTGGTTTCGGGAATATTTTGAAAAACAATAAAGATTTTCGATGATTAATATTTTTGTTCTCTAATCTCGAAATATAAAAGGAAAACCTCGTTAATTTCGGCTCTACCGAACTTACAGCCGTATATACACATGTGGACAGGAAAATAGGTGTAAGTAAAAAAGTAATTGGTTCTCAATCTTATTTTTATCTGTGTATCGTCAAGTGTGCAAAAATTAATTGAATCGCTTCAAATTTAGATATCGTACCACGATGGCTCCCTAGAGAGTCACTATAGAGAAGGAACTATATACAACTATATCCAACTTAGGAACAGAAATTGAAGACGATTTGGGGATTTCAGTAAGAGAATAAGAAGAGAGTACCATGAAAAGAATAAAGTAGATAGTACCATGAAAAGAAAGCAGTAGAAATGTGCCAGATGGTATGAGACTAGAAAACCTACCTGTTTCTTCTCTATTACAATGATACGCTACCGAGATTATAAAAACACATAAGTTTATTCAGCTCCATGAAAATTACGCACCTACTACAGGTTTTAGAGTACATTCTACAGACCTGGTACTTAAAATAGCGAAACGATTACCTAGTCACTGTAGCGTTTTTCAGGCTATTAGCAATAAAAGAGGTGGCAATTTGGCTGAGAATTAATATTTTAACTAATGTTGGTATTGCCATTCAGTCAACCTGCAATTAAATCCTTCGACTCTGTGTTTCTTAACTCGCAAAAACGGCCATTGACTGCCGCAAATCTCTCAATGAGATAGCTGATCAGCACAATATTCACCTGATATGGGTGCCTGGCCACAGAAACATACCAAAGAACAGCGAAGCAGATGAGATAGCGAAGCTAGGAACTACCTTACATATTCCAGCGGAACTAGAATCTGTTGTTATGCCTCTACCTCTACTTGCAAGCTTATATTGCGTGAAAAGGGTATTATGGTGGTCAATGTCCGATGGGAGAATTGCAGGGGATGCGACGACACTAAGCAAATATGGTCCCATCTAAACTTAAACCGCACACTAGATATGTTAGTGTTTTCAAGACGTCAGATATCACTCCTGATATCTGCTATAACGGGATGCTGCCTGATAGGCGAGTTTGGTGCGAAGTATAATGACTACTGTATGAGCTGTCATGATGCGGAGGAAAAGGAATCAAACACCTCTTGTGTGAGTACCCTGCACTTTGTTTTTAGATTACTAGCAGACCTGGAAAATGTTAACAGCTAATGTTTTAGGAACATCGGGTTGGTTCAGCAGAAGCGAGCAGAATCGAGAAGGTTCAGCGGTTAAAACTACCCAGCAAAAAAAAAATTGAAAGTTCTTCCAAAGGCACAACTTTAAAAGCACTTCCAGAAGATACACTCCCAATGATGTTCTTTATTTTAACTACCCTGGAAGTTCTTTTAATTCAATTTTTTATAACTTGGTTTTTTCATACTTTTAATGGGTAATTATAACTTTTTTTGTTTCAAATAGGTTAAAAACAGAGTAAGAATTCATAAAATGGTACAAATCATTTAAATTTTGTCGAAAAAATTCTATCCAATCTGAAAAAATTGTGAACTTTAGAAAATATTTGAGGTCAAACGTTACTGACAAGCGTTAGAATCCATTAAAAATTATAAAAATTATTTATTTGACAAAACATCACAGAATTTTTTAATTTATATCCAAAACATTGAATTCGGATCACACCTAAAGCAGGGATGCAAATTCAGTGCAACGGCTATTGAAATGGAGGACTTCCGTCCTATGACAAGCCCATGTTAAATTCATCGCTTCTGCGTCAATTTTGCACCACTTCCGGATCCAAAAAGAACATTTTAATTACTTTTTTGGCGACGCTTTTTTTCTGGGTAAAAGTGCCCATATGTAATAAGTAGTTTTAGTTAATGTGGTATCACAATGGACTTAATAGACTATGTGAGCCTGAAAATAAATCAGGCAGCAACTTCAACCTTACCTAACCTACTTTTTAACTGAAGAACTAGATATGGTACACATTCTGGAAAATTGAGATTTCATAGAAAGTGGTGTCACATACGCACTTGCCACATTAACATATACCCGTAAACAGATATTTCATTTTCATCATGGTACAATAATTTCCAAAAAGGCAAATACTTCATAAATTATTCACTTCTTTTAACATATAATTTAAATAACAATTCATTTACGTACAAATTTATCATCCACACCAAAGAAAAAAGGGATGAAGTGTGATAACACCCCCGCAGACAATTGGACAGACATAACGAAGGTTAAATAAATTGACCCTTTAATTTGAATAAAAACAAGAACACAACGACTTGACATACAAAACGAACAAAAAAAAACAACTACGAAAATTCAGCTTTAACTAAAGTTTAAATTTATCAGGACTATCAGAAGTCCTGGAACGGCTCTATTACAGTTGCTGTTCAGTTTGATTAATTTGTTAAGTCTGTGCACCAAACAGCAGACAATCGCGAGCAATTCCTTGGAATATGCTAATCACTGAATTCCTCAATAAAAACAGCAACTGAAACAATTTTGCAGTGAATAATTACCACGAATCACGTAATTCCACAAAAAACAACACTAAAATCTTATCCACCAAACCCAAGAGGGCGATTTTCCAATTTGAAGTTGCAACATTGTTCTATCACCCTCCTGGGCAATGAAAAGTACCATCTAATCATTGTTTCTGAAATGCGCATATAAAATTTCAGATCATTTAAGGTGATAAGAGGAGACATGAAAAGCCATAGAACCCATGGTTAGGAATGTTTTGACTACCAACTTGCATAGCAAACTGAAGTTGTCCGTTTACAACGATAAATTGCAATTCAAGCAACAGCGAATTGAGCACTTGAAACAAATTAGCTTCTCTCTAAAAGGCCATTAACCAAGAATACACTTGAAGAATACGCATATAAATGTTTGTCTAAAATAATTTTTTTGTTATTATACCCTCCACCATAGGATGGGGGTATATTAACTTTGTCATTCCGTTTGTAACACATCGAAATATTGCTCTAAGACCCCATAAAGTATATATATTCTGGGTCGTGGTGAAATTCTGAGTCGATCTGAGCATGTCCGTCCGTCCGTCTGTTGAAATCACGCTAACTTCCGAACGAAACAAGCTATCGACTTGAAACTTGGCACAAGTAGTTGTTATTGATGTAGGTCGGATGGTATTGCAAATGGGCCATATCGGTCCACTTTTACGTATAGCCCCCATATAAACGGACCCCCAAATTTGGCTTGCGATCGCTCTAAGAGAAGCAAATTTCATCCAATCCGGCTGAAATTTGGTACATGGTGTTAGTAAAGGGTGATTTGTTAAGAGCTTGATAACTTTTTTTTTTAAAAAACGCATAAAATTTGCAAAATCTCATCGGTTCTTTATTTGAAACGTTAGATTGGTCCATGACATTTACTTTTTGAAGATAATTTCATTTAAATGTTGACCGCGGCTGCGTCTTAGGTGGTCCATTCGGAAAGTCCAATTTTGGGCAACTTTTTCGAGCATTTCGGCCGGAATAGCCCGAATTTCTTCGGAAATGTTGTCTTCCAAAGCTGGAATAGTTGCTGGCTTATTTCTGTAGACTTTAGACTTGACGTAGCCCCACAAAAAATAGTCTAAAGGCGTCAAATCGCATGATCTTGGTGGCCAACTTACCGGTCCATTTCTTGAGATGAATTGTTCTCCGAAGTTTTCCCTCAAAATGGCCATAGAATCGCGAGCTGTGTGGCATGTAGCGCCATCTTGTTGAAACCACATGTCAACCAAGTTCAGTTCTTCCATTTTTGGCAACAAAAAGTTTGTTAGCATCGAACGATAGCGATCGCCATTCACCGTAACGTTGCGTCCAACAGCATCTTTGAAAAAATACGGTCCAATGATTCCACCAGCGTACAAACCACACCAAACAGTGCATTTTTCGGGATGCATGGGCAGTTCTTGAACGGCTTCTGGTTGCTCTTCACTCCAAATGCGGCAATTTTGCTTATTTACGTAGCCATTCAACCAGAAATGAGCCTCATCGCTGAACAAAATTTGTCGATAAAAAAGCGGATTTTCTGCCACTGATTTTGGTAATAAAATTCAATGATTTGCAAGCGTTGCTCGTTAGTAAGTCTATTCATGATGAAATGTCAAAGCATACTGAGCATCTTCTCTTTGACACCATGTCTGAAATCCCACGTGATCTGTCAAATACTAATGCATGAAAATCCTAACCTCAAAAGAATCACCCTTTATTATGGATATTTGAATATGTTGGAGACAGTTATGCTAACATATTCTGAGGAATATATTTCACTTGTTTGGAGATATCAGCAGGATAACGACCCGAAACACTCCTCAAAGTTGGTGAGTGAATGATTTCGGGATCAGAATTCCAACGTTGTTGAGTGGCCAAGTCAGTCCACCGAGCTCAATCGCATTGAAAACCTTTGGGGCGAACTCAAGAGACATTTCTCTAAGCTTCCCTGCTGATACAAAACATAATTATGGGAAAATATTCAAAAAGTATGGTATAATATACAGGTAGAGATTTGCCGTAAGTTAATGTCATCCATGCCTAAGAGAATTGAAGCTGTCCTTAAAAATCCCGGTGAATATACAGGATATTAGCGACCTAGTTTGATGCTTAGTGCAAAAACTAACTTTAATTTACAAGTCCTTATATTATTTTCATGTTTTTTTTATACCCTCCACCTTAGAATGGGGGGTATATTAACTTAGTCATTCGGTTTGTAACACATCGAAATATTAGTCTAAGACCCCATAAAGTATATATTCTGGGTCGTGGTGAAATTCTGAGTCGATCATAAAAAAAAATAAAACTTTAAACCTTTAAAATTTTAAAAAATTTAAAATTTTGAAATGTTTAGTTAATATTTTTTTATTTTAATTAATTTGTCCTTAATATTGTGTTCTAGCGTGTCTTACAATTTAGGTTGTGTAATATTCCATATTAGGTTAATATATTTTCAGTATAAATCATGTTAAAATTACAGATGCCTTAATAAATAATTAATTTTACTCGTCCAATAATTATTTATGATCATTCACCAGTGTCTCCAAGTTAAAGTTATATATCGCCTGAAAGTATGAAAAAAAAACTTTCTATAGTATAGTAACTGGTTTACTCCACTGAAATAATAATTTCAAGAAGTGAAAAATTCTTTATGTGTATTTGATACGATTGAACTCAACTGCGACAAAAGCTAATTTCCTTATTTCTCTAAAAGTTGCAAAAATAATTTCTTTTTCGTTACACCTTATCAATCGTGTGCCAAATTTCCATTTCCCTTACAATCCAATTCAGGCCATATTTTATCATTTGGCTATTTTTCTCCGGTCACTTTACTATGGACTTTTATGAATCTTTAATCATTTCCATTTTTTGTTAAAAAATGTTTCCATCATTTCCATGGAAATTTTTACGCCTCTTTGCATCTTATACCACTTTGAATGTAAGCTCTTTCTGAGATGGTCTTTTTTATTATGCCATTTTCCACTATGTTTGGTATTGTTTTCCCCCATTAAAAAAGAAAAACTTTTACGGAAATTGTCATTTCTTTCAATTGAAAGGATCCTTTTGGTTTGCCTGATAAGCTTTAAACCCGAATGGTACTGAACAGAGGGAAAACAAATGGAAAAACATTTCTAATTTTCATATCTAGCTTATATTTTACTTTCACGCATCGCAAATGCAGACAATGGATGGCGGCCTACATTTCATTGATGTTGGTGTCATTGAAAATATAGAGGATCACAAGTGGAAGGAAGGGGGCAAATTAACAATTTATACTTATGGCGATTTCGATTGGAATAAAAGGTGCAACATTCTCCGAATTTATTGCAAAATATGAAGAACACTATTCAAGATTTCAAGTCCTGTATCCTTCACAATATTATGAATTAACAATAACTTTGGAATGACACTATCGTTTGGCCGAAAATACAATGAGGGAAAAAGTAGTGTAACACCAAGGTAACATATTTTTTGTGAAACGAAATCGCCATTAGCTATTAACGGGGCAAACACATTCACAAAAAATTTGCGAATTATCTTTTTTGGCGTATTCCGGAATTCCGACATGTTTGCCTCATATAAGTTGCGGTCACTCTAGTATGCAGTGTCTTGCAATCTTAAACCAATCGACATCGTAACAACGCTCGGTAAACAAAAAACGAGTGTGGCACTTAAGTGTGATTGCACTCAACAACAACAATTGCCAGCAGTTGGCATTAGCTCAAGAGAATTGAGAGAGTACCAAATAAAAGCATACCAAACTGTTGAGATATGGGTAACCAATTTGTGTGATTGCTTTACTACGGTGTTTTCGAGAGACCAACACTCATACTAACAAACACCTGGAGTCGTCGATTGCAATGGATATTGGTGGTTGAAATTTGTTTACCAATTGGTGTTTTAAGATTGCAAATATTGGTGTTTACTAAATACACTGGTCGGTTGCGGTAGATCGCAGCCGTTCTCTGGTGGGTAGTGTGTTGGCTTACAAACTGCATGGTCGGCGGTACGATTCTCAGTCCAGGCGAAAGGTAAAGGCTTCAGGTCTATTTTTTTTGTTGAGTCATGATAAAAATGTTCTTATTTCGGGTCCATTGGGTCAAGAAAAAAATCCAATGCATTTTTTCTGAGTTGTATAGATTTTGTTGAAAAATGTTCCTACAGCTCTTAGAAAATCACTCTGTACAAACATTGCGTACCAAATTTCAATGGTCGACGAATTGTACCTAACCCAGAATACAAATATTTTATGAAGCCTTAGACCAATATTTCGATAGATTACAAATGGAGTATACCCCGTATCTTATAGTAGAGGATGTAATAACGGGCTGCCACCACACAGAACAACAGTAAACTGTTTTATATCAAGAATGAACTACATCGTGTGAAAATTGAAATCAATTATACTTCTCATTTTGATATTTCCACAAATCGTTGTAAATACCAGTAAAATGTAGTGTCCTGGTGTACCTTTTAACTACAACTCACGAAATTACACCCTCTCATAGAAGCAAAAATGAACTAATAGTAAATAAAAAATCTTTGGGTATTTTAACCATACTGTAGTTCATTCTTACCATTTTCTTCTCCTTTAGTTCATATTGAACTTATGTGTACAGTTTAGTACGTTAGTACGTTAGAACGTTTAGTTCATAAAATATTTGAGATACACTCGCGAAAGGAAAATTCCAATGGGCTGTGGAAATTTTCGAAAAGTATAAATAAATTGAACTACAAACATATAACCTTTTTCCAATAAAAATATGTTAAATTTAGCGTTAGTTTAACTGCATAAATTTTGTTTTTTTTTTTCCAGTGTATACCTAACTTCACCATAAGATCACATGTACTGTAGGTTAGGTGGCAGCCCGATGTATCGGGCTCACTTAGACTATTCAGTCCATTGTGATACCACATTGGTGAACTTCTCTCTGTACGTAAAATCCAATTCGATGCATAATGCTCCACTTTCACAATAAGTGACTCGCAAGCATCTTCCAACTTAAAACTCACTCATTCCCATCGTGGAAGGCAGACCCAATTTAAGTAAAATGTACTCATTTGAGAAACTTAAAATTTAAATTGAAATTTAAATTTAATGTTTAATATGGGTACAATTTGCAAAACACGCAAATAATGTAAACTATCAATGTAAGATATATTGTACTAATAAAGAAGTACATATAAAAAAATTAGTTATCAACACAATTTAACTGAGATTCAATATTTTAGAAAACTATTAACTACCAAGCAAAAAAATTTGGAAGTTCTTCCAAAGGCAAAACTTTAAAAGCAAAAAAAAAAATCCAGAAGATGCACTCCCAATGATGTTCTTTATTTTAACTACCCAGGAAGTTCTTTTAATTCAATTTTTTATAACTTGTTTTTTCATACTATTAATGGATAATTTTAACTTTTTCTGTTTCAAATAGGTTAAAAACAGAGTTAAAATTCATAAAGTGGTACAAACCATCAATAAATGTCAATAGTTTTTGTCGTCATTTAAATTTTGTCGACAAATGTCATTTAAATTTTGTCCACAAAAATGCTAAATCCAATCTAAGAAAATTTTTTGAAAATATTTGAGGTGAAACGTTTGCGACAAGCGCTAGAATCCATTAAAAATTATAAAAATTATTTATTTGACAAAATATCACAGAATTGTTTAATGTACACCCAAAACACTAAATTCGCATAACGCCTTAAGAAGTCATGCAAATTCAGTGCAACGGCTGTTGAAATGGTGGACATCCGCCCTATGACAAGCCCATGTTAAATTCATCGCTTCTGCGTTAATTTTGCACCACTTCCGGATCCAAAAAGAACATTTTCATTACTTTTTTGGCAATTCATTTAATTGCTAATTAAAATTAGGGAACAATTATATTTGGCAAAAGTTAACAGATCTTATTTTCATGAATTCAAATGACAACAAATCGGCTATAGAAATTTTCATTGACGTTTTGATGGCATGGACTTATCCTGTACAATTACCCAGCAAAAAAATTTGGAAGTTCTTCCAAAGGCACAACTTTAAAAGCACTTCCAGAAGATGCACTCCAAATGATGTTCTTTATTTTAACTACCCAGGAAGTTCTTTTAATTCAATTTTTTACAACTTGGTTTTTTCATACTTTTAATGGGAAATTTTAAATTTTTTTGTTTCAAAGAGGTTAAAAACAGAGTAATAATTCATAAAATGGTACAAATCATTTACATTTTGTCGAAAAAAATACTAAATCCAATCTGAAAAAATTGTGAATTTTTGAAAATATTTGAGGTAAAACGTTTCCGAGAAGCGTTAGAATCAATTAAAAATTATAAAAATATTTTTTTTTTTTGACAAAATATCACAGAATTTTTTAATTTACATCCAAAATATTGAATTCGGATCACACATAAAGAAGTGATGCAAATTCAGTGCAACGGCTGTTGAAATGGAGGACTTCCGTCCTATGACAAGCCTATGTTAAATTCATCGCTTCTGCGTCAATTTTGCACCACTTCCGGATCCAAAAAGAACATTTGCATTACTTTTTTGGCGACGCTTTTTTTGCTGGGTACATAACCTACCCAGCAAAAAAATTTGGAAGTTGTTCCACAAACATTTCTTTTAAAGCGCATCCCGGAATCCCCTATCAAGTTTTTCCCACTTCCGATGCAGTCCTTTTGGACAAGTCCTCAAATATTTCTTTTAAAGCGCATCCCCTATCGATTTGTTTTCACATCCGATGCAATCCTTTTGGGCAAGTCTTAGAAAGTACGGAATTAGGCCGTTTTATGTAAAAATTTAGTTTTGGACAATTATATTTCGCAACAAAAAAAAAAATATAAAATCAATAAAAAAGTAAAATAATAATAAAAAAGAAAAAAAATCATCTCCGCTGGGATTTGAACCTGTGCCATTTGAATTTTTCACTTCCATGGAAGTTCTTTTGAGAAAGTTTTGCAAATTACGATAGTTTTTAATTTTTTGTTGATTTTTAATGGAAAAAATATATTTATACAAAAATACTTAATAAAAACATTGCCGCTGGTGAGATTTGAACCAGCGTACTTTATTTTTTCATTCATAACAGTAAAGAACATCTCAGGAAGTAGTTAGAATGTCATGACATGGTTCATATCACAAACATTTGAATAGACGTTTTGGTGCATCGTGTCCAATGGCGTTTGTGGCTGGGAGTGCTAAGGCGTTCTGTTATGGTGCCAAAAGACCCCGATGGAAGCGAAGAAGTTTTTCAATTTGTAAAAATTAGATAATCAGAAAATAAAAGTGTAACAAAAAATACTGCTAAAAATAAAAAGCGAAATTGGAAAAACAAATTTTTGATTTTTTATTTTTTTAATTTCTTTATCCAAATGAACTTCCAAGGCACAACTTCTAAGGCAATGCATAGGATCCAAAAATGGAGTACTTCCGTCCTATGACAAGCCCATGTAAAATTCATTGGAGATGATCCAAGTTTGCACTACTTCCGGATCACAAATTGGGGATCCAAACTACTTTTTTGGAAGCTCTTTTTTGCTGGCTACTTTCTTCAAAAGAACAATTTATGGCCATATATAAAATACCATCTATGAATCAACATTAAGAGTATAAAGACATTGTTTTCTATGGTGGAATTTTGTGGTACATATGCATATTTTAGACTTCAAATTTCCTACTAAATTACCAATATTTGCCGATTTAATGTGGAAAAAATTACCAGGCTTTTGAGTTAGTAATGAATGGTCTGGCAGACCACCATCAGAAAGCAAGTCATTGAACAGCCATTGAATAATACGAAAACGAAAACCGTTGATGGAATCGCTTTGATTTAACCATCATAAGCCGTCATAATTCACAAAGCACCCCTCATAGGTAGCAGCAGCAGAAAATAGCAAATATTGGTATTTAGATGTTGATTGTTAGCTTGTTGTAATTATTACACATTAAAAAAATAGCAATAAAAAAAACAAAAACAAATATAAACCCCACAAAAGTGAATGTCTTGTAAATGAAGGCAGTTTCTGGTGGTGCAAAGAGAAAGAAAAAAAAAACAGCAAAGTTAAAAAGTATTTGGGAAAAACTGCACTTGAGAGTATGGAAAATTCAAGCTTAAATTATAAAAAAACAAAAACATTCATCAATAAAAATCAACAGCATTTAATAATGGCAATAAACAGATTACATACAACTCCATCAATAATCGTCAATTCATGAAATGGGAGAAAGAAAACTCTGCAAAAAAAACACAAAACAAAAAACATCTCAAACTCAAAAATGTTAAACTGAGAAAAAGTGGAAATTTGAGTTTTTGTTTCTCGTTCAGTGAGTTCATGAAGCCATACGAATCTCTATGGTTATAAAATTAAGAAATTATCATTAAATGATGCCAACAATTATCAACGAAGAAAACGAAGCATTGTACGAATTATGAGATATTTGTGTCACACTATGTGGAAAATTATGACAGCAATTATTGTAGAAAACCAATTATTAAATATGTGCCACATTGATATACTTCATATATCTTTGGACCAATAGAATTGCTAACAATACTGCAGATACATGGAAAGTTCATTTTACTTTACTTTACTTTAAGTCCCGATATTTTAAAATGTACATCCATACCAGCCTCTTCCTGAAGTTTGCAAAGTTTTCTCTTTTTAGTAGATATTAAATTTCTTGAATTGTGCTGCATATAAAATGTAAAATACACAACACGATTTCAAAAACTATGCTGTTTTGTTCTCATTTTTCGGTATTTTGAACTGCTTGTAATGAATTTCTATACGGTAGAGATTTGCAAATGTAATGGATTTTTGAAACAATTTTCTATAATGCCTGCTATAATACCAGCTCCGTGTACCGGGAATCAATTCATTTATACAAACAAGAGAATAAAGTCATAGCAGGGGCAATTTGGGCATCAGCGGTCAGTGCTCCGTGTATCGATAATGATGCGGTGCCTTAGCATTTCTCTTGAAAATATGATTAATATCAATAAGGTGAGAAGCAGTAAAAAGAAATTAAACATTTTAGAAATCTTCAAAGCACGTTAACAAATATTTTAAAAACTATGCTGTGATTCACTCTAAACCAGTGATGCCAACTCCAGAAAGGCGAAAAGCACCAAAAATATATTATAAATTCTAACATACCACCTCCCACCACAAAAACTATTAAAGCCAGCTAAAATTCAATGCTCTAAATATTGAAGCCAAGATGACCTTAGTTAAAGAACATTTTCTTTCATATAAAAACACTCATTTTTTAGTCGAGTCCCTTAAATATAAGGACAAAACAACTTCGTTGAAAAGTTTATCGACTTTTGGGCAAGGAAAAACTTTATATCAGAGAAATGCGTCGTCCTCTGCGCTATGCGAAATTCTCATTCGTATTTTAAGGACATGAAATCTTTGGCTCCACGGCAATTGTAGGGATTTTTTCTATTTATTCAGTTTCCAAAAATTTTACAAAAAATAAAACATTCGTTTAATATTTCAGGTATTGAAATATTCAACATATTTGGTGTTAGAAGCTTTAATAATTCAAAAAATCAACAAAACTTTTCTTTAAACTAGGAAAAAAATCCAATAAACATCTGAATTTAAATTCAATTGCAATGTACTTTCGCCCTATGTTAATTTGTTAAAAAAAGCCGGCTGTTAAATCCCTTCTTGATCTAAAATTCTACATTACAGTCAACATTTCCACTTGCAAGGTACGTTCTCATTTACATCCAACTGAAGGAATATGCACAAATTTCCAATATTCCCTTATTATTATTATATTCGAATTAAAACTTTTATGTTGATATTTTTCAACAAAATTGAATTTCAAAATTAAATTTTCTTATTTCCTTTTTCTTCATTTTCAAAATTATTTTGATCTCAGCTTTGTAGTTTAGTCAACGCAATGGTTTTAAAGCTGAGATCAAAACAACAAATATGATTGAAGTACAAACCAACAATAAAAAACAAAAATTTTATTTCTATAGAAAATTTTGCCAACATTTTATTTATGTAGAAAATTTTGTCAAAATTATTTCTATAGAAAATTTTGTCAAAACCTTATTCCTATAGAAAATGTTGTCAATATTTTATTTCTATAGAAAATTTTATCACAATTTTATTTCTATAGAAAATTTTGTTAAAATTTTATTTCTATAGAAAATTTTGTCAAAATTTTATTTCTATAGAAAATTTTGTCAAAATTTTATTTCTATAGAAAAGTTAGTCAACATTTTATTTCTATAGAAACTTTATTTCTGAGTTTGGGATTTGGTGGGGAATTTCCATAAATTTGGGGATCTTTTCGAAAAATCGGTTTAATCTTTTTTAACAAAATTTTATTTCTATAGGAAATTTTGTCAAAATTCTATTTCTATAGAAAATTTTGTCAAAATTTTACTTCTGTAGAAAATTTTTTTCAAAATTTTATTTCTATAGAAAATTTTGCCAAAATTTTATTTCTATAGAAAATTTTGTCAAAATTCTATTTCTATAGAAAATTTTGCCAAAATTTTATTTCTATGAAAATGTTATCAAAATTTTATTTTTATAGAAAATTTAGTCAAGATTTAGGTTAAAGGGTGAATCGGTCAAAATTTGGTCAATATAAACTTGACGTATTTCTTTCAATTTTGCATTTAAAAAACGCCTCATTTTAAAGGTGTGTGTGTGTAGAATGTTGCTCCTATTTTGATTTTGGAATTCACTCTTCAGTTGTCAAGCAAAAAGATCAGCGTATCAAAATTTTGCTCGCGCATCGCGAAAATCCGAGCTACTCGCACGCAAAGCTGGCAAAATCGCTAAAAGTTGCCAAATCAACCGTTACAAATGTAATTAAAGTGTTTGGGGAACGTTTGTCGACAGCCAGGAAGTCTGGATCGGGGGGAAATCGAAAACCGGAAGCCGCTGAGACGACAAAGAGAGTTGCCGGTAGTTTCAAGCGAAACCCTAACCTCTCTCTCCGAGATGCCGCAAATAAGCTGGGTGTATCGTCTACAACCGTGCATCGAGCAAAAAAAATGAGCCGGACTATCGACTTACAAGAAGGTAGTTACTCCAAATCGCGATGATAAACAAAATACGGAGGCTGTACACGGCGATGCTGACGAAGTTTGACTGTGTGGTAATGGACGACGAAACCTACGTCAAAGCCGACTACAAGCAGCTTCCGGGACAGGAGTTTTATACGGCAAAAGGAAGGGGAAAGGTAGTAGATATTTTCAAGCACATAAAACTGTCAAAGTTCGCAAAGAAATATCTGGTTTGGCAAGCCATCTGTACCTGTGGCTTGAAAAGCAGCATTTTCATAGCTTCCGGGACTGTCAACCAAGAAATTTACGTGAAAGAGTGTTTGAATAAACGTCTGCTGCCGGCTTTTTCTGAAGAAACACGGTTGTTCCGTACTGTTTTGGCCGGATTTGGAATCTTGCCATTACGGTAAAAAGGCCATGGAGTGGTACGCCGCCAACAACGTGCAGGTGGTTCCCAAGGACAAGAACCCTCCCAACACGCCAGAGCTCCGCCCAATTGAGAAATACTGGGCTATTGTCAAGCGGAACCTAAAGAAGACCAAAAAAACTGCTAAGGACGAGCAGCAGTTCAAGGCAAACTGGATTTCTGCGGCGAAGAAGGTGGACAAGGTGGCTGTACAAAATCTGATGGCAGGTGTCAAGCGTGAGGCCCGGCAATTCGGATTTGGAAAAGCGAAAGGCTAACTGAATATTTTTCCTGAATTTTATACTAATTGAACTTGAAAAAGAAATTTAATTTGATTTTTTAAATAAACGATTTCACCGATTTACACGCGTTTTCCCTTGACCAAATTTTGACCCTTTCACCATTCAATGCAAGAATTGAAAATGTTCGTAATTAACCTAAGGCCGCTTGGGGGAAGGCTCTTTAAACATCGATTCGTTATTCCATCTGGCCCAGAGCTCTTTTTTATTTTGAGATTTCTTATAATATCCTTGAGTTGTGTGGCAGTGACCGCAAATGAGCTGACGGAATTAACTTGGCTATCAATATTTCTGATAGTCCCCGAAACCATGTTTCTGGTTGCAGAATCACTGAGGTTTTCGGAAAAACAGTGATTATAATGGAATTTGTGGGCCAATAATTCGGCTTTTTCTATGTTAGTTGTATAAACGCAACCATTTTGCTTCATAGAGGGGACTGTGCCCGTCTTCCTTTTAACAACTTTCGATATATTCCAAAACTTTGAAGAAGCAGTGTCTAAACTAGAGAGCATATTGTTCCAATTCGAGTTTCTAAACCGAAATGTCGACTCAGCAATCAATTTGTTCAAAAAATTGTCTCTGAGCGGTAAAAGGGCATCCTATATCTAATCCAGTTACGCCTGGAAGTATTTCGCAAAGAAATCAAGTTCAAAATATGTCTAGGAAGCCGCTTAACATAATTGACGCAAAGAACAGCCTTTGGAACAGATTCCTCGATGGCATTTGATAAAAGAGCATTAGTTTGGTCGATCAAACTATCAACATCAGATACCTGGTTAATGGGAACATCCATAAGACTGGAAATATTGTGGTTAATATGTCTCCTAAACTTTCTCCAATCCGGCAATTTATAATTGAATCTGAGTGAATTGGATGGCTTGTGGACCGTGTCATAGTTGGTCCAGACTGGTAAATGGTCGGAGCTGAGTGCGTTTAAATTTAACGCCGCACTAAGTTTCTCAGGAACATTTGTAATGAAGAAGTCAATAACTGAAGGTGTTGAATTATTGCAACTTGGTATATAGGTGGGCTCGGGAGGGTATACGAGTCCAAAAGTGTTGGTCGACAACAGTTCGATGAGGATATTGCCCCATACCAAAATCTACAACATCAAAAATTCTATCAATCTACCAAAACAATAAAAAATCTATCATTTCTGGAATTTTACTACTTGAATATTTAGAAATAAATTTTCGTTCATAAATACAAGGTGATCGAACTCCCATTTTAATATCTCCAGCAATTGGAAGACGATCACCAGTCTCTTTGTGTTGTGGTTCAAAATCTTGATCTTATTGTAGCTTGCTAGATTTGACAAAATTTTAATTTTTAAATTGTTACTGATTTTCTACAGCAGAGCCGTTTGCTTTATGTTTGTTTTTTTTTTTCAAAAAAAAAAACTTGTCAAAAATGTATTGGGGATTTTGTGAGGAATTTAAGTTTAAATTGGGGATTTTTGGAAAACATAATATTGGGACAAGAGCCAGAAAAAAAGAAAAACACTGGTTGCGTCGGCAATTTTCAATAGTCCTCCTGGCATCACGGTTTAAAACCCTTTATGGTATTTCAAAAATAATTTTCTACTTACTAATCGTATTTTAATTTTTTACATACCTGGAAAGAAATTAAGAAAATAATTATTAATACAACTAAACATAAATAAACTACAAGTTTTTTATTTGAGATTTTTTAAATTTAGTTAATTTTAAAATGAAATAAAAAATAAATTAAATTGTTATTGTATGTTATTAAATATAATTTAATTTCATTTAAATCAATCAAACTGACATTGTTTTAGTGAGTACGATATTTCTAAATCTTTAATATCTTCACCAAATAGCGGTTATCAACTACAATAACGAAATTGAAATTCTTCTTTTTTTGTAATCTCATTGATTTCCAAGTCAAACATCGAATTTACAATTTAAAACAATTAAACTTAAATTATTTTCAAACTTATTGCTTCATTTATGGAACTCATCACACTAAAAACTTCAACACCAAGAAGAGATTTGGCCCCCCAGAGTGCAAACACCATGCACTCTAACTATGCAATGGCCATAAACTATAGGAAATTTTCAGTCAGAGCCTTCTCCCTTTTCGTAAACTTTTATAAATTATAGCCAATCTTTCTCTTCACTGGTACTCCAACAACCAGCATCAATTAAAAGTTAATAAATTTTCATAATGAATGAGTACAAAAGAATTACTTTTCCAAATGGAAAAAGGTCTTCTCTCCGTCCCCTTCCCAACCCATAATATTTGAAAAACTTACTTTGTCTGTTCGTTCATAATTTAGCGGGTACTTGGAGGAGGAAACTTTGTGCACCATCGGTACGGGAGGATATTCAAAAGCTGTTTGCATCAGATGAGCTGGAGCACTGAAGGGTGTATTGAGCGCCGATGTTGATACTGATCTTTGTGGGCCATATCCAATGTTGGCATTATTGGTCAGAGGTGTTATACGCCTCATCGTTGGCGTGTGGTAACTATGGGAATACATTGTTGTAGTTGTAAAGGCGGGAGGAAATACTTTTCGGAGGGATTTTAGGCGGGCGATTTAATGGAATATAAAACTTTCACTAATCCATTTCACAGAATTGTAGTATAATTGATTTGTTGTCTTTTCGTTTCGTTTTGTTTTTCTTCTTTTTTTTTTTGCTGTTGAAGATTATCAAAATAATTTTTTTCTCTGGACTTTCTTCTCCATTTGCTGGTGATGCCGTTGTTGTTATTGCTTTTGTGTGCATAAAATTGTGATAATTAATTTTGTTTAAATTTTTCACAGATTTTCATTGTCAACTGAATTTATTCACAGATGTTTTTTCTTAAGCCTAAATATCATAAAAGTCAAGGGTACTGAGAGAGAGGGATAGAGAGAGGGCCACCTATTATTTTGCTTAGATAAGGAGGGGTGGTAATTATGTTGTGAATAGGGGGCTGTAAATTACTGTTGTCGAATTTCTGTTGCTATTATTTGCTGCCTGACTGGATGGCTTGCTGGCTGCCTGGCTATTTGCTGATGGAACCACACCGGAAATGATTTAATATAATGAATGAGGCAGTGACAGACCTGTACGATAGTCATGGTGGAGATACTATGCAAAACCAAAAAAAAGCTCAAAATATGAATAGAAAATTAGACCGGCACACTCTAAGTACCGCAACTCGTAAAATTAAATTAATACCAAAAGGGTGTTGCTCTTTGCGAATGATGAAAATTGTCGATGTATGACATTTTCTCTTCTTGAAGATGAACGTTTTTTTTTGTTCTTCATTTGTTCTTCAGTTGCTATCAGTCTTTATAAACTTGTTAGCGACAACTTTCCGAATTCAGACTCCACCTCTAATAGAAATTATGCTTAAGCAACGTTTTTAAAATAAAGTGTTAATACACATTTCCTATTTTGGAATCTATTTTTGCTTTGTAGTGATGATACAAAACACCAACAATTTCACTAAGAATTTTTAAAGTCATGCCGACCATAGTCAAACAATTTTTTTTTTTCATATAAAGATACCCATTCGATTCGACTTAACTATAAGGACAAAGCGACTTCATCAAAAATTTTATCGACTTTCAGAAAAAAACACAACTTTCTATCAGAAAAATGTATCTTGTATGCTAAGCAAAACTTCATTCGTATTTTAAGGACGCAAAATCGTTGACCTCAGGACAATATTTCTTTCAGTACATGCAGAGAGAGAAAATTTTATTTTTGTATGGTGACCATGTAACATGTTTGTCATGTATGGTGACCATGTAACATGTTATTTTCTCGTCAAATATAACCTGCTTGCCGAAATCAGATACATGATATTCGAGAAAATAACATGGTAGTGAAACCCATGTTACATGGTCACCACCCAAAAATAACATAAAACATGTTTGAGGTGATCCTATTCATTCTCTCTGTGTACCTATTTTGTGTTAAATATTTTTGTTGAATTTATAGTTTTTATTTTCAGTACTTTTTTGTATGAAAACATAGTTTTTGCATTTTTAAGTGAAATTGATACATTTGCTAAACTTTCTCAAAAAATTGCTATTGAAATGAAGGGCCTGAAGTTGATTTGTGTACGACACATCACCATGGATCAGATATAATAGTTTCCTCCTTCAGAGGAAAGGAGGAAACTATTGTATCTGATTTGGACAACGAATGCGCCTTTTATCGCCTCAAGAAGTGAAATCTGGAGATCGCTCTATATGGAAATTACAAAAAAGGGACTGATAAAAACTAAATTCAACGCAGCTATTTGTGGATCTAAACTACATCTAGATATGCAATTTCCAGATCGGATTAATCTTCTATTAGCCAAGAAGTCAAATCGAGAGATTGGTTTATTTGGGGACTATACTCGTACCAAATCATGGACAAGCCACACTTGCGGTTTCTAGAAGCCCAAGGAGTCAAATCGGAAGATCGGCCTCTATGCACTGAAAAAAATATTTACGTGATATTAAAGATTACGCAACCTAAATTTGTGGATGCGCAATTTACAAAATATTAAGGACAAATTTCATTAAAATAATGAAATTTTAATTAAAATAAAGTTTATAATCTTTGTTTCAACATTTTTTATTAAATTTAGGACACAAATTTTGTAAATTTGCGTCCCTACTTTAAAGTCGCATGTCTTTGAACTAAGGCTAATTTTCCTTAAAGTAAAGAAGCACATTTTTGATTTAAAGAAATTTCCTTAAATTAACTTTCAAGTTTCAATTAAATTTAAGATAAAAACGCTTTAAATATATGATAATACTTATTTTGAGGATTTAGCATCTTTGGTTTAATGTTTTTTTTTTTTTTTTTTTTTTTGAATTAAGAAAATATTTTATACTTTGAAGTATATGAAATAATTTGGATTTTTAAACTGTCATTTGTGTGTGCGTGAATAGCTTTAATAATATACCGCGAAAATAAAATCAGAATTCAATAAATGAAATCTGTATCCTAATTTTAATTTTATTGATTTAAAAAAGATTTAAAACCAGATAATTCACTAAAAAAATGTCTTTATTTTAAAGAAGCCGTATCTTTGGCTCGGAATCAATACCAAAATCCTTATTGGAAGGTCAAAATCTTTGGATCCGATTAAAGTTTTTTTTGAGAGTGGGGGTTATGTATAAACATGGACCGATACCACCACATTCGGTACACCTATTTTCGAATTTAAAATACCTCTTTATATCCAATTTCCGGTAATTCGGATAAAAATTGCGGTTTATGGATGCCCAAGAAGTCATTTCGGGAAACCGTCTATAACATATGGGAGCTATATAGGGTGTTCAAATTCGGATTAAATTACACAACTCGAAACCGGATAGTGAAAAATTTGGCATTTGCGGTTAATCACGAAAACCGGGGTTTTACCATCGGTTAACCGGTTTTCTTTATTTCAATGAAATTTCTATCTACATTCTCATATTTTTGTTCCGAAAGTGGAGCTTTTTAGTTAGTATAGCCCCCTATATCCTATGTTGGAGGGCATACAAATTGAATAATTGAAAGCAAATACCATTAATTGAACTTTTATTAAATTTAGTTCAATATCTATATATATATATATATATAAAATTCAAATTATGTTTGTTTATTTGTTTGTTTGTTTATTTGTATGTTCCGGGTTGGCGCGAAAACGGCTGAACCGATTTACTTGAAACTTTCAGAGATCGTGGGGGGCACTCATGTGCTGAAAGTAGGGTACCTCATTTTTTGACATATGGTCGCGGAGAGGAACCTCCCCTTTGTCCGACTTTTTGAAAATTAAACCAAACTTGACCGATTTGCACGAAGTTTTCAGGGATAGTAGGGGGTGATCCCTAGACAAAGATTCGCAATTTTTTTTCGAAATTTGATCGGGAGGGGGTACCTCCCCTTAAGCGACTTTTTGTTTGTTTGTATGGTCCGAGTTGGCTACAAAACGGCTGAACCGATTTACTTGAAACTTTCAGAGATCGTAGGGGGCGTTCATGTGGTGAAAATAGGGTACCTCATTTTTTGACACCTGGTCGCGGAGGGGGACCTCCCCTTTGTCGGACTTTTTGAAATTTGGACCAAAGTTGACCGATTTGCTTGAAATTTTCATTGAAGGTTGGGGTTGGCAACTAGACAAAGATCCGCTACTTTATATTTCGATATTTGGTGGCGGAGGGGGACCTCCCCTTTGTTCGACATTATTTAAAGTACAGTGAAAAAACTAAAATTCTCTAAATTATCTGAGATTTACAGAGAACATGCGGTGAAGTTATTTAATTAATATCGGATACCTGATGATTTCATATGTCGACGGGGAGAGGGACCTCCCCCTTGCCCTACTTTTTGAAACTTGGAACAAAATTATGCGATTTGCTTGAAATTTTCATTGAATGTTGGGGTTGGCATCTAGACAAAAATCCTCTACATTACTTTTCGATATTTGGTCGGCGGGGGGTTGGGAACAACCCCTTTGCCCGATTTTTTTTAAAGTACAGTGAAAACAAAACTAAATTCCCCCGACTGAAATTTTACGGAAAAAATGGGCGAGGTTACGAAAAGTATATCAGTTTCCTGATTTTTTAATAAAAACAAAGGGGCATAGGGAGACATCGGCTTCTCTTAAGTACATACAGAGAAACAATTAAACTTTACCGAGTTACTTGAAATTTACAGAGGACTGGGGAGAGGTTACGATATTAATAGTTGATACCTGACTTTGTGATATTTGGACGGAAGAGAGGCCGCCCCTTTAGGCTTATAATTCCGATATCAGGTCGGTGTGGAGTGAAGGTGGGGAGAGGGTTCCCTTTTGTCCGTTTTTTTTCTTAAATTGAAAGTAGAGGGTTGTCCATAAATGGGAACTCGGTACATAATTTAATGATTTTTTCACAGGCTTCTGCCAGACTTCTTTTTAGTAACGAACTTAAATTTACATGAAATTGGCAGCCAACATAGAGGGTTAATGTGGTAAACTTTTTTACTACTTTTGCTTTTTCCGATTTATTGGATGGGAAACAGTAATTCTTTGTATGTTATTATAATATAGTGCTAAATTTTGAGGAGAAGGATACCTTTCCTTGACAAACCACACTTAAAATTCTCAAGAAATATAGAAGATTGTCCAACTACTTGAATACAGAGCATTATTTAAAAAATTTGGAGGAAAGGGTACACCCTCTCCCAGACATTTATTAAGACGAACCGTTTTACATATAAATATCCTCCGTATTTTCGAATTTGTTTTCAGCTCGAAGGATATGGTTGACTAAGTTAACGCAAATTGTTCCCACAAATATGCTTCGGAATGCGCAGCGAAGCGGGCCGGGTTACGCTAGTATTTAAATATATATTAAATGTATTTAATTTAATTAGGATAATCTAATTTAGTTTAGCTTAGTTTAAATTAATTTAACTGCGGTAATTCAAATTATTTTACGTTGACTGAATTTATTTTGTTTTAATACAATTTTAGATTTTCGTATTTATTAATAAATTTATTTTATTTATTTCTAATTTACTTTCAAGGAGTCAAATCGAAAGATCGGCCTCTATGCACTGAAAAAAATATTTACGTGATATTAAAGATTACGCAACCTAAATTTGAGGATGCACAATTTACAAAATAGTAAGGACAAATTTCTTTAAAATAATTAAATTTTAAATAAAATAAAGCTTATAATCATTGCTTCAAAAAAATTTTTTTTCATTAAATTTAGGACACACTTTTTGTAAATTTGCGTCCCTCCTTTAAAGTCGCATGTCTTTGAACTAAGGCTAATTTAATTTAATTAGGATAATCTAATTTAGTTTAACTTAATTTAAATTAATTTAATTGAGTTAATTCAAATTATTTTACGTTGACTGAATTTATTTTGTTTTAAAACAATTTTAGATTTTCGTATTTATTAATAAAATTATTTTATTTATTTCTAATTTACTTTCTTTTTATTTATATGCAGAAAATTGATTAACTTCGCGTTCAATTTTTTTTTGATTAAAAATTCAAGAACGCCAGTGAATATTCACTAGTTTGTACTCCATCACAAAAAATTGAATTAAATTTTCCGACGAGATACTCCATTCCACCTACAAAGCTTTATATAATTTAGTTAAATTTAACTAGTTTTAAATTATTCAATTTTTAAACTATTATAAATTTAACTAAATTAAAAATAAATTAAATAATATTAAATAAATATTTAATATATATATATATATATATATATATATATATATATATATATATATATATATATATATATATATATATATATATATATATATATATATATATATATATATATATATATATATATATATATATATATATATATATATATATATATATATATATATATATATATATATATATATATATATATATATATATATATATATATATATATATATATATATATATATATATATATATATATATATATATATATATATATATATATATATATATATATATATATATATATATATATATATATATATATATATATGCCAATTAGTTTAAATAGTCAAATCGAATGGTCAATAAATCGGATATTACGCTCAACGTAAAAGATATCCATTAGAAACATAATTGTATATACCAACTAGGTCATTACTTCCGAAGTGAATTCCGAATTACTTTTATTTCATAGACAATTTTTTTGTTTACGTTCGCTACAACCCATAGTTTATTCATAGAATAAATAAAATCGCAAAAACCTTCTATGCCATTGGAAATTGATTGATGGATTATTGTCAAAATGCTTAATTGCTGTGCTAATTGGAAATAGATAAGCAAACATTTTTTTAATGTACTCTTGCTTTGTGGAACTACATAGCGCAGCTTGCATTGAATCTCCTAATACATATTCTACTATAGCTAAAACCCAAATGTCTACGATGATTTTTTGTTTCTTTTCACAATCGAAAACTAACTACGTTAAAATTTACGGGAATTCTTTTGGAATTAAAAGTCCCCATCAAAGCAAGTGAACAACGTAAATAAAACCGGCATATCAAACTTTAGTGAAATGAGGTAATTTCATTAAAAATAATGTTAGACAACAACAGCTTAATGCCTTTTTTCATTCGCCTCAACCTTTTTCCATAGAAAAGAACACGGGCGAAACAGAAATAAACGATGGAGGGATTTGTCATAGGGATGCCGTTTGAGAGTTAAGCTGGAGAATTGAATATAATCTCGCAGGCGATATATGACTGTATTGAACTAAAAGGAAATTGATAACAAATTAATTGAAACTAAATTAATGTAGTTTTAATGTATTGTAATTTAACGAACTCATTTTATATTAATTTACTTTATTTTAATTTCATAGATTTTGTAGCAAAAAAGCAAATGTGTTTAATAATAGGTTAAGAACAATCCAAATACTACCGCGAATTTTCGTTTGTTTACAAACCACTAGTTTTATTATTTTTATACCCTGCTCCACACTGTGGAACAGGGTATTATAAGTTAGTGCATATGTTTGCAACACCCAGAAGGAGACGAGATAGACACATGGTGTCTTTGGCAAAAATGCTTAGGGTGGGCTCCTGAATCGATATAGCCATGTCCGTCTGTCCGTGAACACATTTTTGTAATCAAAGTCTAGGTCGCAGTTTTAGTCCAATCGACTTCAAATTTGGCACAAGTATGTGTTTTGGCTCAGAATAGATCCCTATTGATTTTGGAAGAAATCGGATCAGATTTAGATATAGCTCCCATATATATATATTTCGCCCGATATGGACTTATATGGCCCCAGAAGCCAGAGTTTTACCCTAATTTACTTAAAATTTTGCACAAGAAGAACAATTAGTACTATAGTCAAGTGTGCCAAATTTTATTGAAATCGGTTCAGATTTAGATATAGCTCCCATATATATCTTTCTCCCGATATGGACAAATACGGTCCCAGAAGCCAGAGTTTTACCCCAATTTGGTTGAAATTTTGCACTGAGAGTACAATTAGTAGTGTAGTCAAGTGTGCCAAATTTTATTGAAATCGGTTCAGATTTAGATATATCTCCCATATATAGCTTTCGCCCGATTTACACTCATATGACCACAGAGGCCAATCTTTTACTCCGATTTAATTGAAATTTTGCACAGGGGGTAGAATTAGCACTGTAGCTATGCGTGCCAAATTTGGTTGAAATCGGTTCAGGTTAATATATAGCTCCCATATATAGCTTTAGGCCGCTTTACACAAATATGACCACAGAGGCCAATTTTTTGATCCGATTTAGTTGAAATTTTGCACAGAGAGTAGAATTAGCATTGTAGCTATGCGTGCCAAATTTGGTTGAAATCGGTTCAGATTTAGATATATCTCCCATATATAGCTTTCGCCCGATTTACACTCATATGACCACAGAGGCCAATTTTTAACTGCGATTTAGTTGAAATTTTGCACAGGGAGTAGAATTAGCATTGTTGCTATGCGTGCCAAATTTGGTTGAAATTGGTTCAGATTTAGATATAGCTCCCATATGTATGTTTTTCTGATTTCGACAAAAATGGTCACAATACCAACATTTTCCTTGTAAAATCGCCACTGCTTAGTCGAAAAGTTTTCAATATGACTCTAATTTTCCTAAACTTCTAATACATATATATCGAGCGATAAATCATAAATAAACTTTTTCGAAGTTTCCTTAAAAGTGCTTCAGATTTAAACGTTTCCCTTTTTTTTACCACCCTAGTGCATTAGCCGACTTAAATTTTGAGTTTATAGATTTTGTAGAAGGCTATAAAATTCTGTCCAGATCGAGTGATATTTAAATGTATGTATTTGGGACAAACCTTTATATATAGCCCTCAACACATTTGACGGATGTGATATGGTATCGAAAAATTAGATCTACAAAGTGGTGCAGGGTATAATATAGTCGGCCCCGCCCGACTTTAGACTTTCCTTACTTGTTTTTTATTATTTTGTGTCAGTGTGGCACATTTTTGTTCGTTTTCAAACGCAAACGTGTCGTCTTTGCAGGGGGTTTCGCCAACATTGTGGCAGCACTTTTTCCCAAACGAAATCAGAAATTAGTTTTAATTTAATTTTGTATAAACTAATTCCAAAATTTATTACACTAAATTTCTATGTAATCATATTCGTAAATTCATTGAATGCCATCCCTAATTTCTAACATTAGGGTTTGGAATAAAAATTTTGTGAGGGAGAGTAAAAAAAAAAAAACTTTTTGCGCAAAATAATACTGAAAAGTCATCAAGTATTTGTATTTGTTGTCGTGATAATGACACCTCTTATTATACAAAAAAATAAACAACAACAACAAAAAGTAAAAAATAAAAAAAAATAACACAAAACAATTTTTTTCTGTTTTGTTTATGATAACTAGCAAAAGGCAACTACAATGAAGACGATAGCTTCAGACGATATCGTAAACGTTAACGGCAGCATCGACAGCGACTTCATAATTTTTTCTCTCAATGAATTTTTGATAGTCAAACAAATTTCAAATTAACAGAAAAACCAAACTGAGGCTGTTTTTCAGCTTGCTGGGTCTGGTGGTATTCTATTTCTGGTTGTATTTTGTTGCCTTTTGTTGTGGAGAACCTTCACTTCGCAATCTTATCAATAATTTGGGTTTTTATTCGCAAAGATAGAAGGAAACCGAACGTAAGATTCTTAATAGACTACAAAAAAAAAAAAAAAAAAAAAAAAAAAAAAAAAAACAAACGTAAACACACCTATATCGAATGCGGGAATATAAAATTTCATATGAATGGTAATGATACCCCTTTTTTTAAATGTCTGTCTTCGATGGTCTTCCTCCAATCTGGATCGTTAAGTCGCATACAAGGTGCTACGTTTATTGACTACCTGGTGGTGTTATCAATAGCAGATTGTACCAACTACCAACAATTTTCATTATTTGAATGTAATAACGATGATAGTGTCTCGTTAAAAGCGAATTTAATTTTAAATTTTTTCTTTAATGTTTTCAATGGTTGCAGTGAGACTTTTATTTGCCTATTCAATTTGCAATCTTTTATTCTCGAGTAGAATAAAAAATGTGCAAATTTACTCACTTGTACTTTTTTTTTTTAATTGGATATGGCCTGATAATAGTTTGCAAAATACATTAGCAGATTATCTAAGCGCCAAAGGTCGTTTTTATATCATTAAGCGAAACGCCGAAAGAATACTCCAACAGCTTTCGTAATTTGGTAAAATAGAATTTTGATAAAGAAATAAACATGAAATATATTTTGAATCATACTATGGCTAATGAGTAGTCTCTTGACTGACGAAAATAAAAAAATAATTTTAATTTTCAATGATTTTAATTTTTTTTTTTAATTTTAATGGAAATTTGAGCAATCCCTACGGAAAATTGATCAACTCCAGGACTGCTACAGTACTAGCCTGTGTTGCCAGTATTGGGGATTTTTCTCCCAAAATGAGGTTATTTTTTTGTGAATGGGTTCGACATTTCTGATTTTGTAGGGAATTTCTATAAATATGGGGATTTGCTCAAACTCGGTTCAGTATACAATAATGGATTACAAGAAATTCTCTTTATACCCTACACCATACGATGGGGGGGGGGGGGGTGTATATTAACTTTGTCATTCCGTTTGTAGCACATCCAAATATTGCTCTAAGACCCCACAAAGTATATATATTCTGAGTCGTGATGAAATTCTGAGTCGATCTGAGCATGTTCGTCCGTCCGTCTGTTGCAATCACGCTAACTTCCGAACGAAACAAGCTATCGACTTGAAACCTGGCACAAGTAGTTGTTATTGATTTAGGTCAGATGGTATTGCAAATGGGCCATATCGGACCATTTTTACGTATAGCCCCCATATAAACCGACGCTCAGATTTGGCTTGCGGAGCTTCTTGGAAGAGCAAAATTCATCCGATCCGGTTGAAATTTGGTACATGGTGTTAGTATATGGTCTCTGACAACCATCCAGGAATTGGTCTATATCGGTCCATAATTATATATAGCCCTCATATAAACCGATCCCCAGATTAGACCTCCGGAGCCTCATGGATGTGCAAAATTCAGCGGATTCGGTTGAAATTTGGTACGTGATGTTAGTATATGGTATCCAGCAACCATGCAGGAATTGATTCATATCAGTCCATAATTATATGTAGCCCCCATATAAACCGATCCCCAGATTTGACCTCCGGTGCCTTTTGGAGAAGCAAAATTCATCCGATCTGGTTGAAATTTGGTACGTGGTGGTAGTATATAATATTTAACAGCCATGCCAAAAGTGGTCCTTATCAGTCCGTAATCATATATTGCCCCCATATAAATCGATCCCGACATTTGGTTTTGGAGCCTCTTGGAGGAGCAAATTTCATCCGAGTCAGTTGAAATTTGGTACATTGTGCTAGTATATGACCACGCCTAACTAGGACCATATCGGTCTATAGTTATATATAGCCCTCAGATAAATCGATCCCCAATCACACAAAAATTGGTCCATATCAAATTCATAATTGGATATATCACCCATATAAACGACCCCCATACTTCAATTCTGGCTTTCTACCACGTATGGACTAACTCACAATTTAGAAAACGATGTTAAGAAGTTTTAAGATACCACAACCCAAGTAATTCGATTGTGGATGACAGTCTTTCGTAGAAGTTTCTACGCAATCCATGGTGGAGGGTACATAAGATTCGGCCTGGCCGAACTTAAAGGGTGATACGGTCAAAATTTGGTCAATATAAACATGACGTATTTCTTTCAATTTTGCATTAAAAAAAAAACCTGAACACCCCTCATTTTGAAGGTGTGTGTGTGTAGAATGTTGCTCCTATTTTGATTTTGGAATTCACTCTTCAGTTGTCAAAATGCCGTCCAAGCAAGAAGAGCAGCGTATCAAAATTTTGCTCGCGCATCGCAAAAATCCGAGCTACTCGCACGCAAAGCTGGCAAAATCGCTAAAAGTTGCCAAATCAACCGTTACAAATGTAATTAAAGTGTTTGGGGAACGTTTGCCGACTGCAAGGAAGTCTGGATCGGGGGGAAATCGAAAACCGGAAGCCGCTGAGACGACAAAGAGAGTTGCCGGTAGTTTCAAGCCAAACCCTAACCTCTCTCTCCGAGATGCCGCAAATAAGCTGGGTGTATCGTCTACAACCGTGCATCGAGCCAAAAAAACGAGCCGGACTATCGACTTACAAGAAGGTAGTGACTCCAAATCGCGATGATAAACAAAATACGACGGCCAAAGCGCGATCCCGGAGGCTGTACACGACGATGCTGACGAAGTTTGACTGCGTGATAATGGACGACGAAACCTACGTCAAAGCCGACTACAAGCAGCTTCCGGGACAGGAGTTTTAAACGGCAAAAGGAAGGGGAAAGGTAGCAGATATTTTCAAGCACATAAAACTGTCAAAGTTCTGGTTTGGCAAGCCATCTGTACCTGTGGCTTGAAAAGCAGCATTTTCATAGCTTCCGGGACTGTCAACCAAGAAATTTACGTGAAAGAGTGTTTGAATAAACGTCTGCTGCCTTTCCCGAAGAAACACGGTTGTTCCGTACTGTTTTGGCCGGATTTGGCATCTAGCCATTACAGTAAAAAGGCCATGGAGTGGTACGCCGCCAATAACGTGCAGGTGGTTCCCAAGGACAAGAACCCTCCCAACACGCCAGAGCTCCGCCCAATTGAGAAATACTGGGCTATTGTCAAGCGGAACCTAAAGAAGACCAAAAAAACTGCTAAGGACGAGCAACAGTTCAAGGCAAACTGGCTTTCTGCGGCGAAGAAGGTGGACAAGGTGGCTGTACAAAATCTGTTGGCAGGTGTCAAGCGTGAGGCCCGGCAATTCGGATCTGGAAAAGCGAAAGCCTAACTGAATATTTTTCCTGAATTTTATACTAATTGAACTTGAAAAAGAAATTTAATTTGATTTTTTAAATAAATGATTTCACCGATTTACACGCGTTTTCCCTTGACCAAATTTTGACCGTATCACCCTTTATGGCCGTATATACTTGTTATTTCTACATTATTAACCCTTAAATGCGCGCTGTATCTTTTAAGATACAACCAGAAAAAAATCTTACCTTTTAAAATTTTTACTTTTTTGGTTATTTCTAGATCTGTTCTAAAATGAGATTTCAAGGTCCTGAATATGCAAATAAAAAACTATATTTATCATATTTACATTTATTTCATTTTTACTGAATTCTTTGAAATCAAGTTTGTTGCATTTAATACATCATAACGTTATTTCTAAAAATATGTTTTCCGGAAAATTTGTTGCACTTCTGAGTGATCTGCAGTCAAAATTAAAAATCAAATTTTGACCAAAAATTTAAAAACCTACAATTTGGAATTAAAAAAATATATACCAGAGATGAAAGTAATGTTGGTAAAAAACTGTGTAGTGCAAAAATGTCTATATCTATATCTATTCTCTTCTAAAATCAAATTATTTATTTGTAAATAAAAACGTAGATTAATGCGCACTGTATTTTTTAAGATACAACCACTGTTTAAAAAAAAAACACACACACAAACATAATTTTTTTGAAAACAATGTGGTATACAGACATTCTTTTTTACCAATTTCCATATTATATATTTTTTTTCAGACGAATCTGTGATCCTGTACCCCTCTTTATTCAAAGGCTCACAATAGAGCAAAAATAGAGCACCTGGGCTAGAAGCAGACATAGGATTTTATATTGGGGACCTAAGCATTAATTTATATATTTTACTTAGCTTTACTTATACATTATTCTGCAATTGTGAAATCATTTCGTGAGGACTCGGGCCTAAATGTTTTCCCTCATAAGTATTCCTCACTGATTTGGATAATATGCCCTATAAATATAGAAATAATGAATATAATAAAGAATTTCAACTTCATACTGATCCACCACCCAATTTTATTACTTTTAAATTTTTATTCAGAAGAACATTTTTGTTCACAAATACATTGTGATTGGTTTCTTGATAAAAAACTTGTCAAAAATTTATTGGGGATTTTTGTGAGGAATTTTAATTTGAAGTTGGGGATTTCTGGTCCCAATTTGGGGAAATGAGCCAGAAAAACACTGGCAACACTGGTACTATCTGGTGTATATACCTAAAGAAAACCATTTGCAAAATGGTCATGGTCTTGCAGATTTTTCAATTATTTGAAAAAGTTCAAATCTTTATCAGCAACAAACAAATTTGTCATAAAATTTTCGTTTTGCAATAAAAACGAAGTAAGGAAAATCTAAAGTCGAGCGGGACCAACTATATCGTACCCTGTACTACTTTAAAGATCTACATTTTTGATAACAGACAAATTTCTTGGGTGCTATATATAAAGGTTTATGGTCTCATATAAATATATTTAATTCTGAAGCTATTGGAAAAAAATTACTTCTACGAAATATCTAGACTCAAATTTTACATCGGCTAACGCCCTGGAGCAGATCACAATGTTAGTAAAAACATTATGGGAAATATATGAATCTAAAGCCATTGTTATGCAATTTCGCAAAAGTGCATATATGATTGATTGATCGGCCGATAAATATGTATTTGAGGTATAGGAAAATTTGAGTCATTTTTAAAATTGTTTGGCCATTTTTGCCCAAATTGGAAAAACATATATATGGGAGCTATATGTAAATCTTAACGGATTTCCACAGTGTGGCGCAGGGTATAAAAATACTTTTTATTACAAAATCATAACCCATTTTGTTTATATTAAACACTGGTCTTTTCTATCTTTATGTCTTAAATAAAACTCAGTTTGAGGTTTCCTATTAAAACATGCTTTCGAAATCTTAAATGTAAAATTAAATTTTTCAGTTTCCAAAAGTTGTAGTTTTGAGAAAGTGGCCAACTAAAAGGTATATTTCTGTTAAATAAAGTTTCTTTACATCGGCCTGTGGGCGCCCAAAACTAAGCTCTATAAATATAACTGATTGACTATATGGTTTGCTTGTGCGTTCATGGCTATAGCGATAATTGTCTGTTGTTGACCATAATAGCTGCGTAGCCCAGTGGCTACGCAGCTACAACTCATAGAATTTGCTATGGGTAAGTACATAAATATGAGACCCCAGAATTCTGGAAACAAGTTGTATTTTCAGACGAAAGCAATTTTTGTATATTTGGAATAAATAGACGTCAAATTGCTTGGAGGAAAGCAGGAACTGCGCTTGAAAAATAAAACCATGATTGCTTGCTTTAAATTTCACTTGGGAGGAAAGAATTATTTGTTTTTTTTTTTTTGTGTATGCACCAGTCCCAGATCTGGTCAAAACATATCATTCCAAAGAACAAGTCCTAAGACAGTTCAGTACGACCAGCGAATAGGCAGGTCCTCATGAACCAATTTTGGACAACCTCTTCATTATCACTATCCGGTTCGCAACGGAATGGAAAATCTTTGAAAGAACAACAGATTATTGTAATACTTGTGTTTCAGTAAATGTGAAGATCCAATTTCAATATAAAAAGAATATAGGCCTTAATAAATTATATGAAATTCTAAAAATTGCAATAAACTGGAGCAACCGGTACAAGTATTGTGAAAAGTCCGTCAGTAGCAATTTGAACTAATTTCCCCCAGGGATGAGCTAAAAGAATATGCTATGCATTAAACTCATAAAATTCAAATACGTGGTGGAAGGTATATACGTTTCAGCTTGGGTATTTAGCACTTTTTTGTTTTAAAATTTCACCAATTTATATTGTAGCTCATAAAGGTTAAAGGGCGAAGGGTGGAATATGTGCTAAGTAGATTATCAGATATTGCATGGTCTAAGCTAACGCTAATTATGTCTTGTTGTCTCACACTTTTTGCACTTATATGCAACATATTTTTAACGGACATTAGTAAGCTTTTTTGCAACAATTTCTTTTGGCTTCTCTTTGTTTTCTTACAAAATGTTTTCCGGTTAAAAAATCCCTTGGTGGTCATTTTTCGTAAATGTGATCCCTTAGGTTATGACTGAGCTTTTTTTCTACTTTCCACAGAAACACTTATTTTGCCATGTAATTTTTTTTTCACGTACAATTTTATGCTCCAGAAAAGCACTCACCATGACATAGAAAATTCCCCTCTAAACTACACAAACAAAAATTTAATAAATCCATTATTTTACATAATCAGAAAGGCCAACAGTGGATAATTGGTGGCATGAAGAGCTATGTAACCGAGTCCAGATAAAAAAACAAACACAAGCTCGGATGATAGAATATACAGCACTAAAGAATCAGCGAAAAACAAAACCAGAAAGACGAAAAGATTGAATTTGTTGATTATTTGCACTTTGGGCATTTTTAGTTTGGATGAATGATTAAGACACAGTGGGAGATGATGGAAGAGATGTGAAATAATTTTATGCTGGACAGAAAAAAATATCACCAAAATATTTCCAATTAAAAAGTTGATTGAAGTTGATTGAAGTTGAAATTTTTTCTATTAATAAATTTTGCTACAATTCACTTTTTAATCAAGATAGATTTATTAAGTTATTTAAATCAATGATTGAATTTTTTTTTAATTTTTAGTTAAAAAACTTGATACAATCAATTTTTAAATCAAACTCGGAAGACTATGTCAGTTAAATAAGTGATGGAAATATTTTTAATTTTTAATTAAACATTTATTTCTAACAATCAATTTTTAATTAAACATTTATTTCTAACAATCAATTTTTTAATCAAACAAAACACTAATTCGGATAAAAAATAATTGATTCAATTAAAAAATTAATTGACATTTTCTAATGAAAGCAATTAATTTTTAAGAAGTATGTTTTTTTATGCCCACGTTCATTAATTCGCACTCAATCTGCGAATTTCGGTCCACAAATAAAAATAATTTTTGTTGTTGAATGGAACGAGGAATATTCAAGGCTAGAAAGTGGTGGTTCCGTATCAATTAGATATTGGAAGAAACATAAATATCAGCTTGTTTCCTTTATTTTCCACTTGAGAAATGAACCAATACTGTTTTAGGGGTTCACAAATTTTTTTTTTATAAAATTCGTAAAAGTGGCGCAATTAAATGTGATAACTTGACTTTATTGATTTTTTAAATTTTATTATTATTTTATTATTTATTATTTAAAATTTTATTATTATTTTTTTCTTCCAATAATTATTATACCCTCCACCATAGGATGAGGAGTATATTAACTTTGTAATTCCGTTTGTAACACATCGAAATATTGCTCTAAGACCCCATAAAGTATATATATTCTGGGTCGTGGTGAAATTCTGAGTCGATCTAAGCAAGTCCGTCCGTCCGTCCGTCTGTTGAAATCACGCTAACTTCCGAACGAAACAAGCTATCGACTTGAAACTTGGCACAAGTAGTTGTTATTGATGTAGGTCGGATGTTATTGAAAATGGGCCATATCAGTCCACTTTTACGTATAGCCCCCATAAAACGGACCCTCAGATTTGGCTTGCGGAGCTTCTAAGATAAGCATATTTCTTCCGTTCTGGCTGAAATTTGGTACATGGTGTTGGTATATGGTCTCTAACAACCATGCAAAAATTGGTCCACATCGGTTCATAATTTTATATAGCCCCCATATAAACCGATCCCCAGATTTGGCTTGCGGAGCCTCAAAGAGAAGCAAATTTTATCCGATCCGGCTGAAATTTGGTACTTGGTTTTGGTATATGATCTCTAACAACCATGCAAAAATTGGTCCACATCGGTTCATAATTTTATATAGCCCCCATATAAACCGATCCCCAGATTTGGCTTGCGGAGCCTCTAAGATAGTCTTAGGCAAAATCGTTCACCTTAGTGATTCGGACTCATCGTTCCTTTTGTAGAAAGGAACTAGTTCCTTCAAATCGTTCCGGCTTTTTATACTTGTCTTCTACTAAAGACAGACATGACATTATTTGTTTACTTTGTGCAACGAAGTTCGTGGTCAAATAATAGATACGAAAAATATGGAAAATTGAGTGAATTTTCTTCAAATATGTTAGTTAGAAAAAAAAAAATAAAGAATGAAATGGGGATTTTAAGAAAGTAACTAAGCTTAAATTTGAATTTTTTGTTTTGTTTTGTGAACAAATGATCCTATTTAATATACACAATGATCCTATTTAATATACACACGCGCCAAAATGAACGGATTAGCAATAACTATTTGTCAAACAAAAGTTAACAAATTAAACTGCGATCCACGAACGATGGAGTGAAAATAAAAATAAATGACAAAAGGAACGATGAGAGCGGGAGAGATGGAACTAGTGACAATCGTTCCCTTTAGTGAACCGTTCATTGGAACTTCGTTCCGGAACGACACAAGACTACTCTAAGAGAAGCAAATTTCATTCGATCCGGTTGAAATTTGGAACATGGTGTTAGTTATGGTATCTAACAACCGTGCGAGAATTGGTCCATATCAGTCCATAACTCTATATAGCCCACATAGAAATCGTTCTCCAGGTTTGAACTACGGAGCCTCTTGGAGGAGCAAAATTCATCCGATCCGGTTCAAATTTGGATCGTGGTGTTAGTATATGGCCGCTAACAACCATACCAAAATTGGTCCATATCGGTCTATAGTTATATAGTCGATCCTCAATCACACAAAAATTGGTCCATATCGGTTCATAATCATGGTTGCCACTCGAGACAAAAATAATCTACAAAAATTTTATTTCTATAGAAAATTTTGTCAACATTTTAGGAGGTTTTAAGATACCTTGCAATCAGCAAGCGTTACCGCAACTCAAATAATTCGATTGTGGATGGCAGTGTTTAGAATCGCAATCGATGGTGGAGGGTACACAAGCTTCGGTGGAGGGTACATAAGCTTCGGCCTGGCCGAACTTACGGCCATATATACTTGTATTAATTTTTTATTTTTACTATTGATTGCAACATCATAGAATTCGTACTTTAATAAAATAGTACAATTTATAAGTGTTTGTTTTTACTTTTTTGGTAACAGTAAACAAAAACAAGTATATACGGCCGTAAGTTCGGCCAGGCCGAATCGTATGTGCCCTTCACCATGGATTGCGTAGAAACTCCTACTAAAGGCTGTAATCCACAATCGAATTACTTGGGTTGTAGTAACACATGCCGATGACGAGGTATCTTAAAACTTCTTAACATCGTCTTCTAAATTGTATGTTAGTCCATAAATAATTCAGTTAGGGCGTTTTCGTTTCGCAAAAAATATGTTGCCTTGGTGTTACACTACTTTTTCCCTCAATGTATTTTCGCCCAAATGATAGTGCCATTCCAAAGTTATTGTTAATTCATAATATTGTGAGAAATACAGGACCCAAAAGCAATGACCGTATCCTTCATATTTTGTTATCAATTTCGAGAATGTTTCACCTTTTTCCCCAATCGAAATTGCCATTAGTGACCGGTATATACAGGAGTGTCTCCAAATAATTACGAACCGATATGAACCAATTTTTGCATGGTCATTAGAGAGTTAGAAAAGGGCCGGATTATATGGGAGTTATATATAATAATGACAATGAACGGTCAATAAGTCAGTTACAATTGCGTTTTTTTTAATAAATTCTCAATCATTTTAAAAATATCCCGTTTTTTACTTCCATTAAAACAATTTTTGTATTTTTTGTGATTATGGATTTAAAAGCTGTCAGTCATAAAACCATTTCTCCTCGGAGGATATAACACGTATAGTATGCTTGAGTTTTTCCCACAATTTTGCCCCTACTGTGTAATGTGTAGAGAACAAGTGAATGAATGAATAGTGCGAGTGTTATGGAATGGAGGTCAGTACCATAAAAACACACAAAACGCCGCAACAACAGGTTACATGAGGTATCATATACTCGTAGTAGTTGTAAGTATTGTAGACAAATAAATAGTATATATTTAAAAAAAAAAAAAAAACAACAACAACAATAGCAATAATAAATACGCAACAAAATACATAATGACAACACTCTCATATATAATCGGATAGAAGAGAGATATATAGTCATAGAATTTTGTCTATACAGCTTGCAAGCCATCGACAACAGCAACAACAAACAAACACTCTACCAACCGAAATTGCCAAATTGCACGGACCGAAAAGACACTTTTTGTTTTGGCTGATGATGAATTATTTTGCAATTATTTTTGTTTAGAATTTACTTCCATTTCATTCTTTGTTGTTTTCTTTCATTTTTTTAAGATTTTTTTTTCTCATTGCACAACACTTTTACACCACTACTACACTGGTATTGGTAGACGGGGGGTTGGTAGCATCTCTTTTTTATGCTGGCATTTTGGGGTGGGGGTGGATTTGCTATGCTTGCATTTCACTGATAATGCGACATTGACCGACGAACCGACCAATTGAACGAACAGTTAATTGCTTCGTTAATTAGAGTAACCACAATGAGAGCTATTAGCATTCGAATTCTAAAGAGAGATCATTTCCAAATCACACACACACGAACAAACTTGAAAAATTTGGAGAGGTCGTTAGTTAAAAAAATGTTTTTGTTGTTTTTAAGATACAATTCGTTTGTATTCTTTTCTTTGTTTTAATTATTAAAAAATTATGTTGCACTTTTCCACAGACTTTTAAGCTTGCCACAACAGCCCGTCCATCGTCTATTGTGAATGCCACGAACGAGACTAAATGCTGCGCCAACACTAAGCGCATGGTAAACCACCGTTTGGCTCATTCCGACAATCGCCACCCATAGCTGCGGCGCAGCCTTCTTCTTTTGCACAGCGGGAGAGGCAGCGACGTTTACTGCGATGCCACTAAAGGCAATGTGGGCCTGATAGAAATGCGAATATGATGATCAAAATAAAGAGGGCGAAAAAACGAAAGATCATCGTAAAATCAAAGAATGGCTACACACTCACTCGACTCGTACTGAAACTTTCTTACAGTGTTGCCAGTTTTGTATTTAATGTTGAGGTTTTACCAACCTTATAGTGGGTATTAATGGGATTATCCAAAAGCTTAAATATGCTTATTTTCTTTTAGTACTGAATAGCCAAGCCGAACTAAAAGAATACAGCTTAGTCGTTTATCCAGGACATGTCCAAAGATATGCAACCCTGGTATAAACTGTTTAAAAACAATAGCAGAAAATAATTGAAATCGTACATTTTTAATGTATAAAGTGAGCCGTCGTGGTGCAATGGTTAGCATTCACGCCTTGCATACACAAGGTCGTGGCTTCGATTCCTGCTTCGACCGAACACCAAAAAGTTTTTCAGCGGTGGATTATCCCACCTCAGTAATGCTGGTGACATTTCTGAGGGTTTCAAAGCTTCTCTAAGTGGTTTCACTGCAATGTGGAAAGCCGTTCGGACTCGGCTATAAAAAGGACCTCCTTTGTCATTGAGCTTAACATGGAATCGGGCAGCACTCAGTGATAAGGGAGAAGTTCACCACTGTGGTATCACAATGGACTGAATAGTCTAAGTGAGCCTGATATATCGAGCTGCCACCTAACCAAACCTAATGTATAAAGTGCTCAAATAGTAATAAATATTTACTGCTGTGATTATTTATGACGCTTTAACACTTCTAATTTCATGCTATATGAGAAATTAATCACAAAAAATTGCTATTGTAAATCGAGGAAACGGGCAAGGATATTGTGATTAGCTCATACAAGAACATAGATTTAATATTAAACTTGTATTGTTATCCGGCTATATTGTGATGTGTCCTGTATGCTTTTTCGCTCGTTGCTATAGCTGTCGCGACTCTGAACAATATTAAATCCCTTGTAGTGGTTTACTAATTTGGACAGCTTTCAAAGTAACCTTTGATCAATAAAAGTTCTAAGATAAATGACTATCAACCTTTTCGGTTTCTTAAGATCTCCCTGTGAAGGATTTTGGTATTGCTACCCAGCCAGTGTTGAGTCATTTTTTCGAATATAGTTCTTTATGTTGGGGACAACTTGCGTTATTGCAACGAGAAAAAAAACATGAAATTGTTAAAAATTAGTCCCGTAGACTGTAGACTCGTTTATTTTTATTTTTTATATTCTTTTAAAATGCGCTGTTTTTTGTAACAATAAATACTTGAACAATTTATGAAAGCTTCCTTGTGGCAACATTGTTTTCTATATGAGTATTCTCTTCTTTTTATTTTATTCACACAACTCTTCAAAATGAAATGCAAAAGTGATTTTTCATTCACACGAAATCCGTACGCATACACACATGAGCTCACACACAGGGTGTTAAAATCTTAAACACAACGAAACTTTAAAGTTCACGAAGGGACAGAGTAACCCAAATAAAAAAAAACAACACGAGAGCCTGAAATGTTTTCGGGGAAAATGACTAAAGCGTACTAACAACAACAAGCTGCCTTTTTAGCCACCCAGCCCCAACAATGGGGCACACGACGATTTCATGTGAGCTGTGAGCAGGGCCAGCAATAGCGATAAAAACAACAACGAAAACATGCTACAAACACTGGTATCAAACAACTGGATTTGACTAAAAATGGGGGAAAACTTTTTGCTGTTGTTGAAATAAAGACTCAAATACAAAAACCCAACTACAATAATAGCAACGACAACAGAAAACAATAAAAATAAAACACAAACACTAGGCTACCGATGTTTATGGCTTGAAAATTTCCCAACAAGTTTTTCCTCACCCCACTTATCCATGCCACATTTCTAGGTGCCATGCACTCTCCGTGAACCTATAGTATAGCATAGAAGAAAATCAACGATCGTGTAAACACAATACTCTTGTGAGAGAAAGAGTGCTAGCAACACCTTTTAATGACGACGCTAATATGAGAGAAACTATATACAAAAGGGTGATGAGAAGAAGAACCCCCAACAAAAGAGACTCTCTGTGGTAATACTAAGCTTTCCCTCACTTGTGAGAAAACAAAAGAAGAAAAATAAGCAAATAAATTGCCATGCAAAACAAACACTTTGCAAAAAAATATAGAACGATAATTATTCTTAGTAAACAAAGTAATTAAACAATATGCAATAAAATAAATTCTAGAGAAGAGTATTATAACAAAAAGTAAATACAGGGTGACCTGGAAGAACTTGGCAATTGTTTCCGTTTACTGCACACTCTTTGACTATATGTGTACCAGTCTGTAACATTTTGTCTCGTGTTAGCCCATGTCACAGCAGGAACAGTGGAGATTTTGATTTCAGTTTCCAAATTTTATTTTTAGTTTAATATAATCAAATGCAAATTAATTTAATTTCTTTTCATATTTAAATTTATTTCAGTTCAATATAATATAGTATTGTATTGTTAGTTAATGCATTATATGTTAGCTTTATTTAATGCATTGAATTAATTCGAAAAGAAAAAAATGTTTCAATGCAATTTAATTTGGAATAATTTATTCTAATTGATTTTAATAAAATTTGGTTTAATTTAATTACAATGGACTAACTAAATGAACTTTATTTTAATTAAATAAACTTTGAAACGAGATTACACTAAATTTAATTCAATTAAATCACACATACTAAAATAATTTATTTAATTGAACTGAATGCAATAATTCAAGTGATTTCATTTAATTCAAATTTGTCCCTTTTCAATACACAAAAATATTATTTATTTATAAAGGAATAAAATATATATAAAGAAATACAAAAATTATTTTTTTTTTTTAATATTGTTTAAATTAGTATTATCTAAATCTAATTATTTTAATTTATCCTTATTTTTTTATTTATTTATATATAACTACTACTAAAATTATAGTATTAGTTATAAATAAATAAATAGTACAAAAATAAGGATAAATTAAAATAATTAGATTTAGATAATATTAATTTAATGTAAATTAATTTAAATTTGTAATCCTACAAATCGGAGTAATGTTCGTCCAATTGTAGAGCTTCACCTAAAAGATATTTATTAGTTTAAATATGTATATTTAATTGATTTTTTATTCCTACATGGAAAATAAACCAATAATATTTATTTTTGAATTACTTTTTTTAAATCAAAAAAAAAAAAAAAAATCAATTACAAAAATTACTAAAATCAATTAAATTTTCCATTAGATTAATTAAAATTTAATTGACGTCGGTGATTTAATGATAATATTAATTTATTATTGTCAATTCCTTGATTGGAGCAATTTTAATACCGCCAAATAACAGTATGTAATCTAGATTTAATGCTGCACTCAAAAAAGTGAACCCCCTATTTCACTAAAACCAATTAAACTTTATTTTAGTTAATATTTAGAGAATGTTTCCTTTACTCTAATAATTCTTTTCGTTCGTTACTTATAAATGAACTAAAAATCGGAAAAAATATACACGAATGAAACATAAAGATTTACTAAATTCGTACTTCTCACGAAGTACTTCATTATTTCTTTAAATTTGTAAATTTTAATTTGTAGTTAAAATTTTTGTAAATGCGCCCATCTTGAACTTCGCACGGCACTTAAGACATTCCAGCAATTTTGAACTCCATTTTTTTTTCAAACTACAAAAATTTCTTTAATAAGTGAAAAAATTAATTATGTCTAATAAATTTTCTTGAATTTGTCGTAAAATATATGTAATACTCTTTACTTAAAATTTTCTAAAAATGATCTAAATTTTCTAAAATTAACCAAAACTTTTCTTTGTGGTGAGTTCACTGTTTTTTCAGTGTGAGATCACTCAATGCATCTTGCATAGTTATTGTTTTGAAAATGCAGTGAATAATTAAGAGCAAGAGACCACTATCGTAACAGTGACTACTAGACACGCTATAATGAGTATTTAACATAATTGATTTATGTTAAAGCTATTTAACATTACAAACCAATTAACATTAACGGACAAATGCTATTAATTTTGCATCTCATAAACAGGCAACGAAAATTTTAAATGCCAACTTAACATTTTGGTTCTTGAAGGTGAGACAATTTTCTTGATTTTAATTTTTTTTTTTGCATTTTTCGTAACAACCCAGCAAAAAAAGCGCCGCCAAAAAAAGTAATGAAAATGTTCCGGAAGTGGTGCAAAATTGACGCAGAAGCGATGAATTTAACATGGGCTTGTCATAGGACGGAAGTCCTCCATTTCAACAGCCGTTGCACAGAATTTGCATCACTTCTTTAGGTGTGATCCGAATTCAATTCACAATTTTTTCAGATTGGATTTTGCATTTTTTTCGACAAAATTTAAATGATTTGTACCATTTTATGAATTCTTACTCTGTTTTTAACCTATTTGAAACAGAAGAAGTTAAAATTACCCATTAAAAGAATTAAAAGAACATCATTGGGAGTGCATCTTCTGGAAGTGCTTTTAAAGTTGTGCCTTTGGAAGAACTTCCAAATTTTTTTGCTGGGAAACGAAGTACACAATTTTACTAAACTCGGAATTTCTCAAAAGAACAATTCATAAGAAGTTTTTATACCAAAATTGTGTACGCTTTGTACGGCGCTGAGGACATTTTAATACTGATTTTTGTATTTCTCATAGAAATACACAATTTTGTTAATCTTGAATAGTCATTATCCCATTTGTATCAAGACGCTACTGGTAATATATTGCTAAAATTTTTAAAATAAATCTATAATTTCTTGCTTGGTCGTCTTAATTTTTTTGGTTGTATGAAATAAGAAATGTATAAATGAAAATAATTATTGGTATTATGTTTGTTATAAAATTGATTAAATAATAAATTGAAATTATTCTACATTTCATTTATTTTAAACAAGTTTACAGTTTATTTGCATTTGTATTTTTTATTCTCATTTTTCTTTAGTTAAAACTACTTTAACGTCAGTTTAATATTATATGCATAAATGCTATATGTTATGTGGATTTAGTATTATTTAATCTGGTTTAATATGTCAATTATGTAATATTTCTTACTTTAATTAACTTCATTATATATAATTTCGTTTCTTCAGGAAAATAATATATAATAATAATTAAATTTAGTACAACTTCTTTAGAGTTTAATAAAGTCTAATTTAACTTTGCTTAAATTACTTTAACATTTAACAATTGAGCATAGCTCAAACTAATTCAATTAATTTATTTTGCATTTTTAGTGAAATATAATTTAAACTCATTTGATAAACTAACACAAATTAAATAGTTGAATTTAACTTGAATTTTTAAATTTTATTTTAGATCACTGTTCAGTGTAAACGATTTCATTATTAATACACAATTTATTTAAATTACTAAATTAATTTTATTTGAATTTTTATTGTGCATTTCCATGCAAAGAAATTTGATGCTTCAAATCCAATCGTAAAGCTTTTTGCATCACAAATTTGATATTAAAACTACCGCAAATTGTTTTTTCAATGGTAGATTGGACTTTCGCTTCAGTAACATCTTTACATCTTTAGGAAGCTTCAGTAACATCTTTACATTAACAGTTCCATCTAATCAATCATAGCCAATCATACAAATAAGTAAAACATTCAAAACAACCATCAAATGTTGATGTTATACCACAATGAAAAAAAAAAAACACAGTAGGGAAAGAGAGGGGAAATCCCACAAAACAAAACATAAGTGGAAATATTAAATTCAAGTTCAATGTACGTCCGTTTACTCAGTTGTTGGGGGGCAACGGAAACAGTGAAAGAAAGGTGTGAATAAAGATATAAAAAATAAAATTATTAACAAGTTACACCAACCACAATACAAATAAATGACCATTTAATGGAGAAATGTTATAACTCCTAATATGTTAAAAATAAAATTGATAATAAAAATTGTAGAAAGCTTTTTTTTCAAAATTATGTGAAATTCTATAGTTTTCGGTAGTTATCATATTCTTGAAATGAATGTGCTAATTAAGGCAAGCGCAAATAGAAAGGAAAACACATACGGCACGTCTTTAAACAATTGCCTACCGCTGTAATCCTCTGCCGACTCAAGGCATTAGATCATCTCTGCATGCAAAAGAGAATAATACCTCATTCTAAAAAGAGAGGGAATTACTTTAAGAGAATACAATGAAATATTGTCTCTTTAAGATGTTAAACAGTAGAAATGCCTCAAACGGGTAGACCTACTTTAGTACTACACTCAGAGAATACTTTAATGTTTACAATGATGGCCTTACTTCGCCTAAAAGAAGTGAAAATAAAACGCTTTTTATAAAGTCGATGTTTTTGGGCGAACAAAAATCCATTTCATTGACCTTTCTGTAAAATATAGCATATATCATGAAATCAATTATTGCAACTATTTTGTAATTGAAATTGGTCAGGAATTGACAGTGGGATCTCTAATGGCCATAGTTAACTAACAATTTACATTAAAAATTTAATTGGTTCCATTACATTGAACAATTGAATTTTATTATGACAAAATTATTAATGGAATCGGTTAAAATTGTATTTGAATATTTATTTGGTGATATTTTTTCCACGTTCCTACACAGAAAAACAAAAAATAAAAATATTCAATTCAAATGAAACTTTTTTCAACTCTAATGAAACTGCGTACAAATATATTCACCTTCGATTCAGAATGTTCGTTGTGTTTAATATATTGTTAAATATTTTCTTTCGAAAAAATGAAATGTTCATTGGCTTAGCTAGAGGAGTCCAAGGAGTGTTAAGACATCCACCACTCCCCATAATATTTATCGATAAAATGTATTACCTATATTTATACCATACAAAATCTTAATTTTTAAAGAATGCACGAAAAAGCTTCAAATCGAAAATATGTAAGTTTGTGAGTCGAAATTAGATCCAGATATTTTCTGACGAGAATCGTCAAACATTTCGATTTATGTAGGTTAAAAGGACGGCAAATCAAGATGATCAAAAAATGAATATGAAGGATGTCTTTATTAGGAACAAACCAAAATGGATTGATATAAACTGTATAGAACTGTATCCATACACGCAAAGAAAAAAAACGTTTGGAAAACGTGTACCGAAAACGTTTTTCTTTGGTTAGAGTTTTTTGAATTGCTTCGAAAATTTTAAACTTTTATCACCAAAAAAATTCGTTTGTTACAAAATTTTTATTTTTTCAATAAAAAACGTTATTTTTGAAACAACAACACAGTCCATTTCGTTTATATCAAACACTGTTTTGTTCTGACTTTAGGTCTTTAATAAGACACATTTTACAGGTCAAAATTTAATATACTACAATGTAATGTTGAACATTTTTTCGGAATCTTCCAAACATATCTGGAATATATGTAAAAAAAATAAAACAAAAAAAAAACTTTGGTCGAAGCAGGGATCGAACCCACGACCCTTGGCATGCAAGTCGGACGTAGCAAGCACTGCTCCACGGTGCCAAACTAAATGTTTGTTTCTGTTAAATAAACTTTGTTTATTCGGTTCGTGGGCGCCGCAAGCTATGCTATATAAATATAACTTATATGGATATTTATCTATTGATGGCCATAACAGGTACATAGCTCAGTGGTTAGTATGTTGGCTTACAAAGTGCATGGTACGTAGTTCGATTCTCCGTCCAGGCGAAAGGTAAAAAAATTTTAAAAATATATAAAATCGTATAATTTCTTCTACATTTTTGGTATTACAGGAAAAGGTGTTAAGAACTAAAAAACCTCGTGGATGTGAGAAAGATGTGAGGGAAAATGTAATTAGCAAGAAAACAATGTTTATACCCTGCGCCACACTGTAGAACAGGGTATTATAAGTTAGTGCATATGTTTGTAACACCCAGAAAGAGACGAGATAGACACATGGTGTCTTCGGCAAAAATGCTCAGGATGGGCTCTTGAGTCGATATAGCCATGTCCGTCTGTCCGTGAACACATTTAGATATAGCTCCCATACATATATTTCGCCCCATATGGACTTATATGGCCCCAGAAGCCAGAGTTTTACGCTAATTTGCTTAAAATTTTGCACAAGAAGAACAATTAGTACTATAGTCAAGTGTGCCAAATTTTATTAAAATCGGTTCAGATTTGGATATAGCTCCCATATATATCTTTCGGCGTTTTACCCCAATTTGGTTGAAATTTTGCACAGGGAGTAGAATTAGCATTGTAGCTATGCGTGCCAAATTTGGTTGAAATCGGTTCAGATTTAGATATAGATCCAATCTATAGCTTTCGGCCGATTTACACTCATATGATCACAGAGGCCAATTTTTTGCTCCGATTTAGTTGAAATTTTGCACAGGGAATTCTGTCCCGATCGAGTGATATCTAAATGTATGTATTTGGGACAAACATTTATATATAGCCCCCAACACATTTGACGGATGTGATATGGTATCGAAAATTTAGATCTACAAAGTGGTGCAGGGTATAATATAGTCGGCCCCGCCCGACTTTAGACTTTCCTTACGTGTTTTTTTTTTTTTTGTTTTGAGTTTGTCTCTATGAAATTGTTTTTACATCCTGGAAAAGAATAAACGTTTATCACAAAAAGTATATACTTTTCTTCCAAGTACACTTCCTTACAGCGAAAAGCAAATGAGAAACGAACTTTGTTTGTCTAAAATGTCGTTTGGGAGGAAAGAATTATTTTTTTGCGTGTACCAACATTTTTAAAGTAACGACAAAATCTTTGGAACTGCGCATGCTTTTTTTTTCAGTGTATGAAAAGTTAGAAAAATAGGGTGATGATATCAACTTTTAGAACAAGCTTCAGCTCATTCCAAATTTCACCAACATCAGAAGTAATGACAAATCTGTTAAGAAAACCAAAAACGGCGGAATTGAATATGTGTACATGTTTTAACAATCGACGGAAATGATATGGCAATAAAGGCAATTTACTCTATTTTAGTTTATGGAATTGTTATTATTGAGAAGGACTTTATTAGTTTTTGCGTACATTAGTTAAGGGTCATTTTCATGTAGCTCCGTTAGTTTAAATCCGTTAGAGGTAAATTAAAAATATTTTTTCTCCGACTAATTTTAACTGAACATTTTTCAGCAGTTAAGTCCCTAAAGGCAAGTTGACAGATATGTTTTATAACGGTTTAAAAGATCGTTAGCTAACGTTGCTCCAACGGAGCTTCATGAAAATGGGGGTAAATGAACTAAAAAAAGGGAAAACTATGCACAAGTGAATCAAAAAGATTTACTAAATTCGTGTCTTCCACAAAATAGTTCAGAATTTCTTAAAATTTGTAAATTTTACTAATAAAGCGCGCATCTTGAACTACACTGTTAGAAAAATATGTTTTTCATATGTTCCGATATAAACAAAATGTGTTTCGGGCACAATTTTGTTGGTTAACTCTTTAATAAAATGCAACAAAATATATAATTTTATTCTGCTTTTACAGATTCATTTTTGATTTTAACGGCTAAACCTAAAGCATAATTCCCACTTTTAGGGAAAAATACTGCGCCTCTCACGCGTGTTCAATTTCGAAAAGGAATCTTGCCCTTGACCCATCAAAATAGAATTTTTAGATTGTTTCTCCTTAAATTATTCAGACATTGTGTCTAAAAATTAAATACGTGTTATTTTAACTTTTTTAGTCGAAAATTTCAAAATTTCCTGAAGAAATTTTCTAGCTCCGTCATCGATCATAATCTCAAAATGAAAGATTCTTCTTTCTACTCATTCGCTATATTACTGCATTTCTATGATTGTCAAATGAATTTAGCCTGTGGTCAGATTCATTCAACTCTTCTGATATTCACATTATATGCTTTACTCTGTTTTTTTAATGAATTGCCCACCCAACATATCTGAATAGCCAACAAATCAGTCGTTAATGCAGCAAACATTGCAAATGATATTTCTTGTCGCAATTTTATTATCTTTCTCATTAATCGAGTTCATGGCTTCCATTCGATAGTCCGAGTCCGAGGTGGTCAACATATACGAACCTGGGGGGCTTTTTGCCAGATCTTATGCCTAGAGTGTAAACCACAAGTTTGTAATATTTGTTTTGCAATGTCCTTGGGAATTAATAAAGGACCTTATGAATAATGTTCATGCTTCAACAAGAAATATGGTTTTTGTTTGCTGTAAGCAAAAGTTAACATAACATTTTACAAAAATTTTCCTATTCGCAATTCCACAGCATCTGTGGACCAATAAATCATTGTGGAATTGTTTCATAGAAAGAAAACAAACAGAAAAAGTTTTTCAGTCTTCATCATGGGAAATTAAACAATGAAGTGAGATCAATCGCCCACACATACTCATGTCTCGGACATGAATGCACATTCTCCAATTAAAAAAAAAAAAAAAAAGTTTGATATATGTTTCATTTATTCAATGCACTGTCATTAGGATAATGTCTTATGGTCATCCACACTTACGACAGAGCTCCTATCCAGTCATCCATTTATCTCTAAGAGTCTCCGTCCATCCTCCCAAAAATAATGAATAGATTGGACATATAGATTGGTCAGTTGGACACATTACCATTAACAGAAAGTAAAAGTGTTTACCCAATTTAGTCAATGATATTGAAAATATAGCCATTGACCATGTGCGGGGGAGGGGGTATATCCACCGGCATCGTAGAAATAGTAAGAGAAGGTGGTCTGGCGCCTCCTCATCAGTTATGTATGAAGGTGGATGGTTTTGAGATGGTTTGGAGAGCAAACGTGTATGACATGAAAATTCCTGCTAAAAGCGTTCATCAGCAAAAGATTTTCAGTTTGCCATTCATTCGACCATTTTTTGGACCATGATGAAAACAATGGAGTCATTTTCTTTCGACCAAGTGAATTGGGATACATTGGATGGTTGGTTATATTTTCATACATTTTTATTTAAATTATGCCCTTAGAGATTTTTCTTAGCGATGACAAAGACATGATGATTAAGAGGACGATGAAACTATCTGATATGCTTTTATGGCAGCAAGTCCCTGGGTTTAGGACTTGTCATCTGTAACAAAGAATGTTGATATTTGACCCAAAAATTTGTCAGTTTGTATAAGACCGGAAGCTATACGACAAGGATTAAATGAGGTCGAGTATTAAGATGGAATGATTGTCTTTGGCCTGAATCACTTCGAAAACTCAAGATACTTAAATAAACTGAACAATATAATTAAACCTGCACCACATTGTGGAAGTTAGTTACATATGTTTGCAACATCCAAAAGGAGACGAGATAGACACGATCCTAACCATGTCCAGCTGTCCACCTGTTTGTCTGTGAACACATTTTTCTAATCAAAGTCTAGGTCTCAGGTTTGGTCCAATCAACTTCAAATTTAGCACAAGTATGTGTTAGATTAGAACCCTATTGATTTGGGAAGAAATCTGTTCAGATTTAAATATAGCTCCCAGAATTACATTCATATGACCACAGGGGCCGAAGTTGTAATACGTGAAGCTTTGCACAGGGAATAGAATTAACGTTCTGGATATTCATGTCAAGCTTGGTAGAAATCGGTTCAGATGTAGATGGGAGCTATATCTAATAAAGCTTTTGCCCGATTTACACCCATATGATCCCAGAGACCAAAGTTTAACTCTGATTTACATGAAACATTCCACAGGGAATATAATTAACATTCTTACTATGTATGCCAAATTTGGTTGAAATAAGTTCAGATTTAGACATAGCTCCCAAAGAGGGCCAAATCTAATCTTCCATAGTACTAACAATACCTGCAAGGAATTAACGAAATCGGTTGAGATTTAGGTATAGCCCCCATATCTATGTATCGCCCGATTTTCGAAAATTTGGCCAATGTTGCTTGAATTTCAAATTTAGATGTAAAGGGTGATACGGTCAAAATTTGGTCAATATAAACCTGACGTATTTCTTTCAATTTTGCATTTAAAAAACCTGAACACCCCTCATTTTGAAGGTGTGTGTGTGTAGAATGTTGCTCCTATTTTGATTTTGGAATTCACTCTTCAGTTGTCAAAATGCCGTCCAAGCAAGAAGAGCAGCGTATCAAAATTTTGCTCGCGCATCGCGAAAATCCGAGCTACTCGCACGCAAAGCTGGCAAAATCGCTAAAAGTTGCCAAATCAAGCGTTGCAAATTTAATTAAAGTGTTTGGGGAACGTTTGTCGACAGCCAAAAAGTCTGGGTCGGGGGGAAATCGAAAACCGGAAGCCGCTGAGACGACAAAGAGAGAGAAACCCTAACCTCTCTCTCCGAGATGCCGCAAATAAGCTGGGTGTATCGTCTACAACCGTGCATCGAGCCAAAAAACGAGCCGGACTATCGACTTACAAGAAGGTAGTGACTCCAAATCGCGATGATAAACAAAATACGACGGCAAAGGCGCGATCCCGGAGGCTGCACACGACGATGCTGACGAAGTTTGACTGCGTGGTTATGGACGACGAAACCTACGTCAAAGCCGACTACAAGCAGCTTCCGGGACAGGAGTTTTATACGGCAAAAGGAAGGGGAAAGGTAGCAGATATTTCCAAGCACATAAAACTGTCAAAGTTCGCAAAGAAATATCTGGTTTGGCAAGTCATCTGTACCTGTGGCTTGAAAAGCAGCATTTTCATAGCTTCCGGGACTGTCAACCAAGAAATTTACGTGAAAGAGTGTTTGAATAAACGTCTGCTGCCTTTCCTGAAGAAACACGGTTGTTCCGTACTGTTTTGGCCGGATTTGGCATCTTGCCATTACGGTAAAAAGGCCATGGAGTGGTACGCCGCCAACAACGTGCAGGTGGTTCCCAAGGACAAGAACCCTCCCAACACGCCAGAGCTCCGCCCAATTGAGAAATACTGGGCTATTGTCAAGCGGAACCTAAAGAAGACCAAAAAAGACTGCTAAGGACGAGCAGCAGTTCAAGGCAAACTGGCTTTCTGCGGCGAACAAAATCTGATGGCAGTTGTCAAGCGTGAGGCCCGGCAATTCGGATTTGGAAAAGCGAAAGCCTAACTGAATATTTTTCCTGAACTTTATACTAATTGAGTTTGAAAAAGAAATTTAATTTGATTTTTTAAATAAACGATTTCACCGATTTACACGCGTTGATCTAATTCAGACCTTTATATTGCTCTTACATAAATATAAATTTCCGATTTTCATCAATTTGAGCGACATCCTTTTTTTTTAATAATGGACTCAATATTAGTGGCACACTAACTCTGTAGCTGCAAAATCAAGTATAGTTCCTGATATGAGGCATCAGTTTATCTTCATTGAAGATTGAAATCTAGAGGAAAAATGGTGAAAAGAATCTGCTGATGCCGTACGAAAGTCTGTATGCAAACGTTATGAAAACAAAATATTAAAAAAATTGACAACATCGTATTCGGAAAAATCCGCCACAGTCATATCTGCAGTTTGGTTGTATTATAGTCGATTTTTTAAGATTTCGACCTGTTGATCGTGAATACGTAGTGAGCATTTGGTTATCTGATCTAGGAGAATAATCTCGGGATAAACTCAGAAATGGACGCCGTAGGTTGAATTTAAGGCCGAGAAAAGTAGTGGTTGTCTAGTACTAGGGAGCCACCGACGTATTATGATTAGTAGCCCGCCTACATTTACCGAAACCGGAACCTCGACAAAAACCACAACGTTTTGCAGAGGGATTATCCCCTTTTAGTAATGCTCAAATTTCTGCGTGTTTCAAAGCTTCTCTAAGTGGTTTCACTGTAATGGGGACTCGGTTATAAAAAGGAGGTCCCTTGTGAAACATCGGACAATACTCATTAGCAAGAGAGAAATTCACCTCTGTCAAAATCGACTGAACAGTCTAAGTGAGCCTGAAATAACGGGCTGCCACTATACCATTTGGACAGTTCATAAGCGCATGCGTTTACAGCCTCGTGAAATAAAATCTCTGATTTAATCGAATCGAATCGAATGGGGTCTCTCGTAGGGTTTCTCATATAAGAGATATTCATACATCGGTTACCCCTTCCTATAGTCATCGATGTTTTCCAAAATTTTGTTAGACTACATTGTCAACCACAATCATTCGACAATGTCTTTGTCGTGGGAGCCATGAATTATAGCAGAAATATGAACGATGCCAATGGAATTGTAAGACGGCATCTCCAGATGATGATCTGATTTAATTTCAATTTGCAATAAAAATCCAACACCACCACATATCGATACATGTCTCAACGAGAAAGTCCAACTTATGGTTGGTAACCACAAAGTCGCGCTGTCTTGCAAATGCAATCCATGGGAAATGAGGTTATCGATGCATATTGGGTAAATATCATTGACATTCGCCTCTAGAACATAAGAGCTGAGATTGGAAATTGATATGACACTAGGTGAGTGACTAATGTGACCTCCAAATGGAAAGCATTTACCGCGTCGTCGTTGTGTTTGATGACAACGATTTTCTTTGTTTTGTCTTTCTTATGCGCTATTCATTCATCAATCCAAGTGCTAGAAAATTTATCCAATTTGCAATGTAAGCACCAACTAATGGATGAAAGGAAAGCAACAGTCATTGGTCAACGTCCCTCCCTCCTTCCGCATCAATGACATTGTCTTCAAGATCATCTGCGACAATGATTCCAACAACTTTTCCTCATTCGAGGAGGAGCCGCCGATAACTGGCATCTCATCTTATTGCATTGCTTTGGTAGGTAATGACATCTTCTTCTCTAATGTTCTACAGCAATGACATTGCGGTTGGTAGAGGAGACTTCTTAGATTTCATGGGGTTTGGATTTCACTTCACTGACAATTGTCTCAGACTCGTTTTTTAAATGTTTTGACAAAATGTTTGTCTTAATGGCCTTTGTGTTATGGTTTCTTGGCTTCTCTCTGTCCCTCTTCCTCTGTCGCTGTTAGGCCACAGTTCTGCAATGTAGAAATAATGGCCAAAACAATCTAATACAGCCTAGGCTTGGTTCTTCGTTCTGACCATTTGTCTGTCCGTCCATCCGCCATTCGACCACACATTTCCTATTAATGTTGAGAGTATTTGTCTGGCCATAACTCAATCATATCGTTTTGCATTGCATGCCAACCCCACAAATTGGTCTGTCCATCCGTCGCTAAGTCTTTCGATGTTGCATGTATGTCGTGTCCCCAGCCTCTATGGTTGGCAGTGGAGTTTTGTAGGCACGACTTCCAATGTGACCCACTTCTTTGAATCAACAACAAACATCGTTGACTTTTTGCATGGAGATCTTTTACAAAACTCCTCTTGGTCTTGTTTTCGTCATGCGAATGTTAAGAATGCGAAGTTTTGGTTGCAATGGCGAAGGAGCAAAAGTAAAAGCAACTGCAAAGAAATGTGTAAATTATGGGGAAATTTGGGCTATAACTTTTCTGTGTTTTTGTTTGTTTTGTGGCCAAGTTAAATACCATTGAAGGAGTGATTTATGTGGGTGAAGTTGATGCAGGAAGGATATGTTGTTCGTATTTTTTTGACATTATAATCTATGACCCAATACTCCAATAAACTTCTGTTTATATACATGACAAAATTCCAAGGAACTGAGGTAGCGATTAAGGTAGGAAAACTGACAAATCAACCAATATACCATGAGAACTTTTTAAAAGTCAGCGGCTTCCTTAATAAGCTGGCGGTCTTTGTGTACAGGATCATATAACTGTTTTATCAAGGTTTCGTGTTCTCTCTATTCTATTCTACTCTCTAAAATATATACAAATCTTCCATATAATTTAAAAAATAAACAAATGACGAAAAACTTTTCGGGTCCTATCGAACTTTCTGAAGCCTTCCGGTGAATTATCCGCGAAAGGCAAAATATGATCGGACAATAAAGTGGGACCTACCTCCTATGCTACATTGGTGAAAAAGCAGAGAGTAATTTCAACACACAAGTGGTAACTGCGACTACGCATCAGGGAGGAGGGTATAAGATATTCCAGAGTGTTCGGATAGAAGCTTAGATTCAGAGCATGAGATCAATTTACTATCATGGCTACTGTAGAGATTTCAACCAAATAGGACTACTAATCTTTTTTCACTTGTGTCACGGATTCCGGAAGAATGGAAAAGTACCAATGTGATTTGATTATTGTCTTTCGTAGGGAAAATATGTAGCGATATCAAAGAGCTTTTGAATGCTATAAACTGTGTAATATTAGACTATTCAGTCCATTGTTATACCACAAGTGGTGAACTTCTCTCTTAGCAATGAGTGCTGCCCGAATTGGGCAATCAATATTATAAAAAGGAGGTCGATTTTCCTTTTTATAATCGGGAGGCTTTGAAATATTCAGAAATGCCTCTAGGCCTACTGAGAGGGGCCAAACCACCGCTAAAACACTATTTGCTATTCGGTTGAAACTGGGATTAAACCCAGGTATGTAAGGCGAATATAATAACCATACAGACTTCTCATAATGCTGTCCTTAGAACTGCGAAATGATAAGCTTTACTCCTCTGGATCACCTTTATGAGGATACCGAGATCATTCTGGTACATAGACACATTTACATGTTGTCAAAGCAGTACCTCTTGAGTACCTTGTGGATAGGCAACAACCACCCAGGAAGGTTAGGGTTGATCTGCACCTTCTAGAGCGCAAGATCCAGCGTTACAAAATATAGCCCCTAGATCAGACAGCATAACAGGACAGGTTTGAACAGGATGCATAAGGATGCCGAATCGGTCAACCCAGCAAAACCTACCCGAACCACCACCAGATCACTCTGAACCCATCGCATCTTAGTTGCAGAGTTCGTTGATCTGAAAACAAACTGAAGTACTAAAGAGCATAACAAAAAAGTGGATGAAACCCAGCATACATTGCAAGCAGCGATGCTAATAAATTTCTAGTTCTTGTCCCCAAATCAGGACACCATCGACTCCAAATTTAATTGGTAAATTATGCTAAATAGAGATACTATCTGCCAGTAATATTGAACAGATTTTTTAAAATTCAAACAATACATCAAACCGCCCCAACTCAAATACAGTGAAACCTCTCGGAAGTGGACACCCAGGGTTGCCTATGTTTTGTCCACATTAGGGCGATGTCCACTTATGAAAGTTTTGTTTTTGTTTTATTGCGATAAAAAAGCAAACGTAGCACGAAAGCTGCCCATTTTTCACTGCATATTACCTCAAAAGAAATTGTAGCAATGTGAAAATTATGTAATTTAGTTGATATTAATAAATATTTACATTTTATTTAGACACTTTTGTATAAAAAAACAACATAAATTCTGTTACATAGTGTTGTGAATCACCGTACTCCGAACCGTGTAAATACTCCCTTTACAAATCCGAATAATGCGTATTTTATTAAGGTTGTTGTCCATATAACTTTAAACTTAGAAAACAGGGTGTCCCACAAATCCCAAAACTTCATTTATAAAATTGAAAACGAAAAATTGTACTCACCCTATCAACCAATTGTTCATCGTTGCGTTTACGCCTCATGGGTGCTCTCAGTATAACTCCATCTTTAGTATCCATGGTTGGGTTACAGTTGGATTGCCACAATCAGCACACAACAGCAATCACATAAAAATTCAAATAGAAATTCGATCCACTTGCCCACAAACAAAGCGTAAACGTTTTAACGGCTATGGTGACAATATTGACTAAGTTGCGCCTTGATAGCAATGATTTGGGGTTTGTGTCAGTACTGTGAGATCCACGCTTTGTTGATAATACAGGTAATAACGCTACGTTTAACGTCGATAAGCAACATGTCCAGGCTAAATGAGTTGCAAAACAAGCGTAAATGGATGGTATTCGGTTTATAGACTTCTACGAGGTTTTTGGCTAAGCTAATGTTTAAAAATTATTTTCTATACGATCCACATAACGGCAAAATATGACAATGACACCATAACGAATACTTGACGATGGAATTTTTTTTAACAAATGGATGGAATCGTTTTAGCAACAGAAGCCATTCACAGCACAACAGCGAGTTAACTGTTTTTCTTAACAGCAATTGGAACAGAATGCCGTATATCTTTCTGTGGCTGAGTAGGCAATCTGTTATTGATATGTTTTTGTCTTTTTTTATTTGGTTTTATTTAGAGGTGTATTTGTTTTTGCCGGTTGTTGTGTTTATCAATTAAAATTTTGTTGTAATTTTAGCATAGACATTTCCATGATTCGTTGTTGTGTATTCTTCTTTAATATTCTTTTGTTATTGGTGAGCGAGCGAGAGAGAGAGCTATATAAGTGCAGTGAGTATAAAAATGTGTTGGGTTGATTTGTAGGGAGGTGTTGTTGACCTTTAGTGGTTACATTGTTTTTTGTTGTTGTTGTGGTTGCTGTTTGTTTACGTTTGGCAGTTATAAATTTGGGGTTGCCCTTAGCGACACTCGATATGATGATCACTTTTGTTTGTTGAAGGAAAACCGATGAACAATGAACTGGCGTATATTTATGTGGACTCAACTCTCCCAGGAATTACGAACGGTGATGCACAGCTTTCGTTACTGTAGCTTTATTACGAAAGGAATCTGTAAAGATAACATGAATAGAAAGAACCATTAATAAGGAGTATTGAATTGGTATTTCCTGAAAAGATTGGATAGTGAGTCAGTCCAATAAAAAAGGAGGAGAGAGAATTGAAGTTGGATGGGGCGAACGTGATGTGATGCGCCTACAGTGGGCAGATTAGTATGAAATTTTTTATGAGCTCTTCTTCCGTTATATACATCATGTGTTCCAAATTTGAAACTTATAAGGTTTTTTTTTGTAATTTTTGAAGAAAATTTGAAAAATTTGAAGAAAATTTTACCAAAAATCTACAAAATTTAAAAACTTTTATTTTGAAGGAAATTTTTCATTTTCAATTTTGTCAACATTTTATTTCTATCGAAAATTTTGTCAAAATTTTATTTCTATAGATAATTTTGTCAAAATTTTATTTCTATAGAGAATTTTGTCAAAATTTTATTTCTATAGAAAATTTTGTCAAAAATGTATTTCTATAAAAAAATTTTATCAAAATTTTATTTCTATAGAATTTTTTTTCAAAATTTTATTTCTTTGAAATTTTTCCCAAAATTTTATTTTTATAGAACATTTTGTCAAAATTTTATTTTTATAGAAAATTTTGTCAAAATTTTATTTTAGTAGAAAATGTTCTCAAAAATTAATTTCTACAGAAAACTGTCTCAAATTTTTATTTCTATATAAAATTTTGTCAAAATTTTATTTCTATAGATTTATATTTGTAATTTTCTTTCTATAGATTTTTTTTTAAATATTTTATTTCTATAGAAAATTTTCTCAAAATTTTATTTCTATAGAAAATTTTCTCAAAATTTTATTTCTTTAGAAAATTTTCTCAAAATTTTATTTCTATTGAAAATTTTCTCAAAATTTTATTTCTATAGAATAATTTCTCAAAATGTTATTTCTATAGAAAATTTTATCAAAATTTTTATTTTGATTTATTTAGTTGGAGAGGAATATTTTACAAAAATGTACATCAAGAATTAATATTATCTAAAATTTTTGGTAGAATTTCTACCAACTGAGATCACTTACAACGCCATGACACGATTACCTTGAAATGATCGACAATTTGATATATTATAAAGCCAACCTTACTCTCCAACATACCCTAGGCGCGAAAGTCCAACGGATTGAGATCAAGATATTTTGAAACTACACCCATAGAAATGATTGGTTCACAGAAAAAAATTTCACAAACATTTTTCCAACTAAAATTTTAATTGAGTTTTAAAAAATATTCAATTAAAAATTTAATTGATTCAACAATTTTTTTAATTGAAACAAAAATCAATCACAAAAATTAATAGTATCTATTAATTTTTTAATAGGATCAATTAATTTTTTAATTGATACTATCATTTCTGTGATTGAAGACATTTCAATTAAAAATTAATTAGATCAATTAATTTCGTGATTGAATCAGATTTTTTTTTTGTGTTGGAATTCGAGTACGACAACAATTTGATAGTGGAGACCCACAATTTTTAATTGTGTGGAATAATTGTTAGTCATTTCTATTATTTGATGCTTTATTTAACCAATAAAATAGTAGCGTGACCAACAGTTGGTACACACGACCAAATATTGGTCGTTATTTATTAATTGAAGTAAGCAACCATTCCTACCCAGCAAAAAAAGCGTCGACAAAAAAAGTAATGAAAATGTTCTTTTTGGATCTGGAAGTGGTGCAAATTTGACGCAGAAGCGATGAATTTAACATGGCCTTGTCATAGGACGGAAGTCCTCCATTTCAACAGCCGTTGCACTGAATTTGCATCACTTCTTTAGGTGTGATCCGAATTCAATGTTTTGGATGTAAATTAAAAAATTCTGTGATATTTTCTCAAATAAATAATTTTTAATGGATTCTAACGCATCTCGGAAACGTTTGATCTCAAATATTTTCAAAAATTCACAATTTATTCAGATTGGATTTAGGATTTTTTTCGACAAAATTTAAATGATTTTACCATTTTAGGAATTCTTACTCCGTTTTTAACGTATTTGAAACAAAAAAAGTTAAAATTACCCATTAAAAAACAAGTTATAAACAATTTAATTAAAAGAACTTCCTGGGTTCTCCAATTTTATGGCATGGTATGCTGTGTGAAGTGAATATTTGCAATAATTATTTGTTATTTTTTGCAGCTCTGCACGTCCATGGCATTGACATTCCTGAGTGGCTGGCTTTCTGTGGTATAGTACCTTGTACTATTAATTTGCCTTATATTTAATATTTCCAATGGTTACACGTATATCCTAATTCAAATAATAAAAATAAACTAAACTGAAATTTGCTCGTTATTCTTATTTCACAAATGGTACCGATAGCAAAATATTGGTTGTTCCGTTAAATTATCAGATAGTTACGACAACTAGCGAATGAAATTCTATTGGTTGTGATTACCAATATAATTGTGAATTGGTTATCACAACCAAGTATATCCGTTTTATTATGATAGTAGATGCAACCAAATAATTCGTTTGGCAAAAGAATTGGTTGTCCCAAAAAAATTGTTTTCTGTGTGTAGGAACTATCTTTTCAAGCCATTCACGGTCTGCTGCCGAAATGTTTGTCTGTGCAGGGCTTCAATACTGCCTTTAGGACATATTCCCTATAAAATTCATTTATTTTCATTTAGTTTGACAACATGACAATTAATACGTTCAGGAGCGACTATGGACTGTTGTGATAGCAACGTTTGAGTTTCCAAGCTGTAAATTTTTAGAATGACTACTCAGTGAAGAAAACCAAATTCGATAGCTGGCCACTTTCGTGCAAGCGAAAAAATCTAACTTTTTTTACATCGGTGAGCTCTTGCACTTTCTGGAACTACTCTCTAAAGTTTTTTCCACAAAAGAAACATTAATTGTTGCGCCCCGAATACTCTCTTTGTTGAATAATGCGGTGGTGGAGTATTATATCGTGATCATCATATGTGAAAATTTATTCGCAAATAGATTTAAAATAATTTGCATATTTATATTGCGACATCAAACATCCATCGATGCGGATATCCAATCGGCCAACATTTAAATAAGGTCAACTTCAACAATGGCATCGCAAACTGTAACAAAAGGTCAATACAGTTTTGTTTGTCAGGGTCAATATAGATAGGTGAAAGAGAAGTCAGGTCAAACCTACGGTTGGCCGAAACAACGGTCAATCCAACATCTCTCAAAAAGTTATCATCTACCAGTGAGAGAAGAAACACACATCCATAGAATCCATTATTGAATCCACCCAAACCATTTGGCATTTGGCCATGTGGAAATTGAAAATCATCCCACAACCATCCACAAAGCCTTCCTCAATATTATTATCAATTCATTTTGAAGCAACATGATGAAGCTGAGCTGAAAAACTAAAACAATTCGGAGGAGCAAACTGAAAATATTGCCGAAATAAAACATGAAAAAGTTATATTATCGACTCGACATACTCGTATCCAAAGAGCATCAGCAGCAGCACCACCAACTAAAATTGTTGATTTGTAACTGGAAAGCTGTGAACCAACAGCTGCCATCATTGGAATTCACAAGGATTTATTTTAGTGGGATGATGGCCGTCCAAGGTCATTACAATGATGTTGGTTCTAAAGGAACTATGAATACTCTTAAGGACATCATTATGGATTTTGTTTTGTTGTGGAAAGACAACTAGTCGAGGTTTTTTCCCAATTTAAAATCATATTGAATTTTAAGTATCTCCAATTGGATTCCTCCAAAAAAGGCTGGAATCTATAACAAGGCTACAATGTAAATCTGAAAAAAATTTCAGAGAATAAATTAAAACATCTTCACCGCCATTAGGAGACTGCTTAAGATAAAATTTTCCAAGTTCCACAGTTAACAGGTTGGCTGAAAAGTCCCCGGTCTAACAAAGAAAAACAAATTTTTTTTGTCAAAATTCGTTTTTATTATTCAACATAGTTCCCTTTAAGAGCGATACAACGATTATAACGACCTTCCAATTTGTTGATACCATTTTGGTAGTACTTCTTTGGTTTTGCCTCAAAACAGGCCTCAGTTTCGGCCTCTTCATTGTAGCCAAATTTTTTCCCTACACGGATGAAAAAGACTGTTTTTCATATGTTTGGCTATAAACATTATATGTTTGGAACACAAATTTTTAAACACAATATTTTTGAGTGCAAGCATATAATGTTCATAAACTAGCATAACATGTTTGGGACATATATGTTAATATGTTGGAACATATTATGTTTGGGACATAAAATGTTTGTAAATATAATATGCTTGGATGCAAACATATATTAATTTAGAAATAGCCTATAAACATATATGTGTTTAGTAGCTTGGAGCGCTATTTAACAGGGAGCGATATTGAATTAAGTTGGTGGTTGTTGCTTGTTATTACAAAATTAACATTTTATTTTTCCTTGGGCAATTGATTAGCTACTTCTTTGATCCTTACAAACTGTGTGGTCCGCTGTACGAATCCCCGTCCGGCAAAAGGTAAAATTAAAATAAAAAAAATCATAAAATTGAATAATTTCTTCTACAATGTTTGTATTACAGAAAAAGGTGCTAAGAACTAAAAAATCTCGTGGAAGTGAGAAAGATGTGGGGGAATATACAATTGGGCAGAAACAAAATTTTGAGCATTCAGGTCGAAAACCTGTTGTTAGCACCTATATTACCTGTTTATTTTCATAATTCATTATGATTGTAAATATATAAATAAATAAATAAAATTTTGAGCACAATATTGTTTGGGAGAATTTTTTTAATCATATAATATTTTTGGGTGCAAAGTGCTTCCAAACATATTACATGTTCACATAATAACATATTGTTGTTTGGAAGACAACATTATTGAATTTGGATGCAAAAATACAAAATGTTTGGAACTTAGACTACCCAAACATATATTGTTTAGACCAATATGCTTTCAAACATATTATATATTGGAAGAGATCAAACATATAAATGTTTGGGCAATACCCAAAAATGTATATGCTTGAAGCAAAATATGTTTGGGAGTATATGTTACAGAAGCGATTTGTTGTGAGGGTGTACGAGCATCCTTTTGAGTTCTGAGAACAAAACAAGTCGCTGGGTGTCAGATCTGGAGAATACGGTGGGTGGGGAAGCAATTCGGAGCCCAATTCATGAATTTTTGCCATCGTTCTCCATGACTTGTGGCACTGTGCGTTGTCTTGGTGGAACAACGCTTTTTTCTTCTTCATATGGGGCCGTTTTGCCGCGATTTCGACCTTCAAACGCTCCAATAACGCCATATAATAATCACTGTTGATGGTTTTTCCCTTCTCAAGATAATCGATAAAAATTATTCCATGCGCATCCAAAAAAACAGAGGCCATTACTTTGCCAGCGGACTTTTGAGTCTTTCCACGCTTCGGAGACGGTTCACCGGTCGCTGTCCACTCAGCCGACTGTCGATTGGACTGAGGAGTATAGTGATGGAGCCATGTTTCATCCATTGTCACATATCGACGGAAAAACTCGGGTGTATTACGGGTTAACAGCTGCAAACACCGTTCAGAATCATCAACACTTTGTTGTTTTTGGTCAAATGTGAGCTCGCGCGGCACCCATTTTGCACAGAACTTCCGCATATCCAAATATTGATGAATGATAAGACCAACACGTTCCTTTGATATCTTTAAGACCTCTGATATCTCGATCAACTTCATTTTACGGTCATTCAAAATCATTCTGTGGATTTTTTTGATGTTGATGTCGTCGGTAACCACCTCTTTCCGGCGTCCACTGTGTTCACCGTCCTCCGTGCTCATTTCACCATGCTTGAATTTTGCATACCAATCAATTATTGTTGATTTCCCTGGGGCAGAGTCCGGAAACTCATTATCAAGCCAATTTTTTGCTTCCACCGTATTTTTTCCCTTCAGAAAACAGTATTTTATCAAAACACGAAATTCCTTTTTTTCCATTTTTTTTCACAATAACAAAAGTTGCTTCACAAAAGACGCTCTATCTCACAAACTAATTGACTTACAGACGTCAAATTTTGACACGAATCATTTGAAGGTTGGTACTATATAAAAATAATATGCATGTAATATGTGTCAGACTGGGGACTTATCAGCCAACCTGTTATAAGCCGCTGAAGTTCGGTTTTATTATACCCTGGCCACCCTGTGGAACAGGGTATGGTAAGTTAGTGCATATGTTTGCAACACCCAGAAGGAGAGGAGATAGATACATGGTGTCTTTGGCACAAATGCTCAGGGTGGGTCCCTGAATCGATATAGCCATGTCCGTCCGTCTGTCTGTGAACACATTTTTTGTAGTCAAAGTCCCGGTCGCAATTTTAGTCCAACTGACTTCAAATTTGGCACATGTTTCTGTTTTGGGTCAGAATAGAACCCTATTGATTTTGGAAGACATCGGTTCAGATTTAGACTGCTAAGTTGAAAACATGTAAGAATGACATATCTATTGACCGATAAATCATAAATACACGTTTGCGAAGTTGCCTAAAAATTTGGTATGGTATTGAAAATTTGGATATACAAAGTGGTGCAGGGTACAATATAGTCAGCCCCGCCCGACTTTAGACTTTCCTTACTTGTTTTTTCTAACATTGTGTTCCTCCACAGGGGATTAGCCGACTAAAATTTTAAGTCTACAGTCTAACAAATTTTGTCCTGATTGAGTCAAATTTAAATGTATGTATAGGGGAACAAAAACCTTTATACATTCGATGGATTTGGTATTGTATCCAAAATGTGGATCTACAAAGTGGTGTAAGGTATAATATAGCCGGCCCTGCCCAACTTTAGACTTTCTATACTTGTTTATATCCACGTTTAGTTCAAAAAATGTTGGAGACATTCCTAACTAAAGGACACATATAATAACAAGTAAATATTGTTCGCAATAAACATAAGCAAAATTTATCATTAGTCTAACTAAGGATTTTTATCTGTGTATAGTACCTAAGGTTAGTCCTGTGACTAACGTACGCTGATCTGATCTTCCTGCAATTTTCTTCAATGGCAAACTTAAAAAAAAATAACAGGTGATCGTTGAACCAAAAATCGTCATTTTGTGACAATGACGATTTTTGGTTCAACAGACGTTGGAAAATTCTATCTTTATTTTTTTTCTCCCAATACCTTTCCACAACTTTTGCGTAACTTTTGTGGACTTTCTCGTAAAATCCACATTTCGATTGACAATTATTGTCCTATATAGCATAGCTCGACATTGTATAAGAAATGCGTGAAGTATTAGGTTCTAAACCACATTTTATTCCTGTACATATATTCGGAAAATATATTGCATCCTTATTTTGCTTTACCTTGTACCTAAAAATCATAACTAAAATTCCTTGAAAGTCTTATTTAATAAAAAGTCACGATTTTCTCATTGCACAAAAATAAAAATTCAAAATTCATCGAATAACTCCCTCAAATAGGCAAACATTGCTTCTTTCACCACAAAATATTTGAATGGATTTAAAAAAAGGGGAGTATTCCACTTGTTGTTTTCTTAAATTATCACAAAAAGTTGCAGTGAGCATTCACCAAAAAATAAAAAAAAAACTGCCGATTTGGGTATTACAAAATCATTGCTGGAATTTATTTTGCGTCATTAAAGTCTCCGATGGGGCTGCTGCACAACGCCCTCTATTAAACGAACGCCCATTAATAGTGGCTGCAAATGCAAGATGTCGTCTCATGGCGGATAAGAGAAAAGTAACGAAGCGTTTCAAGCTCAAAAAAGTGGGAAAACATCAAATAAAATAACATGAATAACGAAAAAGAAATACTTTAAATTAATAAACAAAAGATAATAAACCACCTAAAATGGTAAATAAAAGATAATAGCTTCCCACATGCTCTCGCTCCACTGCAATGCTAATGCGAATATCTGTTGCCGCAGACAATGAATTTTTCTCAATAAAACCAAAGACTTGATGTGAAAAGAGACTAACTAAGATTGATTAAGAGTAAAAATTGTGGAAACCCTGAAAGATGGACCTTGAATTGAGACGAGGAATTTATTAAAATTTGATTTGGTTTTTAAAATTTATGGTGGTTCCCTAAATGCGGATTTGGAATATAGACGCCTCAAACATAAGCATAGTGTTATTTTTAGACGGGGGATCATATACCATCCGAAGCACTGCCTCTCATATTTTGTAGGCCATATATTGACAATCTCAAAGCTATCTTACAATATCCATTTTTACCATCCCTCTATTCGTTGGTAAAAGATCTACCTCTCACCTATAAATCTGCATGCTCATAATGTTTTCATTTGGCTATAATGGTCAAATTTTTCTCGAGGAGCAGTGCCTCCACTTTTTTGTAGGCCATAGACATTTTGCAATATCTACCATCGGATAGATGAGCAAGAGGTCTATCTCTTACATATAAATCTGGACGCCTACACTAATAGAAAGAATTACGTTCCGAAATTCGTGCACGTGCATTCACGTTCGTTTTTTTTGACCACGAAAATCTTAAAATATTCGTAATGTGCTTCGGCGACTGTTAATGCGTGTGGAGCAGAGTCACGGTAGCGATCGTAACCATTACGTTTTCAGATCACGAAAGCTGGTTGTTGTTTTGACAACGCATGGTGTCATTTTATCGTCGTCAGGTGTACACCGTCTGGTCTCCCTTTGACACCACATACTTATGTGTTGATTCACTTTCATGAACGGATTGTTTTGGAACGTGCACGTCGTTCATGATTTTTAATATGCGTGTATTCTTTTCCATTTGGCCACAGTGGTCACATTTCTCTCGAGGAGCAGTGCCTCCACAAAATTCAAATTTAAAATCTTTGAAATCGGGCATGCTTGTTTTTCACTGTATGTATAGTTTAACGGACGTATAGCAAAATTCGATTCGATTTTGACCAAGTTTGGCACACAATGCTAAAATGTTTTCGAAGTAGTTATAAAGGGTGGTTAAATTGCAAGGGCCGATGTTGAATGTGAACCACACCTAAACGCCAAGTTTTTTTTTCCGAATTTTATTTGACATTTCTCTATTTCAGACTTACTCAATTTGAACCATGGAGAGATACACAATCCAACAACGTGTTAAACGGTTCCAAGAAATGGCAACAATTGGATGATCAAGTTTCGAAGAAAATCATCTTCAGTGATGAGTCACATTTTCACCTCAGTGGATTCGTCAATAAACAGAATTGCCGCATTTGGGCGAATGAGAATCCAAGAGTGATTGTCGAAAAACCAATGCACCCACAAAGAGTGACTGTTTGGTGCTGTTTATCGGCTGGCGGCATCATCGGGCCGTATTTTTTCCAAAATGAGGCCGGTCAGGCAGTTACTGTGAATGGTGTTCGCTATCGTGAGATGATAACGAACTTTTTATGGACCGAATTGGAAGATATGGATGTGGACGATATGTAGTTTCAGCAGGACGGTGCCACTTGCCACACAGCTAACGAAACAATGGCTCTTTTGCGCAACAAATTCAATGGCCGTGTTATCTCACGTAATGACACCGTTGGACTTTTTTCTTTGGGGTTATTTGAAAGTAAAGGTATACGTCGATAAGCCAGCAACAGCAAAGAGCTAAAGGATGAGATAACTCGGCACATTAACGGCATAGAGCCTCCATTATGCCTCAGCGTCATCGAAAATTTGGACCATCGGATGAAGGTGTGCCACCGAGGTCGCGGCGCCCATTTGGCCGATATTTTGTTCCATACATAATTGAGTAATACCAATATATCATAATAAAATAAAATTACAATAATTTCCTAAATAGTGTGTATTTTATTCAAAATCATTTTCGGCCCTTGAAATTTTAACCACCCTTTATTAGTGTAAATTGGACGAAAAATATATATGGGAGCTATATGTATGTAAATCTGAAGCGATTTGGACCAAATTTAATATGCATACATAGAATGGAAATTGTACTCTCTGTGCAAAATACACTGAAAAAAGCATGCCCGGTTCCAAAGATTTTGTCTCTCGAAAATGTTGGTACTGATTCCGTGCCAAAGAAGCGGAGAATACAAGTAAGGATACTTTTAAGACACAATTCTCTTTTAAATTTGGGTTTTGTGTATTTGCTTCTAGGAAAATAATAAAATTTTTGCTAAACAAAATTTGCATTCGTATATTAAAGACATGAAATCTTTGACCTCACGACAATAAATTGTAGTGAAATTGTAGTCTCCAGTGGCCATGTGAGCATAAATCGAGTGAAAGAGATATATAGGAGCTATATATAAAACTGAACCGATTTTTTCCAAAATCAACGGGGTTCTATTCTAACCCAAAACATATACTTGTACCAAATTTGAAGTCGATTGGACTAAGAGTGCGACCTAAACTTTGATCACAAAAATATGTTCACAGACAGACGGATGTGGCTAGATTGACTCAGGGGCCGGCACGGAGCATTATTGTCAAAGGCCCCCTGTGTTTATCCCGTCTCCTTCTGGGTGTTGCTAACATATGCACCAACTTATAAAACTTCTCGTCACTTCTTAGCGACTTAGCCCATATTGAAATCAACGCAACATTTTTGTTGAAACCACAAAGCAGATAAAAAAGTGAAATAACAACCTCAACAATAGCCATCAATAAAAGAAACTCTGACAATTGAGAAATTACGAATTATTTGCAATTGAAAATTGAAATGAAAATGCAAGAAATGTTTGCAATAAAAATAACAACCAGCAACAAAAGCACCAACGAAAACAATCACAAACAGGCTAACAAGCAAAACAAAATACCAAAGCCCACCGCCAATAAACATGTGCCAGTGCACTTGAATGACATTGAATAATTAAATATGCTGGCAATGTGATGGGGACAACCGAATACTCCTCGCCGGCCACCCTCCTCCCCCACCCGCTATTTGCTCTAATACAATGCATTCATCCATCCATGCATGTGTCTATCCCAAGTAGCCACTACTAACAATGATGACACTTTTTTTGTTCATTTGATATTCGAGTAAATATTTTCAACTCCTTTCACTGGAATTGAGGGAAAAAACATCCCACAACAAAAAACAGTTGTGATCAAATCAAATACCAAACAATGGTAATAATCATAATTAGGATGAGGATGATGAGGATGCTGATGATGATGATGACGGTGTTGATGACTTTAGATAAAACATTATTAATTAATTTCATTTTATGAGTATTGGAAATTTGCTAGAATGATAAGTTCACGGAGAATACAGACTGATTTTGATAACCGAATTTATTGCCAACCTCAGTTGGCCAGTTGCAGCAACTATCTGTTGGCTTTTGTATCACACGAGTAATGAGATATGCTACAAAAAATACTGTAAATCAAAATTAATTAAATTAAATTTCACTCAATTAAATCGGAAGAAGGATACTCATGGAGATGACTCACAGATGTAAACTTCAGAGAATAGAAGAGAGTTTTTGTTTCCCTTCCGGCAGCCGAGGCAAATGTGCTTTTTACCACAGCAAAGAATCTTAATAGGTTGGACAAACTGTCGTATGTAATATAAAGAGGAAATAAGGCGATGTTTTCGAATCGTTTCTATTGAAATATGGACAAAACTGCGTTTTGATTAAACCTCACTTCCACATAGTTCAAAGCTCAAACCAAGCATATTACACCGCAAAAAAAGTAAACTGTTATAGAGGAAGAATAAACTAATTCGTACGAAACTTGAACTAAATTTTGCTACACATTTTGAGATTTCCCCAAAGCGTTGTTAAAACCAGGGCTGTGGAGTCGCCCTCCGACTCCAGCATTTTTCATCAGCTCGACTCCGACTCCGGAGTCGACTCCGGTTAATATAACTAAATCTCATGTTAATACCACTAATTTGTAGTTCTATTTTGGGGGTACCGTAAGTGGATCGATATAAAGTATCGTATTTATTTATGTGTGCAAAAAAGGTCTTAATTTCACATTAGATGCCAATTGAACTCTATGTTTCAAATTTAGGGCAATGTTTAATAAATAAAATAATGATATAAATACCCATCATAATATGAGAAGATACCAACAGTATATGTTATGTATTTGTGGACCAAAATTATTCATACTATCTCAAATCCTTTAAATTTGTTGCGAGCTATATAAAGGTTTATATTCCCATATGTACAAATTTGAATCTGAATCGATTTAGACAAAATAGTATATACTTCTACAAAATCTATGTACTTAAAATTTAAATCTAACGTTATGGGACGTAACACAATTTTAACAAAAAATAAAAATGCAAGGAAAGTCTAAAGTCGGGCGGACCGATTATAATATACTCTGCACAACTTTGTATTTAGATCTACATTTTGATAAAATCTCAAATCAGACTTCTACAAAATCTCGGGCAATATTTGGGAAATATTTATAATTGTTTAGACAATTTCGCAAAAATGCATTTATGATTCATTCATTGGAAAATTTGAGTCATTTCTACAAGTTTTCGACTTAGTAGTGAGTATCAGTGAGCATACAATTTTGGAAAAATTTTTGTCTAGTAAATAAAATTTTGCAAAATTTTCAACAGAAATAAAATTTTGACTAAATTTTCATTAGAAATAAAATTTTGGCAAAATTTTATATAGAAATCAAATTTTGACCAAATATATAGAAATAAAATTTTGAATAAAATTTTTATAGAAATAAAATTTGGCAAAATTGTTTATAGAAATTAAAGTTTGGAAAAATTATCAATAGAAATACAATTTAAAAAAAAATTGTGTAGCAAACAAAATTTTGCAAAATTTTGTATAGAAATAAAATTTTGCAAAATAACATATTCTATAGAAACAAAATTTTGACTAAATTTTCTATAGAAATAAAATTTTGACTAAATTTTATATAGAAATATATATTTCTATAGTAATAAAATTTCGAATACATTTGTTATAGCAGTGAGTATCAGTAAGCATCAGTAAGAAAAAAAATTTGAGAAAATTTGCTATAGAAATAAAATTTGACAACTTTTTCTTATAGAAATAAAATTTTGAAAAAATTATCAATAAAAATACAATTTTAGAAAAATTTTTATGTAGTAAATAAAATTCTGCAAAATATTCTACAGAAACAACATTTTGACAAAATTTTCTATAGAAATTAAATTTTAATAAAATTTTCTAATAAAAAAATTTATTACTATAAAATTTTGGCAAAATTTTCTATAGAAATAAAATTTTGACCAAATTTTCTAATAAACAATCTATTGCTATAAAATTTTGGCAAAATTTTCTATAGAAATAAAATTTTGACTTAAATACTAACGAGCCACAACGTCGAATTTTCAGTGAATGGGCCCTAGAAAAGTTGGCAGAAAATCCGCTTTTTTATCGACAAATTTTGTTCAGCGATGAGGCTCATTTCTGGTTGAATGGCTACGTAAATAAGCAAAATTGCCGCATTTGGAGTGAAGAGCAACCAGAAGCCGTTCAAGAACTGCCCATGCATCCCGAAAAATGCACTGTTTGGTGTGGTTTGTACGCTGGTGGAATCATTGGACCGTATTTTTTCAAAGATGCTGTTGGACGCAACGTTACGGTGAATGGCGATCGCTATCGTTCGATGCTAACAAACTTTTTGTTGCCAAAAATGGAAGAACTGAACTTGGTTGACATGTGGTTTCAACAAGATGGCGCTACATGCCACACAGCTCGCGATTCTATGGCCATTTTGAGGGAAAACTTCGGAGAACAATTCATCTCAAGAAATGGACCGGTAAGTTGGCCACCAAGATCATGCGATTTGACGCCTTTAGACTATTTTTTGTGGGGCTACGTCAAGTCTAAAGTCTATAGAAATAAGCCAGCAACTATTCCAGCTTTGGAAGACAACATTTCCGAAGAAATTCGGGCTATTCCGGCCGAAATGCTCGAAAAAGTTGCCCAAAATTGGACTTTCCGAATGGACCACCTAAGACGCAGCCGCGGTCAACATTTAAATGAAATTATCTTCAAAAAGTAAATGTCATGGACCAATCTAACGTTTCAAATAAAGAACCGATGAGATTTTGCAAATTTTATGCGTTTTTTTTTTTTAAAAAAAAAGTTATCAAGCTCTTAACAAATCACCCTTTATAAAAAGCAACTTTGAAAAATTTTTCTGTCAATATTCCACATATGTATATGGCCTTAAAATAAAATTAAAAAAATAATAATTTCGGGTATTAAAATGGATCGATCCAGCCCATCTGCTAGTCTAACATTCTAGGAAACATCAAAAGATAGCCGTAATTGGAAGTTGATTTTCATTTACAATCATGCTGTACATTGATCGAATGAATAACGCAATGGAAACTAATTTGCGTAAAAATTTGCTTAGTTACAAAAATGTGAAGTGTTTTAAAAAATTTTGTTTAGCCGGAGTCGGAGTCGAGCAAAATTTTTACGACTCCGACTCCAAGACTCCGACTCCGGCTCCACAGCCCTGCTTTTTACCACAACAAAGAATCTTAATAAGTTGGACAAATTTTAGAACATTTTGAATATTTTTAGAAAATTTTAACTAAACAGTATAACAAACGCTGGCATCACGCCGGTGTCATAAAAATAAGTAAATATTTTTCGACAAATTCAAGAAAATTTATTAGACATAATTAAGTTTTTTTACTTGTTAAAGAAAATTTTGTAGTTTGAAGGAAAAAATTGGACTTCAAAATTGCAAGAATGTCTTTAGTGACATACGAAGTTCATGATGAACGCATTTGTAGTAAAATTTACAAATTTAAAGAAATATTGAACTATTTTGTGGAAGACACGAATTTAGTTAATCTTTATCCTTCATTTGTGTATATTTTTTTCCTCGGGTTTAGTTAATTTAACTAACGTACACAAAAAATTATTATAGTAGAGGAAACTTTCTCCAAACATAATAATTCCATGAACTAAACGAAAGTTAAATTGGTTTTAGTGAAATAGAGAGTTCACTTTTTTTTGAGTGTATGAAATATAAAGAGGAAATAAAGCGATATTTTCGCTGTTTTCGAATCGTTTCTATTGAACTATAGACAAAACTGCGCTTTAATTAAACATCACTGCCACAATAAAATTTTTCACATAGTTCAAAACCCAAATCAAGCATATTACATCGAAAAAAAGTAAACTGTAAACTTAGAAGAAGAATAAACTAACTCGTACGAATATTGAACTAAATGTTGCTACACATTTTGAGATTTCCCCAAAACCGTTGTTAAAACCATGAAAATTTAATGCCCTGTTGTACTTTTTAACTGCAGTTCTCGAAATTACACCCTATCATAGAAGAAGAAATTAACTAAAATTAAAGAAGAAAATCATTGGCGCCAAATCATGACCATTTTAACCATGCAGTAGTTCAGTCTTACTATTTTTGGGAATCGTACGAAAATTTACATTTGCTTTAGTTCATATTGAACTTATGTGTACGGTCATTGAACTTTATACTCACACTGAAAAAAAGCATACTCGGTTCCAAAGATTTTGTCTTTACTTTAAAAAATTTGGTATTGATTCCGAGCCAAAGAAGCGGCTCAGCTTTTTTTCTTCATATGCTATCAAAGTCCTTTAAAAACGAGTTAACGGCAACTTTATTTTTCAAATTAGGACTCGACTTCCAGTAGAAATTATGCTATGTTTGAAGTAAAAAACTTCTTTAAAATAAAGTTTTAAAAAACATGTCCTATATTTGAACGATTTTTTGCTTTATAGTCAAGCCTATAAATTTTTTCTTTCATGTTAAGGTACCCATTTTTAAGTCAAATCACTTAATTATAAAGACAATACGACTTAATTGAAAAGTTTATCGACTTTTGGACAAGGAAAATAACTTTATTTTAGAGAAATGTGTCTTCTATGCTAAGCAAAATTTGTATTCGTATTTTAAAGACATGAAATCTTTGACCTCACGACAATATTTTGTTCAGTGCACGTTTAGTTCTTAAAATGTTTGAGACATACTTAAATAACGAAATTTTCATTTGGCTGTGGAAAATTAGGGAGGGCATTTTTAGAAGTTTTTTTTTAAAGTTGTGCCATGAGAAAAAGTTACATTTTTTTATTGTTGGGGTGTGATAAAAAATACAAAAAAAACTGATATAATATTAGCTATAGTTTTTGTATTAATGTCCATTTACTAGAAAGTACATAAGAAAGATGGTATTAAAATTGAGTATTTTCCGTTGATTGTTAAAGAAGTTTATAAAAATGCATTGTAGTGCCAGCCAATATGGAAAGTATTTATAGCGTATTTACAGCCTCTACTTTCAAATAACTTCGAGTAATAAATCGAAACTAATTGGGAATTAGAGGTAAGTGTCGTTTTCGAATGTCCTCTGTAGTGGACATTGGTATTCAAAGGGTTAAACACTTTTGAAGCCTGGACTTGCCTTCACTCTATTTCACTAAAGCCATATTAACTTTATATTAGTTCATAGAATCATTATGTTTGGAAAAAGTTTATTTTAGTCAAATATTTTTTTGCGTATGTTAGTTAAATGAACTAAAAAACGGGAAAAAGTTATACACAAATAAAGCATAAAGATTTCCTAATTTCGTATTTCTTACAAAATAGTTAATTATTTCTTTAAATTTGTAAATTTTACCAAAAATGTGTCCATCATGAACTTCGTATGTCACTAAAGACATTCTTGCAATTTTGAACTCCAAGATTTCTCTTAAAACTACAAAATTTTCTTCAACTACTGAAAAAATTTAGTTATGTCTAATAAATTTTCTTGAATTTGTCGAAAAATATTTACTTATTTTTGCCATATCGGAGTGATGCCAGCGCTTGTAATACCGTTTAGTTAAAATTTTCTAAAAAAGTTCCAAATTTTCTAAAATTAATCGAAAGTTATCTTTCCTGGTGGGTTCACTGTTTTTTCAGTGTTGGTAGTCAGTTACAAATAGAAATTTGTTATTGACAAACTAAATTTCCAACATTTTTCTCTATTCTCTCATAGACATTAAGGCAATAACATAAGATTTCTCTCCATACCAATAATTTATTTCTTAAAATTGTAAATTTAGTGTCTGATGAGAGTTTTTCAGCTCCATCATGTAATGAATAAAACAAATAAAATTTTCCTCTGATGTTGGCCATGAGCCTGGCAGACCATAATGACACTTTTTCATTTAAATCAAACACCAACAACAACAACAAAAACTTAAACTTAAATATTTTATGACCGTGAAAATGAATAAATTTTCCTTGGGAGACGCTAAAGAAAAATAACAGAAACTTGTAAATGGGAGCCAAACAACTTTGGACACAGCCAGCGCAAAAGATGACGATAATGACACAGGTGATAAAAGTGCGGGATAAAGAAAACTTTAGTGATGCTACAAAAAAGCAGAACTAGCTAATGATGAAGTTTCCTTATGCATATCCACCTTCTTCACATCTCCAACAGGGGTCCATAATGGACCCGCAGAAAAAGAGTTTGTGTGGAAATTAAGTGCCATTAGTCATAAAAAATCGTTTAATTAGTTTGAAAAATATTTTTTGCAATTCTCTTCAAAGTTGGAACTTTGTTGAACTGTTATTTACAAGTATGGAAATTAATTGAAAAACGCTAGAATGATGAAAATGTTGTAAACTTCAACAGAAGACATGAAATAATTACCGTGTTCATTCATTTAAAGTTTCAATGATTTAAAGGTAGCAATTCCAGAGGTGATAATTAACTTGGGAAGGACATTGTAACATGAAGAGAGTAGAAATCTTGCCATGAAATAGAGATGGAGATATGGAACAAGGAGTAATATTTATAGAAACTTGCAACAAAGTCCAATGGGTGTTGAAACCTTTAAGAGCCCCCATTGTCAGAAATATTTGAATATTTAATGGCTTTAGTGGGCCCATCTTTATATGGATTTCATATGGAATAAATTATTTCCAATAATAGGGTATGGGCGAGTTGTCATGGTACAAGTGTTTACATAGTTCTGTGCGAGCCTTGACCACGGTTGCCACAGTTGGTAGAATTCTACAAAAAATGGTACATAGGTCGATTTATTGATGCTTTGGTAGATTTTACATAATATTCCTCTTCTCCTAAGAGTTACTTCACAAATACAATTTTGACTTATTTGACTAATTTTCTATAGGAATAAAAAATTGACAAATTTTGACAAATTTTTCTAAAGAAATAAAATTTTGACAAACTTTTCTATAGAAATAAATTTGCTATAGAAAAATTATTTCTCTACACGGACGGAAAATATTGTTTTTCATATGTTTGGGAGTACATATTATATGTTTGGAACTCAAATTTTTTAACACAATATTTTTAAGTGCAAGCATATAATGTTCATAAACTAGCATAACATGTTTGGGACATACATGTTAATATGTTAGAACATATTAAATATAATATGCTTAGTTGCAAACATATATTAATTTAGAAATATCCTATTAACATATATGTGTTTAGAAAGAAAGACCTAGAGAGTATGCTGCAACTCAAATAATGGAAGTAACCAATTGGCGCCTTAAAAATATATCCACACAAAAAAAATTTCATTAACATTTTTTTCTACCAGTGAAACATAATATGTTTGAACAATACAAACAATATTTTGTTTGGACCAATCCTGATAATATATATGCTTGAAGCAGAATGTGTTTGGGGTATATGTTACAGAAGGGATTTTTTGAGGATGTAGGAATAAAATTTTGACAAAATGTTTCTCTAGGAATAAAATTTTGACAAAATTTTTCTTTAGGAATCAAATTTTGACAAAAATTTTCTATAAAAATCAAATTGAAAAATTTTCCAAAGAAATACAATTTTGACAAACTTTTCTATAGAAATACATTTTCTAAAGAAATAAAATTTTGACAATTTTTGCTATAGAAATAAAATTTTGACTTTTGCTATAGAAATAAAATTTTGACAATTTTTGCTATAGAAATCCAATTTTGACAAAATTGGCTATAGAACTAAAATTTAAAAATAAAATTGACAAAATTTTCTAAAAGAAATAAAATTTTGATAAAATTTTGTAAAGAAATAAAACTTTTAAAGAAATAAAATTTTGACAAACTTTTTTATAGATATAAATTTTCTATAGAAATTTTGTATAGAAATAAAATTTTGACAAACTTGGCTATAGAAATAAAATTTTGACAAAATTGGCTATAGAAATAAAATTTTGACAAAAAATTCCAATGAAATAAAATTTTGATAAACTTTTCTATAGATATAAATTTTTCGTAATTCTTTTATTTTTGAAAGTAAGCTCGAGGTTGACGTTAATTACAAATCTAAATGAATTAAGAATTTGAACAGAAGGTCGATTACCAAAACAAAACAACAACTGGATAAAATTTTTTGACAAAATTTTCTATGCAAATAAATTATTGACAACATTTTCTATAAACATAAATTTGACAAAATTTTCTAAAGAAATAAAATTTTAACGAAATTTCCCATAGAATTAAATTTTACGAAAATTTTGTATAGAAATAAAATTTTAAAGAAATAAAATTTTCTATAGAACTATAGGTTTGACAAAATTTTCTCTAGGAATAAAATTTTGATAAAATTTACTACAGAAAAGAAGAATTTCTATAGAAATGAAACGTTGACAATTTTTTCTATGAAAATAAAATTGTGTCTAACTTTTCTATAAAAGTCAATATTAAGTCAACATCTTTAAAAATTTTAATTTTCTTTTTAGGTCATGCTATCAAAGTCCATTGTGGGTAAGTTCTCCTTTTGGTAGAAGTCGGGCTTTCAATTTCCGTTGTTGGTGCAAGCTAAAAATATTTGAATCTTCCATTCATTTATAATTCAAGGAATATTTATGCGCCTAAATAAATCATTGCTTTCGAAGAATCCTGTTTTGTTATAATAACCAAAAAAATTTATTCAAAAACTGCAGAATGAGTTTTTTAATTTGGTACAATTTTCTTCAAATGTAGGTAGATTATTTTTGGCAACTGTGGCTTTGACTAAAGCTATCTGTATATATAGACACACTTCCATTAATAAGTCCATTGAAATAATACAAGTGGTGAACTTTTCTCGTATCGTATCCCAGCAAAAAAATTTGGAAGTTCTTCTCAAGGCACAACTTTAAAAGAACTTCCAAAAATGCCCTCCAAGAGATGTTCTTTATTTTAACTGCACAGGAAGTTAATTTGAGTAAATTTTTTATAACCCACTTTTTCATATTTTTAATTGGAAATTTATTTTTGTTGTTGTTTCAAATAGGTTATGTTAGGTTAGGTTAAAGTGGCAGCCCGATTAAGATTCAGGCTCACTTAGACTATTCAGTCCATTGTGATACCACATTAACTAAAAGTACCTATTACATATGGGCACTTCTAGTTTTAACCGTTGAACCTTCTCGATTATTTTCTTCTGTTGAACCAACCAGATTGTTCCAAAAACATTAGCAGACTGCTTAAGTTAACGTTTTCCAGGTTCGCCAGTAATCTGAAGCTATATGCCCCTAAAATTTGCTTACGCCTTACACTAAATGCAGGGCACTCACACAAGAGGTGTTTTATTGATTCCTTTTCCTCCGCATCATGACAACTCATACAATAGTCATTATACTTCGCACCAATAGTTTTTGCAAAATCGCCTATCAGGCAGCGACGCGTTATAGCAGATATCAGGAGTGATATCTGGCGTCTCGAGAACACTAGCATATCTAGTGTGCGGTTTAAGTTTAAATGGGGCCATATTTGGTTGGTGTCGTTACAACCCTTACAATTCTCCCATCGAACATTTGCCATCATGACAGCCTTCTCACGCAGTAAGAGCTTGCAGGTAGCCAGGGGTATACCAACAGATTCTAGTTCCCCTGGAATATGTAAGGTAGTTCCTAGCCTTGCTAGCTCATCTGCTTCGCAGTTCCCCGGTATGTTCCTGTGGCCAGACACCCATATTAGCTGAATATTGTGCTGCTCAGCCATCTCATTGAGAGATTTGCGGCAGTCGATGGCCGTTTTCGAGTTGAGGAACACAGAGTCCAAGGATTTTATTGCAGGTTGACCGTCTGAGTATATATTAATGCCAATAGGTTAAAAACATATTAAGAATTAATAAAATGGTACAAATTATATAAATTTAGCCGAAAAAAAAAGTTAAATCCTTTCTAGGAAAATTGCGCATTTTTTAAAATATTATAATGCATTAAAAATCATAAAAGAAATTTAAAATTATTTATTTGTCACAAAAATTCTTCACTTTCACTACTTTTTTGGCGACGCTGGGCATCATAGCTTTGAGGAATTTTTAATATTTCGTCTTTTTTGAGGTATTCTTCATTTGGGCATTTTTATTTTGTTTGGGGATCCTCCGTTTGGGTAATTTTTCAGGGAGATTCTAGCAGTATATAATGCCAACATGTAGGTGATGTAATCATGATCCCAAAATTGTTCTATCTATTCATTCAGTACTAGAAAAAAATCCAGATTAGGTCGAAAGTTCCGCTACCCCCTATCAAAAGTTGCTCGATGCAATCCCAGTTCTTAACCCAAGCAAACGAAAGGTATCCAATATTTCTGCTCGGGCTTTAGTGGTGTTCGGACACCTCAGTGAATAAAAAAAAAATTGCCTCTTTTTGGATAGCGCACTTTGCTCTAGTGGTCCCACACAGAAATCGCCACTCAGGGACTGCTTTAGCATTAATTCAGGCGGGCTTTATTTTCTCCTATGCCTATAACCTCGTCCTACAAACGAAGTCGACGTTTGTAGTATAACTCGGAGAGTACACACTTTTGCACTTTGTGTGACATTTTCCTGAGGCCAGCACTGTTCTCTACCATGTCACCCTAAGCAGTAGTTTTCTAATCGTTCGCTAGCGATTTTATGATTGTCTGTCCAGGACCTCTAATATTTGGCATTATTCTTGCTGCCTTCGTAGTGCATAGAGCGTTGCTAGTCACGATCATAAAATGCTCCCTCTCATAGTTAATTTGCAACCTAAATATACTCCCAAATAGTTTAGTCTAAGCCATTTACCAATTATTCCCAGACAATTGTTCTTACACCCTCAAAAAAAATCGCTTCTTTAACATATGTTCCAAACATATTTTGCAGGAAGCACATATATTATTGGATACTGCCGAAACATTAATATGTTTGTTTTATGTGAACATATGATATGTTTGGAAGCATTTTGAGCCCAAAAATATTATATGCTTGGAAGAATTTTTCCCAAAGACGATTGTGCTCATTCCCTAACATTATCGTAATTTTCACTTCCACGAAATTTTTAGTTCTTGGCACCTTTTTCTGTAATACAAATAATGTTGAAGAAATTATTCACTTTTATAAATTTTTTTAAATTTTACCTTTCGCCTGCACGGAGAATCGAACCGAGGACCATACTGTTTGTAAACCAACACACTATCCACTGGGCTACGTAGCTGTTATGGTCACCAGCAGATAATTATCGTTATAAGTTACATTTATATAGCATAGTTTGCAGCGCCCACGAGCCCATGCAAACATAACATTATTTAACAGAAACATACATTTGTTTGCCACGTGGAGCAGTGGTTAGCATGTCTGCCTTGCATGCAAAGGGTCGTGGGTTCAATTCCTGGTCCGACCGAACAATTTTTTGTTGTTTTTTTTTTTAATTTACACATTTATATTTATACTATATTAAATTTTTATTATGAAACTTCGAAATGTGGGTTATTAAAGATTTATAGTCAGTAACAGTGCTTGATATAAACGAAATTGGCTGATTTTTGGATAAAATATTATTTTTTTATTGCAAAAATAACAATTTTGTAACCAAAAACTGTTTTTGGTACAAAACTTTAAAATTTGGAAGGAATTCAAAAACTCTAACAAAAGAAGAACGTGGAGTCGAGTATAAACATACATAAATAATTTTATAATATAAACATAAATTTATTTAGGCGTGAACAGTTTTTTACTAGCATTTAATACCATCGCTCTAAAATGCCTTTTATTTTTCTTTAATAATTCATTTTAAAGAAAATAAACTTTTTAAATTGTTTTAGCTGCAAAACTCGAACTTAATGCCCGCTTTTATATTTGAAGGTGTCCGTCAACTCCTCGTGGACTACTTATTAATAAAGAGGAACTAAACTTTGTTTTTATACATTTTACTGCGTAATTTTTCACTATTTCCTCCTTATTTCATTTTACTGTCCCAACTCTAAAAAGAGTATAGTGCCCTTTTTGTTATTTTTATGAAGACCACTGATTTCTTTTAACGAACCAAGAAAAAAATTGTGCCCATAATGCCAAAATGATAAACAAAACACATGTCCACACATACATAAAATGCTGGGGCCAAATCACCGCAGTCGAAATCGAGTACTTCGTCTTCGTAATGTAGTTTACGCGGATCACCGCAGTCGTTATCGAATTGTTTCTACTCGAAGTTGAACACGATAGGTAGCATGCTATCGAAAACGAAGTATGTAGTGATTTTTGAGCAGAAAAAAGGCAAACAAAAAGAAAAAAGTTGGTGAAAATGTAATTATTATTCCATTTTGGCAAAATACATTTAAGAAAATATATTACTTGCATTTGGGGAATCGGCTCAAAGAAAGGAATGCTCAATAGCCGCTTCAAAAAAACTTATTTTTTCAAGAACATATTTAAAAGCTTCTTTTGACATATGAAAACGTCTTTTAAATCTATGGATGTTAAAAACACAATTCAGGCAATGCTAAAGGACTGCTTTTGTCACGAATATTTTTCCTTATTAATGCCACTTTGTACTCATCGTCTGAATCCGAAAACGAAGAAAAAAACACTTGGATTCATAATATATTTTTACACATATATTTTAACACACAAAAACAATATAAATATCTCAGAAATAACATAATTTGATAACAAAACATTATTTTGAAATTCTACTCTCTTTCAATTTCTTATTACCATATGTTTACAGCAATGTAAAAAAAAGTAGTAGACAAAATAAATTACGATCGAATGCGGTGATGCAAAAATTTAATGCGATCGAAATGTTTCTCTATACGAAACAGAACTCGATGACGAATGCGGTGATTTGGCCCCTGCTCTCAAGGCGAAAACGTATGCTGTTTGTTTTTCAAATGTCTATTCTCTTGGTTCGGAATGTCCATTCTCTTTATTCAAATTAAATAATATTTAGACTTAAGCATATCAAATTTTTGGCCTTATCATAAAACAGTTTTCCGAAACAACATGCAAGCGGTTTCACAGAAATTGTTCTCTTTTGATTCTTTCGGTGTGTTATGTTGATATCTTTCGTCAACTCTCCCGGTTTCCATCTCTATTTCTTTCTCTATACTCTCTCTCTCTGTCGCTTTGAATAAAATATCACAACATATGTATGTTTAGTCGAAATTTGTAAATTCATATATGTTGGCATTCACACATATGATTTTTATGAAACATTCATGCCCCAAACATAATATATTCTAACATATTAACATAGATGTCCCAAACATTTAGTGTTAGTTTAGGAACATTACATGTTTGCACTTAAATAAATTGTGCTTAAAAATTGTGCCCGAAACACATTTTGTTTATATCGGAACATATGAAAAACATATTTTTCTAAGAGTGTACGATTTCGATCAGTTCTGTAGAGTTCTTATCGGCCGTTATGGGCGCCTTCGTCAGCATAACCTACAAGTTTAAACCCCTCCAGTTACGGCAACTTTAATAGCCCATCTTACACTAAATTCCAGAGAGAAGACCCACCTGCTACACCTTCTGGTATTTTATAGAGAAGTATCAGTCTCGGATTGCAGTACTCTATTCTCTAAGTAGCTGCCTATTATTCGCTGTCCATTGCACCACGGGAGCCACCATGGTGCAATGGTTAGCATGCCCCCCTTGCATACACAAGGTTGTGGGTTCGATTCCTGCTTCGACCGAACAACAAAAAGTTTTTCAGCGGTGGATTATCCCACCTCAGTAATGCTGGTGACATTTCTGAGGGTTTCAAAACTTCTCTAAGTGGTTTCACTGCAATGTGGAACGCCGTTCGGACTCGGCTATAAAAAGGAGGTCCCTTGTCATTGAGCTTAATAAGGAATCGGGCAGCACTCAGTGATAAGAGAGAAGTTCACCAATGTGGTATCACAATGGACTGAATAGTCTAAGTGAACCTGATACATCGGGCTGCCACCTAACCTAACCTATTACTAGGACTAGATAGGCTTCGGCCTATTGACGCATGAACATGCGGATCACACTCCATTCAGCAAAGCCAAATGCATTTTTTATGTTCAGTGTTACGATATCACAGAACTGCATTGGTGTCCAGTCCCGGTTTCCACGCTGACTTGGTCCCGGTAGCCATTTGTACTACCACGTAAATACCACGCAAATAGAAAGTTTTCCCAACAGAACTAAACATAAGAAAATCTATTTTCTCAGAAACATTCATAGAATTAAAACTACCCTATGGCATTTCTTCACTCCACAGTATTCCTTCTTTCGAAATTAATTTTTCGGTCAGTAGGTTACAAAAAAAAAAAACCACTTAAGTTTACAAGATCACTGTTGGGGTTTGCCAATAATGACGATGATAATGATGCACTTGACATGAGTTCTTTGCCAGCCAATAATATCGTCTTGACCACATGCAATTACATGAAGACTTGTAAACACGCTTGTAAAGAAAACTAAACCTCAATGGTCACTTGTGCCAGTTCCGACTCCGACAGTGTGGGCAAACAGCACAGCATTTGTGTGATTGCTTTTGCTCAGGCATTACATGGATCCATGGATGAACACATTCGCTAAGAAATGTGGACGGACGACTGTTTGTAATACAAGCAGATGTTCATTTTGTTGCACTCGAGTATCATTTAATCAATTTAGCCTGACTGGATAGACAACTGGTAGTAATGAGGTTGCGGTGAAGATTTCTGCCTATCGCGGAGATCATCATTTATTTATTGAGTGAGTGCAAGTGGTTCCGATGAAAGTTTTATCACACTTTTTTATGTCCATTACATGTTAAGACGAATAAGATATTGACCATTTGAGTTTTGAGGTGTCAATGATGGTTAATGGTCCCCAATGATATACTGTGGAGATTTGTAATTGGAAATGTAAATATTTGTAAGAGATAATGAAGATTTTGATTAGATTTAGACCGAAATCAGTTGAAGAGAACGTAGATACGACTATCGTATCGGATGATTTGGTATGCGTACCATGTTTACCGAGATCATACGTAGAACTACTACAATATCAAGGTGTGATTCAATCTGAGTATATGGCGAAGTAGTGACCAAATGACATGGGGTTATGGAGGTAAAAAAGACACAGTTTGATTACAGGCTGAACTAGTAACTTCACTTGGACAAGATATAAAAACTGATTATATGGCTACTCAACATGTACATGAGGGCTATCTATCTAGACCCATTTATCCCAAGAGAATAGAAGTCTGGGACGCGAAGAAGGTTCGTTTCATATATCAGAACATATATAAGGATGGATTAAAATTAGCCGAGGGCACAGGCAGTGGCATTTACGTCAAACAGTTGGAATTGGAGAGTCTTTTTTTAGGTTAGACGACGAATGCTGCATCTTTCAGGAGGAGATATTCCCTAGTACAAAAGCTGCAAAATTTCTTTTGATGAGGTCGCTAGTTAGATGCGATATCAGCTTTATCATCGACAGTAAAGCAGGAATAATGTCCCTGGGCATTATAAACATGAGGTCAGCCGATATTGTAAAGAGCTCACTGAACAGCTCAAGCGACACCAATAACGTCACCACGTATGTTTTTCCTTCCGCTTTCTTTGTAAATTTACAGAATCAATGGAAAATATGATGACTTATGGAAGGGACGTTGGGCTACTTCTGCAGGCTGCATGCAAACAAAATCGATATGGGACGAAACTAATAGTGAACAGAGAGGAGGTGAGGCCGCTAATAGGAATAACAGGACACGATACTGTGAGAAAACTCATGGTTTTGGTTTAATGACTGATGTTCAGGTCCAGGTGTCTGGACCCTGGGGCTACACTCAAAAAAAAAGTTAACTCTCTATTTCACTAAAGCCTATTTAGCTTTATTTTAGTTCATGGAATTATTACGTTTGGAGAAAGTTTCCGTTACTCTAATAATTTTTTGCGTACGTTACCCAGCAAAAAAAAAAATTGGAATTGCTTCCCAAGGCACAACTTTAAAAGCACTTCCAGAAGATGCACTCCCAATGATGTTCTTTATTTTAACTACCGAGGAAGTTCTTTGAATTCAATTTTTTTAACTTGGTTTTTTCATACTTTAATGGATAATTTTAACTTTTTATACCCTCCACCATAGGATGGGGGGTATATTAACTTTGTCATTCCGTTTGTAACACATCGAAATATTGCTCTTAGACCCCATAAAGTATATATATTCCGGGTCGTGGTGTTAGTATATGGTCTCTAATAACCAAAAAATTGGTCCATAATTATATAAATATAGCCCCCATATAAACCGATCCCCAGATTTAGCTTGTGGAGCCTCTAATAGAAGCAAATTGCATCCGATCCGGCTGAAATTTGGTACATGGTGTTGGTATATGGTCTCTAACAACCATGCAAAAATTGGTCCACATCAGCCCATAATTATATATAGCCCCCTTATAAACCGATCCCCAAATTTGACCTCCGGAGCCGATTCGGTTGAGAATTGGTACGTGGTGTTAGTATATGATCTCTAACAACCATGCAGGAATTGGTCCATATCGGTCCATAATTATATGTAGCCCCTTGGAAGAACAAAATTCACCCGATCTGGTTGAAATGTGGTACGTGGTGTTAGTATATGGTATCTAACAACCATGCAAAAATTGGTCCATACCGGTCTTAATTATATAACCCATTTTAACCGATCCCCAGATTTGACCTCCGGAGCTCTTGGAGGAGCAAAATTCATCCGATCCGTTTGAAATTTGGTACGTGGTGAAATTTGGTACATTGGGCTAGGACATGGCCGCTAACAACCATGCCAAAATTGGTCCGTATCGGTCTATAGTTATATATAGCCGATCCCCAAAAATAATCTACCAAAATCATATTTATATAGAAAATTTTGTCAAAATTTTATTATTATAGAAAATTTTGTCAAAATTTTATTACTATACAAAATTTTGTCAAGATTTTATTTCTGTAGAAAATTTTGTCAAAATTTTATTTCTTTTGAAAATTTTGTCGAAATGTTATTTCTATAGAAAAATTTGTCAAAATTTTATTGCTATAGAAAGTTTTGCCAAAATTTTATTTCTATAGAAAATTTTGTCAAAATTTTATTTCTGTTACCGCAACCCAATTACTTCGATTGTGGATGACTGTCTTTAATACAAGTTTCTATGCAATCCATGGTGGAGGGTACATAAGATTCGGCCTGGCCGAACTTACCGTCGTATATACTTGTTTTGTTTCAAATAGGTTAAAAACAGTCGAAAAAAATGCTAAATCCAATCTGAAAAAATTGTGAATTTTTGAAAATATTTGAGGTCAAACGTTTCCGACAACCGTTATGCTATGGTCACACTGGGCAAATATTTGACAGAAATCAAAAAAGAATCCGTCGCCACAGCCAAACCAGCGGACATTTTTAGCTCATATTGGATATATAACATCATGGTAGGATTATTTTTCAAAAACCGTATCCAGATGTTTGGAAAATGGTTCTGGAAAAATGTTTGACAGTCATTTTGGGCAAATATTTGCCTAGTGTGACCATAGCCTTAGAATCCATTAAAAATTATAAAAAATTATAAAAATTATTTATTTGACCAAATATCACAGAATTTTTTAATTTACATCCAAAACATTGAATTCGGATCTACAAATGCGTCCATCATGAACTTTGTATGTCACTAAAGACATTCTTGCAATTTTTAACTCCAATTTTTTCCTTGAAGCTACAAAATTTCCTTTAACAAGTGAAAAACAAATAATTATGTCTAAAAAATTTCCTTGAATTTGTCGAAAAACATTTACTTATTTTGTCATATTGGCTTAATGCCAGCGTATGTGTTAGTTTAGTTAAAATTTTCTAAAATTAATCAAAAGTTTTCTTCCTGGTGGGTTCACCGTTTTTCCTGCCAATTTCCGAGCCAATGCCCTGCATTATAATTTTGAAGAAATAAAATACTAGATTCTTATTTCTTTCAGACTATTAGCGAAACGGCTGTCTGAAGAGTATACTCGCTTTTATTCAGGCTACTGCACAGAAACTGCTGTTAACTATAGGAAGAATGAACTACCTCGTGCGAAAATTGAACTAAATTGTGCTCCTCATTTTGAGATTTTCACAAAGCGTTGTCATAACCAGGAAAATTTAATGCCTTTGTGTACACAAAATTACACCCTTTCATAGAAAAAAACTACAAGTAAAGAAAAAAAATTAATGGCGAAAAATCATGACCTTTTAACCATACAATAGTTCATTCTTACTATGTTTTTCGTACGTACGTACGAATATTTCTTTCTACGGTCATTGAACTTTATACTCACGTTTAGTTCATTAACTTTTTGAGACATACTTAACAAAAGGAAAAATTCATTGGGATGAGAAAGATTTCGAAAAAAAAATATAAAATGTAACTACAAATAGAAGCCACAGTGTTGCATGCCCACCTTGCATACACAAGGTCGTGGGTTCGATCGAACACCCAAAAGTTTGTCACCGGTGGATTAGCCCACCTCAGTAATCCTGGCGACATTTCTGAGCGTTTCAAAGCTTCTCTAAGTGGTTTCACTGCAATGTGGAATGCTTTTCGGACTCGGCTATAAAAAGGAGGTCCCATTGAGCTTAACGTGGAATCGGGCAGTGCTCAGTGATAAGAGCGCAGTTCACCACTGTGGTATCACAATGGACTGAATAGTCTAAGAGAGCCTAATACATCGGACTGCCACCTAACCTGACTTAACAACAAACATATATTTTTTTGCAATAAAAATAAAATGAATTTGTCGGTAGTTGAACTATGGACTTTTCTTTCGGTGTGGGCGGAAGACCTAGGCAAACCTGAGAGGACATTACATAAATATGATGGGATTAACTAGGACGGAATGGAACAGCCACGAAGAAGAAGAGAAAAGGAGTTTGATGAAGCGAAATAGACCAATATGGTCTAGGTGGACTCCAAATCCGTTTCCATGGATTGGTGTCATCTTCCGTAACCTAACCTAATGTTTGTGGAACACACCCAATTGTTTTGCTTTTTTCTGAGCACACCTAAACTCACCAAACCTAGAAGCTGAATTGTAGCATTAGTGAAAAAAGTGAGTGCTGAATTGCTCTGTCTCTGATTTTCTGTACACTGCATACATCTTCCTAAATTAATTTCCTAACTAATACATTTTGAACCATATCCAATGCATATCCACAACCGTTCAAATCTTAATGAATCTCTATCCAGCTTATGGTGATGATATTGCTTTCTTCACGCTTCCATTCAAGACAATTAGTGTTGGGCCCATTAGCCTTTATTGACACATCATATCCGCAATGATTTACAGACATCTCAAAACCAAGTGTGGTGAATGGGAGAAGATGAATGGATCGATGGATTGATTATCAATGACATTCGAGTTTGAAAAAAAAAAACATACGCAAAACAAAGTCCATACTTGGTATCCCACAAAATGCGTGAATGGATTTTCAAAACACCTAAGAAACTAAGTAGAAATGCGTTTGCATAATTTTGTTGTACTGCCACAATACCCTCCATCTACATGGAAGAAAATTAGGAGTCGTATTGGTTTGTATGAAATAGGCAATTGATACGATTCAAGTTGAAATTCCCAACACGTATCAAATATGCTTGATGCCTATTTTGGTTTACATTTTTCCTTGGAAGTGATCAAATAAAATCATGAGAGTACACTTGAAGAAAACGTATGTGAACTATTGTGGGAAAAAATTGAGTCGGATTGTTATAATTTTAAAATTATTTATTTATTTTGGTAAATCTATATAATCCATGATAATCCAGAGTAATCCCTCCTCACTCAAAGTCTCTGGGCTCTTTCTTGCCAGTTCCTCAATATTGAGCTTTAAGTCCAGCCGGCTGACCAATCCAACTGTGCGGCCGATTACATGATTACTAAGGAAAATTTGAACTTAAGTAAACCGCATACAGCAGTAACCCAGCCAAGTATACTCGTCCGTCAAAGGTTGGGACCTCAGTATTGGGGATTTCCCTCAAAATTGAGACTTTTCTTACAGGGATGGGGGTAATATTTTTGAGTTGGGGAATTTTTATACCCTCCACCATAGGATGGGGGGTATATTAACTTTGTCATTCCGTTTGTAACACATCGAAATATTGCTCTAAGACCCCATAAAGTATATATATTCTGGGTCTTGGTGAAATTCTGAGTCAATCTAAGCATGTCCGTCCGTCTATTGAAATCATGCTAACTTCCTAACGAAACAATATATCGACTTGAAACTTGGCACAAGTAGTTGTTATTGATACAGGTCGGATGGTATTGCAAATGGACCATATATCGGACCACTTTTACGTATAGCCCCCATATAAACCGACGCTCAGATTTGGCTTGCGGAGCCTCTTGGGGGAGAAAAATTCATCCGATCCGGTTGAAATTTGGTACATGGTGTTAGTATATGGTCTCTAACAACCAAGCAAAAATTGGTCCACATCGGTCCATAATTATATATATAAACCGATCCCCAGATTTGGCTTGCGGAGCCTCTAAGAGAAGCAAATTACATCCGATCCGGCTGAAATTTGGTACATGGTGTTAGTATATGGTCTCTAACAACCATGCAAAAATTGGTCCACATCGGTCCACAATTATATATAGCCCACATATAACCGATCCCCAGATTTAGTTTGCGGAGCCTCTAAGAGGAGCAAATTACATCCGATCCGGCTGAAATTCTGTACATGGTGTTAATATATGGTCTCTAACAACAATGCAAAAATTGGTCCACATCGGTCCACAATATATAGCCCCCATATAACCGATCCCCAGATTTGGTTTTGCGGAGCCGCTAAGAGGAGCAAATTTCATCCGATCAGGCTGAAATTTGGTACATGGTGTAAGTATATGATCTCTAACAACTATTCAAAAATTGGTCCACATCGGTCTTTAATTATATATAGCCCCCATATAAACCGATCCCCAGATTTGGCTTGCGGAGTCTCTAAGAGAAGCAAGTTTCATCCGACCAGGCTGAAATTTGGTACATGGTGTTAGTATATGGTCTCTAACAACCATGAAAAAATTGGTCCACATCGGTCCATAATTATATATAGCCCCCATATAAACCGATCCCCAGATTTGGCTTGCGGAGCCTCTAAGAGAAGCAAATTACATCCGATCCGGCTGAAATTCTGTACATGGTGTTAATATATGGTCTCTAACAACCATGCAAAAATTGGTCCACATCGGTCCACAATATATAGCCCCCATATAACCGATCCCCAGATTTGGTTTTGCGGAGCCGCTAAGAGGAGCAAATTTCATCCGATCAGGCTGAAATTTGGTACATGGTGTAAGTATATGATCTCTAACAACTATGCAAAAATTGGTCCACATCGGTCTTTAATTATATATAGCCCCCATATAAACCGATAGCCCGATTTGGCCTCCGGAGCCTCATGGATGAGCAAAATTCATCCATCATATTGTCTTTAACAACCATGCAGGAAGTGGTCCATATCGGTCCATAATTATATATAGCGCCCATATAAACCGATCCCCAGATTTGGCTTTCGGAGCCTCTAAGAGAAGCAAATTCCATCCGATCCAGCTGAAATTTGGTACATGGTGTTAGTATATGGTCTCCAACACCCATGCAAAAATTGGTCCACATCAGTCCACACCGATCACCATATTTGGCTTGCGTAGCCTCTAAGATAAGCAAATTACATCCGATCAGGCTGAATGGTCTCTAACAACTATGCAAAAATTGGTCCACTTCGGTCCATAATTATATGTAGCCCCCATATAAACCAATCCCCTGATTTGACCTCCGGAGCTCTTGGAGGAGCAAAATTCATTCGATCCGGTTGAAATTTGGTACGTGGTGAAATTTGGTATATTGCGCTAGTATATAGACGCTAACAACCATGCCTATAGTTATATATAGCCGATCCCCAAAAATAATCTACCAAAATTTTATTTCTATAGAAAATTTTGTCAAAATTTTATTTCTATAGAACATTTTGTTAAAATTTTATTTCTATAGAAAATTTTGTCAAAATTTTATTCCTATAGAAAATTTTATTTCTATAGAAAATGTTTGTCAAAATCTTAATGCTATCGAAAAATTTGTCATTCGGTTTTTTTTTTTTGTTTAATTATAACCCGTGTGGACTAACTTACAATTGAGAAGGCGGTGTTAAGAAATTTTAAGATACCTTTCCATCGGCAAGTGTTACCGCAACCCAAGTAATTCTTTTGTGGATGACAGTCTTTCGTAGAAGTTTCTATGCAATCCATGGTGGAGGGTACATAAGATTCGGCCTGGCCGAACTTACGGCCGTATATACTTGTTGGTACTGATTTCGAACCAAAGAAGCGGAGAATGGCATTCGTATTAATGTTGTACTTACAACAATATTTTTTCAGTGTTATTGCTGAGCCTTTTATCTTCAGGTCATTGTATTGACCATTTTTCCGGAATAGGATAACAGCTTCTGATTCTTTTGCACAATCATCCCCATAAGTACCGGGATATTCTTTGCAGTTATGACCAGTACTCGATTTTTTACAGTGTACCACTCTAACACCCATAACTCTTGTAAGTTATTATTTGCTGCTCCCATAAAAGCCTTCTTTGGTCAGTGTGAAAAAATATTTTCCATGACCATAGAAACTGAAGACCACATTAGACCAAATTTAGCTAAAGTCGCGTGCTTAACAATGCGTATTAATTAGCCATAACAAACCAAACAAAAGTCCGACAATGGTGACGATATTACCATTAAGTGTCCAACAAAACAAGTGAACGAATTAATTTAAGATATTTTATGTTTGGATTTTCTTTATTTGAGAGTAAATCAACACGAAAGTCTGTAGTTTTTTACTTACTCGTAGACTCGTATTACAAATTACAATGGTTTATTGCGAATGAAACAGAAAAGTAATCTAATAGAGTGAGAGAGAGTGGAAGAAGGGGCAGAAAGGTTGTATGATGGTTAATTGGTATATTTAACGAGAACTTCCTGGGCAAATGTTTAGTTTTATGTTCTGTACTCCCTTGAAATGGAAATTTCCGTCATAGTTTACTTTTGATAAGTATCGATAATTTTAGGCATTATTGATATTTATGGGAAACAATTTTATCCGCATTTTAAGGCATCTTTGACAATTTAAAAATTGCAATGACCAAGGTGGCGACTAGCTAGAAAACGATGAGATAATGGATGGATAACGGGAACCAGAACATATTCAGGGAGTGCTGGTGCTACTCATTCAACAGAAGTATACTACTGAAGTATATGACTATTAATCCTGTTGGCCAGGACTTGCAGAAAGTTTCCTTCTTGTTAACGTCATGTCTGGTGGCCCATCACTAACCACCACAATCATATACTGAGATTGAGCAGGATAAATAGAACGGCCCTTATCTACAAGACCGGGGCGATGAGGACAACGGCCACTGCCGCACTGGAGGTATTGATGGGGATATGTCCACTGGATCTGCATATTAGGAGAACCGCGGAGAGCCTGGACTCTTTAGAGAGCACGGGCTGCAGACACGCTGAACTGATAATGTATGCCGGACGACATATGAGAACGGACTATATGGCGTCACGACATATGTTTGAGAGCGACCTGGAATCAATTATCCCGAGCGTAGAGGACTGGGATGAAAATAGGATACACTTTGGGAATCTCAACATCTACACTGACGGCTCAAAAATGGCCGAGGGTGCAGGCAGCGGAATATACTGCAAGGAGTGGGAACTTAAGGAGTCCTTTAAGTTGGACGAACAATGCAGCATTTTTCAGGCCGAGATATTTGCTATTGCAAAAGCTGCAGAACTTCTATCGATGAGGCCGTTATTTAGATGCGATATCAGCATTTTCATCGATAGTCAGGCAGCTATAAAGGTCCTGAGCAATACGAGCATAAGGTCGAAGGTGGTCAGCCGCTGTCGTTCTCACTGAACAGCATAATCTAACTCTGTGCTGGTTTTCTGGACATTATGGCATAGCTGGGAATGAAGAGGCAGATATACTGGCTAAGAAAGGCGCAGGTGGTACGGAAAACGTCATTTCGGACGTTTTTCCTCCGCTCTCTTTGTTTATTTACAGGATCAATAGCAAATATGAAGACTTATGAAAGAGACGACCAAACTGATGTGGGACGACAATAATATTAGGAACTCTGAAGTCTTGATGTCATTGCAGAGAGAGGATGTGAGGTCTATGATAGGCATCATAACGGGTTAGGTTAGGTTAGGTTAAAGTGGCAGCCCGATTAAGATTCAGGCTCACTTAGACTATTCAGTCCATTGTGATACCACATTAACTAAAAGTACCTATTACATATGGGCACTTCTAGTTTTAACCGTTGAACCCTCTCGATTATTTTCTTCTGTTGAACCAACCAGATTGTTCCAAAAACATTAGCAGACTGCTTAAGTTAACGTTTTCCAGGTCCGCCAGTAATCTGAAGCTATATGCCCCTAAAATTTGCTTACGCCTTACATAACGGGACACAACACCTTGGGAAAACACATGGTAAGGACAGGTCTAGCGAATGATGATATTTGTAGGTGGTGTCTGGACCCCGAGGCTATGGACGATTCTTTTTACTTCCTGTGCCAGTGTCCAGCACTATCTTTCAGAAGAAACAAGATACTGGGCTCTTTTTTCTTTCAGACTATGACCGACTTGCGAGAATGCAGCCTGAGGAATATTCTCGTCTTCATCAAGGCTTCGGGGTGGAGGAACTAGGAGCGTCCGAAGGATATACTATCATACAATAGACTCATTCCGACCGGAAGTAGACGGACACGAGGAGGAAGATGGAAAGAAGTTTGAGGATCGCAATGGACCAACTATGGTATAAGTGGACACAAATCCGCTAGTTCGGATTCGTGTCATCCTCGATAACCTAACCTGACGTCTTCCGTCCACTGCGCTCTGATGTTGACAAGCTAGTAGAGGATATTGCATTTTTGTTTTTTTGTAATAGGTGCCTAAGGAGACAAAGTTGAACATTATATATCTATAGTTGAACATTATATGCTAGTCAACAGTGAAGTGGTCCTGGTAGATGTAGACGATGTAGCGGTTAACAATGGAAAGTTCTATTGATTCAATAATAGCTAGACATTTTAGAAGACTCTGAGAGCCGAGTGTCGACAGCACAGCTCTAATGGGACAACAGAGCAAATTGCAAATGATCGTAATTTTAATATAGATGGATCAAGGCGGCAAAATATGCGATGAAAGCAGGCTCCGGGTTCCTATGTTAACTGATGACAAAACGTGCGAAGTAGCACAAACATGATATTTTTGGTTTTCCTTCCCGACATTAAACGATTAAATTAATTTTTAATTGAAAAGTTTTCAATCACAGAAATTAAATTTTGAATTGAATATATTTTTATATCCTCCACCATACAATGGAGGTTATAGTAACTTTGTCATTCCGTGTCTAACACTTCGAAAATTCATCTGAGATACAAGAAATAAAACCAAAAACACGAAATATTGTGATATATAAACTAAGATTTTATTTTACGTAAAAATACAAAGAAATTGAGAAAATTTGGAGCTGGTATCAGCTAGAAATGCACCCCTAGTAAATGTTTAGTACATAAATTATTAGAAGCTTCGTAGTAGGAATGGAAGCTGCCAAAGGAAAATTTGAATTCACGACGCATTTTCACATACGTTTAGAAGAGCATTAGCAGATTTTTGTTCCGATTGCGATTAATAACCAGCCAAAAGAAGTTCACGGACTTCGAACACTTATTTCCCAGAATTGATGAAAATCACAACAAATAAGCTCATCTATCTACCCGGATGTACCTTTAAGGACCTCTTGCGGAAATGCAATTACCAATGAATTTATTATTACTACATTATTCCTTAATTTTCAATTAGAGACATATTTACTTCCCCATTCTATATTAAGTCATACCGAATAATGAAAACCAGCATGCAGCGATCGCTTAAATCTGATGTCATATAAGGTAAATACCCTTTTTACAATTCACTCATTTATAGATGTTCACTTGTTTTACCTTAATAGAATTGGTCATACCTACTCTCATATATATCTTTCGCCCAGAAGCCAGAATTTAAGCCCGATTTAAATTTTGCACAAGGAGTGTAATTAATAGTGTCGTAAAGTGTGCCGAATTTGGTTGACATCGGTTCAAACAAAACATATATATGAGAGCTATATCAAAGTACTCCGAACTGCCCTCGTATATATATTTTTCTGATTTCAGCAAAATTGGCCACAATACCCACATTTTCCTTGTAAAAACGCCACAGCTAAGTCGAAAACTTGTAAAAATGACTCAAATTTTCTTATACTTCTAATCAGAGAATGAAGCCGACCCATTTTTGTCGGCGGCGGCTGACACTAAAGTTTTACCTCTGGCGGCGGCGGATTGACGGCTAAGCCGATATAAATGTGTCCTTTCGGCGGCGCGCAATCATCAATTATAAAATCAATTTAAAGTTATTCGAATGGTAATGAGATTAGTTGTACAACCAATCTTACAACCAAATTTACATTTAGTTAAAATTTTCTGAGCTAAATATTTACAAAAATGTTATAGCAGTTTGAAATAGATTGATTGTGGATGGAAGGTTCAACATTTTGGCAAAAATACTACAATTATTATTATATTTTTCTGATTTAAATCGATATTTTTGATTAATTGGCGGCTTAATTTGAGTCGAGATGAGTCGACATATTCGGCGGCGGCGTCGACTGGCAAAAAATGGTCGGCGGCGACTGAAATCAGCGGCGCGACTCGGCGGCTTCATTCTCTGCTTCTAATACCTATCTATCGACTGATAAATCATAAATACACTTTTGCAAAGTTGCCTAAAAATTACTTCAGATTTAAATGTTTCCCATATTTTTATACCCTAAACCACATAGTGGTCAGGGTATAATAAGTTTGATCTGCCAAAAAATGTGCCTACCAGAAATATTGATTTTAGACCCCATAAAATATATACCGATCGACTCAGAATCACCTCCTGAGTCGATCTAGCGCTTGGTGTCCGTCCATGTCTTTGTTGTTCACAGGATTCCGGTCGCTATTATTAACCGATTTTTATGAAATTTGGTACGTGGAGTTTTTTGGGCACAAGGACGAATGCTATTGAATTTGGAAGAAATCGAATCAAATTTAGATATAGCTTCCATATATATGTATCGCCCGATTTCGACAAATGGGGTCACGTTGCGCTTTTTTTTTCAAACGGATCGTGGCCAAATTTGGCAAAAGGTAATCTTTTTCATTGCCCTTCAAGTCTGCAAAATTTCATCCAAATCGGTTCAGATTTATATATAGCTCTCATATATATGTATCGCCCGATTTTCCCAAATTTGGCCACAAAACCTTTATTTATCAACTGATCTTACTCAAAGTTGGCAAAATGTAATCTTCTATAGCACTAACTAAATATGTGCAAAAAATCATCGAAATCGGTTCAGATTTAGATATATCTCCCATATATATGTATAGCCCGATTTTCCCAAATTTGGCCATAGAACACTTATTTATTAACCGATCTTACTCAAAGTTGGCTAGATCCAGTCCTCTATAGTACTAACTATATGTGCAACATTTCATCGAAATCGGTTCAAATGTAGATATAGCTCCCATATATGTATCACCCGATTTTGAAAAATTCGCCCCTAATAACCTTATGTTTGACCATATAGGCCTCATTTCTTAAAGATCAGTTAACTCAAATCTTGCACAAGGTAACCTTTTGTGGTAGTAATCAAACCCGCAAAATATTATGCAAATTGGTTCAGATTTAGATATAGCTTCCATATATATGTATCGCTCGATTTTCCCAAATTTGGCCATAGTACTCTTATTTATTAACCAATGTTACTCAAATTTTAAATTTTGATGTACTGGCCGATCGTTTTTATACGTACTTGTAGCTTTTACATAAGAATATTGCTCGATTTTTACAAATCTGGATTTATTACCCACACTAATTGAGCGATTTTCTCTTTTTTAATAATGGGCTCAATATTTGTGGCATACTAACCCCGTAGGTGCAATATCAACCAGTGTTGCTAGAAGTAGGAGAAATTCCCTATATGTAGGTTTTTTCTAATATTTAGCATCTTGTAGGGACGTAGGGCCACAATGTAGGGACATTTTGTAATCATTTTTACATTTTGGTGGCTCTAGAGGAGGAAATTAGAAGGCGGCAAGGCTTGATCTTTAACAATGTGTGGTAACAACAGTTACCACTCGTGCAAAAATAAACTAACAAAATTTGAAGATTACCACAAATCTACCAAACAAATATTTCTATAGAAACTTTTGTCAAAACTTTTTTCCTGTAGAAAATTTTGTCAACATTTTATTTCTATAGAAAATTTTGTCAAAATTGTATTTCTATAGAATTTTTTTTTCAAAATATTATTTCTATAAAAAATTTTTTCAAAATGTTATTTCTATGGAATTTTTTCTCAAAATTTTATTTCTATAGAATTTAATATCAAAATTTTATTTCTATAGAAAAATTTTTTTAAAAAATTAGTTTATAGAAACTTTTTCCAAAATGTTATTTTTTTATTATATTTTTAACAAAAAAAATACTATTTTTGGTAGAATTCTACCAACTGCGGCAAACGTTGTGGTAATACAAATTTATTTTCTAGGTTATATACGTTGCCTTTTCATGTTTTAAGATAATAATGTACCATTTTTGTTTTGTAAAATTTGTTTAAATTTAACGAAAAATATTGTAGGAAAAATTGTTTGGGAATGTATGGGAAAGTAGGGATTTTTTTTTGTCCTTGTAGGGTAAACCGAACATTTGCCCTGGTAACACTGAATATGAGCTATAGTCAGATTGAGACATAGCACCCATAAACATGTACCCCTTAATTTTCTTAAATATGCAACTGCGGTTTATCTCCCATACCTATATGAATGTTACCCCACACAAATGCTTATGATTACTAACGCAGTAAGGGTGGTTTAGGCTATAATATAGTCGGCCCCGCCCTACTTTCTACTTTACTTACTTGTTTTGCTAACATTTTGTTCCATCCCAGGGCATTAGCCGACTTATATTTTAAATCCATAGATTTTGTGGAAGTATAAGAAATGTTGTCCAGATTGAGTCAGGATTGATTGAGTATATGGGAATAAAAACATTTATATAAAGCACCCAACACATTTGACGGAGTTGTTATGGTATCGAAAATATGGATCTACAGAGTGGTGCAGAGTATAATATAGTCGGCTCCGCCCGACTTTATACTTTCCTTACTTGTTTTTATAAAAATTTATTCCACTTTTTTTAAATTAGTGTGTCACTTTTCATTACAAGTGGCACGTTTTGTGCGACTTTTTATAAATTAATGAAAAATTAATACTGGATTGAAAAATTAATTAATGAATAAAAAAGTTTTCGCATCAAAAGAGATACTATTCGTTGTTTTTTTTTTCACTTGTTTTTTAACTGGAACACGCTTAAATACATTCATTTATAACTTCATAATTTATTAGTATTGCCCTCAATTATAGTAATCGCGCCTACTGTCATTATACAATTATAAACCTAAATTCACTTTCACCAAAATATAGCAATAAAAACACACCAAAAAATAATGAAAGAACAACAACAAACCGTTTTGTTTCTTCATACACGTATATAGAATTGCGAAAAAAAGTTGATTTATTAGCACAATGACTGTGGCAGCAGAACTTTTGTTTTTTTTTTTTTTTGTTTTGTGCCACACACAAATATTTTCCATTCAAGACGGACAGACGGACGGACGGACGGACGGAGGATTTGCCCTTTTATGATTTGATGACAACAAACGGGCCTTAATTGTTTCAATTTGACTTCAACTTGAGAGACACGCAAAGTCAGGTGGGTATTTTGGGTAAACATCAAAAGCTAAATAAACAACCAGTCAGAGTATTTATTTAGCAAAAATGTTGTTGGCCCAATTTAAATTTGAATTGTGATGACATCAAGAATTGTTGAAATAAGCAAATGTCATCGTATAAACCGGAAAATATGTAGGTAGACTTCTTCACTAAGGCAACATAAAGTTAGGGCAACAAATCTGCACAGGAAAGAAACTAGAAAGAGAAAAATAGTTTTTGCCCAAACCCTAAAGGCATAATAAGCTTTTCAGCATTTAAGCTAAGTATGACATTGACATTTAGGCATTTACAACAGAGTCAAATACGGTAAAAGAGCAGATTGAAACCTTAAACTGCAAAATTCTTTGGTAGACTATTCAAATCCACAAAAGAACAGACAGTATATCATCTCAAATGTTCTTGGAAATTTTAATGCAAATTTAGAAGAAGGATTAAAAGAACTGGACTATTTAATTTACCTGCAGGGATTTCCTTTATATTGGTTAGCAAAGACCTAATCCAGCAGTTGTATCTATGTGGCAGTCCATTATTTCAAACTCACGCAGAGTGCTGAGTTTATTGATCTACCACAACCGTGGTGAACATCTCTTCCCGATTGACAGACACATTATCTGGGTTTTATGTCCGATTACGAGTGGCGTGTTACATTCACTTCATAAGAACTTATTTGGGGTGATATTTAGAATTTTTTATTAGAAGCAGTTTTCGAAATAAATTTAAAATTTCTGAATTTAAGTTTTAAAGTATTGATGACATTTTTCAAACTCGTTACTACAACCAATTGCACTTACGGCCATTTTCATGTATATCCGTTAGACTTTAACTCCCAGTTAACAGAAAGTAAAATCGAAATATCTTCTTTCCGGTTAACTTTAACTGAAAAATTTTTAGCAGTTAAGTTCCCAACTGGCATATTCCATATATATAGACATGATGACAGACATGTCCATAGTACGGTTTAAAAGTTCGTTAGCTAACGGAGCACTAACGGAGCTTCCTGAAAATGGGGGTTAGAATAATAATTTGTGTTCTAACGAAAAATTTTCCATAAACAGTACGATACTTTTCGATAAAGGTTGAATTACACACCATGCGTCAATCCGTGCGTTGATGGAAGTGTTGATTTTTTTCTGTTTGCGACAGACTATTCCAGCTTTTGATGTCAAAGAGAAGTTACAACTCTTCAATCATCGGACGTATAGTACGCATTGAACGCATGGTATGTAATTCTACCTTCAGAACGAAAATTTTACATAACAATGAAGATCTAATTTCGTTAAAAGAAAGTAACATTTCGTTCTTTTAATGAAACGTTTCTTTGGTTGTACTTTAAATGAAATTATTCGTTCTTTTTACGAAGAAAATTCTTTCGGTGTAGTCTTTTCCTGCATCAATCGTCTCCCTTTGCTCAGTTTAACCTCCAAGCTTTATGCCCATCAAGATTTCCACGACCAATTGCTATATTACTCTTTTTAAGTCGTTTCCGAGAATTTGCTATGTTAGAGACAGGCCATCGTATTTTCCTTTCGATTGCGGCACTGCACTCTGAGGATCTGTAGGTCCAACTCATTCAACTCAGCCTAATTGACGCCTACTGCACAGAAAAAAGTACACGTTTTTATAGCAAGCATGAATTATGCCGTGCTAGAATTTATAAAAATTATACTCCACATTTTGAGACTTCAACAAAGCGTTGTTAAAACCAGGAAAACCCATCAACAAAATTTGGAAGTTCTTCCAAAGGCACAACTTTAAAAGCACTTCCAGAAGATGCACTCCCAATGATGTTCTTTATTTTAACTACCCAGGAAGTTCTTTTAATTCAATTTTTATACCCTCCACCATAGGATGGGGGGTATATTAACTTTGTCATTCCGTTTGTAACACATCGAAATATTGCTCTAAGACCCCATAAAGTATATATATTCTGGGTCGTGGTGAAATTCTGAGTCAATCTGAGCATGTCCGTCTGTTGAAATCACGCTAACTTCCGAACGAAACAAGCTATCGACTTTAAACTTGGCACAAGTAGTTGTTATTGATGTAGGTCGGATGGTATTGCAAATGGGCCATATCGGTCCACTTTTACGTATAGCCCCCATATAAACGGACCCCCAAATTTGGCTTGCGAATCCTCTAAGAGAAGCAAATTTCATTCGATCCGGCTGAAATTTGGTACATGCTGTTAGTGTATGGTCTCTAACAACCATGCAAAAATTGGTCCACATCGGTCCATAATTATATATAGCCCCCATATAAACCGATCACCAGATTTGACCTCCGGAGCCTCTTGGAAGACCAAAATTCATCTGATTCAGTTCAAATGTGGTACGTGGTGTTAATATATGGCCTCAAACACCCATGCAAATATTGATCGAAATCGGTCCATAATTATATATAGGCCCCATATAAACCTATCCCCAGATTTGACCTCCGGAGCCCCTTGGAAGAGCAAAATTCATCCGATTCAGTTGAAATTTGGTACGTGATGTTAGTATATTGTACCCAACAACCATGCAGGAATTGGTTCATATCAGTCCATAATTATATATAGCTCCCATATAAACCGATCCCCAGATTTGACTTCCGGCGCCTTGTGGAGAAGCAAAATTCATCCGATCTGCTTGAAATTTGGTACGTGGTGGTATTTAACAACCATGCCAAAAGTGGTCCATATCAGTCCATAATCATATATAGCCCCCATATAAACCGATCCCGAGATTTGGTTTTGGAGCCTCTTGGTACATTGTGCTAGTATATGGCCATTAACAATCATGCCTAACTAGGTCCATATCGGTCTATAGTTATCTATAGCCCTCAGATAAATCGATCCCCAATCACACAAAAATTGGTCCATATCAAGTTCATAATTGTATATAGCCGTAAGTATATACGGCCGTAAGTTCGGCCAGGCCGAATCTTGTGTACCCTCCACCATGGATTGCATAGAAACTTCTACGAAAGTCTGTCATCCACAATCGAATTAAATGGGTTGTGGTATCTTAAAACTTCTTAACATCGTTTTCTAAATTGTGAGTTAGTCCATACGTGGTATATATTAGACAAAAAAAAGGATGTATAGGTAAATCTACAAATAATTACGAATCAATATGGACTTTTGCACGGGATCGGTTTATTTGGGGGCTATATATGATTATGGACTGATATGGACCACTTTTGGCATGGTTGTTAAATATCATGTACAAACATCACGTACCAAATTTCAACCGAATCGGATGAAATTTTCTTCTCTTAGAGGCTTCGCAAGCCAAATCGGGGGATCGGTTTATATGGGGGCTATATATAATTATTGACTGATATGGACCAATTTTTGCATAGTTGGTAGAAACCATATACTAACACCATGTACCAAATTTCAGCCGGATCGGAAGAAAATTTTCTTCTCTTAGAGGCTTCGCAAGCCAAATCTGGGGATCGGTTTATATGGGGGCTATATATAATATAGGGCTATATATAATTATGGACCGATGTGGATCAATTTTTGCATGGTTATTAGAGATCATATACTAACACCTTGTACCAAATTTCAGCCGGATCGGATGTAATTTGCTTCTCTTAGAGGGCCTGCAAGCCAAATTTGGGGGTCCGTTTATATGGGGGCTATACGTAAAAGTGGACCGATATGGCCCATTTTCAATACCATCCGACCTACATCAATAACAACTACTTGTGCCAAGTTTCAAGTCGATAGCTTGTTTCGTTCGGAAGTTAGCGTGATTTCAACAGACGGACGGACGGACGGACGGACATGCTCAGATCGACTCAGAATTTCACCACGACCCAGAATATATATACTTTATGGGGTCTTAGAGCAATATTTCGATGTGTTACAAACGGAATGACAAAGTTAATATACCCCCCATCCTATGGTGGAGGGTATAAAAATTAACCAAAGATAAACTGAAACGATAGCTTTCGATTGGAACTAAAACCTTTTGACAAAAATCTTCCGAATCGCAGTAATGTTGCATATACAAAGCAGAGAGAAAAGTGATCAATGTGGCCAAATGGAAAAAGACGGGGTTCCAGATTTATATGTGAAGGATAGATCTTTTAGTGCTCTATCCGATGGTAAAAAGGGATACAGCTAAATGTGTTTGGGAGTCTCAATATATGGCTCCATGAAATAACTCCCCAAAATGCAAAATAAAATATGTTCCCAAAATTGCAGACTTATTTCATAATGAATCGGAAGATTTCTGGCAAAATGTTTTTTTTTCTTTGTTTAAAATTTGGCTTTTCTATCTCTTCCCGTTTGGCCAATTTATGCCAATTTCTATGGATTATATTGCAAAAAAAATTTATTCGCATATAACTTATTTTTTCTCATATAGGTGGCGCTGAAACGAAATTTCATATACGGATTTATTTTCCCATACATGAAATACTCCCAATCTTCAATTCATCGGTGTAACAATTACATCCTTTTGACATTCACAAGTCGTCCAGGGTCGTCGCCCTGGCGTCAGGAACTTACAATCAGTGGTTATTTTTATATCGGACTGCTGCAATGGTCTCTCCTTTTATGGCTTTCATTTTGTCTGTCTATAGTTCGGTATATTACCATTCACCCATCGTCTTGAATCTTTATATCGCTTAGGCAGACACGCTACCGTTCAGTATCGCTATAGGCCCCAAGTCCACTACCGTTCGAAAGCTCTAGTTGACTTCGAGCTAATTGCTCCAGTTATACCAAGAGAAAATAGAGTTCAAAACAAGTATATACGGCCGTAAGTTCGGCCAGGCCGAAGCTTATGTACCCTCCACCATGGGTTGCGTAGAAACTTCTTCTAAACACTGCCATCCACAATCGAATTACTTGAGTTGCGGTAACGCTTGCCGATGGCAAGGTATTTAAGAAACCACCTAACACCGTCTTCTAAATTGTAAGGAAGTCCATACGTGGTATATATTGAATTAAAAAAGATCGATTAAATACGTATATAATTCAGTTTGACAAAATTTTCTATAGAAATTAAATTTTAACAAAATTTTCTATAGAAATAAAATTTAAACTAAATTTTCTATAGAAATAAAATGTTGGCAAAGTTTTCTATAGAAATAAAATTTTGGTTGATTATTTTTGGCTCGAGTGGCAACCATGATTATGAACCGATATGGACCAATTTTTGTGTGATTGGGGATCGGCTATATAACTATAGACCGATATGGACCAATTTTGGTATGGTTGTTAGCGGCCATATACTAACACCACTTTCCAAATTTGAACCGGATCGGCTGAATTTTGCTCCTCCAAGAGGCTCGAGTTGTAAGTCCTCTCAAATTTCAATTTAATCTTGGAAGTTGCATAGTGCGAAAAGGACGGACTTATCGTAACAATTCGCCGCTCCATTGTTTTTGATTTTGAATAGAGAGGGGCTGTCGTCGTGCCCGAATTCTTAATCAAGATATCTGAAACGATTTCTGCGAATAGAAAAGAAAGCAAGGAAATTTGGATTTCCTAAGCATTTGACTGTTTATAGCTAATATAGAAATGATGGATGCTGTCCTATTGAAGTGCCACAAACCTCTAAATGCTTTGCAATTTTCTAGATTTTATAACAAAGTCTTGTTTCTTTGTTTAGGGAATATTGCCATTGTCATGTAAACAATTATCTCAAACACATAACCTACGTTGGGTTGTAATATATTATGAAATTTCCTCTTTGCCGTTTCCATATTTATTTTCTTTCTGTTACGAGTATTGTATCATAGCTCTTTTGCAATTGTGCCGTTTTTATTATTTTTCCTTTCTCAGTTGATATTGTTTTTCTTCTGTTTCAAAACATATGCCTCCTTGTTCTTAGTGCTTTGTGATTCCCATTACGTTCTATGTAATCATTGTGATATCGTGCCTTAACTAGATTACCTATATTTGTATCTACCTTGTTCCATATTCATGAACATGCCGTGGAATGGAAAATGAATTGAAAATTAAAAAAATAACAGAACATTGACTACGAATTTGCAATACACTTCAGAGAATAGGAGAAAACATCCAATACTGGGTGATCTTTAAAAGGAATAAAGCAAAGCGAAAGACATAGGACGATTAGAACGACATTTTAGACGAACGAAATTGTCTTTTGACGCTAAAAAAATTTTTTTTTTTTAAGCAAATTTAAAAGATTACAGATAATCTTTGAAGCTCTGAAAGAAAATAATGTCTAAAATTGAATTCCAGGAAAGTATTTTGTCTTTGGGTGGGTGCTTTGAGCTTTGGGATAAAACTCCAAAAGAAAGTAATTTCCCGCGATACAACGATCGTCGTTAAATGAGAGTGCATCTAAAACAACAGCCACCGTGGTGCAATGGTTAGCATGCCCGCCTTGCATACACAAGGTCGTGGGTTCGATTCCTGCTTCGACCGAACACCAAAAAGTTTTTTTTTCAGAATTTCTGAGGGTTTCAAAGCTTCTCTAAGTGGTTTCACTGGAATGTGGAACGCCGTTCGGACTCGACTATAAAAAGGAGGTCCCTTGTCATTGAGCTTAACATGGAATCGGACAGCACTCAGTGATAAGAGAGAAGTTCATCAATGTGGTATCACAATGGACTGAATAGTCTAAGTGAGCCTGATACATCGGGGTGCCACCTAACCTAACCTAAAACAATAAAGTATTTGGAAAACGGTTGTAGCAAACTTTGTTATTTTGTTACAGATTTTTGTATCTCTTGGAAGAGTTATCGCCACAAAACTTAGTTTATTATAATTTTTTGTCGCAAATAAAAATCTTTTTATTCTACTACTACGGTCGATTTATATCAAATGCTGGTCGTTTTTCGGGGAATGAATACGACGAAAAACTTTGGACTTGTCTTTATTAATTTTCCTGTAAAAACGTCAACGCTTATCACAAAACTAATAGACTTGTCTTCCAAACAAATTTTGTTACGAAAAAAAAAACAAAACGAATGAAAAAAAGAGGAAGCACGCTCAAAATAAACCCAGCCAACTGCACTCAAATCGATGTTTTGACGGTGGCAAAGGAAAAGAGATATGTTTGTACGAATTTATTTCGGCATAAGCTGGCTATCGTGTAAACCTTTTTTCGGAAGGTTTAATTGTGGTTCACTTTTGGGTTTAATGAACTGCCTGAATTTATTCTGATAATTTGTTGATAGTTTTGCTGCAAGTAGAGGATGCTGATGAGGAATGTGGTAATTCCGAAACGTGCGTCCATCCAACCCTCTTGCAGTCTATAGGGCTTTACCCAAATAAATTTGACAAACATTCTTTTCCTCTGCTCGTTAAGCTGAAATCAAAAACAACAACAATGTAAACCTCGCACTGTAAACCTCACAGCACACATTCTTCGCACCTCTCAAAAAGTTAGTTGTTCTGACTCACACGTGAGAAAACTTTTTGGAATTTCTGATCGAAAAATGTAAACAGCTGATTTTTTCTGCAATACATTTTTCAGACAGGAACCATATTTTGCATGAGAATGTGGAAAAAACAATCCATACAAATATACTCCAGTCAGAAGAATTTTTCGTTCAAATTTTATATAGTTGTATAAAATTTTATTTCGCGCATATTCAACTGATTTTGCTGAATAAAATGTGTAAAATATATAAAATAACATATTAAAGTTACGAAATATGTTATTTATTTGTGTTAAAAATCTTCTAACTTTGCAAACGATAGCTGTGCATTTGGCCCACACACAAAAAAAGGTTCGTGTACATTTTTCGGGTCTGTAACGGTGTAAAGTGTAGTTTAGAACACCTCTTAAGTGTAGAACCTCACGAAAGCGATACATGTGTGTACCAGAACAGGCACCATAAGGACTTAAAATTTCAAGGCACAAGAACTTAAAATTTCAAAGACAACTGGCCTGTTCATGAAACTTAAAATCGTCCCGAGGCGAATCTTTCGTCTAGAGTGAAAATAAAATAACTTTAGATATATTTGCTATAAATCCTCGAACTTTGTTATGGACTCATCCTTTATAATTTACTATCGAACACCGAAACAATTGTGATTCGACAGACTCAAGTTCTCGGGATATCAACGAGTGATTTTTGACGTTTCATTCATCTCGAGGCGAACGAAAACTCCATGAACAGCATTATTTCTCTCAAAATCGGCAAAGTATTTAGGAGTTGTCCTAGACTCCAGACTAAACTGGCTAGACTAAAGAAGACTTACTCGGCACCGTATGCGCGCCAAAAGCTGGGCTTTCACTGGCTGTTGACAGCAGTTATAAGACCTGTAGCTACCTATGGATGTCATTTCTGGTGGACGATTACGAACCATCAGAATCATATACAGAAGTTCAACAGAATAAACAGGACGGTCCTTATTTGCATGACTGTTGCAATGAAAACAGCGGCCACCGCAGCTCTAGAGGTACTGATGGGAGTCTAATCACTTGATCGGCATATCAGGAAAACAGCGGAGGTGATACTCATGAGGCTGAAGAGCGTGGACTCGCTCGGAAACGCGGAATGCAGACACACGAAACTCGTTGCTTCAGTTGGGCGAGATATTAGAACAGACTTTATGGCGACTCAGCATGTATATGAGGGCCAGTTGAGATCGATTATACCAAGTATATAGGAGTGGAAAGAGGGACGCATACAATTTCGAGACTGAATATTTATGCGGATGGTTCGAAAATGGAGAAAGGCACTGCGAGCAAACCAAACTGATATGGGACGACTAGAACCGTAAGAACTCTCATTTTCTGATGGCGACACATAGAGATAATTTTAGACTATTGATAGGCATCAAACAGGACACAACACATTGGAAAACACATGGTAAGGATTAGCTTAATGACTGACGATATTTGTAGATAATGCCTGGGCTCAGAAGACTCCTACCATTTTCTGTGCAAGTGCCCAGCATTATCCTTAAAAAGAAAAAAGATACTGGGCTCCTTTTTAGTTTTATTTATGCTCGAATGATTGATGAACTTAAAGAAAATCAACTACAGCACAATGGATCAATATGGTCTAAGTGGGAACCGATCCTTCTTGCTATTGGCAGGTTTCATCCTCTATAACCTAACCTAACCTATACTCCGCTATAAGGATCCGTACAAATAGGTTCTAGTTCAACTAGAGTCAGTAAGGTAGATTGTAGTCTTGCTAACGTTGCGGCAATCAAAGGCCGCTTTCACTACACATAAATGCAATCAGAATCAATCACGGGCTACTACTTTACAATGAAAGTAAAAGTTTCGTAAAAGTAACAAAATTTTCCTGTAAAAGTGACCCATAGATACAATGAAACTTTTTTCTTCGAAGAATTTTATATACACTGAAAGGAAAAGTTTCGTAAAAGTAACAAAATTTTCCTGTAAAAGTGACCCATGTTTAGGTTAGGTTAGATGGCAGCCCGATGTATCAGGCTCACTTAGACTATTCAGTCCATTGTGGTACCACATTGGTGAACTTCTCTCTTATCACTGAGTGCTGCCCGATTCCATGTTAAGCTCAATGACAAGGGACCTCCTTTCTATGGCCGAGTCCACATTGCAGTTGCGGCGGTCCACATTGCAGTTAAACCACTCAGAGAAGCTTTGAAACCCTCAGAAATGTCACCAGCATTACTGAGGTGCGATAATCCACCGGTGCAAAACTTTTTGGTGTTCGGTCGAAGCAGGAATCGAACCCACGACCTTGTGTATGCAAGGCGGGCATGCTAACCATTGCATAAATGGCTCAATTTTAATGTAATTTTCTGAGTATGTATCTCACCGTCTATTTACCCTCTACCAATCCGGTCCAATATCAATAATTGACCGCAATATGTTTAGCGACTGTTTAACAAAATGCAAAATGATATACACAAATATGCGATTGAAGCGATTGTTACCAATTCAAAACCTATGCCACGTTATCGACTTCCCACCAATAGCTCTTGCTCTTGCTCTATTCCCCTCAGGCTTATCCCGTTTTATTTGTTTCTTATTTCGACAAGAATAATATTTCATGCATTTTCCTTCATTTTGTTTCTTTTTGAGACTTTGAGCTCAAAGTGTTTGGGTGGTAATAAGTGGAGCCTGGGAGGGTGTTAAATAATTTCACATGAACATAAAACAATAAACAATTTATGATTTGTTAATGTACAGTTCCTTCTTGTGTTCATTTTTATCAGATTTCCACTTTAAATATTGCAATGAATAATTTCTTCGCTTAACAACTTCTTTTGATGAGATGTTGTTATAAAATTAGTGTTAATGTAAAACAGTCCAATAATAACTGTGGGAGGAACATGAATTACACACCTTGTTAATTATTCTTCCTTTGCCGTCATGGGAAGAATGATGAGATTTGATGGTTTCTATAGGACAGACCTTCTTTATGCTAAAGGCCTTCGAAAAATTGTAGGGAGATGTATTAGAAGAGGAATTCTAGTTTATTTGAAATTTGCAATATAGTTTTCTTACATGCCATAATGTTCTTTGCTATGAGTCTGTATGGAATATTAAATTGCGTAGCTATTTCATTAAGAGATTCCTAGAGAATCCTAAAAAACGCAGAGTAGATGGCCCTCGCATCAAATTAAGCTTAAGTCCAACGGAGAAGTAGTTGATGAAACTAACATCTAAGAGAAATTAGAGATCATTGAAAACAAGGGGCAGTGTACACTTTGATTGGAATGTACTGAAGAGCCTAAGGCCTCGATTATTTATGATCACAGGTATATTATGACATCCAATTGGTCTATCTGTACATGCAAAAAAATAATTCTTTCCTGCCAAATGAAATTTTAGACAAACAAATATCGTTTCCCATTTGATTTTCACTTTAAAGAAGTTCACATGGAAGAAAAGTATATACTTTTTGTGATAAACGTTTATTCTTTTACAGGATGTGAAAACAATTTCATAATGACTAACACATTTGTTTTTTTATATTTATTTTTATTGCCATTTATTTAAGCAATTCAAAGCCTTTACAGGGCCACTTTAACGAATTACAATGTACTACTCTAATTTATAATTTACTCTATATTTATTTATCTAATTTAATCTTTCTTCATATCTTTCTGACTAGCACGAGATTTTTTAGTTCTTTGCACTGTTTTCTGTAATAACAAGTAAGGAAAGTCTAAAGTCGGGCGGGGCCGACTATATTATACCCTGCACCACTTTGTAGACCTAAATTTTCGATACCATATCACATCCGTCAAATGTGTTGGGGGCTATATATAAAGATTTGTCCCAAATACATACATTTAAATATCACTCGATCTGGACAGAATTTGATAGACTTCTACAAAATCTATAGACTCAAAATTTAAGTCGGCTAATGCACTAGGGTTGGAACACAATGTTAGTAAAAAAATGTGGGAAACATTTAAATCTGAAGCAATTTTATGGAAACTTCGCAAAATTTTATTTATGGTTTATCGCTCGATATATATGTATTAGAAGTTTAGGAAAATTAGAGTCATTTTTACAACTTTTCGACTAGGCAGTGGCGATTTAACAAGGAAAATGTTGGTATTTTGACCAGTTTTGTCGAAATCAGAAAAATATATACATATATGGGAGCTATATCTAAATCTGAACCGATTTCAACCAAATTTGGCACGCATAGCTACAATGCTAATTCTACTCCCTGTGCAAAATTTCAACTAAATCGGAGTTAAAAATTGGCCTCTGTGGTCATATGAGTGTAAATCGGGCGAAAGCTATATATGGGAGATATATCTAAATCTGAACCGATTTCAACCAAATTTGGCACGCATAGCTACAATGCTAATTCTACTCCCTGTGCAAAATTTCAACTAAATCGGAGTTAAAAATTGGCCTCTGTGGTCATATGAGTCTAAATCGGGCGAAAGCTATATATGGGAGCTATATCTAAATCTGAACCAATTTCAATAAAATTTGGCACACATGACTACACTACTAATTATACTCATAGTGCAAAATTGCAACCAAATTGGGGTAAAACTCTGGCTTCTGGGACCGTATTAGTCCATATCGGGCGAAAGATATATATGGGAGTATTATCTAAATCTGAACCGATTTCAATAAAATTTGGCACACTTAACTATAGTACTAATTGTTCTTCTTGTGCACAATTTTGAACAAATTAGGGTAAAACTCTGGCTTCTGGGGCCATATAAGTCCATATCGGGCGAAATATATATATGGGAGCTATATCTAAATCTGAACCGATTTCTTCCAAAATCAATAGGGTTCTATTCTGAGCCAAAACACATACTTGTGCCAAAGTCGATTGGACTAAAACTGCGACCTAAGCTTTGATTACAAAAATGTGTCCACGGACAGACGGACATGGATATATCGACTCAGGAGCCCACCCTGAGCATTTTTGCCAAAGACACCATGCGTCTATCTCGTCTCCTTCTGGGTGTTGCAAACATATGCACTAACTTATAATACCCTGTTCCACAGTGTGGCGCAGGGTATAAAAACAATGTAGAATAAATTATTTGATTTTAATTTAACCTTTCGCCTGAACGGAGAATCTAACCGCGGACCACACAGTTTGTAAGCCAACACACTATCCACTGGGCTACATATGTGTTATGGTCATCAACAGACAATTATCGCTATAGCCATCAACGCACAAGCAACGCAAATACTTATATTTATATAGCATGGTTTTGGGCGCCCACGAGCCGATGTAAAGAAACCTTATTTAAGAGAAACATACATTTATTTGGCCACCATGGAACAATGGTTAGCATGAGTCATTGAAACACGTTTTCTAAACGTTTTTTTTATCTGTACAGATAAAAATCTGTTCAGTCGAAAATAAAAATGCAGTTTACCTTAAAATCCTTTTAGATTTATACGCTTACCTGCAAAGAGAAAAAATAAATTTATTAAAAGTTAATAAGAGCAAATCACAAATTTAAGATAAAGAACAAGTACGCTGGATAAATGGCTTTAAGAATTTAACTTCTTTTAAATTAAATTAATTTCATTTATTTTATTTTTATTCAGTTTAGTTAAATTATTTGATTCGATATTTTGATTCAACTTTATTTTCTTCAATCATATAATTATAAATGTGTTATAAAGGGTGGGTAAATTGTAAGGGCCGATGTTGAATGTGAACCGAATTTTATTTCACATTTCTCTATTTCAGACTTACTTAATTTGAACCATGGAGAGATACACAATCCAACAACGTGTTAAATGGTTCCAAGAAATGGCAACAGCGGATGATCAATTTTCGAAGAAAATCATCTTCAGTGATGAGGCACATTTTCACCTCAGTGGATTCGTCAATAAACAGAATTGCCGCATTTGGGCGAATGAGAATCCAAGAGTGATTGTCGAAAAAACAATGCACCCACAAAGAGTGACTGTTTGGTGCGGTTTATGGGCTGGAGGCATCATCGGGCCGTATTTTTTCCAAAATGAGGCCGGTCAGGCAGTTACTGTGAATGGTGTTCGCTATCGTGAGATGATAACGAACTTTTTATGGTCCGAATCGGAAGATATGGATGTGGACGGTATGTGGTTTCAGCAGGACGGTGCCACTTGCCACACAGCTAACGAAACAATGGCTCTTTTGCGCAACAAATTCAATGGCCGTGTTATCTCACGTAATGGCGATGTCAATTGGCCGCCAAGATCATGTGATTTGACACCGTTGTACTTTTTTCTTTGGGGTTATTTGAAAGAAAAGGTGTACGTCGATAAGCCAGCAACAATTTAAGAGCTAAAGGATGAGATAATTCGGCACATTATCGGCATAGAACCTCCATTATGCCTCAGCGTCATCGAAAATTTGGATCATCGGATGAAGCTGTGCCACCGAGGTCGCGGCGCCCATTTGGCCGATATTTTGTTCCATACATAATTGAGTAATACCAATATATCATAATAAAATATAATTACAATAATTTCGTAAATAGTTTGTGTTTTATTCAAAATCAACATCGGCCCTTAAAATTTTAACCACCCTTTACCTTCCATCGTTGTATGCACCCACACAAGGAATATGATCACCTCAAACATGTTTCAAGAGCAAAATGTTGTTTTTGGATGGTGACCATGTAACATTTCTACCGCAACCATGTTCTCTTCTAGGAAATTATGTATTTGTTTTCGAAAAGCATTTTATGTTTGGCGTGAAAACAACCTTTTTGCGATAAACATGTTACGTGGTCACCATTTAAAATTAACATTTTGCTCTTGAAACATGGTTGAGGTGATCATATTCCTACTCTGCGTGTGGTGATAATAAGTTTGTCATTTCTTTTGTAACACATTGAAATATCGATTTCCGACTATATAAAGTATATATATTCTTGATCAGGGAGAAATTCTAAGACGATATAACCATGTCTGTCTGTTGTAATCACGCTACAGGCTTCAATAATGGCAATATCAAGTTCGAAGATGTCCATAAACAAGTGTTCCGAGGAGGGGGGAATCGGTCAATGTTTTGGATCTCCCAATTTGACTTCTTGTGATTCTAGACACCACAATTCTTATCCGATATGCTTGAAATTGGAAATCTAGTGTTGTTTTAGTTCTGTAAATAGGAGGAGTGCAAAATATGGTGTGAATCAGTCCAAGTTTTGATATAGCACCCTTATAGACCGGTTTCTCGATTTGACCAATTTTTATTTGATTTTCCTGGAAATCAAAATTTTTGTCTATCGGTTGATATATATGTTATTGGGAGACTATTTGTCATCAAATCCACCTGATTCATGGTGGTGGATATTTAAGATTCGGCCCGGCCGAATCAGACAATACAGGAATTATATTCATACCATAACCTCATTCCATAGCTTTCATTTCCAGTACACAGAAAAAAAAAATATCACCAAAATATTTCCAACTAACAAACGAAAAGAAGAAAAACTAAATAATTAATTTAGTAATTCAGTTGGAAAAATTAACAAAATTGGAAAGATCTTACAAATTGTTGAAATTTGAAGTCAGCGAGATCGGTGCAATTTCAAAATCGATTTTATACTTCTACTGAATTCAAGACTCTATTTACGCATTGTTATATCCGCGTTCATAGAGGCCCCTCTGTATATGTTAAATGTATTCAGATCTCTTACATATTCCGGGTAATAAGTGTGAAGTGTAGTTTGTCTTCGTTATAGTCAATTTAAGCAAACAAATTTTATCGAAATTTTACATCTTTAACAATGGCCAATGCTTTGATAGTACTCTTACAACAGTTGGAGGGAAAAAATAAAATCAAAATTTCCAAACAAATGTGTAAAAATATTTTTGGGAAAATAAACTTTTCCTCCATATTCATCTTCAAAAACGGGGCAACATAACAAACACCATCGTCATCATTACCATCACCTACAAGTGGTATGCAAATAAATTTATGAAAACTATGTAAATTTCTTTACTTGTTTGTTATTTAGTTGGTTATTTTGAATTTTCCTCTACTCGAGTGATTTGAGAGAAATTTACTAAAAAACAAAATTTCCTCATTGTTTTGGCAGAAACAAAATGATTTATTTCCAGCCGACCATATATAGAAAACTAAAAACAAAACGAAAAAAATATGGAAACATTATGAATTGCAAAAAATATCTAAAAAGAAAAGATAATTTCGACTAACAACCATGTCTTGTTTGGGAAACGCCACTTGTTTAGCATTTCTGAGATGATAAAGAGACTGAATTTCTGTTTCGATTTTCCCAAAATGGATGATGCATTCACTGCCATTGACGTGAATTGACTTTCATTCACAGAGATGAGTGATTTGTTTCAATTATTCATACTGCGTTTTTTCATTTTCATTTCGTATATGCAACCATTGTTCGGGAAATACTTTGTCAAACAAAACTAATTGATCATTAAAATTCGATTAATTGTAATTGTTTGAAATGGTTTTAGGATATGGGTATGGCTAACATTTATTCGATAATTTTCGAAATTATTTCTTTGTTGGAGTAGAGAAAAAATCAATATATCATTGAAAGTATTTAACAAAGCGGAATTCATGCAAAAATGCAATTTGGTTCAAGTCAATTGTGAAACAATTTAAGTGATATTTCAATTTTATATTCTTCCCCTACGGGAAATCGGTGCAAATTGCCACTAACAAACTCATCACAGGACTGGCGCCAGTGCTCAAGTTTTTAGCAATTTTTAAGTGATCATACACTGAAAAAAAATATTCTATTTAGGTAATTCGCCTTAAAAATTTACATGGGTATCTTCTACTAAACCCTAGTTGTTAGTACCTTTATTTTGTATTTATTTTCATAATTTACGAGGGTGGTTCGGAAACTTCTTAGCCTATCAATGAAAGAGAATAGTTAGTTTTTCAAAAATATTTTTATTTTTCAATACAATCTCCTGAAACTTCAATACACTTAGTCCAACGCTTTTCTAGCAATTCTATCCCTTGATTAAAATAGAATAGTTTGCCTCAAGGTCTTCAAAATAGTGGTTTACAACTGTAATTGCATCTTCATTTGAGGTAAAACGCTTGCCAGCAACGATTTTTTTTTAGATTTGGGAACAAGTAAAAGTCACTGGGAGCTAAATCAGGAGAATAAGGTGGGTGGTCAAGGAACTTGTACTTAGGTTAGATTAGGTTAAAGTGGCAGCCCGATTAAGATTCAGGCTCACTTAGACTATTCAGTCCTTTAACTAAAAATACCTATTACATATGGCCACTTCTAGTTTTAACCGCTGAACCTTCTTGATTATTCTACCCTCCACCATAGGATGGGGGGTATATTAACTTTGTCATTCCGTTTGTAACACATCGAAATATTGCTCTAAGACCCCAGTATATATATTCTGGGTCGTGGTGAAATTCTGAGTCGATCTGAGCATGTCCGTCCGTCCGTCTGTTGAAATCACGCTAACTTCCGAACGAAACAAGCTATCGACTTGAAACTTGGCACAAGTAGTTGTTATTGATGTAGGTCGGATGGTATTGCAAATGGGCCATATCGGTCAACGTATAGCCTTCATATATACCGATCCCCCGATTTGGCTTGCGAGGCCTCTAAGAGCAGCAAATTTCATCCGATCCGGCTGAAATTTGGTACATGGTTTTAATATATGGTCTCTAACAACCATGCAAAAATTGATCCAAATCGGTCCATAATTATATATAGCCCCCATATAAACCGATCCCCCGATTTGGCTTCATCTGATTCAGTTGAAATTTGGTACGTGATGTTAGTATATGGTATCCAACAACCATGCAGGAATTGGTTCCTATCAGCCCATAATTATATATAGCTCCCATATAAACCGATCCCCAGATTTGACCTCCGGTGCCTTTCGGAGAAGCAAAATTCATCCGATCTGCTTGAAATTTGGTACGTGGTGATCGTATATGATATTTAACAACCATGCCAAAAGTGGTCCATATCAGTCCATAATCATATATAGCCCCATATAAACCGACCCCGAGATTTCGTTTTGGAGCCTCTTGGAGGAGCAAATTTCATCCGAGTGAGTTGAAATTTGGTACATTGTACAAGTATGTGGTCGTTAACAACCATGCCTAACTAGGTCCATATCGGTCTATAGTTATATATATCCCTCAGATAAATCGATTTCCAATCACACAAAAATTGGTCCATATCAAGTTCATAATTGTATATAGCCCCCATATAAGCGACCCCCATATTTCAATTCTGGCTCTCTACGTACCATGTAAAAAGTCCATATCGATTCGTAATTATTTGTAGACTTAAGTATACATAACTTTTTTTGTCTAATATATACCACGTATGGTCTAACTCACAATTTAGAAAACAACGTTAAGAAGTTTTAAGATATCACAACCCAAGTATTTCGATTGTGGATGACAGCCTTTCATAGAAGTTTCTACGCAATCCATGGTGGAGGGTACATAAGATTCGGCCTGGCCGAACTTACGGCCGTATATACTTGTTTTTCTTTGTTGAACCAAAAACATTAGGAGACTGCTTAAGTTAACGTTTTCCAGATCCGCCAGTAATCTGAAGCTATATGCTCCTAAAAGTTGCTTGCGCTTTACACAAAATGCAGGACACTCACACAAGAGGTGAGTGTCCTCATACAATAGTCATTATACTTCGCACCAATAGTTTTTGCAAAATCGCCTATCAGGCAGCGACTGGTTATAGCAGATATCAGGAGTGATATCTGACGTCTCGAGAACACTAGCATATCTAGTGTGCGGTTTAAGTTTAAATGGGGCCATATTTGATTGGTCCTTGCAATTCTCCCATCGAACATTTGCCATCATAACAGCCTTCTCACGCAGCATAAGCTTGCAGGTAGCCAGGGGCATACCAACAGATTCTACTTCTTCTCTTTTAAATTAGATTTTTGCGTATTTGATTCTAGAAAGCAAATTTTAATTTATTAATTTTTTAGTTTTTTTTTTCCTTATGTCCTATCAAAGTCCTTTAATAACGTGTTAACGAATACTTAAATTTGCAATTTCAGACTCGACTTCAAGTAGAAATAAATAATGCTATGTTTCAAGTAAAAATAGTTTTTAAAATAAAGTGTTAAAGGCCTGTCCTGTTTTTGAACGCTTTTTTGCTTTGTAGTCAAGATGTAAAAAGACAACCACTTTGAAGATGATTTCATTAAGTTTGAAGGATTTTCCAGCCAAAGCCAAGTTGACCTTAGTAGAAGATTATTATTATTATTATTATTAGTATATTTAAAATCATAATACGAGGGCAGTTCGGAAACTTCTTAGTCTAGCACAAAAAGCGCTGTATAAACAGAAAAAAGTTAAGTGTTTTGGAAACTTCCATCTCTGTTATGAACACATATTAAATTATGTTTCGATCTGACAACTCCTTCATATAGAACCAGGTGTTCAAAAAAGACGCATCCGCAATTTTTTTACAATGGAAAAATTAGAAATGCGTGCTGTCATTAAATATTTAAAGGTTTATCGGGACAAGAAATTCAAAATGATATGGTGAAGGTGTTAGGTGAAAGTGCTCCTTCATATGCTACAGTAAAAAATTGGGCGGAAATCGGAAAACAGCGGCAAAAAGTAAAATTTTGCAAAATGAAAAATTATTGGATGTTCCAATTGAAATTACTATAGAACATCTTGGAAAGTACAAATCGAAAGATAATTTAAAACTTCGCAACCCTGTTGAGGAGAAAAAGGTTGCCAATGTTTACCAAAATTTACGCAAGTTGCGTGCAATCAAGGAGAGCAAAAATTGACAAATTTCGTGCTTAATTTTTTCGCATTACAAGTGAATAAAGAAAACTTTTAAATGTAGATTCTAAGAGAAGGTTTAGTAATTCAAAATGTTGTAAACACTTTAAAAAATATTTTTGGTTTTGAACTTGAATTTGTGGATTCAAAAGTGCGGTTTATATGTGAAAATTTTAGTACATACGTATATGTGCGAAGAATAGAACTAGAAATGTTAACGATTGTTAATAAAAATTGTTGCTTATAATTGCTCGTGAGAAAGTATACTTTTACGTACTGTAAGGTTTGTCTGCCCAAACTTGCCCATACTAAAATAAATGTAAGGGCTTTATAGTCAAATTTGGGAAAATCGGGCAATACATATATATGGGAGCTATATCTAAATCTGAACCAAATTTGTTGAAATTTTGCACACTTTAAGGGTACTATAAAATATTACATTAAATTTGAAGACAATCGGGTAGTAAATAAGCGCAGTATGGTCTCATTTGTCGAAATCGGGCGATAAATATATATGGGGACTCTATCCAATTTTTCCCAAATTCAACAGAAAACACGTTGTACCAAATTTTATCAAAATAGGTTAATAATTACGACCGGAATCCTACGAACAACAAACACAGACGTACGGAATTAAAGTTAGATACCGAAGAAAGTGATTTTGATGGTTAATATTTGTTTAATCTTAATTAATAAAATTAATTTAATAAAATGACAACTGGTTTATACTATTTACATCAAGTACTGGGGATAAGGCGTTTTTTATTTAAGAAGGAAAATAAGCAAGTATAAATTAAACTCCATCTAAGAGTATTTTCTACAGTACTCCAAGTGGACTTACAATTTCGACCCCTCTATAGTAACGCACCTGGAATAAGGGGGATTGACTACCTTTTTGTTGGTAACATTTGATTTTGATAAGATATATCGATATACCATGTTTGGCTATACTAGATTGATTGTAAATAATTTTTGCCGCAAATTTTTAATTTCCGCCCATAGTGCAGTCGATAAAAACGCATAAGAATGAACATTTCTCAAGCTTGTTTGGATCGTTTTTAGCGAAATAAAATGGATTTTAAGCGTCGTTTCATAACTGTTGATGAGACATGGATCCACCACTATACTCCAGAGATAAAAGAACAATCCAAACAATGGACTGAAGCTGGAGGAAGTGCCCCAAAGAAGGCAAAAACAATTCAATCGGCTGGTAAGGTTATGGCAACGGGTTTTTGGGACTTCAAAGGTATTTTATTGATTGACTATCTGCAAAAGGGTAAAACAATAAATTCAGAGTACTATTGCAACCTTTTGGATTAATAAAATGTACAAATTCGAGAAAAATGTCCTGGCTTACAACAAAAAACAAGTTAAGAAAGTCTAAAGTCAGGCGGGGCCGACTATATTATACCCTGCACCACCTTGTAGATCTACATTTTCGATACCATATCACATCCGTCAAATGTATTGGGTGCTATATATAAAGGTTTGTCCCAAATACATACATTTAAATATCACTTTGATAGACTTCCGCAAAATCTATAGACTCAAAATTTAGGTTGGCTAATGCACTAGGGTGGAACACAATTTTATTTAAAAAAAATATGGGAAACATTTAAATCTGAAGCAATTTATTTATGATTTATCGCTAGATATATATGTATTAGAAGTTAAGAAAAATTAGAGTCATTTTTAAATCGACTAAGCAGTGGCGATTTAACAAGGCAAATGTTGGTATTTTGACCATTTTTATCGAAATCAGAAAAACATATATATGGGAGCTATATCTAAATCTGAACCGATTTCAATCAAATTTGGCACACATGACTATATTACTAATTGTACTCCTAGTGCAAAATTTCAACCAAATTGGGCCAAAATTCTGGCTTCTGGGGCCATATAAGTCCATATCGGGCGAAAAATATATATGGAAGCTATATCTAAATCTGAACCGATTTCAATCACATTTGGCACACATGACTATACTACCAATTGTACTCCTTGTGCAAAATTTCAAGCTAATCGGTATAAAACTCTGGCTTCTGGGTCCATATAAGTGCATATCGGGCGAAAGATATATATGGGATGTATATCTAAATCTGAATCGATTTCAACCAAATTTGGCACGCATAGCTACAATGCTAAATCTACTCCCTGTGCAAAATTTCAACCAAATTGGGCCAAAACTCTGGCTTTTAGGACCATATTAGTCCATATCGGGCGAAAGATATATATGGGAGCTATATCTAAATCTGAACCGATTTCAATCAAATTTTGCACACTTGACTATACTACTAATTGTACTCCTAGTGCAAAATTTCAAGCAAATTCGGCCAAAAATCTGGCTTCTGGGGCCATATAAGTCCATATCGGGCGAAAGATATATGTGGAAGCTATATCTAAATCTGAACCGATTTCTTCCAAAATCAATGGGGTTCTATTCTGACCCAAATTAGGAACATGTGCCAAATTTGAAGGCGATTGGACTTAAATTGCGACCTAGACTTTGATCACAAAAATGTGTTCACAGACAGACGGACGGACGGGCAGACAGACATGGTTATATCGACTCAGGGACCCACCCTGAGCATTATTGCCAAAAACACCATGTGTCTATCTCGTCTCCTTCTGGGTGTTACAAACATATGCACTAACTTATAATACCCTGTTCCACAGTGTGGCGCAGGGTATAAAAAAAATAATTTTTCATCAAGACAACGCACCAGCGTACAAGAGTGTTTTAACAATGGCTAAAATCAACGAATTAAAGTACAAGTTCCTTGACCACCCACCTTATTCTCCTGATTTAGCTCCCAGTGACTTTTACTTGTTCCCAAATCTAAAAAAAAATCCTTGCTGGCAAGCGTTTTACCTCAAATGAAGATGCAATTACAGTTGTAAACCACTATTTTGAAGTCCTTGAGGAAAACTATTTTAATCAAGGGATAGAATTGCTAGAAAAGCGTGGGACCAAGTGTATTGAAGTTTCAGGAGATTATATTGAAACATAAAAATATTTTTGAAAAACTAACTATTCTGTTTCATTGATAGGCTAAGAAGATTCCGAACCGCCCTCGTACTGTAGTATTTTTTTGTCTGAAATATTTGTCATTAAAATAGTGGCCACTTGGAGAAGATGTACTTTTCCAAGTTGAAGTCAAATTCTTGTCTTCCACAACTCAATCCCAATTTTATTTGTTTGATTTCTGAGCTCATTTAAATCTAATAAAATTATATTCAAATTTCAATAGAATATAATCCATAAGCGCTTCAATTGGTACAACTACAAAGGGACACCTCATTGAATGCCAATCCAATAATAATTGTGATTGAGAACGCATTTTCTGCAAATAATTTTCCCATACTATTATGGAAAATTGATTTCTGCTTTTTCCATTATGAAAAAAAAAAACAAAAGAAACAACATTCGCTAAAACTCATAATGTCAGGGGCATAAATGATTTATAACGATTCTCAATATTGGCTAACCACTGACACCACCATATGGTGATTGTGGATGATGATGGCTTGCGCTGGCGACAATTGTTCGCAGGCATACAGTCGATGATTGTAAAGAATAAAATCAATGATGCTTGAACGCCCATCCCCAAGTTCCAGACATAATGTGAAATTCACAACAATTGAATTGCCAAAATTTATCGAGAAAACACAAAGGAAACTGTCCCTCAAGTGGAAACTGGCAAAATTAATACTTCATAGTGGATTTTTCAAGTGTTTCAAATAGGGATGTCTTATTGGGATTTTATTTCCTTTCCAGGATTGAAGTAATTTAGAAGGAATATAGGCCAATTGTAACAAACATTAGGTCTTCAACACAAGGATTCTAATAGGTTTCGGAGGCATTTTATGATTATAAGCCGTGAACAAACACGCTATACGTGAGTAATTTCCTATTTGATTTTCCTCCGTAGTACTTCGATCAGGTTGGAGGGATTGAAAGGCCTTACTTAACAGGTTGGCTGATAAGTCCCCGGTCTGACACATAGATGGCGTCGCTAGTATTAAATGCATATTATTTTTGTGTAGTACCAATCTTCAAATGATTCGTGTCAAAATTTGACGTCTGTAAGTCAATTAGTTTGTGAGATAGAGCGTCTTTTGTGAAGCAACTTTTGTTATTGTGAAAAAAAAAATGGAAAAAAAGGAATTTCGTGTTTTGATAAAATACTGTTTTCTGAAGGGAAAAAATACGATGGAAGCAAAAACTTGGCTTGATAATGAGTTTCCGGACTCTGCCCCAGGGAAATCAACAATAATTGATTGGTATGCAAAATTCAAGCGTGGTGAAATGAGCACGGAGGACCGTGAACGCAGTGGACGCCCGAAAGAGGTGGTTACCGACGAAAACATCAAAAAATCCGCAAAATGATTTTGAATGACCGTAAAATGAAATTGATCGAGATAGCAGAGGCCTTAAAGATATCAAAGGAACGTGTTGGTCATATCATTCATCAATATTTGGATATGCGGAAGCTCTGTGCAAAATGCGAGCTCACATTTGACCAAAAACAACAACGTGTTGATGATTCTGAGCGGTGTTTGCAGCTGTTAACTCGTAATACACCCGAGTTTTTCCGTCGATATGTGACAATGGATGAAACATGGCTCCATCACTATACTCCTGAGCAGAGAATGAAGCCGCCGAGTCGCGCCGCCGATTTCAGTCGCCGCCGACCATTTTTTGCCAGTCGACGCCGCCGCCGAATATGTCGACTCATCTCGACTGAAATTTAGCCGCCAAGTAATCAAAAATATCGATTTAAATCAGAAAAATTTTTATTAAATTGTCGTATTTTTTTCCAAAATTTTGAACACAACCAATCATATTTAATCTGCTATAATAATTTAGCAAAAATTTAGCTCAGAAAATTTTAACGAAAAGTAAATTTGTTTGTAAGATAGGTTGTACAACTAATCTCATTACCATTCGATTAACTTCAAATTGATATTATAATGGATAACTGTCCGCCGCCGAGTGAACAAATTTATATCGGCTCAGCCGTTAAGCCGCCGCCGTCGGAGGCAAAAATTTAGTGTCCGCCGCCGCCGACAAAAATGGGTCGGCTTCATTCTCTGCTCCTGAGTCCAATCGACAGTCGGCTGAGTGCACAGCGACCGGGGAACCGTCTCCGAAGCGTGGAAAGACTCAAAAGTCCGCTGGCAAAGTAATGGCCTCTGTTTTTTGGGATGCGCATGGAATAATTCTTATCGATTATCTTGAGAAGGGAAAAACCATCAACAGTGACTATTATATGGCGTTATTGGAGCGTTGAAAGGTCGAAATCGCGGCAAAACATCCCCATATGAAGAAGAAAAAAGTGTTGTTCCATCAAGACAACGCACCGTCATTGATAACGATGGCAAAAATTCATGAATTGGGCTTCGAATTGCTTCCCCACCCACCGTATTCTCCAGATCTGGCCCCAGCGACTTTTTCTTGTTCTCAGACCTCAAAAGGATGCTCGCAGGGAAAAAATTTGGCTGCAATGAAGAGGCGATCGCCGAAACTGAGGCCTATTTTGAGGCAAAACCGAAGGAGTACTACCAAAATGGTATCAAAAAATTGTTATAATCGTTGTATCGCTCTTGAAGGGAACTATGTTGAATAATAAAAACGAATTTTGACAAAAAAATGTGTTTTTCTTTGTTAGACCGGGGACTTATCAGCCAACCTGTTATAGTCATGAGAGAATATCTCTCTTGCAAATGCTACAAATTTTGTTAATGGTTTCAAAGGGACTAATCAATAAAATCTCAGTATTTTGAAGTATATGTTTTTTAACGCGGATTTTTGTTAACTCCGAATGTCATTCCTAGTCATATATCCGCTAAAGACCATAAAAGCGACTACAATGACAACATTCGATCTTTGTGGAAAATTAATGTGGCATAAGACAACCAAGCAAGAAGGCCATGAAAAAAGCATCGAAGAAAAGCCCATATAATGAAATTAATATTTAATGAGGTTTTCTATTCCCCTTCCCTTTGCCGAAAAATATGCTCTCTCTCTCTTTTAACAAAGAACAATGATACTTACATCCGTTAAAAAAAAGGAAATTGCTAATATTGGTTTCTTTGTATGTTTGTGCCAAAAATGGTAACCATACCAACTTCAAAAGATGTGCGTTCCAAGAAAATTGGAATTCCATACTGATGATAAGTGTATTTTGTTAAATTTATTATTTATTTTTTGTTATCCAAATTTGAAATGTAGTGAACTGTAACCAAAATAATTTTTTGAAGGCGTGGGTTTTTTTCTATATATATATTTTTTTTTGTAAATTCTTAATTTATGCATTGATGGTTCTATAGTAAATGAATAATTAGTTTTATGTTGTTTTTTATGAATCCGTAATTATCATTCCAAATATGATTCTACATTTTCCCAGGAAAACCAGGGTAAGTAGTTGAGGTGAAAAACAGACTACTGCTGATTTTAATAAATCTCAAAAATTGTCTTACTACCAAGTACGCAAAATCATACCGTTTTAATTCATCAAAATAATTTAAGTAATGACTAAATTTTTACAACTGAATAAGCTTTTTTATACCCTCCACCATAGGATGGGGGTATATTAGGTTAAGGTTAAAGTGGCAGCCCGATTAAGATTCAGGCTCACTTAGACTATTCTGTCCATTGTGATGGGGGTATATTAACTTTGTCATTCCGTTTGTAATACAACGAAATATTGCTCTAAGACCCCATAAAGCATATATATTCTGGGTCGTGGTGAAATTCTGAGTCGATCTGAGCATGTCCGTCCGTCCGTCCGTCTGTTGAAATCACGCTAACTTCCGAACGAAACAAGCTATCGACTTGAAACTTGGCACAAGTAGTTGTTATTGATGTAGGTCGGATAGTATTGAAAATGGGCCATATCGGACCACTTTTATGTATAGCCCCCATATAAACCGACGCTCAGATTTGGCTTGCGGAGCCTCTAAGAGAAGCAAATTTCATCCGATACGGCTGAAATTTGGTACATGGTGTTAGTATATGGTCTCTAGCAACTATGCAAAAATTGGTCCATATCGGTAAATAATTATATATAGCCCCATATAAACCGATCCCCCGATTTGGCTTTCGGAGCCTCTAAGAGAAGCAAATTTCATCCGATCCGGCTGAAATTTGGTACATGGTGTTAGTATATGGTCTCTAGCAACTATGCAGAAATTGGTCCACATCGGTTCATAATTATATATAGCCCCCATATAAACAGATCCCCAGATTTGGCTTGCGGAGCCTCTAAGAGAAGAAAATTTCATCCGATCCGGCTGAAATTTGGTACATGGTGTTAGTATATGGGGTCTAATGATCATGCAAAAATTGGTCGAAATCGGTATAGCCCCCATATAAACCAATCCCCAGATTTGACCTCCGGAGCCCCTTGGAAGAGCAAAATTCATCCGATTCGGTTGAAATGTGGTACGTGATGTTAGTATATGGTATCCAACAACCATGGTTCATATCAGTCCATAATTATATATAATCCCCATATAAACCGATCCCCAGATTTGACCTCCGGTGCCTTTTGGAGAAGCAAAATTCATACGATCTGGTTGAAATTTGGTACGTGGTGGTAGTATATGATATTTAACAACCATGCAAAAAGTGGTCCATATCAGTCCATAATCATATATAGCCCCCATACAAACCGATCCCCAGATTTGGTTTTGGAGCCTCTTTTTACATTGTGCTAGTAGATGGCCGTTAACAACCATACCTAACTAGGTCCATATCGGTCTATAGTTATATATAGCCCTCAGATAAATCGATCCCTAATCGCACAAAAATTGGTCCATATCAAGTTCATAATTGTATATAGTCCCCATATAAGCGACCCTCATATTTCAATTCTGGCTCTCTACGTACCGTGCAAGAGTCCATATCGATTCGTAATTATTTGTAGACTTACCTACACATACCTTTTTGTCTAATATATATACCACGTATGGACTAACTCACAATTTAGAAAACGATTTAAGATACCACATCCCAAGTAATTCGATTGTCGATGACAGTCTTTCGTAGAAGTTCCTACGCTATCCATGGTGGAGGGTACATAAGATTCGGCCTGGTCGAACTTACGGCCATATATACTTGTTAAGTATTGTTAACAAATTTTCCAATTTTGTCTAATCTACATCAGTTTAATGGTTCATATAAATTCCCCATCGTCTTTCTTACTTTCCTTTGCAGTTGTAACAAGTTTTTCGAAGTTTTCGAAGGTATATAAAACACAATTGTGAAAAACCAAATATTTTTACATTTGACTAAACCCGAATCGTTAAGGATATTTGTGCAATTTCTTTTTGAGGCCAAGATAAATTGAAGTTCATTACAACCAAAGGAGAGAAAAAAGGGGAAGCCATATTTCAATCTTCATTCACATGCAAATTTATCAGCAAATATTAAGGACTTCTACATCTCTTCTCCAAAGAGCCCATCATCCCGCATAGAAGGAAATCTGAAGAACATTTCAATGAAAATTAAAATGCAGTGAGGCATTCAACCAAACACATCCTCAAGCATCGTTTACTCCATTATAAAGTTTTTCAATTAGTCTTAGATGTAAACTGATAAACTGCCACTAAGAATGAAGTTTAGAATATAAACGAATAGTTTTTGAAAACGAAAGGGAAATTGCTAGGATGATAATTAGCTTCTAACAGAGCAGGATATTCCAATGTAATGGGGAAATTCTCTCGCTTGTTTGTCATACTAAGAAGCCTCGTGGATGTCAGGCGATGTGTAGCAAAAAGATTCATCGAAGTCGATATAAACTATATGCGGCGATTACCTGGAAGATAACGGTGGAGTGCTATAGTGAAGCTGTCGGCAGGAGACTTGAGGAGCTTGATCCTAACTCAGAGCTTAACATAAATGTCAGTGGCCATCACTATTCTCGTATTTTCTTACTCTGAGCTTAGATTTTAAAATAACAAAAGACTGTATCTTTGGCACCGAATATTAATTATGAAAATTAGGAAATCGGGTATTGAGATGCAAAAGCTCTTCACAATTTTCCTACAAAAAAAAAATTCAAAATTATAAAATTGACAATTTTCGCTTGTTAAAGTATTGCGAAATTTCGATTTTACGATGCACCAGGAGTGTTCAGAATTTGTGTCCTAAAGTCGACATTTGAGATAAAATCAAACTGAAAATGTTTGCTAACAAAAGGTTTGGGAGTTTGTAATTTTTAGAGATTCGTGGGGTACTCATTTTTAGTGCCCTACACTGAAAAAATATTGTCGTGAGGCCAAAGATTTCATGTGCTCAAAATACGAATACGAATTTTGCTTAGCATAGAAGACGCATTTCTCCGATATAAAGTTTTTTTTTCTTTGTTTAAAAGTCGTTAAACTTTTCAATGAAGTCGTTTTGTCATGATGGTTAGGTTAAAATTGGGTATCCTAAAGTGAAAGAAAATAAAGTGAAAGAAAAAGACTATAACATTAATATTACGTCGTAACCATAAATACAAACTGTGGAAACGATATAAACTGTCTGAACTTTACGAAAGTTTTAAAGCTGCGCGGCGTGCAGTGTTTTCCAAAATACAGAATGATAAAAGAACTTACTATGAACATAAATTTCATAATGCTATTACGAGTAAACAAAAGTGGAATGAAATTAAAAAAAAAATTGGTGTACTGAAACAAGCAAAGCAGGATGTTAACATAAATCTGGATACTCTGAATGCACAATTTGTTAGTCCCTTGATGACTCACGCTGATCAAGAGATAATGTCAAATACAACAATAATTTTGAGTCTGAATTTGGTTTTAAAACTGTAACACAAGTTGAAGTTTACAACAGCTTTATGACAATTAAATCCAACTCGGTTGGCTGTGATGAAATTGATCCCAAATTCATCAAGATTATTCTACCATACACTCCGCAATATATTACTCATATCTATATATGCATTATTATGACCAGCACCTTCCCCGTGAAAAACTGCAAAAATTATTCCTATACCAAAAGGTAATGGCGAATTTCGTCCAATTGCGATACTACCATATCTATCCAAAGCACTAGAGAAAATTCTTCATATTCAAATCCAAAACTACATGAATGAGAAATACCTTCTAACCACACGACAGTCTGGATTTAGGCCTGATCACACCTGTCTCACTGCTCTTACTGATGTCGTGGAAACACACGGTCTGCTCTCGACAATGGGGATATAGCTTTTCTCATACTTCTTGATCACTCAATAGCCTGCCTCCAATACTATGTAATAAACTTTAACTTTGATTCGACCGCTGTGCGCCTAATATCATCATACCTCACAATGCGATCACAGTTTACAACCAACGGAATATACAACTCCTCCTTACTGCCACTTAATAGAGAGGTCCTTCAAGGATCAATTCTTGGCACTCTTCTATACTCCATTTATTCCAATGATTTGCCTGATGGAGTGAAATTTTCAAATATTTAAATGTATGCTGATGACGTACAATTATACACGCAAAAAAATAATTCTTTCCTCCCAAACGAAATTTTAGACAAACAAAGTTCGTTTCTCATTTGCTTTTCGTTGAAAGGAAGTGTACTTTTTGTGATAAACGTTTATTCTTTTCCAGGATGTAAAAACAATTTCATAAAGACTAACTCAAAAAATTTTTTCTGGCTAATTGCATTTTCTCTCACATCTTTCTCACTTCCACGAAGTTTTTTAGTTCTTAGCACCTTTTTCTGTAACACAAACAATGTAGAAGAAATTATACGTTTTTATAAATTTAAAATTTTTTTTTTTACCTTTCGCCTGGACGGAGAACCGAACCGCGGACCATGCAATTTGTAAGCCAACACACTATCCACTGAGCCATGTAGCCGTTATTGTCATCAATAGATAATTACCCATATAAGTTATATTTATATAGCATAGCTTGCGGCGCCCACGAGCCGATTAAACAAAGTTTATTTAACAGAAAAATACATTTAGTTGGGCACCGTGGAGCAGTGGTTGCTACGTCCGACTTGCATGCCAAGGGTCGACCAAAGTTTTTTTTTTACATATATTCCAGATATGGTCGGAAGATTCCGAACAAATGTTCAACATTACATTCTACTATATTAAGTTTTTACTATGAACTGTAAAATGTGTCTTATTAAAGACCAAAATTTAGAAAAGAACAGTGTTTGATATAAACGAAATGAACTGTGTTGTTGGTTCAGAAATAACTTTTTTTTATTGAAAGAATAAAAATTTTGTCACAAACGAATTTTTTTGGTGATAAAAGTGTATACTTTTCGAAGCAATTCAAAAAACTCTAACAAAAGAAAAACGTTTTCGGTACACGTTTTCCAAACGTTTTTTTCTTTGCGTGTATTCATCATGTCGCCTGGATTCTATAGAAACCTGTGTGTTTAATATCAATCAAGATCTTTCTAGAATTCAATATTGGGCTTCAAATAACGGTTTACTGCTTAATCCATGCAAATCAAAAGCAATAATTATCCGTAATAAATCTGTTGAAGTTGGAACGAACATACAACTATTATTGGGAACGTCACTCCTAGAAGAACCCTGGAGTTATTTTCAACAAACATCTTAACTGCAATGATCATATAACTGCTACTTGTGGAAAATTACACTCTATGATTCGTAATTTGTGGACAACCCAACAGTATACACCTCTGAATATTATGCTACTTCTTGTCAAAAGCTATATTCTTCCTACATTGTTTTATGCCGCTGAGATTTTTGCGGTCTGTAATGCTTCCGACTACAGAAAACTGCACACAACATTTAACAATGATATACAATATGTGTATGGTTTGAGAAAATTTGACAGAGTCTCTCATCTTTCGCCGAATGTCCTGAAGTTGCCTCTTGAAAAATATCTAATGTATAAGCCGCTGATGTTTTTACATAAAATAATAAGCACATGCAAGCCAACATACTTATACAATAAACTGAATTTTGCCAGATCTTCTCGGGGTAGAACTATTATACAACTAAGCCATCGTCGTAGTTCATCTGAAAAACATTGCCTGATACGAACTATCCGTCTCTGGAACCAACTCCCAAATCACATTCAAATCATAAGCAGCAATTATAGATTCAAGACAAATGTCATTAAATTCTATAGCGAATCCTGATGCTATCTACTAACAGAGTTCTCTATTTGTCAAGGAATACATATAAAAACTCATTTAAATAATTTATACATACTCATAAAAACTCATTTAAATAATTTATACATACATATATTTGTTTTTTTTTTTTAATACTTAACAATTTTTTAGTTTTTATTGTTAATTTCATTACCTATTCAAACGTATATATTGATAATGATTTATCCTTACTATATTATTTATAACAATGCATATTTAGTACTAAATTTATAAGATTTGTATCTTGTTGTACTGAAAATCCAAATCAAATAAATGAAATGAAATGAAAATGAAAAAATTGTGTTGACTATGGCCAACGTGGCTTGAATAATTCTAAAATTTTTCACAATTAACCCTTTCGACCCGAAAGTTGCATGTGGGCAACTTTTTGTGTTTTGAGACTCACTGTCAGCGTTGTTTTTGTTCATAAAACTGTAACGGTATCGAAAGCTACAAGTGTTTTCTTCAAGTTGAATAAAAAATAGCTAATTTGGTTGTCAATTAACAATTTTTTTTTCATAAGTATGCACGTGCCTCAAGAAAAAATATTTGGGAATTAAAAAATACATGTGACTTTTTTCAAAAATTACAACAAAAATGTTAAAAGTTGTTATTAAATCGGTTGTATATCAAATAAAATATTTGTGGGAGTCAAATCTCAGAATTGCAAAAAAAAACCAACAAGTGAGAATTTTTTAAAGTTGTAAAGTTGCCTGTGGGCAACTTTGGGCCATTGTGGTAGTAAAATTACATATTTTTGGGCATAAGACCTAGAGCAAAAAGGTTTGAAAAACAATGATTTTGATCAAATTTTGAACTTCGATTGGGATGTTCCAGTGACGAGGAATGCGACGGAAACAATAAACAAAAATAATTATAAAAATTAATTACAAAAATAGTTATTAAATGATTATAATTGTTAAGACAAAAGGAAAAGACAATATAGCATATGCAGTTAAGATTAGTTTGATACTAAATTTGAATAATGGGATTTTCCCATATGTTTTTGAAATCTAATGTGTTGCAGATTGTATGTTATGAGGGAGTACATTCTAGACACTTATCGCATGTGTGAAGAAATGCCAAGTTGAAACCAGACTTCGATGCGGCAAAGGAACTAATTTCTTACCCCTGTTAGACCTCGCGAAGCGAAGCCTCTCATATAGTTACCTAGGTTCACGCGTATAAATAATTCTATGAAGGAACAAAAGTTGTCGGATTCTCAACAAGTTATCGAATGACACGCCGCAGAAGTTCCCTGTATCCGGTGATATGGCCAAAGCGCTTCAATCCATAAACGTATCTCACAATATTATTGTAAACGACATTCAACTTCCGTCTGCATCCGGCATCGCAACCCCAAAATAGTTCACTTCCATACAACAATCCTGGCAAGACATATGTTAACTTTTAGCTAAGATAACCCTTGTCTTGAGCGGCGTAAAGCGCTGTGTGCGCCATAAGGTTCTTAATTTCGCATACGCCTGACCAACAATATAAAGGGTGATTTGTTAAGAGCTTGATAACTTTTTTTAAAAAAAACACGCATAAAATTTGCAAAATCTCATCGGTTCTTTATTTGAAACGTTAGATTGGTCCATGACATTTACTTTTTGAAGATAATTTCATTTAAATGTTGACCGCGGCTGCGTCTTAGGTGGTCCATTCGGAAAGTCCAATTTTGGGCAACTTTTTCGAGCATTTCGGCCGGAATAGCCCGAATTTCTTCGGAAATGTTGTCTTCCAAAGCTGGAATAGTTGCTGGATTATTTCTGTAGACTTTAGACTTGACGTAGCCCCACAAAAAATAGTCTAAAGGCGTCAAATCGCATGATCTTGGTGGCCAACTTACCGGTCCATTTCTTGAGATGAATTGTTCTCCGAAGTTTTCCCTCAAAATGGCCATAGAATCGCGAGCTGTGTGGCATGTAGCGCCATCTTGTTGAAACCACATGTCAACCAAGTTCAGTTCTTCCATTTTTGGCAACAAAAAGTTTGTTAGCATCGAACGATAGCGATCGCCATTCACCGTAACGTTGCGTCCAACAGCATCTTTGAAAAAATACGGTCCAATGATTCCACCAGCGTACAAACCACACCAAACAGTGCATTTTTCGGGATGCATGGGCAGTTCTTGAACGGCTTCTGGTTGCTCTTCACTCCAAATGCGGCAATTTTGCTTATTTACGTAGCCATTCAACCAGAAATGAGCCTCATCGCTGAACAAAATTTGTCGATAAAAAAGCGGATTTTCTGCCAACTTTTCTAGGGCCCATTCACTGAAAATTCGACGTTGTGGCAGATCGTTCGGCTATTCATGATGAAATGTCAAAGCATACTGAGCATCTTTCTCTTTGACACCATGTCTGAAATCCCACGTGATCTGTCAAATACTAATGCATGAAAATCCTAACCTCAAAAGAATCACCCTTTAGTTTATATGATTGCCCCAAGACAAGTTACTATTCAATACTATACCAAGATTCTTGGCTGTGGAAACAATTTCCACCTGTTGTCCGTCAATCTCAACCTCGATGTCTTTAGGAACTTGAATAGCACGTCCATGTTTCACTAGGCATTTAGACTTCCTTGGATTCAGGAGTAATCCATTTCTTGTAGCCCAGTTGTTCACAGAAAGGTGGTCATCATTGATCATGTCTATACCGGCGATCAAAGAACGGATATCGCTGCTCATATATATTTGTACATCATCAGCGTACATCTGTACCCTGCTATATCTCAAAACATGTGGCAAATCATTAATATAGAGAGAAAAAGGAGAATACCAAGAGTTGAACCCTGCGGTACGCCTCTTGAAACAATTAAGGGATCCAATACTGACTGTCTCCTGTCCTGTCGTGTCAAATTGTATTCGTGATTGTGATTGAGTAAAATTTCTCCGAAATCACGCTCATGGTAAAAATTCACGTTAACCATCAACACACGCTCACGATAATTTTCACGTTCACGATAAAACCGAGACACAAAAAAATTAATTGTGCTAATTGTTCCGTCGTGAGTTATGAATGTTAATTAATCATCAGTAATTGCAGCGAGTCATGAGATTTGTCGTGAATCACAAGAATTTTCGTGAGTGGTAATTCTTGTATCACGAACATTTGCGTGAATGAATTACATATATTGTCGTGTGTAATTGTTGTATCACGAACATTTTCGTGAATAAATAATATTGTCGTGAGTCGCGAGAAATTTCGTGAATAACGAGTACGAGAATTTTATTTAACCACCAAAAATTGTCGTGTTCCGTGAATTCCTACCCACATCGCGTGCGCGAGTACAAATATTTCTTCGTGAATGTGCCTGAGCGTGAGTGAAATTTCACTCAAAATAACAACTAACTTTAAAAATCCAATAAAACGTAATACGTCTATCAGTACAAAACAAACCATTTTATAGTCACAATTGCCCAAAGTTGCCCACAGGCAACATTCTCTACAGCCCAAACGGATGGGCGTGGCGAACCGAAATTTTGGCTAGACGCTTCTTAAATGACTTCAACATAATTAAATGTATGAAAAAAAAATTTTAGCTATACCGATAAAAATTCGGGGTCGAAAGGCTTAATGAAAACGTCTTTAACCCTAAAACAAGTAAGTAAAGTCTAAAGTCGTGCGTGGCCGACTATATTATACCCTTCACCATTATGTAGACCAAAATTTGTGTTACCGTCAAATTTGTTGGGAGTTATTATCAAAATTTATATTCCTATATACATATATTTATATCTGAAACGATTTGGAGACAATTTTTTGTACTTCTACAAAATCGCTAGAATTAAAAATTAAATCGACTAACACCCTGGGATGAAATATATACATATACATATGTATTCGAGATATAGGACAATTTGAGTAATATTTAAAATTTTTGCTACTCAGTAGTGGCGATTTTACAAGGATATTGGTCAAATCTCGCCAAGATATGTGGTCAATTGTGGGTTGTGATATATTATTTGGCCAATTCGGGTGATATTTCCCCAAGCCGGAGCTTTATTTAAAATTCGACCATTCTGTGAAAAGTTTGGTATTACAGTGTGTAGAATATGAATGCGATATGGGGATATCATCACAGACTTTTGTGTAAAATGTGGTTATTTTGGCCATATTAGATTAAGATGACACACTTAAATAGCATATTAAATGTATTCTATGTGGAAACTATCGAATCAATTGGAGGAAACTCCCATTGCAAATGGGTCTAAAATATGAAACATTCTACCATATTTCCCCTACTCTGGCGTACATATATATGGAAGCTATATCTAAATATGAACCGATTTTGACCAAATTTGACATGCATAGTTAGAATAATAATCCTGCTATCTCAGCAAAAAACGTAAATGGCAGAATAATTTTGGCTTCCGTGATCATATGGGTGTAAATCGGGCGAAAGATATATATGGGAGCTATATCTAAATCTGAACCGATTTCAACCAAATTTGGCAAACTTAACGATACTATTAAACGTACTCCTTGTGCAAAATTTGAAGGAAATCAGGATAAAACTCTGGCTTTTGAAGCCATATAAGTGCAAATCGGACAAAAGATATATATGGGAGCTATATCTAAATCTGAACCGATTTCAACCAAATTTGGCACACATAACGATACTATTAAACGTACCCCTTGTACAAAATTTGAAACAAATCAGAATAAAACTCTGGCTTTTGAAGCCATATAAGTGCAAATCGGACAAAGGATATATATGGGAGCTATATATAAATCTAAACCGATTTGGCTGATATTTTGCATATCTTACGAAAGCCCCAAAATATTTGGCTGCCCGAAATTTTGAGAAAATACGTTTATAAATACGTCAATTATGACCAGATCGGTGATAACTATATATGGCAGCTATATCTAAATCTGAACCGATTTTTTTCAAAATCAATAGCGATTGTCTTTGAGCCAATGTAAACCTCTGGATTCAGAAATGGACAAGCCTCTGTCTGAATCAGAAGTAAGCGGATCCTCTTGCGAAGTCGAGGGAGATACCAAAGTTGAAGACATGGATAGATACCGTATGCGTGAGGAGGCTTCTATTGCCTCAGAACTCACCAAAGTCGAACCTATGGTTATTGCGAGAGTCACCGATATCTCTGAAGAGGACATTCTTGATGACTCGATCGAAGCGGCTGATGTGACGGTTGTTGAAAATCTCGATGGTCCTACGGATCCTCCAGATAAATCTTCATCATTGTAAGGCTGCATGTGCTGCCTTAAAAGTTCTCCTGATGAAAGGGGACATAGATATAGTTCTTATTCAAGAACCATATGTTTACAAAAACAAAATATGTGAATTAAGTACTCCGGGGTTCAAACTATTGCAGTATACTGGTAATGATGTAAATCGAGCCTGTATAATTGCTAAAAACGAGTTCAATTTGTTTCTGCTTCCCTCAATGTGCAATACAGACACTGTCGTTGCAAGTTTAGAAATAGCCAAATGCAAATATTGGGTATCTTCGGTCTACATGGGACATGACAGGGAGATGCCTCCATATGCCGTTAAGACCTTAGTGGAGGAGTCACTGAAAACAAAGGCGAAACTCATTATGGGATGCGATGCGAATGCACATCATAGTATATGGGGAAGTAGTGATACTAATGCAAGGGGAGAGTCGCTAATAGAGTTTATTTTGCGTACTAATCTGGTAGTTTGCAACAAGGGAGATGTCCCAACCTTTGTCACTAAAAACAGGCAAGAGGTTTTGGACATCACCTTGGCCTCGCAAGAACTAAATGAAATGATATCTGAGTGGCAGGTTTTAAGTGAACACAGCTTCTCAGATCATCGCTACATCAGTTTCAAATTTGATGTTCATATCACCAAGATCATATTTCCGCCAAATGTTAGGAAAGCTGACTGGAATAGGTATAGGGAATCGTTCAATATGATGATACCGGAAATAACAGAGACAAATATGAGAAATGTGCAAGATATCGAACACGCAGTGGAGCGGATTACTAAGGCCTTCAACATCTCACTGAAAGCTGCATGCCCTAGAGGAAAGCCAAGGGGGAAACATCGACCACCATGGTGGTCTACGGAATTAAGTAATATGAGGAAATCCTGCAGGAAGCTCTTTAACAAGGCAAAGTCCACCAGAGCCCCTGAGGACTGGGACGCTTACAAGAAGAATCTGAGAGGATACAAGCGAGAACTGAGAAAGGCTCAGCATAACTCTTGGAATGCTTACTGCAGCAGTATTGAGAATACGTCCGAGGCTTCCAGACTACGGAAGGTTCTAGCATCCACCAACTCCGCTCCAGGTTTCATTAAAACATCGGAGGGCAATTGGACAACGTCCAGTGAGGAGACGCTGGAGGTACTATTGGACACACATTTTCCTGGAAATCAGACGGTTGAACCATGTACTGGCGGTGCCACAGTTGCTCAGCGGTCGTTTCCTGTCGAGGAAATTGTATCGGAAACTAGAATAAGATGGGCGCTAAATAGCTTTGGACCATTCAAATCCCCTGGACCTGATGGAATTACTCCGGCGGAGTTACAAGCTGTAACTGACAAAATTATCCCCTGGTTGTCGGTGATATATAAAGGATGTATCAACTTATCATATATCCCAGGAAAGTGGAGGGAAACAAAAGTCGTTTTCATACCTAAAGCGGGAAAAGCCTCTCACTCGAGGGCGAAGGATTTCCGACCAATCAGCTTATCCTCATTCCTACTTAAGACTCTGGAGAGGATGATAGATATTTATCTTAGAACTAGCATCGATTCAAGTTTGTTCTCGAAACGACAGCATGCATACTCGAAGGGCAGGTCTACTGAGACCGCACTACATGAACTAGTCAGCTTTATTGAAAGCTCACTATCTGTCAAAGAATACACAATCGTGGCGTTTCTAGACATCGAAGGGGCGTTCAATAATGTCCATCCGAGCTCGATATTAAATGGACTGACAACTCTGAATGTTGATCCATGTATACTCAGGCTGTTAGACGAACTGCTAATGAAGAGACGTATTTCAGCCACACTAGGACAAGCAAACATACAAAGGTATGTGAACAGAGGCACTCCCCAAGGAGGAGTCCTATCACCTCTTCTTTGGAATGTTGCTATAAATAGCCTTCTGGTTACTCTAGAAAAAGAAAGGATAAAAGTGGTGGCATACGCAGATGATGTGGCTCTGGCAGTCAGGGGAAAATTCCCATCCACAATCAGAGATATTATTCAGAGGGCCCTCCGGATGACTGAGAAATGGGCGAAAGACAATGGTCTTGGGGTAAATCCTGCAAAGACAGAATTAGTCATGTACTGCAACGATCGCAAAACTCCCACGGTTAGGCCTATTTCCTTAGGGGGTATTGAAATTCCCTTTGGTGAATGTGCAAAATACCTTGGCGTTATTTTGGACAGGAAGCTGAACTTTAAGCTTAATATTGAAGAAAGGGCGAGAAAGGCAACTGTAGCTTTGTACTCGTGCAAAAAGGCAATAGGAAAAAAGTGGGGACTGAAACCAAAAATTGTGCATTGGCTATACACGGCAGTGGTTAGACCTATAATGCTGTATGGTGTTGTAGTCTGGTGGCCGGCGCTTCAGAAACCGACTTGTTTAGATAAAGTTCAGCGTATGGCGTGTTTGTGTATTTCAGGCGCATTCAGCAAGACAGGAACAAATTCCCTTAATGTCGTGCTGCATCTATTGCCTTTAGACATTTTGGCCAAACAGTCAGCTGCAACAACGGCTGTGCGGTTGCGCGAACTATCGCTGTGGTCGGAAAAAGGTTACGGTCACAGTTCTGTCCTCAAAACAATGCCAGATGTGCCTAACGTAGTGGATTACACTTTGGCGAGTCCACTTTTCGACAAAAAGTTTGAGACTCTAATCCCCAACAGTGAGGCGTGGTGCACACAGACCCCGGGGAATAAAGAATATATAGATTTCTACACTGATGGCTCCAAATTGGATGGACAAGTGGGGTTCGGAGTATATTCTAATGATCTGGAACTTCGAATAGCGAAAAGATTACCTAATCACTGTAGTGTTTTTCAGGCTGAAATATTAGCAATAAGAGAGGTGGCGAATTGGCTGAGAAGTAATGTTCCAAAAAATGTGGGCATTAATATATACTCAGACAGTCAACCTGCAATAAAATCCTTGGACTCTGTGTTCCTCAACTCGAAAACGGCCATCGACTGCCGCAAATCTCTCAATGAGATGGCTGAGCAGTACAATATTCACCTAATATGGGTGCCTGGCCATAGGAACATACCGGGGAACTGCGAAGCGGATGAGTTGGCAAGGCTAGGGACTACCTTACATATTCCAGGGGAACTAGAATTTGTTGGTATGCCCCTAGCTACCTGCAAGCTCATGCTGCGTGAGAAGGCTGTTATGATGGCAAATGTTCGATGGGAGAATTGCAAGGGTTGTAACGACACCAAGCAAATATGGCCCCATTTCAACTTAAACCGCACACTAGATATGCTAATGTTCTCGAGACGTCAGATATCACTCCTGATATCTGCTATAACGGGTCGCTGCCTGATAGGCGATTTTGCAAAAACTATTGGCGCGAAGTATAATGACTATTGTATGAGCTGTCATGATGCGGAGGAAAAAGAATCAATTAAACACCTCTTGTGTGAGTGTCCTGCATTTTGTGTAAAGCGCAAGCAACTTTTAGGAGCATACAGCTTCAGATTACTGGCGGATCTGGAAAACGTTAACTTAAGCAGTTTGCTACTGTTTTTGGAACAATCTGGTTGGTTCAACAAAGAAAAATAATCAAGAAGGTTCAGCGGTTAAAACTAGAAGTGCCCATATGTAATAGGTACTTTTAGTTAATGTGGTATCACAATGGACTGAATAGTCTAAGTGAGCCTGAATCTTAATCGGGCTGCCACTTTAACCTAACCTAACCTAACCTAAACCTCTGTGCCAAATTTGAGGACGATCAGACTTAAACTGCGACCTGTACTTTGCACACAAAATTACATATACAGACAGACGGACGGACGGACGGACAGACAGTCAGACAGACAGACAGACGGACATCGCTAAATCGACTCAGAATTTAATTCTAAGACGATCGGTATACTAAACGATGGGTCTCAGACTTTTCCTTCTTGGCGTTACATACAAATGCACAAACTTATTATACCCTGTACCACAATAGTGGTGAAGGGTATAAAGAAACGTATGCGTTTTTTAGTTTTTCGCTCTCCTTCATGAAAATGAGTACCGTGATTTTTTTGTTACACAATAAATAAAAGTTTACCAAAAAACGTGTTTAAATGATAAGGATTTGTAAAGGGTGATTCTTTTGAGGTTAGGATTTTCATGCATTAGTATTTGACAGATCACGTGGGATTTCAGACATGGTGTCAAAGAGAAAGATGCTCAGTATGCTTTGACATTTCATCATGAATAGACTTACTAACGAGCAACGCTTGCAAATCATTGAATTTTATTACCAAAATCAGTGGCAAAAAATCCGCTTTTTTATCGACAAATTTTGTTCAGCGATGAGGCTCATTTCTGGTTGAATGGCTACGTAAATAAGCAAAATTGCCGCATTTGGAGTGAAGAGCAACTAGAAGCCGTTCAAGAACTGCCCATGCATCCCGAAAAATGCACTGTTTGGTGTGGTTTGTACGCTGGTGGAATCATTGGACCGTATTTTTTCAAAGATGCTGTTGGACGCAACGTTACGGTGAATGGCGATCGCTATCGTTCGATGCTAACAAACTTTTTGTTGCCAAAAATGGAAGAACTGAACTTGGTTGACATGTGGTTTCAACAAGATGGCGCTACATGCCACACAGCTCGCGATTCTATGGCCATTTTGAGGGAAAACTTCGGAAAACAATTCATTTCAAGAAATGGACCGGTAAGTTGGCCACCAAGATCATGCGATTTGACGCCTTTAGACTATTTTTTGTGGGGCTACGTCAAGTCTAAAGTCTACAGAAATAAGCCAGCAACTATTCCAGCTTTGGAAGACAACATTTCCGAAGAAATTCGGGCTATTCCGGCCGAAATGCTCGAAAAAGTTGCCCAAAATTGGACTTTCCGAATGGACCACCTAAGACGCAGCCGCGGTCAACATTTAAATGAAATTATCTTCAAAAAGTAAATGTCATGGACCAATCTAACGTTTCAAATAAAGAACCGATGAGATTTTGCAAATTTTATGCGTTTTTTTTTTAAAAAAAAGTTATCAAGCTCTTAACAAATCACCCTTTATATAGAATCGGTGTAAGTACAAACATTTAAAACAAATATTCACAAATGTTGTCCACGTGATGACCAACTATGATACGTCTCACAGACGTTAGAAGGCATCATGAATCACAAAAAAAATAAAAAAAAAACAATAAGTTATTTTGCAAAATATCACAAAATTTTTTAATTCACATCCAAAATACTAAATTCGAATGACATCTTAAGAACTGATGCAAATTCAGTGCAACGACCATTGAAATGGTGAACATATGTCCTATGACAAGCCCATGTTAAATTCGTCGCTGCTGCGCTGCCACTTCCGGATCCCAAAAGAACATTTTCACTACTTTTCATTTTTTGCAGGGTATTACCTTAAATGAGATTCAGTTTCCTAACTTACAATAAACTTTAATTAAATCTAACTTTTCCAATTTAATAAAATGATTTTTTTTAGAAATTTTGATTTCATTCGATCTTTCTATTGAATGATTTTTATTTCTATGAAAGGAATATAAACAAACTCTACGCATGTTAACTCAAAATGTTAAGTTTCTTCTTACATTAAATCGCAATACAATAACTTCGAGTTCAAAATTCTTTTAACTTGGATTGCATAATAAATTGGGGGATGTGAACAAAAGGCGATTCATTTAATATTTTGCCATAAGTTTATATAAACATTTACTTATGGCGAACAAAAGCTTTCGGCTTTTCAAAATTGAAAAAAAAATCTATATATATTAAAAACAAAGGTTCGCAATTTCCTTACTAAAATATTTTCATGGTGGCTTCAATTGTCAGTCTTTAATCGTTCTTCCACTTTTCTTGAAATTCATTAAAGCCAAAGTTAATCAAGTTGGCGTTGAACAGACTTTTAGCTCATTCTCCATGACCAACTCTACACCAACTATTTACTTTTACTTAGTATATGCGACGTTTTTAATTTTTTGTTGTGCCTAAAACAATCAAGCAATTGAGTAACGTCGTGTCCTAAGTCCATGAGTTTCCTTATTCTTGGGTCTGAAAAGTTTTGAGGTAATTTTTTTTTGCGCAAACTGAAATACAAAACAAAACAAAAATATATAAAAAACCAAAACATATTAAAGAAGCCAGTTGTAAACAGGAAGAATTTCCAAGATAGGAAAAACCTTCATAAAATATCCAACATTGCGATTCAACTTGGTTATGGTAACTGATTTTACGGCAGTGTCATTGCTTGGCTTAATCAATGAAAGAAGTGAATAATGTTAATAATATATGTTAATGAATCACCAATTAATGTAAAAGGTAACATAGGACAGCCCCCATTGATCAATGATTCATTATTGCCCTGAATGTATTTTGTCAGGAGTCCCCAAGACTGTGGAGAAGCTAAAAGATATTTGACTTAGAATTCGTGTTGATGCAAGTTTGCCAAGAGCCACCATGGTGGGGAATTGGAGTCATACCGTTCACCAAGTGGGCCTAATTATGATCTCAGACAGTCAAACTTCAATGTTCTTCATTCTTTCTTTCTTAACTCTAAAAGAGCCATTGACTGCCGCGAATCCCTCAACGAGATGACGAAGCAATTCAATATGAGATTCCTGGAACATACCAAAGAACGGCAAAGCGATGTGTTATCCAGAGATGGTCTGTATCAAACTTTTTCAGTTTTGCGACTATCGCAAAGTTGTAACCATCGCAAACGTCACGTACGCGTTGTAAATGTAGAAAAAGTAACAAACGTCGCAAACTCAAAATATTTCGGTCGCTTCGACTAAGCAGCGAATTCGATGATATCAAAATTGATGACATGTAAGAAGAATTTTCAATTTTAAGGAATGTTTATAAAATTATGAACGAATTTAAAAAACTTGTGAGTACACCCTCACAAAAAATCGCTTCTGTAACATATACTCCCAAACATATTTTGCTTCAAGCATATACATTTTTGGGTATCGCATTTATATGTTTGATCTCTTCCAATATATAATATGTTTGAAAGCATATTGGTCTAAACAATATATGTTAGGGTAGTCTAAGTTCCAAACATTTTGTATTTTTGCATCCAAATTCAATAATGTTGTCTTCCAAAAAACAATATGTTATTATGTGAACATATAATATGTTTGGAAGCATTTTGCACCCAAAAATATTATATGCTTAAAAAAAATTCTCCCAAACAATATTGTGCTCAAAATTTTATTTATTTATTTATATATTTACAATCATAATGAATTATGAAAATAAACAGGTAATATAGGTGCTAACAACATAGGTTTTCGACCTGAATGCTCAAAATTTTGTTTCTGCCTAATTGTATATTCCCCCACATTTTTCTCACTTCCACGAGATTTTTTAGTTCTTAGCACCTTTTTCTGTAATACAAACATTGTAGAAGAAATTATTCAATTTTATGATTTTTATTTTATTTTAATTTTACCTTTTGCCGGACGGGGATTCGAACAGCGGACCACACAGTTTGTAAGGATCAAAGAAGTAGCTGATCAATTGCCCAAGGGAAAATAAAATGTTAATTTAGTAATAACAAGCAACCACCACCAACTTAATTCAATATCGCTCCCTGTTAAATAGCGCTCCAAGCTACTAAACACATATATGTTTATAGGCTATTTCTAAATTAATATATGTTTGCATCCAAGCATATTATATTTACAAACATAATATGTTCTAACATATTAACATATATGTCCCAAACATGTTATGCTAGTTTATGAACATTATATGCTTGCACTCAAAAATATTGTGTTTAAAAATTTGTGTTCCAAACATATAATGCTTATAGCCAAACATATGAAAAACAGTCTTTTCCATCCGTGTAGGTTTATTTCATTGGAAGACTCTAATCCAAAATTACTATGAACTGCTCGATGGTGCAGTAAACGCGACGGGTTCATAATTAACCCTTCACAAATTTCTGCAGATACTGGAAGGAAGGAAAACCACTACTTAAGTCTTGTATAAGTGAAAAGCTGTTTAGATAGAATTTTATAAAAACACTTTCTGGCTTATTAGAGCCAATTTTTTTACATCCCTTTATCGAGGAGCCAAACTAAATTAAATTAAAAAATATTCACAATTTTTATACCCACCACCATAGAATGGTGACGGGGTATAATAAGTTTGTCATTCCGTTTGTAACGCATCGAAATATCGATTTTCGACTATATAAAGTATATATATTCTTGATCAGGGAGAAATTCTAAGACGATATAAGTATGTCCGTCTGTCCGTCTGTCCGTCTGTCTGTCTGGCTGTCTGTTGTAATCACGCTACAGCATTCAATAATGGAGCTATCGTCCTGAAATTTGGCACAGAATCGTCTTTTGTCTGCGCGCAGGTCAAGTTCGAAGATGGGCTATATCGGGCCATGTTTTGGTATAGCCCCCATATAAACCGACCTCCCGATTTGGGGTCTTTCGCTTATAGAAACCGTAGTTTTCATCCAATTTGCGCGAAATTGAAAATCTAGAGATATTTTGGGACCTTGAAGAGGTGTGCCAAAAATGGTGAGTGTCGGTCCATGTTTTGGTATAGCCCCCATATAAACCGACCTCCCGATTTGGGGTCTTTCGATTATAGAAACCGTAGTTTTCATCCAATTTGCGCGAAATTGAAAATCTAGAGATATTTTGGGACCTTGAAGAGGTGTGCCAAAAATGGTGAGTGTCGGTCCATGTTTTGGTATAGCCCCCATATAAACCGACCTCCCGATTTGGGGTCTTTCGCTTATAGAAACCGTAGTTTTCATCCAATTTGCGCGAAATTGAAAATCTAGAGGTATTTTGGGACCTTGAAGAGGTGTGCCAAAAATGGTGAGTGTCGGTCCATGGTTTGGTATAGCCCCCATATAAACCGACCTCCCGATTTGGGGTCTTTCGCTTATAGAAACCGTAGTTTTCATCCAATTTGCGCGAAATTGAAAATCTAGAGATATTTTGGGACCTTGAAGAGGTGTGCCAAAAATGGTGAGTGTCGGTCCATGTTTTGGTATAGCCCCCATATAAACCGACCTCCCGATTTGGGGTCTTTCGCTTATAGAAACCGTAGTTTTCATCCAATTTGCGCGAAATTGAAAATCTAGAGGTATTTTGGAACCTTGAAGAGGTGTGCCAAAAATGGTGAGTGTCAGTTCATGTTTTGGTATAGCCCCCATATAGACCGATCTCCCGACTTTACTTCTTGGGCTTATAGATCCGTAGTTTTTATCCAATTCGCCTCAATTTCAAATTCTAGAGGTATTTTAGAACCATAAAGAGGTGTGCCAAAAATGGTGAGTAGCGGTCCATGTTTTGGTATAGTCCCCATATAAACCGATCTCCCGATTTTTATACCCACCACCATAGAATGGTGACGGGGGTATAATAAGTTTGTCATTCCGTTTGTAACACATCGAAATATCGATTTCCGACTATATAAAGTATATATATTCATGATCAGGGAGAAATTTTAAGACGATATAACGATGTCCGTCTGTCTGTCCGTCTGTCTGTCTGTTGTAATCACGCTACAGCCTTCAATAATGAAGCAATCGTGCTGAATTTTGAATTTGAAATTTTGCACAAACTCGTCTTTTGTCTGCAGGCAGGTCAAGTTCGAAGATGGGCTATATCGGTCCAGGTTTTGATATAGTCCCCATATAAACCGACCTCCCGATTTGGGGTCTTGGGCTTATAGAAATCTTAGTTTTTATCCAATTTGCCTGAAATTTGAAATCTAGAGGTATTTTATGACCATAAAGAGGTGTTCCAAAAATGGTGAGTATCGATCCATGTTTTGGTATAGCCCCCATATAGACCGATCTCCCGATTTTACTTCTTGGGCTTATAGAAACTGCAGTTTTTATTCAATTTACCTGAAATTGGAAATCTAGAGGTATTACAGGACCACAAATACGTGTGCCAAAAATTGTGAGTATCGGTTCATGTTTTGGAATGGTCCCAAATATAAAACGACCTCCCGATTTAGGGTCTTGGGCTAATAGAAACCTTAGTTTTTATCCAATTTGTCTGAAATTGGAAATCTAGAGGTATTTTAGGACCATAAAGAGGTGTGCCAAAAATTTTAGTATCGGTCCATATTTTGGTATAGCCCCATATAGACCGATTTCCCGATTTTACTTCTTGGGCTTCTAGAATCCGAACTTTTTATCCTATTTGCCTGAAATTGGAAATCTAGAGGTATTTTTGGGTCATAAAGAGGTGTGCCGAAAACGGTGAGTATCGGTCCATATTTTAGTGTAGCCCCCATAGGAACGATTTCCCGATTTTACTCCTTGGGTTTCTAGAAACCGTAGTTCTTATCTGATTTGCCTGAAATTGTAAATATTCTCGTATTTTAGGCTCGCAAAAACGTGTATCGGATTAAGTTTTTATCGGTCCATTTGGCAATGCCTCCATATAGACCGACTTCACTTCTTGAGGGTGTAGAAGGCGCACTGATCATGAAAATTGCTTGAAACTCAACGTAAAATTTACTTATACAGATTTAAGATTTCAAATCAAGACGTTTTTTTATAATTTTCTTCCACACTTACAAGATATGTTAATGATTCCTCTAACATTATAAATCCAGAATCTGATATAGTCCTCATAGGTGAAATCTTTAAATTTATCTTCGGGAAGTGTCCTCAAGTCCTCAAGCCCTCCTGAAATTTCAAAGGAAACCCTAATATTTGGTTAATGGTGGTGGGTATTTAAGATTCGGCCCGGCCGAACTTACTGCTGTATATACTTGTTTTTATTCAAATTTGGTTGTTCTACATTAGATTTACGACTTTTGTGACATATGTATTATACCGTCGTATAACGTATGTCGCAAAAGTCACAGTTTGCGACAGGCCAACCCTGGTTTTATCAAGACAAAGAAGTTTTTCCGCGATAACTTTAACCATTAGAGGGTTAAGATTTTTATCATAAATTGAAAAGCATAATCCTGTGGACAGATGTATTCATTAAAAATATTTTTGTTTCTCTTGGTTGGAAAATCTCGATATACTAATAGCTCGACTGGATTTGTTGTGATGCCTCAAGAAAAACTGATGCCGATGTTGGTAGAAAACACCTCTTGTAATAAAGGGTGATTTGTTAAGAGCTTGATAACTTTTTTTTTTTAAAAAACGCATAAAATTTGCAAAATCTCATCGGTTCTTTATTTGAAACGTTAGATTGGTCCATGACATTTACTTTTTGAAGATAATTTCATTTAAATGTTGACCGCGGCTGCGTCTTAGGTGGTCCATTCGGAAAGTCCAATTTTGGGCAACTTTTTCGAGCATTTCGGCCGGAATAGCCCGAATTTCTTCGGAAATGTTGTCTTCCAAAGCTGGAATAGTTGCTGGCTTATTTCTGTAGACTTTAGACTTGACGTAGCCCCACAAAAAATAGTC